>NC_138887.1:111279701-112698325 GCF_965194825.1 Balaenoptera physalus | reverse complement strand
AAAGCTCTTTGAACCCAGTCCTTTTGGGTTTTAATGGAGGCTTTGTTACATAGGTGCAGTTGATTAAATCATTGGCCATTGGTTATTGTTTCAACCTCCAGCCTCTCCCCCTTTCGTGGAAACCTGGGGGTGGGACTGAAAGTTCCAACCTTGTATTCGCCCTCGGTTTTCCTGGCAATCAGTCCGCACCCTTAGTGTGTTCCAAAAGTCACCTTGTTAACATAACAAAGGCATTTTTGTTGATCTCCTCACTGAGGAAATTCCAAGGGTTTTAGGAGCTCTGTGACGGGCGGTGGGGGGGGGGGGTGGGGGGGGGGGAAAGGGGACAAAGACCAAATGTATTTCTTATGATAAATCACAATAGCACAATAGTAAAGCAAGAAGACACTGATTTTTCTGAGACAAACCTCTTGTACAAAATAAATTGAGAGATAATAAATCTCTATATAAAAATGATTGTACACACACACACTTATATGCCCACAAACACATATTTACCTTTCATTTTAAAGACATCACTAGGAAAATAAGGGTTGAAGGAAAAGTTCCTTGCTCCTTTACAAGGTAGGCAATCAACATAGGGTAAAAATAATACCCCAAGTCACCTAATCTATTTTGGAAGAGTAAAACCAAAAGAGATGAAGAATCAGTTTTATCTTGGGGAAGTTGTTTCTGATTTTAAAATGTAAGCACGATACACATGATGATAAAATGGACTTCTCAACTCAGAACAAATGAACTTTTATGAGTGTACATAACGCTAAAGTAATGATAATGAAGTAATTCAAATAAAGGGAAGGTTGGTGTGTGAGATGTCTCCAAAATTTTTCATAATATTTGGTTTTCCCTTTACTTAGGACTTCTTTTAAACAAGGTGAAAACTTAAGGTTTTCTGGCCTGTTTTGGACAAGTTGTTATGAATTTTAGCATCTCATCTTTAAATCTCTCTTCTTGAACTCCAAATGTTTCCCTCGATTACAGTGTACAGTAATAAACAACTGCTACTCTCTGCTTGTTCCCACCCACTTGTACAAGTAAGTCTGTAGTATTTCAGGACCTCTGATTTGGTTTTCAAGAGGCTTTTTCTTGTCACTGGCTCTCCTCCATTTCTGCTGACCCAGGCTTCCAAGAGTGTGAGGGATAATGGGATACACTCTCCGAAGAGTTTGATGCCTCTCTTTTTATTTGTTTTGCTCATCACTGTATTAAAAACATAAAATTCTAACTGAGTACATTTGAAGATCGAATTGGCTTTATTCAGTGATTTATGAATCGGGCAGCATCCCATTGAGCAAGTAGAAAGGAGCTCTGCGGAGCTGTAAAAAATGCAAGAACTTTACAGGCAGGAGGGGGCAGAAAAGGGAAGTTTCTAGCTAAGAGTGGATTGTTTCAGGCAGGGTCACCTTCCTTTTGGGGGAAGGTGGGGGGGGGGTCACCCCTCTAGTGCTGACCAGGTAATTCCAGATCTATTGGTGAAAGGTCCCATTCCTGAGAGAGGCTGAAACTGCAATTAGGTTCGCTGTTAAGTCTTGGTTTGCTGACGTGGGACTTAGCACAAGTGACTCCATTTGGGGTTTGTTGTTTCTTTACTAACAACTGTATCTCATTCCTAGCGCTTAACCCCAGTACCTAGATACTTGCTGGTGAATGGATGACCAGACCAGTGAATTCAGAATTTCAGAGAAGTTCTTTATAATGAGAGACAGGCAGAGAAATGGCAGTTCTACCACCCAGTAAGTTTTGAACTCTTGCAGGTCTGATGCCCAAATCAAGCGTGGGAACGTGAACAGTGAGACTGAGTGAAAACACAGCAGTTCTTTGTGTTTCTGTTAGAGAAACACTGGTGGGAGACAGAGGACAAAGGAAGGAGACACAGGACTGGAGTGACCTCGGCTGGGGGCGGGGTTTCACAGTGTTGGGTGCTGCAGAGAGGTAGTCAGCAGGAGCAGGGGCTGTGTACGTCATCAGAGGCATTTTTTATTGTATTTTTTTTTGTTTTGATTGACGTATAGTTGATTTACAATCTTGTGCCAATCTGCTGTATGGCAAAGTGACTCAGTTATACACATATAGACATTCTTTTTTTATATTCTTTTCCATTACAGTTTTATCACAGGATATTGACTCTAGTTCCCTGTGCTGTAGAGTAGGACCTTGTTGTTTATCCCTCCTATATATAATAGTTTACATCTGCTAATGCCTCACTCCCAGCCCTACCCTCTCCCACCCCCCTCCTCCTTGGCAACCACAAGTCTGTCCTCTATGTCTGTGAGTCTGTTGCTGTTTCATAGATAGGTTCATTTGTGCCATACTTTAGATTCCACATGTAAGTGGTATCACATGGTATTTGTCTTTCTCTTTCTGACTTACTTCACTTAATAATCTCTAGTTGCATCCATGTTGCTGCAATCATCAAAGGCATTTTAGAAGAGGCTCTGCTTGCCATAGCTTCTGGCAGCGTTGCTTCCTACAGTGGAAAGAAGAATGTTGTTGATGGGAATTCCCAAAGTTAGGCTAAAGTGGGGGTGAAGTAACTTTTCTAGGTGAAGAGGTGATCTTTTTTTTTTCTTTTTGATTTCTATGTGTGTTTTATTATATATTAGTCTCTTAAATCAAATAGAAGACAAAAAGTGGAGCTACATACCAAAGTTACAACAGTACTAGCTTTTCTCGTCGCCCGTCTGTCTACTTTTACCAGAGGTCTTTATTTCTTCATAAGGCTTTGAGCTACTTGTCCAGGGTCCTTGACTGCAACCTGAAGAACTCCCTGTGGCAGGCGGGTCTGGTGGTTAAGAACTCTCTCAACTCTTGATTAACTGGGAATGTCTTGATTTCTCCCTCATTTTCGAAGGAAAGTTTTGCTAGATACAGGATTCTTGGTTGACGGTTTCTTTCCTTCAACACTTCAAGTACATTGAGTCATGCCATCTGGCCTCCGAGGCTCCTGATGAGAAATCTGCTCAATGACCTTCCTGGCAAACCTTCTCTCAGCTTCATAGACTTTCGTAATGTACCGTATCATGTCTTATGCAACAGAACGTTTTGTATAGTATCGTGAAGTCAGTTAAGTTGTAACGTAATTTTTTTTTTTTAATTAGTTAATTTATTTTTGGCTGTGTTGGATCTTCGTTTCTGTGCGAGGGCTTTCTCTAGTTGCGGCAAGCGGGGGCCACTCTTCATCGCGGTGCGCGGGCCTCTCACTATCGCGGCCTCTCTTGATGCGGAGCACAGGCTCCAGACGCGCAGGCTCCAGACGCGCAGGCTCAGCAGTTGTGGCTCACGGGCCCAGTCGCTCCGCGGCCTGTGGGATCCTCCCAGACCAGGGCTCGAACCCGTGTCCCCTGCATCGACAGGCAGACTCTCAACCACTGCGCCACCAGGGAAGCCCAGTAACGTTATTTTGAGACCAGAATTTAAGGAAAAGGAATTGAACATTTCAAGTGTAGACATTATGAGGTCTCTAAAATTATTACGCATTTTCAAACTAGAAATAAAAAGGCCACTGAAGTATCCTGCAGATTTTTATTTATAACAAAGTGAATACCAATATCTAATAACACACGTAAAGAAAACTTTCTTTGGGATCCTTTTTCCTAAGTGTAAAGGGGCCTTGAACTCAAAAAGTGAGAAAACCACTGTGGTGTATCCCCAGCGGTGATGGGTCCATTTCTTGCTCTGATCTCAGAGTGCACCATTGTGATGTACTTCACAAAGCCCTATGAAAGAGAAAGGTGGGCCCAGGTTTTTGGTCCTTAGAGCCCAGGAAGCTGCTTTTGGTGACCTGACGGCCTTGGACCTACAGTTAGCTTGTGTTTTCCTTGTTTGTGCCATTTTGTTGATTTTCGTGTCTCTTTTCTCTACTCTTTTTTATTTGTGTCATTGTTCTTTCTACAGTTAGCATAGTGAGTATTGTTGGTATAGTTAATACTTGATTAGCATAGTTAGTGTAGTTAGTACTAGTTAGCGCTGTTGGTACAGTTAGCGTAGTTAGCGTTGTTAGTAGAGACAGCATACTTAGCCCTGTTAGTACAGTTAGCATTGTTAGTTAGCGTAGTTAGCGTTGCTCGGTAGTGCTGTCAGTCAGTGTGGTTAGCAGATCACCAGGATGCAGGGCCTCACAGCCAAATCTGCTGGCAAGAAGGCTCATATTGATGACTTCCGGATCCTCCACACCATTGGTGAAGGCACCTTCGGTAAAGTGAAGTTGGCCCGGCACATTCTGACCGGGACACGGGTGGCTGTGAAGGTCATAGAGAAAAGGCGTCAGAGCTTCTCAAGTGTCCAGGCACTTTTCCGGGAAGTGTGCAGTCTGAAGGCTCTGAATCACCCCAATATTGTGAAACTGCTGGGGGTGATTGACACAGAGGAGACATTTTTCGTGGTGATGGAGTACCTCCGTGGGGGGGACATGTACCGCTATTTGAAGATCCATGGCCGTATGACAGAGGCGGAGGCCCGAGGCCCGTTCCAGCAGCTGGTCTCCGCCCTGCAGCACTGCCACCGGAGGGGCATCGTGCACCGGGACCTGAAGCCACCGAGCCTCCTCTTTGATTCCAAGATGAATATCAAACTTACAGACTTTGGCCTCAGCAACAAGTGTGATGACATTTTCCCACTGGACACGATCTGCGGCACACCCCCTTATGCTGCCCCGGAACTCTTCCTGGGGCAGAGCTCCAGCGGCCCTGCGGTGGACGTGTGGAGCCTGGGAGTAGTGCTGTACACCATGGTAACTGGGTCCCGGCCCTTTGTGGGAAAAGACTTCCAGGAGCTGCGGAAGCAAGTCCTACGAGGGCAATACCCCATCCCACCTTATCTGTCTTTGGAGATAAGGGATCTGTTACAAAAAATGATTGCCCTCAACCCCAGTGACAGAGGCACCTTACGTGACCTCATGAGGCATCCGTGGGTCAACATGGGCCAGAAGGAGCCACTCCAGCCACCCTGTGAAAAGGACCGGGAGGTGACAATGGTGAGGACTCCGGGCTTGACTTGCGACCAGATCCAGGACACTGGGACAGGCCGTGTGAGCGCCAAGAAACCCAAGGTGGAGGTCTCCATCATAACTCTGAAGCCCTTCTCTTGCGGGGACCTCTGTGGCAGTGAACTTGAGCCTTCTCCAAGCCCTGTGGTGTCCTCCCTGCAAACCAGGTGGCTCTACCACAGAAAAGATGTGCCGCTGCAGGAAGAGCAGCAGGCAGGGCAGAAGACCGGTGAGTCTGCCTGTCCCCCACCCAGCCTGGAGGCGAGGACTGCCACCCCCAGCCCAGCCCCCCAGTGTGGCACTGGGACATCCACCTCCAGCAGCAGCAGGATTGGAGCCCCAGAGGGAAGCAGCTGCCCCCTGGGTGTGTCCAACACTGGAAGGTCCTCCCACGCTGGGCAGCCTGAGAGTGTGTCCTCATCCACTGTCTCTGGCCAGAGCCAGAAAAAGCAAGGGGTGGCTGGGAGAATCTGGAACTTTATTTTGAAACATCTTTGTTGCAAGCTGCCCAGCATGAGGCGTCATAATAAAGTGAGCCCATGTGAACCCCATGGATGACCGAGGCAGGAAGGTCGGGCCGCCGCGCTCCCTGGGGCCCGGTGCAGGGGAAGAGGAGTGTGTTCTCTGCACGGCCTTCAGAAGCATCGTATCCAAGACCCTGGCCAGCTCAGAGGATGGTCCGGAGCAGCCCGGGCGACCGAAAGCGAGGCCACCGTGGCTGCAGGTCTGCCCCTCAACCCCCACCTGGGTGAAACTTGAGAGACTGGACTGTCATTCCTGGGGCACGTCTCCCCTCCCCTACTCTTCTGTCTTCCGTGTTGGTGGGGGAGGGGGATAGTTCTTGTTCCAAGAACTCCTTGGTTCTTCCAATTCTAGTTAATAAACTTGACGCTCCAGAGAGATGCATCACACTCTGCTTCGCGTCGTCCCTGCACAGAATTGGGGCTGTGCATTTTCCAGTGAGACAGGCGTGCAGCCATGGAGCGCTTGGAGGTAGTCAGAACAACTAAAGGGAAAAATGACCTAAGAGAATTAGCACAGTGACTCCCAACAGCAACAACTGCTGCACTGCAGGGCAGAAATGCAGAAAGTGTGTATTACCTTCCTGCACTACCATTCCCGAACATTTTCAGAAGGGCCGAGGGGAACTTTTGGTCCCTGCGGCCTGTGTTAATTACAACAGAGAGGCCCATTAATACACAAATTTATACACAAATCCATATATACATGTATAGCCACTTAAGTTTTTAAACTCTTCATTGAAGTTATATAACTCATTGATTTTCACAAACTAAAAGTAAGTATCTTGCACCCAGATCATGAAAGAAAATATTACCATGGTACCAGTGCCCCAGAAGTCCCCCTTTGCTCCTTTCTAGACAATAGCCACCCCACATATCCTGTCTTAAAATTGCAGAGAGCAGTTTCTGTAATGCTTATATTGTTAAAAATTGTACCGTACTATCTATCCTGTCTTATATCTGTGTTTATGAGATTTCATTTTTGTGATTTATCTGAATTTGTTCCAGTACTATGTAGGATTTCACTGTGTATGAAAATACAGTGAACTTTATTGGAAAGCAGTTTGGGAGCATATATAAAAGCTGAAGATATACATATTCTGTAACTGTGAAATCCCACTACTAATTATATATTGACCAGAAATGTACACATGTGTTCAACATGTATAGTTTGAAATTGGACATTGAAAACTAGCTCTTAGAATTTTGAGTAACCACATTCAAATTCATGATTATGATCTGTTTGTAATATCTCCTTTTGCCTAGATGTATTTATTTAAAAATTTTAAATTTTATTTGAACTTAAAAAAAAACCTAGTTTACCTATTTTTCTCATCCCTCCCCCCCCCCGCCCCACCTCTTAAAACCACCCATTTGTTCTCTGTATCTATGTTGATAGAAGGGCGCTCTTTCTATTGAAATATTAGAAATGTAGGAGAAAATTAGTGGTTTTATAGATTCGCTAAAGGGAAGGTGAAGGAATGACCTCCTGATGACTTCCTTGTATCAAAAAAAAAAAAAAAAATGTAAGGGCAACTTCATCAGTTGAAAATAAGGCAGAGAGATGATAGACTGGAGGTTTAGGGCTGAGGAAAAGATATGAGATAGTCATCATGGGTAGTTAATGAATGACTTCTTTAGGGAAATACAGGCTAGAAATGCCCAGTGATGTTACTCATTTGAGGCTGAGGAGCATGAATCTGTAGGAACATAACTTCATCGAGTTGTGAGAGATCTCAAGCAACACCAGGCTGCTTAGAAGTGAATGTGGGGTGTTAAATGGTTGGGTTCATCTAGATGTGCAGTTATTCCACATGATGGGGATGAAGATTCATGATGGGAAACAGGGACCAGGAAATGAAAGTGTCTTATAATTCATTTATATAAAAAATATATTAGGGAAAATCATATCATATACAATGAATGTCTTGATTATAAAACTGTGGGGATGTTGAACTGAAGGTGAGTTCTAGCATCATGAAGCTTTGTAGCGCTCTTCTGGATACACTCAGGAAAAGCAGGATGTTGCCACTTGTGGAAACTGCCTTGTTGTGAATCCATTCTGCTGTATTTATAGCCACAATGAACCCATTTGCGGTGATACCAAGGACGCATTCAGTGCCTATAATTATTCACATCAAAATGATGCGAGATGGTGACAATTGATTTTCTGGGGGATTGCAGGTTTCGGTCATCCTGAGTTGTTGCTTCTCTTTGGTGTCTGAGGAAAATGTCTCCCTAGCGTGTGATGGGCAGATTTGTGATAGCTCCCACTATTCATGTCACCAGAAGCAGCAGTTGATGCATCATTTCCCAATCTACTCCATTTGTTTACTTTAGAACTCTTAGTTGTAAGTCTGGAGATGCAAATGATGGAAGGAGTTGTTTTCTAATCCTCTCCCGTGTCCTTTCGGATGCCCTGGGGTGTGAGTTCAATCGTGGGGCCCAGGGAGGAACTTGAGTAGACGCTCCTTTGTGAATCACTGACATAGTCTTGAGAGCTGTGTTCTTGAGTAGCTCTAGTTAAGTCAACCATCCGTTCACTAAGTCACCGGATAACTGCGTGTCACTTGTGACCGCAGGGAACTGATTGTAAGTAATAATAACTTCAAATATTTATAGCTATGAGCTAGGCCCTGTCCAGACACTTTATACATATCATGAAATTTAAGCCTTACAACAACCCTCTGCAGAATGTACTTTTATTATCTCCATTTTCCAGGGGAGGAAACTGAGGCTAAATAACTTGTCCAAAGTCAAAGAGGGAGAGGGAGACGGAGAAGGAGAGAGAGAGAGTTGGGATTCAAACCCGAGTCACATGGTCCCAGAGTCCTTGTTCTTACCCACTATGTTATACTACCTACCCCTGTGGATCCTTTTGTGTGCACCAAAGACTGAAGGCAGGGTTGGCTTAACTGTAACTTTTTATCCTGTTGGTCTTTTGTGATGCCCTCAGGGCTTAAGGGAAGAATAATTGAGTTGGAAAAAAACCCACCTGTGAGATTTCTTTTTTCACTCCTCACACAGAACACTTTACTTTGGACACTTCTGGTCACTAAACACGTGTGGTTTTTTTTTTTTCCCCACAGCAAACAATTCTGCAACGCTGTCTCGGTGCCCTACCATTTAACTCAATTCTGACACTATCTACCTGGAGATGACATCAGATCCACAGGTTTAGGGCTCAGTCCCACCAGACTGCCCTCCATTTCAGATGCCAATCCCAAGTCTAGGTTGTCACCTGGACTTATTGGTTATAAGTTAGAGTTATGACCCTCTTTTTGGTTTCAGTTAATTTGCTGGAGTGGCTCACGGAGCTCAGGAAAACAGCTTATTTACATTTACCGATTTCTTATAAAAGGTTATGATCGTAGATGAACACCCAGACGGAAGAGATGCATAGAGCAAGGTCGTGGGAAGGGGCATGGAGCTTCCACGCCCCCTTTGGGGTACCACACCCCGAGCACCTCATGTGTTCACCAGTCTGAAAGCTCTTTGAACCCAGTCCTTTTGGGTTTTAATGGAGGCTTTGTTACATAGGTGCAGTTGATTAAATCATTGGCCATTGGTTATTGTTTCAACCTCCAGCCTCTCCCCCTTTCGTGGAAACCTGGGGGTGGGACTGAAAGTTCCAACCTTGTATTCGCCCTCGGTTTTCCTGGCAATCAGTCCGCACCCTTAGGTGTGTTCCAAAAGTCACCTTGTTAACATAACAAAGGCATTTTTGTTGATCTCCTCACTGAGGAAATTCCAAGGGTTTTAGGAGCTCTGTGACGGGCGGTGGGGGGGGGGGGGGTGGGGGGGGGGGAAAGGGGACAAAGACCAAATGTATTTCTTATGATAAATCACAATAGCACAATAGTAAAGCAAGAAGACACTGATTTTCTGAGACAAACCTCTTGTACAAAATAAATTGAGAGATAATAAATCTCTATATAAAAATGATTGTACACACACACACTTATATGCCCACAAACACATATTTACCTTTCATTTTAAAGACATCACTAGGAAAATAAGGGTTGAAGGAAAAGTTCCTTGCTCCTTTACAAGGTAGGCAAATCAACATAGGGTAAAAATAATACCCCAAGTCACCTAATCTATTTTGGAAGAGTAAAACCAAAAGAGATGAAGAATCAGTTTTATCTTGGGGAAGTTGTTTCTGATTTTAAAATGTAAGCACGATACACATGATGATAAAATGGACTTCTCAACTCAGAACAAATGAACTTTTATGAGTGTACATAACGCTAAAGTAATGATAATGAAGTAATTCAAATAAAGGGAAGGTTGGTGTGTGAGATGTCTCCAAAATTTTTCATAATATTTGGTTTTCCCTTTACTTAGGACTTCTTTTAAACAAGGTGAAAACTTAAGGTTTTCTGGCCTGTTTTGGACAAGTTGTTATGAATTTTAGCATCTCATCTTTAAATCTCTCTTCTTGAACTCCAAATGTTTCCCTCGATTACAGTGTACAGTAATAAACAACTGCTACTCTCTGCTTGTTCCCACCCACTTGTACAAGTAAGTCTGTAGTATTTCAGGACCTCTGATTTGGTTTTCAAGAGGCTTTTTCTTGTCACTGGCTCTCCTCCATTTCTGCTGACCCAGGCTTCCAAGAGTGTGAGGGATAATGGGATACACTCTCCGAAGAGTTTGATGCCTCTCTTTTTATTTGTTTTGCTCATCACTGTATTAAAAACATAAAATTCTAACTGAGTACATTTGAAGATCGAATTGGCTTTATTCAGTGATTTATGAATCGGGCAGCATCCCATTGAGCAAGTAGAAAGGAGCTCTGCGGAGCTGTAAAAAATGCAAGAACTTTACAGGCAGGAGGGGGCAGAAAAGGGAAGTTTCTAGCTAAGAGTGGATTGTTTCAGGCAGGGTCACCTTCCTTTTGGGGGAAGGTGGGGGGGGGGTCACCCCTCTAGTGCTGACCAGGTAATTCCAGATCTATTGGTGAAAGGTCCCATTCCTGAGAGAGGCTGAAACTGCAATTAGGTTCGCTGTTAAGTCTTGGTTTGCTGACGTGGGACTTAGCACAAGTGACTCCATTTGGGGTTTGTTGTTTCTTTACTAACAACTGTATCTCATTCCTAGCGCTTAACCCCAGTACCTAGATACTTGCTGGTGAATGGATGACCAGACCAGTGAATTCAGAATTTCAGAGAAGTTCTTTATAATGAGAGACAGGCAGAGAAATGGCAGTTCTACCACCCAGTAAGTTTTGAACTCTTGCAGGTCTGATGCCCAAATCAAGCGTGGGAACGTGAACAGTGAGACTGAGTGAAAACACAGCAGTTCTTTGTGTTTCTGTTAGAGAAACACTGGTGGGAGACAGAGGACAAAGGAAGGAGACACAGGACTGGAGTGACCTCGGCTGGGGGCGGGGTTTCACAGTGTTGGGTGCTGCAGAGAGGTAGTCAGCAGGAGCAGGGGCTGTGTACGTCATCAGAGGCATTTTTTATTGTATTTTTTTTTGTTTTGATTGACGTATAGTTGATTTACAATCTTGTGCCAATCTGCTGTATGGCAAAGTGACTCAGTTATACACATATAGACATTCTTTTTTTATATTCTTTTCCATTACAGTTTTATCACAGGATATTGACTCTAGTTCCCTGTGCTGTAGAGTAGGACCTTGTTGTTTATCCCTCCTATATATAATAGTTTACATCTGCTAATGCCTCACTCCCAGCCCTACCCTCTCCCACCCCCCTCCTCCTTGGCAACCACAAGTCTGTCCTCTATGTCTGTGAGTCTGTTGCTGTTTCATAGATAGGTTCATTTGTGCCATACTTTAGATTCCACATGTAAGTGGTATCACATGGTATTTGTCTTTCTCTTTCTGACTTACTTCACTTAATAATCTCTAGTTGCATCCATGTTGCTGCAATCATCAAAGGCATTTTAGAAGAGGCTCTGCTTGCCATAGCTTCTGGCAGCGTTGCTTCCTACAGTGGAAAGAAGAATGTTGTTGATGGGAATTCCCAAAGTTAGGCTAAAGTGGGGGTGAAGTAACTTTTCTAGGTGAAGAGGTGATCTTTTTTTTTTCTTTTTGATTTCTATGTGTGTTTTATTATATATTAGTCTCTTAAATCAAATAGAAGACAAAAAGTGGAGCTACATACCAAAGTTACAACAGTACTAGCTTTTCTCGTCGCCCGTCTGTCTACTTTTACCAGAGGTCTTTATTTCTTCATAAGGCTTTGAGCTACTTGTCCAGGGTCCTTGACTGCAACCTGAAGAACTCCCTGTGGCAGGCGGGTCTGGTGGTTAAGAACTCTCTCAACTCTTGATTAACTGGGAATGTCTTGATTTCTCCCTCATTTTCGAAGGAAAGTTTTGCTAGATACAGGATTCTTGGTTGACGGTTTCTTTCCTTCAACACTTCAAGTACATTGAGTCATGCCATCTGGCCTCCGAGGCTCCTGATGAGAAATCTGCTCAATGACCTTCCTGGCAAACCTTCTCTCAGCTTCATAGACTTTCGTAATGTACCGTATCATGTCTTATGCAACAGAACGTTTTGTATAGTATCGTGAAGTCAGTTAAGTTGTAACGTAATTTTTTTTTTTTAATTAGTTAATTTATTTTTGGCTGTGTTGGATCTTCGTTTCTGTGCGAGGGCTTTCTCTAGTTGCGGCAAGCGGGGGCCACTCTTCATCGCGGTGCGCGGGCCTCTCACTATCGCGGCCTCTCTTGATGCGGAGCACAGGCTCCAGACGCGCAGGCTCCAGACGCGCAGGCTCAGCAGTTGTGGCTCACGGGCCCAGTCGCTCCGCGGCCTGTGGGATCCTCCCAGACCAGGGCTCGAACCCGTGTCCCCTGCATCGACAGGCAGACTCTCAACCACTGCGCCACCAGGGAAGCCCAGTAACGTTATTTTGAGACCAGAATTTAAGGAAAAGGAATTGAACATTTCAAGTGTAGACATTATGAGGTCTCTAAAATTATTACGCATTTTCAAACTAGAAATAAAAAGGCCACTGAAGTATCCTGCAGATTTTTATTTATAACAAAGTGAATACCAATATCTAATAACACACGTAAAGAAAACTTTCTTTGGGATCCTTTTTCCTAAGTGTAAAGGGGCCTTGAACTCAAAAAGTGAGAAAACCACTGTGGTGTATCCCCAGCGGTGATGGGTCCATTTCTTGCTCTGATCTCAGAGTGCACCATTGTGATGTACTTCACAAAGCCCTATGAAAGAGAAAGGTGGGCCCAGGTTTTTGGTCCTTAGAGCCCAGGAAGCTGCTTTTGGTGACCTGACGGCCTTGGACCTACAGTTAGCTTGTGTTTTCCTTGTTTGTGCCATTTTGTTGATTTTCGTGTCTCTTTTCTCTACTCTTTTTTATTTGTGTCATTGTTCTTTCTACAGTTAGCATAGTGAGTATTGTTGGTATAGTTAATACTTGATTAGCATAGTTAGTGTAGTTAGTACTAGTTAGCGCTGTTGGTACAGTTAGCGTAGTTAGCGTTGTTAGTAGAGACAGCATACTTAGCCCTGTTAGTACAGTTAGCATTGTTAGTTAGCGTAGTTAGCGTTGCTCGGTAGTGCTGTCAGTCAGTGTGGTTAGCAGATCACCAGGATGCAGGGCCTCACAGCCAAATCTGCTGGCAAGAAGGCTCATATTGATGACTTCCGGATCCTCCACACCATTGGTGAAGGCACCTTCGGTAAAGTGAAGTTGGCCCGGCACATTCTGACCGGGACACGGGTGGCTGTGAAGGTCATAGAGAAAAGGCATCAGAGCTTCTCAAGTGTCCAGGCACTTTTCCGGGAAGTGTGCAGTCTGAAGGCTCTGAATCACCCCAATATTGTGAAACTGCTGGGGGTGATTGACACAGAGGAGACATTTTTCGTGGTGATGGAGTACCTCCGTGGGGGGGACATGTACCGCTATTTGAAGATCCATGGCCGTATGACAGAGGCGGAGGCCCGAGGCCCGTTCCAGCAGCTGGTCTCCGCCCTGCAGCACTGCCACCGGAGGGGCATCGTGCACCGGGACCTGAAGCCACCGAGCCTCCTCTTTGATTCCAAGATGAATATCAAACTTACAGACTTTGGCCTCAGCAACAAGTGTGATGACATTTTCCCACTGGACACGATCTGCGGCACACCCCCTTATGCTGCCCCGGAACTCTTCCTGGGGCAGAGCTCCAGCGGCCCTGCGGTGGACGTGTGGAGCCTGGGAGTAGTGCTGTACACCATGGTAACTGGGTCCCGGCCCTTTGTGGGAAAAGACTTCCAGGAGCTGCGGAAGCAAGTCCTACGAGGGCAATACCCCATCCCACCTTATCTGTCTTTGGAGATAAGGGATCTGTTACAAAAAATGATTGCCCTCAACCCCAGTGACAGAGGCACCTTACGTGACCTCATGAGGCATCCGTGGGTCAACATGGGCCAGAAGGAGCCACTCCAGCCACCCTGTGAAAAGGACCGGGAGGTGACAATGGTGAGGACTCCGGGCTTGACTTGCGACCAGATCCAGGACACTGGGACAGGCCGTGTGAGCGCCAAGAAACCCAAGGTGGAGGTCTCCATCATAACTCTGAAGCCCTTCTCTTGCGGGGACCTCTGTGGCAGTGAACTTGAGCCTTCTCCAAGCCCTGTGGTGTCCTCCCTGCAAACCAGGTGGCTCTACCACAGAAAAGATGTGCCGCTGCAGGAAGAGCAGCAGGCAGGGCAGAAGACCGGTGAGTCTGCCTGTCCCCCACCCAGCCTGGAGGCGAGGACTGCCACCCCCAGCCCAGCCCCCCAGTGTGGCACTGGGACATCCACCTCCAGCAGCAGCAGGATTGGAGCCCCAGAGGGAAGCAGCTGCCCCCTGGGTGTGTCCAACACTGGAAGGTCCTCCCACGCTGGGCAGCCTGAGAGTGTGTCCTCATCCACTGTCTCTGGCCAGAGCCAGAAAAAGCAAGGGGTGGCTGGGAGAATCTGGAACTTTATTTTGAAACATCTTTGTTGCAAGCTGCCCAGCATGAGGCGTCATAATAAAGTGAGCCCATGTGAACCCCATGGATGACCGAGGCAGGAAGGTCGGGCCGCCGCGCTCCCTGGGGCCCGGTGCAGGGGAAGAGGAGTGTGTTCTCTGCACGGCCTTCAGAAGCATCGTATCCAAGACCCTGGCCAGCTCAGAGGATGGTCCGGAGCAGCCCGGGCGACCGAAAGCGAGGCCACCGTGGCTGCAGGTCTGCCCCTCAACCCCCACCTGGGTGAAACTTGAGAGACTGGACTGTCATTCCTGGGGCACGTCTCCCCTCCCCTACTCTTCTGTCTTCCGTGTTGGTGGGGGAGGGGGATAGTTCTTGTTCCAAGAACTCCTTGGTTCTTCCAATTCTAGTTAATAAACTTGACGCTCCAGAGAGATGCATCACACTCTGCTTCGCGTCGTCCCTGCACAGAATTGGGGCTGTGCATTTTCCAGTGAGACAGGCGTGCAGCCATGGAGCGCTTGGAGGTAGTCAGAACAACTAAAGGGAAAAATGACCTAAGAGAATTAGCACAGTGACTCCCAACAGCAACAACTGCTGCACTGCAGGGCAGAAATGCAGAAAGTGTGTATTACCTTCCTGCACTACCATTCCCGAACATTTTCAGAAGGGCCGAGGGGAACTTTTGGTCCCTGCGGCCTGTGTTAATTACAACAGAGAGGCCCATTAATACACAAATTTATACACAAATCCATATATACATGTATAGCCACTTAAGTTTTTAAACTCTTCATTGAAGTTATATAACTCATTGATTTTCACAAACTAAAAGTAAGTATCTTGCACCCAGATCATGAAAGAAAATATTACCATGGTACCAGTGCCCCAGAAGTCCCCCTTTGCTCCTTTCTAGACAATAGCCACCCCACATATCCTGTCTTAAAATTGCAGAGAGCAGTTTCTGTAATGCTTATATTGTTAAAAATTGTACCGTACTATCTATCCTGTCTTATATCTGTGTTTATGAGATTTCATTTTTGTGATTTATCTGAATTTGTTCCAGTACTATGTAGGATTTCACTGTGTATGAAAATACAGTGAACTTTATTGGAAAGCAGTTTGGGAGCATATATAAAAGCTGAAGATATACATATTCTGTAACTGTGAAATCCCACTACTAATTATATATTGACCAGAAATGTACACATGTGTTCAACATGTATAGTTTGAAATTGGACATTGAAAACTAGCTCTTAGAATTTTGAGTAACCACATTCAAATTCATGATTATGATCTGTTTGTAATATCTCCTTTTGCCTAGATGTATTTATTTAAAAATTTTAAATTTTATTTGAACTTAAAAAAAAACCTAGTTTACCTATTTTTCTCATCCCTCCCCCCCCCGCCCCACCTCTTAAAACCACCCATTTGTTCTCTGTATCTATGTTGATAGAAGGGCGCTCTTTCTATTGAAATATTAGAAATGTAGGAGAAAATTAGTGGTTTTATAGATTCGCTAAAGGGAAGGTGAAGGAATGACCTCCTGATGACTTCCTTGTATCAAAAAAAAAAAAAAAAATGTAAGGGCAACTTCATCAGTTGAAAATAAGGCAGAGAGATGATAGACTGGAGGTTTAGGGCTGAGGAAAAGATATGAGATAGTCATCATGGGTAGTTAATGAATGACTTCTTTAGGGAAATACAGGCTAGAAATGCCCAGTGATGTTACTCATTTGAGGCTGAGGAGCATGAATCTGTAGGAACATAACTTCATCGAGTTGTGAGAGATCTCAAGCAACACCAGGCTGCTTAGAAGTGAATGTGGGGTGTTAAATGGTTGGGTTCATCTAGATGTGCAGTTATTCCACATGATGGGGATGAAGATTCATGATGGGAAACAGGGACCAGGAAATGAAAGTGTCTTATAATTCATTTATATAAAAAATATATTAGGGAAAATCATATCATATACAATGAATGTCTTGATTATAAAACTGTGGGGATGTTGAACTGAAGGTGAGTTCTAGCATCATGAAGCTTTGTAGCGCTCTTCTGGATACACTCAGGAAAAGCAGGATGTTGCCACTTGTGGAAAGTGCCTTGTTGTGAATCCATTCTGCTGTATTTATAGCCACAATGAACCCATTTGCGGTGATACCAAGGACGCATTCAGTGCCTATAATTATTCACATCAAAATGATGCGAGATGGTGACAATTGATTTTCTGGGGGATTGCAGGTTTCGGTCATCCTGAGTTGTTGCTTCTCTTTGGTGTCTGAGGAAAATGTCTCCCTAGCGTGTGATGGGCAGATTTGTGATAGCTCCCACTATTCATGTCACCAGAAGCAGCAGTTGATGCATCATTTCCCAATCTACTCCATTTGTTTACTTTAGAACTCTTAGTTGTAAGTCTGGAGATGCAAATGATGGAAGGAGTTGTTTTCTAATCCTCTCCCGTGTCCTTTCGGATGCCCTGGGGTGTGAGTTCAATCGTGGGGCCCAGGGAGGAACTTGAGTAGACGCTCCTTTGTGAATCACTGACATAGTCTTGAGAGCTGTGTTCTTGAGTAGCTCTAGTTAAGTCAACCATCCGTTCACTAAGTCACCGGATAACTGCGTGTCACTTGTGACCGCAGGGAACTGATTGTAAGTAATAATAACTTCAAATATTTATAGCTATGAGCTAGGCCCTGTCCAGACACTTTATACATATCATGAAATTTAAGCCTTACAACAACCCTCTGCAGAATGTACTTTTATTATCTCCATTTTCCAGGGGAGGAAACTGAGGCTAAATAACTTGTCCAAAGTCAAAGAGGGAGAGGGAGACGGAGAAGGAGAGAGAGAGAGTTGGGATTCAAACCCGAGTCACATGGTCCCAGAGTCCTTGTTCTTACCCACTATGTTATACTACCTACCCCTGTGGATCCTTTTGTGTGCACCAAAGACTGAAGGCAGGGTTGGCTTAACTGTAACTTTTTATCCTGTTGGTCTTTTGTGATGCCCTCAGGGCTTAAGGGAAGAATAATTGAGTTGGAAAAAAACCCACCTGTGAGATTTCTTTTTTCACTCCTCACACAGAACACTTTACTTTGGACACTTCTGGTCACTAAACACGTGTGGTTTTTTTTTTTTCCCCACAGCAAACAATTCTGCAACGCTGTCTCGGTGCCCTACCATTTAACTCAATTCTGACACTATCTACCTGGAGATGACATCAGATCCACAGGTTTAGGGCTCAGTCCCACCAGACTGCCCTCCATTTCAGATGCCAATCCCAAGTCTAGGTTGTCACCTGGACTTATTGGTTATAAGTTAGAGTTATGACCCTCTTTTTGGTTTCAGTTAATTTGCTGGAGTGGCTCACGGAGCTCAGGAAAACAGCTTATTTACATTTACCGATTTCTTATAAAAGGTTATGATCGTAGATGAACACCCAGACGGAAGAGATGCATAGAGCAAGGTCGTGGGAAGGGGCATGGAGCTTCCACGCCCCCTTTGGGGTACCACACCCCGAGCACCTCATGTGTTCACCAGTCTGAAAGCTCTTTGAACCCAGTCCTTTTGGGTTTTAATGGAGGCTTTGTTACATAGGTGCAGTTGATTAAATCATTGGCCATTGGTTATTGTTTCAACCTCCAGCCTCTCCCCCTTTCGTGGAAACCTGGGGGTGGGACTGAAAGTTCCAACCTTGTATTCGCCCTCGGTTTTCCTGGCAATCAGTCCGCACCCTTAGGTGTGTTCCAAAAGTCACCTTGTTAACATAACAAAGGCATTTTTGTTGATCTCCTCACTGAGGAAATTCCAAGGGTTTTAGGAGCTCTGTGACGGGCGGTGGGGGGGGGGGGGTGGGGGGGGGGAAAGGGGACAAAGACCAAATGTATTTCTTATGATAAATCACAATAGCACAATAGTAAAGCAAGAAGACACTGATTTTCTGAGACAAACCTCTTGTACAAAATAAATTGAGAGATAATAAATCTCTATATAAAAATGATTGTACACACACACACTTATATGCCCACAAACACATATTTACCTTTCATTTTAAAGACATCACTAGGAAAATAAGGGTTGAAGGAAAAGTTCCTTGCTCCTTTACAAGGTAGGCAAATCAACATAGGGTAAAAATAATACCCCAAGTCACCTAATCTATTTTGGAAGAGTAAAACCAAAAGAGATGAAGAATCAGTTTTATCTTGGGGAAGTTGTTTCTGATTTTAAAATGTAAGCACGATACACATGATGATAAAATGGACTTCTCAACTCAGAACAAATGAACTTTTATGAGTGTACATAACGCTAAAGTAATGATAATGAAGTAATTCAAATAAAGGGAAGGTTGGTGTGTGAGATGTCTCCAAAATTTTTCATAATATTTGGTTTTCCCTTTACTTAGGACTTCTTTTAAACAAGGCGAAAACTTAAGGTTTTCTGGCCTGTTTTGGACAAGTTGTTATGAATTTTAGCATCTCATCTTTAAATCTCTCTTCTTGAACTCCAAATGTTTCCCTCGATTACAGTGTACAGTAATAAACAACTGCTACTCTCTGCTTGTTCCCACCCACTTGTACAAGTAAGTCTGTAGTATTTCAGGACCTCTGATTTGGTTTTCAAGAGGCTTTTTCTTGTCACTGGCTCTCCTCCATTTCTGCTGACCCAGGCTTCCAAGAGTGTGAGGGATAATGGGATACACTCTCCGAAGAGTTTGATGCCTCTCTTTTTATTTGTTTTGCTCATCACTGTATTAAAAACATAAAATTCTAACTGAGTACATTTGAAGATCGAATTGGCTTTATTCAGTGATTTATGAATCGGGCAGCATCCCATTGAGCAAGTAGAAAGGAGCTCTGCGGAGCTGTAAAAAATGCAAGAACTTTACAGGCAGGAGGGGGCAGAAAAGGGAAGTTTCTAGCTAAGAGTGGATTGTTTCAGGCAGGGTCACCTTCCTTTTGGGGGAAGGTGGGGGGGGGGTCACCCCTCTAGTGCTGACCAGGTAATTCCAGATCTATTGGTGAAAGGTCCCATTCCTGAGAGAGGCTGAAACTGCAATTAGGTTCGCTGTTAAGTCTTGGTTTGCTGACGTGGGACTTAGCACAAGTGACTCCATTTGGGGTTTGTTGTTTCTTTACTAACAACTGTATCTCATTCCTAGCGCTTAACCCCAGTACCTAGATACTTGCTGGTGAATGGATGACCAGACCAGTGAATTCAGAATTTCAGAGAAGTTCTTTATAATGAGAGACAGGCAGAGAAATGGCAGTTCTACCACCCAGTAAGTTTTGAACTCTTGCAGGTCTGATGCCCAAATCAAGCGTGGGAACGTGAACAGTGAGACTGAGTGAAAACACAGCAGTTCTTTGTGTTTCTGTTAGAGAAACACTGGTGGGAGACAGAGGACAAAGGAAGGAGACACAGGACTGGAGTGACCTCGGCTGGGGGCGGGGTTTCACAGTGTTGGGTGCTGCAGAGAGGTAGTCAGCAGGAGCAGGGGCTGTGTACGTCATCAGAGGCATTTTTTATTGTATTTTTTTTTGTTTTGATTGACGTATAGTTGATTTACAATCTTGTGCCAATCTGCTGTATGGCAAAGTGACTCAGTTATACACATATAGACATTCTTTTTTTATATTCTTTTCCATTACAGTTTTATCACAGGATATTGACTCTAGTTCCCTGTGCTGTAGAGTAGGACCTTGTTGTTTATCCCTCCTATATATAATAGTTTACATCTGCTAATGCCTCACTCCCAGCCCTACCCTCTCCCACCCCCCTCCTCCTTGGCAACCACAAGTCTGTCCTCTATGTCTGTGAGTCTGTTGCTGTTTCATAGATAGGTTCATTTGTGCCATACTTTAGATTCCACATGTAAGTGGTATCACATGGTATTTGTCTTTCTCTTTCTGACTTACTTCACTTAATAATCTCTAGTTGCATCCATGTTGCTGCAATCATCAAAGGCATTTTAGAAGAGGCTCTGCTTGCCATAGCTTCTGGCAGCGTTGCTTCCTACAGTGGAAAGAAGAATGTTGTTGATGGGAATTCCCAAAGTTAGGCTAAAGTGGGGGTGAAGTAACTTTTCTAGGTGAAGAGGTGATCTTTTTTTTTTCTTTTTGATTTCTATGTGTGTTTTATTATATATTAGTCTCTTAAATCAAATAGAAGACAAAAAGTGGAGCTACAAACCAAAGTTACAACAGTACTAGCTTTTCTCGTCGCCCGTCTGTCTACTTTTACCAGAGGTCTTTATTTCTTCATAAGGCTTTGAGCTACTTGTCCAGGGTCCTTGACTGCAACCTGAAGAACTCCCTGTGGCAGGCGGGTCTGGTGGTTAAGAACTCTCTCAACTCTTGATTAACTGGGAATGTCTTGATTTCTCCCTCATTTTCGAAGGAAAGTTTTGCTAGATACAGGATTCTTGGTTGACGGTTTCTTTCCTTCAAAACTTCAAGTACATTGAGTCATGCCATCTGGCCTCCGAGGCTCCTGATGAGAAATCTGCTCAATGACCTTCCTGGCAAACCTTCTCTCAGCTTCATAGACTTTCGTAATGTACCGTATCATGTCTTATGCAACAGAACGTTTTGTATAGTATCGTGAAGTCAGTTAAGTTGTAACGTTATTTTTTTTTTTAATTAGTTAATTTATTTTTGGCTGTGTTGGATCTTCGTTTCTGTGCGAGGGCTTTCTCTAGTTGCGGCAAGCGGGGGCCACTCTTCATCGCGGTGCGCGGGCCTCTCACTATCGCGGCCTCTCTTGATGCGGAGCACAGGCTCCAGACGCGCAGGCTCCAGACGCGCAGGCTCAGCAGTTGTGGCTCACGGGCCCAGTCGCTCCGCGGCCTGTGGGATCCTCCCAGACCAGGGCTCGAACCCGTGTCCCCTGCATCGACAGGCAGACTCTCAACCACTGCGCCACCAGGGAAGCCCAGTAACGTTATTTTGAGACCAGAATTTAAGGAAAAGGAATTGAACATTTCAAGTGTAGACATTATGAGGTCTCTAAAATTATTACGCATTTTCAAACTAGAAATAAAAAGGCCACTGAAGTATCCTGCAGATTTTTATTTATAACAAAGTGAATACCAATATCTAATAACACACGTAAAGAAAACTTTCTTTGGGATCCTTTTTCCTAAGTGTAAAGGGGCCTTGAACTCAAAAAGTGAGAAAACCACTGTGGTGTATCCCCAGCGGTGATGGGTCCATTTCTTGCTCTGATCTCAGAGTGCACCATTGTGATGTACTTCACAAAGCCCTATGAAAGAGAAAGGTGGGCCCAGGTTTTTGGTCCTTAGAGCCCAGGAAGCTGCTTTTGGTGACCTGACGGCCTTGGACCTACAGTTAGCTTGTGTTTTCCTTGTTTGTGCCATTTTGTTGATTTTCGTGTCTCTTTTCTCTACTCTTTTTTATTTGTGTCATTGTTCTTTCTACAGTTAGCATAGTGAGTATTGTTGGTATAGTTAATACTTGATTAGCATAGTTAGTGTAGTTAGTACTAGTTAGCGCTGTTGGTACAGTTAGCGTAGTTAGCGTTGTTAGTAGAGACAGCATACTTAGCCCTGTTAGTACAGTTAGCATTGTTAGTTAGCGTAGTTAGCGTTGCTCGGTAGTGCTGTCAGTCAGTGTGGTTAGCAGATCACCAGGATGCAGGGCCTCACAGCCAAATCTGCTGGCAAGAAGGCTCATATTGATGACTTCCGGATCCTCCACACCATTGGTGAAGGCACCTTCGGTAAAGTGAAGTTGGCCCGGCACATTCTGACCGGGACACGGGTGGCTGTGAAGGTCATAGAGAAAAGGCGTCAGAGCTTCTCAAGTGTCCAGGCACTTTTCCGGGAAGTGTGCAGTCTGAAGGCTCTGAATCACCCCAATATTGTGAAACTGCTGGGGGTGATTGACACAGAGGAGACATTTTTCGTGGTGATGGAGTACCTCCGTGGGGGGGACATGTACCGCTATTTGAAGATCCATGGCCGTATGACAGAGGCGGAGGCCCGAGGCCCGTTCCAGCAGCTGGTCTCCGCCCTGCAGCACTGCCACCGGAGGGGCATCGTGCACCGGGACCTGAAGCCACCGAGCCTCCTCTTTGATTCCAAGATGAATATCAAACTTACAGACTTTGGCCTCAGCAACAAGTGTGATGACATTTTCCCACTGGACACGATCTGCGGCACACCCCCTTATGCTGCCCCGGAACTCTTCCTGGGGCAGAGCTCCAGCGGCCCTGCGGTGGATGTGTGGAGCCTGGGAGTAGTGCTGTACACCATGGTAACTGGGTCCCGGCCCTTTGTGGGAAAAGACTTCCAGGAGCTGCGGAAGCAAGTCCTACGAGGGCAATACCCCATCCCACCTTATCTGTCTTTGGAGATAAGGGATCTGTTACAAAAAATGATTGCCCTCAACCCCAGTGACAGAGGCACCTTACGTGACCTCATGAGGCATCCGTGGGTCAACATGGGCCAGAAGGAGCCACTCCAGCCACCCTGTGAAAAGGACCGGGAGGTGACAATGGTGAGGACTCCGGGCTTGACTTGCGACCAGATCCAGGACACTGGGACAGGCCGTGTGAGCGCCAAGAAACCCAAGGTGGAGGTCTCCATCATAACTCTGAAGCCCTTCTCTTGCGGGGACCTCTGTGGCAGTGACCTTGAGCCTTCTCCAAGCCCTGTGGTGTCCTCCCTGCAAACCAGGTGGCTCTACCACAGAAAAGATGTGCCGCTGCAGGAAGAGCAGCAGGCAGGGCAGAAGACCGGTGAGTCTGCCTGTCCCCCACCCAGCCTGGAGGCGAGGACTGCCACCCCCAGCCCAGCCCCCCAGTGTGGCACTGGGACATCCACCTCCAGCAGCAGCAGGATTGGAGCCCCAGAGGGAAGCAGCTGCCCCCTGGGTGTGTCCAACACTGGAAGGTCCTCCCACGCTGGGCAGCCTGAGAGTGTGTCCTCATCCACTGTCTCTGGCCAGAGCCAGAAAAAGCAAGGGGTGGCTGGGAGAATCTGGAACTTTATTTTGAAACATCTTTGTTGCAAGCTGCCCAGCATGAGGCGTCATAATAAAGTGAGCCCATGTGAACCCCATGGATGACCGAGGCAGGAAGGTCGGGCCGCCGCGCTCCCTGGGGCCCGGTGCAGGGGAAGAGGAGTGTGTTCTCTGCACGGCCTTCAGAAGCATCGTATCCAAGACCCTGGCCAGCTCAGAGGATGGTCCGGAGCAGCCCGGGCGACCGAAAGCGAGGCCACCGTGGCTGCAGGTCTGCCCCTCAACCCCCACCTGGGTGAAACTTGAGAGACTGGACTGTCATTCCTGGGGCACGTCTCCCCTCCCCTACTCTTCTGTCTTCCGTGTTGGTGGGGGAGGGGGATAGTTCTTGTTCCAAGAACTCCTTGGTTCTTCCAATTCTAGTTAATAAACTTGACGCTCCAGAGAGATGCATCACACTCTGCTTCGCGTCGTCCCTGCACAGAATTGGGGCTGTGCATTTTCCAGTGAGACAGGCGTGCAGCCATGGAGCGCTTGGAGGTAGTCAGAACAACTAAAGGGAAAAATGACCTAAGAGAATTAGCACAGTGACTCCCAACAGCAACAACTGCTGCACTGCAGGGCAGAAATGCAGAAAGTGTGTATTACCTTCCTGCACTACCATTCCCGAACATTTTCAGAAGGGCCGAGGGGAACTTTTGGTCCCTGCGGCCTGTGTTAATTACAACAGAGAGGCCCATTAATACACAAATTTATACACAAATCCATATATACATGTATAGCCACTTAAGTTTTTAAACTCTTCATTGAAGTTATATAACTCATTGATTTTCACAAACTAAAAGTAAGTATCTTGCACCCAGATCATGAAAGAAAATATTACCATGGTACCAGTGCCCCAGAAGTCCCCCTTTGCTCCTTTCTAGACAATAGCCACCCCACATATCCTGTCTTAAAATTGCAGAGAGCAGTTTCTGTAATGCTTATATTGTTAAAAATTGTACCGTACTATCTATCCTGTCTTATATCTGTGTTTATGAGATTTCATTTTTGTGATTTATCTGAATTTGTTCCAGTACTATGTAGGATTTCACTGTGTATGAAAATACAGTGAACTTTATTGGAAAGCAGTTTGGGAGCATATATAAAAGCTGAAGATATACATATTCTGTAACTGTGAAATCCCACTACTAATTATATATTGACCAGAAATGTACACATGTGTTCAACATGTATAGTTTGAAATTGGACATTGAAAACTAGCTCTTAGAATTTTGAGTAACCACATTCAAATTCATGATTATGATCTGTTTGTAATATCTCCTTTTGCCTAGATGTATTTATTTAAAAATTTTAAATTTTATTTGAACTTAAAAAAAAACCTAGTTTACCTATTTTTCTCATCCCTCCCCCCCCCCGCCCCACCTCTTAAAACCACCCATTTGTTCTCTGTATCTATGTTGATAGAAGGGCGCTCTTTCTATTGAAATATTAGAAATGTAGGAGAAAATTAGTGGTTTTATAGATTCGCTAAAGGGAAGGTGAAGGAATGACCTCCTGATGACTTCCTTGTATCAAAAAAAAAAAAAAAATGTAAGGGCAACTTCATCAGTTGAAAATAAGGCAGAGAGATGATAGACTGGAGGTTTAGGGCTGAGGAAAAGATATGAGATAGTCATCATGGGTAGTTAATGAATGACTTCTTTAGGGAAATACAGGCTAGAAATGCCCAGTGATGTTACTCATTTGAGGCTGAGGAGCATGAATCTGTAGGAACATAACTTCATCGAGTTGTGAGAGATCTCAAGCAACACCAGGCTGCTTAGAAGTGAATGTGGGGTGTTAAATGGTTGGGTTCATCTAGATGTGCAGTTATTCCACATGATGGGGATGAAGATTCATGATGGGAAACAGGGACCAGGAAATGAAAGTGTCTTATAATTCATTTATATAAAAAATATATTAGGGAAAATCATATCATATACAATGAATGTCTTGATTATAAAACTGTGGGGATGTTGAACTGAAGGTGAGTTCTAGCATCATGAAGCTTTGTAGCGCTCTTCTGGATACACTCAGGAAAAGCAGGATGTTGCCACTTGTGGAAAGTGCCTTGTTGTGAATCCATTCTGCTGTATTTATAGCCACAATGAACCCATTTGCGGTGATACCAAGGACGCATTCAGTGCCTATAATTATTCACATCAAAATGATGCGAGATGGTGACAATTGATTTTCTGGGGGATTGCAGGTTTCGGTCATCCTGAGTTGTTGCTTCTCTTTGGTGTCTGAGGAAAATGTCTCCCTAGCGTGTGATGGGCAGATTTGTGATAGCTCCCACTATTCATGTCACCAGAAGCAGCAGTTGATGCATCATTTCCCAATCTACTCCATTTGTTTACTTTAGAACTCTTAGTTGTAAGTCTGGAGATGCAAATGATGGAAGGAGTTGTTTTCTAATCCTCTCCCGTGTCCTTTCGGATGCCCTGGGGTGTGAGTTCAATCGTGGGGCCCAGGGAGGAACTTGAGTAGACGCTCCTTTGTGAATCACTGACATAGTCTTGAGAGCTGTGTTCTTGAGTAGCTCTAGTTAAGTCAACCATCCGTTCACTAAGTCACCGGATAACTGCGTGTCACTTGTGACCGCAGGGAACTGATTGTAAGTAATAATAACTTCAAATATTTATAGCTATGAGCTAGGCCCTGTCCAGACACTTTATACATATCATGAAATTTAAGCCTTACAACAACCCTCTGCAGAATGTACTTTTATTATCTCCATTTTCCAGGGGAGGAAACTGAGGCTAAATAACTTGTCCAAAGTCAAAGAGGGAGAGGGAGACGGAGAAGGAGAGAGAGAGAGTTGGGATTCAAACCCGAGTCACATGGTCCCAGAGTCCTTGTTCTTACCCACTATGTTATACTACCTACCCCTGTGGATCCTTTTGTGTGCACCAAAGACTGAAGGCAGGGTTGGCTTAACTGTAACTTTTTATCCTGTTGGTCTTTTGTGATGCCCTCAGGGCTTAAGGGAAGAATAATTGAGTTGGAAAGAAACCCACCTGTGAGATTTCTTTTTTCACTCCTCACACAGAACACTTTACTTTGGACACTTCTGGTCACTAAACACGTGTGGTTTTTTTTTTTTCCCCACAGCAAACAATTCTGCAACGCTGTCTCGGTGCCCTACCATTTAACTCAATTCTGACACTATCTACCTGGAGATGACATCAGATCCACAGGTTTAGGGCTCAGTCCCACCAGACTGCCCTCCATTTCAGATGCCAATCCCAAGTCTGGGTTGTCACCTGGACTTATTGGTTATAAGTTAGAGTTATGACCCTCTTTTTGGTTTCAGTTAATTTGCTGGAGTGGCTCACGGAGCTCAGGAAACAGCTTATTTACATTTACCGATTTATTATAAAAGGTTATGATCGTAGATGAACACCCAGACGGAAGAGATGCATAGAGCAAGGTCGTGGGAAGGGGCATGGAGCTTCCACGCCCCCTTTGGGGTACCACACCCCGAGCACCTCATGTGTTCACCAGTCTGAAAGCTCTTTGAACCCAGTCCTTTTGGGTTTTAATGGAGGCTTTGTTACATAGGTGCAGTTGATTAAATCATTGGCCATTGGTTATTGTTTCAACCTCCAGCCTCTCCCCCTTTCGTGGAAACCTGGGGGTGGGACTGAAAGTTCCAACCTTGTATTCGCCCTCGGTTTTCCTGGCAATCAGTCCGCACCCTTAGGTGTGTTCCAAAAGTCACCTTGTTAACATAACAAAGGCATTTTTGTTGATCTCCTCACTGAGGAAATTCCAAGGGTTTTAGGAGCTCTGTGACGGGCGGTGGGGGGGGGGGGGGTGGGGGGGGGGAAAGGGGACAAAGACCAAATGTATTTCTTATGATAAATCACAATAGCACAATAGTAAAGCAAGAAGACACTGATTTTCTGAGACAAACCTCTTGTACAAAATAAATTGAGAGATAATAAATCTCTATATAAAAATGATTGTACACACACACACTTATATGCCCACAAACACATATTTACCTTTCATTTTAAAGAAATCACTAGGAAAATAAGGGTTGAAGGAAAAGTTCCTTGCTCCTTTACAAGGTAGGCAAATCAACATAGGGTAAAAATAATACCCCAAGTCACCTAATCTATTTTGGAAGAGTAAAACCAAAAGAGATGAAGAATCAGTTTTATCTTGGGGAAGTTGTTTCTGATTTTAAAATGTAAGCACGATACACATGATGATAAAATGGACTTCTCAACTCAGAACAAATGAACTTTTATGAGTGTACATAACGCTAAAGTAATGATAATGAAGTAATTCAAATAAAGGGAAGGTTGGTGTGTGAGATGTCTCCAAAATTTTTCATAATATTTGGTTTTCCCTTTACTTAGGACTTCTTTTAAACAAGGCGAAAACTTAAGGTTTTCTGGCCTGTTTTGGACAAGTTGTTATGAATTTTAGCATCTCATCTTTAAATCTCTCTTCTTGAACTCCAAATGTTTCCCTCGATTACAGTGTACAGTAATAAACAACTGCTACTCTCTGCTTGTTCCCACCCACTTGTACAAGTAAGTCTGTAGTATTTCAGGACCTCTGATTTGGTTTTCAAGAGGCTTTTTCTTGTCACTGGCTCTCCTCCATTTCTGCTGACCCAGGCTTCCAAGAGTGTGAGGGATAATGGGATACACTCTCCGAAGAGTTTGATGCCTCTCTTTTTATTTGTTTTGCTCATCACTGTATTAAAAACATAAAATTCTAACTGAGTACATTTGAAGATCGAATTGGCTTTATTCAGTGATTTATGAATCGGGCAGCATCCCATTGAGCAAGTAGAAAGGAGCTCTGCGGAGCTGTAAAAAATGCAAGAACTTTACAGGCAGGAGGGGGCAGAAAAGGGAAGTTTCTAGCTAAGAGTGGATTGTTTCAGGCAGGGTCACCTGCCTTTTGGGGGAAGGTGGGGGGGGGTCACCCCGGGGTCACCCCTCTAGTGCTGACCAGGTAATTCCAGATCTATTGGTGAAAGGTCCCATTCCTGAGAGAGGCTGAAACTGCAATTAGGTTAGCTGTTAAGTCTTGGTTTGCTGACGTGGGACTTAGCACAAGTGACTCCATTTGGGGTTTGTTGTTTCTTTACTAACAACTGTATCTCATTCCTAGCGCTTAACCCCAGTACCTAGATACTTGCTGGTGAATGGATGACCAGACCAGTGAATTCAGAATTTCAGAGAAGTTCTTTATAATGAGAGACAGGCAGAGAAATGGCAGTTCTACCACCCAGTAAGTTTTGAACTCTTGCAGGTCTGATGCCCAAATCAAGCGTGGGAACGTGAACAGTGAGACTGAGTGAAAACACAGCAGTTCTTTGTGTTTCTGTTAGAGAAACACTGGTGGGAGACAGAGGACAAAGGAAGGAGACACAGGACTGGAGTGACCTCGGCTGGGGGCGGGGTTTCACAGTGTTGGGTGCTGCAGAGAGGTAGTCAGCAGGAGCAGGGGCTGTGTACGTCATCAGAGGCATTTTTTATTGTATTTTTTTTTGTTTTGATTGACGTATAGTTGATTTACAATCTTGTGCCAATCTGCTGTATGGCAAAGTGACTCAGTTATACACATATAGACATTCTTTTTTTATATTCTTTTCCATTACAGTTTTATCACAGGATATTGACTCTAGTTCCCTGTGCTGTAGAGTAGGACCTTGTTGTTTATCCCTCCTATATATAATAGTTTACATCTGCTAATGCCACACTCTCAGCCCTTCCCTCTCCCACCCCCCTCCTCCTTGGCAACCACAAGTCTGTTCTCTATGTCTGTGAGTCTGTTGCTGTTTCATAGATAGGTTCATTTGTGCCATACTTTAGATTCCACATGTAAGTGGTATCACATGGTATTTGTCTTTCTCTTTCTGACTTACTTCACTTAATAATCTCTAGTTGCATCCATGTTGCTGCAATCATCAAAGGCATTTTAGAAGAGGCTCTGCTTGCCATAGCTTCTGGCAGCGTTGCTTCCTACAGTGGAAAGAAGAATGTTGTTGATGGGAATTCCCAAAGTTAGGCTAAAGTGGGGGTGAAGTAACTTTTCTAGGTGAAGAGGTGATCTTTTTTTTTTTCTTTTTGATTTCTATGTGTGTTTTATTATATATTAGTCTCTTAAATCAAATAGAAGACAAAAAGTGGAGCTACAAACCAAAGTTACAACAGTACTAGCTTTTCTCGTCGCCCGTCTGTCTACTTTTACCAGAGGTCTTTATTTCTTCATAAGGCTTTGAGCTACTTGTCCAGGGTCCTTGACTGCAACCTGAAGAACTCCCTGTGGCAGGCGGGTCTGGTGGTTAAGAACTCTCTCAACTCTTGATTAACTGGGAATGTCTTGATTTCTCCCTCATTTTCGAAGGAAAGTTTTGCTAGATACAGGATTCTTGGTTGACGGTTTCTTTCCTTCAACACTTCAAGTGCATTGAGTCATGCCATCTGGCCTCCGAGGCTCCTGATGAGAAATCTGCTCAATGACCTTCCTGGCAAACCTTCTCTCAGCTTCATAGACTTTCGTAATGTACCGTATCATGTCTTATGCAACAGAACATTTTGTATAGTATCGTGAAGTCAGTTAAGTTGTAACGTTATATTTTTTTTTAATTAGTTAATTTATTTTTGGCTGTGTTGGATCTTCGTTTCTGTGCGAGGGCTTTCTCTAGTTGCGGCAAGCGGGGGCCACTCTTCATCGCGGTGCGCGGGCCTCTCACTATCGCGGCCTCTCTTGATGCGGAGCACAGGCTCCAGACGCGCAGGCTCCAGACGCGCAGGCTCAGCAGTTGTGGCTCACGGGCCCAGTCGCTCCGCGGCCTGTGGGATCCTCCCAGACCAGGGCTCGAACCCGTGTCCCCTGCATCGACAGGCAGACTCTCAACCACTGCGCCACCAGGGAAGCCCAGTAACGTTATTTTGAGACCAGAATTTAAGGAAAAGGAATTGAACATTTCAAGTGTAGACATTATGAGGTCTCTAAAATTATTACGCATTTTCAAACTAGAAATAAAAAGGCCACTGAAGTATCCTGCAGATTTTTATTTATAACAAAGTGAATACCAATATCTAATAACACACGTAAAGAAAACTTTCTTTGGGATCCTTTTTCCTAAGTGTAAAGGGGCCTTGAACTCAAAAAGTGAGAAAACCACTGTGGTGTACCCCCAGCGGTGATGGGTCCATTTCTTGCTCTGACCTCAGAGTGCACCATTGTGATGTACTTCACAAAGCCCTATGAAAGAGAAAGGTGGACCCAGGTTTTTGGTCCTTAGAGCCCAGGAAGCTGCTTTTGGTGACCTGACGGCCTTGGACCTACAGTTAGCTTGTGTTTTCCTTGTTTGTGCCATTTTGTTGATTTTCGTGTCTCTTTTCTCTACTCTTTTTTATTTGTGTCATTGTTCTTTCTACAGTTAGCATAGTGAGTATTGTTGGTATAGTTAATACTTGATTAGCATAGTTAGTGTAGTTAGTACTAGTTAGCGCTGTTGGTACAGTTAGCGTAGTTAGCGTTGTTAGTAGAGACAGCATACTTAACCCTGTTAGTACAGTTAGCATTGTTAGTTAGCGTAGTTAGCGTTGCTCGGTAGTGCTGTCAGTCAGTGTGGTTAGCAGATCACCAGGATGCAGGGCCTCACAGCCAAATCTGCTGGCAAGAAGGCTCATATTGATGACTTCCGGATCCTCCACACCATTGGTGAAGGCACCTTCGGTAAAGTGAAGTTGGCCCGGCACATTCTGACCGGGACACGGGTGGCTGTGAAGGTCATAGAGAAAAGGCGTCAGAGCTTCTCAAGTGTCCAGGCACTTTTCCGGGAAGTGTGCAGTCTGAAGGCTCTGAATCACCCCAATATTGTGAAACTGCTGGGGGTGATTGACACAGAGGAGACATTTTTCGTGGTGATGGAGTACCTCCGTGGGGGGGACATGTACCGCTATTTGAAGATCCATGGCCGTATGACAGAGGCGGAGGCCCGAGGGCCGTTCCAGCAGCTGGTCTCCGCCCTGCAGCACTGCCACCGGAGGGGCATCGTGCACCGGGACCTGAAGCCACCGAGCCTCCTCTTTGATTCCAAGATGAATATCAAACTTACAGACTTTGGCCTCAGCAACAAGTGTGATGACATTTTCCCACTGGACACGATCTGAGGCACACCCCCTTATGCTGCCCCGGAACTCTTCCTGGGGCAGAGCTCCAGCGGCCCTGCGGTGGACGTGTGGAGCCTGGGAGTAGTGCTGTACACCATGGTAACTGGGTCCCGGCCCTTTGTGGGAAAAGACTTCCAGGAGCTGCGGAAGCAAGTCCTACGAGGGCAATACCCCATCCCACCTTATCTGTCTTTGGAGATAAGGGATCTGTTACAAAAAATGATTGCCCTCAACCCCAGTGACAGAGGCACCTTACGTGACCTCATGAGGCATCCGTGGGTCAACATGGGCCAGAAGGAGCCACTCCAGCCACCCTGTGAAAAGGACCGGGAGGTGACAATGGTGAGGACTCCGGGCTTGACTTGCGACCAGATCCAGGACACTGGGACAGGCCGTGTGAGCGCCAAGAAACCCAAGGTGGAGGTCTCCATCATAACTCTGAAGCCCTTCTCTTGCGGGGACCTCTGTGGCAGTGAACTTGAGCCTTCTCCAAGCCCTGTGGTGTCCTCCCTGCAAACCAGGTGGCTCTACCACAGAAAAGATGTGCCGCTGCAGGAAGAGCAGCAGGCAGGGCAGAAGACCGGTGAGTCTGCCTGTCCCCCACCCAGCCTGGAGGCGAGGACTGCCACCCCCAGCCCAGCCCCCCAGTGTGGCACTGGGACATCCACCTCCAGCAGCAGCAGGATTGGAGCCCCAGAGGGAAGCAGCTGCCCCCTGGGTGTGTCCAACACTGGAAGGTCCTCCCACGCTGGGCAGCCTGAGAGTGTGTCCTCATCCACTGTCTCTGGCCAGAGCCAGAAAAAGCAAGGGGTGGCTGGGAGAATCTGGAACTTTATTTTGAAACATCTTTGTTGCAAGCTGCCCAGCATGAGGCGTCATAATAAAGTGAGCCCATGTGAACCCCATGGATGACCGAGGCAGGAAGGTCGGGCCGCCGCGCTCCCTGGGGCCCGGTGCAGGGGAAGAGGAGTGTGTTCTCTGCACGGCCTTCAGAAGCATCGTATCCAAGACCCTGGCCAGCTCAGAGGATGGTCCGGAGCAGCCCGGGCGACCGAAAGCGAGGCCACCGTGGCTGCAGGTCTGCCCCTCAACCCCCACCTGGGTGAAACTTGAGAGACTGGACTGTCATTCCTGGGGCACGTCTCCCCTCCCCTACTCTTCTGTCTTCCGTGTTGGTGGGGGAGGGGGATAGTTCTTGTTCCAAGAACTCCTTGGTTCTTCCAATTCTAGTTAATAAACTTGACGCTCCAGAGAGATGCATCACACTCTGCTTCGCGTCGTCCCTGCACAGAATTGGGGCTGTGCATTTTCCAGTGAGACAGGCGTGCAGCCATGGAGCGCTTGGCGGTAGTCAGAACAACTAAAGGGAAAAATGACCTAAGAGAATTAGCACAGTGACTCCCAACAGCAACAACTGCTGCACTGCAGGGCAGAAATGCAGAAAGTGTGTATTACCTTCCTGCACTACCATTCCCGAACATTTTCAGAAGGGCCGAGGGGAACTTTTGGTCCCTGCGGCCTGTGTTAATTACAACAGAGAGGCCCATTAATACACAAATTTATACACAAATCCATATATACATGTATAGCCACTTAAGTTTTTAAACTCTTCATTGAAGTTATATAACTCATTGATTTTCACAAACTAAAAATAAGTATCTTGCACCCAGATCATGAAAGAAAATATTACCATGGTACCAGTGCCCCAGAAGTCCCCCTTTGCTCCTTTCTAGACAATAGCCACCCCACATATCCTGTCTTAAAATTGCAGAGAGCAGTTTCTGTAATGCTTATATTGTTAAAAATTGTACCGTACTATCTATCCTGTCTTATATCTGTGTTTGTGCGATTTCATTTTTGTGATTTATCTGAATTTGTTCCAGTACTATGTAGGATTTCACTGTGTATGAAAATACAGTGAACTTTATTGGAAAGCAGTTTGGGAGCATATATAAAAGCTGAAGATATACATATTCTGTAACTGTGAAATCCCACTACTAATTATATATTGACCAGAAATGTACACATGTGTTCAACATGTATAGTTTGAAATTGGACATTGAAAACTAGCTCTTAGAATTTTGAGTAACCACATTCAAATTCATGATTATGATCTGTTTGTAATATCTCCTTTTGCCTAGATGTATTTATTTAAAAATTTTAAATTTTATTGGAACTTAAAAAAAAACCTAGTTTACCTATTTTTCTCATCCCTCCCCCCCCCCGCCCCACCTCTTAAAACCACCCATTTGTTCTCTGTATCTATGTTGATAGAAGGGCGCTCTTTCTATTGAAATATTAGAAATGTAGGAGAAAATTAGTGGTTTTATAGATTCGCTAAAGGGAAGGTGAAGGAATGACCTCCTGATGACTTCCTTGTATCAAAAAAAAAAAAAAAATGTAAGGGCAACTTCATCAGTTGAAAATAAGGCAGAGAGATGATAGACTGGAGGTTTAGGGCTGAGGAAAAGATATGAGATAGTCATCATGGGTAGTTAATGAATGACTTCTTTAGGGAAATACAGGCTAGAAATGCCCAGTGATGTTACTCATTTGAGGCTGAAGAGCATGAATCTGTAGGAAGATAACTTCATCGAGTTGTGAGAGATCTCAAGCAACACCAGGCTGCTTAGAAGTAAATGTGGGGTGTTAAATGGTTGGGTTCATCTAGATGTGCAATTATTCCACATGATGGGGATGAAGATTCATGATGGGAAACAGGGACCAGGAAATGAAAGTGTCTTATAATTCATTTATATAAAAAATATATTAGGGAAAATCATATCATATACAATGAATGTCTTGATTATAAAACTGTGGGGATGTTGAACTGAAGGTGAGTTCTAGCATCATGAAGCTTTGTAGCGCTCTTCTGGATACACTCAGGAAAAGCAGGATGTTGCCACTTGTGGAAAGTGCCTTGTTGTGAATCCATTCTGCTGTATTTATAGCCACAATGAACCCATTTGCGGTGATACCAAGGACGCATTCAGTGCCTATAATTATTCACATCAAAATGATGCGAGATGGTGACAATTGATTTTCTGGGGGATTGCAGGTTTCGGTCATCCTGAGTTGTTGCTTCTCTTTGGTGTCTGAGGAAAATGTCTCCCTAGCGTGTGATGGGCAGATTTGTGATAGCTCCCACTATTCATGTCACCAGAAGCAGCAGTTGATGCATCATTTCCCAATCTACTCCATTTGTTTACTTTAGAACTCTTAGTTGTAAGTCTGGAGATGCAAATGATGGAAGGAGTTGTTTTCTAATCCTCTCCCGTGTCCTTTCGGATGCCCTGGGGTGTGAGTTCAATCGTGGGGCCCAGGGAGGAACTTGAGTAGACGCTCCTTTGTGAATCACTGACATAGTCTTGAGAGCTGTGTTCTTGAGTAGCTCTAGTTAAGTCAACCATCCGTTCACTAAGTCACCGGATAACTGCGTGTCACTTGTGACCGCAGGGAACTGATTGTAAGTAATAATAACTTCAAATATTTATAGCTATGAGCTAGGCCCTGTCCAGACACTTTATACATATCATGAAATTTAAGCCTTACAACAACCCTCTGCAGAATGTACTTTTATTATCTCCATTTTCCAGGGGAGGAAACTGAGGCTAAATAACTTGTCCAAAGTCAAAGAGGGAGAGGGAGACGGAGAAGGAGAGAGAGAGAGTTGGGATTCAAACCCGAGTCACATGGTCCCAGAGTCCTTGTTCTTACCCACTATGTTATACTACCTACCCCTGTGGATCCTTTTGTGTGCACCAAAGACTGAAGGCAGGGTTGGCTTAACTGTAACTTTTTATCCTGTTGGTCTTTTGTGATGCCCTCAGGGCTTAAGGGAAGAATAATTGAGTTGGAAAAAAACCCACCTGTGAGATTTCTTTTTTCACTCCTCACACAGAACACTTTACTTTGGACACTTCTGGTCACTAAACACGTGTGGTTTTTTTTTTTTCCCCACAGCAAACAATTCTGCAACGCTGTCTCGGTGCCCTACCATTTAACTCAATTCTGACACTATCTACCTGGAGATGACATCAGATCCACAGGTTTAGGGCTCAGTCCCACCAGACTGCCCTCCATTTCAGATGCCAATCCCAAGTCTAGGTTGTCACCTGGACTTATTGGTTATAAGTTAGAGTTATGACCCTCTTTTTGGTTTCAGTTAATTTGCTGGAGTGGCTCACGGAGCTCAGGAAAACAGCTTATTTACATTTACCGATTTCTTATAAAAGGTTATGATCGTAGATGAACACCCAGACGGAAGAGATGCATAGAGCAAGGTCGTGGGAAGGGGCATGGAGCTTCCACGCCCCCTTTGGGGTACCACACCCCGAGCACCTCATGTGTTCACCAGTCTGAAAGCTCTTTGAACCCAGTCCTTTTGGGTTTTAATGGAGGCTTTGTTACATAGGTGCAGTTGATTAAATCATTGGCCATTGGTTATTGTTTCAACCTCCAGCCTCTCCCCCTTTCGTGGAAACCTGGGGGTGGGACTGAAAGTTCCAACCTTGTATTCGCCCTCGGTTTTCCTGGCAATCAGTCCGCACCCTTAGGTGTGTTCCAAAAGTCACCTTGTTAACATAACAAAGGCATTTTTGTTGATCTCCTCACTGAGGAAATTCCAAGGGTTTTAGGAGCTCTGTGCGGGGCAGGGTGGGGGGAAGGGGACAAAGACCAAATGTATTTCTTATGATAAATCACAATAGCACAATAGTAAAGCAAGAAGACACTGATTTTCTGAGACAAACCTCTTGTACAAAATAAATTGAGAGATAATAAATCTCTATATAAAAATGATTGTACACACACACACTTATATGCCCACAAACACATATTTACCTTTCATTTTAAAGAAATCACTAGGAAAATAAGGGTTGAAGGAAAAGTTCCTTGCTCCTTTACAAGGTAGGCAAATCAACATAGGGTAAAAATAATACCCCAAGTCACCTAATCTATTTTGGAAGAGTAAAACCAAAAGAGATGAAGAATCAGTTTTATCTTGGGGAAGTTGTTTCTGATTTTAAAATGTAAGCACGATACACATGATGATAAAATGGACTTCTCAACTCAGAACAAATGAACTTTTATGAGTGTACATAACGCTAAAGTAATGATAATGAAGTAATTCAAATAAAGGGAAGGTTGGTGTGTGAGATGTCTCCAAAATTTTTCATAATATTTGGTTTTCCCTTTACTTAGGACTTCTTTTAAACAAGGCGAAAACTTAAGGTTTTCTGGCCTGTTTTGGACAAGTTGTTATGAATTTTAGCATCTCATCTTTAAATCTCTCTTCTTGAACTCCAAATGTTTCCCTCGATTACAGTGTACAGTAATAAACAACTGCTACTCTCTGCTTGTTCCCACCCACTTGTACAAGTAAGTCTGTAGTATTTCAGGACCTCTGATTTGGTTTTCAAGAGGCTTTTTCTTGTCACTGGCTCTCCTCCATTTCTGCTGACCCAGGCTTCCAAGAGTGTGAGGGATAATGGGATACACTCTCCGAAGAGTTTGATGCCTCTCTTTTTATTTGTTTTGCTCATCACTGTATTAAAAACATAAAATTCTAACTGAGTAAATTTGAAGATCGAATTGGCTTTATTCAGTGATTTATGAATCGGGCAGCATCCCATTGAGCAAGTAGAAAGGAGCTCTGCGGAGCTGTAAAAAATGCAAGAACTTTACAGGCAGGAGGGGGCAGAAAAGGGAAGTTTCTAGCTAAGAGTGGATTGTTTCAGGCAGGGTCACCTGCCTTTTGGGGGAAGGTGGGGGGGGGTCACCCCGGGGTCACCCCTCTAGTGCTGACCAGGTAATTCCAGATCTATTGGTGAAAGGTCCCATTCCTGAGAGAGGCTGAAACTGCAATTAGGTTAGCTGTTAAGTCTTGGTTTGCTGACGTGGGACTTAGCACAAGTGACTCCATTTGGGGTTTGTTGTTTCTTTACTAACAACTGTATCTCATTCCTAGCGCTTAACCCCAGTACCTAGATACTTGCTGGTGAATGGATGACCAGACCAGTGAATTCAGAATTTCAGAGAAGTTCTTTATAATGAGAGACAGGCAGAGAAATGGCAGTTCTACCACCCAGTAAGTTTTGAACTCTTGCAGGTCTGATGCCCAAATCAAGCGTGGGAACGTGAACAGTGAGACTGAGTGAAAACACAGCAGTTCTTTGTGTTTCTGTTAGAGAAACACTGGTGGGAGACAGAGGACAAAGGAAGGAGACACAGGACTGGAGTGACCTCGGCTGGGGGCGGGGTTTCACAGTGTTGGGTGCTGCAGAGAGGTAGTCAGCAGGAGCAGGGGCTGTGTACGTCATCAGAGGCATTTTTTATTGTATTATTTTTTTGTTTTGATTGACGTATAGTTGATTTACAATCTTGTGCCAATCTGCTGTATGGCAAAGTGACTCAGTTATACACATATAGACATTCTTTTTTTATATTCTTTTCCATTACAGTTTTATCACAGGATATTGACTCTAGTTCCCTGTGCTGTAGAGTAGGACCTTGTTGTTTATCCCTCCTATATATAATAGTTTACATCTGCTAATGCCACACTCCCAGCCCTTCCCTCTCCCACCCCCCTCCTCCTTGGCAACCACAAGTCTGTCCTCTATGTCTGTGAGTCTGTTGCTGTTTCATAGATAGGTTCATTTGTGCCATACTTTAGATTCCACATGTAAGTGGTATCACATGGTATTTGTCTTTCTCTTTCTGACTTACTTCACTTAATAATCTCTAGTTGCATCCATGTTGCTGCAATCATCAAAGGCATTTTAGAAGAGGCTCTGCTTGCCATAGCTTCTGGCAGCGTTGCTTCCTACAGTGGAAAGAAGAATGTTGTTGATGGGAATTCCCAAAGTTAGGCTAAAGTGGGGGTGAAGTAACTTTTCTAGGTGAAGAGGTGATCTTTTTTTTTTTCTTTTTGATTTCTATGTGTGTTTTATTATATATTAGTCTCTTAAATCAAATAGAAGACAAAAAGTGGAGCTACAAACCAAAGTTACAACAGTACTAGCTTTTCTCGTCGCCCATCTGTCTACTTTTACCAGAGGTCTTTATTTCTTCATAAGGCTTTGAGCTACTTGTCCAGGGTCCTTGACTGCAACCTGAAGAACTCCCTGTGGCAGGCGGGTCTGGTGGTTAAGAACTCTCTCAACTCTTGATTAACTGGGAATGTCTTGATTTCTCCCTCATTTTCGAAGGAAAGTTTTGCTAGATACAGGATTCTTGGTTGACGGTTTCTTTCCTTCAACACTTCAAGTGCATTGAGTCATGCCATCTGGCCTCCGAGGCTCCTGATGAGAAATCTGCTCAATGACCTTCCTGGCAAACCTTCTCTCAGCTTCATAGACTTTCGTAATGTACCGTATCATGTCTTATGCAACAGAACATTTTGTATAGTATCGTGAAGTCAGTTAAGTTGTAACGTTATTTTTTTTTTTAATTAGTTAATTTATTTTTGGCTGTGTTGGATCTTCGTTTCTGTGCGAGGGCTTTCTCTAGTTGCGGCAAGCGGGGGCCACTCTTCATCGCGGTGCGCGGGCCTCTCACTATCGCGGCCTCTCTTGATGCGGAGCACAGGCTCCAGACGCGCAGGCTCCAGACGCGCAGGCTCAGCAGTTGTGGCTCACGGGCCCAGTCGCTCCGCGGCCTGTGGGATCCTCCCAGACCAGGGCTCGAACCCGTGTCCCCTGCATCGACAGGCAGACTCTCAACCACTGCGCCACCAGGGAAGCCCAGTAACGTTATTTTGAGACCAGAATTTAAGGAAAAGGAATTGAACATTTCAAGTGTAGACATTATGAGGTCTCTAAAATTATTACGCATTTTCAAACTAGAAATAAAAAGGCCACTGAAGTATCCTGCAGATTTTTATTTATAACAAAGTGAATACCAATATCTAATAACACACGTAAAGAAAACTTTCTTTGGGATCCTTTTTCCTAAGTGTAAAGGGGCCTTGAACTCAAAAAGTGAGAAAACCACTGTGGTGTATCCCCAGCGGTGATGGGTCCATTTCTTGCTCTGATCTCAGAGTGCACCATTGTGATGTACTTCACAAAGCCCTATGAAAGAGAAAGGTGGGCCCAGGTTTTTGGTCCTTAGAGCCCAGGAAGCTGCTTTTGGTGACCTGACGGCCTTGGACCTACAGTTAGCTTGTGTTTTCCTTGTTTGTGCCATTTTGTTGATTTTCGTGTCTCTTTTCTCTACTCTTTTTTATTTGTGTCATTGTTCTTTCTACAGTTAGCATAGTGAGTATTGTTGGTATAGTTAATACTTGATTAGCATAGTTAGTGTAGTTAGTACTAGTTAGCGCTGTTGGTACAGTTAGCGTAGTTAGCGTTGTTAGTAGAGACAGCATACTTAGCCCTGTTAGTACAGTTAGCATTGTTAGTTAGCGTAGTTAGCGTTGCTCGGTAGTGCTGTCAGTCAGTGTGGTTAGCAGATCACCAGGATGCAGGGCCTCACAGCCAAATCTGCTGGCAAGAAGGCTCATATTGATGACTTCCGGATCCTCCACACCATTGGTGAAGGCACCTTCGGTAAAGTGAAGTTGGCCCGGCACATTCTGACCGGGACACGGGTGGCTGTGAAGGTCATAGAGAAAAGGCGTCAGAGCTTCTCAAGTGTCCAGGCACTTTTCCGGGAAGTGTGCAGTCTGAAGGCTCTGAATCACCCCAATATTGTGAAACTGCTGGGGGTGATTGACACAGAGGAGACATTTTTCGTGGTGATGGAGTACCTCCGTGGGGGGGACATGTACCGCTATTTGAAGATCCATGGCCGTATGACAGAGGCGGAGGCCCGAGGCCCGTTCCAGCAGCTGGTCTCCGCCCTGCAGCACTGCCACCGGAGGGGCATCGTGCACCGGGACCTGAAGCCACCGAGCCTCCTCTTTGATTCCAAGATGAATATCAAACTTACAGACTTTGGCCTCAGCAACAAGTGTGATGACATTTTCCCACTGGACACGATCTGCGGCACACCCCCTTATGCTGCCCCGGAACTCTTCCTGGGGCAGAGCTCCAGCGGCCCTGCGGTGGACGTGTGGAGCCTGGGAGTAGTGCTGTACACCATGGTAACTGGGTCCCGGCCCTTTGTGGGAAAAGACTTCCAGGAGCTGCGGAAGCAAGTCCTACGAGGGCAATACCCCATCCCACCTTATCTGTCTTTGGAGATAAGGGATCTGTTACAAAAAATGATTGCCCTCAACCCCAGTGACAGAGGCACCTTACGTGACCTCATGAGGCATCCGTGGGTCAACATGGGCCAGAAGGAGCCACTCCAGCCACCCTGTGAAAAGGACCGGGAGGTGACAATGGTGAGGACTCCGGGCTTGACTTGCGACCAGATCCAGGACACTGGGACAGGCAGTGTGAGCGCCAAGAAACCCAAGGTGGAGGTCTCCATCATAACTCTGAAGCCCTTCTCTTGCGGGGACCTCTGTGGCAGTGAACTTGAGCCTTCTCCAAGCCCTGTGGTGTCCTCCCTGCAAACCAGGTGGCTCTACCACAGAAAAGATGTGCCGCTGCAGGAAGAGCAGCAGGCAGGGCAGAAGACCGGTGAGTCTGCCTGTCCCCCACCCAGCCTGGAGGCGAGGACTGCCACCCCCAGCCCAGCCCCCCAGTGTGGCACTGGGACATCCACCTCCAGCAGCAGCAGGATTGGAGCCCCAGAGGGAAGCAGCTGCCCCCTGGGTGTGTCCAACACTGGAAGGTCCTCCCACGCTGGGCAGCCTGAGAGTGTGTCCTCATCCACTGTCTCTGGCCAGAGCCAGAAAAAGCAAGGGGTGGCTGGGAGAATCTGGAACTTTATTTTGAAACATCTTTGTTGCAAGCTGCCCAGCATGAGGCGTCATAATAAAGTGAGCCCATGTGAACCCCATGGATGACCGAGGCAGGAAGGTCGGGCCGCCGCGCTCCCTGGGGCCCGGTGCAGGGGAAGAGGAGTGTGTTCTCTGCACGGCCTTCAGAAGCATCGTATCCAAGACCCTGGCCAGCTCAGAGGATGGTCCGGAGCAGCCCGGGCGACCGAAAGCGAGGCCACCGTGGCTGCAGGTCTGCCCCTCAACCCCCACCTGGGTGAAACTTGAGAGACTGGACTGTCATTCCTGGGGCACGTCTCCCCTCCCCTACTCTTCTGTCTTCCGTGTTGGTGGGGGAGGGGGATAGTTCTTGTTCCAAGAACTCCTTGGTTCTTCCAATTCTAGTTAATAAACTTGACGCTCCAGAGAGATGCATCACACTCTGCTTCGCGTCGTCCCTGCACAGAACTGGGGCTGTGCATTTTCCAGTGAGACAGGCGTGCAGCCATGGAGCGCTTGGCGGTAGTCAGAACAACTAAAGGGAAAAATGACCTAAGAGAATTAGCACAGTGACTCCCAACAGCAACAACTGCTGCACTGCAGGGCAGAAATGCAGAAAGTGTGTATTACCTTCCTGCACTACCATTCCCGAACATTTTCAGAAGGGCCGAGGGGAACTTTTGGTCCCTGCGGCCTGTGTTAATTACAACAGAGAGGCCCATTAATACACAAATTTATACACAAATCCATATATACATGTATAGCCACTTAAGTTTTTAAACTCTTCATTGAAGTTATATAACTCATTGATTTTCACAAACTAAAAATAAGTATCTTGCACCCAGATCATGAAAGAAAATATTACCATGGTACCAGTGCCCCAGAAGTCCCCCTTTGCTCCTTTCTAGACAATAGCCACCCCACATATCCTGTCTTAAAATTGCAGAGAGCAGTTTCTGTAATGCTTATATTGTTAAAAATTGTACCGTACTATCTATCCTGTCTTATATCTGTGTTTGTGCGATTTCATTTTTGTGATTTATCTGAATTTGTTCCAGTACTATGTAGGATTTCACTGTGTATGAAAATACAGTGAACTTTATTGGAAAGCAGTTTGGGAGCATATATAAAAGCTGAAGATATACATATTCTGTAACTGTGAAATCCCACTACTAATTATATATTGACCAGAAATGTACACATGTGTTCAACATGTATAGTTTGAAATTGGACATTGAAAACTAGCTCTTAGAATTTTGAGTAACCACATTCAAATTCATGATTATGATCTGTTTGTAATATCTCCTTTTGCCTAGATGTATTTATTTAAAAATTTTAAATTTTATTGGAACTTAAAAAAAAACCTAGTTTACCTATTTTTCTCATCCCTCCCCCCCCCCGCCCCACCTCTTAAAACCACCCATTTGTTCTCTGTATCTATGTTGATAGAAGGGCGCTCTTTCTATTGAAATATTAGAAATGTAGGAGAAAATTAGTGGTTTTATAGATTCGCTAAAGGGAAGGTGAAGGAATGACCTCCTGATGACTTCCTTGTATCAAAAAAAAAAAAAAATGTAAGGGCAACTTCATCAGTTGAAAATAAGGCAGAGAGATGATAGACTGGAGGTTTAGGGCTGAGGAAAAGATATGAGATAGTCATCATGGGTAGTTAATGAATGACTTCTTTAGGGAAATACAGGCTAGAAATGCCCAGTGATGTTACTCATTTGAGGCTGAAGAGCATGAATCTGTAGGAAGATAACTTCATCGAGTTGTGAGAGATCTCAAGCAACACCAGGCTGCTTAGAAGTAAATGTGGGGTGTTAAATGGTTGGGTTCATCTAGATGTGCAATTATTCCACATGATGGGGATGAAGATTCATGATGGGAAACAGGGACCAGGAAATGAAAGTGTCTTATAATTCATTTATATAAAAAATATATTAGGGAAAATCATATCATATACAATGAATGTCTTGATTATAAAACTGTGGGGATGTTGAACTGAAGGTGAGTTCTAGCATCATGAAGCTTTGTAGCGCTCTTCTGGATACACTCAGGAAAAGCAGGATGTTGCCACTTGTGGAAAGTGCCTTGTTGTGAATCCATTCTGCTGTATTTATAGCCACAATGAACCCATTTGCGGTGATACCAAGGACGCATTCAGTGCCTATAATTATTCACATCAAAATGATGCGAGATGGTGACAATTGATTTTCTGGGGGATTGCAGGTTTCGGTCATCCTGAGTTGTTGCTTCTCTTTGGTGTCTGAGGAAAATGTCTCCCTAGCGTGTGATGGGCAGATTTGTGATAGCTCCCACTATTCATGTCACCAGAAGCAGCAGTTGATGCATCATTTCCCAATCTACTCCATTTGTTTACTTTAGAACTCTTAGTTGTAAGTCTGGAGATGCAAATGATGGAAGGAGTTGTTTTCTAATCCTCTCCCGTGTCCTTTCGGATGCCCTGGGGTGTGAGTTCAATCGTGGGGCCCAGGGAGGAACTTGAGTAGACGCTCCTTTGTGAATCACTGACATAGTCTTGAGAGCTGTGTTCTTGAGTAGCTCTAGTTAAGTCAACCATCCGTTCACTAAGTCACCGGATAACTGCGTGTCACTTGTGACCGCAGGGAACTGATTGTAAGTAATAATAACTTCAAATATTTATAGCTATGAGCTAGGCCCTGTCCAGACACTTTATACATATCATGAAATTTAAGCCTTACAACAACCCTCTGCAGAATGTACTTTTATTATCTCCATTTTCCAGGGGAGGAAACTGAGGCTAAATAACTTGTCCAAAGTCAAAGAGGGAGAGGGAGACGGAGAAGGAGAGAGAGAGAGTTGGGATTCAAACCCGAGTCACATGGTCCCAGAGTCCTTGTTCTTACCCACTATGTTATACTACCTACCCCTGTGGATCCTTTTGTGTGCACCAAAGACTGAAGGCAGGGTTGGCTTAACTGTAACTTTTTATCCTGTTGGTCTTTTGTGATGCCCTCAGGGCTTAAGGGAAGAATAATTGAGTTGGAAAAAAACCCACCTGTGAGATTTCTTTTTTCACTCCTCACACAGAACACTTTACTTTGGACACTTCTGGTCACTAAACACGTGTGGTTTTTTTTTTTTCCCCACAGCAAACAATTCTGCAACGCTGTCTCGGTGCCCTACCATTTAACTCAATTCTGACACTATCTACCTGGAGATGACATCAGATCCACAGGTTTAGGGCTCAGTCCCACCAGACTGCCCTCCATTTCAGATGCCAATCCCAAGTCTAGGTTGTCACCTGGACTTATTGGTTATAAGTTAGAGTTATGACCCTCTTTTTGGTTTCAGTTAATTTGCTGGAGTGGCTCACGGAGCTCAGGAAAACAGCTTATTTACATTTACCGATTTCTTATAAAAGGTTATGATCGTAGATGAACACCCAGACGGAAGAGATGCATAGAGCAAGGTCGTGGGAAGGGGCATGGAGCTTCCACGCCCCCTTTGGGGTACCACACCCCGAGCACCTCATGTGTTCACCAGTCTGAAAGCTCTTTGAACCCAGTCCTTTTGGGTTTTAATGGAGGCTTTGTTACATAGGTGCAGTTGATTAAATCATTGGCCATTGGTTATTGTTTCAACCTCCAGCCTCTCCCCCTTTCGTGGAAACCTGGGGGTGGGACTGAAAGTTCCAACCTTGTATTCGCCCTCGGTTTTCCTGGCAATCAGTCCGCACCCTTAGGTGTGTTCCAAAAGTCACCTTGTTAACATAACAAAGGCATTTTTGTTGATCTCCTCACTGAGGAAATTCCAAGGGTTTTAGGAGCTCTGTGCGGGGCAGGGGGGGGGGAAGGGGACAAAGACCAAATGTATTTCTTATGATAAATCACAATAGCACAATAGTAAAGCAAGAAGACACTGATTTTCTGAGACAAACCTCTTGTACAAAATAAATTGAGAGATAATAAATCTCTATATAAAAATGATTGTACACACACACACTTATATGCCCACAAACACATATTTACCTTTCATTTTAAAGACATCACTAGGAAAATAAGGGTTGAAGGAAAAGTTCCTTGCTCCTTTACAAGGTAGGCAAATCAACATAGGGTAAAAATAATACCCCAAGTCACCTAATCTATTTTGGAAGAGTAAAACCAAAAGAGATGAAGAATCAGTTTTATCTTGGGGAAGTTGTTTCTGATTTTAAAATGTAAGCACGATACACATGATGATAAAATGGACTTCTCAACTCAGAACAAATGAACTTTTATGAGTGTACATAACGCTAAAGTAATGATAATGAAGTAATTCAAATAAAGGGAAGGTTGGTGTGTGAGATGTCTCCAAAATTTTTCATAATATTTGGTTTTCCCTTTACTTAGGACTTCTTTTAAACAAGGCGAAAACTTAAGGTTTTCTGGCCTGTTTTGGACAAGTTGTTATGAATTTTAGCATCTCATCTTTAAATCTCTCTTCTTGAACTCCAAATGTTTCCCTCGATTACAGTGTACAGTAATAAACAACTGCTACTCTCTGCTTGTTCCCACCCACTTGTACAAGTAAGTCTGTAGTATTTCAGGACCTCTGATTTGGTTTTCAAGAGGCTTTTTCTTGTCACTGGCTCTCCTCCATTTCTGCTGACCCAGGCTTCCAAGAGTGTGAGGGATAATGGGATACACTCTCCGAAGAGTTTGATGCCTCTCTTTTTATTTGTTTTGCTCATCACTGTATTAAAAACATAAAATTCTAACTGAGTACATTTGAAGATCGAATTGGCTTTATTCAGTGATTTATGAATCGGGCAGCATCCCATTGAGCAAGTAGAAAGGAGCTCTGCGGAGCTGTAAAAAATGCAAGAACTTTACAGGCAGGAGGGGGCAGAAAAGGGAAGTTTCTAGCTAAGAGTGGATTGTTTCAGGCAGGGTCACCTTCCTTTTGGGGGAAGGTGGGGGGGGGGTCACCCCTCTAGTGCTGACCAGGTAATTCCAGATCTATTGGTGAAAGGTCCCATTCCTGAGAGAGGCTGAAACTGCAATTAGGTTCGCTGTTAAGTCTTGGTTTGCTGACGTGGGACTTAGCACAAGTGACTCCATTTGGGGTTTGTTGTTTCTTTACTAACAACTGTATCTCATTCCTAGCGCTTAACCCCAGTACCTAGATACTTGCTGGTGAATGGATGACCAGACCAGTGAATTCAGAATTTCAGAGAAGTTCTTTATAATGAGAGACAGGCAGAGAAATGGCAGTTCTACCACCCAGTAAGTTTTGAACTCTTGCAGGTCTGATGCCCAAATCAAGCGTGGGAACGTGAACAGTGAGACTGAGTGAAAACACAGCAGTTCTTTGTGTTTCTGTTAGAGAAACACTGGTGGGAGACAGAGGACAAAGGAAGGAGACACAGGACTGGAGTGACCTCGGCTGGGGGCGGGGTTTCACAGTGTTGGGTGCTGCAGAGAGGTAGTCAGCAGGAGCAGGGGCTGTGTACGTCATCAGAGGCATTTTTTATTGTATTTTTTTTTGTTTTGATTGACGTATAGTTGATTTACAATCTTGTGCCAATCTGCTGTATGGCAAAGTGACTCAGTTATACACATATAGACATTCTTTTTTTATATTCTTTTCCATTACAGTTTTATCACAGGATATTGACTCTAGTTCCCTGTGCTGTAGAGTAGGACCTTGTTGTTTATCCCTCCTATATATAATAGTTTACATCTGCTAATGCCTCACTCCCAGCCCTACCCTCTCCCACCCCCCTCCTCCTTGGCAACCACAAGTCTGTCCTCTATGTCTGTGAGTCTGTTGCTGTTTCATAGATAGGTTCATTTGTGCCATACTTTAGATTCCACATGTAAGTGGTATCACATGGTATTTGTCTTTCTCTTTCTGACTTACTTCACTTAATAATCTCTAGTTGCATCCATGTTGCTGCAATCATCAAAGGCATTTTAGAAGAGGCTCTGCTTGCCATAGCTTCTGGCAGCGTTGCTTCCTACAGTGGAAAGAAGAATGTTGTTGATGGGAATTCCCAAAGTTAGGCTAAAGTGGGGGTGAAGTAACTTTTCTAGGTGAAGAGGTGATCTTTTTTTTTTCTTTTTGATTTCTATGTGTGTTTTATTATATATTAGTCTCTTAAATCAAATAGAAGACAAAAAGTGGAGCTACAAACCAAAGTTACAACAGTACTAGCTTTTCTCGTCGCCCGTCTGTCTACTTTTACCAGAGGTCTTTATTTCTTCATAAGGCTTTGAGCTACTTGTCCAGGGTCCTTGACTGCAACCTGAAGAACTCCCTGTGGCAGGCGGGTCTGGTGGTTAAGAACTCTCTCAACTCTTGATTAACTGGGAATGTCTTGATTTCTCCCTCATTTTCGAAGGAAAGTTTTGCTAGATACAGGATTCTTGGTTGACGGTTTCTTTCCTTCAACACTTCAAGTACATTGAGTCATGCCATCTGGCCTCCGAGGCTCCTGATGAGAAATCTGCTCAATGACCTTCCTGGCAAACCTTCTCTCAGCTTCATAGACTTTCGTAATGTACCGTATCATGTCTTATGCAACAGAACGTTTTGTATAGTATCGTGAAGTCAGTTAAGTTGTAACGTTATTTTTTTTTTTAATTAGTTAATTTATTTTTGGCTGTGTTGGATCTTCGTTTCTGTGCGAGGGCTTTCTCTAGTTGCGGCAAGCGGGGGCCACTCTTCATCGCGGTGCGCGGGCCTCTCACTATCGCGGCCTCTCTTGATGCGGAGCACAGGCTCCAGACGCGCAGGCTCCAGACGCGCAGGCTCAGCAGTTGTGGCTCACGGGCCCAGTCGCTCCGCGGCCTGTGGGATCCTCCCAGACCAGGGCTCGAACCCGTGTCCCCTGCATCGACAGGCAGACTCTCAACCACTGCGCCACCAGGGAAGCCCAGTAACGTTATTTTGAGACCAGAATTTAAGGAAAAGGAATTGAACATTTCAAGTGTAGACATTATGAGGTCTCTAAAATTATTACGCATTTTCAAACTAGAAATAAAAAGGCCACTGAAGTATCCTGCAGATTTTTATTTATAACAAAGTGAATACCAATATCTAATAACACACGTAAAGAAAACTTTCTTTGGGATCCTTTTTCCTAAGTGTAAAGGGGCCTTGAACTCAAAAAGTGAGAAAACCACTGTGGTGTATCCCCAGCGGTGATGGGTCCATTTCTTGCTCTGATCTCAGAGTGCACCATTGTGATGTACTTCACAAAGCCCTATGAAAGAGAAAGGTGGGCCCAGGTTTTTGGTCCTTAGAGCCCAGGAAGCTGCTTTTGGTGACCTGACGGCCTTGGACCTACAGTTAGCTTGTGTTTTCCTTGTTTGTGCCATTTTGTTGATTTTCGTGTCTCTTTTCTCTACTCTTTTTTATTTGTGTCATTGTTCTTTCTACAGTTAGCATAGTGAGTATTGTTGGTATAGTTAATACTTGATTAGCATAGTTAGTGTAGTTAGTACTAGTTAGCGCTGTTGGTACAGTTAGCGTAGTTAGCGTTGTTAGTAGAGACAGCATACTTAGCCCTGTTAGTACAGTTAGCATTGTTAGTTAGCGTAGTTAGCGTTGCTCGGTAGTGCTGTCAGTCAGTGTGGTTAGCAGATCACCAGGATGCAGGGCCTCACAGCCAAATCTGCTGGCAAGAAGGCTCATATTGATGACTTCCGGATCCTCCACACCATTGGTGAAGGCACCTTCGGTAAAGTGAAGTTGGCCCGGCACATTCTGACCGGGACACGGGTGGCTGTGAAGGTCATAGAGAAAAGGCGTCAGAGCTTCTCAAGTGTCCAGGCACTTTTCCGGGAAGTGTGCAGTCTGAAGGCTCTGAATCACCCCAATATTGTGAAACTGCTGGGGGTGATTGACACAGAGGAGACATTTTTCGTGGTGATGGAGTACCTCCGTGGGGGGGACATGTACCGCTATTTGAAGATCCATGGCCGTATGACAGAGGCGGAGGCCCGAGGCCCGTTCCAGCAGCTGGTCTCCGCCCTGCAGCACTGCCACCGGAGGGGCATTGTGCACCGGGACCTGAAGCCACCGAGCCTCCTCTTTGATTCCAAGATGAATATCAAACTTACAGACTTTGGCCTCAGCAACAAGTGTGATGACATTTTCCCACTGGACACGATCTGCGGCACACCCCCTTATGCTGCCCCGGAACTCTTCCTGGGGCAGAGCTCCAGCGGCCCTGCGGTGGATGTGTGGAGCCTGGGAGTAGTGCTGTACACCATGGTAACTGGGTCCCGGCCCTTTGTGGGAAAAGACTTCCAGGAGCTGCGGAAGCAAGTCCTACGAGGGCAATACCCCATCCCACCTTATCTGTCTTTGGAGATAAGGGATCTGTTACAAAAAATGATTGCCCTCAACCCCAGTGACAGAGGCACCTTACGTGACCTCATGAGGCATCCGTGGGTCAACATGGGCCAGAAGGAGCCACTCCAGCCACCCTGTGAAAAGGACCGGGAGGTGACAATGGTGAGGACTCCGGGCTTGACTTGCGACCAGATCCAGGACACTGGGACAGGCCGTGTGAGCGCCAAGAAACCCAAGGTGGAGGTCTCCATCATAACTCTGAAGCCCTTCTCTTGCGGGGACCTCTGTGGCAGTGAACTTGAGCCTTCTCCAAGCCCTGTGGTGTCCTCCCTGCAAACCAGGTGGCTCTACCACAGAAAAGATGTGCCGCTGCAGGAAGAGCAGCAGGCAGGGCAGAAGACCGGTGAGTCTGCCTGTCCCCCACCCAGCCTGGAGGCGAGGACTGCCACCCCCAGCCCAGCCCCCCAGTGTGGCACTGGGACATCCACCTCCAGCAGCAGCAGGATTGGAGCCCCAGAGGGAAGCAGCTGCCCCCTGGGTGTGTCCAACACTGGAAGGTCCTCCCACGCTGGGCAGCCTGAGAGTGTGTCCTCATCCACTGTCTCTGGCCAGAGCCAGAAAAAGCAAGGGGTGGCTGGGAGAATCTGGAACTTTATTTTGAAACATCTTTGTTGCAAGCTGCCCAGCATGAGGCGTCATAATAAAGTGAGCCCATGTGAACCCCATGGATGACCGAGGCAGGAAGGTCGGGCCGCCGCGCTCCCTGGGGCCCGGTGCAGGGGAAGAGGAGTGTGTTCTCTGCACGGCCTTCAGAAGCATCGTATCCAAGACCCTGGCCAGCTCAGAGGATGGTCCGGAGCAGCCCGGGCGACCGAAAGCGAGGCCACCGTGGCTGCAGGTCTGCCCCTCAACCCCCACCTGGGTGAAACTTGAGAGACTGGACTGTCATTCCTGGGGCACGTCTCCCCTCCCCTACTCTTCTGTCTTCCGTGTTGGTGGGGGAGGGGGATAGTTCTTGTTCCAAGAACTCCTTGGTTCTTCCAATTCTAGTTAATAAACTTGACGCTCCAGAGAGATGCATCACACTCTGCTTCGCGTCGTCCCTGCACAGAATTGGGGCTGTGCATTTTCCAGTGAGACAGGCGTGCAGCCATGGAGCGCTTGGAGGTAGTCAGAACAACTAAAGGGAAAAATGACCTAAGAGAATTAGCACAGTGACTCCCAACAGCAACAACTGCTGCACTGCAGGGCAGAAATGCAGAAAGTGTGTATTACCTTCCTGCACTACCATTCCCGAACATTTTCAGAAGGGCCGAGGGGAACTTTTGGTCCCTGCGGCCTGTGTTAATTACAACAGAGAGGCCCATTAATACACAAATTTATACACAAATCCATATATACATGTATAGCCACTTAAGTTTTTAAACTCTTCATTGAAGTTATATAACTCATTGATTTTCACAAACTAAAAGTAAGTATCTTGCACCCAGATCATGAAAGAAAATATTACCATGGTACCAGTGCCCCAGAAGTCCCCCTTTGCTCCTTTCTAGACAATAGCCACCCCACATATCCTGTCTTAAAATTGCAGAGAGCAGTTTCTGTAATGCTTATATTGTTAAAAATTGTACCGTACTATCTATCCTGTCTTATATCTGTGTTTGTGCGATTTCATTTTTGTGATTTATCTGAATTTGTTCCAGTACTATGTAGGATTTCACTGTGTATGAAAATACAGTGAACTTTATTGGAAAGCAGTTTGGGAGCATATATAAAAGCTGAAGATATACATATTCTGTAACTGTGAAATCCCACTACTAATTATATATTGACCAGAAATGTACACATGTGTTCAACATGTATAGTTTGAAATTGGACATTGAAAACTAGCTCTTAGAATTTTGAGTAACCACATTCAAATTCATGATTATGATCTGTTTGTAATATCTCCTTTTGCCTAGATGTATTTATTTAAAAATTTTAAATTTTATTGGAACTTAAAAAAAAACCTAGTTTACCTATTTTTCTCATCCCTCCCCCCCCCCGCCCCACCTCTTAAAACCACCCATTTGTTCTCTGTATCTATGTTGATAGAAGGGCGCTCTTTCTATTGAAATATTAGAAATGTAGGAGAAAATTAGTGGTTTTATAGATTCGCTAAAGGGAAGGTGAAGGAATGACCTCCTGATGACTTCCTTGTATCAAAAAAAAAAAAAAAAATGTAAGGGCAACTTCATCAGTTGAAAATAAGGCAGAGAGATGATAGACTGGAGGTTTAGGGCTGAGGAAAAGATATGAGATAGTCATCATGGGTAGTTAATGAATGACTTCTTTAGGGAAATACAGGCTAGAAATGCCCAGTGATGTTACTCATTTGAGGCTGAGGAGCATGAATCTGTAGGAACATAACTTCATCGAGTTGTGAGAGATCTCAAGCAACACCAGGCTGCTTAGAAGTGAATGTGGGGTGTTAAATGGTTGGGTTCATCTAGATGTGCAGTTATTCCACATGATGGGGATGAAGATTCATGATGGGAAACAGGGACCAGGAAATGAAAGTGTCTTATAATTCATTTATATAAAAAATATATTAGGGAAAATCATATCATATACAATGAATGTCTTGATTATAAAACTGTGGGGATGTTGAACTGAAGGTGAGTTCTAGCATCATGAAGCTTTGTAGCGCTCTTCTGGATACACTCAGGAAAAGCAGGATGTTGCCACTTGTGGAAAGTGCCTTGTTGTGAATCCATTCTGCTGTATTTATAGCCACAATGAACCCATTTGCGGTGATACCAAGGACGCATTCAGTGCCTATAATTATTCACATCAAAATGATGCGAGATGGTGACAATTGATTTTCTGGGGGATTGCAGGTTTCGGTCATCCTGAGTTGTTGCTTCTCTTTGGTGTCTGAGGAAAATGTCTCCCTAGCGTGTGATGGGCAGATTTGTGATAGCTCCCACTATTCATGTCACCAGAAGCAGCAGTTGATGCATCATTTCCCAATCTACTCCATTTGTTTACTTTAGAACTCTTAGTTGTAAGTCTGGAGATGCAAATGATGGAAGGAGTTGTTTTCTAATCCTCTCCCGTGTCCTTTCGGATGCCCTGGGGTGTGAGTTCAATCGTGGGGCCCAGGGAGGAACTTGAGTAGACGCTCCTTTGTGAATCACTGACATAGTCTTGAGAGCTGTGTTCTTGAGTAGCTCTAGTTAAGTCAACCATCCGTTCACTAAGTCACCGGATAACTGCGTGTCACTTGTGACCGCAGGGAACTGATTGTAAGTAATAATAACTTCAAATATTTATAGCTATGAGCTAGGCCCTGTCCAGACACTTTATACATATCATGAAATTTAAGCCTTACAACAACCCTCTGCAGAATGTACTTTTATTATCTCCATTTTCCAGGGGAGGAAACTGAGGCTAAATAACTTGTCCAAAGTCAAAGAGGGAGAGGGAGACGGAGAAGGAGAGAGAGAGAGTTGGGATTCAAACCCGAGTCACATGGTCCCAGAGTCCTTGTTCTTACCCACTATGTTATACTACCTACCCCTGTGGATCCTTTTGTGTGCACCAAAGACTGAAGGCAGGGTTGGCTTAACTGTAACTTTTTATCCTGTTGGTCTTTTGTGATGCCCTCAGGGCTTAAGGGAAGAATAATTGAGTTGGAAAAAAACCCACCTGTGAGATTTCTTTTTTCACTCCTCACACAGAACACTTTACTTTGGACACTTCTGGTCACTAAACACGTGTGGTTTTTTTTTTTTCCCCACAGCAAACAATTCTGCAACGCTGTCTCGGTGCCCTACCATTTAACTCAATTCTGACACTATCTACCTGGAGATGACATCAGATCCACAGGTTTAGGGCTCAGTCCCACCAGACTGCCCTCCATTTCAGATGCCAATCCCAAGTCTAGGTTGTCACCTGGACTTATTGGTTATAAGTTAGAGTTATGACCCTCTTTTTGGTTTCAGTTAATTTGCTGGAGTGGCTCACGGAGCTCAGGAAAACAGCTTATTTACATTTACCGATTTCTTATAAAAGGTTATGATCGTAGATGAACACCCAGACGGAAGAGATGCATAGAGCAAGGTCGTGGGAAGGGGCATGGAGCTTCCACGCCCCCTTTGGGGTACCACACCCCGAGCACCTCATGTGTTCACCAGTCTGAAAGCTCTTTGAACCCAGTCCTTTTGGGTTTTAATGGAGGCTTTGTTACATAGGTGCAGTTGATTAAATCATTGGCCATTGGTTATTGTTTCAACCTCCAGCCTCTCCCCCTTTCGTGGAAACCTGGGGGTGGGACTGAAAGTTCCAACCTTGTATTCGCCCTCGGTTTTCCTGGCAATCAGTCCGCACCCTTAGGTGTGTTCCAAAAGTCACCTTGTTAACATAACAAAGGCATTTTTGTTGATCTCCTCACTGAGGAAATTCCAAGGGTTTTAGGAGCTCTGTGCGGGGCAGGGTGGGGGGAAGGGGACAAAGACCAAATGTATTTCTTATGATAAATCACAATAGCACAATAGTAAAGCAAGAAGACACTGATTTTCTGAGACAAACCTCTTGTACAAAATAAATTGAGAGATAATAAATCTCTATATAAAAATGATTGTACACACACACACTTATATGCCCACAAACACATATTTACCTTTCATTTTAAAGAAATCACTAGGAAAATAAGGGTTGAAGGAAAAGTTCCTTGCTCCTTTACAAGGTAGGCAAATCAACATAGGGTAAAAATAATACCCCAAGTCACCTAATCTATTTTGGAAGAGTAAAACCAAAAGAGATGAAGAATCAGTTTTATCTTGGGGAAGTTGTTTCTGATTTTAAAATGTAAGCACGATACACATGATGATAAAATGGACTTCTCAACTCAGAACAAATGAACTTTTATGAGTGTACATAACGCTAAAGTAATGATAATGAAGTAATTCAAATAAAGGGAAGGTTGGTGTGTGAGATGTCTCCAAAATTTTTCATAATATTTGGTTTTCCCTTTACTTAGGACTTCTTTTAAACAAGGCGAAAACTTAAGGTTTTCTGGCCTGTTTTGGACAAGTTGTTATGAATTTTAGCATCTCATCTTTAAATCTCTCTTCTTGAACTCCAAATGTTTCCCTCGATTACAGTGTACAGTAATAAACAACTGCTACTCTCTGCTTGTTCCCACCCACTTGTACAAGTAAGTCTGTAGTATTTCAGGACCTCTGATTTGGTTTTCAAGAGGCTTTTTCTTGTCACTGGCTCTCCTCCATTTCTGCTGACCCAGGCTTCCAAGAGTGTGAGGGATAATGGGATACACTCTCCGAAGAGTTTGATGCCTCTCTTTTTATTTGTTTTGCTCATCACTGTATTAAAAACATAAAATTCTAACTGAGTAAATTTGAAGATCGAATTGGCTTTATTCAGTGATTTATGAATCGGGCAGCATCCCATTGAGCAAGTAGAAAGGAGCTCTGCGGAGCTGTAAAAAATGCAAGAACTTTACAGGCAGGAGGGGGCAGAAAAGGGAAGTTTCTAGCTAAGAGTGGATTGTTTCAGGCAGGGTCACCTGCCTTTTGGGGGAAGGTGGGGGGGGGTCACCCCGGGGTCACCCCTCTAGTGCTGACCAGGTAATTCCAGATCTATTGGTGAAAGGTCCCATTCCTGAGAGAGGCTGAAACTGCAATTAGGTTAGCTGTTAAGTCTTGGTTTGCTGACGTGGGACTTAGCACAAGTGACTCCATTTGGGGTTTGTTGTTTCTTTACTAACAACTGTATCTCATTCCTAGCGCTTAACCCCAGTACCTAGATACTTGCTGGTGAATGGATGACCAGACCAGTGAATTCAGAATTTCAGAGAAGTTCTTTATAATGAGAGACAGGCAGAGAAATGGCAGTTCTACCACCCAGTAAGTTTTGAACTCTTGCAGGTCTGATGCCCAAATCAAGCGTGGGAACGTGAACAGTGAGACTGAGTGAAAACACAGCAGTTCTTTGTGTTTCTGTTAGAGAAACACTGGTGGGAGACAGAGGACAAAGGAAGGAGACACAGGACTGGAGTGACCTCGGCTGGGGGCGGGGTTTCACAGTGTTGGGTGCTGCAGAGAGGTAGTCAGCAGGAGCAGGGGCTGTGTACGTCATCAGAGGCATTTTTTATTGTATTATTTTTTTGTTTTGATTGACGTATAGTTGATTTACAATCTTGTGCCAATCTGCTGTATGGCAAAGTGACTCAGTTATACACATATAGACATTCTTTTTTTATATTCTTTTCCATTACAGTTTTATCACAGGATATTGACTCTAGTTCCCTGTGCTGTAGAGTAGGACCTTGTTGTTTATCCCTCCTATATATAATAGTTTACATCTGCTAATGCCACACTCCCAGCCCTTCCCTCTCCCACCCCCCTCCTCCTTGGCAACCACAAGTCTGTCCTCTATGTCTGTGAGTCTGTTGCTGTTTCATAGATAGGTTCATTTGTGCCATACTTTAGATTCCACATGTAAGTGGTATCACATGGTATTTGTCTTTCTCTTTCTGACTTACTTCACTTAATAATCTCTAGTTGCATCCATGTTGCTGCAATCATCAAAGGCATTTTAGAAGAGGCTCTGCTTGCCATAGCTTCTGGCAGCGTTGCTTCCTACAGTGGAAAGAAGAATGTTGTTGATGGGAATTCCCAAAGTTAGGCTAAAGTGGGGGTGAAGTAACTTTTCTAGGTGAAGAGGTGATCTTTTTTTTTTTCTTTTTGATTTCTATGTGTGTTTTATTATATATTAGTCTCTTAAATCAAATAGAAGACAAAAAGTGGAGCTACAAACCAAAGTTACAACAGTACTAGCTTTTCTCGTCGCCCATCTGTCTACTTTTACCAGAGGTCTTTATTTCTTCATAAGGCTTTGAGCTACTTGTCCAGGGTCCTTGACTGCAACCTGAAGAACTCCCTGTGGCAGGCGGGTCTGGTGGTTAAGAACTCTCTCAACTCTTGATTAACTGGGAATGTCTTGATTTCTCCCTCATTTTCGAAGGAAAGTTTTGCTAGATACAGGATTCTTGGTTGACGGTTTCTTTCCTTCAACACTTCAAGTGCATTGAGTCATGCCATCTGGCCTCCGAGGCTCCTGATGAGAAATCTGCTCAATGACCTTCCTGGCAAACCTTCTCTCAGCTTCATAGACTTTCGTAATGTACCGTATCATGTCTTATGCAACAGAACGTTTTGTATAGTATCGTGAAGTCAGTTAAGTTGTAACGTTATTTTTTTTTTTAATTAGTTAATTTATTTTTGGCTGTGTTGGATCTTCGTTTCTGTGCGAGGGCTTTCTCTAGTTGCGGCAAGCGGGGGCCACTCTTCATCGCGGTGCGCGGGCCTCTCACTATCGCGGCCTCTCTTGATGCGGAGCACAGGCTCCAGACGCGCAGGCTCCAGACGCGCAGGCTCAGCAGTTGTGGCTCACGGGCCCAGTCGCTCCGCGGCCTGTGGGATCCTCCCAGACCAGGGCTCGAACCCGTGTCCCCTGCATCGACAGGCAGACTCTCAACCACTGCGCCACCAGGGAAGCCCAGTAACGTTATTTTGAGACCAGAATTTAAGGAAAAGGAATTGAACATTTCAAGTGTAGACATTATGAGGTCTCTAAAATTATTACGCATTTTCAAACTAGAAATAAAAAGGCCACTGAAGTATCCTGCAGATTTTTATTTATAACAAAGTGAATACCAATATCTAATAACACACGTAAAGAAAACTTTCTTTGGGATCCTTTTTCCTAAGTGTAAAGGGGCCTTGAACTCAAAAAGTGAGAAAACCACTGTGGTGTATCCCCAGCGGTGATGGGTCCATTTCTTGCTCTGATCTCAGAGTGCACCATTGTGATGTACTTCACAAAGCCCTATGAAAGAGAAAGGTGGGCCCAGGTTTTTGGTCCTTAGAGCCCAGGAAGCTGCTTTTGGTGACCTGACGGCCTTGGACCTACAGTTAGCTTGTGTTTTCCTTGTTTGTGCCATTTTGTTGATTTTCGTGTCTCTTTTCTCTACTCTTTTTTATTTGTGTCATTGTTCTTTCTACAGTTAGCATAGTGAGTATTGTTGGTATAGTTAATACTTGATTAGCATAGTTAGTGTAGTTAGTACTAGTTAGCGCTGTTGGTACAGTTAGCGTAGTTAGCGTTGTTAGTAGAGACAGCATACTTAGCCCTGTTAGTACAGTTAGCATTGTTAGTTAGCGTAGTTAGCGTTGCTCGGTAGTGCTGTCAGTCAGTGTGGTTAGCAGATCACCAGGATGCAGGGCCTCACAGCCAAATCTGCTGGCAAGAAGGCTCATATTGATGACTTCCGGATCCTCCACACCATTGGTGAAGGCACCTTCGGTAAAGTGAAGTTGGCCCGGCACATTCTGACCGGGACACGGGTGGCTGTGAAGGTCATAGAGAAAAGGCGTCAGAGCTTCTCAAGTGTCCAGGCACTTTTCCGGGAAGTGTGCAGTCTGAAGGCTCTGAATCACCCCAATATTGTGAAACTGCTGGGGGTGATTGACACAGAGGAGACATTTTTCGTGGTGATGGAGTACCTCCGTGGGGGGGACATGTACCGCTATTTGAAGATCCATGGCCGTATGACAGAGGCGGAGGCCCGAGGCCCGTTCCAGCAGCTGGTCTCCGCCCTGCAACACTGCCACCGGAGGGGCATCGTGCACCGGGACCTGAAGCCACCGAGCCTCCTCTTTGATTCCAAGATGAATATCAAACTTACAGACTTTGGCCTCAGCAACAAGTGTGATGACATTTTCCCACTGGACACGATCTGCGGCACACCCCCTTATGCTGCCCCGGAACTCTTCCTGGGGCAGAGCTCCAGCGGCCCTGCGGTGGACGTGTGGAGCCTGGGAGTAGTGCTGTACACCATGGTAACTGGGTCCCGGCCCTTTGTGGGAAAAGACTTCCAGGAGCTGCGGAAGCAAGTCCTACGAGGGCAATACCCCATCCCACCTTATCTGTCTTTGGAGATAAGGGATCTGTTACAAAAAATGATTGCCCTCAACCCCAGTGACAGAGGCACCTTACGTGACCTCATGAGGCATCCGTGGGTCAACATGGGCCAGAAGGAGCCACTCCAGCCACCCTGTGAAAAGGACCGGGAGGTGACAATGGTGAGGACTCCGGGCTTGACTTGCGACCAGATCCAGGACACTGGGACAGGCCGTGTGAGCGCCAAGAAACCCAAGGTGGAGGTCTCCATCATAACTCTGAAGCCCTTCTCTTGCGGGGACCTCTGTGGCAGTGAACTTGAGCCTTCTCCAAGCCCTGTGGTGTCCTCCCTGCAAACCAGGTGGCTCTACCACAGAAAAGATGTGCCGCTGCAGGAAGAGCAGCAGGCAGGGCAGAAGACCGGTGAGTCTGCCTGTCCCCCACCCAGCCTGGAGGCGAGGACTGCCACCCCCAGCCCAGCCCCCCAGTGTGGCACTGGGACATCCACCTCCAGCAGCAGCAGGATTGGAGCCCCAGAGGGAAGCAGCTGCCCCCTGGGTGTGTCCAACACTGGAAGGTCCTCCCACGCTGGGCAGCCTGAGAGTGTGTCCTCATCCACTGTCTCTGGCCAGAGCCAGAAAAAGCAAGGGGTGGCTGGGAGAATCTGGAACTTTATTTTGAAACATCTTTGTTGCAAGCTGCCCAGCATGAGGCGTCATAATAAAGTGAGCCCATGTGAACCCCATGGATGACCGAGGCAGGAAGGTCGGGCCGCCGCGCTCCCTGGGGCCCGGTGCAGGGGAAGAGGAGTGTGTTCTCTGCACGGCCTTCAGAAGCATCGTATCCAAGACCCTGGCCAGCTCAGAGGATGGTCCGGAGCAGCCCGGGCGACCGAAAGCGAGGCCACCGTGGCTGCAGGTCTGCCCCTCAACCCCCACCTGGGTGAAACTTGAGAGACTGGACTGTCATTCCTGGGGCACGTCTCCCCTCCCCTACTCTTCTGTCTTCCGTGTTGGTGGGGGAGGGGGATAGTTCTTGTTCCAAGAACTCCTTGGTTCTTCCAATTCTAGTTAATAAACTTGACGCTCCAGAGAGATGCATCACACTCTGCTTCGCGTCGTCCCTGCACAGAACTGGGGCTGTGCATTTTCCAGTGAGACAGGCGTGCAGCCATGGAGCGCTTGGCGGTAGTCAGAACAACTAAAGGGAAAAATGACCTAAGAGAATTAGCACAGTGACTCCCAACAGCAACAACTGCTGCACTGCAGGGCAGAAATGCAGAAAGTGTGTATTACCTTCCTGCACTACCATTCCCGAACATTTTCAGAAGGGCCGAGGGGAACTTTTGGTCCCTGCGGCCTGTGTTAATTACAACAGAGAGGCCCATTAATACACAAATTTATACACAAATCCATATATACATGTATAGCCACTTAAGTTTTTAAACTCTTCATTGAAGTTATATAACTCATTGATTTTCACAAACTAAAAATAAGTATCTTGCACCCAGATCATGAAAGAAAATATTACCATGGTACCAGTGCCCCAGAAGTCCCCCTTTGCTCCTTTCTAGACAATAGCCACCCCACATATCCTGTCTTAAAATTGCAGAGAGCAGTTTCTGTAATGCTTATATTGTTAAAAATTGTACCGTACTATCTATCCTGTCTTATATCTGTGTTTGTGCGATTTCATTTTTGTGATTTATCTGAATTTGTTCCAGTACTATGTAGGATTTCACTGTGTATGAAAATACAGTGAACTTTATTGGAAAGCAGTTTGGGAGCATATATAAAAGCTGAAGATATACATATTCTGTAACTGTGAAATCCCACTACTAATTATATATTGACCAGAAATGTACACATGTGTTCAACATGTATAGTTTGAAATTGGACATTGAAAACTAGCTCTTAGAATTTTGAGTAACCACATTCAAATTCATGATTATGATCTGTTTGTAATATCTCCTTTTGCCTAGATGTATTTATTTAAAAATTTTAAATTTTATTGGAACTTAAAAAAAAACCTAGTTTACCTATTTTTCTCATCCCTCCCCCCCCCCGCCCCACCTCTTAAAACCACCCATTTGTTCTCTGTATCTATGTTGATAGAAGGGCGCTCTTTCTATTGAAATATTAGAAATGTAGGAGAAAATTAGTGGTTTTATAGATTCGCTAAAGGGAAGGTGAAGGAATGACCTCCTGATGACTTCCTTGTATCAAAAAAAAAAAAAAATGTAAGGGCAACTTCATCAGTTGAAAATAAGGCAGAGAGATGATAGACTGGAGGTTTAGGGCTGAGGAAAAGATATGAGATAGTCATCATGGGTAGTTAATGAATGACTTCTTTAGGGAAATACAGGCTAGAAATGCCCAGTGATGTTACTCATTTGAGGCTGAAGAGCATGAATCTGTAGGAAGATAACTTCATCGAGTTGTGAGAGATCTCAAGCAACACCAGGCTGCTTAGAAGTAAATGTGGGGTGTTAAATGGTTGGGTTCATCTAGATGTGCAATTATTCCACATGATGGGGATGAAGATTCATGATGGGAAACAGGGACCAGGAAATGAAAGTGTCTTATAATTCATTTATATAAAAAATATATTAGGGAAAATCATATCATATACAATGAATGTCTTGATTATAAAACTGTGGGGATGTTGAACTGAAGGTGAGTTCTAGCATCATGAAGCTTTGTAGCGCTCTTCTGGATACACTCAGGAAAAGCAGGATGTTGCCACTTGTGGAAAGTGCCTTGTTGTGAATCCATTCTGCTGTATTTATAGCCACAATGAACCCATTTGCGGTGATACCAAGGACGCATTCAGTGCCTATAATTATTCACATCAAAATGATGCGAGATGGTGACAATTGATTTTCTGGGGGATTGCAGGTTTCGGTCATCCTGAGTTGTTGCTTCTCTTTGGTGTCTGAGGAAAATGTCTCCCTAGCGTGTGATGGGCAGATTTGTGATAGCTCCCACTATTCATGTCACCAGAAGCAGCAGTTGATGCATCATTTCCCAATCTACTCCATTTGTTTACTTTAGAACTCTTAGTTGTAAGTCTGGAGATGCAAATGATGGAAGGAGTTGTTTTCTAATCCTCTCCCGTGTCCTTTCGGATGCCCTGGGGTGTGAGTTCAATCGTGGGGCCCAGGGAGGAACTTGAGTAGACGCTCCTTTGTGAATCACTGACATAGTCTTGAGAGCTGTGTTCTTGAGTAGCTCTAGTTAAGTCAACCATCCGTTCACTAAGTCACCGGATAACTGCGTGTCACTTGTGACCGCAGGGAACTGATTGTAAGTAATAATAACTTCAAATATTTATAGCTATGAGCTAGGCCCTGTCCAGACACTTTATACATATCATGAAATTTAAGCCTTACAACAACCCTCTGCAGAATGTACTTTTATTATCTCCATTTTCCAGGGGAGGAAACTGAGGCTAAATAACTTGTCCAAAGTCAAAGAGGGAGAGGGAGACGGAGAAGGAGAGAGAGAGAGTTGGGATTCAAACCCGAGTCACATGGTCCCAGAGTCCTTGTTCTTACCCACTATGTTATACTACCTACCCCTGTGGATCCTTTTGTGTGCACCAAAGACTGAAGGCAGGGTTGGCTTAACTGTAACTTTTTATCCTGTTGGTCTTTTGTGATGCCCTCAGGGCTTAAGGGAAGAATAATTGAGTTGGAAAAAAACCCACCTGTGAGATTTCTTTTTTCACTCCTCACACAGAACACTTTACTTTGGACACTTCTGGTCACTAAACACGTGTGGTTTTTTTTTTTTCCCCACAGCAAACAATTCTGCAACGCTGTCTCGGTGCCCTACCATTTAACTCAATTCTGACACTATCTACCTGGAGATGACATCAGATCCACAGGTTTAGGGCTCAGTCCCACCAGACTGCCCTCCATTTCAGATGCCAATCCCAAGTCTAGGTTGTCACCTGGACTTATTGGTTATAAGTTAGAGTTATGACCCTCTTTTTGGTTTCAGTTAATTTGCTGGAGTGGCTCACGGAGCTCAGGAAAACAGCTTATTTACATTTACCGATTTCTTATAAAAGGTTATGATCGTAGATGAACACCCAGACGGAAGAGATGCATAGAGCAAGGTCGTGGGAAGGGGCATGGAGCTTCCACGCCCCCTTTGGGGTACCACACCCCGAGCACCTCATGTGTTCACCAGTCTGAAAGCTCTTTGAACCCAGTCCTTTTGGGTTTTAATGGAGGCTTTGTTACATAGGTGCAGTTGATTAAATCATTGGCCATTGGTTATTGTTTCAACCTCCAGCCTCTCCCCCTTTCGTGGAAACCTGGGGGTGGGACTGAAAGTTCCAACCTTGTATTCGCCCTCGGTTTTCCTGGCAATCAGTCCGCACCCTTAGGTGTGTTCCAAAAGTCACCTTGTTAACATAACAAAGGCATTTTTGTTGATCTCCTCACTGAGGAAATTCCAAGGGTTTTAGGAGCTCTGTGCGGGGCAGGGGGGGGGGAAGGGGACAAAGACCAAATGTATTTCTTATGATAAATCACAATAGCACAATAGTAAAGCAAGAAGACACTGATTTTCTGAGACAAACCTCTTGTACAAAATAAATTGAGAGATAATAAATCTCTATATAAAAATGATTGTACACACACACACTTATATGCCCACAAACACATATTTACCTTTCATTTTAAAGACATCACTAGGAAAATAAGGGTTGAAGGAAAAGTTCCTTGCTCCTTTACAAGGTAGGCAAATCAACATAGGGTAAAAATAATACCCCAAGTCACCTAATCTATTTTGGAAGAGTAAAACCAAAAGAGATGAAGAATCAGTTTTATCTTGGGGAAGTTGTTTCTGATTTTAAAATGTAAGCACGATACACATGATGATAAAATGGACTTCTCAACTCAGAACAAATGAACTTTTATGAGTGTACATAACGCTAAAGTAATGATAATGAAGTAATTCAAATAAAGGGAAGGTTGGTGTGTGAGATGTCTCCAAAATTTTTCATAATATTTGGTTTTCCCTTTACTTAGGACTTCTTTTAAACAAGGCGAAAACTTAAGGTTTTCTGGCCTGTTTTGGACAAGTTGTTATGAATTTTAGCATCTCATCTTTAAATCTCTCTTCTTGAACTCCAAATGTTTCCCTCGATTACAGTGTACAGTAATAAACAACTGCTACTCTCTGCTTGTTCCCACCCACTTGTACAAGTAAGTCTGTAGTATTTCAGGACCTCTGATTTGGTTTTCAAGAGGCTTTTTCTTGTCACTGGCTCTCCTCCATTTCTGCTGACCCAGGCTTCCAAGAGTGTGAGGGATAATGGGATACACTCTCCGAAGAGTTTGATGCCTCTCTTTTTATTTGTTTTGCTCATCACTGTATTAAAAACATAAAATTCTAACTGAGTACATTTGAAGATCGAATTGGCTTTATTCAGTGATTTATGAATCGGGCAGCATCCCATTGAGCAAGTAGAAAGGAGCTCTGCGGAGCTGTAAAAAATGCAAGAACTTTACAGGCAGGAGGGGGCAGAAAAGGGAAGTTTCTAGCTAAGAGTGGATTGTTTCAGGCAGGGTCACCTTCCTTTTGGGGGAAGGTGGGGGGGGGGTCACCCCTCTAGTGCTGACCAGGTAATTCCAGATCTATTGGTGAAAGGTCCCATTCCTGAGAGAGGCTGAAACTGCAATTAGGTTCGCTGTTAAGTCTTGGTTTGCTGACGTGGGACTTAGCACAAGTGACTCCATTTGGGGTTTGTTGTTTCTTTACTAACAACTGTATCTCATTCCTAGCGCTTAACCCCAGTACCTAGATACTTGCTGGTGAATGGATGACCAGACCAGTGAATTCAGAATTTCAGAGAAGTTCTTTATAATGAGAGACAGGCAGAGAAATGGCAGTTCTACCACCCAGTAAGTTTTGAACTCTTGCAGGTCTGATGCCCAAATCAAGCGTGGGAACGTGAACAGTGAGACTGAGTGAAAACACAGCAGTTCTTTGTGTTTCTGTTAGAGAAACACTGGTGGGAGACAGAGGACAAAGGAAGGAGACACAGGACTGGAGTGACCTCGGCTGGGGGCGGGGTTTCACAGTGTTGGGTGCTGCAGAGAGGTAGTCAGCAGGAGCAGGGGCTGTGTACGTCATCAGAGGCATTTTTTATTGTATTTTTTTTTGTTTTGATTGACGTATAGTTGATTTACAATCTTGTGCCAATCTGCTGTATGGCAAAGTGACTCAGTTATACACATATAGACATTCTTTTTTTATATTCTTTTCCATTACAGTTTTATCACAGGATATTGACTCTAGTTCCCTGTGCTGTAGAGTAGGACCTTGTTGTTTATCCCTCCTATATATAATAGTTTACATCTGCTAATGCCTCACTCCCAGCCCTACCCTCTCCCACCCCCCTCCTCCTTGGCAACCACAAGTCTGTCCTCTATGTCTGTGAGTCTGTTGCTGTTTCATAGATAGGTTCATTTGTGCCATACTTTAGATTCCACATGTAAGTGGTATCACATGGTATTTGTCTTTCTCTTTCTGACTTACTTCACTTAATAATCTCTAGTTGCATCCATGTTGCTGCAATCATCAAAGGCATTTTAGAAGAGGCTCTGCTTGCCATAGCTTCTGGCAGCGTTGCTTCCTACAGTGGAAAGAAGAATGTTGTTGATGGGAATTCCCAAAGTTAGGCTAAAGTGGGGGTGAAGTAACTTTTCTAGGTGAAGAGGTGATCTTTTTTTTTTTCTTTTTGATTTCTATGTGTGTTTTATTATATATTAGTCTCTTAAATCAAATAGAAGACAAAAAGTGGAGCTACAAACCAAAGTTACAACAGTACTAGCTTTTCTCGTCGCCCGTCTGTCTACTTTTACCAGAGGTCTTTATTTCTTCATAAGGCTTTGAGCTACTTGTCCAGGGTCCTTGACTGCAACCTGAAGAACTCCCTGTGGCAGGCGGGTCTGGTGGTTAAGAACTCTCTCAACTCTTGATTAACTGGGAATGTCTTGATTTCTCCCTCATTTTCGAAGGAAAGTTTTGCTAGATACAGGATTCTTGGTTGACGGTTTCTTTCCTTCAACACTTCAAGTACATTGAGTCATGCCATCTGGCCTCCGAGGCTCCTGATGAGAAATCTGCTCAATGACCTTCCTGGCAAACCTTCTCTCAGCTTCATAGACTTTCGTAATGTACCGTATCATGTCTTATGCAACAGAACGTTTTGTATAGTATCGTGAAGTCAGTTAAGTTGTAACGTTATTTTTTTTTTTAATTAGTTAACTTATTTTTGGCTGTGTTGGATCTTCGTTTCTGTGCGAGGGCTTTCTCTAGTTGCGGCAAGCGGGGGCCACTCTTCATCGCGGTGCGCGGGCCTCTCACTATCGCGGCCTCTCTTGATGCGGAGCACAGGCTCCAGACGCGCAGGCTCCAGACGCGCAGGCTCAGCAGTTGTGGCTCACGGGCCCAGTCGCTCCGCGGCCTGTGGGATCCTCCCAGACCAGGGCTCGAACCCGTGTCCCCTGCATCGACAGGCAGACTCTCAACCACTGCGCCACCAGGGAAGCCCAGTAACGTTATTTTGAGACCAGAATTTAAGGAAAAGGAATTGAACATTTCAAGTGTAGACATTATGAGGTCTCTAAAATTATTACGCATTTTCAAACTAGAAATAAAAAGGCCACTGAAGTATCCTGCAGATTTTTATTTATAACAAAGTGAATACCAATATCTAATAACACACGTAAAGAAAACTTTCTTTGGGATCCTTTTTCCTAAGTGTAAAGGGGCCTTGAACTCAAAAAGTGAGAAAACCACTGTGGTGTATCCCCAGCGGTGATGGGTCCATTTCTTGCTCTGATCTCAGAGTGCACCATTGTGATGTACTTCACAAAGCCCTATGAAAGAGAAAGGTGGGCCCAGGTTTTTGGTCCTTAGAGCCCAGGAAGCTGCTTTTGGTGACCTGACGGCCTTGGACCTACAGTTAGCTTGTGTTTTCCTTGTTTGTGCCATTTTGTTGATTTTCGTGTCTCTTTTCTCTACTCTTTTTTATTTGTGTCATTGTTCTTTCTACAGTTAGCATAGTGAGTATTGTTGGTATAGTTAATACTTGATTAGCATAGTTAGTGTAGTTAGTACTAGTTAGCGCTGTTGGTACAGTTAGCGTAGTTAGCGTTGTTAGTAGAGACAGCATACTTAGCCCTGTTAGTACAGTTAGCATTGTTAGTTAGCGTAGTTAGCGTTGCTCGGTAGTGCTGTCAGTCAGTGTGGTTAGCAGATCACCAGGATGCAGGGCCTCACAGCCAAATCTGCTGGCAAGAAGGCTCATATTGATGACTTCCGGATCCTCCACACCATTGGTGAAGGCACCTTCGGTAAAGTGAAGTTGGCCCGGCACATTCTGACCGGGACACGGGTGGCTGTGAAGGTCATAGAGAAAAGGCGTCAGAGCTTCTCAAGTGTCCAGGCACTTTTCCGGGAAGTGTGCAGTCTGAAGGCTCTGAATCACCCCAATATTGTGAAACTGCTGGGGGTGATTGACACAGAGGAGACATTTTTCGTGGTGATGGAGTACCTCCGTGGGGGGGACATGTACCGCTATTTGAAGATCCATGGCCGTATGACAGAGGCGGAGGCCCGAGGCCCGTTCCAGCAGCTGGTCTCCGCCCTGCAGCACTGCCACCGGAGGGGCATCGTGCACCGGGACCTGAAGCCACCGAGCCTCCTCTTTGATTCCAAGATGAATATCAAACTTACAGACTTTGGCCTCAGCAACAAGTGTGATGACATTTTCCCACTGGACACGATCTGCGGCACACCCCCTTATGCTGCCCCGGAACTCTTCCTGGGGCAGAGCTCCAGCGGCCCTGCGGTGGATGTGTGGAGCCTGGGAGTAGTGCTGTACACCATGGTAACTGGGTCCCGGCCCTTTGTGGGAAAAGACTTCCAGGAGCTGCGGAAGCAAGTCCTACGAGGGCAATACCCCATCCCACCTTATCTGTCTTTGGAGATAAGGGATCTGTTACAAAAAATGATTGCCCTCAACCCCAGTGACAGAGGCACCTTACGTGACCTCATGAGGCATCCGTGGGTCAACATGGGCCAGAAGGAGCCACTCCAGCCACCCTGTGAAAAGGACCGGGAGGTGACAATGGTGAGGACTCCGGGCTTGACTTGCGACCAGATCCAGGACACTGGGACAGGCCGTGTGAGCGCCAAGAAACCCAAGGTGGAGGTCTCCATCATAACTCTGAAGCCCTTCTCTTGCGGGGACCTCTGTGGCAGTGAACTTGAGCCTTCTCCAAGCCCTGTGGTGTCCTCCCTGCAAACCAGGTGGCTCTACCACAGAAAAGATGTGCCGCTGCAGGAAGAGCAGCAGGCAGGGCAGAAGACCGGTGAGTCTGCCTGTCCCCCACCCAGCCTGGAGGCGAGGACTGCCACCCCCAGCCCAGCCCCCCAGTGTGGCACTGGGACATCCACCTCCAGCAGCAGCAGGATTGGAGCCCCAGAGGGAAGCAGCTGCCCCCTGGGTGTGTCCAACACTGGAAGGTCCTCCCACGCTGGGCAGCCTGAGAGTGTGTCCTCATCCACTGTCTCTGGCCAGAGCCAGAAAAAGCAAGGGGTGGCTGGGAGAATCTGGAACTTTATTTTGAAACATCTTTGTTGCAAGCTGCCCAGCATGAGGCGTCATAATAAAGTGAGCCCATGTGAACCCCATGGATGACCGAGGCAGGAAGGTCGGGCCGCCGCGCTCCCTGGGGCCCGGTGCAGGGGAAGAGGAGTGTGTTCTCTGCACGGCCTTCAGAAGCATCGTATCCAAGACCCTGGCCAGCTCAGAGGATGGTCCGGAGCAGCCCGGGCGACCGAAAGCGAGGCCACCGTGGCTGCAGGTCTGCCCCTCAACCCCCACCTGGGTGAAACTTGAGAGACTGGACTGTCATTCCTGGGGCACGTCTCCCCTCCCCTACTCTTCTGTCTTCCGTGTTGGTGGGGGAGGGGGATAGTTCTTGTTCCAAGAACTCCTTGGTTCTTCCAATTCTAGTTAATAAACTTGACGCTCCAGAGAGATGCATCACACTCTGCTTCGCGTCGTCCCTGCACAGAATTGGGGCTGTGCATTTTCCAGTGAGACAGGCGTGCAGCCATGGAGCGCTTGGAGGTAGTCAGAACAACTAAAGGGAAAAATGACCTAAGAGAATTAGCACAGTGACTCCCAACAGCAACAACTGCTGCACTGCAGGGCAGAAATGCAGAAAGTGTGTATTACCTTCCTGCACTACCATTCCCGAACATTTTCAGAAGGGCCGAGGGGAACTTTTGGTCCCTGCGGCCTGTGTTAATTACAACAGAGAGGCCCATTAATACACAAATTTATACACAAATCCATATATACATGTATAGCCACTTAAGTTTTTAAACTCTTCATTGAAGTTATATAACTCATTGATTTTCACAAACTAAAAGTAAGTATCTTGCACCCAGATCATGAAAGAAAATATTACCATGGTACCAGTGCCCCAGAAGTCCCCCTTTGCTCCTTTCTAGACAATAGCCACCCCACATATCCTGTCTTAAAATTGCAGAGAGCAGTTTCTGTAATGCTTATATTGTTAAAAATTGTACCGTACTATCTATCCTGTCTTATATCTGTGTTTGTGCGATTTCATTTTTGTGATTTATCTGAATTTGTTCCAGTACTATGTAGGATTTCACTGTGTATGAAAATACAGTGAACTTTATTGGAAAGCAGTTTGGGAGCATATATAAAAGCTGAAGATATACATATTCTGTAACTGTGAAATCCCACTACTAATTATATATTGACCAGAAATGTACACATGTGTTCAACATGTATAGTTTGAAATTGGACATTGAAAACTAGCTCTTAGAATTTTGAGTAACCACATTCAAATTCATGATTATGATCTGTTTGTAATATCTCCTTTTGCCTAGATGTATTTATTTAAAAATTTTAAATTTTATTGGAACTTAAAAAAAAACCTAGTTTACCTATTTTTCTCATCCCTCCCCCCCCCCGCCCCACCTCTTAAAACCACCCATTTGTTCTCTGTATCTATGTTGATAGAAGGGCGCTCTTTCTATTGAAATATTAGAAATGTAGGAGAAAATTAGTGGTTTTATAGATTCGCTAAAGGGAAGGTGAAGGAATGACCTCCTGATGACTTCCTTGTATCAAAAAAAAAAAAAAAATGTAAGGGCAACTTCATCAGTTGAAAATAAGGCAGAGAGATGATAGACTGGAGGTTTAGGGCTGAGGAAAAGATATGAGATAGTCATCATGGGTAGTTAATGAATGACTTCTTTAGGGAAATACAGGCTAGAAATGCCCAGTGATGTTACTCATTTGAGGCTGAGGAGCATGAATCTGTAGGAACATAACTTCATCGAGTTGTGAGAGATCTCAAGCAACACCAGGCTGCTTAGAAGTGAATGTGGGGTGTTAAATGGTTGGGTTCATCTAGATGTGCAGTTATTCCACATGATGGGGATGAAGATTCATGATGGGAAACAGGGACCAGGAAATGAAAGTGTCTTATAATTCATTTATATAAAAAATATATTAGGGAAAATCATATCATATACAATGAATGTCTTGATTATAAAACTGTGGGGATGTTGAACTGAAGGTGAGTTCTAGCATCATGAAGCTTTGTAGCGCTCTTCTGGATACACTCAGGAAAAGCAGGATGTTGCCACTTGTGGAAAGTGCCTTGTTGTGAATCCATTCTGCTGTATTTATAGCCACAATGAACCCATTTGCGGTGATACCAAGGACGCATTCAGTGCCTATAATTATTCACATCAAAATGATGCGAGATGGTGACAATTGATTTTCTGGGGGATTGCAGGTTTCGGTCATCCTGAGTTGTTGCTTCTCTTTGGTGTCTGAGGAAAATGTCTCCCTAGCGTGTGATGGGCAGATTTGTGATAGCTCCCACTATTCATGTCACCAGAAGCAGCAGTTGATGCATCATTTCCCAATCTACTCCATTTGTTTACTTTAGAACTCTTAGTTGTAAGTCTGGAGATGCAAATGATGGAAGGAGTTGTTTTCTAATCCTCTCCCGTGTCCTTTCGGATGCCCTGGGGTGTGAGTTCAATCGTGGGGCCCAGGGAGGAACTTGAGTAGACGCTCCTTTGTGAATCACTGACATAGTCTTGAGAGCTGTGTTCTTGAGTAGCTCTAGTTAAGTCAACCATCCGTTCACTAAGTCACCGGATAACTGCGTGTCACTTGTGACCGCAGGGAACTGATTGTAAGTAATAATAACTTCAAATATTTATAGCTATGAGCTAGGCCCTGTCCAGACACTTTATACATATCATGAAATTTAAGCCTTACAACAACCCTCTGCAGAATGTACTTTTATTATCTCCATTTTCCAGGGGAGGAAACTGAGGCTAAATAACTTGTCCAAAGTCAAAGAGGGAGAGGGAGACGGAGAAGGAGAGAGAGAGAGTTGGGATTCAAACCCGAGTCACATGGTCCCAGAGTCCTTGTTCTTACCCACTATGTTATACTACCTACCCCTGTGGATCCTTTTGTGTGCACCAAAGACTGAAGGCAGGGTTGGCTTAACTGTAACTTTTTATCCTGTTGGTCTTTTGTGATGCCCTCAGGGCTTAAGGGAAGAATAATTGAGTTGGAAAAAAACCCACCTGTGAGATTTCTTTTTTCACTCCTCACACAGAACACTTTACTTTGGACACTTCTGGTCACTAAACACGTGTGGTTTTTTTTTTTTCCCCACAGCAAACAATTCTGCAACGCTGTCTCGGTGCCCTACCATTTAACTCAATTCTGACACTATCTACCTGGAGATGACATCAGATCCACAGATTTAGGGCTCAGTCCCACCAGACTGCCCTCCATTTCAGATGCCAATCCCAAGTCTGGGTTGTCACCTGGACTTATTGGTTATAAGTTAGAGTTATGACCCTCTTTTTGGTTTCAGTTAATTTGCTGGAGTGGCTCACGGAGCTCAGGAAACAGCTTATTTACATTTACCGATTTATTATAAAAGGTTATGATCGTAGATGAACACCCAGACGGAAGAGATGCATAGAGCAAGGTCGTGGGAAGGGGCATGGAGCTTCCACGCCCCCTTTGGGGTACCACACCCCGAGCACCTCATGTGTTCACCAGTCTGAAAGCTCTTTGAACCCAGTCCTTTTGGGTTTTAATGGAGGCTTTGTTACATAGGTGCAGTTGATTAAATCATTGGCCATTGGTTATTGTTTCAACCTCCAGCCTCTCCCCCTTTCGTGGAAACCTGGGGGTGGGACTGAAAGTTCCAACCTTGTATTCGCCCTCGGTTTTCCTGGCAATCAGTCCGCACCCTTAGGTGTGTTCCAAAAGTCACCTTGTTAACATAACAAAGGCATTTTTGTTGATCTCCTCACTGAGGAAATTCCAAGGGTTTTAGGAGCTCTGTGACGGGCGGTGGGGGGGGGGGTGGGGGGGGGGAAAGGGGACAAAGACCAAATGTATTTCTTATGATAAATCACAATAGCACAATAGTAAAGCAAGAAGACACTGATTTTCTGAGACAAACCTCTTGTACAAAATAAATTGAGAGATAATAAATCTCTATATAAAAATGATTGTACACACACACACTTATATGCCCACAAACACATATTTACCTTTCATTTTAAAGAAATCACTAGGAAAATAAGGGTTGAAGGAAAAGTTCCTTGCTCCTTTACAAGGTAGGCAAATCAACATAGGGTAAAAATAATACCCCAAGTCACCTAATCTATTTTGGAAGAGTAAAACCAAAAGAGATGAAGAATCAGTTTTATCTTGGGGAAGTTGTTTCTGATTTTAAAATGTAAGCACGATACACATGATGATAAAATGGACTTCTCAACTCAGAACAAATGAACTTTTATGAGTGTACATAACGCTAAAGTAATGATAATGAAGTAATTCAAATAAAGGGAAGGTTGGTGTGTGAGATGTCTCCAAAATTTTTCATAATATTTGGTTTTCCCTTTACTTAGGACTTCTTTTAAACAAGGCGAAAACTTAAGGTTTTCTGGCCTGTTTTGGACAAGTTGTTATGAATTTTAGCATCTCATCTTTAAATCTCTCTTCTTGAACTCCAAATGTTTCCCTCGATTACAGTGTACAGTAATAAACAACTGCTACTCTCTGCTTGTTCCCACCCACTTGTACAAGTAAGTCTGTAGTATTTCAGGACCTCTGATTTGGTTTTCAAGAGGCTTTTTCTTGTCACTGGCTCTCCTCCATTTCTGCTGACCCAGGCTTCCAAGAGTGTGAGGGATAATGGGATACACTCTCCGAAGAGTTTGATGCCTCTCTTTTTATTTGTTTTGCTCATCACTGTATTAAAAACATAAAATTCTAACTGAGTAAATTTGAAGATCGAATTGGCTTTATTCAGTGATTTATGAATCGGGCAGCATCCCATTGAGCAAGTAGAAAGGAGCTCTGCGGAGCTGTAAAAAATGCAAGAACTTTACAGGCAGGAGGGGGCAGAAAAGGGAAGTTTCTAGCTAAGAGTGGATTGTTTCAGGCAGGGTCACCTGCCTTTTGGGGGAAGGTGGGGGGGGGTCACCCCGGGGTCACCCCTCTAGTGCTGACCAGGTAATTCCAGATCTATTGGTGAAAGGTCCCATTCCTGAGAGAGGCTGAAACTGCAATTAGGTTAGCTGTTAAGTCTTGGTTTGCTGACGTGGGACTTAGCACAAGTGACTCCATTTGGGGTTTGTTGTTTCTTTACTAACAACTGTATCTCATTCCTAGCGCTTAACCCCAGTACCTAGATACTTGCTGGTGAATGGATGACCAGACCAGTGAATTCAGAATTTCAGAGAAGTTCTTTATAATGAGAGACAGGCAGAGAAATGGCAGTTCTACCACCCAGTAAGTTTTGAACTCTTGCAGGTCTGATGCCCAAATCAAGCGTGGGAACGTGAACAGTGAGACTGAGTGAAAACACAGCAGTTCTTTGTGTTTCTGTTAGAGAAACACTGGTGGGAGACAGAGGACAAAGGAAGGAGACACAGGACTGGAGTGACCTCGGCTGGGGGCGGGGTTTCACAGTGTTGGGTGCTGCAGAGAGGTAGTCAGCAGGAGCAGGGGCTGTGTACGTCATCAGAGGCATTTTTTATTGTATTTTTTTTTGTTTTGATTGACGTATAGTTGATTTACAATCTTGTGCCAATCTGCTGTATGGCAAAGTGACTCAGTTATACACATATAGACATTCTTTTTTTATATTCTTTTCCATTACAGTTTTATCACAGGATATTGACTCTAGTTCCCTGTGCTGTAGAGTAGGACCTTGTTGTTTATCCCTCCTATATATAATAGTTTACATCTGCTAATGCCACACTCCCAGCCCTTCCCTCTCCCACCCCCCTCCTCCTTGGCAACCACAAGTCTGTCCTCTATGTCTGTGAGTCTGTTGCTGTTTCATAGATAGGTTCATTTGTGCCATACTTTAGATTCCACATGTAAGTGGTATCACATGGTATTTGTCTTTCTCTTTCTGACTTACTTCACTTAATAATCTCTAGTTGCATCCATGTTGCTGCAATCATCAAAGGCATTTTAGAAGAGGCTCTGCTTGCCATAGCTTCTGGCAGCGTTGCTTCCTACAGTGGAAAGAAGAATGTTGTTGATGGGAATTCCCAAAGTTAGGCTAAAGTGGGGGTGAAGTAACTTTTCTAGGTGAAGAGGTGATCTTTTTTTTTTTCTTTTTGATTTCTATGTGTGTTTTATTATATATTAGTCTCTTAAATCAAATAGAAGACAAAAAGTGGAGCTACAAACCAAAGTTACAACAGTACTAGCTTTTCTCGTCGCCCGTCTGTCTACTTTTACCAGAGGTCTTTATTTCTTCATAAGGCTTTGAGCTACTTGTCCAGGGTCCTTGACTGCAACCTGAAGAACTCCCTGTGGCAGGCGGGTCTGGTGGTTAAGAACTCTCTCAACTCTTGATTAACTGGGAATGTCTTGATTTCTCCCTCATTTTCGAAGGAAAGTTTTGCTAGATACAGGATTCTTGGTTGACGGTTTCTTTCCTTCAACACTTCAAGTGCATTGAGTCATGCCATCTGGCCTCCGAGCCTCCTGATGAGAAATCTGCTCAATGACCTTCCTGGCAAACCTTCTCTCAGCTTCATAGACTTTCGTAATGTACCGTATCATGTCTTATGCAACAGAACGTTTTGTATAGTATCGTGAAGTCAGTTAAGTTGTAACGTTATTTTTTTTTTTAATTAGTTAATTTATTTTTGGCTGTGTTGGATCTTCGTTTCTGTGCGAGGGCTTTCTCTAGTTGCGGCAAGCGGGGGCCACTCTTCATCGCGGTGCGCGGGCCTCTCACTATCGCGGCCTCTCTTGATGCGGAGCACAGGCTCCAGACGCGCAGGCTCCAGACGCGCAGGCTCAGCAGTTGTGGCTCACGGGCCCAGTCGCTCCGCGGCCTGTGGGATCCTCCCAGACCAGGGCTCGAACCCGTGTCCCCTGCATCGACAGGCAGACTCTCAACCACTGCGCCACCAGGGAAGCCCAGTAACGTTATTTTGAGACCAGAATTTAAGGAAAAGGAATTGAACATTTCAAGTGTAGACATTATGAGGTCTCTAAAATTATTACGCATTTTCAAACTAGAAATAAAAAGGCCACTGAAGTATCCTGCAGATTTTTATTTATAACAAAGTGAATACCAATATCTAATAACACACGTAAAGAAAACTTTCTTTGGGATCCTTTTTCCTAAGTGTAAAGGGGCCTTGAACTCAAAAAGTGAGAAAACCACTGTGGTGTATCCCCAGCGGTGATGGGTCCATTTCTTGCTCTGATCTCAGAGTGCACCATTGTGATGTACTTCACAAAGCCCTATGAAAGAGAAAGGTGGGCCCAGGTTTTTGGTCCTTAGAGCCCAGGAAGCTGCTTTTGGTGACCTGACGGCCTTGGACCTACAGTTAGCTTGTGTTTTCCTTGTTTGTGCCATTTTGTTGATTTTCGTGTCTCTTTTCTCTACTCTTTTTTATTTGTGTCATTGTTCTTTCTACAGTTAGCATAGTGAGTATTGTTGGTATAGTTAATACTTGATTAGCATAGTTAGTGTAGTTAGTACTAGTTAGCGCTGTTGGTACAGTTAGCGTAGTTAGCGTTGTTAGTAGAGACAGCATACTTAGCCCTGTTAGTACAGTTAGCATTGTTAGTTAGCGTAGTTAGCGTTGCTCGGTAGTGCTGTCAGTCAGTGTGGTTAGCAGATCACCAGGATGCAGGGCCTCACAGCCAAATCTGCTGGCAAGAAGGCTCATATTGATGACTTCCGGATCCTCCACACCATTGGTGAAGGCACCTTCGGTAAAGTGAAGTTGGCCCGGCACATTCTGACCGGGACACGGGTGGCTGTGAAGGTCATAGAGAAAAGGCGTCAGAGCTTCTCAAGTGTCCAGGCACTTTTCCGGGAAGTGTGCAGTCTGAAGGCTCTGAATCACCCCAATATTGTGAAACTGCTGGGGGTGATTGACACAGAGGAGACATTTTTCGTGGTGATGGAGTACCTCCGTGGGGGGGACATGTACCGCTATTTGAAGATCCATGGCCGTATGACAGAGGCGGAGGCCCGAGGCCCGTTCCAGCAGCTGGTCTCCGCCCTGCAGCACTGCCACCGGAGGGGCATCGTGCACCGGGACCTGAAGCCACCGAGCCTCCTCTTTGATTCCAAGATGAATATCAAACTTACAGACTTTGGCCTCAGCAACAAGTGTGATGACATTTTCCCACTGGACACGATCTGCGGCACACCCCCTTATGCTGCCCCGGAACTCTTCCTGGGGCAGAGCTCCAGCGGCCCTGCGGTGGATGTGTGGAGCCTGGGAGTAGTGCTGTACACCATGGTAACTGGGTCCCGGCCCTTTGTGGGAAAAGACTTCCAGGAGCTGCGGAAGCAAGTCCTACGAGGGCAATACCCCATCCCACCTTATCTGTCTTTGGAGATAAGGGATCTGTTACAAAAAATGATTGCCCTCAACCCCAGTGACAGAGGCACCTTACGTGACCTCATGAGGCATCCGTGGGTCAACATGGGCCAGAAGGAGCCACTCCAGCCACCCTGTGAAAAGGACCGGGAGGTGACAATGGTGAGGACTCCGGGCTTGACTTGCGACCAGATCCAGGACACTGGGACAGGCCGTGTGAGCGCCAAGAAACCCAAGGTGGAGGTCTCCATCATAACTCTGAAGCCCTTCTCTTGCGGGGACCTCTGTGGCAGTGAACTTGAGCCTTCTCCAAGCCCTGTGGTGTCCTCCCTGCAAACCAGGTGGCTCTACCACAGAAAAGATGTGCCGCTGCAGGAAGAGCAGCAGGCAGGGCAGAAGACCGGTGAGTCTGCCTGTCCCCCACCCAGCCTGGAGGCGAGGACTGCCACCCCCAGCCCAGCCCCCCAGTGTGGCACTGGGACATCCACCTCCAGCAGCAGCAGGATTGGAGCCCCAGAGGGAAGCAGCTGCCCCCTGGGTGTGTCCAACACTGGAAGGTCCTCCCACGCTGGGCAGCCTGAGAGTGTGTCCTCATCCACTGTCTCTGGCCAGAGCCAGAAAAAGCAAGGGGTGGCTGGGAGAATCTGGAACTTTATTTTGAAACATCTTTGTTGCAAGCTGCCCAGCATGAGGCGTCATAATAAAGTGAGCCCATGTGAACCCCATGGATGACCGAGGCAGGAAGGTCGGGCCGCCGCGCTCCCTGGGGCCCGGTGCAGGGGAAGAGGAGTGTGTTCTCTGCACGGCCTTCAGAAGCATCGTATCCAAGACCCTGGCCAGCTCAGAGGATGGTCCGGAGCAGCCCGGGCGACCGAAAGCGAGGCCACCGTGGCTGCAGGTCTGCCCCTCAACCCCCACCTGGGTGAAACTTGAGAGACTGGACTGTCATTCCTGGGGCACGTCTCCCCTCCCCTACTCTTCTGTCTTCCGTGTTGGTGGGGGAGGGGGATAGTTCTTGTTCCAAGAACTCCTTGGTTCTTCCAATTCTAGTTAATAAACTTGACGCTCCAGAGAGATGCATCACACTCTGCTTCGCGTCGTCCCTGCACAGAATTGGGGCTGTGCATTTTCCAGTGAGACAGGCGTGCAGCCATGGAGCGCTTGGAGGTAGTCAGAACAACTAAAGGGAAAAATGACCTAAGAGAATTAGCACAGTGACTCCCAACAGCAACAACTGCTGCACTGCAGGGCAGAAATGCAGAAAGTGTGTATTACCTTCCTGCACTACCATTCCCGAACATTTTCAGAAGGGCCGAGGGGAACTTTTGGTCCCTGCGGCCTGTGTTAATTACAACAGAGAGGCCCATTAATACACAAATTTATACACAAATCCATATATACATGTATAGCCACTTAAGTTTTTAAACTCTTCATTGAAGTTATATAACTCATTGATTTTCACAAACTAAAAGTAAGTATCTTGCACCCAGATCATGAAAGAAAATATTACCATGGTACCAGTGCCCCAGAAGTCCCCCTTTGCTCCTTTCTAGACAATAGCCACCCCACATATCCTGTCTTAAAATTGCAGAGAGCAGTTTCTGTAATGCTTATATTGTTAAAAATTGTACCGTACTATCTATCCTGTCTTATATCTGTGTTTGTGCGATTTCATTTTTGTGATTTATCTGAATTTGTTCCAGTACTATGTAGGATTTCACTGTGTATGAAAATACAGTGAACTTTATTGGAAAGCAGTTTGGGAGCATATATAAAAGCTGAAGATATACATATTCTGTAACTGTGAAATCCCACTACTAATTATATATTGACCAGAAATGTACACATGTGTTCAACATGTATAGTTTGAAATTGGACATTGAAAACTAGCTCTTAGAATTTTGAGTAACCACATTCAAATTCATGATTATGATCTGTTTGTAATATCTCCTTTTGCCTAGATGTATTTATTTAAAAATTTTAAATTTTATTGGAACTTAAAAAAAAACCTAGTTTACCTATTTTTCTCATCCCTCCCCCCCCCCGCCCCACCTCTTAAAACCACCCATTTGTTCTCTGTATCTATGTTGATAGAAGGGCGCTCTTTCTATTGAAATATTAGAAATGTAGGAGAAAATTAGTGGTTTTATAGATTCGCTAAAGGGAAGGTGAAGGAATGACCTCCTGATGACTTCCTTGTATCAAAAAAAAAAAAAAAATGTAAGGGCAACTTCATCAGTTGAAAATAAGGCAGAGAGATGATAGACTGGAGGTTTAGGGCTGAGGAAAAGATATGAGATAGTCATCATGGGTAGTTAATGAATGACTTCTTTAGGGAAATACAGGCTAGAAATGCCCAGTGATGTTACTCATTTGAGGCTGAGGAGCATGAATCTGTAGGAACATAACTTCATCGAGTTGTGAGAGATCTCAAGCAACACCAGGCTGCTTAGAAGTGAATGTGGGGTGTTAAATGGTTGGGTTCATCTAGATGTGCAGTTATTCCACATGATGGGGATGAAGATTCATGATGGGAAACAGGGACCAGGAAATGAAAGTGTCTTATAATTCATTTATATAAAAAATATATTAGGGAAAATCATATCATATACAATGAATGTCTTGATTATAAAACTGTGGGGATGTTGAACTGAAGGTGAGTTCTAGCATCATGAAGCTTTGTAGCGCTCTTCTGGATACACTCAGGAAAAGCAGGATGTTGCCACTTGTGGAAAGTGCCTTGTTGTGAATCCATTCTGCTGTATTTATAGCCACAATGAACCCATTTGCGGTGATACCAAGGACGCATTCAGTGCCTATAATTATTCACATCAAAATGATGCGAGATGGTGACAATTGATTTTCTGGGGGATTGCAGGTTTCGGTCATCCTGAGTTGTTGCTTCTCTTTGGTGTCTGAGGAAAATGTCTCCCTAGCGTGTGATGGGCAGATTTGTGATAGCTCCCACTATTCATGTCACCAGAAGCAGCAGTTGATGCATCATTTCCCAATCTACTCCATTTGTTTACTTTAGAACTCTTAGTTGTAAGTCTGGAGATGCAAATGATGGAAGGAGTTGTTTTCTAATCCTCTCCCGTGTCCTTTCGGATGCCCTGGGGTGTGAGTTCAATCGTGGGGCCCAGGGAGGAACTTGAGTAGACGCTCCTTTGTGAATCACTGACATAGTCTTGAGAGCTGTGTTCTTGAGTAGCTCTAGTTAAGTCAACCATCCGTTCACTAAGTCACCGGATAACTGCGTGTCACTTGTGACCGCAGGGAACTGATTGTAAGTAATAATAACTTCAAATATTTATAGCTATGAGCTAGGCCCTGTCCAGACACTTTATACATATCATGAAATTTAAGCCTTACAACAACCCTCTGCAGAATGTACTTTTATTATCTCCATTTTCCAGGGGAGGAAACTGAGGCTAAATAACTTGTCCAAAGTCAAAGAGGGAGAGGGAGACGGAGAAGGAGAGAGAGAGAGTTGGGATTCAAACCCGAGTCACATGGTCCCAGAGTCCTTGTTCTTACCCACTATGTTATACTACCTACCCCTGTGGATCCTTTTGTGTGCACCAAAGACTGAAGGCAGGGTTGGCTTAACTGTAACTTTTTATCCTGTTGGTCTTTTGTGATGCCCTCAGGGCTTAAGGGAAGAATAATTGAGTTGGAAAAAAACCCACCTGTGAGATTTCTTTTTTCACTCCTCACACAGAACACTTTACTTTGGACACTTCTGGTCACTAAACACGTGTGGTTTTTTTTTTTTCCCCACAGCAAACAATTCTGCAACGCTGTCTCGGTGCCCTACCATTTAACTCAATTCTGACACTATCTACCTGGAGATGACATCAGATCCACAGGTTTAGGGCTCAGTCCCACCAGACTGCCCTCCATTTCAGATGCCAATCCCAAGTCTGGGTTGTCACCTGGACTTATTGGTTATAAGTTAGAGTTATGACCCTCTTTTTGGTTTCAGTTAATTTGCTGGAGTGGCTCACGGAGCTCAGGAAACAGCTTATTTACATTTACCGATTTATTATAAAAGGTTATGATCGTAGATGAACACCCAGACGGAAGAGATGCATAGAGCAAGGTCGTGGGAAGGGGCATGGAGCTTCCACGCCCCCTTTGGGGTACCACACCCCGAGCACCTCATGTGTTCACCAGTCTGAAAGCTCTTTGAACCCAGTCCTTTTGGGTTTTAATGGAGGCTTTGTTACATAGGTGCAGTTGATTAAATCATTGGCCATTGGTTATTGTTTCAACCTCCAGCCTCTCCCCCTTTCGTGGAAACCTGGGGGTGGGACTGAAAGTTCCAACCTTGTATTCGCCCTCGGTTTTCCTGGCAATCAGTCCGCACCCTTAGGTGTGTTCCAAAAGTCACCTTGTTAACATAACAAAGGCATTTTTGTTGATCTCCTCACTGAGGAAATTCCAAGGGTTTTAGGAGCTCTGTGACGGGCGGTGGGGGGGGGGGGGTGGGGGGGGGGAAAGGGGACAAAGACCAAATGTATTTCTTATGATAAATCACAATAGCACAATAGTAAAGCAAGAAGACACTGATTTTCTGAGACAAACCTCTTGTACAAAATAAATTGAGAGATAATAAATCTCTATATAAAAATGATTGTACACACACACACTTATATGCCCACAAACACATATTTACCTTTCATTTTAAAGAAATCACTAGGAAAATAAGGGTTGAAGGAAAAGTTCCTTGCTCCTTTACAAGGTAGGCAAATCAACATAGGGTAAAAATAATACCCCAAGTCACCTAATCTATTTTGGAAGAGTAAAACCAAAAGAGATGAAGAATCAGTTTTATCTTGGGGAAGTTGTTTCTGATTTTAAAATGTAAGCACGATACACATGATGATAAAATGGACTTCTCAACTCAGAACAAATGAACTTTTATGAGTGTACATAACGCTAAAGTAATGATAATGAAGTAATTCAAATAAAGGGAAGGTTGGTGTGTGAGATGTCTCCAAAATTTTTCATAATATTTGGTTTTCCCTTTACTTAGGACTTCTTTTAAACAAGGCGAAAACTTAAGGTTTTCTGGCCTGTTTTGGACAAGTTGTTATGAATTTTAGCATCTCATCTTTAAATCTCTCTTCTTGAACTCCAAATGTTTCCCTCGATTACAGTGTACAGTAATAAACAACTGCTACTCTCTGCTTGTTCCCACCCACTTGTACAAGTAAGTCTGTAGTATTTCAGGACCTCTGATTTGGTTTTCAAGAGGCTTTTTCTTGTCACTGGCTCTCCTCCATTTCTGCTGACCCAGGCTTCCAAGAGTGTGAGGGATAATGGGATACACTCTCCGAAGAGTTTGATGCCTCTCTTTTTATTTGTTTTGCTCATCACTGTATTAAAAACATAAAATTCTAACTGAGTAAATTTGAAGATCGAATTGGCTTTATTCAGTGATTTATGAATCGGGCAGCATCCCATTGAGCAAGTAGAAAGGAGCTCTGCGGAGCTGTAAAAAATGCAAGAACTTTACAGGCAGGAGGGGGCAGAAAAGGGAAGTTTCTAGCTAAGAGTGGATTGTTTCAGGCAGGGTCACCTGCCTTTTGGGGGAAGGTGGGGGGGGGTCACCCCGGGGTCACCCCTCTAGTGCTGACCAGGTAATTCCAGATCTATTGGTGAAAGGTCCCATTCCTGAGAGAGGCTGAAACTGCAATTAGGTTAGCTGTTAAGTCTTGGTTTGCTGACGTGGGACTTAGCACAAGTGACTCCATTTGGGGTTTGTTGTTTCTTTACTAACAACTGTATCTCATTCCTAGCGCTTAACCCCAGTACCTAGATACTTGCTGGTGAATGGATGACCAGACCAGTGAATTCAGAATTTCAGAGAAGTTCTTTATAATGAGAGACAGGCAGAGAAATGGCAGTTCTACCACCCAGTAAGTTTTGAACTCTTGCAGGTCTGATGCCCAAATCAAGCGTGGGAACGTGAACAGTGAGACTGAGTGAAAACACAGCAGTTCTTTGTGTTTCTGTTAGAGAAACACTGGTGGGAGACAGAGGACAAAGGAAGGAGACACAGGACTGGAGTGACCTCGGCTGGGGGCGGGGTTTCACAGTGTTGGGTGCTGCAGAGAGGTAGTCAGCAGGAGCAGGGGCTGTGTACGTCATCAGAGGCATTTTTTATTGTATTTTTTTTTGTTTTGATTGACGTATAGTTGATTTACAATCTTGTGCCAATCTGCTGTATGGCAAAGTGACTCAGTTATACACATATAGACATTCTTTTTTTATATTCTTTTCCATTACAGTTTTATCACAGGATATTGACTCTAGTTCCCTGTGCTGTAGAGTAGGACCTTGTTGTTTATCCCTCCTATATATAATAGTTTACATCTGCTAATGCCACACTCTCAGCCCTTCCCTCTCCCACCCCCCTCCTCCTTGGCAACCACAAGTCTGTTCTCTATGTCTGTGAGTCTGTTGCTGTTTCATAGATAGGTTCATTTGTGCCATACTTTAGATTCCACATGTAAGTGGTATCACATGGTATTTGTCTTTCTCTTTCTGACTTACTTCACTTAATAATCTCTAGTTGCATCCATGTTGCTGCAATCATCAAAGGCATTTTAGAAGAGGCTCTGCTTGCCATAGCTTCTGGCAGCGTTGCTTCCTACAGTGGAAAGAAGAATGTTGTTGATGGGAATTCCCAAAGTTAGGCTAAAGTGGGGGTGAAGTAACTTTTCTAGGTGAAGAGGTGATCTTTTTTTTTTTCTTTTTGATTTCTATGTGTGTTTTATTATATATTAGTCTCTTAAATCAAATAGAAGACAAAAAGTGGAGCTACAAACCAAAGTTACAACAGTACTAGCTTTTCTCGTCGCCCGTCTGTCTACTTTTACCAGAGGTCTTTATTTCTTCATAAGGCTTTGAGCTACTTGTCCAGGGTCCTTGACTGCAACCTGAAGAACTCCCTGTGGCAGGCGGGTCTGGTGGTTAAGAACTCTCTCAACTCTTGATTAACTGGGAATGTCTTGATTTCTCCCTCATTTTCGAAGGAAAGTTTTGCTAGATACAGGATTCTTGGTTGACGGTTTCTTTCCTTCAACACTTCAAGTGCATTGAGTCATGCCATCTGGCCTCCGAGGCTCCTGATGAGAAATCTGCTCAATGACCTTCCTGGCAAACCTTCTCTCAGCTTCATAGACTTTCGTAATGTACCGTATCATGTCTTATGCAACAGAACGTTTTGTATAGTATCGTGAAGTCAGTTAAGTTGTAACGTTATATTTTTTTTTAATTAGTTAATTTATTTTTGGCTGTGTTGGATCTTCGTTTCTGTGCGAGGGCTTTCTCTAGTTGCGGCAAGCGGGGGCCACTCTTCATCGCGGTGCGCGGGCCTCTCACTATCGCGGCCTCTCTTGATGCGGAGCACAGGCTCCAGACGCGCAGGCTCCAGACGCGCAGGCTCAGCAGTTGTGGCTCACGGGCCCAGTCGCTCCGCGGCCTGTGGGATCCTCCCAGACCAGGGCTCGAACCCGTGTCCCCTGCATCGACAGGCAGACTCTCAACCACTGCGCCACCAGGGAAGCCCAGTAACGTTATTTTGAGACCAGAATTTAAGGAAAAGGAATTGAACATTTCAAGTGTAGACATTATGAGGTCTCTAAAATTATTACGCATTTTCAAACTAGAAATAAAAAGGCCACTGAAGTATCCTGCAGATTTTTATTTATAACAAAGTGAATACCAATATCTAATAACACACGTAAAGAAAACTTTCTTTGGGATCCTTTTTCCTAAGTGTAAAGGGGCCTTGAACTCAAAAAGTGAGAAAACCACTGTGGTGTACCCCCAGCGGTGATGGGTCCATTTCTTGCTCTGACCTCAGAGTGCACCATTGTGATGTACTTCACAAAGCCCTATGAAAGAGAAAGGTGGACCCAGGTTTTTGGTCCTTAGAGCCCAGGAAGCTGCTTTTGGTGACCTGACGGCCTTGGACCTACAGTTAGCTTGTGTTTTCCTTGTTTGTGCCATTTTGTTGATTTTCGTGTCTCTTTTCTCTACTCTTTTTTATTTGTGTCATTGTTCTTTCTACAGTTAGCATAGTGAGTATTGTTGGTATAGTTAATACTTGATTAGCATAGTTAGTGTAGTTAGTACTAGTTAGCGCTGTTGGTACAGTTAGCGTAGTTAGCGTTGTTAGTAGAGACAGCATACTTAACCCTGTTAGTACAGTTAGCATTGTTAGTTAGCGTAGTTAGCGTTGCTCGGTAGTGCTGTCAGTCAGTGTGGTTAGCAGATCACCAGGATGCAGGGCCTCACAGCCAAATCTGCTGGCAAGAAGGCTCATATTGATGACTTCCGGATCCTCCACACCATTGGTGAAGGCACCTTCGGTAAAGTGAAGTTGGCCCGGCACATTCTGACCGGGACACGGGTGGCTGTGAAGGTCATAGAGAAAAGGCGTCAGAGCTTCTCAAGTGTCCAGGCACTTTTCCGGGAAGTGTGCAGTCTGAAGGCTCTGAATCACCCCAATATTGTGAAACTGCTGGGGGTGATTGACACAGAGGAGACATTTTTCGTGGTGATGGAGTACCTCCGTGGGGGGGACATGTACCGCTATTTGAAGATCCATGGCCGTATGACAGAGGCGGAGGCCCGAGGCCCGTTCCAGCAGCTGGTCTCCGCCCTGCAGCACTGCCACCGGAGGGGCATCGTGCACCGGGACCTGAAGCCACCGAGCCTCCTCTTTGATTCCAAGATGAATATCAAACTTACAGACTTTGGCCTCAGCAACAAGTGTGATGACATTTTCCCACTGGACACGATCTGAGGCACACCCCCTTATGCTGCCCCGGAACTCTTCCTGGGGCAGAGCTCCAGCGGCCCTGCGGTGGACGTGTGGAGCCTGGGAGTAGTGCTGTACACCATGGTAACTGGGTCCCGGCCCTTTGTGGGAAAAGACTTCCAGGAGCTGCGGAAGCAAGTCCTACGAGGGCAATACCCCATCCCACCTTATCTGTCTTTGGAGATAAGGGATCTGTTACAAAAAATGATTGCCCTCAACCCCAGTGACAGAGGCACCTTACGTGACCTCATGAGGCATCCGTGGGTCAACATGGGCCAGAAGGAGCCACTCCAGCCACCCTGTGAAAAGGACCGGGAGGTGACAATGGTGAGGACTCCGGGCTTGACTTGCGACCAGATCCAGGACACTGGGACAGGCCGTGTGAGCGCCAAGAAACCCAAGGTGGAGGTCTCCATCATAACTCTGAAGCCCTTCTCTTGCGGGGACCTCTGTGGCAGTGACCTTGAGCCTTCTCCAAGCCCTGTGGTGTCCTCCCTGCAAACCAGGTGGCTCTACCACAGAAAAGATGTGCCGCTGCAGGAAGAGCAGCAGGCAGGGCAGAAGACCGGTGAGTCTGCCTGTCCCCCACCCAGCCTGGAGGCGAGGACTGCCACCCCCAGCCCAGCCCCCCAGTGTGGCACTGGGACATCCACCTCCAGCAGCAGCAGGATTGGAGCCCCAGAGGGAAGCAGCTGCCCCCTGGGTGTGTCCAACACTGGAAGGTCCTCCCACGCTGGGCAGCCTGAGAGTGTGTCCTCATCCACTGTCTCTGGCCAGAGCCAGAAAAAGCAAGGGGTGGCTGGGAGAATCTGGAACTTTATTTTGAAACATCTTTGTTGCAAGCTGCCCAGCATGAGGCGTCATAATAAAGTGAGCCCATGTGAACCCCATGGATGACCGAGGCAGGAAGGTCGGGCCGCCGCGCTCCCTGGGGCCCGGTGCAGGGGAAGAGGAGTGTGTTCTCTGCACGGCCTTCAGAAGCATCGTATCCAAGACCCTGGCCAGCTCAGAGGATGGTCCGGAGCAGCCCGGGCGACCGAAAGCGAGGCCACCGTGGCTGCAGGTCTGCCCCTCAACCCCCACCTGGGTGAAACTTGAGAGACTGGACTGTCATTCCTGGGGCACGTCTCCCCTCCCCTACTCTTCTGTCTTCCGTGTTGGTGGGGGAGGGGGATAGTTCTTGTTCCAAGAACTCCTTGGTTCTTCCAATTCTAGTTAATAAACTTGACGCTCCAGAGAGATGCATCACACTCTGCTTCGCGTCGTCCCTGCACAGAATTGGGGCTGTGCATTTTCCAGTGAGACAGGCGTGCAGCCATGGAGCGCTTGGCGGTAGTCAGAACAACTAAAGGGAAAAATGACCTAAGAGAATTAGCACAGTGACTCCCAACAGCAACAACTGCTGCACTGCAGGGCAGAAATGCAGAAAGTGTGTATTACCTTCCTGCACTACCATTCCCGAACATTTTCAGAAGGGCCGAGGGGAACTTTTGGTCCCTGCGGCCTGTGTTAATTACAACAGAGAGGCCCATTAATACACAAATTTATACACAAATCCATATATACATGTATAGCCACTTAAGTTTTTAAACTCTTCATTGAAGTTATATAACTCATTGATTTTCACAAACTAAAAGTAAGTATCTTGCACCCAGATCATGAAAGAAAATATTACCATGGTACCAGTGCCCCAGAAGTCCCCCTTTGCTCCTTTCTAGACAATAGCCACCCCACATATCCTGTCTTAAAATTGCAGAGAGCAGTTTCTGTAATGCTTATATTGTTAAAAATTGTACCGTACTATCTATCCTGTCTTATATCTGTGTTTGTGCGATTTCATTTTTGTGATTTATCTGAATTTGTTCCAGTACTATGTAGGATTTCACTGTGTATGAAAATACAGTGAACTTTATTGGAAAGCAGTTTGGGAGCATATATAAAAGCTGAAGATATACATATTCTGTAACTGTGAAATCCCACTACTAATTATATATTGACCAGAAATGTACACATGTGTTCAACATGTATAGTTTGAAATTGGACATTGAAAACTAGCTCTTAGAATTTTGAGTAACCACATTCAAATTCATGATTATGATCTGTTTGTAATATCTCCTTTTGCCTAGATGTATTTATTTAAAAATTTTAAATTTTATTGGAACTTAAAAAAAAACCTAGTTTACCTATTTTTCTCATCCCTCCCCCCCCCCGCCCCACCTCTTAAAACCACCCATTTGTTCTCTGTATCTATGTTGATAGAAGGGCGCTCTTTCTATTGAAATATTAGAAATGTAGGAGAAAATTAGTGGTTTTATAGATTCGCTAAAGGGAAGGTGAAGGAATGACCTCCTGATGACTTCCTTGTATCAAAAAAAAAAAAAAAATGTAAGGGCAACTTCATCAGTTGAAAATAAGGCAGAGAGATGATAGACTGGAGGTTTAGGGCTGAGGAAAAGATATGAGATAGTCATCATGGGTAGTTAATGAATGACTTCTTTAGGGAAATACAGGCTAGAAATGCCCAGTGATGTTACTCATTTGAGGCTGAAGAGCATGAATCTGTAGGAAGATAACTTCATCGAGTTGTGAGAGATCTCAAGCAACACCAGGCTGCTTAGAAGTAAATGTGGGGTGTTAAATGGTTGGGTTCATCTAGATGTGCAATTATTCCACATGATGGGGATGAAGATTCATGATGGGAAACAGGGACCAGGAAATGAAAGTGTCTTATAATTCATTTATATAAAAAATATATTAGGGAAAATCATATCATATACAATGAATGTCTTGATTATAAAACTGTGGGGATGTTGAACTGAAGGTGAGTTCTAGCATCATGAAGCTTTGTAGCGCTCTTCTGGATACACTCAGGAAAAGCAGGATGTTGCCACTTGTGGAAAGTGCCTTGTTGTGAATCCATTCTGCTGTATTTATAGCCACAATGAACCCATTTGCGGTGATACCAAGGACGCATTCAGTGCCTATAATTATTCACATCAAAATGATGCGAGATGGTGACAATTGATTTTCTGGGGGATTGCAGGTTTCGGTCATCCTGAGTTGTTGCTTCTCTTTGGTGTCTGAGGAAAATGTCTCCCTAGCGTGTGATGGGCAGATTTGTGATAGCTCCCACTATTCATGTCACCAGAAGCAGCAGTTGATGCATCATTTCCCAATCTACTCCATTTGTTTACTTTAGAACTCTTAGTTGTAAGTCTGGAGATGCAAATGATGGAAGGAGTTGTTTTCTAATCCTCTCCCGTGTCCTTTCGGATGCCCTGGGGTGTGAGTTCAATCGTGGGGCCCAGGGAGGAACTTGAGTAGACGCTCCTTTGTGAATCACTGACATAGTCTTGAGAGCTGTGTTCTTGAGTAGCTCTAGTTAAGTCAACCATCCGTTCACTAAGTCACCGGATAACTGCGTGTCACTTGTGACCGCAGGGAACTGATTGTAAGTAATAATAACTTCAAATATTTATAGCTATGAGCTAGGCCCTGTCCAGACACTTTATACATATCATGAAATTTAAGCCTTACAACAACCCTCTGCAGAATGTACTTTTATTATCTCCATTTTCCAGGGGAGGAAACTGAGGCTAAATAACTTGTCCAAAGTCAAAGAGGGAGAGGGAGACGGAGAAGGAGAGAGAGAGAGTTGGGATTCAAACCCGAGTCACATGGTCCCAGAGTCCTTGTTCTTACCCACTATGTTATACTACCTACCCCTGTGGATCCTTTTGTGTGCACCAAAGACTGAAGGCAGGGTTGGCTTAACTGTAACTTTTTATCCTGTTGGTCTTTTGTGATGCCCTCAGGGCTTAAGGGAAGAATAATTGAGTTGGAAAAAAACCCACCTGTGAGATTTCTTTTTTCACTCCTCACACAGAACACTTTACTTTGGACACTTCTGGTCACTAAACACGTGTGGTTTTTTTTTTTTCCCCACAGCAAACAATTCTGCAACGCTGTCTCGGTGCCCTACCATTTAACTCAATTCTGACACTATCTACCTGGAGATGACATCAGATCCACAGGTTTAGGGCTCAGTCCCACCAGACTGCCCTCCATTTCAGATGCCAATCCCAAGTCTAGGTTGTCACCTGGACTTATTGGTTATAAGTTAGAGTTATGACCCTCTTTTTGGTTTCAGTTAATTTGCTGGAGTGGCTCACGGAGCTCAGGAAAACAGCTTATTTACATTTACCGATTTCTTATAAAAGGTTATGATCGTAGATGAACACCCAGACGGAAGAGATGCATAGAGCAAGGTCGTGGGAAGGGGCATGGAGCTTCCACGCCCCCTTTGGGGTACCACACCCCGAGCACCTCATGTGTTCACCAGTCTGAAAGCTCTTTGAACCCAGTCCTTTTGGGTTTTAATGGAGGCTTTGTTACATAGGTGCAGTTGATTAAATCATTGGCCATTGGTTATTGTTTCAACCTCCAGCCTCTCCCCCTTTCGTGGAAACCTGGGGGTGGGACTGAAAGTTCCAACCTTGTATTCGCCCTCGGTTTTCCTGGCAATCAGTCCGCACCCTTAGGTGTGTTCCAAAAGTCACCTTGTTAACATAACAAAGGCATTTTTGTTGATCTCCTCACTGAGGAAATTCCAAGGGTTTTAGGAGCTCTGTGCGGGGCAGGGTGGGGGGAAGGGGACAAAGACCAAATGTATTTCTTATGATAAATCACAATAGCACAATAGTAAAGCAAGAAGACACTGATTTTCTGAGACAAACCTCTTGTACAAAATAAATTGAGAGATAATAAATCTCTATATAAAAATGATTGTACACACACACACTTATATGCCCACAAACACATATTTACCTTTCATTTTAAAGAAATCACTAGGAAAATAAGGGTTGAAGGAAAAGTTCCTTGCTCCTTTACAAGGTAGGCAAATCAACATAGGGTAAAAATAATACCCCAAGTCACCTAATCTATTTTGGAAGAGTAAAACCAAAAGAGATGAAGAATCAGTTTTATCTTGGGGAAGTTGTTTCTGATTTTAAAATGTAAGCACGATACACATGATGATAAAATGGACTTCTCAACTCAGAACAAATGAACTTTTATGAGTGTACATAACGCTAAAGTAATGATAATGAAGTAATTCAAATAAAGGGAAGGTTGGTGTGTGAGATGTCTCCAAAATTTTTCATAATATTTGGTTTTCCCTTTACTTAGGACTTCTTTTAAACAAGGCGAAAACTTAAGGTTTTCTGGCCTGTTTTGGACAAGTTGTTATGAATTTTAGCATCTCATCTTTAAATCTCTCTTCTTGAACTCCAAATGTTTCCCTCGATTACAGTGTACAGTAATAAACAACTGCTACTCTCTGCTTGTTCCCACCCACTTGTACAAGTAAGTCTGTAGTATTTCAGGACCTCTGATTTGGTTTTCAAGAGGCTTTTTCTTGTCACTGGCTCTCCTCCATTTCTGCTGACCCAGGCTTCCAAGAGTGTGAGGGATAATGGGATACACTCTCCGAAGAGTTTGATGCCTCTCTTTTTATTTGTTTTGCTCATCACTGTATTAAAAACATAAAATTCTAACTGAGTAAATTTGAAGATCGAATTGGCTTTATTCAGTGATTTATGAATCGGGCAGCATCCCATTGAGCAAGTAGAAAGGAGCTCTGCGGAGCTGTAAAAAATGCAAGAACTTTACAGGCAGGAGGGGGCAGAAAAGGGAAGTTTCTAGCTAAGAGTGGATTGTTTCAGGCAGGGTCACCTGCCTTTTGGGGGAAGGTGGGGGGGGGTCACCCCGGGGTCACCCCTCTAGTGCTGACCAGGTAATTCCAGATCTATTGGTGAAAGGTCCCATTCCTGAGAGAGGCTGAAACTGCAATTAGGTTAGCTGTTAAGTCTTGGTTTGCTGACGTGGGACTTAGCACAAGTGACTCCATTTGGGGTTTGTTGTTTCTTTACTAACAACTGTATCTCATTCCTAGCGCTTAACCCCAGTACCTAGATACTTGCTGGTGAATGGATGACCAGACCAGTGAATTCAGAATTTCAGAGAAGTTCTTTATAATGAGAGACAGGCAGAGAAATGGCAGTTCTACCACCCAGTAAGTTTTGAACTCTTGCAGGTCTGATGCCCAAATCAAGCGTGGGAACGTGAACAGTGAGACTGAGTGAAAACACAGCAGTTCTTTGTGTTTCTGTTAGAGAAACACTGGTGGGAGACAGAGGACAAAGGAAGGAGACACAGGACTGGAGTGACCTCGGCTGGGGGCGGGGTTTCACAGTGTTGGGTGCTGCAGAGAGGTAGTCAGCAGGAGCAGGGGCTGTGTACGTCATCAGAGGCATTTTTTATTGTATTATTTTTTTGTTTTGATTGACGTATAGTTGATTTACAATCTTGTGCCAATCTGCTGTATGGCAAAGTGACTCAGTTATACACATATAGACATTCTTTTTTTATATTCTTTTCCATTACAGTTTTATCACAGGATATTGACTCTAGTTCCCTGTGCTGTAGAGTAGGACCTTGTTGTTTATCCCTCCTATATATAATAGTTTACATCTGCTAATGCCACACTCCCAGCCCTTCCCTCTCCCACCCCCCTCCTCCTTGGCAACCACAAGTCTGTCCTCTATGTCTGTGAGTCTGTTGCTGTTTCATAGATAGGTTCATTTGTGCCATACTTTAGATTCCACATGTAAGTGGTATCACATGGTATTTGTCTTTCTCTTTCTGACTTACTTCACTTAATAATCTCTAGTTGCATCCATGTTGCTGCAATCATCAAAGGCATTTTAGAAGAGGCTCTGCTTGCCATAGCTTCTGGCAGCGTTGCTTCCTACAGTGGAAAGAAGAATGTTGTTGATGGGAATTCCCAAAGTTAGGCTAAAGTGGGGGTGAAGTAACTTTTCTAGGTGAAGAGGTGATCTTTTTTTTTTTCTTTTTGATTTCTATGTGTGTTTTATTATATATTAGTCTCTTAAATCAAATAGAAGACAAAAAGTGGAGCTACAAACCAAAGTTACAACAGTACTAGCTTTTCTCGTCGCCCATCTGTCTACTTTTACCAGAGGTCTTTATTTCTTCATAAGGCTTTGAGCTACTTGTCCAGGGTCCTTGACTGCAACCTGAAGAACTCCCTGTGGCAGGCGGGTCTGGTGGTTAAGAACTCTCTCAACTCTTGATTAACTGGGAATGTCTTGATTTCTCCCTCATTTTCGAAGGAAAGTTTTGCTAGATACAGGATTCTTGGTTGACGGTTTCTTTCCTTCAACACTTCAAGTGCATTGAGTCATGCCATCTGGCCTCCGAGGCTCCTGATGAGAAATCTGCTCAATGACCTTCCTGGCAAACCTTCTCTCAGCTTCATAGACTTTCGTAATGTACCGTATCATGTCTTATGCAACAGAACATTTTGTATAGTATCGTGAAGTCAGTTAAGTTGTAACGTTATTTTTTTTTTTAATTAGTTAATTTATTTTTGGCTGTGTTGGATCTTCGTTTCTGTGCGAGGGCTTTCTCTAGTTGCGGCAAGCGGGGGCCACTCTTCATCGCGGTGCGCGGGCCTCTCACTATCGCGGCCTCTCTTGATGCGGAGCACAGGCTCCAGACGCGCAGGCTCCAGACGCGCAGGCTCAGCAGTTGTGGCTCACGGGCCCAGTCGCTCCGCGGCCTGTGGGATCCTCCCAGACCAGGGCTCGAACCCGTGTCCCCTGCATCGACAGGCAGACTCTCAACCACTGCGCCACCAGGGAAGCCCAGTAACGTTATTTTGAGACCAGAATTTAAGGAAAAGGAATTGAACATTTCAAGTATAGACATTATGAGGTCTCTAAAATTATTACGCATTTTCAAACTAGAAATAAAAAGGCCACTGAAGTATCCTGCAGATTTTTATTTATAACAAAGTGAATACCAATATCTAATAACACACGTAAAGAAAACTTTCTTTGGGATCCTTTTTCCTAAGTGTAAAGGGGCCTTGAACTCAAAAAGTGAGAAAACCACTGTGGTGTACCCCTAGCGGTGATGGGTCCATTTCTTGCTCTGACCTCAGAGTGCACCATTGTGATGTACTTCACAAAGCCCTATGAAAGAGAAAGGTGGACCCAGGTTTTTGGTCCTTAGAGCCCAGGAAGCTGCTTTTGGTGACCTGACGGCCTTGGACCTACAGTTAGCTTGTGTTTTCCTTGTTTGTGCCATTTTGTTGATTTTCGTGTCTCTTTTCTCTACTCTTTTTTATTTGTGTCATTGTTCTTTCTACAGTTAGCATAGTGAGTATTGTTGGTATAGTTAATACTTGATTAGCATAGTTAGTGTAGTTAGTACTAGTTAGCGCTGTTGGTACAGTTAGCGTAGTTAGCGTTGTTAGTAGAGACAGCATACTTAACCCTGTTAGTACAGTTAGCATTGTTAGTTAGCGTAGTTAGCGTTGCTCGGTAGTGCTGTCAGTCAGTGTGGTTAGCAGATCACCAGGATGCAGGGCCTCACAGCCAAATCTGCTGGCAAGAAGGCTCATATTGATGACTTCCGGATCCTCCACACCATTGGTGAAGGCACCTTCGGTAAAGTGAAGTTGGCCCGGCACATTCTGACCGGGACACGGGTGGCTGTGAAGGTCATAGAGAAAAGGCGTCAGAGCTTCTCAAGTGTCCAGGCACTTTTCCGGGAAGTGTGCAGTCTGAAGGCTCTGAATCACCCCAATATTGTGAAACTGCTGGGGGTGATTGACACAGAGGAGACATTTTTCGTGGTGATGGAGTACCTCCGTGGGGGGGACATGTACCGCTATTTGAAGATCCATGGCCGTATGACAGAGGCGGAGGCCCGAGGGCCGTTCCAGCAGCTGGTCTCCGCCCTGCAGCACTGCCACCGGAGGGGCATCGTGCACCGGGACCTGAAGCCACCGAGCCTCCTCTTTGATTCCAAGATGAATATCAAACTTACAGACTTTGGCCTCAGCAACAAGTGTGATGACATTTTCCCACTGGACACGATCTGAGGCACACCCCCTTATGCTGCCCCGGAACTCTTCCTGGGGCAGAGCTCCAGCGGCCCTGCGGTGGACGTGTGGAGCCTGGGAGTAGTGCTGTACATCATGGTAACTGGGTCCCGGCCCTTTGTGGGAAAAGACTTCCAGGAGCTGCGGAAGCAAGTCCTACGAGGGCAATACCCCATCCCACCTTATCTGTCTTTGGAGATAAGGGATCTGTTACAAAAAATGATTGCCCTCAACCCCAGTGACAGAGGCACCTTACGTGACCTCATGAGGCATCCGTGGGTCAACATGGGCCAGAAGGAGCCACTCCAGCCACCCTGTGAAAAGGACCGGGAGGTGACAATGGTGAGGACTCCGGGCTTGACTTGCGACCAGATCCAGGACACTGGGACAGGCCGTGTGAGCGCCAAGAAACCCAAGGTGGAGGTCTCCATCATAACTCTGAAGCCCTTCTCTTGCGGGGACCTCTGTGGCAGTGAACTTGAGCCTTCTCCAAGCCCTGTGGTGTCCTCCCTGCAAACCAGGTGGCTCTACCACAGAAAAGATGTGCCGCTGCAGGAAGAGCAGCAGGCAGGGCAGAAGACCGGTGAGTCTGCCTGTCCCCCACCCAGCCTGGAGGCGAGGACTGCCACCCCCAGCCCAGCCCCCCAGTGTGGCACTGGGACATCCACCTCCAGCAGCAGCAGGATTGGAGCCCCAGAGGGAAGCAGCTGCCCCCTGGGTGTGTCCAACACTGGAAGGTCCTCCCACGCTGGGCAGCCTGAGAGTGTGTCCTCATCCACTGTCTCTGGCCAGAGCCAGAAAAAGCAAGGGGTGGCTGGGAGAATCTGGAACTTTATTTTGAAACATCTTTGTTGCAAGCTGCCCAGCATGAGGCGTCATAATAAAGTGAGCCCATGTGAACCCCATGGATGACCGAGGCAGGAAGGTCGGGCCGCCGCGCTCCCTGGGGCCCGGTGCAGGGGAAGAGGAGTGTGTTCTCTGCACGGCCTTCAGAAGCATCGTATCCAAGACCCTGGCCAGCTCAGAGGATGGTCCGGAGCAGCCCGGGCGACCGAAAGCGAGGCCACCGTGGCTGCAGGTCTGCCCCTCAACCCCCACCTGGGTGAAACTTGAGAGACTGGACTGTCATTCCTGGGGCACGTCTCCCCTCCCCTACTCTTCTGTCTTCCGTGTTGGTGGGGGAGGGGGATAGTTCTTGTTCCAAGAACTCCTTGGTTCTTCCAATTCTAGTTAATAAACTTGACGCTCCAGAGAGATGCATCACACTCTGCTTCGCGTCGTCCCTGCACAGAATTGGGGCTGTGCATTTTCCAGTGAGACAGGCGTGCAGCCATGGAGCGCTTGGAGGTAGTCAGAACAACTAAAGGGAAAAATGACCTAAGAGAATTAGCACAGTGACTCCCAACAGCAACAACTGCTGCACTGCAGGGCAGAAATGCAGAAAGTGTGTATTACCTTCCTGCACTACCATTCCCGAACATTTTCAGAAGGGCCGAGGGGAACTTTTGGTCCCTGCGGCCTGTGTTAATTACAACAGAGAGGCCCATTAATACACAAATTTATACACAAATCCATATATACATGTATAGCCACTTAAGTTTTTAAACTCTTCATTGAAGTTATATAACTCATTGATTTTCACAAACTAAAAGTAAGTATCTTGCACCCAGATCATGAAAGAAAATATTACCATGGTACCAGTGCCCCAGAAGTCCCCCTTTGCTCCTTTCTAGACAATAGCCACCCCACATATCCTGTCTTAAAATTGCAGAGAGCAGTTTCTGTAATGCTTATATTGTTAAAAATTGTACCGTACTATCTATCCTGTCTTATATCTGTGTTTGTGCGATTTCATTTTTGTGATTTATCTGAATTTGTTCCAGTACTATGTAGGATTTCACTGTGTATGAAAATACAGTGAACTTTATTGGAAAGCAGTTTGGGAGCATATATAAAAGCTGAAGATATACATATTCTGTAACTGTGAAATCCCACTACTAATTATATATTGACCAGAAATGTACACATGTGTTCAACATGTATAGTTTGAAATTGGACATTGAAAACTAGCTCTTAGAATTTTGAGTAACCACATTCAAATTCATGATTATGATCTGTTTGTAATATCTCCTTTTGCCTAGATGTATTTATTTAAAAATTTTAAATTTTATTGGAACTTAAAAAAAAACCTAGTTTACCTATTTTTCTCATCCCTCCCCCCCCCCGCCCCACCTCTTAAAACCACCCATTTGTTCTCTGTATCTATGTTGATAGAAGGGCGCTCTTTCTATTGAAATATTAGAAATGTAGGAGAAAATTAGTGGTTTTATAGATTCGCTAAAGGGAAGGTGAAGGAATGACCTCCTGATGACTTCCTTGTATCAAAAAAAAAAAAAAAAATGTAAGGGCAACTTCATCAGTTGAAAATAAGGCAGAGAGATGATAGACTGGAGGTTTAGGGCTGAGGAAAAGATATGAGATAGTCATCATGGGTAGTTAATGAATGACTTCTTTAGGGAAATACAGGCTAGAAATGCCCAGTGATGTTACTCATTTGAGGCTGAGGAGCATGAATCTGTAGGAACATAACTTCATCGAGTTGTGAGAGATCTCAAGCAACACCAGGCTGCTTAGAAGTGAATGTGGGGTGTTAAATGGTTGGGTTCATCTAGATGTGCAGTTATTCCACATGATGGGGATGAAGATTCATGATGGGAAACAGGGACCAGGAAATGAAAGTGTCTTATAATTCATTTATATAAAAAATATATTAGGGAAAATCATATCATATACAATGAATGTCTTGATTATAAAACTGTGGGGATGTTGAACTGAAGGTGAGTTCTAGCATCATGAAGCTTTGTAGCGCTCTTCTGGATACACTCAGGAAAAGCAGGATGTTGCCACTTGTGGAAAGTGCCTTGTTGTGAATCCATTCTGCTGTATTTATAGCCACAATGAACCCATTTGCGGTGATACCAAGGACGCATTCAGTGCCTATAATTATTCACATCAAAATGATGCGAGATGGTGACAATTGATTTTCTGGGGGATTGCAGGTTTCGGTCATCCTGAGTTGTTGCTTCTCTTTGGTGTCTGAGGAAAATGTCTCCCTAGCGTGTGATGGGCAGATTTGTGATAGCTCCCACTATTCATGTCACCAGAAGCAGCAGTTGATGCATCATTTCCCAATCTACTCCATTTGTTTACTTTAGAACTCTTAGTTGTAAGTCTGGAGATGCAAATGATGGAAGGAGTTGTTTTCTAATCCTCTCCCGTGTCCTTTCGGATGCCCTGGGGTGTGAGTTCAATCGTGGGGCCCAGGGAGGAACTTGAGTAGACGCTCCTTTGTGAATCACTGACATAGTCTTGAGAGCTGTGTTCTTGAGTAGCTCTAGTTAAGTCAACCATCCGTTCACTAAGTCACCGGATAACTGCGTGTCACTTGTGACCGCAGGGAACTGATTGTAAGTAATAATAACTTCAAATATTTATAGCTATGAGCTAGGCCCTGTCCAGACACTTTATACATATCATGAAATTTAAGCCTTACAACAACCCTCTGCAGAATGTACTTTTATTATCTCCATTTTCCAGGGGAGGAAACTGAGGCTAAATAACTTGTCCAAAGTCAAAGAGGGAGAGGGAGACGGAGAAGGAGAGAGAGAGAGTTGGGATTCAAACCCGAGTCACATGGTCCCAGAGTCCTTGTTCTTACCCACTATGTTATACTACCTACCCCTGTGGATCCTTTTGTGTGCACCAAAGACTGAAGGCAGGGTTGGCTTAACTGTAACTTTTTATCCTGTTGGTCTTTTGTGATGCCCTCAGGGCTTAAGGGAAGAATAATTGAGTTGGAAAAAAACCCACCTGTGAGATTTCTTTTTTCACTCCTCACACAGAACACTTTACTTTGGACACTTCTGGTCACTAAACACGTGTGGTTTTTTTTTTTTCCCCACAGCAAACAATTCTGCAACGCTGTCTCGGTGCCCTACCATTTAACTCAATTCTGACACTATCTACCTGGAGATGACATCAGATCCACAGGTTTAGGGCTCAGTCCCACCAGACTGCCCTCCATTTCAGATGCCAATCCCAAGTCTGGGTTGTCACCTGGACTTATTGGTTATAAGTTAGAGTTATGACCCTCTTTTTGGTTTCAGTTAATTTGCTGGAGTGGCTCACGGAGCTCAGGAAACAGCTTATTTACATTTACCGATTTATTATAAAAGGTTATGATCGTAGATGAACACCCAGACGGAAGAGATGCATAGAGCAAGGTCGTGGGAAGGGGCATGGAGCTTCCACGCCCCCTTTGGGGTACCACACCCCGAGCACCTCATGTGTTCACCAGTCTGAAAGCTCTTTGAACCCAGTCCTTTTGGGTTTTAATGGAGGCTTTGTTACATAGGTGCAGTTGATTAAATCATTGGCCATTGGTTATTGTTTCAACCTCCAGCCTCTCCCCCTTTCGTGGAAACCTGGGGGTGGGACTGAAAGTTCCAACCTTGTATTCGCCCTCGGTTTTCCTGGCAATCAGTCCGCACCCTTAGGTGTGTTCCAAAAGTCACCTTGTTAACATAACAAAGGCATTTTTGTTGATCTCCTCACTGAGGAAATTCCAAGGGTTTTAGGAGCTCTGTGACGGGCGGTGGGGGGGGGGGGTGGGGGGGGGGAAAGGGGACAAAGACCAAATGTATTTCTTATGATAAATCACAATAGCACAATAGTAAAGCAAGAAGACACTGATTTTCTGAGACAAACCTCTTGTACAAAATAAATTGAGAGATAATAAATCTCTATATAAAAATGATTGTACACACACACACTTATATGCCCACAAACACATATTTACCTTTCATTTTAAAGAAATCACTAGGAAAATAAGGGTTGAAGGAAAAGTTCCTTGCTCCTTTACAAGGTAGGCAAATCAACATAGGGTAAAAATAATACCCCAAGTCACCTAATCTATTTTGGAAGAGTAAAACCAAAAGAGATGAAGAATCAGTTTTATCTTGGGGAAGTTGTTTCTGATTTTAAAATGTAAGCACGATACACATGATGATAAAATGGACTTCTCAACTCAGAACAAATGAACTTTTATGAGTGTACATAACGCTAAAGTAATGATAATGAAGTAATTCAAATAAAGGGAAGGTTGGTGTGTGAGATGTCTCCAAAATTTTTCATAATATTTGGTTTTCCCTTTACTTAGGACTTCTTTTAAACAAGGCGAAAACTTAAGGTTTTCTGGCCTGTTTTGGACAAGTTGTTATGAATTTTAGCATCTCATCTTTAAATCTCTCTTCTTGAACTCCAAATGTTTCCCTCGATTACAGTGTACAGTAATAAACAACTGCTACTCTCTGCTTGTTCCCACCCACTTGTACAAGTAAGTCTGTAGTATTTCAGGACCTCTGATTTGGTTTTCAAGAGGCTTTTTCTTGTCACTGGCTCTCCTCCATTTCTGCTGACCCAGGCTTCCAAGAGTGTGAGGGATAATGGGATACACTCTCCGAAGAGTTTGATGCCTCTCTTTTTATTTGTTTTGCTCATCACTGTATTAAAAACATAAAATTCTAACTGAGTAAATTTGAAGATCGAATTGGCTTTATTCAGTGATTTATGAATCGGGCAGCATCCCATTGAGCAAGTAGAAAGGAGCTCTGCGGAGCTGTAAAAAATGCAAGAACTTTACAGGCAGGAGGGGGCAGAAAAGGGAAGTTTCTAGCTAAGAGTGGATTGTTTCAGGCAGGGTCACCTGCCTTTTGGGGGAAGGTGGGGGGGGGTCACCCCGGGGTCACCCCTCTAGTGCTGACCAGGTAATTCCAGATCTATTGGTGAAAGGTCCCATTCCTGAGAGAGGCTGAAACTGCAATTAGGTTAGCTGTTAAGTCTTGGTTTGCTGACGTGGGACTTAGCACAAGTGACTCCATTTGGGGTTTGTTGTTTCTTTACTAACAACTGTATCTCATTCCTAGCGCTTAACCCCAGTACCTAGATACTTGCTGGTGAATGGATGACCAGACCAGTGAATTCAGAATTTCAGAGAAGTTCTTTATAATGAGAGACAGGCAGAGAAATGGCAGTTCTACCACCCAGTAAGTTTTGAACTCTTGCAGGTCTGATGCCCAAATCAAGCGTGGGAACGTGAACAGTGAGACTGAGTGAAAACACAGCAGTTCTTTGTGTTTCTGTTAGAGAAACACTGGTGGGAGACAGAGGACAAAGGAAGGAGACACAGGACTGGAGTGACCTCGGCTGGGGGCGGGGTTTCACAGTGTTGGGTGCTGCAGAGAGGTAGTCAGCAGGAGCAGGGGCTGTGTACGTCATCAGAGGCATTTTTTATTGTATTTTTTTTTGTTTTGATTGACGTATAGTTGATTTACAATCTTGTGCCAATCTGCTGTATGGCAAAGTGACTCAGTTATACACATATAGACATTCTTTTTTTATATTCTTTTCCATTACAGTTTTATCACAGGATATTGACTCTAGTTCCCTGTGCTGTAGAGTAGGACCTTGTTGTTTATCCCTCCTATATATAATAGTTTACATCTGCTAATGCCACACTCTCAGCCCTTCCCTCTCCCACCCCCCTCCTCCTTGGCAACCACAAGTCTGTTCTCTATGTCTGTGAGTCTGTTGCTGTTTCATAGATAGGTTCATTTGTGCCATACTTTAGATTCCACATGTAAGTGGTATCACATGGTATTTGTCTTTCTCTTTCTGACTTACTTCACTTAATAATCTCTAGTTGCATCCATGTTGCTGCAATCATCAAAGGCATTTTAGAAGAGGCTCTGCTTGCCATAGCTTCTGGCAGCGTTGCTTCCTACAGTGGAAAGAAGAATGTTGTTGATGGGAATTCCCAAAGTTAGGCTAAAGTGGGGGTGAAGTAACTTTTCTAGGTGAAGAGGTGATCTTTTTTTTTTCTTTTTGATTTCTATGTGTGTTTTATTATATATTAGTCTCTTAAATCAAATAGAAGACAAAAAGTGGAGCTACAAACCAAAGTTACAACAGTACTAGCTTTTCTCGTCGCCCGTCTGTCTACTTTTACCAGAGGTCTTTATTTCTTCATAAGGCTTTGAGCTACTTGTCCAGGGTCCTTGACTGCAACCTGAAGAACTCCCTGTGGCAGGCGGGTCTGGTGGTTAAGAACTCTCTCAACTCTTGATTAACTGGGAATGTCTTGATTTCTCCCTCATTTTCGAAGGAAAGTTTTGCTAGATACAGGATTCTTGGTTGACGGTTTCTTTCCTTCAACACTTCAAGTGCATTGAGTCATGCCATCTGGCCTCCGAGGCTCCTGATGAGAAATCTGCTCAATGACCTTCCTGGCAAACCTTCTCTCAGCTTCATAGACTTTCGTAATGTACCGTATCATGTCTTATGCAACAGAACGTTTTGTATAGTATCGTGAAGTCAGTTAAGTTGTAACGTTATATTTTTTTTTAATTAGTTAATTTATTTTTGGCTGTGTTGGATCTTCGTTTCTGTGCGAGGGCTTTCTCTAGTTGCGGCAAGCGGGGGCCACTCTTCATCGCGGTGCGCGGGCCTCTCACTATCGCGGCCTCTCTTGATGCGGAGCACAGGCTCCAGACGCGCAGGCTCCAGACGCGCAGGCTCAGCAGTTGTGGCTCACGGGCCCAGTCGCTCCGCGGCCTGTGGGATCCTCCCAGACCAGGGCTCGAACCCGTGTCCCCTGCATCGACAGGCAGACTCTCAACCACTGCGCCACCAGGGAAGCCCAGTAACGTTATTTTGAGACCAGAATTTAAGGAAAAGGAATTGAACATTTCAAGTGTAGACATTATGAGGTCTCTAAAATTATTACGCATTTTCAAACTAGAAATAAAAAGGCCACTGAAGTATCCTGCAGATTTTTATTTATAACAAAGTGAATACCAATATCTAATAACACACGTAAAGAAAACTTTCTTTGGGATCCTTTTTCCTAAGTGTAAAGGGGCCTTGAACTCAAAAAGTGAGAAAACCACTGTGGTGTACCCCCAGCGGTGATGGGTCCATTTCTTGCTCTGACCTCAGAGTGCACCATTGTGATGTACTTCACAAAGCCCTATGAAAGAGAAAGGTGGACCCAGGTTTTTGGTCCTTAGAGCCCAGGAAGCTGCTTTTGGTGACCTGACGGCCTTGGACCTACAGTTAGCTTGTGTTTTCCTTGTTTGTGCCATTTTGTTGATTTTCGTGTCTCTTTTCTCTACTCTTTTTTATTTGTGTCATTGTTCTTTCTACAGTTAGCATAGTGAGTATTGTTGGTATAGTTAATACTTGATTAGCATAGTTAGTGTAGTTAGTACTAGTTAGCGCTGTTGGTACAGTTAGCGTAGTTAGCGTTGTTAGTAGAGACAGCATACTTAACCCTGTTAGTACAGTTAGCATTGTTAGTTAGCGTAGTTAGCGTTGCTCGGTAGTGCTGTCAGTCAGTGTGGTTAGCAGATCACCAGGATGCAGGGCCTCACAGCCAAATCTGCTGGCAAGAAGGCTCATATTGATGACTTCCGGATCCTCCACACCATTGGTGAAGGCACCTTCGGTAAAGTGAAGTTGGCCCGGCACATTCTGACCGGGACACGGGTGGCTGTGAAGGTCATAGAGAAAAGGCGTCAGAGCTTCTCAAGTGTCCAGGCACTTTTCCGGGAAGTGTGCAGTCTGAAGGCTCTGAATCACCCCAATATTGTGAAACTGCTGGGGGTGATTGACACAGAGGAGACATTTTTCGTGGTGATGGAGTACCTCCGTGGGGGGGACATGTACCGCTATTTGAAGATCCATGGCCGTATGACAGAGGCGGAGGCCCGAGGGCCGTTCCAGCAGCTGGTCTCCGCCCTGCAGCACTGCCACCGGAGGGGCATCGTGCACCGGGACCTGAAGCCACCGAGCCTCCTCTTTGATTCCAAGATGAATATCAAACTTACAGACTTTGGCCTCAGCAACAAGTGTGATGACATTTTCCCACTGGACACGATCTGAGGCACACCCCCTTATGCTGCCCCGGAACTCTTCCTGGGGCAGAGCTCCAGCGGCCCTGCGGTGGACGTGTGGAGCCTGGGAGTAGTGCTGTACACCATGGTAACTGGGTCCCGGCCCTTTGTGGGAAAAGACTTCCAGGAGCTGCGGAAGCAAGTCCTACGAGGGCAATACCCCATCCCACCTTATCTGTCTTTGGAGATAAGGGATCTGTTACAAAAAATGATTGCCCTCAACCCCAGTGACAGAGGCACCTTACGTGACCTCATGAGGCATCCGTGGGTCAACATGGGCCAGAAGGAGCCACTCCAGCCACCCTGTGAAAAGGACCGGGAGGTGACAATGGTGAGGACTCCGGGCTTGACTTGCGACCAGATCCAGGACACTGGGACAGGCCGTGTGAGCGCCAAGAAACCCAAGGTGGAGGTCTCCATCATAACTCTGAAGCCCTTCTCTTGCGGGGACCTCTGTGGCAGTGACCTTGAGCCTTCTCCAAGCCCTGTGGTGTCCTCCCTGCAAACCAGGTGGCTCTACCACAGAAAAGATGTGCCGCTGCAGGAAGAGCAGCAGGCAGGGCAGAAGACCGGTGAGTCTGCCTGTCCCCCACCCAGCCTGGAGGCGAGGACTGCCACCCCCAGCCCAGCCCCCCAGTGTGGCACTGGGACATCCACCTCCAGCAGCAGCAGGATTGGAGCCCCAGAGGGAAGCAGCTGCCCCCTGGGTGTGTCCAACACTGGAAGGTCCTCCCACGCTGGGCAGCCTGAGAGTGTGTCCTCATCCACTGTCTCTGGCCAGAGCCAGAAAAAGCAAGGGGTGGCTGGGAGAATCTGGAACTTTATTTTGAAACATCTTTGTTGCAAGCTGCCCAGCATGAGGCGTCATAATAAAGTGAGCCCATGTGAACCCCATGGATGACCGAGGCAGGAAGGTCGGGCCGCCGCGCTCCCTGGGGCCCGGTGCAGGGGAAGAGGAGTGTGTTCTCTGCACGGCCTTCAGAAGCATCGTATCCAAGACCCTGGCCAGCTCAGAGGATGGTCCGGAGCAGCCCGGGCGACCGAAAGCGAGGCCACCGTGGCTGCAGGTCTGCCCCTCAACCCCCACCTGGGTGAAACTTGAGAGACTGGACTGTCATTCCTGGGGCACGTCTCCCCTCCCCTACTCTTCTGTCTTCCGTGTTGGTGGGGGAGGGGGATAGTTCTTGTTCCAAGAACTCCTTGGTTCTTCCAATTCTAGTTAATAAACTTGACGCTCCAGAGAGATGCATCACACTCTGCTTCGCGTCGTCCCTGCACAGAATTGGGGCTGTGCATTTTCCAGTGAGACAGGCGTGCAGCCATGGAGCGCTTGGCGGTAGTCAGAACAACTAAAGGGAAAAATGACCTAAGAGAATTAGCACAGTGACTCCCAACAGCAACAACTGCTGCACTGCAGGGCAGAAATGCAGAAAGTGTGTATTACCTTCCTGCACTACCATTCCCGAACATTTTCAGAAGGGCCGAGGGGAACTTTTGGTCCCTGCGGCCTGTGTTAATTACAACAGAGAGGCCCATTAATACACAAATTTATACACAAATCCATATATACATGTATAGCCACTTAAGTTTTTAAACTCTTCATTGAAGTTATATAACTCATTGATTTTCACAAACTAAAAGTAAGTATCTTGCACCCAGATCATGAAAGAAAATATTACCATGGTACCAGTGCCCCAGAAGTCCCCCTTTGCTCCTTTCTAGACAATAGCCACCCCACATATCCTGTCTTAAAATTGCAGAGAGCAGTTTCTGTAATGCTTATATTGTTAAAAATTGTACCGTACTATCTATCCTGTCTTATATCTGTGTTTGTGCGATTTCATTTTTGTGATTTATCTGAATTTGTTCCAGTACTATGTAGGATTTCACTGTGTATGAAAATACAGTGAACTTTATTGGAAAGCAGTTTGGGAGCATATATAAAAGCTGAAGATATACATATTCTGTAACTGTGAAATCCCACTACTAATTATATATTGACCAGAAATGTACACATGTGTTCAACATGTATAGTTTGAAATTGGACATTGAAAACTAGCTCTTAGAATTTTGAGTAACCACATTCAAATTCATGATTATGATCTGTTTGTAATATCTCCTTTTGCCTAGATGTATTTATTTAAAAATTTTAAATTTTATTGGAACTTAAAAAAAAACCTAGTTTACCTATTTTTCTCATCCCTCCCCCCCCCCGCCCCACCTCTTAAAACCACCCATTTGTTCTCTGTATCTATGTTGATAGAAGGGCGCTCTTTCTATTGAAATATTAGAAATGTAGGAGAAAATTAGTGGTTTTATAGATTCGCTAAAGGGAAGGTGAAGGAATGACCTCCTGATGACTTCCTTGTATCAAAAAAAAAAAAAAAATGTAAGGGCAACTTCATCAGTTGAAAATAAGGCAGAGAGATGATAGACTGGAGGTTTAGGGCTGAGGAAAAGATATGAGATAGTCATCATGGGTAGTTAATGAATGACTTCTTTAGGGAAATACAGGCTAGAAATGCCCAGTGATGTTACTCATTTGAGGCTGAAGAGCATGAATCTGTAGGAAGATAACTTCATCGAGTTGTGAGAGATCTCAAGCAACACCAGGCTGCTTAGAAGTAAATGTGGGGTGTTAAATGGTTGGGTTCATCTAGATGTGCAATTATTCCACATGATGGGGATGAAGATTCATGATGGGAAACAGGGACCAGGAAATGAAAGTGTCTTATAATTCATTTATATAAAAAATATATTAGGGAAAATCATATCATATACAATGAATGTCTTGATTATAAAACTGTGGGGATGTTGAACTGAAGGTGAGTTCTAGCATCATGAAGCTTTGTAGCGCTCTTCTGGATACACTCAGGAAAAGCAGGATGTTGCCACTTGTGGAAAGTGCCTTGTTGTGAATCCATTCTGCTGTATTTATAGCCACAATGAACCCATTTGCGGTGATACCAAGGACGCATTCAGTGCCTATAATTATTCACATCAAAATGATGCGAGATGGTGACAATTGATTTTCTGGGGGATTGCAGGTTTCGGTCATCCTGAGTTGTTGCTTCTCTTTGGTGTCTGAGGAAAATGTCTCCCTAGCGTGTGATGGGCAGATTTGTGATAGCTCCCACTATTCATGTCACCAGAAGCAGCAGTTGATGCATCATTTCCCAATCTACTCCATTTGTTTACTTTAGAACTCTTAGTTGTAAGTCTGGAGATGCAAATGATGGAAGGAGTTGTTTTCTAATCCTCTCCCGTGTCCTTTCGGATGCCCTGGGGTGTGAGTTCAATCGTGGGGCCCAGGGAGGAACTTGAGTAGACGCTCCTTTGTGAATCACTGACATAGTCTTGAGAGCTGTGTTCTTGAGTAGCTCTAGTTAAGTCAACCATCCGTTCACTAAGTCACCGGATAACTGCGTGTCACTTGTGACCGCAGGGAACTGATTGTAAGTAATAATAACTTCAAATATTTATAGCTATGAGCTAGGCCCTGTCCAGACACTTTATACATATCATGAAATTTAAGCCTTACAACAACCCTCTGCAGAATGTACTTTTATTATCTCCATTTTCCAGGGGAGGAAACTGAGGCTAAATAACTTGTCCAAAGTCAAAGAGGGAGAGGGAGACGGAGAAGGAGAGAGAGAGAGTTGGGATTCAAACCCGAGTCACATGGTCCCAGAGTCCTTGTTCTTACCCACTATGTTATACTACCTACCCCTGTGGATCCTTTTGTGTGCACCAAAGACTGAAGGCAGGGTTGGCTTAACTGTAACTTTTTATCCTGTTGGTCTTTTGTGATGCCCTCAGGGCTTAAGGGAAGAATAATTGAGTTGGAAAAAAACCCACCTGTGAGATTTCTTTTTTCACTCCTCACACAGAACACTTTACTTTGGACACTTCTGGTCACTAAACACGTGTGGTTTTTTTTTTTTCCCCACAGCAAACAATTCTGCAACGCTGTCTCGGTGCCCTACCATTTAACTCAATTCTGACACTATCTACCTGGAGATGACATCAGATCCACAGGTTTAGGGCTCAGTCCCACCAGACTGCCCTCCATTTCAGATGCCAATCCCAAGTCTAGGTTGTCACCTGGACTTATTGGTTATAAGTTAGAGTTATGACCCTCTTTTTGGTTTCAGTTAATTTGCTGGAGTGGCTCACGGAGCTCAGGAAAACAGCTTATTTACATTTACCGATTTCTTATAAAAGGTTATGATCGTAGATGAACACCCAGACGGAAGAGATGCATAGAGCAAGGTCGTGGGAAGGGGCATGGAGCTTCCACGCCCCCTTTGGGGTACCACACCCCGAGCACCTCATGTGTTCACCAGTCTGAAAGCTCTTTGAACCCAGTCCTTTTGGGTTTTAATGGAGGCTTTGTTACATAGGTGCAGTTGATTAAATCATTGGCCATTGGTTATTGTTTCAACCTCCAGCCTCTCCCCCTTTCGTGGAAACCTGGGGGTGGGACTGAAAGTTCCAACCTTGTATTCGCCCTCGGTTTTCCTGGCAATCAGTCCGCACCCTTAGGTGTGTTCCAAAAGTCACCTTGTTAACATAACAAAGGCATTTTTGTTGATCTCCTCACTGAGGAAATTCCAAGGGTTTTAGGAGCTCTGTGCGGGGCAGGGTGGGGGGAAGGGGACAAAGACCAAATGTATTTCTTATGATAAATCACAATAGCACAATAGTAAAGCAAGAAGACACTGATTTTCTGAGACAAACCTCTTGTACAAAATAAATTGAGAGATAATAAATCTCTATATAAAAATGATTGTACACACACACACTTATATGCCCACAAACACATATTTACCTTTCATTTTAAAGAAATCACTAGGAAAATAAGGGTTGAAGGAAAAGTTCCTTGCTCCTTTACAAGGTAGGCAAATCAACATAGGGTAAAAATAATACCCCAAGTCACCTAATCTATTTTGGAAGAGTAAAACCAAAAGAGATGAAGAATCAGTTTTATCTTGGGGAAGTTGTTTCTGATTTTAAAATGTAAGCACGATACACATGATGATAAAATGGACTTCTCAACTCAGAACAAATGAACTTTTATGAGTGTACATAACGCTAAAGTAATGATAATGAAGTAATTCAAATAAAGGGAAGGTTGGTGTGTGAGATGTCTCCAAAATTTTTCATAATATTTGGTTTTCCCTTTACTTAGGACTTCTTTTAAACAAGGCGAAAACTTAAGGTTTTCTGGCCTGTTTTGGACAAGTTGTTATGAATTTTAGCATCTCATCTTTAAATCTCTCTTCTTGAACTCCAAATGTTTCCCTCGATTACAGTGTACAGTAATAAACAACTGCTACTCTCTGCTTGTTCCCACCCACTTGTACAAGTAAGTCTGTAGTATTTCAGGACCTCTGATTTGGTTTTCAAGAGGCTTTTTCTTGTCACTGGCTCTCCTCCATTTCTGCTGACCCAGGCTTCCAAGAGTGTGAGGGATAATGGGATACACTCTCCGAAGAGTTTGATGCCTCTCTTTTTATTTGTTTTGCTCATCACTGTATTAAAAACATAAAATTCTAACTGAGTAAATTTGAAGATCGAATTGGCTTTATTCAGTGATTTATGAATCGGGCAGCATCCCATTGAGCAAGTAGAAAGGAGCTCTGCGGAGCTGTAAAAAATGCAAGAACTTTACAGGCAGGAGGGGGCAGAAAAGGGAAGTTTCTAGCTAAGAGTGGATTGTTTCAGGCAGGGTCACCTGCCTTTTGGGGGAAGGTGGGGGGGGGTCACCCCGGGGTCACCCCTCTAGTGCTGACCAGGTAATTCCAGATCTATTGGTGAAAGGTCCCATTCCTGAGAGAGGCTGAAACTGCAATTAGGTTAGCTGTTAAGTCTTGGTTTGCTGACGTGGGACTTAGCACAAGTGACTCCATTTGGGGTTTGTTGTTTCTTTACTAACAACTGTATCTCATTCCTAGCGCTTAACCCCAGTACCTAGATACTTGCTGGTGAATGGATGACCAGACCAGTGAATTCAGAATTTCAGAGAAGTTCTTTATAATGAGAGACAGGCAGAGAAATGGCAGTTCTACCACCCAGTAAGTTTTGAACTCTTGCAGGTCTGATGCCCAAATCAAGCGTGGGAACGTGAACAGTGAGACTGAGTGAAAACACAGCAGTTCTTTGTGTTTCTGTTAGAGAAACACTGGTGGGAGACAGAGGACAAAGGAAGGAGACACAGGACTGGAGTGACCTCGGCTGGGGGCGGGGTTTCACAGTGTTGGGTGCTGCAGAGAGGTAGTCAGCAGGAGCAGGGGCTGTGTACGTCATCAGAGGCATTTTTTATTGTATTATTTTTTTGTTTTGATTGACGTATAGTTGATTTACAATCTTGTGCCAATCTGCTGTATGGCAAAGTGACTCAGTTATACACATATAGACATTCTTTTTTTATATTCTTTTCCATTACAGTTTTATCACAGGATATTGACTCTAGTTCCCTGTGCTGTAGAGTAGGACCTTGTTGTTTATCCCTCCTATATATAATAGTTTACATCTGCTAATGCCACACTCCCAGCCCTTCCCTCTCCCACCCCCCTCCTCCTTGGCAACCACAAGTCTGTCCTCTATGTCTGTGAGTCTGTTGCTGTTTCATAGATAGGTTCATTTGTGCCATACTTTAGATTCCACATGTAAGTGGTATCACATGGTATTTGTCTTTCTCTTTCTGACTTACTTCACTTAATAATCTCTAGTTGCATCCATGTTGCTGCAATCATCAAAGGCATTTTAGAAGAGGCTCTGCTTGCCATAGCTTCTGGCAGCGTTGCTTCCTACAGTGGAAAGAAGAATGTTGTTGATGGGAATTCCCAAAGTTAGGCTAAAGTGGGGGTGAAGTAACTTTTCTAGGTGAAGAGGTGATCTTTTTTTTTTTCTTTTTGATTTCTATGTGTGTTTTATTATATATTAGTCTCTTAAATCAAATAGAAGACAAAAAGTGGAGCTACAAACCAAAGTTACAACAGTACTAGCTTTTCTCGTCGCCCATCTGTCTACTTTTACCAGAGGTCTTTATTTCTTCATAAGGCTTTGAGCTACTTGTCCAGGGTCCTTGACTGCAACCTGAAGAACTCCCTGTGGCAGGCGGGTCTGGTGGTTAAGAACTCTCTCAACTCTTGATTAACTGGGAATGTCTTGATTTCTCCCTCATTTTCGAAGGAAAGTTTTGCTAGATACAGGATTCTTGGTTGACGGTTTCTTTCCTTCAACACTTCAAGTGCATTGAGTCATGCCATCTGGCCTCCGAGGCTCCTGATGAGAAATCTGCTCAATGACCTTCCTGGCAAACCTTCTCTCAGCTTCATAGACTTTCGTAATGTACCGTATCATGTCTTATGCAACAGAACGTTTTGTATAGTATCGTGAAGTCAGTTAAGTTGTAACGTTATTTTTTTTTTTAATTAGTTAATTTATTTTTGGCTGTGTTGGATCTTCGTTTCTGTGCGAGGGCTTTCTCTAGTTGCGGCAAGCGGGGGCCACTCTTCATCGCGGTGCGCGGGCCTCTCACTATCGCGGCCTCTCTTGATGCGGAGCACAGGCTCCAGACGCGCAGGCTCCAGACGCGCAGGCTCAGCAGTTGTGGCTCACGGGCCCAGTCGCTCCGCGGCCTGTGGGATCCTCCCAGACCAGGGCTCGAACCCGTGTCCCCTGCATCGACAGGCAGACTCTCAACCACTGCGCCACCAGGGAAGCCCAGTAACGTTATTTTGAGACCAGAATTTAAGGAAAAGGAATTGAACATTTCAAGTGTAGACATTATGAGGTCTCTAAAATTATTACGCATTTTCAAACTAGAAATAAAAAGGCCACTGAAGTATCCTGCAGATTTTTATTTATAACAAAGTGAATACCAATATCTAATAACACACGTAAAGAAAACTTTCTTTGGGATCCTTTTTCCTAAGTGTAAAGGGGCCTTGAACTCAAAAAGTGAGAAAACCACTGTGGTGTATCCCCAGCGGTGATGGGTCCATTTCTTGCTCTGATCTCAGAGTGCACCATTGTGATGTACTTCACAAAGCCCTATGAAAGAGAAAGGTGGGCCCAGGTTTTTGGTCCTTAGAGCCCAGGAAGCTGCTTTTGGTGACCTGACGGCCTTGGACCTACAGTTAGCTTGTGTTTTCCTTGTTTGTGCCATTTTGTTGATTTTCGTGTCTCTTTTCTCTACTCTTTTTTATTTGTGTCATTGTTCTTTCTACAGTTAGCATAGTGAGTATTGTTGGTATAGTTAATACTTGATTAGCATAGTTAGTGTAGTTAGTACTAGTTAGCGCTGTTGGTACAGTTAGCGTAGTTAGCGTTGTTAGTAGAGACAGCATACTTAGCCCTGTTAGTACAGTTAGCATTGTTAGTTAGCGTAGTTAGCGTTGCTCGGTAGTGCTGTCAGTCAGTGTGGTTAGCAGATCACCAGGATGCAGGGCCTCACAGCCAAATCTGCTGGCAAGAAGGCTCATATTGATGACTTCCGGATCCTCCACACCATTGGTGAAGGCACCTTCGGTAAAGTGAAGTTGGCCCGGCACATTCTGACCGGGACACGGGTGGCTGTGAAGGTCATAGAGAAAAGGCGTCAGAGCTTCTCAAGTGTCCAGGCACTTTTCCGGGAAGTGTGCAGTCTGAAGGCTCTGAATCACCCCAATATTGTGAAACTGCTGGGGGTGATTGACACAGAGGAGACATTTTTCGTGGTGATGGAGTACCTCCGTGGGGGGGACATGTACCGCTATTTGAAGATCCATGGCCGTATGACAGAGGCGGAGGCCCGAGGCCCGTTCCAGCAGCTGGTCTCCGCCCTGCAGCACTGCCACCGGAGGGGCATCGTGCACCGGGACCTGAAGCCACCGAGCCTCCTCTTTGATTCCAAGATGAATATCAAACTTACAGACTTTGGCCTCAGCAACAAGTGTGATGACATTTTCCCACTGGACACGATCTGCGGCACACCCCCTTATGCTGCCCCGGAACTCTTCCTGGGGCAGAGCTCCAGCGGCCCTGCGGTGGACGTGTGGAGCCTGGGAGTAGTGCTGTACACCATGGTAACTGGGTCCCGGCCCTTTGTGGGAAAAGACTTCCAGGAGCTGCGGAAGCAAGTCCTACGAGGGCAATACCCCATCCCACCTTATCTGTCTTTGGAGATAAGGGATCTGTTACAAAAAATGATTGCCCTCAACCCCAGTGACAGAGGCACCTTACGTGACCTCATGAGGCATCCGTGGGTCAACATGGGCCAGAAGGAGCCACTCCAGCCACCCTGTGAAAAGGACCGGGAGGTGACAATGGTGAGGACTCCGGGCTTGACTTGCGACCAGATCCAGGACACTGGGACAGGCCGTGTGAGCGCCAAGAAACCCAAGGTGGAGGTCTCCATCATAACTCTGAAGCCCTTCTCTTGCGGGGACCTCTGTGGCAGTGAACTTGAGCCTTCTCCAAGCCCTGTGGTGTCCTCCCTGCAAACCAGGTGGCTCTACCACAGAAAAGATGTGCCGCTGCAGGAAGAGCAGCAGGCAGGGCAGAAGACCGGTGAGTCTGCCTGTCCCCCACCCAGCCTGGAGGCGAGGACTGCCACCCCCAGCCCAGCCCCCCAGTGTGGCACTGGGACATCCACCTCCAGCAGCAGCAGGATTGGAGCCCCAGAGGGAAGCAGCTGCCCCCTGGGTGTGTCCAACACTGGAAGGTCCTCCCACGCTGGGCAGCCTGAGAGTGTGTCCTCATCCACTGTCTCTGGCCAGAGCCAGAAAAAGCAAGGGGTGGCTGGGAGAATCTGGAACTTTATTTTGAAACATCTTTGTTGCAAGCTGCCCAGCATGAGGCGTCATAATAAAGTGAGCCCATGTGAACCCCATGGATGACCGAGGCAGGAAGGTCGGGCCGCCGCGCTCCCTGGGGCCCGGTGCAGGGGAAGAGGAGTGTGTTCTCTGCACGGCCTTCAGAAGCATCGTATCCAAGACCCTGGCCAGCTCAGAGGATGGTCCGGAGCAGCCCGGGCGACCGAAAGCGAGGCCACCGTGGCTGCAGGTCTGCCCCTCAACCCCCACCTGGGTGAAACTTGAGAGACTGGACTGTCATTCCTGGGGCACGTCTCCCCTCCCCTACTCTTCTGTCTTCCGTGTTGGTGGGGGAGGGGGATAGTTCTTGTTCCAAGAACTCCTTGGTTCTTCCAATTCTAGTTAATAAACTTGACGCTCCAGAGAGATGCATCACACTCTGCTTCGCGTCGTCCCTGCACAGAACTGGGGCTGTGCATTTTCCAGTGAGACAGGCGTGCAGCCATGGAGCGCTTGGCGGTAGTCAGAACAACTAAAGGGAAAAATGACCTAAGAGAATTAGCACAGTGACTCCCAACAGCAACAACTGCTGCACTGCAGGGCAGAAATGCAGAAAGTGTGTATTACCTTCCTGCACTACCATTCCCGAACATTTTCAGAAGGGCCGAGGGGAACTTTTGGTCCCTGCGGCCTGTGTTAATTACAACAGAGAGGCCCATTAATACACAAATTTATACACAAATCCATATATACATGTATAGCCACTTAAGTTTTTAAACTCTTCATTGAAGTTATATAACTCATTGATTTTCACAAACTAAAAATAAGTATCTTGCACCCAGATCATGAAAGAAAATATTACCATGGTACCAGTGCCCCAGAAGTCCCCCTTTGCTCCTTTCTAGACAATAGCCACCCCACATATCCTGTCTTAAAATTGCAGAGAGCAGTTTCTGTAATGCTTATATTGTTAAAAATTGTACCGTACTATCTATCCTGTCTTATATCTGTGTTTGTGCGATTTCATTTTTGTGATTTATCTGAATTTGTTCCAGTACTATGTAGGATTTCACTGTGTATGAAAATACAGTGAACTTTATTGGAAAGCAGTTTGGGAGCATATATAAAAGCTGAAGATATACATATTCTGTAACTGTGAAATCCCACTACTAATTATATATTGACCAGAAATGTACACATGTGTTCAACATGTATAGTTTGAAATTGGACATTGAAAACTAGCTCTTAGAATTTTGAGTAACCACATTCAAATTCATGATTATGATCTGTTTGTAATATCTCCTTTTGCCTAGATGTATTTATTTAAAAATTTTAAATTTTATTGGAACTTAAAAAAAAACCTAGTTTACCTATTTTTCTCATCCCTCCCCCCCCCCGCCCCACCTCTTAAAACCACCCATTTGTTCTCTGTATCTATGTTGATAGAAGGGCGCTCTTTCTATTGAAATATTAGAAATGTAGGAGAAAATTAGTGGTTTTATAGATTCGCTAAAGGGAAGGTGAAGGAATGACCTCCTGATGACTTCCTTGTATCAAAAAAAAAAAAAAATGTAAGGGCAACTTCATCAGTTGAAAATAAGGCAGAGAGATGATAGACTGGAGGTTTAGGGCTGAGGAAAAGATATGAGATAGTCATCATGGGTAGTTAATGAATGACTTCTTTAGGGAAATACAGGCTAGAAATGCCCAGTGATGTTACTCATTTGAGGCTGAAGAGCATGAATCTGTAGGAAGATAACTTCATCGAGTTGTGAGAGATCTCAAGCAACACCAGGCTGCTTAGAAGTAAATGTGGGGTGTTAAATGGTTGGGTTCATCTAGATGTGCAATTATTCCACATGATGGGGATGAAGATTCATGATGGGAAACAGGGACCAGGAAATGAAAGTGTCTTATAATTCATTTATATAAAAAATATATTAGGGAAAATCATATCATATACAATGAATGTCTTGATTATAAAACTGTGGGGATGTTGAACTGAAGGTGAGTTCTAGCATCATGAAGCTTTGTAGCGCTCTTCTGGATACACTCAGGAAAAGCAGGATGTTGCCACTTGTGGAAAGTGCCTTGTTGTGAATCCATTCTGCTGTATTTATAGCCACAATGAACCCATTTGCGGTGATACCAAGGACGCATTCAGTGCCTATAATTATTCACATCAAAATGATGCGAGATGGTGACAATTGATTTTCTGGGGGATTGCAGGTTTCGGTCATCCTGAGTTGTTGCTTCTCTTTGGTGTCTGAGGAAAATGTCTCCCTAGCGTGTGATGGGCAGATTTGTGATAGCTCCCACTATTCATGTCACCAGAAGCAGCAGTTGATGCATCATTTCCCAATCTACTCCATTTGTTTACTTTAGAACTCTTAGTTGTAAGTCTGGAGATGCAAATGATGGAAGGAGTTGTTTTCTAATCCTCTCCCGTGTCCTTTCGGATGCCCTGGGGTGTGAGTTCAATCGTGGGGCCCAGGGAGGAACTTGAGTAGACGCTCCTTTGTGAATCACTGACATAGTCTTGAGAGCTGTGTTCTTGAGTAGCTCTAGTTAAGTCAACCATCCGTTCACTAAGTCACCGGATAACTGCGTGTCACTTGTGACCGCAGGGAACTGATTGTAAGTAATAATAACTTCAAATATTTATAGCTATGAGCTAGGCCCTGTCCAGACACTTTATACATATCATGAAATTTAAGCCTTACAACAACCCTCTGCAGAATGTACTTTTATTATCTCCATTTTCCAGGGGAGGAAACTGAGGCTAAATAACTTGTCCAAAGTCAAAGAGGGAGAGGGAGACGGAGAAGGAGAGAGAGAGAGTTGGGATTCAAACCCGAGTCACATGGTCCCAGAGTCCTTGTTCTTACCCACTATGTTATACTACCTACCCCTGTGGATCCTTTTGTGTGCACCAAAGACTGAAGGCAGGGTTGGCTTAACTGTAACTTTTTATCCTGTTGGTCTTTTGTGATGCCCTCAGGGCTTAAGGGAAGAATAATTGAGTTGGAAAGAAACCCACCTGTGAGATTTCTTTTTTCACTCCTCACACAGAACACTTTACTTTGGACACTTCTGGTCACTAAACACGTGTGGTTTTTTTTTTTTCCCCACAGCAAACAATTCTGCAACGCTGTCTCGGTGCCCTACCATTTAACTCAATTCTGACACTATCTACCTGGAGATGACATCAGATCCACAGGTTTAGGGCTCAGTCCCACCAGACTGCCCTCCATTTCAGATGCCAATCCCAAGTCTAGGTTGTCACCTGGACTTATTGGTTATAAGTTAGAGTTATGACCCTCTTTTTGGTTTCAGTTAATTTGCTGGAGTGGCTCACGGAGCTCAGGAAAACAGCTTATTTACATTTACCGATTTCTTATAAAAGGTTATGATCGTAGATGAACACCCAGACGGAAGAGATGCATAGAGCAAGGTCGTGGGAAGGGGCATGGAGCTTCCACGCCCCCTTTGGGGTACCACACCCCGAGCACCTCATGTGTTCACCAGTCTGAAAGCTCTTTGAACCCAGTCCTTTTGGGTTTTAATGGAGGCTTTGTTACATAGGTGCAGTTGATTAAATCATTGGCCATTGGTTATTGTTTCAACCTCCAGCCTCTCCCCCTTTCGTGGAAACCTGGGGGTGGGACTGAAAGTTCCAACCTTGTATTCGCCCTCGGTTTTCCTGGCAATCAGTCCGCACCCTTAGGTGTGTTCCAAAAGTCACCTTGTTAACATAACAAAGGCATTTTTGTTGATCTCCTCACTGAGGAAATTCCAAGGGTTTTAGGAGCTCTGTGCGGGGCAGGGGGGGGGGAAGGGGACAAAGACCAAATGTATTTCTTATGATAAATCACAATAGCACAATAGTAAAGCAAGAAGACACTGATTTTCTGAGACAAACCTCTTGTACAAAATAAATTGAGAGATAATAAATCTCTATATAAAAATGATTGTACACACACACACTTATATGCCCACAAACACATATTTACCTTTCATTTTAAAGACATCACTAGGAAAATAAGGGTTGAAGGAAAAGTTCCTTGCTCCTTTACAAGGTAGGCAAATCAACATAGGGTAAAAATAATACCCCAAGTCACCTAATCTATTTTGGAAGAGTAAAACCAAAAGAGATGAAGAATCAGTTTTATCTTGGGGAAGTTGTTTCTGATTTTAAAATGTAAGCACGATACACATGATGATAAAATGGACTTCTCAACTCAGAACAAATGAACTTTTATGAGTGTACATAACGCTAAAGTAATGATAATGAAGTAATTCAAATAAAGGGAAGGTTGGTGTGTGAGATGTCTCCAAAATTTTTCATAATATTTGGTTTTCCCTTTACTTAGGACTTCTTTTAAACAAGGCGAAAACTTAAGGTTTTCTGGCCTGTTTTGGACAAGTTGTTATGAATTTTAGCATCTCATCTTTAAATCTCTCTTCTTGAACTCCAAATGTTTCCCTCGATTACAGTGTACAGTAATAAACAACTGCTACTCTCTGCTTGTTCCCACCCACTTGTACAAGTAAGTCTGTAGTATTTCAGGACCTCTGATTTGGTTTTCAAGAGGCTTTTTCTTGTCACTGGCTCTCCTCCATTTCTGCTGACCCAGGCTTCCAAGAGTGTGAGGGATAATGGGATACACTCTCCGAAGAGTTTGATGCCTCTCTTTTTATTTGTTTTGCTCATCACTGTATTAAAAACATAAAATTCTAACTGAGTACATTTGAAGATCGAATTGGCTTTATTCAGTGATTTATGAATCGGGCAGCATCCCATTGAGCAAGTAGAAAGGAGCTCTGCGGAGCTGTAAAAAATGCAAGAACTTTACAGGCAGGAGGGGGCAGAAAAGGGAAGTTTCTAGCTAAGAGTGGATTGTTTCAGGCAGGGTCACCTTCCTTTTGGGGGAAGGTGGGGGGGGGGTCACCCCTCTAGTGCTGACCAGGTAATTCCAGATCTATTGGTGAAAGGTCCCATTCCTGAGAGAGGCTGAAACTGCAATTAGGTTCGCTGTTAAGTCTTGGTTTGCTGACGTGGGACTTAGCACAAGTGACTCCATTTGGGGTTTGTTGTTTCTTTACTAACAACTGTATCTCATTCCTAGCGCTTAACCCCAGTACCTAGATACTTGCTGGTGAATGGATGACCAGACCAGTGAATTCAGAATTTCAGAGAAGTTCTTTATAATGAGAGACAGGCAGAGAAATGGCAGTTCTACCACCCAGTAAGTTTTGAACTCTTGCAGGTCTGATGCCCAAATCAAGCGTGGGAACGTGAACAGTGAGACTGAGTGAAAACACAGCAGTTCTTTGTGTTTCTGTTAGAGAAACACTGGTGGGAGACAGAGGACAAAGGAAGGAGACACAGGACTGGAGTGACCTCGGCTGGGGGCGGGGTTTCACAGTGTTGGGTGCTGCAGAGAGGTAGTCAGCAGGAGCAGGGGCTGTGTACGTCATCAGAGGCATTTTTTATTGTATTTTTTTTTGTTTTGATTGACGTATAGTTGATTTACAATCTTGTGCCAATCTGCTGTATGGCAAAGTGACTCAGTTATACACATATAGACATTCTTTTTTTATATTCTTTTCCATTACAGTTTTATCACAGGATATTGACTCTAGTTCCCTGTGCTGTAGAGTAGGACCTTGTTGTTTATCCCTCCTATATATAATAGTTTACATCTGCTAATGCCTCACTCCCAGCCCTACCCTCTCCCACCCCCCTCCTCCTTGGCAACCACAAGTCTGTCCTCTATGTCTGTGAGTCTGTTGCTGTTTCATAGATAGGTTCATTTGTGCCATACTTTAGATTCCACATGTAAGTGGTATCACATGGTATTTGTCTTTCTCTTTCTGACTTACTTCACTTAATAATCTCTAGTTGCATCCATGTTGCTGCAATCATCAAAGGCATTTTAGAAGAGGCTCTGCTTGCCATAGCTTCTGGCAGCGTTGCTTCCTACAGTGGAAAGAAGAATGTTGTTGATGGGAATTCCCAAAGTTAGGCTAAAGTGGGGGTGAAGTAACTTTTCTAGGTGAAGAGGTGATCTTTTTTTTTTTCTTTTTGATTTCTATGTGTGTTTTATTATATATTAGTCTCTTAAATCAAATAGAAGACAAAAAGTGGAGCTACAAACCAAAGTTACAACAGTACTAGCTTTTCTCGTCGCCCGTCTGTCTACTTTTACCAGAGGTCTTTATTTCTTCATAAGGCTTTGAGCTACTTGTCCAGGGTCCTTGACTGCAACCTGAAGAACTCCCTGTGGCAGGCGGGTCTGGTGGTTAAGAACTCTCTCAACTCTTGATTAACTGGGAATGTCTTGATTTCTCCCTCATTTTCGAAGGAAAGTTTTGCTAGATACAGGATTCTTGGTTGACGGTTTCTTTCCTTCAACACTTCAAGTACATTGAGTCATGCCATCTGGCCTCCGAGGCTCCTGATGAGAAATCTGCTCAATGACCTTCCTGGCAAACCTTCTCTCAGCTTCATAGACTTTCGTAATGTACCGTATCATGTCTTATGCAACAGAACGTTTTGTATAGTATCGTGAAGTCAGTTAAGTTGTAACGTTATTTTTTTTTTTAATTAGTTAACTTATTTTTGGCTGTGTTGGATCTTCGTTTCTGTGCGAGGGCTTTCTCTAGTTGCGGCAAGCGGGGGCCACTCTTCATCGCGGTGCGCGGGCCTCTCACTATCGCGGCCTCTCTTGATGCGGAGCACAGGCTCCAGACGCGCAGGCTCCAGACGCGCAGGCTCAGCAGTTGTGGCTCACGGGCCCAGTCGCTCCGCGGCCTGTGGGATCCTCCCAGACCAGGGCTCGAACCCGTGTCCCCTGCATCGACAGGCAGACTCTCAACCACTGCGCCACCAGGGAAGCCCAGTAACGTTATTTTGAGACCAGAATTTAAGGAAAAGGAATTGAACATTTCAAGTGTAGACATTATGAGGTCTCTAAAATTATTACGCATTTTCAAACTAGAAATAAAAAGGCCACTGAAGTATCCTGCAGATTTTTATTTATAACAAAGTGAATACCAATATCTAATAACACACGTAAAGAAAACTTTCTTTGGGATCCTTTTTCCTAAGTGTAAAGGGGCCTTGAACTCAAAAAGTGAGAAAACCACTGTGGTGTATCCCCAGCGGTGATGGGTCCATTTCTTGCTCTGATCTCAGAGTGCACCATTGTGATGTACTTCACAAAGCCCTATGAAAGAGAAAGGTGGGCCCAGGTTTTTGGTCCTTAGAGCCCAGGAAGCTGCTTTTGGTGACCTGACGGCCTTGGACCTACAGTTAGCTTGTGTTTTCCTTGTTTGTGCCATTTTGTTGATTTTCGTGTCTCTTTTCTCTACTCTTTTTTATTTGTGTCATTGTTCTTTCTACAGTTAGCATAGTGAGTATTGTTGGTATAGTTAATACTTGATTAGCATAGTTAGTGTAGTTAGTACTAGTTAGCGCTGTTGGTACAGTTAGCGTAGTTAGCGTTGTTAGTAGAGACAGCATACTTAGCCCTGTTAGTACAGTTAGCATTGTTAGTTAGCGTAGTTAGCGTTGCTCGGTAGTGCTGTCAGTCAGTGTGGTTAGCAGATCACCAGGATGCAGGGCCTCACAGCCAAATCTGCTGGCAAGAAGGCTCATATTGATGACTTCCGGATCCTCCACACCATTGGTGAAGGCACCTTCGGTAAAGTGAAGTTGGCCCGGCACATTCTGACCGGGACACGGGTGGCTGTGAAGGTCATAGAGAAAAGGCGTCAGAGCTTCTCAAGTGTCCAGGCACTTTTCCGGGAAGTGTGCAGTCTGAAGGCTCTGAATCACCCCAATATTGTGAAACTGCTGGGGGTGATTGACACAGAGGAGACATTTTTCGTGGTGATGGAGTACCTCCGTGGGGGGGACATGTACCGCTATTTGAAGATCCATGGCCGTATGACAGAGGCGGAGGCCCGAGGCCCGTTCCAGCAGCTGGTCTCCGCCCTGCAGCACTGCCACCGGAGGGGCATCGTGCACCGGGACCTGAAGCCACCGAGCCTCCTCTTTGATTCCAAGATGAATATCAAACTTACAGACTTTGGCCTCAGCAACAAGTGTGATGACATTTTCCCACTGGACACGATCTGCGGCACACCCCCTTATGCTGCCCCGGAACTCTTCCTGGGGCAGAGCTCCAGCGGCCCTGCGGTGGATGTGTGGAGCCTGGGAGTAGTGCTGTACACCATGGTAACTGGGTCCCGGCCCTTTGTGGGAAAAGACTTCCAGGAGCTGCGGAAGCAAGTCCTACGAGGGCAATACCCCATCCCACCTTATCTGTCTTTGGAGATAAGGGATCTGTTACAAAAAATGATTGCCCTCAACCCCAGTGACAGAGGCACCTTACGTGACCTCATGAGGCATCCGTGGGTCAACATGGGCCAGAAGGAGCCACTCCAGCCACCCTGTGAAAAGGACCGGGAGGTGACAATGGTGAGGACTCCGGGCTTGACTTGCGACCAGATCCAGGACACTGGGACAGGCCGTGTGAGCGCCAAGAAACCCAAGGTGGAGGTCTCCATCATAACTCTGAAGCCCTTCTCTTGCGGGGACCTCTGTGGCAGTGAACTTGAGCCTTCTCCAAGCCCTGTGGTGTCCTCCCTGCAAACCAGGTGGCTCTACCACAGAAAAGATGTGCCGCTGCAGGAAGAGCAGCAGGCAGGGCAGAAGACCGGTGAGTCTGCCTGTCCCCCACCCAGCCTGGAGGCGAGGACTGCCACCCCCAGCCCAGCCCCCCAGTGTGGCACTGGGACATCCACCTCCAGCAGCAGCAGGATTGGAGCCCCAGAGGGAAGCAGCTGCCCCCTGGGTGTGTCCAACACTGGAAGGTCCTCCCACGCTGGGCAGCCTGAGAGTGTGTCCTCATCCACTGTCTCTGGCCAGAGCCAGAAAAAGCAAGGGGTGGCTGGGAGAATCTGGAACTTTATTTTGAAACATCTTTGTTGCAAGCTGCCCAGCATGAGGCGTCATAATAAAGTGAGCCCATGTGAACCCCATGGATGACCGAGGCAGGAAGGTCGGGCCGCCGCGCTCCCTGGGGCCCGGTGCAGGGGAAGAGGAGTGTGTTCTCTGCACGGCCTTCAGAAGCATCGTATCCAAGACCCTGGCCAGCTCAGAGGATGGTCCGGAGCAGCCCGGGCGACCGAAAGCGAGGCCACCGTGGCTGCAGGTCTGCCCCTCAACCCCCACCTGGGTGAAACTTGAGAGACTGGACTGTCATTCCTGGGGCACGTCTCCCCTCCCCTACTCTTCTGTCTTCCGTGTTGGTGGGGGAGGGGGATAGTTCTTGTTCCAAGAACTCCTTGGTTCTTCCAATTCTAGTTAATAAACTTGACGCTCCAGAGAGATGCATCACACTCTGCTTCGCGTCGTCCCTGCACAGAATTGGGGCTGTGCATTTTCCAGTGAGACAGGCGTGCAGCCATGGAGCGCTTGGAGGTAGTCAGAACAACTAAAGGGAAAAATGACCTAAGAGAATTAGCACAGTGACTCCCAACAGCAACAACTGCTGCACTGCAGGGCAGAAATGCAGAAAGTGTGTATTACCTTCCTGCACTACCATTCCCGAACATTTTCAGAAGGGCCGAGGGGAACTTTTGGTCCCTGCGGCCTGTGTTAATTACAACAGAGAGGCCCATTAATACACAAATTTATACACAAATCCATATATACATGTATAGCCACTTAAGTTTTTAAACTCTTCATTGAAGTTATATAACTCATTGATTTTCACAAACTAAAAGTAAGTATCTTGCACCCAGATCATGAAAGAAAATATTACCATGGTACCAGTGCCCCAGAAGTCCCCCTTTGCTCCTTTCTAGACAATAGCCACCCCACATATCCTGTCTTAAAATTGCAGAGAGCAGTTTCTGTAATGCTTATATTGTTAAAAATTGTACCGTACTATCTATCCTGTCTTATATCTGTGTTTGTGCGATTTCATTTTTGTGATTTATCTGAATTTGTTCCAGTACTATGTAGGATTTCACTGTGTATGAAAATACAGTGAACTTTATTGGAAAGCAGTTTGGGAGCATATATAAAAGCTGAAGATATACATATTCTGTAACTGTGAAATCCCACTACTAATTATATATTGACCAGAAATGTACACATGTGTTCAACATGTATAGTTTGAAATTGGACATTGAAAACTAGCTCTTAGAATTTTGAGTAACCACATTCAAATTCATGATTATGATCTGTTTGTAATATCTCCTTTTGCCTAGATGTATTTATTTAAAAATTTTAAATTTTATTGGAACTTAAAAAAAAACCTAGTTTACCTATTTTTCTCATCCCTCCCCCCCCCCGCCCCACCTCTTAAAACCACCCATTTGTTCTCTGTATCTATGTTGATAGAAGGGCGCTCTTTCTATTGAAATATTAGAAATGTAGGAGAAAATTAGTGGTTTTATAGATTCGCTAAAGGGAAGGTGAAGGAATGACCTCCTGATGACTTCCTTGTATCAAAAAAAAAAAAAAAATGTAAGGGCAACTTCATCAGTTGAAAATAAGGCAGAGAGATGATAGACTGGAGGTTTAGGGCTGAGGAAAAGATATGAGATAGTCATCATGGGTAGTTAATGAATGACTTCTTTAGGGAAATACAGGCTAGAAATGCCCAGTGATGTTACTCATTTGAGGCTGAGGAGCATGAATCTGTAGGAACATAACTTCATCGAGTTGTGAGAGATCTCAAGCAACACCAGGCTGCTTAGAAGTGAATGTGGGGTGTTAAATGGTTGGGTTCATCTAGATGTGCAGTTATTCCACATGATGGGGATGAAGATTCATGATGGGAAACAGGGACCAGGAAATGAAAGTGTCTTATAATTCATTTATATAAAAAATATATTAGGGAAAATCATATCATATACAATGAATGTCTTGATTATAAAACTGTGGGGATGTTGAACTGAAGGTGAGTTCTAGCATCATGAAGCTTTGTAGCGCTCTTCTGGATACACTCAGGAAAAGCAGGATGTTGCCACTTGTGGAAAGTGCCTTGTTGTGAATCCATTCTGCTGTATTTATAGCCACAATGAACCCATTTGCGGTGATACCAAGGACGCATTCAGTGCCTATAATTATTCACATCAAAATGATGCGAGATGGTGACAATTGATTTTCTGGGGGATTGCAGGTTTCGGTCATCCTGAGTTGTTGCTTCTCTTTGGTGTCTGAGGAAAATGTCTCCCTAGCGTGTGATGGGCAGATTTGTGATAGCTCCCACTATTCATGTCACCAGAAGCAGCAGTTGATGCATCATTTCCCAATCTACTCCATTTGTTTACTTTAGAACTCTTAGTTGTAAGTCTGGAGATGCAAATGATGGAAGGAGTTGTTTTCTAATCCTCTCCCGTGTCCTTTCGGATGCCCTGGGGTGTGAGTTCAATCGTGGGGCCCAGGGAGGAACTTGAGTAGACGCTCCTTTGTGAATCACTGACATAGTCTTGAGAGCTGTGTTCTTGAGTAGCTCTAGTTAAGTCAACCATCCGTTCACTAAGTCACCGGATAACTGCGTGTCACTTGTGACCGCAGGGAACTGATTGTAAGTAATAATAACTTCAAATATTTATAGCTATGAGCTAGGCCCTGTCCAGACACTTTATACATATCATGAAATTTAAGCCTTACAACAACCCTCTGCAGAATGTACTTTTATTATCTCCATTTTCCAGGGGAGGAAACTGAGGCTAAATAACTTGTCCAAAGTCAAAGAGGGAGAGGGAGACGGAGAAGGAGAGAGAGAGAGTTGGGATTCAAACCCGAGTCACATGGTCCCAGAGTCCTTGTTCTTACCCACTATGTTATACTACCTACCCCTGTGGATCCTTTTGTGTGCACCAAAGACTGAAGGCAGGGTTGGCTTAACTGTAACTTTTTATCCTGTTGGTCTTTTGTGATGCCCTCAGGGCTTAAGGGAAGAATAATTGAGTTGGAAAAAAACCCACCTGTGAGATTTCTTTTTTCACTCCTCACACAGAACACTTTACTTTGGACACTTCTGGTCACTAAACACGTGTGGTTTTTTTTTTTTCCCCACAGCAAACAATTCTGCAACGCTGTCTCGGTGCCCTACCATTTAACTCAATTCTGACACTATCTACCTGGAGATGACATCAGATCCACAGGTTTAGGGCTCAGTCCCACCAGACTGCCCTCCATTTCAGATGCCAATCCCAAGTCTAGGTTGTCACCTGGACTTATTGGTTATAAGTTAGAGTTATGACCCTCTTTTTGGTTTCAGTTAATTTGCTGGAGTGGCTCACGGAGCTCAGGAAAACAGCTTATTTACATTTACCGATTTCTTATAAAAGGTTATGATCGTAGATGAACACCCAGACGGAAGAGATGCATAGAGCAAGGTCGTGGGAAGGGGCATGGAGCTTCCACGCCCCCTTTGGGGTACCACACCCCGAGCACCTCATGTGTTCACCAGTCTGAAAGCTCTTTGAACCCAGTCCTTTTGGGTTTTAATGGAGGCTTTGTTACATAGGTGCAGTTGATTAAATCATTGGCCATTGGTTATTGTTTCAACCTCCAGCCTCTCCCCCTTTCGTGGAAACCTGGGGGTGGGACTGAAAGTTCCAACCTTGTATTCGCCCTCGGTTTTCCTGGCAATCAGTCCGCACCCTTAGGTGTGTTCCAAAAGTCACCTTGTTAACATAACAAAGGCATTTTTGTTGATCTCCTCACTGAGGAAATTCCAAGGGTTTTAGGAGCTCTGTGCGGGGCAGGGTGGGGGGAAGGGGACAAAGACCAAATGTATTTCTTATGATAAATCACAATAGCACAATAGTAAAGCAAGAAGACACTGATTTTCTGAGACAAACCTCTTGTACAAAATAAATTGAGAGATAATAAATCTCTATATAAAAATGATTGTACACACACACACTTATATGCCCACAAACACATATTTACCTTTCATTTTAAAGAAATCACTAGGAAAATAAGGGTTGAAGGAAAAGTTCCTTGCTCCTTTACAAGGTAGGCAAATCAACATAGGGTAAAAATAATACCCCAAGTCACCTAATCTATTTTGGAAGAGTAAAACCAAAAGAGATGAAGAATCAGTTTTATCTTGGGGAAGTTGTTTCTGATTTTAAAATGTAAGCACGATACACATGATGATAAAATGGACTTCTCAACTCAGAACAAATGAACTTTTATGAGTGTACATAACGCTAAAGTAATGATAATGAAGTAATTCAAATAAAGGGAAGGTTGGTGTGTGAGATGTCTCCAAAATTTTTCATAATATTTGGTTTTCCCTTTACTTAGGACTTCTTTTAAACAAGGCGAAAACTTAAGGTTTTCTGGCCTGTTTTGGACAAGTTGTTATGAATTTTAGCATCTCATCTTTAAATCTCTCTTCTTGAACTCCAAATGTTTCCCTCGATTACAGTGTACAGTAATAAACAACTGCTACTCTCTGCTTGTTCCCACCCACTTGTACAAGTAAGTCTGTAGTATTTCAGGACCTCTGATTTGGTTTTCAAGAGGCTTTTTCTTGTCACTGGCTCTCCTCCATTTCTGCTGACCCAGGCTTCCAAGAGTGTGAGGGATAATGGGATACACTCTCCGAAGAGTTTGATGCCTCTCTTTTTATTTGTTTTGCTCATCACTGTATTAAAAACATAAAATTCTAACTGAGTACATTTGAAGATCGAATTGGCTTTATTCAGTGATTTATGAATCGGGCAGCATCCCATTGAGCAAGTAGAAAGGAGCTCTGCGGAGCTGTAAAAAATGCAAGAACTTTACAGGCAGGAGGGGGCAGAAAAGGGAAGTTTCTAGCTAAGAGTGGATTGTTTCAGGCAGGGTCACCTTCCTTTTGGGGGAAGGTGGGGGGGGGGTCACCCCTCTAGTGCTGACCAGGTAATTCCAGATCTATTGGTGAAAGGTCCCATTCCTGAGAGAGGCTGAAACTGCAATTAGGTTCGCTGTTAAGTCTTGGTTTGCTGACGTGGGACTTAGCACAAGTGACTCCATTTGGGGTTTGTTGTTTCTTTACTAACAACTGTATCTCATTCCTAGCGCTTAACCCCAGTACCTAGATACTTGCTGGTGAATGGATGACCAGACCAGTGAATTCAGAATTTCAGAGAAGTTCTTTATAATGAGAGACAGGCAGAGAAATGGCAGTTCTACCACCCAGTAAGTTTTGAACTCTTGCAGGTCTGATGCCCAAATCAAGCGTGGGAACGTGAACAGTGAGACTGAGTGAAAACACAGCAGTTCTTTGTGTTTCTGTTAGAGAAACACTGGTGGGAGACAGAGGACAAAGGAAGGAGACACAGGACTGGAGTGACCTCGGCTGGGGGGGGGGTTTCACAGTGTTGGGTGCTGCAGAGAGGTAGTCAGCAGGAGCAGGGGCTGTGTACGTCATCAGAGGCATTTTTTATTGTATTTTTTTTTGTTTTGATTGACGTATAGTTGATTTACAATCTTGTGCCAATCTGCTGTATGGCAAAGTGACTCAGTTATACACATATAGACATTCTTTTTTTATATTCTTTTCCATTACAGTTTTATCACAGGATATTGACTCTAGTTCCCTGTGCTGTAGAGTAGGACCTTGTTGTTTATCCCTCCTATATATAATAGTTTACATCTGCTAATGCCTCACTCCCAGCCCTACCCTCTCCCACCCCCCTCCTCCTTGGCAACCACAAGTCTGTCCTCTATGTCTGTGAGTCTGTTGCTGTTTCATAGATAGGTTCATTTGTGCCATACTTTAGATTCCACATGTAAGTGGTATCACATGGTATTTGTCTTTCTCTTTCTGACTTACTTCACTTAATAATCTCTAGTTGCATCCATGTTGCTGCAATCATCAAAGGCATTTTAGAAGAGGCTCTGCTTGCCATAGCTTCTGGCAGCGTTGCTTCCTACAGTGGAAAGAAGAATGTTGTTGATGGGAATTCCCAAAGTTAGGCTAAAGTGGGGGTGAAGTAACTTTTCTAGGTGAAGAGGTGATCTTTTTTTTTTTCTTTTTGATTTCTATGTGTGTTTTATTATATATTAGTCTCTTAAATCAAATAGAAGACAAAAAGTGGAGCTACAAACCAAAGTTACAACAGTACTAGCTTTTCTCGTCGCCCGTCTGTCTACTTTTACCAGAGGTCTTTATTTCTTCATAAGGCTTTGAGCTACTTGTCCAGGGTCCTTGACTGCAACCTGAAGAACTCCCTGTGGCAGGCGGGTCTGGTGGTTAAGAACTCTCTCAACTCTTGATTAACTGGGAATGTCTTGATTTCTCCCTCATTTTCGAAGGAAAGTTTTGCTAGATACAGGATTCTTGGTTGACGGTTTCTTTCCTTCAACACTTCAAGTACATTGAGTCATGCCATCTGGCCTCCGAGGCTCCTGATGAGAAATCTGCTCAATGACCTTCCTGGCAAACCTTCTCTCAGCTTCATAGACTTTCGTAATGTACCGTATCATGTCTTATGCAACAGAACGTTTTGTATAGTATCGTGAAGTCAGTTAAGTTGTAACGTTATTTTTTTTTTTAATTAGTTAACTTATTTTTGGCTGTGTTGGATCTTCGTTTCTGTGCGAGGGCTTTCTCTAGTTGCGGCAAGCGGGGGCCACTCTTCATCGCGGTGCGCGGGCCTCTCACTATCGCGGCCTCTCTTGATGCGGAGCACAGGCTCCAGACGCGCAGGCTCCAGACGCGCAGGCTCAGCAGTTGTGGCTCACGGGCCCAGTCGCTCCGCGGCCTGTGGGATCCTCCCAGACCAGGGCTCGAACCCGTGTCCCCTGCATCGACAGGCAGACTCTCAACCACTGCGCCACCAGGGAAGCCCAGTAACGTTATTTTGAGACCAGAATTTAAGGAAAAGGAATTGAACATTTCAAGTGTAGACATTATGAGGTCTCTAAAATTATTACGCATTTTCAAACTAGAAATAAAAAGGCCACTGAAGTATCCTGCAGATTTTTATTTATAACAAAGTGAATACCAATATCTAATAACACACGTAAAGAAAACTTTCTTTGGGATCCTTTTTCCTAAGTGTAAAGGGGCCTTGAACTCAAAAAGTGAGAAAACCACTGTGGTGTATCCCCAGCGGTGATGGGTCCATTTCTTGCTCTGATCTCAGAGTGCACCATTGTGATGTACTTCACAAAGCCCTATGAAAGAGAAAGGTGGGCCCAGGTTTTTGGTCCTTAGAGCCCAGGAAGCTGCTTTTGGTGACCTGACGGCCTTGGACCTACAGTTAGCTTGTGTTTTCCTTGTTTGTGCCATTTTGTTGATTTTCGTGTCTCTTTTCTCTACTCTTTTTTATTTGTGTCATTGTTCTTTCTACAGTTAGCATAGTGAGTATTGTTGGTATAGTTAATACTTGATTAGCATAGTTAGTGTAGTTAGTACTAGTTAGCGCTGTTGGTACAGTTAGCGTAGTTAGCGTTGTTAGTAGAGACAGCATACTTAGCCCTGTTAGTACAGTTAGCATTGTTAGTTAGCGTAGTTAGCGTTGCTCGGTAGTGCTGTCAGTCAGTGTGGTTAGCAGATCACCAGGATGCAGGGCCTCACAGCCAAATCTGCTGGCAAGAAGGCTCATATTGATGACTTCCGGATCCTCCACACCATTGGTGAAGGCACCTTCGGTAAAGTGAAGTTGGCCCGGCACATTCTGACCGGGACACGGGTGGCTGTGAAGGTCATAGAGAAAAGGCGTCAGAGCTTCTCAAGTGTCCAGGCACTTTTCCGGGAAGTGTGCAGTCTGAAGGCTCTGAATCACCCCAATATTGTGAAACTGCTGGGGGTGATTGACACAGAGGAGACATTTTTCGTGGTGATGGAGTACCTCCGTGGGGGGGACATGTACCGCTATTTGAAGATCCATGGCCGTATGACAGAGGCGGAGGCCCGAGGCCCGTTCCAGCAGCTGGTCTCCGCCCTGCAGCACTGCCACCGGAGGGGCATCGTGCACCGGGACCTGAAGCCACCGAGCCTCCTCTTTGATTCCAAGATGAATATCAAACTTACAGACTTTGGCCTCAGCAACAAGTGTGATGACATTTTCCCACTGGACACGATCTGCGGCACACCCCCTTATGCTGCCCCGGAACTCTTCCTGGGGCAGAGCTCCAGCGGCCCTGCGGTGGATGTGTGGAGCCTGGGAGTAGTGCTGTACACCATGGTAACTGGGTCCCGGCCCTTTGTGGGAAAAGACTTCCAGGAGCTGCGGAAGCAAGTCCTACGAGGGCAATACCCCATCCCACCTTATCTGTCTTTGGAGATAAGGGATCTGTTACAAAAAATGATTGCCCTCAACCCCAGTGACAGAGGCACCTTACGTGACCTCATGAGGCATCCGTGGGTCAACATGGGCCAGAAGGAGCCACTCCAGCCACCCTGTGAAAAGGACCGGGAGGTGACAATGGTGAGGACTCCGGGCTTGACTTGCGACCAGATCCAGGACACTGGGACAGGCCGTGTGAGCGCCAAGAAACCCAAGGTGGAGGTCTCCATCATAACTCTGAAGCCCTTCTCTTGCGGGGACCTCTGTGGCAGTGAACTTGAGCCTTCTCCAAGCCCTGTGGTGTCCTCCCTGCAAACCAGGTGGCTCTACCACAGAAAAGATGTGCCGCTGCAGGAAGAGCAGCAGGCAGGGCAGAAGACCGGTGAGTCTGCCTGTCCCCCACCCAGCCTGGAGGCGAGGACTGCCACCCCCAGCCCAGCCCCCCAGTGTGGCACTGGGACATCCACCTCCAGCAGCAGCAGGATTGGAGCCCCAGAGGGAAGCAGCTGCCCCCTGGGTGTGTCCAACACTGGAAGGTCCTCCCACGCTGGGCAGCCTGAGAGTGTGTCCTCATCCACTGTCTCTGGCCAGAGCCAGAAAAAGCAAGGGGTGGCTGGGAGAATCTGGAACTTTATTTTGAAACATCTTTGTTGCAAGCTGCCCAGCATGAGGCGTCATAATAAAGTGAGCCCATGTGAACCCCATGGATGACCGAGGCAGGAAGGTCGGGCCGCCGCGCTCCCTGGGGCCCGGTGCAGGGGAAGAGGAGTGTGTTCTCTGCACGGCCTTCAGAAGCATCGTATCCAAGACCCTGGCCAGCTCAGAGGATGGTCCGGAGCAGCCCGGGCGACCGAAAGCGAGGCCACCGTGGCTGCAGGTCTGCCCCTCAACCCCCACCTGGGTGAAACTTGAGAGACTGGACTGTCATTCCTGGGGCACGTCTCCCCTCCCCTACTCTTCTGTCTTCCGTGTTGGTGGGGGAGGGGGATAGTTCTTGTTCCAAGAACTCCTTGGTTCTTCCAATTCTAGTTAATAAACTTGACGCTCCAGAGAGATGCATCACACTCTGCTTCGCGTCGTCCCTGCACAGAATTGGGGCTGTGCATTTTCCAGTGAGACAGGCGTGCAGCCATGGAGCGCTTGGAGGTAGTCAGAACAACTAAAGGGAAAAATGACCTAAGAGAATTAGCACAGTGACTCCCAACAGCAACAACTGCTGCACTGCAGGGCAGAAATGCAGAAAGTGTGTATTACCTTCCTGCACTACCATTCCCGAACATTTTCAGAAGGGCCGAGGGGAACTTTTGGTCCCTGCGGCCTGTGTTAATTACAACAGAGAGGCCCATTAATACACAAATTTATACACAAATCCATATATACATGTATAGCCACTTAAGTTTTTAAACTCTTCATTGAAGTTATATAACTCATTGATTTTCACAAACTAAAAGTAAGTATCTTGCACCCAGATCATGAAAGAAAATATTACCATGGTACCAGTGCCCCAGAAGTCCCCCTTTGCTCCTTTCTAGACAATAGCCACCCCACATATCCTGTCTTAAAATTGCAGAGAGCAGTTTCTGTAATGCTTATATTGTTAAAAATTGTACCGTACTATCTATCCTGTCTTATATCTGTGTTTGTGCGATTTCATTTTTGTGATTTATCTGAATTTGTTCCAGTACTATGTAGGATTTCACTGTGTATGAAAATACAGTGAACTTTATTGGAAAGCAGTTTGGGAGCATATATAAAAGCTGAAGATATACATATTCTGTAACTGTGAAATCCCACTACTAATTATATATTGACCAGAAATGTACACATGTGTTCAACATGTATAGTTTGAAATTGGACATTGAAAACTAGCTCTTAGAATTTTGAGTAACCACATTCAAATTCATGATTATGATCTGTTTGTAATATCTCCTTTTGCCTAGATGTATTTATTTAAAAATTTTAAATTTTATTGGAACTTAAAAAAAAACCTAGTTTACCTATTTTTCTCATCCCTCCCCCCCCCCGCCCCACCTCTTAAAACCACCCATTTGTTCTCTGTATCTATGTTGATAGAAGGGCGCTCTTTCTATTGAAATATTAGAAATGTAGGAGAAAATTAGTGGTTTTATAGATTCGCTAAAGGGAAGGTGAAGGAATGACCTCCTGATGACTTCCTTGTATCAAAAAAAAAAAAAAAATGTAAGGGCAACTTCATCAGTTGAAAATAAGGCAGAGAGATGATAGACTGGAGGTTTAGGGCTGAGGAAAAGATATGAGATAGTCATCATGGGTAGTTAATGAATGACTTCTTTAGGGAAATACAGGCTAGAAATGCCCAGTGATGTTACTCATTTGAGGCTGAGGAGCATGAATCTGTAGGAACATAACTTCATCGAGTTGTGAGAGATCTCAAGCAACACCAGGCTGCTTAGAAGTGAATGTGGGGTGTTAAATGGTTGGGTTCATCTAGATGTGCAGTTATTCCACATGATGGGGATGAAGATTCATGATGGGAAACAGGGACCAGGAAATGAAAGTGTCTTATAATTCATTTATATAAAAAATATATTAGGGAAAATCATATCATATACAATGAATGTCTTGATTATAAAACTGTGGGGATGTTGAACTGAAGGTGAGTTCTAGCATCATGAAGCTTTGTAGCGCTCTTCTGGATACACTCAGGAAAAGCAGGATGTTGCCACTTGTGGAAAGTGCCTTGTTGTGAATCCATTCTGCTGTATTTATAGCCACAATGAACCCATTTGCGGTGATACCAAGGACGCATTCAGTGCCTATAATTATTCACATCAAAATGATGCGAGATGGTGACAATTGATTTTCTGGGGGATTGCAGGTTTCGGTCATCCTGAGTTGTTGCTTCTCTTTGGTGTCTGAGGAAAATGTCTCCCTAGCGTGTGATGGGCAGATTTGTGATAGCTCCCACTATTCATGTCACCAGAAGCAGCAGTTGATGCATCATTTCCCAATCTACTCCATTTGTTTACTTTAGAACTCTTAGTTGTAAGTCTGGAGATGCAAATGATGGAAGGAGTTGTTTTCTAATCCTCTCCCGTGTCCTTTCGGATGCCCTGGGGTGTGAGTTCAATCGTGGGGCCCAGGGAGGAACTTGAGTAGACGCTCCTTTGTGAATCACTGACATAGTCTTGAGAGCTGTGTTCTTGAGTAGCTCTAGTTAAGTCAACCATCCGTTCACTAAGTCACCGGATAACTGCGTGTCACTTGTGACCGCAGGGAACTGATTGTAAGTAATAATAACTTCAAATATTTATAGCTATGAGCTAGGCCCTGTCCAGACACTTTATACATATCATGAAATTTAAGCCTTACAACAACCCTCTGCAGAATGTACTTTTATTATCTCCATTTTCCAGGGGAGGAAACTGAGGCTAAATAACTTGTCCAAAGTCAAAGAGGGAGAGGGAGACGGAGAAGGAGAGAGAGAGAGTTGGGATTCAAACCCGAGTCACATGGTCCCAGAGTCCTTGTTCTTACCCACTATGTTATACTACCTACCCCTGTGGATCCTTTTGTGTGCACCAAAGACTGAAGGCAGGGTTGGCTTAACTGTAACTTTTTATCCTGTTGGTCTTTTGTGATGCCCTCAGGGCTTAAGGGAAGAATAATTGAGTTGGAAAAAAACCCACCTGTGAGATTTCTTTTTTCACTCCTCACACAGAACACTTTACTTTGGACACTTCTGGTCACTAAACACGTGTGGTTTTTTTTTTTTCCCCACAGCAAACAATTCTGCAACGCTGTCTCGGTGCCCTACCATTTAACTCAATTCTGACACTATCTACCTGGAGATGACATCAGATCCACAGGTTTAGGGCTCAGTCCCACCAGACTGCCCTCCATTTCAGATGCCAATCCCAAGTCTGGGTTGTCACCTGGACTTATTGGTTATAAGTTAGAGTTATGACCCTCTTTTTGGTTTCAGTTAATTTGCTGGAGTGGCTCACGGAGCTCAGGAAACAGCTTATTTACATTTACCGATTTATTATAAAAGGTTATGATCGTAGATGAACACCCAGACGGAAGAGATGCATAGAGCAAGGTCGTGGGAAGGGGCATGGAGCTTCCACGCCCCCTTTGGGGTACCACACCCCGAGCACCTCATGTGTTCACCAGTCTGAAAGCTCTTTGAACCCAGTCCTTTTGGGTTTTAATGGAGGCTTTGTTACATAGGTGCAGTTGATTAAATCATTGGCCATTGGTTATTGTTTCAACCTCCAGCCTCTCCCCCTTTCGTGGAAACCTGGGGGTGGGACTGAAAGTTCCAACCTTGTATTCGCCCTCGGTTTTCCTGGCAATCAGTCCGCACCCTTAGGTGTGTTCCAAAAGTCACCTTGTTAACATAACAAAGGCATTTTTGTTGATCTCCTCACTGAGGAAATTCCAAGGGTTTTAGGAGCTCTGTGACGGGCGGTGGGGGGGGGGGTGGGGGGGGGGAAAGGGGACAAAGACCAAATGTATTTCTTATGATAAATCACAATAGCACAATAGTAAAGCAAGAAGACACTGATTTTCTGAGACAAACCTCTTGTACAAAATAAATTGAGAGATAATAAATCTCTATATAAAAATGATTGTACACACACACACTTATATGCCCACAAACACATATTTACCTTTCATTTTAAAGAAATCACTAGGAAAATAAGGGTTGAAGGAAAAGTTCCTTGCTCCTTTACAAGGTAGGCAAATCAACATAGGGTAAAAATAATACCCCAAGTCACCTAATCTATTTTGGAAGAGTAAAACCAAAAGAGATGAAGAATCAGTTTTATCTTGGGGAAGTTGTTTCTGATTTTAAAATGTAAGCACGATACACATGATGATAAAATGGACTTCTCAACTCAGAACAAATGAACTTTTATGAGTGTACATAACGCTAAAGTAATGATAATGAAGTAATTCAAATAAAGGGAAGGTTGGTGTGTGAGATGTCTCCAAAATTTTTCATAATATTTGGTTTTCCCTTTACTTAGGACTTCTTTTAAACAAGGCGAAAACTTAAGGTTTTCTGGCCTGTTTTGGACAAGTTGTTATGAATTTTAGCATCTCATCTTTAAATCTCTCTTCTTGAACTCCAAATGTTTCCCTCGATTACAGTGTACAGTAATAAACAACTGCTACTCTCTGCTTGTTCCCACCCACTTGTACAAGTAAGTCTGTAGTATTTCAGGACCTCTGATTTGGTTTTCAAGAGGCTTTTTCTTGTCACTGGCTCTCCTCCATTTCTGCTGACCCAGGCTTCCAAGAGTGTGAGGGATAATGGGATACACTCTCCGAAGAGTTTGATGCCTCTCTTTTTATTTGTTTTGCTCATCACTGTATTAAAAACATAAAATTCTAACTGAGTAAATTTGAAGATCGAATTGGCTTTATTCAGTGATTTATGAATCGGGCAGCATCCCATTGAGCAAGTAGAAAGGAGCTCTGCGGAGCTGTAAAAAATGCAAGAACTTTACAGGCAGGAGGGGGCAGAAAAGGGAAGTTTCTAGCTAAGAGTGGATTGTTTCAGGCAGGGTCACCTGCCTTTTGGGGGAAGGTGGGGGGGGGTCACCCCGGGGTCACCCCTCTAGTGCTGACCAGGTAATTCCAGATCTATTGGTGAAAGGTCCCATTCCTGAGAGAGGCTGAAACTGCAATTAGGTTCGCTGTTAAGTCTTGGTTTGCTGACGTGGGACTTAGCACAAGTGACTCCATTTGGGGTTTGTTGTTTCTTTACTAACAACTGTATCTCATTCCTAGCGCTTAACCCCAGTACCTAGATACTTGCTGGTGAATGGATGACCAGACCAGTGAATTCAGAATTTCAGAGAAGTTCTTTATAATGAGAGACAGGCAGAGAAATGGCAGTTCTACCACCCAGTAAGTTTTGAACTCTTGCAGGTCTGATGCCCAAATCAAGCGTGGGAACGTGAACAGTGAGACTGAGTGAAAACACAGCAGTTCTTTGTGTTTCTGTTAGAGAAACACTGGTGGGAGACAGAGGACAAAGGAAGGAGACACAGGACTGGAGTGACCTCGGCTGGGGGCGGGGTTTCACAGTGTTGGGTGCTGCAGAGAGGTAGTCAGCAGGAGCAGGGGCTGTGTACGTCATCAGAGGCATTTTTTATTGTATTTTTTTTTGTTTTGATTGACGTATAGTTGATTTACAATCTTGTGCCAATCTGCTGTATGGCAAAGTGACTCAGTTATACACATATAGACATTCTTTTTTTATATTCTTTTCCATTACAGTTTTATCACAGGATATTGACTCTAGTTCCCTGTGCTGTAGAGTAGGACCTTGTTGTTTATCCCTCCTATATATAATAGTTTACATCTGCTAATGCCACACTCCCAGCCCTTCCCTCTCCCACCCCCCTCCTCCTTGGCAACCACAAGTCTGTCCTCTATGTCTGTGAGTCTGTTGCTGTTTCATAGATAGGTTCATTTGTGCCATACTTTAGATTCCACATGTAAGTGGTATCACATGGTATTTGTCTTTCTCTTTCTGACTTACTTCACTTAATAATCTCTAGTTGCATCCATGTTGCTGCAATCATCAAAGGCATTTTAGAAGAGGCTCTGCTTGCCATAGCTTCTGGCAGCGTTGCTTCCTACAGTGGAAAGAAGAATGTTGTTGATGGGAATTCCCAAAGTTAGGCTAAAGTGGGGGTGAAGTAACTTTTCTAGGTGAAGAGGTGATCTTTTTTTTTTTCTTTTTGATTTCTATGTGTGTTTTATTATATATTAGTCTCTTAAATCAAATAGAAGACAAAAAGTGGAGCTACAAACCAAAGTTACAACAGTACTAGCTTTTCTCGTCGCCCGTCTGTCTACTTTTACCAGAGGTCTTTATTTCTTCATAAGGCTTTGAGCTACTTGTCCAGGGTCCTTGACTGCAACCTGAAGAACTCCCTGTGGCAGGCGGGTCTGGTGGTTAAGAACTCTCTCAACTCTTGATTAACTGGGAATGTCTTGATTTCTCCCTCATTTTCGAAGGAAAGTTTTGCTAGATACAGGATTCTTGGTTGACGGTTTCTTTCCTTCAACACTTCAAGTGCATTGAGTCATGCCATCTGGCCTCCGAGCCTCCTGATGAGAAATCTGCTCAATGACCTTCCTGGCAAACCTTCTCTCAGCTTCATAGACTTTCGTAATGTACCGTATCATGTCTTATGCAACAGAACGTTTTGTATAGTATCGTGAAGTCAGTTAAGTTGTAACGTTATTTTTTTTTTTAATTAGTTAATTTATTTTTGGCTGTGTTGGATCTTCGTTTCTGTGCGAGGGCTTTCTCTAGTTGCGGCAAGCGGGGGCCACTCTTCATCGCGGTGCGCGGGCCTCTCACTATCGCGGCCTCTCTTGATGCGGAGCACAGGCTCCAGACGCGCAGGCTCCAGACGCGCAGGCTCAGCAGTTGTGGCTCACGGGCCCAGTCGCTCCGCGGCCTGTGGGATCCTCCCAGACCAGGGCTCGAACCCGTGTCCCCTGCATCGACAGGCAGACTCTCAACCACTGCGCCACCAGGGAAGCCCAGTAACGTTATTTTGAGACCAGAATTTAAGGAAAAGGAATTGAACATTTCAAGTGTAGACATTATGAGGTCTCTAAAATTATTACGCATTTTCAAACTAGAAATAAAAAGGCCACTGAAGTATCCTGCAGATTTTTATTTATAACAAAGTGAATACCAATATCTAATAACACACGTAAAGAAAACTTTCTTTGGGATCCTTTTTCCTAAGTGTAAAGGGGCCTTGAACTCAAAAAGTGAGAAAACCACTGTGGTGTATCCCCAGCGGTGATGGGTCCATTTCTTGCTCTGATCTCAGAGTGCACCATTGTGATGTACTTCACAAAGCCCTATGAAAGAGAAAGGTGGGCCCAGGTTTTTGGTCCTTAGAGCCCAGGAAGCTGCTTTTGGTGACCTGACGGCCTTGGACCTACAGTTAGCTTGTGTTTTCCTTGTTTGTGCCATTTTGTTGATTTTCGTGTCTCTTTTCTCTACTCTTTTTTATTTGTGTCATTGTTCTTTCTACAGTTAGCATAGTGAGTATTGTTGGTATAGTTAATACTTGATTAGCATAGTTAGTGTAGTTAGTACTAGTTAGCGCTGTTGGTACAGTTAGCGTAGTTAGCGTTGTTAGTAGAGACAGCATACTTAGCCCTGTTAGTACAGTTAGCATTGTTAGTTAGCGTAGTTAGCGTTGCTCGGTAGTGCTGTCAGTCAGTGTGGTTAGCAGATCACCAGGATGCAGGGCCTCACAGCCAAATCTGCTGGCAAGAAGGCTCATATTGATGACTTCCGGATCCTCCACACCATTGGTGAAGGCACCTTCGGTAAAGTGAAGTTGGCCCGGCACATTCTGACCGGGACACGGGTGGCTGTGAAGGTCATAGAGAAAAGGCGTCAGAGCTTCTCAAGTGTCCAGGCACTTTTCCGGGAAGTGTGCAGTCTGAAGGCTCTGAATCACCCCAATATTGTGAAACTGCTGGGGGTGATTGACACAGAGGAGACATTTTTCGTGGTGATGGAGTACCTCCGTGGGGGGGACATGTACCGCTATTTGAAGATCCATGGCCGTATGACAGAGGCGGAGGCCCGAGGCCCGTTCCAGCAGCTGGTCTCCGCCCTGCAGCACTGCCACCGGAGGGGCATCGTGCACCGGGACCTGAAGCCACCGAGCCTCCTCTTTGATTCCAAGATGAATATCAAACTTACAGACTTTGGCCTCAGCAACAAGTGTGATGACATTTTCCCACTGGACACGATCTGCGGCACACCCCCTTATGCTGCCCCGGAACTCTTCCTGGGGCAGAGCTCCAGCGGCCCTGCGGTGGATGTGTGGAGCCTGGGAGTAGTGCTGTACACCATGGTAACTGGGTCCCGGCCCTTTGTGGGAAAAGACTTCCAGGAGCTGCGGAAGCAAGTCCTACGAGGGCAATACCCCATCCCACCTTATCTGTCTTTGGAGATAAGGGATCTGTTACAAAAAATGATTGCCCTCAACCCCAGTGACAGAGGCACCTTACGTGACCTCATGAGGCATCCGTGGGTCAACATGGGCCAGAAGGAGCCACTCCAGCCACCCTGTGAAAAGGACCGGGAGGTGACAATGGTGAGGACTCCGGGCTTGACTTGCGACCAGATCCAGGACACTGGGACAGGCCGTGTGAGCGCCAAGAAACCCAAGGTGGAGGTCTCCATCATAACTCTGAAGCCCTTCTCTTGCGGGGACCTCTGTGGCAGTGAACTTGAGCCTTCTCCAAGCCCTGTGGTGTCCTCCCTGCAAACCAGGTGGCTCTACCACAGAAAAGATGTGCCGCTGCAGGAAGAGCAGCAGGCAGGGCAGAAGACCGGTGAGTCTGCCTGTCCCCCACCCAGCCTGGAGGCGAGGACTGCCACCCCCAGCCCAGCCCCCCAGTGTGGCACTGGGACATCCACCTCCAGCAGCAGCAGGATTGGAGCCCCAGAGGGAAGCAGCTGCCCCCTGGGTGTGTCCAACACTGGAAGGTCCTCCCACGCTGGGCAGCCTGAGAGTGTGTCCTCATCCACTGTCTCTGGCCAGAGCCAGAAAAAGCAAGGGGTGGCTGGGAGAATCTGGAACTTTATTTTGAAACATCTTTGTTGCAAGCTGCCCAGCATGAGGCGTCATAATAAAGTGAGCCCATGTGAACCCCATGGATGACCGAGGCAGGAAGGTCGGGCCGCCGCGCTCCCTGGGGCCCGGTGCAGGGGAAGAGGAGTGTGTTCTCTGCACGGCCTTCAGAAGCATCGTATCCAAGACCCTGGCCAGCTCAGAGGATGGTCCGGAGCAGCCCGGGCGACCGAAAGCGAGGCCACCGTGGCTGCAGGTCTGCCCCTCAACCCCCACCTGGGTGAAACTTGAGAGACTGGACTGTCATTCCTGGGGCACGTCTCCCCTCCCCTACTCTTCTGTCTTCCGTGTTGGTGGGGGAGGGGGATAGTTCTTGTTCCAAGAACTCCTTGGTTCTTCCAATTCTAGTTAATAAACTTGACGCTCCAGAGAGATGCATCACACTCTGCTTCGCGTCGTCCCTGCACAGAATTGGGGCTGTGCATTTTCCAGTGAGACAGGCGTGCAGCCATGGAGCGCTTGGAGGTAGTCAGAACAACTAAAGGGAAAAATGACCTAAGAGAATTAGCACAGTGACTCCCAACAGCAACAACTGCTGCACTGCAGGGCAGAAATGCAGAAAGTGTGTATTACCTTCCTGCACTACCATTCCCGAACATTTTCAGAAGGGCCGAGGGGAACTTTTGGTCCCTGCGGCCTGTGTTAATTACAACAGAGAGGCCCATTAATACACAAATTTATACACAAATCCATATATACATGTATAGCCACTTAAGTTTTTAAACTCTTCATTGAAGTTATATAACTCATTGATTTTCACAAACTAAAAGTAAGTATCTTGCACCCAGATCATGAAAGAAAATATTACCATGGTACCAGTGCCCCAGAAGTCCCCCTTTGCTCCTTTCTAGACAATAGCCACCCCACATATCCTGTCTTAAAATTGCAGAGAGCAGTTTCTGTAATGCTTATATTGTTAAAAATTGTACCGTACTATCTATCCTGTCTTATATCTGTGTTTGTGCGATTTCATTTTTGTGATTTATCTGAATTTGTTCCAGTACTATGTAGGATTTCACTGTGTATGAAAATACAGTGAACTTTATTGGAAAGCAGTTTGGGAGCATATATAAAAGCTGAAGATATACATATTCTGTAACTGTGAAATCCCACTACTAATTATATATTGACCAGAAATGTACACATGTGTTCAACATGTATAGTTTGAAATTGGACATTGAAAACTAGCTCTTAGAATTTTGAGTAACCACATTCAAATTCATGATTATGATCTGTTTGTAATATCTCCTTTTGCCTAGATGTATTTATTTAAAAATTTTAAATTTTATTGGAACTTAAAAAAAAACCTAGTTTACCTATTTTTCTCATCCCTCCCCCCCCCCGCCCCACCTCTTAAAACCACCCATTTGTTCTCTGTATCTATGTTGATAGAAGGGCGCTCTTTCTATTGAAATATTAGAAATGTAGGAGAAAATTAGTGGTTTTATAGATTCGCTAAAGGGAAGGTGAAGGAATGACCTCCTGATGACTTCCTTGTATCAAAAAAAAAAAAAAAAATGTAAGGGCAACTTCATCAGTTGAAAATAAGGCAGAGAGATGATAGACTGGAGGTTTAGGGCTGAGGAAAAGATATGAGATAGTCATCATGGGTAGTTAATGAATGACTTCTTTAGGGAAATACAGGCTAGAAATGCCCAGTGATGTTACTCATTTGAGGCTGAGGAGCATGAATCTGTAGGAACATAACTTCATCGAGTTGTGAGAGATCTCAAGCAACACCAGGCTGCTTAGAAGTGAATGTGGGGTGTTAAATGGTTGGGTTCATCTAGATGTGCAGTTATTCCACATGATGGGGATGAAGATTCATGATGGGAAACAGGGACCAGGAAATGAAAGTGTCTTATAATTCATTTATATAAAAAATATATTAGGGAAAATCATATCATATACAATGAATGTCTTGATTATAAAACTGTGGGGATGTTGAACTGAAGGTGAGTTCTAGCATCATGAAGCTTTGTAGCGCTCTTCTGGATACACTCAGGAAAAGCAGGATGTTGCCACTTGTGGAAAGTGCCTTGTTGTGAATCCATTCTGCTGTATTTATAGCCACAATGAACCCATTTGCGGTGATACCAAGGACGCATTCAGTGCCTATAATTATTCACATCAAAATGATGCGAGATGGTGACAATTGATTTTCTGGGGGATTGCAGGTTTCGGTCATCCTGAGTTGTTGCTTCTCTTTGGTGTCTGAGGAAAATGTCTCCCTAGCGTGTGATGGGCAGATTTGTGATAGCTCCCACTATTCATGTCACCAGAAGCAGCAGTTGATGCATCATTTCCCAATCTACTCCATTTGTTTACTTTAGAACTCTTAGTTGTAAGTCTGGAGATGCAAATGATGGAAGGAGTTGTTTTCTAATCCTCTCCCGTGTCCTTTCGGATGCCCTGGGGTGTGAGTTCAATCGTGGGGCCCAGGGAGGAACTTGAGTAGACGCTCCTTTGTGAATCACTGACATAGTCTTGAGAGCTGTGTTCTTGAGTAGCTCTAGTTAAGTCAACCATCCGTTCACTAAGTCACCGGATAACTGCGTGTCACTTGTGACCGCAGGGAACTGATTGTAAGTAATAATAACTTCAAATATTTATAGCTATGAGCTAGGCCCTGTCCAGACACTTTATACATATCATGAAATTTAAGCCTTACAACAACCCTCTGCAGAATGTACTTTTATTATCTCCATTTTCCAGGGGAGGAAACTGAGGCTAAATAACTTGTCCAAAGTCAAAGAGGGAGAGGGAGACGGAGAAGGAGAGAGAGAGAGTTGGGATTCAAACCCGAGTCACATGGTCCCAGAGTCCTTGTTCTTACCCACTATGTTATACTACCTACCCCTGTGGATCCTTTTGTGTGCACCAAAGACTGAAGGCAGGGTTGGCTTAACTGTAACTTTTTATCCTGTTGGTCTTTTGTGATGCCCTCAGGGCTTAAGGGAAGAATAATTGAGTTGGAAAAAAACCCACCTGTGAGATTTCTTTTTTCACTCCTCACACAGAACACTTTACTTTGGACACTTCTGGTCACTAAACACGTGTGGTTTTTTTTTTTTCCCCACAGCAAACAATTCTGCAACGCTGTCTCGGTGCCCTACCATTTAACTCAATTCTGACACTATCTACCTGGAGATGACATCAGATCCACAGGTTTAGGGCTCAGTCCCACCAGACTGCCCTCCATTTCAGATGCCAATCCCAAGTCTGGGTTGTCACCTGGACTTATTGGTTATAAGTTAGAGTTATGACCCTCTTTTTGGTTTCAGTTAATTTGCTGGAGTGGCTCACGGAGCTCAGGAAACAGCTTATTTACATTTACCGATTTATTATAAAAGGTTATGATCGTAGATGAACACCCAGACGGAAGAGATGCATAGAGCAAGGTCGTGGGAAGGGGCATGGAGCTTCCACGCCCCCTTTGGGGTACCACACCCCGAGCACCTCATGTGTTCACCAGTCTGAAAGCTCTTTGAACCCAGTCCTTTTGGGTTTTAATGGAGGCTTTGTTACATAGGTGCAGTTGATTAAATCATTGGCCATTGGTTATTGTTTCAACCTCCAGCCTCTCCCCCTTTCGTGGAAACCTGGGGGTGGGACTGAAAGTTCCAACCTTGTATTCGCCCTCGGTTTTCCTGGCAATCAGTCCGCACCCTTAGGTGTGTTCCAAAAGTCACCTTGTTAACATAACAAAGGCATTTTTGTTGATCTCCTCACTGAGGAAATTCCAAGGGTTTTAGGAGCTCTGTGACGGGCGGTGGGGGGGGGGGGTGGGGGGGGGGAAAGGGGACAAAGACCAAATGTATTTCTTATGATAAATCACAATAGCACAATAGTAAAGCAAGAAGACACTGATTTTCTGAGACAAACCTCTTGTACAAAATAAATTGAGAGATAATAAATCTCTATATAAAAATGATTGTACACACACACACTTATATGCCCACAAACACATATTTACCTTTCATTTTAAAGAAATCACTAGGAAAATAAGGGTTGAAGGAAAAGTTCCTTGCTCCTTTACAAGGTAGGCAAATCAACATAGGGTAAAAATAATACCCCAAGTCACCTAATCTATTTTGGAAGAGTAAAACCAAAAGAGATGAAGAATCAGTTTTATCTTGGGGAAGTTGTTTCTGATTTTAAAATGTAAGCACGATACACATGATGATAAAATGGACTTCTCAACTCAGAACAAATGAACTTTTATGAGTGTACATAACGCTAAAGTAATGATAATGAAGTAATTCAAATAAAGGGAAGGTTGGTGTGTGAGATGTCTCCAAAATTTTTCATAATATTTGGTTTTCCCTTTACTTAGGACTTCTTTTAAACAAGGCGAAAACTTAAGGTTTTCTGGCCTGTTTTGGACAAGTTGTTATGAATTTTAGCATCTCATCTTTAAATCTCTCTTCTTGAACTCCAAATGTTTCCCTCGATTACAGTGTACAGTAATAAACAACTGCTACTCTCTGCTTGTTCCCACCCACTTGTACAAGTAAGTCTGTAGTATTTCAGGACCTCTGATTTGGTTTTCAAGAGGCTTTTTCTTGTCACTGGCTCTCCTCCATTTCTGCTGACCCAGGCTTCCAAGAGTGTGAGGGATAATGGGATACACTCTCCGAAGAGTTTGATGCCTCTCTTTTTATTTGTTTTGCTCATCACTGTATTAAAAACATAAAATTCTAACTGAGTAAATTTGAAGATCGAATTGGCTTTATTCAGTGATTTATGAATCGGGCAGCATCCCATTGAGCAAGTAGAAAGGAGCTCTGCGGAGCTGTAAAAAATGCAAGAACTTTACAGGCAGGAGGGGGCAGAAAAGGGAAGTTTCTAGCTAAGAGTGGATTGTTTCAGGCAGGGTCACCTGCCTTTTGGGGGAAGGTGGGGGGGGGTCACCCCGGGGTCACCCCTCTAGTGCTGACCAGGTAATTCCAGATCTATTGGTGAAAGGTCCCATTCCTGAGAGAGGCTGAAACTGCAATTAGGTTAGCTGTTAAGTCTTGGTTTGCTGACGTGGGACTTAGCACAAGTGACTCCATTTGGGGTTTGTTGTTTCTTTACTAACAACTGTATCTCATTCCTAGCGCTTAACCCCAGTACCTAGATACTTGCTGGTGAATGGATGACCAGACCAGTGAATTCAGAATTTCAGAGAAGTTCTTTATAATGAGAGACAGGCAGAGAAATGGCAGTTCTACCACCCAGTAAGTTTTGAACTCTTGCAGGTCTGATGCCCAAATCAAGCGTGGGAACGTGAACAGTGAGACTGAGTGAAAACACAGCAGTTCTTTGTGTTTCTGTTAGAGAAACACTGGTGGGAGACAGAGGACAAAGGAAGGAGACACAGGACTGGAGTGACCTCGGCTGGGGGCGGGGTTTCACAGTGTTGGGTGCTGCAGAGAGGTAGTCAGCAGGAGCAGGGGCTGTGTACGTCATCAGAGGCATTTTTTATTGTATTTTTTTTTGTTTTGATTGACGTATAGTTGATTTACAATCTTGTGCCAATCTGCTGTATGGCAAAGTGACTCAGTTATACACATATAGACATTCTTTTTTTATATTCTTTTCCATTACAGTTTTATCACAGGATATTGACTCTAGTTCCCTGTGCTGTAGAGTAGGACCTTGTTGTTTATCCCTCCTATATATAATAGTTTACATCTGCTAATGCCACACTCTCAGCCCTTCCCTCTCCCACCCCCCTCCTCCTTGGCAACCACAAGTCTGTTCTCTATGTCTGTGAGTCTGTTGCTGTTTCATAGATAGGTTCATTTGTGCCATACTTTAGATTCCACATGTAAGTGGTATCACATGGTATTTGTCTTTCTCTTTCTGACTTACTTCACTTAATAATCTCTAGTTGCATCCATGTTGCTGCAATCATCAAAGGCATTTTAGAAGAGGCTCTGCTTGCCATAGCTTCTGGCAGCGTTGCTTCCTACAGTGGAAAGAAGAATGTTGTTGATGGGAATTCCCAAAGTTAGGCTAAAGTGGGGGTGAAGTAACTTTTCTAGGTGAAGAGGTGATCTTTTTTTTTTCTTTTTGATTTCTATGTGTGTTTTATTATATATTAGTCTCTTAAATCAAATAGAAGACAAAAAGTGGAGCTACAAACCAAAGTTACAACAGTACTAGCTTTTCTCGTCGCCCGTCTGTCTACTTTTACCAGAGGTCTTTATTTCTTCATAAGGCTTTGAGCTACTTGTCCAGGGTCCTTGACTGCAACCTGAAGAACTCCCTGTGGCAGGCGGGTCTGGTGGTTAAGAACTCTCTCAACTCTTGATTAACTGGGAATGTCTTGATTTCTCCCTCATTTTCGAAGGAAAGTTTTGCTAGATACAGGATTCTTGGTTGACGGTTTCTTTCCTTCAACACTTCAAGTGCATTGAGTCATGCCATCTGGCCTCCGAGGCTCCTGATGAGAAATCTGCTCAATGACCTTCCTGGCAAACCTTCTCTCAGCTTCATAGACTTTCGTAATGTACCGTATCATGTCTTATGCAACAGAACGTTTTGTATAGTATCGTGAAGTCAGTTAAGTTGTAACGTTATATTTTTTTTTAATTAGTTAATTTATTTTTGGCTGTGTTGGATCTTCGTTTCTGTGCGAGGGCTTTCTCTAGTTGCGGCAAGCGGGGGCCACTCTTCATCGCGGTGCGCGGGCCTCTCACTATCGCGGCCTCTCTTGATGCGGAGCACAGGCTCCAGACGCGCAGGCTCCAGACGCGCAGGCTCAGCAGTTGTGGCTCACGGGCCCAGTCGCTCCGCGGCCTGTGGGATCCTCCCAGACCAGGGCTCGAACCCGTGTCCCCTGCATCGACAGGCAGACTCTCAACCACTGCGCCACCAGGGAAGCCCAGTAACGTTATTTTGAGACCAGAATTTAAGGAAAAGGAATTGAACATTTCAAGTGTAGACATTATGAGGTCTCTAAAATTATTACGCATTTTCAAACTAGAAATAAAAAGGCCACTGAAGTATCCTGCAGATTTTTATTTATAACAAAGTGAATACCAATATCTAATAACACACGTAAAGAAAACTTTCTTTGGGATCCTTTTTCCTAAGTGTAAAGGGGCCTTGAACTCAAAAAGTGAGAAAACCACTGTGGTGTACCCCCAGCGGTGATGGGTCCATTTCTTGCTCTGACCTCAGAGTGCACCATTGTGATGTACTTCACAAAGCCCTATGAAAGAGAAAGGTGGACCCAGGTTTTTGGTCCTTAGAGCCCAGGAAGCTGCTTTTGGTGACCTGACGGCCTTGGACCTACAGTTAGCTTGTGTTTTCCTTGTTTGTGCCATTTTGTTGATTTTCGTGTCTCTTTTCTCTACTCTTTTTTATTTGTGTCATTGTTCTTTCTACAGTTAGCATAGTGAGTATTGTTGGTATAGTTAATACTTGATTAGCATAGTTAGTGTAGTTAGTACTAGTTAGCGCTGTTGGTACAGTTAGCGTAGTTAGCGTTGTTAGTAGAGACAGCATACTTAACCCTGTTAGTACAGTTAGCATTGTTAGTTAGCGTAGTTAGCGTTGCTCGGTAGTGCTGTCAGTCAGTGTGGTTAGCAGATCACCAGGATGCAGGGCCTCACAGCCAAATCTGCTGGCAAGAAGGCTCATATTGATGACTTCCGGATCCTCCACACCATTGGTGAAGGCACCTTCGGTAAAGTGAAGTTGGCCCGGCACATTCTGACCGGGACACGGGTGGCTGTGAAGGTCATAGAGAAAAGGCGTCAGAGCTTCTCAAGTGTCCAGGCACTTTTCCGGGAAGTGTGCAGTCTGAAGGCTCTGAATCACCCCAATATTGTGAAACTGCTGGGGGTGATTGACACAGAGGAGACATTTTTCGTGGTGATGGAGTACCTCCGTGGGGGGGACATGTACCGCTATTTGAAGATCCATGGCCGTATGACAGAGGCGGAGGCCCGAGGGCCGTTCCAGCAGCTGGTCTCCGCCCTGCAGCACTGCCACCGGAGGGGCATCGTGCACCGGGACCTGAAGCCACCGAGCCTCCTCTTTGATTCCAAGATGAATATCAAACTTACAGACTTTGGCCTCAGCAACAAGTGTGATGACATTTTCCCACTGGACACGATCTGAGGCACACCCCCTTATGCTGCCCCGGAACTCTTCCTGGGGCAGAGCTCCAGCGGCCCTGCGGTGGACGTGTGGAGCCTGGGAGTAGTGCTGTACACCATGGTAACTGGGTCCCGGCCCTTTGTGGGAAAAGACTTCCAGGAGCTGCGGAAGCAAGTCCTACGAGGGCAATACCCCATCCCACCTTATCTGTCTTTGGAGATAAGGGATCTGTTACAAAAAATGATTGCCCTCAACCCCAGTGACAGAGGCACCTTACGTGACCTCATGAGGCATCCGTGGGTCAACATGGGCCAGAAGGAGCCACTCCAGCCACCCTGTGAAAAGGACCGGGAGGTGACAATGGTGAGGACTCCGGGCTTGACTTGCGACCAGATCCAGGACACTGGGACAGGCCGTGTGAGCGCCAAGAAACCCAAGGTGGAGGTCTCCATCATAACTCTGAAGCCCTTCTCTTGCGGGGACCTCTGTGGCAGTGACCTTGAGCCTTCTCCAAGCCCTGTGGTGTCCTCCCTGCAAACCAGGTGGCTCTACCACAGAAAAGATGTGCCGCTGCAGGAAGAGCAGCAGGCAGGGCAGAAGACCGGTGAGTCTGCCTGTCCCCCACCCAGCCTGGAGGCGAGGACTGCCACCCCCAGCCCAGCCCCCCAGTGTGGCACTGGGACATCCACCTCCAGCAGCAGCAGGATTGGAGCCCCAGAGGGAAGCAGCTGCCCCCTGGGTGTGTCCAACACTGGAAGGTCCTCCCACGCTGGGCAGCCTGAGAGTGTGTCCTCATCCACTGTCTCTGGCCAGAGCCAGAAAAAGCAAGGGGTGGCTGGGAGAATCTGGAACTTTATTTTGAAACATCTTTGTTGCAAGCTGCCCAGCATGAGGCGTCATAATAAAGTGAGCCCATGTGAACCCCATGGATGACCGAGGCAGGAAGGTCGGGCCGCCGCGCTCCCTGGGGCCCGGTGCAGGGGAAGAGGAGTGTGTTCTCTGCACGGCCTTCAGAAGCATCGTATCCAAGACCCTGGCCAGCTCAGAGGATGGTCCGGAGCAGCCCGGGCGACCGAAAGCGAGGCCACCGTGGCTGCAGGTCTGCCCCTCAACCCCCACCTGGGTGAAACTTGAGAGACTGGACTGTCATTCCTGGGGCACGTCTCCCCTCCCCTACTCTTCTGTCTTCCGTGTTGGTGGGGGAGGGGGATAGTTCTTGTTCCAAGAACTCCTTGGTTCTTCCAATTCTAGTTAATAAACTTGACGCTCCAGAGAGATGCATCACACTCTGCTTCGCGTCGTCCCTGCACAGAATTGGGGCTGTGCATTTTCCAGTGAGACAGGCGTGCAGCCATGGAGCGCTTGGCGGTAGTCAGAACAACTAAAGGGAAAAATGACCTAAGAGAATTAGCACAGTGACTCCCAACAGCAACAACTGCTGCACTGCAGGGCAGAAATGCAGAAAGTGTGTATTACCTTCCTGCACTACCATTCCCGAACATTTTCAGAAGGGCCGAGGGGAACTTTTGGTCCCTGCGGCCTGTGTTAATTACAACAGAGAGGCCCATTAATACACAAATTTATACACAAATCCATATATACATGTATAGCCACTTAAGTTTTTAAACTCTTCATTGAAGTTATATAACTCATTGATTTTCACAAACTAAAAGTAAGTATCTTGCACCCAGATCATGAAAGAAAATATTACCATGGTACCAGTGCCCCAGAAGTCCCCCTTTGCTCCTTTCTAGACAATAGCCACCCCACATATCCTGTCTTAAAATTGCAGAGAGCAGTTTCTGTAATGCTTATATTGTTAAAAATTGTACCGTACTATCTATCCTGTCTTATATCTGTGTTTGTGCGATTTCATTTTTGTGATTTATCTGAATTTGTTCCAGTACTATGTAGGATTTCACTGTGTATGAAAATACAGTGAACTTTATTGGAAAGCAGTTTGGGAGCATATATAAAAGCTGAAGATATACATATTCTGTAACTGTGAAATCCCACTACTAATTATATATTGACCAGAAATGTACACATGTGTTCAACATGTATAGTTTGAAATTGGACATTGAAAACTAGCTCTTAGAATTTTGAGTAACCACATTCAAATTCATGATTATGATCTGTTTGTAATATCTCCTTTTGCCTAGATGTATTTATTTAAAAATTTTAAATTTTATTGGAACTTAAAAAAAAACCTAGTTTACCTATTTTTCTCATCCCTCCCCCCCCCCGCCCCACCTCTTAAAACCACCCATTTGTTCTCTGTATCTATGTTGATAGAAGGGCGCTCTTTCTATTGAAATATTAGAAATGTAGGAGAAAATTAGTGGTTTTATAGATTCGCTAAAGGGAAGGTGAAGGAATGACCTCCTGATGACTTCCTTGTATCAAAAAAAAAAAAAAAATGTAAGGGCAACTTCATCAGTTGAAAATAAGGCAGAGAGATGATAGACTGGAGGTTTAGGGCTGAGGAAAAGATATGAGATAGTCATCATGGGTAGTTAATGAATGACTTCTTTAGGGAAATACAGGCTAGAAATGCCCAGTGATGTTACTCATTTGAGGCTGAAGAGCATGAATCTGTAGGAAGATAACTTCATCGAGTTGTGAGAGATCTCAAGCAACACCAGGCTGCTTAGAAGTAAATGTGGGGTGTTAAATGGTTGGGTTCATCTAGATGTGCAATTATTCCACATGATGGGGATGAAGATTCATGATGGGAAACAGGGACCAGGAAATGAAAGTGTCTTATAATTCATTTATATAAAAAATATATTAGGGAAAATCATATCATATACAATGAATGTCTTGATTATAAAACTGTGGGGATGTTGAACTGAAGGTGAGTTCTAGCATCATGAAGCTTTGTAGCGCTCTTCTGGATACACTCAGGAAAAGCAGGATGTTGCCACTTGTGGAAAGTGCCTTGTTGTGAATCCATTCTGCTGTATTTATAGCCACAATGAACCCATTTGCGGTGATACCAAGGACGCATTCAGTGCCTATAATTATTCACATCAAAATGATGCGAGATGGTGACAATTGATTTTCTGGGGGATTGCAGGTTTCGGTCATCCTGAGTTGTTGCTTCTCTTTGGTGTCTGAGGAAAATGTCTCCCTAGCGTGTGATGGGCAGATTTGTGATAGCTCCCACTATTCATGTCACCAGAAGCAGCAGTTGATGCATCATTTCCCAATCTACTCCATTTGTTTACTTTAGAACTCTTAGTTGTAAGTCTGGAGATGCAAATGATGGAAGGAGTTGTTTTCTAATCCTCTCCCGTGTCCTTTCGGATGCCCTGGGGTGTGAGTTCAATCGTGGGGCCCAGGGAGGAACTTGAGTAGACGCTCCTTTGTGAATCACTGACATAGTCTTGAGAGCTGTGTTCTTGAGTAGCTCTAGTTAAGTCAACCATCCGTTCACTAAGTCACCGGATAACTGCGTGTCACTTGTGACCGCAGGGAACTGATTGTAAGTAATAATAACTTCAAATATTTATAGCTATGAGCTAGGCCCTGTCCAGACACTTTATACATATCATGAAATTTAAGCCTTACAACAACCCTCTGCAGAATGTACTTTTATTATCTCCATTTTCCAGGGGAGGAAACTGAGGCTAAATAACTTGTCCAAAGTCAAAGAGGGAGAGGGAGACGGAGAAGGAGAGAGAGAGAGTTGGGATTCAAACCCGAGTCACATGGTCCCAGAGTCCTTGTTCTTACCCACTATGTTATACTACCTACCCCTGTGGATCCTTTTGTGTGCACCAAAGACTGAAGGCAGGGTTGGCTTAACTGTAACTTTTTATCCTGTTGGTCTTTTGTGATGCCCTCAGGGCTTAAGGGAAGAATAATTGAGTTGGAAAAAAACCCACCTGTGAGATTTCTTTTTTCACTCCTCACACAGAACACTTTACTTTGGACACTTCTGGTCACTAAACACGTGTGGTTTTTTTTTTTTCCCCACAGCAAACAATTCTGCAACGCTGTCTCGGTGCCCTACCATTTAACTCAATTCTGACACTATCTACCTGGAGATGACATCAGATCCACAGGTTTAGGGCTCAGTCCCACCAGACTGCCCTCCATTTCAGATGCCAATCCCAAGTCTAGGTTGTCACCTGGACTTATTGGTTATAAGTTAGAGTTATGACCCTCTTTTTGGTTTCAGTTAATTTGCTGGAGTGGCTCACGGAGCTCAGGAAAACAGCTTATTTACATTTACCGATTTCTTATAAAAGGTTATGATCGTAGATGAACACCCAGACGGAAGAGATGCATAGAGCAAGGTCGTGGGAAGGGGCATGGAGCTTCCACGCCCCCTTTGGGGTACCACACCCCGAGCACCTCATGTGTTCACCAGTCTGAAAGCTCTTTGAACCCAGTCCTTTTGGGTTTTAATGGAGGCTTTGTTACATAGGTGCAGTTGATTAAATCATTGGCCATTGGTTATTGTTTCAACCTCCAGCCTCTCCCCCTTTCGTGGAAACCTGGGGGTGGGACTGAAAGTTCCAACCTTGTATTCGCCCTCGGTTTTCCTGGCAATCAGTCCGCACCCTTAGGTGTGTTCCAAAAGTCACCTTGTTAACATAACAAAGGCATTTTTGTTGATCTCCTCACTGAGGAAATTCCAAGGGTTTTAGGAGCTCTGTGCGGGGCAGGGTGGGGGGAAGGGGACAAAGACCAAATGTATTTCTTATGATAAATCACAATAGCACAATAGTAAAGCAAGAAGACACTGATTTTCTGAGACAAACCTCTTGTACAAAATAAATTGAGAGATAATAAATCTCTATATAAAAATGATTGTACACACACACACTTATATGCCCACAAACACATATTTACCTTTCATTTTAAAGAAATCACTAGGAAAATAAGGGTTGAAGGAAAAGTTCCTTGCTCCTTTACAAGGTAGGCAAATCAACATAGGGTAAAAATAATACCCCAAGTCACCTAATCTATTTTGGAAGAGTAAAACCAAAAGAGATGAAGAATCAGTTTTATCTTGGGGAAGTTGTTTCTGATTTTAAAATGTAAGCACGATACACATGATGATAAAATGGACTTCTCAACTCAGAACAAATGAACTTTTATGAGTGTACATAACGCTAAAGTAATGATAATGAAGTAATTCAAATAAAGGGAAGGTTGGTGTGTGAGATGTCTCCAAAATTTTTCATAATATTTGGTTTTCCCTTTACTTAGGACTTCTTTTAAACAAGGCGAAAACTTAAGGTTTTCTGGCCTGTTTTGGACAAGTTGTTATGAATTTTAGCATCTCATCTTTAAATCTCTCTTCTTGAACTCCAAATGTTTCCCTCGATTACAGTGTACAGTAATAAACAACTGCTACTCTCTGCTTGTTCCCACCCACTTGTACAAGTAAGTCTGTAGTATTTCAGGACCTCTGATTTGGTTTTCAAGAGGCTTTTTCTTGTCACTGGCTCTCCTCCATTTCTGCTGACCCAGGCTTCCAAGAGTGTGAGGGATAATGGGATACACTCTCCGAAGAGTTTGATGCCTCTCTTTTTATTTGTTTTGCTCATCACTGTATTAAAAACATAAAATTCTAACTGAGTAAATTTGAAGATCGAATTGGCTTTATTCAGTGATTTATGAATCGGGCAGCATCCCATTGAGCAAGTAGAAAGGAGCTCTGCGGAGCTGTAAAAAATGCAAGAACTTTACAGGCAGGAGGGGGCAGAAAAGGGAAGTTTCTAGCTAAGAGTGGATTGTTTCAGGCAGGGTCACCTGCCTTTTGGGGGAAGGTGGGGGGGGTCACCCCGGGGTCACCCCTCTAGTGCTGACCAGGTAATTCCAGATCTATTGGTGAAAGGTCCCATTCCTGAGAGAGGCTGAAACTGCAATTAGGTTCGCTGTTAAGTCTTGGTTTGCTGACGTGGGACTTAGCACAAGTGACTCCATTTGGGGTTTGTTGTTTCTTTACTAACAACTGTATCTCATTCCTAGCGCTTAACCCCAGTACCTAGATACTTGCTGGTGAATGGATGACCAGACCAGTGAATTCAGAATTTCAGAGAAGTTCTTTATAATGAGAGACAGGCAGAGAAATGGCAGTTCTACCACCCAGTAAGTTTTGAACTCTTGCAGGTCTGATGCCCAAATCAAGCGTGGGAACGTGAACAGTGAGACTGAGTGAAAACACAGCAGTTCTTTGTGTTTCTGTTAGAGAAACACTGGTGGGAGACAGAGGACAAAGGAAGGAGACACAGGACTGGAGTGACCTCGGCTGGGGGCGGGGTTTCACAGTGTTGGGTGCTGCAGAGAGGTAGTCAGCAGGAGCAGGGGCTGTGTACGTCATCAGAGGCATTTTTTATTGTATTATTTTTTTGTTTTGATTGACGTATAGTTGATTTACAATCTTGTGCCAATCTGCTGTATGGCAAAGTGACTCAGTTATACACATATAGACATTCTTTTTTTATATTCTTTTCCATTACAGTTTTATCACAGGATATTGACTCTAGTTCCCTGTGCTGTAGAGTAGGACCTTGTTGTTTATCCCTCCTATATATAATAGTTTACATCTGCTAATGCCACACTCCCAGCCCTTCCCTCTCCCACCCCCCTCCTCCTTGGCAACCACAAGTCTGTCCTCTATGTCTGTGAGTCTGTTGCTGTTTCATAGATAGGTTCATTTGTGCCATACTTTAGATTCCACATGTAAGTGGTATCACATGGTATTTGTCTTTCTCTTTCTGACTTACTTCACTTAATAATCTCTAGTTGCATCCATGTTGCTGCAATCATCAAAGGCATTTTAGAAGAGGCTCTGCTTGCCATAGCTTCTGGCAGCGTTGCTTCCTACAGTGGAAAGAAGAATGTTGTTGATGGGAATTCCCAAAGTTAGGCTAAAGTGGGGGTGAAGTAACTTTTCTAGGTGAAGAGGTGATCTTTTTTTTTTTCTTTTTGATTTCTATGTGTGTTTTATTATATATTAGTCTCTTAAATCAAATAGAAGACAAAAAGTGGAGCTACAAACCAAAGTTACAACAGTACTAGCTTTTCTCGTCGCCCATCTGTCTACTTTTACCAGAGGTCTTTATTTCTTCATAAGGCTTTGAGCTACTTGTCCAGGGTCCTTGACTGCAACCTGAAGAACTCCCTGTGGCAGGCGGGTCTGGTGGTTAAGAACTCTCTCAACTCTTGATTAACTGGGAATGTCTTGATTTCTCCCTCATTTTCGAAGGAAAGTTTTGCTAGATACAGGATTCTTGGTTGACGGTTTCTTTCCTTCAACACTTCAAGTGCATTGAGTCATGCCATCTGGCCTCCGAGCCTCCTGATGAGAAATCTGCTCAATGACCTTCCTGGCAAACCTTCTCTCAGCTTCATAGACTTTCGTAATGTACCGTATCATGTCTTATGCAACAGAACATTTTGTATAGTATCGTGAAGTCAGTTAAGTTGTAACGTTATTTTTTTTTTTAATTAGTTAATTTATTTTTGGCTGTGTTGGATCTTCGTTTCTGTGCGAGGGCTTTCTCTAGTTGCGGCAAGCGGGGGCCACTCTTCATCGCGGTGCGCGGGCCTCTCACTATCGCGGCCTCTCTTGATGCGGAGCACAGGCTCCAGACGCGCAGGCTCCAGACGCGCAGGCTCAGCAGTTGTGGCTCACGGGCCCAGTCGCTCCGCGGCCTGTGGGATCCTCCCAGACCAGGGCTCGAACCCGTGTCCCCTGCATCGACAGGCAGACTCTCAACCACTGCGCCACCAGGGAAGCCCAGTAACGTTATTTTGAGACCAGAATTTAAGGAAAAGGAATTGAACATTTCAAGTATAGACATTATGAGGTCTCTAAAATTATTACGCATTTTCAAACTAGAAATAAAAAGGCCACTGAAGTATCCTGCAGATTTTTATTTATAACAAAGTGAATACCAATATCTAATAACACACGTAAAGAAAACTTTCTTTGGGATCCTTTTTCCTAAGTGTAAAGGGGCCTTGAACTCAAAAAGTGAGAAAACCACTGTGGTGTACCCCTAGCGGTGATGGGTCCATTTCTTGCTCTGACCTCAGAGTGCACCATTGTGATGTACTTCACAAAGCCCTATGAAAGAGAAAGGTGGACCCAGGTTTTTGGTCCTTAGAGCCCAGGAAGCTGCTTTTGGTGACCTGACGGCCTTGGACCTACAGTTAGCTTGTGTTTTCCTTGTTTGTGCCATTTTGTTGATTTTCGTGTCTCTTTTCTCTACTCTTTTTTATTTGTGTCATTGTTCTTTCTACAGTTAGCATAGTGAGTATTGTTGGTATAGTTAATACTTGATTAGCATAGTTAGTGTAGTTAGTACTAGTTAGCGCTGTTGGTACAGTTAGCGTAGTTAGCGTTGTTAGTAGAGACAGCATACTTAACCCTGTTAGTACAGTTAGCATTGTTAGTTAGCGTAGTTAGCGTTGCTCGGTAGTGCTGTCAGTCAGTGTGGTTAGCAGATCACCAGGATGCAGGGCCTCACAGCCAAATCTGCTGGCAAGAAGGCTCATATTGATGACTTCCGGATCCTCCACACCATTGGTGAAGGCACCTTCGGTAAAGTGAAGTTGGCCCGGCACATTCTGACCGGGACACGGGTGGCTGTGAAGGTCATAGAGAAAAGGCGTCAGAGCTTCTCAAGTGTCCAGGCACTTTTCCGGGAAGTGTGCAGTCTGAAGGCTCTGAATCACCCCAATATTGTGAAACTGCTGGGGGTGATTGACACAGAGGAGACATTTTTCGTGGTGATGGAGTACCTCCGTGGGGGGGACATGTACCGCTATTTGAAGATCCATGGCCGTATGACAGAGGCGGAGGCCCGAGGGCCGTTCCAGCAGCTGGTCTCCGCCCTGCAGCACTGCCACCGGAGGGGCATCGTGCACCGGGACCTGAAGCCACCGAGCCTCCTCTTTGATTCCAAGATGAATATCAAACTTACAGACTTTGGCCTCAGCAACAAGTGTGATGACATTTTCCCACTGGACACGATCTGAGGCACACCCCCTTATGCTGCCCCGGAACTCTTCCTGGGGCAGAGCTCCAGCGGCCCTGCGGTGGACGTGTGGAGCCTGGGAGTAGTGCTGTACACCATGGTAACTGGGTCCCGGCCCTTTGTGGGAAAAGACTTCCAGGAGCTGCGGAAGCAAGTCCTACGAGGGCAATACCCCATCCCACCTTATCTGTCTTTGGAGATAAGGGATCTGTTACAAAAAATGATTGCCCTCAACCCCAGTGACAGAGGCACCTTACGTGACCTCATGAGGCATCCGTGGGTCAACATGGGCCAGAAGGAGCCACTCCAGCCACCCTGTGAAAAGGACCGGGAGGTGACAATGGTGAGGACTCCGGGCTTGACTTGCGACCAGATCCAGGACACTGGGACAGGCCGTGTGAGCGCCAAGAAACCCAAGGTGGAGGTCTCCATCATAACTCTGAAGCCCTTCTCTTGCGGGGACCTCTGTGGCAGTGAACTTGAGCCTTCTCCAAGCCCTGTGGTGTCCTCCCTGCAAACCAGGTGGCTCTACCACAGAAAAGATGTGCCGCTGCAGGAAGAGCAGCAGGCAGGGCAGAAGACCGGTGAGTCTGCCTGTCCCCCACCCAGCCTGGAGGCGAGGACTGCCACCCCCAGCCCAGCCCCCCAGTGTGGCACTGGGACATCCACCTCCAGCAGCAGCAGGATTGGAGCCCCAGAGGGAAGCAGCTGCCCCCTGGGTGTGTCCAACACTGGAAGGTCCTCCCACGCTGGGCAGCCTGAGAGTGTGTCCTCATCCACTGTCTCTGGCCAGAGCCAGAAAAAGCAAGGGGTGGCTGGGAGAATCTGGAACTTTATTTTGAAACATCTTTGTTGCAAGCTGCCCAGCATGAGGCGTCATAATAAAGTGAGCCCATGTGAACCCCATGGATGACCGAGGCAGGAAGGTCGGGCCGCCGCGCTCCCTGGGGCCCGGTGCAGGGGAAGAGGAGTGTGTTCTCTGCACGGCCTTCAGAAGCATCGTATCCAAGACCCTGGCCAGCTCAGAGGATGGTCCGGAGCAGCCCGGGCGACCGAAAGCGAGGCCACCGTGGCTGCAGGTCTGCCCCTCAACCCCCACCTGGGTGAAACTTGAGAGACTGGACTGTCATTCCTGGGGCACGTCTCCCCTCCCCTACTCTTCTGTCTTCCGTGTTGGTGGGGGAGGGGGATAGTTCTTGTTCCAAGAACTCCTTGGTTCTTCCAATTCTAGTTAATAAACTTGACGCTCCAGAGAGATGCATCACACTCTGCTTCGCGTCGTCCCTGCACAGAATTGGGGCTGTGCATTTTCCAGTGAGACAGGCGTGCAGCCATGGAGCGCTTGGCGGTAGTCAGAACAACTAAAGGGAAAAATGACCTAAGAGAATTAGCACAGTGACTCCCAACAGCAACAACTGCTGCACTGCAGGGCAGAAATGCAGAAAGTGTGTATTACCTTCCTGCACTACCATTCCCGAACATTTTCAGAAGGGCCGAGGGGAACTTTTGGTCCCTGCGGCCTGTGTTAATTACAACAGAGAGGCCCATTAATACACAAATTTATACACAAATCCATATATACATGTATAGCCACTTAAGTTTTTAAACTCTTCATTGAAGTTATATAACTCATTGATTTTCACAAACTAAAAATAAGTATCTTGCACCCAGATCATGAAAGAAAATATTACCATGGTACCAGTGCCCCAGAAGTCCCCCTTTGCTCCTTTCTAGACAATAGCCACCCCACATATCCTGTCTTAAAATTGCAGAGAGCAGTTTCTGTAATGCTTATATTGTTAAAAATTGTACCGTACTATCTATCCTGTCTTATATCTGTGTTTGTGCGATTTCATTTTTGTGATTTATCTGAATTTGTTCCAGTACTATGTAGGATTTCACTGTGTATGAAAATACAGTGAACTTTATTGGAAAGCAGTTTGGGAGCATATATAAAAGCTGAAGATATACATATTCTGTAACTGTGAAATCCCACTACTAATTATATATTGACCAGAAATGTACACATGTGTTCAACATGTATAGTTTGAAATTGGACATTGAAAACTAGCTCTTAGAATTTTGAGTAACCACATTCAAATTCATGATTATGATCTGTTTGTAATATCTCCTTTTGCCTAGATGTATTTATTTAAAAATTTTAAATTTTATTGGAACTTAAAAAAAAACCTAGTTTACCTATTTTTCTCATCCCTCCCCCCCCCCGCCCCACCTCTTAAAACCACCCATTTGTTCTCTGTATCTATGTTGATAGAAGGGCGCTCTTTCTATTGAAATATTAGAAATGTAGGAGAAAATTAGTGGTTTTATAGATTCGCTAAAGGGAAGGTGAAGGAATGACCTCCTGATGACTTCCTTGTATCAAAAAAAAAAAAAAAATGTAAGGGCAACTTCATCAGTTGAAAATAAGGCAGAGAGATGATAGACTGGAGGTTTAGGGCTGAGGAAAAGATATGAGATAGTCATCATGGGTAGTTAATGAATGACTTCTTTAGGGAAATACAGGCTAGAAATGCCCAGTGATGTTACTCATTTGAGGCTGAAGAGCATGAATCTGTAGGAAGATAACTTCATCGAGTTGTGAGAGATCTCAAGCAACACCAGGCTGCTTAGAAGTAAATGTGGGGTGTTAAATGGTTGGGTTCATCTAGATGTGCAATTATTCCACATGATGGGGATGAAGATTCATGATGGGAAACAGGGACCAGGAAATGAAAGTGTCTTATAATTCATTTATATAAAAAATATATTAGGGAAAATCATATCATATACAATGAATGTCTTGATTATAAAACTGTGGGGATGTTGAACTGAAGGTGAGTTCTAGCATCATGAAGCTTTGTAGCGCTCTTCTGGATACACTCAGGAAAAGCAGGATGTTGCCACTTGTGGAAAGTGCCTTGTTGTGAATCCATTCTGCTCTATTTATAGCCACAATGAACCCATTTGCGGTGATACCAAGGACGCATTCAGTGCCTATAATTATTCACATCAAAATGATGCGAGATGGTGACAATTGATTTTCTGGGGGATTGCAGGTTTCGGTCATCCTGAGTTGTTGCTTCTCTTTGGTGTCTGAGGAAAATGTCTCCCTAGCGTGTGATGGGCAGATTTGTGATAGCTCCCACTATTCATGTCACCAGAAGCAGCAGTTGATGCATCATTTCCCAATCTACTCCATTTGTTTACTTTAGAACTCTTAGTTGTAAGTCTGGAGATGCAAATGATGGAAGGAGTTGTTTTCTAATCCTCTCCCGTGTCCTTTCGGATGCCCTGGGGTGTGAGTTCAATCGTGGGGCCCAGGGAGGAACTTGAGTAGACGCTCCTTTGTGAATCACTGACATAGTCTTGAGAGCTGTGTTCTTGAGTAGCTCTAGTTAAGTCAACCATCCGTTCACTAAGTCACCGGATAACTGCGTGTCACTTGTGACCGCAGGGAACTGATTGTAAGTAATAATAACTTCAAATATTTATAGCTATGAGCTAGGCCCTGTCCAGACACTTTATACATATCATGAAATTTAAGCCTTACAACAACCCTCTGCAGAATGTACTTTTATTATCTCCATTTTCCAGGGGAGGAAACTGAGGCTAAATAACTTGTCCAAAGTCAAAGAGGGAGAGGGAGACGGAGAAGGAGAGAGAGAGAGTTGGGATTCAAACCCGAGTCACATGGTCCCAGAGTCCTTGTTCTTACCCACTATGTTATACTACCTACCCCTGTGGATCCTTTTGTGTGCACCAAAGACTGAAGGCAGGGTTGGCTTAACTGTAACTTTTTATCCTGTTGGTCTTTTGTGATGCCCTCAGGGCTTAAGGGAAGAATAATTGAGTTGGAAAAAAACCCACCTGTGAGATTTCTTTTTTCACTCCTCACACAGAACACTTTACTTTGGACACTTCTGGTCACTAAACACGTGTGGTTTTTTTTTTTTCCCCACAGCAAACAATTCTGCAACGCTGTCTCGGTGCCCTACCATTTAACTCAATTCTGACACTATCTACCTGGAGATGACATCAGATCCACAGGTTTAGGGCTCAGTCCCACCAGACTGCCCTCCATTTCAGATGCCAATCCCAAGTCTAGGTTGTCACCTGGACTTATTGGTTATAAGTTAGAGTTATGACCCTCTTTTTGGTTTCAGTTAATTTGCTGGAGTGGCTCACGGAGCTCAGGAAAACAGCTTATTTACATTTACCGATTTCTTATAAAAGGTTATGATCGTAGATGAACACCCAGACGGAAGAGATGCATAGAGCAAGGTCGTGGGAAGGGGCATGGAGCTTCCACGCCCCCTTTGGGGTACCACACCCCGAGCACCTCATGTGTTCACCAGTCTGAAAGCTCTTTGAACCCAGTCCTTTTGGGTTTTAATGGAGGCTTTGTTACATAGGTGCAGTTGATTAAATCATTGGCCATTGGTTATTGTTTCAACCTCCAGCCTCTCCCCCTTTCGTGGAAACCTGGGGGTGGGACTGAAAGTTCCAACCTTGTATTCGCCCTCGGTTTTCCTGGCAATCAGTCCGCACCCTTAGGTGTGTTCCAAAAGTCACCTTGTTAACATAACAAAGGCATTTTTGTTGATCTCCTCACTGAGGAAATTCCAAGGGTTTTAGGAGCTCTGTGCGGGGCAGGGTGGGGGGAAGGGGACAAAGACCAAATGTATTTCTTATGATAAATCACAATAGCACAATAGTAAAGCAAGAAGACACTGATTTTCTGAGACAAACCTCTTGTACAAAATAAATTGAGAGATAATAAATCTCTATATAAAAATGATTGTACACACACACACTTATATGCCCACAAACACATATTTACCTTTCATTTTAAAGAAATCACTAGGAAAATAAGGGTTGAAGGAAAAGTTCCTTGCTCCTTTACAAGGTAGGCAAATCAACATAGGGTAAAAATAATACCCCAAGTCACCTAATCTATTTTGGAAGAGTAAAACCAAAAGAGATGAAGAATCAGTTTTATCTTGGGGAAGTTGTTTCTGATTTTAAAATGTAAGCACGATACACATGATGATAAAATGGACTTCTCAACTCAGAACAAATGAACTTTTATGAGTGTACATAACGCTAAAGTAATGATAATGAAGTAATTCAAATAAAGGGAAGGTTGGTGTGTGAGATGTCTCCAAAGTTTTTCATAATATTTGGTTTTCCCTTTACTTAGGACTTCTTTTAAACAAGGCGAAAACTTAAGGTTTTCTGGCCTGTTTTGGACAAGTTGTTATGAATTTTAGCATCTCATCTTTAAATCTCTCTTCTTGAACTCCAAATGTTTCCCTCGATTACAGTGTACAGTAATAAACAACTGCTACTCTCTGCTTGTTCCCACCCACTTGTACAAGTAAGTCTGTAGTATTTCAGGACCTCTGATTTGGTTTTCAAGAGGCTTTTTCTTGTCACTGGCTCTCCTCCATTTCTGCTGACCCAGGCTTCCAAGAGTGTGAGGGATAATGGGATACACTCTCCGAAGAGTTTGATGCCTCTCTTTTTATTTGTTTTGCTCATCACTGTATTAAAAACATAAAATTCTAACTGAGTACATTTGAAGATCGAATTGGCTTTATTCAGTGATTTATGAATCGGGCAGCATCCCATTGAGCAAGTAGAAAGGAGCTCTGCGGAGCTGTAAAAAATGCAAGAACTTTACAGGCAGGAGGGGGCAGAAAAGGGAAGTTTCTAGCTAAGAGTGGATTGTTTCAGGCAGGGTCACCTGCCTTTTGGGGGAAGGTGGGGGGGGTCACCCCGGGGTCACCCCTCTAGTGCTGACCAGGTAATTCCAGATCTATTGGTGAAAGGTCCCATTCCTGAGAGAGGCTGAAACTGCAATTAGGTTCGCTGTTAAGTCTTGGTTTGCTGACGTGGGACTTAGCACAAGTGACTCCATTTGGGGTTTGTTGTTTCTTTACTAACAACTGTATCTCATTCCTAGCGCTTAACCCCAGTACCTAGATACTTGCTGGTGAATGGATGACCAGACCAGTGAATTCAGAATTTCAGAGAAGTTCTTTATAATGAGAGACAGGCAGAGAAATGGCAGTTCTACCACCCAGTAAGTTTTGAACTCTTGCAGGTCTGATGCCCAAATCAAGCGTGGGAACGTGAACAGTGAGACTGAGTGAAAACACAGCAGTTCTTTGTGTTTCTGTTAGAGAAACACTGGTGGGAGACAGAGGACAAAGGAAGGAGACACAGGACTGGAGTGACCTCGGCTGGGGGGGGGGTTTCACAGTGTTGGGTGCTGCAGAGAGGTAGTCAGCAGGAGCAGGGGCTGTGTACGTCATCAGAGGCATTTTTTATTGTATTTTTTTTTGTTTTGATTGACGTATAGTTGATTTACAATCTTGTGCCAATCTGCTGTATGGCAAAGTGACTCAGTTATACACATATAGACATTCTTTTTTTATATTCTTTTCCATTACAGTTTTATCACAGGATATTGACTCTAGTTCCCTGTGCTGTAGAGTAGGACCTTGTTGTTTATCCCTCCTATATATAATAGTTTACATCTGCTAATGCCACACTCCCAGCCCTTCCCTCTCCCACCCCCCTCCTCCTTGGCAACCACAAGTCTGTTCTCTATGTCTGTGAGTCTGTTGCTGTTTCATAGATAGGTTCATTTGTGCCATACTTTAGATTCCACATGTAAGTGGTATCACATGGTATTTGTCTTTCTCTTTCTGACTTACTTCACTTAATAATCTCTAGTTGCATCCATGTTGCTGCAATCATCAAAGGCATTTTAGAAGAGGCTCTGCTTGCCATAGCTTCTGGCAGCGTTGCTTCCTACAGTGGAAAGAAGAATGTTGTTGATGGGAATTCCCAAAGTTAGGCTAAAGTGGGGGTGAAGTAACTTTTCTAGGTGAAGAGGTGATCTTTTTTTTTTTCTTTTTGATTTCTATGTGTGTTTTATTATATATTAGTCTCTTAAATCAAATAGAAGACAAAAAGTGGAGCTACAAACCAAAGTTACAACAGTACTAGCTTTTCTCGTCGCCCGTCTGTCTACTTTTACCAGAGGTCTTTATTTCTTCATAAGGCTTTGAGCTACTTGTCCAGGGTCCTTGACTGCAACCTGAAGAACTCCCTGTGGCAGGCGGGTCTGGTGGTTAAGAACTCTCTCAACTCTTGATTAACTGGGAATGTCTTGATTTCTCCCTCATTTTCGAAGGAAAGTTTTGCTAGATACAGGATTCTTGGTTGACGGTTTCTTTCCTTCAACACTTCAAGTGCATTGAGTCATGCCATCTGGCCTCCGAGCCTCCTGATGAGAAATCTGCTCAATGACCTTCCTGGCAAACCTTCTCTCAGCTTCATAGACTTTCGTAATGTACCGTATCATGTCTTATGCAACAGAACATTTTGTATAGTATCGTGAAGTCAGTTAAGTTGTAACGTTATATTTTTTTTTAATTAGTTAATTTATTTTTGGCTGTGTTGGATCTTCGTTTCTGTGCGAGGGCTTTCTCTAGTTGCGGCAAGCGGGGGCCACTCTTCATCGCGGTGCGCGGGCCTCTCACTATCGCGGCCTCTCTTGATGCGGAGCACAGGCTCCAGACGCGCAGGCTCCAGACGCGCAGGCTCAGCAGTTGTGGCTCACGGGCCCAGTCGCTCCGCGGCCTGTGGGATCCTCCCAGACCAGGGCTCGAACCCGTGTCCCCTGCATCGACAGGCAGACTCTCAACCACTGCGCCACCAGGGAAGCCCAGTAACGTTATTTTGAGACCAGAATTTAAGGAAAAGGAATTGAACATTTCAAGTGTAGACATTATGAGGTCTCTAAAATTATTACGCATTTTCAAACTAGAAATAAAAAGGCCACTGAAGTATCCTGCAGATTTTTATTTATAACAAAGTGAATACCAATATCTAATAACACACGTAAAGAAAACTTTCTTTGGGATCCTTTTTCCTAAGTGTAAAGGGGCCTTGAACTCAAAAAGTGAGAAAACCACTGTGGTGTACCCCCAGCGGTGATGGGTCCATTTCTTGCTCTGACCTCAGAGTGCACCATTGTGATGTACTTCACAAAGCCCTATGAAAGAGAAAGGTGGACCCAGGTTTTTGGTCCTTAGAGCCCAGGAAGCTGCTTTTGGTGACCTGACGGCCTTGGACCTACAGTTAGCTTGTGTTTTCCTTGTTTGTGCCATTTTGTTGATTTTCGTGTCTCTTTTCTCTACTCTTTTTTATTTGTGTCATTGTTCTTTCTACAGTTAGCATAGTGAGTATTGTTGGTATAGTTAATACTTGATTAGCATAGTTAGTGTAGTTAGTACTAGTTAGCGCTGTTGGTACAGTTAGCGTAGTTAGCGTTGTTAGTAGAGACAGCATACTTAACCCTGTTAGTACAGTTAGCATTGTTAGTTAGCGTAGTTAGCGTTGCTCGGTAGTGCTGTCAGTCAGTGTGGTTAGCAGATCACCAGGATGCAGGGCCTCACAGCCAAATCTGCTGGCAAGAAGGCTCATATTGATGACTTCCGGATCCTCCACACCATTGGTGAAGGCACCTTCGGTAAAGTGAAGTTGGCCCGGCACATTCTGACCGGGACACGGGTGGCTGTGAAGGTCATAGAGAAAAGGCGTCAGAGCTTCTCAAGTGTCCAGGCACTTTTCCGGGAAGTGTGCAGTCTGAAGGCTCTGAATCACCCCAATATTGTGAAACTGCTGGGGGTGATTGACACAGAGGAGACATTTTTCGTGGTGATGGAGTACCTCCGTGGGGGGGACATGTACCGCTATTTGAAGATCCATGGCCGTATGACAGAGGCGGAGGCCCGAGGGCCGTTCCAGCAGCTGGTCTCCGCCCTGCAGCACTGCCACCGGAGGGGCATCGTGCACCGGGACCTGAAGCCACCGAGCCTCCTCTTTGATTCCAAGATGAATATCAAACTTACAGACTTTGGCCTCAGCAACAAGTGTGATGACATTTTCCCACTGGACACGATCTGCGGCACACCCCCTTATGCTGCCCCGGAACTCTTCCTGGGGCAGAGCTCCAGCGGCCCTGCGGTGGACGTGTGGAGCCTGGGAGTAGTGCTGTACACCATGGTAACTGGGTCCCGGCCCTTTGTGGGAAAAGACTTCCAGGAGCTGCGGAAGCAAGTCCTACGAGGGCAATACCCCATCCCACCTTATCTGTCTTTGGAGATAAGGGATCTGTTACAAAAAATGATTGCCCTCAACCCCAGTGACAGAGGCACCTTACGTGACCTCATGAGGCATCCGTGGGTCAACATGGGCCAGAAGGAGCCACTCCAGCCACCCTGTGAAAAGGACCGGGAGGTGACAATGGTGAGGACTCCGGGCTTGACTTGCGACCAGATCCAGGACACTGGGACAGGCCGTGTGAGCGCCAAGAAACCCAAGGTGGAGGTCTCCATCATAACTCTGAAGCCCTTCTCTTGCGGGGACCTCTGTGGCAGTGACCTTGAGCCTTCTCCAAGCCCTGTGGTGTCCTCCCTGCAAACCAGGTGGCTCTACCACAGAAAAGATGTGCCGCTGCAGGAAGAGCAGCAGGCAGGGCAGAAGACCGGTGAGTCTGCCTGTCCCCCACCCAGCCTGGAGGCGAGGACTGCCACCCCCAGCCCAGCCCCCCAGTGTGGCACTGGGACATCCACCTCCAGCAGCAGCAGGATTGGAGCCCCAGAGGGAAGCAGCTGCCCCCTGGGTGTGTCCAACACTGGAAGGTCCTCCCACGCTGGGCAGCCTGAGAGTGTGTCCTCATCCACTGTCTCTGGCCAGAGCCAGAAAAAGCAAGGGGTGGCTGGGAGAATCTGGAACTTTATTTTGAAACATCTTTGTTGCAAGCTGCCCAGCATGAGGCGTCATAATAAAGTGAGCCCATGTGAACCCCATGGATGACCGAGGCAGGAAGGTCGGGCCGCCGCGCTCCCTGGGGCCCGGTGCAGGGGAAGAGGAGTGTGTTCTCTGCACGGCCTTCAGAAGCATCGTATCCAAGACCCTGGCCAGCTCAGAGGATGGTCCGGAGCAGCCCGGGCGACCGAAAGCGAGGCCACCGTGGCTGCAGGTCTGCCCCTCAACCCCCACCTGGGTGAAACTTGAGAGACTGGACTGTCATTCCTGGGGCACGTCTCCCCTCCCCTACTCTTCTGTCTTCCGTGTTGGTGGGGGAGGGGGATAGTTCTTGTTCCAAGAACTCCTTGGTTCTTCCAATTCTAGTTAATAAACTTGACGCTCCAGAGAGATGCATCACACTCTGCTTCGCGTCGTCCCTGCACAGAATTGGGGCTGTGCATTTTCCAGTGAGACAGGCGTGCAGCCATGGAGCGCTTGGCGGTAGTCAGAACAACTAAAGGGAAAAATGACCTAAGAGAATTAGCACAGTGACTCCCAACAGCAACAACTGCTGCACTGCAGGGCAGAAATGCAGAAAGTGTGTATTACCTTCCTGCACTACCATTCCCGAACATTTTCAGAAGGGCCGAGGGGAACTTTTGGTCCCTGCGGCCTGTGTTAATTACAACAGAGAGGCCCATTAATACACAAATTTATACACAAATCCATATATACATGTATAGCCACTTAAGTTTTTAAACTCTTCATTGAAGTTATATAACTCATTGATTTTCACAAACTAAAAATAAGTATCTTGCACCCAGATCATGAAAGAAAATATTACCATGGTACCAGTGCCCCAGAAGTCCCCCTTTGCTCCTTTCTAGACAATAGCCACCCCACATATCCTGTCTTAAAATTGCAGAGAGCAGTTTCTGTAATGCTTATATTGTTAAAAATTGTACCGTACTATCTATCCTGTCTTATATCTGTGTTTGTGCGATTTCATTTTTGTGATTTATCTGAATTTGTTCCAGTACTATGTAGGATTTCACTGTGTATGAAAATACAGTGAACTTTATTGGAAAGCAGTTTGGGAGCATATATAAAAGCTGAAGATATACATATTCTGTAACTGTGAAATCCCACTACTAATTATATATTGACCAGAAATGTACACATGTGTTCAACATGTATAGTTTGAAATTGGACATTGAAAACTAGCTCTTAGAATTTTGAGTAACCACATTCAAATTCATGATTATGATCTGTTTGTAATATCTCCTTTTGCCTAGATGTATTTATTTAAAAATTTTAAATTTTATTGGAACTTAAAAAAAAACCTAGTTTACCTATTTTTCTCATCCCTCCCCCCCCCCGCCCCACCTCTTAAAACCACCCATTTGTTCTCTGTATCTATGTTGATAGAAGGGCGCTCTTTCTATTGAAATATTAGAAATGTAGGAGAAAATTAGTGGTTTTATAGATTCGCTAAAGGGAAGGTGAAGGAATGACCTCCTGATGACTTCCTTGTATCAAAAAAAAAAAAAAAATGTAAGGGCAACTTCATCAGTTGAAAATAAGGCAGAGAGATGATAGACTGGAGGTTTAGGGCTGAGGAAAAGATATGAGATAGTCATCATGGGTAGTTAATGAATGACTTCTTTAGGGAAATACAGGCTAGAAATGCCCAGTGATGTTACTCATTTGAGGCTGAAGAGCATGAATCTGTAGGAAGATAACTTCATCGAGTTGTGAGAGATCTCAAGCAACACCAGGCTGCTTAGAAGTAAATGTGGGGTGTTAAATGGTTGGGTTCATCTAGATGTGCAATTATTCCACATGATGGGGATGAAGATTCATGATGGGAAACAGGGACCAGGAAATGAAAGTGTCTTATAATTCATTTATATAAAAAATATATTAGGGAAAATCATATCATATACAATGAATGTCTTGATTATAAAACTGTGGGGATGTTGAACTGAAGGTGAGTTCTAGCATCATGAAGCTTTGTAGCGCTCTTCTGGATACACTCAGGAAAAGCAGGATGTTGCCACTTGTGGAAAGTGCCTTGTTGTGAATCCATTCTGCTCTATTTATAGCCACAATGAACCCATTTGCGGTGATACCAAGGACGCATTCAGTGCCTATAATTATTCACATCAAAATGATGCGAGATGGTGACAATTGATTTTCTGGGGGATTGCAGGTTTCGGTCATCCTGAGTTGTTGCTTCTCTTTGGTGTCTGAGGAAAATGTCTCCCTAGCGTGTGATGGGCAGATTTGTGATAGCTCCCACTATTCATGTCACCAGAAGCAGCAGTTGATGCATCATTTCCCAATCTACTCCATTTGTTTACTTTAGAACTCTTAGTTGTAAGTCTGGAGATGCAAATGATGGAAGGAGTTGTTTTCTAATCCTCTCCCGTGTCCTTTCGGATGCCCTGGGGTGTGAGTTCAATCGTGGGGCCCAGGGAGGAACTTGAGTAGACGCTCCTTTGTGAATCACTGACATAGTCTTGAGAGCTGTGTTCTTGAGTAGCTCTAGTTAAGTCAACCATCCGTTCACTAAGTCACCGGATAACTGCGTGTCACTTGTGACCGCAGGGAACTGATTGTAAGTAATAATAACTTCAAATATTTATAGCTATGAGCTAGGCCCTGTCCAGACACTTTATACATATCATGAAATTTAAGCCTTACAACAACCCTCTGCAGAATGTACTTTTATTATCTCCATTTTCCAGGGGAGGAAACTGAGGCTAAATAACTTGTCCAAAGTCAAAGAGGGAGAGGGAGACGGAGAAGGAGAGAGAGAGAGTTGGGATTCAAACCCGAGTCACATGGTCCCAGAGTCCTTGTTCTTACCCACTATGTTATACTACCTACCCCTGTGGATCCTTTTGTGTGCACCAAAGACTGAAGGCAGGGTTGGCTTAACTGTAACTTTTTATCCTGTTGGTCTTTTGTGATGCCCTCAGGGCTTAAGGGAAGAATAATTGAGTTGGAAAAAAACCCACCTGTGAGATTTCTTTTTTCACTCCTCACACAGAACACTTTACTTTGGACACTTCTGGTCACTAAACACGTGTGGTTTTTTTTTTTTCCCCACAGCAAACAATTCTGCAACGCTGTCTCGGTGCCCTACCATTTAACTCAATTCTGACACTATCTACCTGGAGATGACATCAGATCCACAGGTTTAGGGCTCAGTCCCACCAGACTGCCCTCCATTTCAGATGCCAATCCCAAGTCTAGGTTGTCACCTGGACTTATTGGTTATAAGTTAGAGTTATGACCCTCTTTTTGGTTTCAGTTAATTTGCTGGAGTGGCTCACGGAGCTCAGGAAAACAGCTTATTTACATTTACCGATTTCTTATAAAAGGTTATGATCGTAGATGAACACCCAGACGGAAGAGATGCATAGAGCAAGGTCGTGGGAAGGGGCATGGAGCTTCCACGCCCCCTTTGGGGTACCACACCCCGAGCACCTCATGTGTTCACCAGTCTGAAAGCTCTTTGAACCCAGTCCTTTTGGGTTTTAATGGAGGCTTTGTTACATAGGTGCAGTTGATTAAATCATTGGCCATTGGTTATTGTTTCAACCTCCAGCCTCTCCCCCTTTCGTGGAAACCTGGGGGTGGGACTGAAAGTTCCAACCTTGTATTCGCCCTCGGTTTTCCTGGCAATCAGTCCGCACCCTTAGGTGTGTTCCAAAAGTCACCTTGTTAACATAACAAAGGCATTTTTGTTGATCTCCTCACTGAGGAAATTCCAAGGGTTTTAGGAGCTCTGTGCGGGGCAGGGGGGGGGGAAGGGGACAAAGACCAAATGTATTTCTTATGATAAATCACAATAGCACAATAGTAAAGCAAGAAGACACTGATTTTCTGAGACAAACCTCTTGTACAAAATAAATTGAGAGATAATAAATCTCTATATAAAAATGATTGTACACACACACACTTATATGCCCACAAACACATATTTACCTTTCATTTTAAAGAAATCACTAGGAAAATAAGGGTTGAAGGAAAAGTTCCTTGCTCCTTTACAAGGTAGGCAAATCAACATAGGGTAAAAATAATACCCCAAGTCACCTAATCTATTTTGGAAGAGTAAAACCAAAAGAGATGAAGAATCAGTTTTATCTTGGGGAAGTTGTTTCTGATTTTAAAATGTAAGCACGATACACATGATGATAAAATGGACTTCTCAACTCAGAACAAATGAACTTTTATGAGTGTACATAACGCTAAAGTAATGATAATGAAGTAATTCAAATAAAGGGAAGGTTGGTGTGTGAGATGTCTCCAAAGTTTTTCATAATATTTGGTTTTCCCTTTACTTAGGACTTCTTTTAAACAAGGCGAAAACTTAAGGTTTTCTGGCCTGTTTTGGACAAGTTGTTATGAATTTTAGCATCTCATCTTTAAATCTCTCTTCTTGAACTCCAAATGTTTCCCTCGATTACAGTGTACAGTAATAAACAACTGCTACTCTCTGCTTGTTCCCACCCACTTGTACAAGTAAGTCTGTAGTATTTCAGGACCTCTGATTTGGTTTTCAAGAGGCTTTTTCTTGTCACTGGCTCTCCTCCATTTCTGCTGACCCAGGCTTCCAAGAGTGTGAGGGATAATGGGATACACTCTCCGAAGAGTTTGATGCCTCTCTTTTTATTTGTTTTGCTCATCACTGTATTAAAAACATAAAATTCTAACTGAGTAAATTTGAAGATCGAATTGGCTTTATTCAGTGATTTATGAATCGGGCAGCATCCCATTGAGCAAGTAGAAAGGAGCTCTGCGGAGCTGTAAAAAATGCAAGAACTTTACAGGCAGGAGGGGGCAGAAAAGGGAAGTTTCTAGCTAAGAGTGGATTGTTTCAGGCAGGGTCACCTGCCTTTTGGGGGAAGGTGGGGGGGGGTCACCCCGGGGTCACCCCTCTAGTGCTGACCAGGTAATTCCAGATCTATTGGTGAAAGGTCCCATTCCTGAGAGAGGCTGAAACTGCAATTAGGTTAGCTGTTAAGTCTTGGTTTGCTGACGTGGGACTTAGCACAAGTGACTCCATTTGGGGTTTGTTGTTTCTTTACTAACAACTGTATCTCATTCCTAGCGCTTAACCCCAGTACCTAGATACTTGCTGGTGAATGGATGACCAGACCAGTGAATTCAGAATTTCAGAGAAGTTCTTTATAATGAGAGACAGGCAGAGAAATGGCAGTTCTACCACCCAGTAAGTTTTGAACTCTTGCAGGTCTGATGCCCAAATCAAGCGTGGGAACGTGAACAGTGAGACTGAGTGAAAACACAGCAGTTCTTTGTGTTTCTGTTAGAGAAACACTGGTGGGAGACAGAGGACAAAGGAAGGAGACACAGGACTGGAGTGACCTCGGCTGGGGGCGGGGTTTCACAGTGTTGGGTGCTGCAGAGAGGTAGTCAGCAGGAGCAGGGGCTGTGTACGTCATCAGAGGCATTTTTTATTGTATTATTTTTTTGTTTTGATTGACGTATAGTTGATTTACAATCTTGTGCCAATCTGCTGTATGGCAAAGTGACTCAGTTATACACATATAGACATTCTTTTTTTATATTCTTTTCCATTACAGTTTTATCACAGGATATTGACTCTAGTTCCCTGTGCTGTAGAGTAGGACCTTGTTGTTTATCCCTCCTATATATAATAGTTTACACCTGCTAATGCCACACTCCCAGCCCTTCCCTCTCCCACCCCCCTCCTCCTTGGCAACCACAAGTCTGTCCTCTATGTCTGTGAGTCTGTTGCTGTTTCATAGATAGGTTCATTTGTGCCATACTTTAGATTCCACATGTAAGTGGTATCACATGGTATTTGTCTTTCTCTTTCTGACTTATTCACTTAATAATCTCTAGTTGCATCCATGTTGCTGCAATCATCAAAGGCATTTTAGAAGAGGCTCTGCTTGCCATAGCTTCTGGCAGCGTTGCTTCCTACAGTGGAAAGAAGAATGTTGTTGATGGGAATTCCCAAAGTTAGGCTAAAGTGGGGGTGAAGTAACTTTTCTAGGTGAAGAGGTGATCTTTTTTTTTTTCTTTTTGATTTCTATGTGTGTTTTATTATATATTAGTCTCTTAAATCAAATAGAAGACAAAAAGTGGAGCTACAAACCAAAGTTACAACAGTACTAGCTTTTCTCGTCGCCCATCTGTCTACTTTTACCAGAGGTCTTTATTTCTTCATAAGGCTTTGAGCTACTTGTCCAGGGTCCTTGACTGCAACCTGAAGAACTCCCTGTGGCAGGCGGGTCTGGTGGTTAAGAACTCTCTCAACTCTTGATTAACTGGGAATGTCTTGATTTCTCCCTCATTTTCGAAGGAAAGTTTTGCTAGATACAGGATTCTTGGTTGACGGTTTCTTTCCTTCAACACTTCAAGTGCATTGAGTCATGCCATCTGGCCTCCGAGGCTCCTGATGAGAAATCTGCTCAATGACCTTCCTGGCAAACCTTCTCTCAGCTTCATAGACTTTCGTAATGTACCGTATCATGTCTTATGCAACAGAACATTTTGTATAGTATCGTGAAGTCAGTTAAGTTGTAACGTTATTTTTTTTTTTAATTAGTTAATTTATTTTTGGCTGTGTTGGATCTTCGTTTCTGTGCGAGGGCTTTCTCTAGTTGCGGCAAGCGGGGGCCACTCTTCATCGCGGTGCGCGGGCCTCTCACTATCGCGGCCTCTCTTGATGCGGAGCACAGGCTCCAGACGCGCAGGCTCCAGACGCGCAGGCTCAGCAGTTGTGGCTCACGGGCCCAGTCGCTCCGCGGCCTGTGGGATCCTCCCAGACCAGGGCTCGAACCCGTGTCCCCTGCATCGACAGGCAGACTCTCAACCACTGCGCCACCAGGGAAGCCCAGTAACGTTATTTTGAGACCAGAATTTAAGGAAAAGGAATTGAACATTTCAAGTATAGACATTATGAGGTCTCTAAAATTATTACGCATTTTCAAACTAGAAATAAAAAGGCCACTGAAGTATCCTGCAGATTTTTATTTATAACAAAGTGAATACCAATATCTAATAACACACGTAAAGAAAACTTTCTTTGGGATCCTTTTTCCTAAGTGTAAAGGGGCCTTGAACTCAAAAAGTGAGAAAACCACTGTGGTGTACCCCTAGCGGTGATGGGTCCATTTCTTGCTCTGACCTCAGAGTGCACCATTGTGATGTACTTCACAAAGCCCTATGAAAGAGAAAGGTGGACCCAGGTTTTTGGTCCTTAGAGCCCAGGAAGCTGCTTTTGGTGACCTGACGGCCTTGGACCTACAGTTAGCTTGTGTTTTCCTTGTTTGTGCCATTTTGTTGATTTTCGTGTCTCTTTTCTCTACTCTTTTTTATTTGTGTCATTGTTCTTTCTACAGTTAGCATAGTGAGTATTGTTGGTATAGTTAATACTTGATTAGCATAGTTAGTGTAGTTAGTACTAGTTAGCGCTGTTGGTACAGTTAGCGTAGTTAGCGTTGTTAGTAGAGACAGCATACTTAACCCTGTTAGTACAGTTAGCATTGTTAGTTAGCGTAGTTAGCGTTGCTCGGTAGTGCTGTCAGTCAGTGTGGTTAGCAGATCACCAGGATGCAGGGCCTCACAGCCAAATCTGCTGGCAAGAAGGCTCATATTGATGACTTCCGGATCCTCCACACCATTGGTGAAGGCACCTTCGGTAAAGTGAAGTTGGCCCGGCACATTCTGACCGGGACACGGGTGGCTGTGAAGGTCATAGAGAAAAGGCGTCAGAGCTTCTCAAGTGTCCAGGCACTTTTCCGGGAAGTGTGCAGTCTGAAGGCTCTGAATCACCCCAATATTGTGAAACTGCTGGGGGTGATTGACACAGAGGAGACATTTTTCGTGGTGATGGAGTACCTCCGTGGGGGGGACATGTACCGCTATTTGAAGATCCATGGCCGTATGACAGAGGCGGAGGCCCGAGGGCCGTTCCAGCAGCTGGTCTCCGCCCTGCAGCACTGCCACCGGAGGGGCATCGTGCACCGGGACCTGAAGCCACCGAGCCTCCTCTTTGATTCCAAGATGAATATCAAACTTACAGACTTTGGCCTCAGCAACAAGTGTGATGACATTTTCCCACTGGACACGATCTGCGGCACACCCCCTTATGCTGCCCCGGAACTCTTCCTGGGGCAGAGCTCCAGCGGCCCTGCGGTGGACGTGTGGAGCCTGGGAGTAGTGCTGTACACCATGGTAACTGGGTCCCGGCCCTTTGTGGGAAAAGACTTCCAGGAGCTGCGGAAGCAAGTCCTACGAGGGCAATACCCCATCCCACCTTATCTGTCTTTGGAGATAAGGGATCTGTTACAAAAAATGATTGCCCTCAACCCCAGTGACAGAGGCACCTTACGTGACCTCATGAGGCATCCGTGGGTCAACATGGGCCAGAAGGAGCCACTCCAGCCACCCTGTGAAAAGGACCGGGAGGTGACAATGGTGAGGACTCCGGGCTTGACTTGCGACCAGATCCAGGACACTGGGACAGGCCGTGTGAGCGCCAAGAAACCCAAGGTGGAGGTCTCCATCATAACTCTGAAGCCCTTCTCTTGCGGGGACCTCTGTGGCAGTGACCTTGAGCCTTCTCCAAGCCCTGTGGTGTCCTCCCTGCAAACCAGGTGGCTCTACCACAGAAAAGATGTGCCGCTGCAGGAAGAGCAGCAGGCAGGGCAGAAGACCGGTGAGTCTGCCTGTCCCCCACCCAGCCTGGAGGCGAGGACTGCCACCCCCAGCCCAGCCCCCCAGTGTGGCACTGGGACATCCACCTCCAGCAGCAGCAGGATTGGAGCCCCAGAGGGAAGCAGCTGCCCCCTGGGTGTGTCCAACACTGGAAGGTCCTCCCACGCTGGGCAGCCTGAGAGTGTGTCCTCATCCACTGTCTCTGGCCAGAGCCAGAAAAAGCAAGGGGTGGCTGGGAGAATCTGGAACTTTATTTTGAAACATCTTTGTTGCAAGCTGCCCAGCATGAGGCGTCATAATAAAGTGAGCCCATGTGAACCCCATGGATGACCGAGGCAGGAAGGTCGGGCCGCCGCGCTCCCTGGGGCCCGGTGCAGGGGAAGAGGAGTGTGTTCTCTGCACGGCCTTCAGAAGCATCGTATCCAAGACCCTGGCCAGCTCAGAGGATGGTCCGGAGCAGCCCGGGCGACCGAAAGCGAGGCCACCGTGGCTGCAGGTCTGCCCCTCAACCCCCACCTGGGTGAAACTTGAGAGACTGGACTGTCATTCCTGGGGCACGTCTCCCCTCCCCTACTCTTCTGTCTTCCGTGTTGGTGGGGGAGGGGGATAGTTCTTGTTCCAAGAACTCCTTGGTTCTTCCAATTCTAGTTAATAAACTTGACGCTCCAGAGAGATGCATCACACTCTGCTTCGCGTCGTCCCTGCACAGAATTGGGGCTGTGCATTTTCCAGTGAGACAGGCGTGCAGCCATGGAGCGCTTGGCGGTAGTCAGAACAACTAAAGGGAAAAATGACCTAAGAGAATTAGCACAGTGACTCCCAACAGCAACAACTGCTGCACTGCAGGGCAGAAATGCAGAAAGTGTGTATTACCTTCCTGCACTACCATTCCCGAACATTTTCAGAAGGGCCGAGGGGAACTTTTGGTCCCTGCGGCCTGTGTTAATTACAACAGAGAGGCCCATTAATACACAAATTTATACACAAATCCATATATACATGTATAGCCACTTAAGTTTTTAAACTCTTCATTGAAGTTATATAACTCATTGATTTTCACAAACTAAAAATAAGTATCTTGCACCCAGATCATGAAAGAAAATATTACCATGGTACCAGTGCCCCAGAAGTCCCCCTTTGCTCCTTTCTAGACAATAGCCACCCCACATATCCTGTCTTAAAATTGCAGAGAGCAGTTTCTGTAATGCTTATATTGTTAAAAATTGTACCGTACTATCTATCCTGTCTTATATCTGTGTTTGTGCGATTTCATTTTTGTGATTTATCTGAATTTGTTCCAGTACTATGTAGGATTTCACTGTGTATGAAAATACAGTGAACTTTATTGGAAAGCAGTTTGGGAGCATATATAAAAGCTGAAGATATACATATTCTGTAACTGTGAAATCCCACTACTAATTATATATTGACCAGAAATGTACACATGTGTTCAACATGTATAGTTTGAAATTGGACATTGAAAACTAGCTCTTAGAATTTTGAGTAACCACATTCAAATTCATGATTATGATCTGTTTGTAATATCTCCTTTTGCCTAGATGTATTTATTTAAAAATTTTAAATTTTATTGGAACTTAAAAAAAAACCTAGTTTACCTATTTTTCTCATCCCTCCCCCCCCCCCGCCCCACCTCTTAAAACCACCCATTTGTTCTCTGTATCTATGTTGATAGAAGGGCGCTCTTTCTATTGAAATATTAGAAATGTAGGAGAAAATTAGTGGTTTTATAGATTCGCTAAAGGGAAGGTGAAGGAATGACCTCCTGATGACTTCCTTGTATCAAAAAAAAAAAAAAAATGTAAGGGCAACTTCATCAGTTGAAAATAAGGCAGAGAGATGATAGACTGGAGGTTTAGGGCTGAGGAAAAGATATGAGATAGTCATCATGGGTAGTTAATGAATGACTTCTTTAGGGAAATACAGGCTAGAAATGCCCAGTGATGTTACTCATTTGAGGCTGAAGAGCATGAATCTGTAGGAAGATAACTTCATCGAGTTGTGAGAGATCTCAAGCAACACCAGGCTGCTTAGAAGTAAATGTGGGGTGTTAAATGGTTGGGTTCATCTAGATGTGCAATTATTCCACATGATGGGGATGAAGATTCATGATGGGAAACAGGGACCAGGAAATGAAAGTGTCTTATAATTCATTTATATAAAAAATATATTAGGGAAAATCATATCATATACAATGAATGTCTTGATTATAAAACTGTGGGGATGTTGAACTGAAGGTGAGTTCTAGCATCATGAAGCTTTGTAGCGCTCTTCTGGATACACTCAGGAAAAGCAGGATGTTGCCACTTGTGGAAAGTGCCTTGTTGTGAATCCATTCTGCTCTATTTATAGCCACAATGAACCCATTTGCGGTGATACCAAGGACGCATTCAGTGCCTATAATTATTCACATCAAAATGATGCGAGATGGTGACAATTGATTTTCTGGGGGATTGCAGGTTTCGGTCATCCTGAGTTGTTGCTTCTCTTTGGTGTCTGAGGAAAATGTCTCCCTAGCGTGTGATGGGCAGATTTGTGATAGCTCCCACTATTCATGTCACCAGAAGCAGCAGTTGATGCATCATTTCCCAATCTACTCCATTTGTTTACTTTAGAACTCTTAGTTGTAAGTCTGGAGATGCAAATGATGGAAGGAGTTGTTTTCTAATCCTCTCCCGTGTCCTTTCGGATGCCCTGGGGTGTGAGTTCAATCGTGGGGCCCAGGGAGGAACTTGAGTAGACGCTCCTTTGTGAATCACTGACATAGTCTTGAGAGCTGTGTTCTTGAGTAGCTCTAGTTAAGTCAACCATCCGTTCACTAAGTCACCGGATAACTGCGTGTCACTTGTGACCGCAGGGAACTGATTGTAAGTAATAATAACTTCAAATATTTATAGCTATGAGCTAGGCCCTGTCCAGACACTTTATACATATCATGAAATTTAAGCCTTACAACAACCCTCTGCAGAATGTACTTTTATTATCTCCATTTTCCAGGGGAGGAAACTGAGGCTAAATAACTTGTCCAAAGTCAAAGAGGGAGAGGGAGACGGAGAAGGAGAGAGAGAGAGTTGGGATTCAAACCCGAGTCACATGGTCCCAGAGTCCTTGTTCTTACCCACTATGTTATACTACCTACCCCTGTGGATCCTTTTGTGTGCACCAAAGACTGAAGGCAGGGTTGGCTTAACTGTAACTTTTTATCCTGTTGGTCTTTTGTGATGCCCTCAGGGCTTAAGGGAAGAATAATTGAGTTGGAAAAAAACCCACCTGTGAGATTTCTTTTTTCACTCCTCACACAGAACACTTTACTTTGGACACTTCTGGTCACTAAACACGTGTGGTTTTTTTTTTTTCCCCACAGCAAACAATTCTGCAACGCTGTCTCGGTGCCCTACCATTTAACTCAATTCTGACACTATCTACCTGGAGATGACATCAGATCCACAGGTTTAGGGCTCAGTCCCACCAGACTGCCCTCCATTTCAGATGCCAATCCCAAGTCTAGGTTGTCACCTGGACTTATTGGTTATAAGTTAGAGTTATGACCCTCTTTTTGGTTTCAGTTAATTTGCTGGAGTGGCTCACGGAGCTCAGGAAAACAGCTTATTTACATTTACCGATTTCTTATAAAAGGTTATGATCGTAGATGAACACCCAGACGGAAGAGATGCATAGAGCAAGGTCGTGGGAAGGGGCATGGAGCTTCCACGCCCCCTTTGGGGTACCACACCCCGAGCACCTCATGTGTTCACCAGTCTGAAAGCTCTTTGAACCCAGTCCTTTTGGGTTTTAATGGAGGCTTTGTTACATAGGTGCAGTTGATTAAATCATTGGCCATTGGTTATTGTTTCAACCTCCAGCCTCTCCCCCTTTCGTGGAAACCTGGGGGTGGGACTGAAAGTTCCAACCTTGTATTCGCCCTCGGTTTTCCTGGCAATCAGTCCGCACCCTTAGGTGTGTTCCAAAAGTCACCTTGTTAACATAACAAAGGCATTTTTGTTGATCTCCTCACTGAGGAAATTCCAAGGGTTTTAGGAGCTCTGTGCGGGGCAGGGGGGGGGGAAGGGGACAAAGACCAAATGTATTTCTTATGATAAATCACAATAGCACAATAGTAAAGCAAGAAGACACTGATTTTCTGAGACAAACCTCTTGTACAAAATAAATTGAGAGATAATAAATCTCTATATAAAAATGATTGTACACACACACACTTATATGCCCACAAACACATATTTACCTTTCATTTTAAAGAAATCACTAGGAAAATAAGGGTTGAAGGAAAAGTTCCTTGCTCCTTTACAAGGTAGGCAAATCAACATAGGGTAAAAATAATACCCCAAGTCACCTAATCTATTTTGGAAGAGTAAAACCAAAAGAGATGAAGAATCAGTTTTATCTTGGGGAAGTTGTTTCTGATTTTAAAATGTAAGCACGATACACATGATGATAAAATGGACTTCTCAACTCAGAACAAATGAACTTTTATGAGTGTACATAACGCTAAAGTAATGATAATGAAGTAATTCAAATAAAGGGAAGGTTGGTGTGTGAGATGTCTCCAAAGTTTTTCATAATATTTGGTTTTCCCTTTACTTAGGACTTCTTTTAAACAAGGCGAAAACTTAAGGTTTTCTGGCCTGTTTTGGACAAGTTGTTATGAATTTTAGCATCTCATCTTTAAATCTCTCTTCTTGAACTCCAAATGTTTCCCTCGATTACAGTGTACAGTAATAAACAACTGCTACTCTCTGCTTGTTCCCACCCACTTGTACAAGTAAGTCTGTAGTATTTCAGGACCTCTGATTTGGTTTTCAAGAGGCTTTTTCTTGTCACTGGCTCTCCTCCATTTCTGCTGACCCAGGCTTCCAAGAGTGTGAGGGATAATGGGATACACTCTCCGAAGAGTTTGATGCCTCTCTTTTTATTTGTTTTGCTCATCACTGTATTAAAAACATAAAATTCTAACTGAGTAAATTTGAAGATCGAATTGGCTTTATTCAGTGATTTATGAATCGGGCAGCATCCCATTGAGCAAGTAGAAAGGAGCTCTGCGGAGCTGTAAAAAATGCAAGAACTTTACAGGCAGGAGGGGGCAGAAAAGGGAAGTTTCTAGCTAAGAGTGGATTGTTTCAGGCAGGGTCACCTGCCTTTTGGGGGAAGGTGGGGGGGGGGTCACCCCGGGGTCACCCCTCTAGTGCTGACCAGGTAATTCCAGATCTATTGGTGAAAGGTCCCATTCCTGAGAGAGGCTGAAACTGCAATTAGGTTAGCTGTTAAGTCTTGGTTTGCTGACGTGGGACTTAGCACAAGTGACTCCATTTGGGGTTTGTTGTTTCTTTACTAACAACTGTATCTCATTCCTAGCGCTTAACCCCAGTACCTAGATACTTGCTGGTGAATGGATGACCAGACCAGTGAATTCAGAATTTCAGAGAAGTTCTTTATAATGAGAGACAGGCAGAGAAATGGCAGTTCTACCACCCAGTAAGTTTTGAACTCTTGCAGGTCTGATGCCCAAATCAAGCGTGGGAACGTGAACAGTGAGACTGAGTGAAAACACAGCAGTTCTTTGTGTTTCTGTTAGAGAAACACTGGTGGGAGACAGAGGACAAAGGAAGGAGACACAGGACTGGAGTGACCTCGGCTGGGGGCGGGGTTTCACAGTGTTGGGTGCTGCAGAGAGGTAGTCAGCAGGAGCAGGGGCTGTGTACGTCATCAGAGGCATTTTTTATTGTATTTTTTTTTGTTTTGATTGACGTATAGTTGATTTACAATCTTGTGCCAATCTGCTGTATGGCAAAGTGACTCAGTTATACACATATAGACATTCTTTTTTTATATTCTTTTCCATTACAGTTTTATCACAGGATATTGACTCTAGTTCCCTGTGCTGTAGAGTAGGACCTTGTTGTTTATCCCTCCTATATATAATAGTTTACATCTGCTAATGCCACACTCTCAGCCCTTCCCTCTCCCACCCCCCTCCTCCTTGGCAACCACAAGTCTGTTCTCTATGTCTGTGAGTCTGTTGCTGTTTCATAGATAGGTTCATTTGTGCCATACTTTAGATTCCACATGTAAGTGGTATCACATGGTATTTGTCTTTCTCTTTCTGACTTACTTCACTTAATAATCTCTAGTTGCATCCATGTTGCTGCAATCATCAAAGGCATTTTAGAAGAGGCTCTGCTTGCCATAGCTTCTGGCAGCGTTGCTTCCTACAGTGGAAAGAAGAATGTTGTTGATGGGAATTCCCAAAGTTAGGCTAAAGTGGGGGTGAAGTAACTTTTCTAGGTGAAGAGGTGATCTTTTTTTTTTCTTTTTGATTTCTATGTGTGTTTTATTATATATTAGTCTCTTAAATCAAATAGAAGACAAAAAGTGGAGCTACAAACCAAAGTTACAACAGTACTAGCTTTTCTCGTCGCCCGTCTGTCTACTTTTACCAGAGGTCTTTATTTCTTCATAAGGCTTTGAGCTACTTGTCCAGGGTCCTTGACTGCAACCTGAAGAACTCCCTGTGGCAGGCGGGTCTGGTGGTTAAGAACTCTCTCAACTCTTGATTAACTGGGAATGTCTTGATTTCTCCCTCATTTTCGAAGGAAAGTTTTGCTAGATACAGGATTCTTGGTTGACGGTTTCTTTCCTTCAACACTTCAAGTGCATTGAGTCATGCCATCTGGCCTCCGAGGCTCCTGATGAGAAATCTGCTCAATGACCTTCCTGGCAAACCTTCTCTCAGCTTCATAGACTTTCGTAATGTACCGTATCATGTCTTATGCAACAGAACGTTTTGTATAGTATCGTGAAGTCAGTTAAGTTGTAACGTTATATTTTTTTTTAATTAGTTAATTTATTTTTGGCTGTGTTGGATCTTCGTTTCTGTGCGAGGGCTTTCTCTAGTTGCGGCAAGCGGGGGCCACTCTTCATCGCGGTGCGCGGGCCTCTCACTATCGCGGCCTCTCTTGATGCGGAGCACAGGCTCCAGACGCGCAGGCTCCAGACGCGCAGGCTCAGCAGTTGTGGCTCACGGGCCCAGTCGCTCCGCGGCCTGTGGGATCCTCCCAGACCAGGGCTCGAACCCGTGTCCCCTGCATCGACAGGCAGACTCTCAACCACTGCGCCACCAGGGAAGCCCAGTAACGTTATTTTGAGACCAGAATTTAAGGAAAAGGAATTGAACATTTCAAGTGTAGACATTATGAGGTCTCTAAAATTATTACGCATTTTCAAACTAGAAATAAAAAGGCCACTGAAGTATCCTGCAGATTTTTATTTATAACAAAGTGAATACCAATATCTAATAACACACGTAAAGAAAACTTTCTTTGGGATCCTTTTTCCTAAGTGTAAAGGGGCCTTGAACTCAAAAAGTGAGAAAACCACTGTGGTGTACCCCCAGCGGTGATGGGTCCATTTCTTGCTCTGACCTCAGAGTGCACCATTGTGATGTACTTCACAAAGCCCTATGAAAGAGAAAGGTGGACCCAGGTTTTTGGTCCTTAGAGCCCAGGAAGCTGCTTTTGGTGACCTGACGGCCTTGGACCTACAGTTAGCTTGTGTTTTCCTTGTTTGTGCCATTTTGTTGATTTTCGTGTCTCTTTTCTCTACTCTTTTTTATTTGTGTCATTGTTCTTTCTACAGTTAGCATAGTGAGTATTGTTGGTATAGTTAATACTTGATTAGCATAGTTAGTGTAGTTAGTACTAGTTAGCGCTGTTGGTACAGTTAGCGTAGTTAGCGTTGTTAGTAGAGACAGCATACTTAACCCTGTTAGTACAGTTAGCATTGTTAGTTAGCGTAGTTAGCGTTGCTCGGTAGTGCTGTCAGTCAGTGTGGTTAGCAGATCACCAGGATGCAGGGCCTCACAGCCAAATCTGCTGGCAAGAAGGCTCATATTGATGACTTCCGGATCCTCCACACCATTGGTGAAGGCACCTTCGGTAAAGTGAAGTTGGCCCGGCACATTCTGACCGGGACACGGGTGGCTGTGAAGGTCATAGAGAAAAGGCGTCAGAGCTTCTCAAGTGTCCAGGCACTTTTCCGGGAAGTGTGCAGTCTGAAGGCTCTGAATCACCCCAATATTGTGAAACTGCTGGGGGTGATTGACACAGAGGAGACATTTTTCGTGGTGATGGAGTACCTCCGTGGGGGGGACATGTACCGCTATTTGAAGATCCATGGCCGTATGACAGAGGCGGAGGCCCGAGGGCCGTTCCAGCAGCTGGTCTCCGCCCTGCAGCACTGCCACCGGAGGGGCATCGTGCACCGGGACCTGAAGCCACCGAGCCTCCTCTTTGATTCCAAGATGAATATCAAACTTACAGACTTTGGCCTCAGCAACAAGTGTGATGACATTTTCCCACTGGACACGATCTGAGGCACACCCCCTTATGCTGCCCCGGAACTCTTCCTGGGGCAGAGCTCCAGCGGCCCTGCGGTGGACGTGTGGAGCCTGGGAGTAGTGCTGTACACCATGGTAACTGGGTCCCGGCCCTTTGTGGGAAAAGACTTCCAGGAGCTGCGGAAGCAAGTCCTACGAGGGCAATACCCCATCCCACCTTATCTGTCTTTGGAGATAAGGGATCTGTTACAAAAAATGATTGCCCTCAACCCCAGTGACAGAGGCACCTTACGTGACCTCATGAGGCATCCGTGGGTCAACATGGGCCAGAAGGAGCCACTCCAGCCACCCTGTGAAAAGGACCGGGAGGTGACAATGGTGAGGACTCCGGGCTTGACTTGCGACCAGATCCAGGACACTGGGACAGGCCGTGTGAGCGCCAAGAAACCCAAGGTGGAGGTCTCCATCATAACTCTGAAGCCCTTCTCTTGCGGGGACCTCTGTGGCAGTGACCTTGAGCCTTCTCCAAGCCCTGTGGTGTCCTCCCTGCAAACCAGGTGGCTCTACCACAGAAAAGATGTGCCGCTGCAGGAAGAGCAGCAGGCAGGGCAGAAGACCGGTGAGTCTGCCTGTCCCCCACCCAGCCTGGAGGCGAGGACTGCCACCCCCAGCCCAGCCCCCCAGTGTGGCACTGGGACATCCACCTCCAGCAGCAGCAGGATTGGAGCCCCAGAGGGAAGCAGCTGCCCCCTGGGTGTGTCCAACACTGGAAGGTCCTCCCACGCTGGGCAGCCTGAGAGTGTGTCCTCATCCACTGTCTCTGGCCAGAGCCAGAAAAAGCAAGGGGTGGCTGGGAGAATCTGGAACTTTATTTTGAAACATCTTTGTTGCAAGCTGCCCAGCATGAGGCGTCATAATAAAGTGAGCCCATGTGAACCCCATGGATGACCGAGGCAGGAAGGTCGGGCCGCCGCGCTCCCTGGGGCCCGGTGCAGGGGAAGAGGAGTGTGTTCTCTGCACGGCCTTCAGAAGCATCGTATCCAAGACCCTGGCCAGCTCAGAGGATGGTCCGGAGCAGCCCGGGCGACCGAAAGCGAGGCCACCGTGGCTGCAGGTCTGCCCCTCAACCCCCACCTGGGTGAAACTTGAGAGACTGGACTGTCATTCCTGGGGCACGTCTCCCCTCCCCTACTCTTCTGTCTTCCGTGTTGGTGGGGGAGGGGGATAGTTCTTGTTCCAAGAACTCCTTGGTTCTTCCAATTCTAGTTAATAAACTTGACGCTCCAGAGAGATGCATCACACTCTGCTTCGCGTCGTCCCTGCACAGAATTGGGGCTGTGCATTTTCCAGTGAGACAGGCGTGCAGCCATGGAGCGCTTGGCGGTAGTCAGAACAACTAAAGGGAAAAATGACCTAAGAGAATTAGCACAGTGACTCCCAACAGCAACAACTGCTGCACTGCAGGGCAGAAATGCAGAAAGTGTGTATTACCTTCCTGCACTACCATTCCCGAACATTTTCAGAAGGGCCGAGGGGAACTTTTGGTCCCTGCGGCCTGTGTTAATTACAACAGAGAGGCCCATTAATACACAAATTTATACACAAATCCATATATACATGTATAGCCACTTAAGTTTTTAAACTCTTCATTGAAGTTATATAACTCATTGATTTTCACAAACTAAAAGTAAGTATCTTGCACCCAGATCATGAAAGAAAATATTACCATGGTACCAGTGCCCCAGAAGTCCCCCTTTGCTCCTTTCTAGACAATAGCCACCCCACATATCCTGTCTTAAAATTGCAGAGAGCAGTTTCTGTAATGCTTATATTGTTAAAAATTGTACCGTACTATCTATCCTGTCTTATATCTGTGTTTGTGCGATTTCATTTTTGTGATTTATCTGAATTTGTTCCAGTACTATGTAGGATTTCACTGTGTATGAAAATACAGTGAACTTTATTGGAAAGCAGTTTGGGAGCATATATAAAAGCTGAAGATATACATATTCTGTAACTGTGAAATCCCACTACTAATTATATATTGACCAGAAATGTACACATGTGTTCAACATGTATAGTTTGAAATTGGACATTGAAAACTAGCTCTTAGAATTTTGAGTAACCACATTCAAATTCATGATTATGATCTGTTTGTAATATCTCCTTTTGCCTAGATGTATTTATTTAAAAATTTTAAATTTTATTGGAACTTAAAAAAAAACCTAGTTTACCTATTTTTCTCATCCCTCCCCCCCCCCGCCCCACCTCTTAAAACCACCCATTTGTTCTCTGTATCTATGTTGATAGAAGGGCGCTCTTTCTATTGAAATATTAGAAATGTAGGAGAAAATTAGTGGTTTTATAGATTCGCTAAAGGGAAGGTGAAGGAATGACCTCCTGATGACTTCCTTGTATCAAAAAAAAAAAAAAAATGTAAGGGCAACTTCATCAGTTGAAAATAAGGCAGAGAGATGATAGACTGGAGGTTTAGGGCTGAGGAAAAGATATGAGATAGTCATCATGGGTAGTTAATGAATGACTTCTTTAGGGAAATACAGGCTAGAAATGCCCAGTGATGTTACTCATTTGAGGCTGAAGAGCATGAATCTGTAGGAAGATAACTTCATCGAGTTGTGAGAGATCTCAAGCAACACCAGGCTGCTTAGAAGTAAATGTGGGGTGTTAAATGGTTGGGTTCATCTAGATGTGCAATTATTCCACATGATGGGGATGAAGATTCATGATGGGAAACAGGGACCAGGAAATGAAAGTGTCTTATAATTCATTTATATAAAAAATATATTAGGGAAAATCATATCATATACAATGAATGTCTTGATTATAAAACTGTGGGGATGTTGAACTGAAGGTGAGTTCTAGCATCATGAAGCTTTGTAGCGCTCTTCTGGATACACTCAGGAAAAGCAGGATGTTGCCACTTGTGGAAAGTGCCTTGTTGTGAATCCATTCTGCTGTATTTATAGCCACAATGAACCCATTTGCGGTGATACCAAGGACGCATTCAGTGCCTATAATTATTCACATCAAAATGATGCGAGATGGTGACAATTGATTTTCTGGGGGATTGCAGGTTTCGGTCATCCTGAGTTGTTGCTTCTCTTTGGTGTCTGAGGAAAATGTCTCCCTAGCGTGTGATGGGCAGATTTGTGATAGCTCCCACTATTCATGTCACCAGAAGCAGCAGTTGATGCATCATTTCCCAATCTACTCCATTTGTTTACTTTAGAACTCTTAGTTGTAAGTCTGGAGATGCAAATGATGGAAGGAGTTGTTTTCTAATCCTCTCCCGTGTCCTTTCGGATGCCCTGGGGTGTGAGTTCAATCGTGGGGCCCAGGGAGGAACTTGAGTAGACGCTCCTTTGTGAATCACTGACATAGTCTTGAGAGCTGTGTTCTTGAGTAGCTCTAGTTAAGTCAACCATCCGTTCACTAAGTCACCGGATAACTGCGTGTCACTTGTGACCGCAGGGAACTGATTGTAAGTAATAATAACTTCAAATATTTATAGCTATGAGCTAGGCCCTGTCCAGACACTTTATACATATCATGAAATTTAAGCCTTACAACAACCCTCTGCAGAATGTACTTTTATTATCTCCATTTTCCAGGGGAGGAAACTGAGGCTAAATAACTTGTCCAAAGTCAAAGAGGGAGAGGGAGACGGAGAAGGAGAGAGAGAGAGTTGGGATTCAAACCCGAGTCACATGGTCCCAGAGTCCTTGTTCTTACCCACTATGTTATACTACCTACCCCTGTGGATCCTTTTGTGTGCACCAAAGACTGAAGGCAGGGTTGGCTTAACTGTAACTTTTTATCCTGTTGGTCTTTTGTGATGCCCTCAGGGCTTAAGGGAAGAATAATTGAGTTGGAAAAAAACCCACCTGTGAGATTTCTTTTTTCACTCCTCACACAGAACACTTTACTTTGGACACTTCTGGTCACTAAACACGTGTGGTTTTTTTTTTTTCCCCACAGCAAACAATTCTGCAACGCTGTCTCGGTGCCCTACCATTTAACTCAATTCTGACACTATCTACCTGGAGATGACATCAGATCCACAGGTTTAGGGCTCAGTCCCACCAGACTGCCCTCCATTTCAGATGCCAATCCCAAGTCTAGGTTGTCACCTGGACTTATTGGTTATAAGTTAGAGTTATGACCCTCTTTTTGGTTTCAGTTAATTTGCTGGAGTGGCTCACGGAGCTCAGGAAAACAGCTTATTTACATTTACCGATTTCTTATAAAAGGTTATGATCGTAGATGAACACCCAGACGGAAGAGATGCATAGAGCAAGGTCGTGGGAAGGGGCATGGAGCTTCCACGCCCCCTTTGGGGTACCACACCCCGAGCACCTCATGTGTTCACCAGTCTGAAAGCTCTTTGAACCCAGTCCTTTTGGGTTTTAATGGAGGCTTTGTTACATAGGTGCAGTTGATTAAATCATTGGCCATTGGTTATTGTTTCAACCTCCAGCCTCTCCCCCTTTCGTGGAAACCTGGGGGTGGGACTGAAAGTTCCAACCTTGTATTCGCCCTCGGTTTTCCTGGCAATCAGTCCGCACCCTTAGGTGTGTTCCAAAAGTCACCTTGTTAACATAACAAAGGCATTTTTGTTGATCTCCTCACTGAGGAAATTCCAAGGGTTTTAGGAGCTCTGTGCGGGGCAGGGTGGGGGGAAGGGGACAAAGACCAAATGTATTTCTTATGATAAATCACAATAGCACAATAGTAAAGCAAGAAGACACTGATTTTCTGAGACAAACCTCTTGTACAAAATAAATTGAGAGATAATAAATCTCTATATAAAAATGATTGTACACACACACACTTATATGCCCACAAACACATATTTACCTTTCATTTTAAAGAAATCACTAGGAAAATAAGGGTTGAAGGAAAAGTTCCTTGCTCCTTTACAAGGTAGGCAAATCAACATAGGGTAAAAATAATACCCCAAGTCACCTAATCTATTTTGGAAGAGTAAAACCAAAAGAGATGAAGAATCAGTTTTATCTTGGGGAAGTTGTTTCTGATTTTAAAATGTAAGCACGATACACATGATGATAAAATGGACTTCTCAACTCAGAACAAATGAACTTTTATGAGTGTACATAACGCTAAAGTAATGATAATGAAGTAATTCAAATAAAGGGAAGGTTGGTGTGTGAGATGTCTCCAAAATTTTTCATAATATTTGGTTTTCCCTTTACTTAGGACTTCTTTTAAACAAGGCGAAAACTTAAGGTTTTCTGGCCTGTTTTGGACAAGTTGTTATGAATTTTAGCATCTCATCTTTAAATCTCTCTTCTTGAACTCCAAATGTTTCCCTCGATTACAGTGTACAGTAATAAACAACTGCTACTCTCTGCTTGTTCCCACCCACTTGTACAAGTAAGTCTGTAGTATTTCAGGACCTCTGATTTGGTTTTCAAGAGGCTTTTTCTTGTCACTGGCTCTCCTCCATTTCTGCTGACCCAGGCTTCCAAGAGTGTGAGGGATAATGGGATACACTCTCCGAAGAGTTTGATGCCTCTCTTTTTATTTGTTTTGCTCATCACTGTATTAAAAACATAAAATTCTAACTGAGTAAATTTGAAGATCGAATTGGCTTTATTCAGTGATTTATGAATCGGGCAGCATCCCATTGAGCAAGTAGAAAGGAGCTCTGCGGAGCTGTAAAAAATGCAAGAACTTTACAGGCAGGAGGGGGCAGAAAAGGGAAGTTTCTAGCTAAGAGTGGATTGTTTCAGGCAGGGTCACCTGCCTTTTGGGGGAAGGTGGGGGGGGGTCACCCCGGGGTCACCCCTCTAGTGCTGACCAGGTAATTCCAGATCTATTGGTGAAAGGTCCCATTCCTGAGAGAGGCTGAAACTGCAATTAGGTTAGCTGTTAAGTCTTGGTTTGCTGACGTGGGACTTAGCACAAGTGACTCCATTTGGGGTTTGTTGTTTCTTTACTAACAACTGTATCTCATTCCTAGCGCTTAACCCCAGTACCTAGATACTTGCTGGTGAATGGATGACCAGACCAGTGAATTCAGAATTTCAGAGAAGTTCTTTATAATGAGAGACAGGCAGAGAAATGGCAGTTCTACCACCCAGTAAGTTTTGAACTCTTGCAGGTCTGATGCCCAAATCAAGCGTGGGAACGTGAACAGTGAGACTGAGTGAAAACACAGCAGTTCTTTGTGTTTCTGTTAGAGAAACACTGGTGGGAGACAGAGGACAAAGGAAGGAGACACAGGACTGGAGTGACCTCGGCTGGGGGCGGGGTTTCACAGTGTTGGGTGCTGCAGAGAGGTAGTCAGCAGGAGCAGGGGCTGTGTACGTCATCAGAGGCATTTTTTATTGTATTATTTTTTTGTTTTGATTGACGTATAGTTGATTTACAATCTTGTGCCAATCTGCTGTATGGCAAAGTGACTCAGTTATACACATATAGACATTCTTTTTTTATATTCTTTTCCATTACAGTTTTATCACAGGATATTGACTCTAGTTCCCTGTGCTGTAGAGTAGGACCTTGTTGTTTATCCCTCCTATATATAATAGTTTACATCTGCTAATGCCACACTCCCAGCCCTTCCCTCTCCCACCCCCCTCCTCCTTGGCAACCACAAGTCTGTCCTCTATGTCTGTGAGTCTGTTGCTGTTTCATAGATAGGTTCATTTGTGCCATACTTTAGATTCCACATGTAAGTGGTATCACATGGTATTTGTCTTTCTCTTTCTGACTTACTTCACTTAATAATCTCTAGTTGCATCCATGTTGCTGCAATCATCAAAGGCATTTTAGAAGAGGCTCTGCTTGCCATAGCTTCTGGCAGCGTTGCTTCCTACAGTGGAAAGAAGAATGTTGTTGATGGGAATTCCCAAAGTTAGGCTAAAGTGGGGGTGAAGTAACTTTTCTAGGTGAAGAGGTGATCTTTTTTTTTTTCTTTTTGATTTCTATGTGTGTTTTATTATATATTAGTCTCTTAAATCAAATAGAAGACAAAAAGTGGAGCTACAAACCAAAGTTACAACAGTACTAGCTTTTCTCGTCGCCCATCTGTCTACTTTTACCAGAGGTCTTTATTTCTTCATAAGGCTTTGAGCTACTTGTCCAGGGTCCTTGACTGCAACCTGAAGAACTCCCTGTGGCAGGCGGGTCTGGTGGTTAAGAACTCTCTCAACTCTTGATTAACTGGGAATGTCTTGATTTCTCCCTCATTTTCGAAGGAAAGTTTTGCTAGATACAGGATTCTTGGTTGACGGTTTCTTTCCTTCAACACTTCAAGTGCATTGAGTCATGCCATCTGGCCTCCGAGGCTCCTGATGAGAAATCTGCTCAATGACCTTCCTGGCAAACCTTCTCTCAGCTTCATAGACTTTCGTAATGTACCGTATCATGTCTTATGCAACAGAACATTTTGTATAGTATCGTGAAGTCAGTTAAGTTGTAACGTTATTTTTTTTTTTAATTAGTTAATTTATTTTTGGCTGTGTTGGATCTTCGTTTCTGTGCGAGGGCTTTCTCTAGTTGCGGCAAGCGGGGGCCACTCTTCATCGCGGTGCGCGGGCCTCTCACTATCGCGGCCTCTCTTGATGCGGAGCACAGGCTCCAGACGCGCAGGCTCCAGACGCGCAGGCTCAGCAGTTGTGGCTCACGGGCCCAGTCGCTCCGCGGCCTGTGGGATCCTCCCAGACCAGGGCTCGAACCCGTGTCCCCTGCATCGACAGGCAGACTCTCAACCACTGCGCCACCAGGGAAGCCCAGTAACGTTATTTTGAGACCAGAATTTAAGGAAAAGGAATTGAACATTTCAAGTATAGACATTATGAGGTCTCTAAAATTATTACGCATTTTCAAACTAGAAATAAAAAGGCCACTGAAGTATCCTGCAGATTTTTATTTATAACAAAGTGAATACCAATATCTAATAACACACGTAAAGAAAACTTTCTTTGGGATCCTTTTTCCTAAGTGTAAAGGGGCCTTGAACTCAAAAAGTGAGAAAACCACTGTGGTGTACCCCTAGCGGTGATGGGTCCATTTCTTGCTCTGACCTCAGAGTGCACCATTGTGATGTACTTCACAAAGCCCTATGAAAGAGAAAGGTGGACCCAGGTTTTTGGTCCTTAGAGCCCAGGAAGCTGCTTTTGGTGACCTGACGGCCTTGGACCTACAGTTAGCTTGTGTTTTCCTTGTTTGTGCCATTTTGTTGATTTTCGTGTCTCTTTTCTCTACTCTTTTTTATTTGTGTCATTGTTCTTTCTACAGTTAGCATAGTGAGTATTGTTGGTATAGTTAATACTTGATTAGCATAGTTAGTGTAGTTAGTACTAGTTAGCGCTGTTGGTACAGTTAGCGTAGTTAGCGTTGTTAGTAGAGACAGCATACTTAACCCTGTTAGTACAGTTAGCATTGTTAGTTAGCGTAGTTAGCGTTGCTCGGTAGTGCTGTCAGTCAGTGTGGTTAGCAGATCACCAGGATGCAGGGCCTCACAGCCAAATCTGCTGGCAAGAAGGCTCATATTGATGACTTCCGGATCCTCCACACCATTGGTGAAGGCACCTTCGGTAAAGTGAAGTTGGCCCGGCACATTCTGACCGGGACACGGGTGGCTGTGAAGGTCATAGAGAAAAGGCGTCAGAGCTTCTCAAGTGTCCAGGCACTTTTCCGGGAAGTGTGCAGTCTGAAGGCTCTGAATCACCCCAATATTGTGAAACTGCTGGGGGTGATTGACACAGAGGAGACATTTTTCGTGGTGATGGAGTACCTCCGTGGGGGGGACATGTACCGCTATTTGAAGATCCATGGCCGTATGACAGAGGCGGAGGCCCGAGGGCCGTTCCAGCAGCTGGTCTCCGCCCTGCAGCACTGCCACCGGAGGGGCATCGTGCACCGGGACCTGAAGCCACCGAGCCTCCTCTTTGATTCCAAGATGAATATCAAACTTACAGACTTTGGCCTCAGCAACAAGTGTGATGACATTTTCCCACTGGACACGATCTGAGGCACACCCCCTTATGCTGCCCCGGAACTCTTCCTGGGGCAGAGCTCCAGCGGCCCTGCGGTGGACGTGTGGAGCCTGGGAGTAGTGCTGTACACCATGGTAACTGGGTCCCGGCCCTTTGTGGGAAAAGACTTCCAGGAGCTGCGGAAGCAAGTCCTACGAGGGCAATACCCCATCCCACCTTATCTGTCTTTGGAGATAAGGGATCTGTTACAAAAAATGATTGCCCTCAACCCCAGTGACAGAGGCACCTTACGTGACCTCATGAGGCATCCGTGGGTCAACATGGGCCAGAAGGAGCCACTCCAGCCACCCTGTGAAAAGGACCGGGAGGTGACAATGGTGAGGACTCCGGGCTTGACTTGCGACCAGATCCAGGACACTGGGACAGGCCGTGTGAGCGCCAAGAAACCCAAGGTGGAGGTCTCCATCATAACTCTGAAGCCCTTCTCTTGCGGGGACCTCTGTGGCAGTGAACTTGAGCCTTCTCCAAGCCCTGTGGTGTCCTCCCTGCAAACCAGGTGGCTCTACCACAGAAAAGATGTGCCGCTGCAGGAAGAGCAGCAGGCAGGGCAGAAGACCGGTGAGTCTGCCTGTCCCCCACCCAGCCTGGAGGCGAGGACTGCCACCCCCAGCCCAGCCCCCCAGTGTGGCACTGGGACATCCACCTCCAGCAGCAGCAGGATTGGAGCCCCAGAGGGAAGCAGCTGCCCCCTGGGTGTGTCCAACACTGGAAGGTCCTCCCACGCTGGGCAGCCTGAGAGTGTGTCCTCATCCACTGTCTCTGGCCAGAGCCAGAAAAAGCAAGGGGTGGCTGGGAGAATCTGGAACTTTATTTTGAAACATCTTTGTTGCAAGCTGCCCAGCATGAGGCGTCATAATAAAGTGAGCCCATGTGAACCCCATGGATGACCGAGGCAGGAAGGTCGGGCCGCCGCGCTCCCTGGGGCCCGGTGCAGGGGAAGAGGAGTGTGTTCTCTGCACGGCCTTCAGAAGCATCGTATCCAAGACCCTGGCCAGCTCAGAGGATGGTCCGGAGCAGCCCGGGCGACCGAAAGCGAGGCCACCGTGGCTGCAGGTCTGCCCCTCAACCCCCACCTGGGTGAAACTTGAGAGACTGGACTGTCATTCCTGGGGCACGTCTCCCCTCCCCTACTCTTCTGTCTTCCGTGTTGGTGGGGGAGGGGGATAGTTCTTGTTCCAAGAACTCCTTGGTTCTTCCAATTCTAGTTAATAAACTTGACGCTCCAGAGAGATGCATCACACTCTGCTTCGCGTCGTCCCTGCACAGAATTGGGGCTGTGCATTTTCCAGTGAGACAGGCGTGCAGCCATGGAGCGCTTGGCGGTAGTCAGAACAACTAAAGGGAAAAATGACCTAAGAGAATTAGCACAGTGACTCCCAACAGCAACAACTGCTGCACTGCAGGGCAGAAATGCAGAAAGTGTGTATTACCTTCCTGCACTACCATTCCCGAACATTTTCAGAAGGGCCGAGGGGAACTTTTGGTCCCTGCGGCCTGTGTTAATTACAACAGAGAGGCCCATTAATACACAAATTTATACACAAATCCATATATACATGTATAGCCACTTAAGTTTTTAAACTCTTCATTGAAGTTATATAACTCATTGATTTTCACAAACTAAAAATAAGTATCTTGCACCCAGATCATGAAAGAAAATATTACCATGGTACCAGTGCCCCAGAAGTCCCCCTTTGCTCCTTTCTAGACAATAGCCACCCCACATATCCTGTCTTAAAATTGCAGAGAGCAGTTTCTGTAATGCTTATATTGTTAAAAATTGTACCGTACTATCTATCCTGTCTTATATCTGTGTTTGTGCGATTTCATTTTTGTGATTTATCTGAATTTGTTCCAGTACTATGTAGGATTTCACTGTGTATGAAAATACAGTGAACTTTATTGGAAAGCAGTTTGGGAGCATATATAAAAGCTGAAGATATACATATTCTGTAACTGTGAAATCCCACTACTAATTATATATTGACCAGAAATGTACACATGTGTTCAACATGTATAGTTTGAAATTGGACATTGAAAACTAGCTCTTAGAATTTTGAGTAACCACATTCAAATTCATGATTATGATCTGTTTGTAATATCTCCTTTTGCCTAGATGTATTTATTTAAAAATTTTAAATTTTATTGGAACTTAAAAAAAAACCTAGTTTACCTATTTTTCTCATCCCTCCCCCCCCCCGCCCCACCTCTTAAAACCACCCATTTGTTCTCTGTATCTATGTTGATAGAAGGGCGCTCTTTCTATTGAAATATTAGAAATGTAGGAGAAAATTAGTGGTTTTATAGATTCGCTAAAGGGAAGGTGAAGGAATGACCTCCTGATGACTTCCTTGTATCAAAAAAAAAAAAAAAATGTAAGGGCAACTTCATCAGTTGAAAATAAGGCAGAGAGATGATAGACTGGAGGTTTAGGGCTGAGGAAAAGATATGAGATAGTCATCATGGGTAGTTAATGAATGACTTCTTTAGGGAAATACAGGCTAGAAATGCCCAGTGATGTTACTCATTTGAGGCTGAAGAGCATGAATCTGTAGGAAGATAACTTCATCGAGTTGTGAGAGATCTCAAGCAACACCAGGCTGCTTAGAAGTAAATGTGGGGTGTTAAATGGTTGGGTTCATCTAGATGTGCAATTATTCCACATGATGGGGATGAAGATTCATGATGGGAAACAGGGACCAGGAAATGAAAGTGTCTTATAATTCATTTATATAAAAAATATATTAGGGAAAATCATATCATATACAATGAATGTCTTGATTATAAAACTGTGGGGATGTTGAACTGAAGGTGAGTTCTAGCATCATGAAGCTTTGTAGCGCTCTTCTGGATACACTCAGGAAAAGCAGGATGTTGCCACTTGTGGAAAGTGCCTTGTTGTGAATCCATTCTGCTCTATTTATAGCCACAATGAACCCATTTGCGGTGATACCAAGGACGCATTCAGTGCCTATAATTATTCACATCAAAATGATGCGAGATGGTGACAATTGATTTTCTGGGGGATTGCAGGTTTCGGTCATCCTGAGTTGTTGCTTCTCTTTGGTGTCTGAGGAAAATGTCTCCCTAGCGTGTGATGGGCAGATTTGTGATAGCTCCCACTATTCATGTCACCAGAAGCAGCAGTTGATGCATCATTTCCCAATCTACTCCATTTGTTTACTTTAGAACTCTTAGTTGTAAGTCTGGAGATGCAAATGATGGAAGGAGTTGTTTTCTAATCCTCTCCCGTGTCCTTTCGGATGCCCTGGGGTGTGAGTTCAATCGTGGGGCCCAGGGAGGAACTTGAGTAGACGCTCCTTTGTGAATCACTGACATAGTCTTGAGAGCTGTGTTCTTGAGTAGCTCTAGTTAAGTCAACCATCCGTTCACTAAGTCACCGGATAACTGCGTGTCACTTGTGACCGCAGGGAACTGATTGTAAGTAATAATAACTTCAAATATTTATAGCTATGAGCTAGGCCCTGTCCAGACACTTTATACATATCATGAAATTTAAGCCTTACAACAACCCTCTGCAGAATGTACTTTTATTATCTCCATTTTCCAGGGGAGGAAACTGAGGCTAAATAACTTGTCCAAAGTCAAAGAGGGAGAGGGAGACGGAGAAGGAGAGAGAGAGAGTTGGGATTCAAACCCGAGTCACATGGTCCCAGAGTCCTTGTTCTTACCCACTATGTTATACTACCTACCCCTGTGGATCCTTTTGTGTGCACCAAAGACTGAAGGCAGGGTTGGCTTAACTGTAACTTTTTATCCTGTTGGTCTTTTGTGATGCCCTCAGGGCTTAAGGGAAGAATAATTGAGTTGGAAAAAAACCCACCTGTGAGATTTCTTTTTTCACTCCTCACACAGAACACTTTACTTTGGACACTTCTGGTCACTAAACACGTGTGGTTTTTTTTTTTTCCCCACAGCAAACAATTCTGCAACGCTGTCTCGGTGCCCTACCATTTAACTCAATTCTGACACTATCTACCTGGAGATGACATCAGATCCACAGGTTTAGGGCTCAGTCCCACCAGACTGCCCTCCATTTCAGATGCCAATCCCAAGTCTAGGTTGTCACCTGGACTTATTGGTTATAAGTTAGAGTTATGACCCTCTTTTTGGTTTCAGTTAATTTGCTGGAGTGGCTCACGGAGCTCAGGAAAACAGCTTATTTACATTTACCGATTTCTTATAAAAGGTTATGATCGTAGATGAACACCCAGACGGAAGAGATGCATAGAGCAAGGTCGTGGGAAGGGGCATGGAGCTTCCACGCCCCCTTTGGGGTACCACACCCCGAGCACCTCATGTGTTCACCAGTCTGAAAGCTCTTTGAACCCAGTCCTTTTGGGTTTTAATGGAGGCTTTGTTACATAGGTGCAGTTGATTAAATCATTGGCCATTGGTTATTGTTTCAACCTCCAGCCTCTCCCCCTTTCGTGGAAACCTGGGGGTGGGACTGAAAGTTCCAACCTTGTATTCGCCCTCGGTTTTCCTGGCAATCAGTCCGCACCCTTAGGTGTGTTCCAAAAGTCACCTTGTTAACATAACAAAGGCATTTTTGTTGATCTCCTCACTGAGGAAATTCCAAGGGTTTTAGGAGCTCTGTGCGGGGCAGGGTGGGGGGAAGGGGACAAAGACCAAATGTATTTCTTATGATAAATCACAATAGCACAATAGTAAAGCAAGAAGACACTGATTTTCTGAGACAAACCTCTTGTACAAAATAAATTGAGAGATAATAAATCTCTATATAAAAATGATTGTACACACACACACTTATATGCCCACAAACACATATTTACCTTTCATTTTAAAGAAATCACTAGGAAAATAAGGGTTGAAGGAAAAGTTCCTTGCTCCTTTACAAGGTAGGCAAATCAACATAGGGTAAAAATAATACCCCAAGTCACCTAATCTATTTTGGAAGAGTAAAACCAAAAGAGATGAAGAATCAGTTTTATCTTGGGGAAGTTGTTTCTGATTTTAAAATGTAAGCACGATACACATGATGATAAAATGGACTTCTCAACTCAGAACAAATGAACTTTTATGAGTGTACATAACGCTAAAGTAATGATAATGAAGTAATTCAAATAAAGGGAAGGTTGGTGTGTGAGATGTCTCCAAAGTTTTTCATAATATTTGGTTTTCCCTTTACTTAGGACTTCTTTTAAACAAGGCGAAAACTTAAGGTTTTCTGGCCTGTTTTGGACAAGTTGTTATGAATTTTAGCATCTCATCTTTAAATCTCTCTTCTTGAACTCCAAATGTTTCCCTCGATTACAGTGTACAGTAATAAACAACTGCTACTCTCTGCTTGTTCCCACCCACTTGTACAAGTAAGTCTGTAGTATTTCAGGACCTCTGATTTGGTTTTCAAGAGGCTTTTTCTTGTCACTGGCTCTCCTCCATTTCTGCTGACCCAGGCTTCCAAGAGTGTGAGGGATAATGGGATACACTCTCCGAAGAGTTTGATGCCTCTCTTTTTATTTGTTTTGCTCATCACTGTATTAAAAACATAAAATTCTAACTGAGTACATTTGAAGATCGAATTGGCTTTATTCAGTGATTTATGAATCGGGCAGCATCCCATTGAGCAAGTAGAAAGGAGCTCTGCGGAGCTGTAAAAAATGCAAGAACTTTACAGGCAGGAGGGGGCAGAAAAGGGAAGTTTCTAGCTAAGAGTGGATTGTTTCAGGCAGGGTCACCTGCCTTTTGGGGGAAGGTGGGGGGGGTCACCCCGGGGTCACCCCTCTAGTGCTGACCAGGTAATTCCAGATCTATTGGTGAAAGGTCCCATTCCTGAGAGAGGCTGAAACTGCAATTAGGTTCGCTGTTAAGTCTTGGTTTGCTGACGTGGGACTTAGCACAAGTGACTCCATTTGGGGTTTGTTGTTTCTTTACTAACAACTGTATCTCATTCCTAGCGCTTAACCCCAGTACCTAGATACTTGCTGGTGAATGGATGACCAGACCAGTGAATTCAGAATTTCAGAGAAGTTCTTTATAATGAGAGACAGGCAGAGAAATGGCAGTTCTACCACCCAGTAAGTTTTGAACTCTTGCAGGTCTGATGCCCAAATCAAGCGTGGGAACGTGAACAGTGAGACTGAGTGAAAACACAGCAGTTCTTTGTGTTTCTGTTAGAGAAACACTGGTGGGAGACAGAGGACAAAGGAAGGAGACACAGGACTGGAGTGACCTCGGCTGGGGGGGGGGTTTCACAGTGTTGGGTGCTGCAGAGAGGTAGTCAGCAGGAGCAGGGGCTGTGTACGTCATCAGAGGCATTTTTTATTGTATTTTTTTTTGTTTTGATTGACGTATAGTTGATTTACAATCTTGTGCCAATCTGCTGTATGGCAAAGTGACTCAGTTATACACATATAGACATTCTTTTTTTATATTCTTTTCCATTACAGTTTTATCACAGGATATTGACTCTAGTTCCCTGTGCTGTAGAGTAGGACCTTGTTGTTTATCCCTCCTATATATAATAGTTTACATCTGCTAATGCCACACTCCCAGCCCTTCCCTCTCCCACCCCCCTCCTCCTTGGCAACCACAAGTCTGTTCTCTATGTCTGTGAGTCTGTTGCTGTTTCATAGATAGGTTCATTTGTGCCATACTTTAGATTCCACATGTAAGTGGTATCACATGGTATTTGTCTTTCTCTTTCTGACTTACTTCACTTAATAATCTCTAGTTGCATCCATGTTGCTGCAATCATCAAAGGCATTTTAGAAGAGGCTCTGCTTGCCATAGCTTCTGGCAGCGTTGCTTCCTACAGTGGAAAGAAGAATGTTGTTGATGGGAATTCCCAAAGTTAGGCTAAAGTGGGGGTGAAGTAACTTTTCTAGGTGAAGAGGTGATCTTTTTTTTTTTCTTTTTGATTTCTATGTGTGTTTTATTATATATTAGTCTCTTAAATCAAATAGAAGACAAAAAGTGGAGCTACAAACCAAAGTTACAACAGTACTAGCTTTTCTCGTCGCCCGTCTGTCTACTTTTACCAGAGGTCTTTATTTCTTCATAAGGCTTTGAGCTACTTGTCCAGGGTCCTTGACTGCAACCTGAAGAACTCCCTGTGGCAGGCGGGTCTGGTGGTTAAGAACTCTCTCAACTCTTGATTAACTGGGAATGTCTTGATTTCTCCCTCATTTTCGAAGGAAAGTTTTGCTAGATACAGGATTCTTGGTTGACGGTTTCTTTCCTTCAACACTTCAAGTGCATTGAGTCATGCCATCTGGCCTCCGAGCCTCCTGATGAGAAATCTGCTCAATGACCTTCCTGGCAAACCTTCTCTCAGCTTCATAGACTTTCGTAATGTACCGTATCATGTCTTATGCAACAGAACATTTTGTATAGTATCGTGAAGTCAGTTAAGTTGTAACGTTATATTTTTTTTTAATTAGTTAATTTATTTTTGGCTGTGTTGGATCTTCGTTTCTGTGCGAGGGCTTTCTCTAGTTGCGGCAAGCGGGGGCCACTCTTCATCGCGGTGCGCGGGCCTCTCACTATCGCGGCCTCTCTTGATGCGGAGCACAGGCTCCAGACGCGCAGGCTCCAGACGCGCAGGCTCAGCAGTTGTGGCTCACGGGCCCAGTCGCTCCGCGGCCTGTGGGATCCTCCCAGACCAGGGCTCGAACCCGTGTCCCCTGCATCGACAGGCAGACTCTCAACCACTGCGCCACCAGGGAAGCCCAGTAACGTTATTTTGAGACCAGAATTTAAGGAAAAGGAATTGAACATTTCAAGTGTAGACATTATGAGGTCTCTAAAATTATTACGCATTTTCAAACTAGAAATAAAAAGGCCACTGAAGTATCCTGCAGATTTTTATTTATAACAAAGTGAATACCAATATCTAATAACACACGTAAAGAAAACTTTCTTTGGGATCCTTTTTCCTAAGTGTAAAGGGGCCTTGAACTCAAAAAGTGAGAAAACCACTGTGGTGTACCCCCAGCGGTGATGGGTCCATTTCTTGCTCTGACCTCAGAGTGCACCATTGTGATGTACTTCACAAAGCCCTATGAAAGAGAAAGGTGGACCCAGGTTTTTGGTCCTTAGAGCCCAGGAAGCTGCTTTTGGTGACCTGACGGCCTTGGACCTACAGTTAGCTTGTGTTTTCCTTGTTTGTGCCATTTTGTTGATTTTCGTGTCTCTTTTCTCTACTCTTTTTTATTTGTGTCATTGTTCTTTCTACAGTTAGCATAGTGAGTATTGTTGGTATAGTTAATACTTGATTAGCATAGTTAGTGTAGTTAGTACTAGTTAGCGCTGTTGGTACAGTTAGCGTAGTTAGCGTTGTTAGTAGAGACAGCATACTTAACCCTGTTAGTACAGTTAGCATTGTTAGTTAGCGTAGTTAGCGTTGCTCGGTAGTGCTGTCAGTCAGTGTGGTTAGCAGATCACCAGGATGCAGGGCCTCACAGCCAAATCTGCTGGCAAGAAGGCTCATATTGATGACTTCCGGATCCTCCACACCATTGGTGAAGGCACCTTCGGTAAAGTGAAGTTGGCCCGGCACATTCTGACCGGGACACGGGTGGCTGTGAAGGTCATAGAGAAAAGGCGTCAGAGCTTCTCAAGTGTCCAGGCACTTTTCCGGGAAGTGTGCAGTCTGAAGGCTCTGAATCACCCCAATATTGTGAAACTGCTGGGGGTGATTGACACAGAGGAGACATTTTTCGTGGTGATGGAGTACCTCCGTGGGGGGGACATGTACCGCTATTTGAAGATCCATGGCCGTATGACAGAGGCGGAGGCCCGAGGGCCGTTCCAGCAGCTGGTCTCCGCCCTGCAGCACTGCCACCGGAGGGGCATCGTGCACCGGGACCTGAAGCCACCGAGCCTCCTCTTTGATTCCAAGATGAATATCAAACTTACAGACTTTGGCCTCAGCAACAAGTGTGATGACATTTTCCCACTGGACACGATCTGCGGCACACCCCCTTATGCTGCCCCGGAACTCTTCCTGGGGCAGAGCTCCAGCGGCCCTGCGGTGGACGTGTGGAGCCTGGGAGTAGTGCTGTACACCATGGTAACTGGGTCCCGGCCCTTTGTGGGAAAAGACTTCCAGGAGCTGCGGAAGCAAGTCCTACGAGGGCAATACCCCATCCCACCTTATCTGTCTTTGGAGATAAGGGATCTGTTACAAAAAATGATTGCCCTCAACCCCAGTGACAGAGGCACCTTACGTGACCTCATGAGGCATCCGTGGGTCAACATGGGCCAGAAGGAGCCACTCCAGCCACCCTGTGAAAAGGACCGGGAGGTGACAATGGTGAGGACTCCGGGCTTGACTTGCGACCAGATCCAGGACACTGGGACAGGCCGTGTGAGCGCCAAGAAACCCAAGGTGGAGGTCTCCATCATAACTCTGAAGCCCTTCTCTTGCGGGGACCTCTGTGGCAGTGACCTTGAGCCTTCTCCAAGCCCTGTGGTGTCCTCCCTGCAAACCAGGTGGCTCTACCACAGAAAAGATGTGCCGCTGCAGGAAGAGCAGCAGGCAGGGCAGAAGACCGGTGAGTCTGCCTGTCCCCCACCCAGCCTGGAGGCGAGGACTGCCACCCCCAGCCCAGCCCCCCAGTGTGGCACTGGGACATCCACCTCCAGCAGCAGCAGGATTGGAGCCCCAGAGGGAAGCAGCTGCCCCCTGGGTGTGTCCAACACTGGAAGGTCCTCCCACGCTGGGCAGCCTGAGAGTGTGTCCTCATCCACTGTCTCTGGCCAGAGCCAGAAAAAGCAAGGGGTGGCTGGGAGAATCTGGAACTTTATTTTGAAACATCTTTGTTGCAAGCTGCCCAGCATGAGGCGTCATAATAAAGTGAGCCCATGTGAACCCCATGGATGACCGAGGCAGGAAGGTCGGGCCGCCGCGCTCCCTGGGGCCCGGTGCAGGGGAAGAGGAGTGTGTTCTCTGCACGGCCTTCAGAAGCATCGTATCCAAGACCCTGGCCAGCTCAGAGGATGGTCCGGAGCAGCCCGGGCGACCGAAAGCGAGGCCACCGTGGCTGCAGGTCTGCCCCTCAACCCCCACCTGGGTGAAACTTGAGAGACTGGACTGTCATTCCTGGGGCACGTCTCCCCTCCCCTACTCTTCTGTCTTCCGTGTTGGTGGGGGAGGGGGATAGTTCTTGTTCCAAGAACTCCTTGGTTCTTCCAATTCTAGTTAATAAACTTGACGCTCCAGAGAGATGCATCACACTCTGCTTCGCGTCGTCCCTGCACAGAATTGGGGCTGTGCATTTTCCAGTGAGACAGGCGTGCAGCCATGGAGCGCTTGGCGGTAGTCAGAACAACTAAAGGGAAAAATGACCTAAGAGAATTAGCACAGTGACTCCCAACAGCAACAACTGCTGCACTGCAGGGCAGAAATGCAGAAAGTGTGTATTACCTTCCTGCACTACCATTCCCGAACATTTTCAGAAGGGCCGAGGGGAACTTTTGGTCCCTGCGGCCTGTGTTAATTACAGCAGAGAGGCCCATTAATACACAAATTTATACACAAATCCATATATACATGTATAGCCACTTAAGTTTTTAAACTCTTCATTGAAGTTATATAACTCATTGATTTTCACAAACTAAAAGTAAGTATCTTGCACCCAGATCATGAAAGAAAATATTACCATGGTACCAGTGCCCCAGAAGTCCCCCTTTGCTCCTTTCTAGACAATAGCCACCCCACATATCCTGTCTTAAAATTGCAGAGAGCAGTTTCTGTAATGCTTATATTGTTAAAAATTGTACCGTACTATCTATCCTGTCTTATATCTGTGTTTGTGCGATTTCATTTTTGTGATTTATCTGAATTTGTTCCAGTACTATGTAGGATTTCACTGTGTATGAAAATACAGTGAACTTTATTGGAAAGCAGTTTGGGAGCATATATAAAAGCTGAAGATATACATATTCTGTAACTGTGAAATCCCACTACTAATTATATATTGACCAGAAATGTACACATGTGTTCAACATGTATAGTTTGAAATTGGACATTGAAAACTAGCTCTTAGAATTTTGAGTAACCACATTCAAATTCATGATTATGATCTGTTTGTAATATCTCCTTTTGCCTAGATGTATTTATTTAAAAATTTTAAATTTTATTGGAACTTAAAAAAAAACCTAGTTTACCTATTTTTCTCATCCCTCCCCCCCCCCGCCCCACCTCTTAAAACCACCCATTTGTTCTCTGTATCTATGTTGATAGAAGGGCGCTCTTTCTATTGAAATATTAGAAATGTAGGAGAAAATTAGTGGTTTTATAGATTCGCTAAAGGGAAGGTGAAGGAATGACCTCCTGATGACTTCCTTGTATCAAAAAAAAAAAAAAAATGTAAGGGCAACTTCATCAGTTGAAAATAAGGCAGAGAGATGATAGACTGGAGGTTTAGGGCTGAGGAAAAGATATGAGATAGTCATCATGGGTAGTTAATGAATGACTTCTTTAGGGAAATACAGGCTAGAAATGCCCAGTGATGTTACTCATTTGAGGCTGAAGAGCATGAATCTGTAGGAAGATAACTTCATCGAGTTGTGAGAGATCTCAAGCAACACCAGGCTGCTTAGAAGTAAATGTGGGGTGTTAAATGGTTGGGTTCATCTAGATGTGCAATTATTCCACATGATGGGGATGAAGATTCATGATGGGAAACAGGGACCAGGAAATGAAAGTGTCTTATAATTCATTTATATAAAAAATATATTAGGGAAAATCATATCATATACAATGAATGTCTTGATTATAAAACTGTGGGGATGTTGAACTGAAGGTGAGTTCTAGCATCATGAAGCTTTGTAGCGCTCTTCTGGATACACTCAGGAAAAGCAGGATGTTGCCACTTGTGGAAAGTGCCTTGTTGTGAATCCATTCTGCTGTATTTATAGCCACAATGAACCCATTTGCGGTGATACCAAGGACGCATTCAGTGCCTATAATTATTCACATCAAAATGATGCGAGATGGTGACAATTGATTTTCTGGGGGATTGCAGGTTTCGGTCATCCTGAGTTGTTGCTTCTCTTTGGTGTCTGAGGAAAATGTCTCCCTAGCGTGTGATGGGCAGATTTGTGATAGCTCCCACTATTCATGTCACCAGAAGCAGCAGTTGATGCATCATTTCCCAATCTACTCCATTTGTTTACTTTAGAACTCTTAGTTGTAAGTCTGGAGATGCAAATGATGGAAGGAGTTGTTTTCTAATCCTCTCCCGTGTCCTTTCGGATGCCCTGGGGTGTGAGTTCAATCGTGGGGCCCAGGGAGGAACTTGAGTAGACGCTCCTTTGTGAATCACTGACATAGTCTTGAGAGCTGTGTTCTTGAGTAGCTCTAGTTAAGTCAACCATCCGTTCACTAAGTCACCGGATAACTGCGTGTCACTTGTGACCGCAGGGAACTGATTGTAAGTAATAATAACTTCAAATATTTATAGCTATGAGCTAGGCCCTGTCCAGACACTTTATACATATCATGAAATTTAAGCCTTACAACAACCCTCTGCAGAATGTACTTTTATTATCTCCATTTTCCAGGGGAGGAAACTGAGGCTAAATAACTTGTCCAAAGTCAAAGAGGGAGAGGGAGACGGAGAAGGAGAGAGAGAGAGTTGGGATTCAAACCCGAGTCACATGGTCCCAGAGTCCTTGTTCTTACCCACTATGTTATACTACCTACCCCTGTGGATCCTTTTGTGTGCACCAAAGACTGAAGGCAGGGTTGGCTTAACTGTAACTTTTTATCCTGTTGGTCTTTTGTGATGCCCTCAGGGCTTAAGGGAAGAATAATTGAGTTGGAAAAAAACCCACCTGTGAGATTTCTTTTTTCACTCCTCACACAGAACACTTTACTTTGGACACTTCTGGTCACTAAACACGTGTGGTTTTTTTTTTTTCCCCACAGCAAACAATTCTGCAACGCTGTCTCGGTGCCCTACCATTTAACTCAATTCTGACACTATCTACCTGGAGATGACATCAGATCCACAGGTTTAGGGCTCAGTCCCACCAGACTGCCCTCCATTTCAGATGCCAATCCCAAGTCTAGGTTGTCACCTGGACTTATTGGTTATAAGTTAGAGTTATGACCCTCTTTTTGGTTTCAGTTAATTTGCTGGAGTGGCTCACGGAGCTCAGGAAAACAGCTTATTTACATTTACCGATTTCTTATAAAAGGTTATGATCGTAGATGAACACCCAGACGGAAGAGATGCATAGAGCAAGGTCGTGGGAAGGGGCATGGAGCTTCCACGCCCCCTTTGGGGTACCACACCCCGAGCACCTCATGTGTTCACCAGTCTGAAAGCTCTTTGAACCCAGTCCTTTTGGGTTTTAATGGAGGCTTTGTTACATAGGTGCAGTTGATTAAATCATTGGCCATTGGTTATTGTTTCAACCTCCAGCCTCTCCCCCTTTCGTGGAAACCTGGGGGTGGGACTGAAAGTTCCAACCTTGTATTCGCCCTCGGTTTTCCTGGCAATCAGTCCGCACCCTTAGGTGTGTTCCAAAAGTCACCTTGTTAACATAACAAAGGCATTTTTGTTGATCTCCTCACTGAGGAAATTCCAAGGGTTTTAGGAGCTCTGTGCGGGGCAGGGGGGGGGGAAGGGGACAAAGACCAAATGTATTTCTTATGATAAATCACAATAGCACAATAGTAAAGCAAGAAGACACTGATTTTCTGAGACAAACCTCTTGTACAAAATAAATTGAGAGATAATAAATCTCTATATAAAAATGATTGTACACACACACACTTATATGCCCACAAACACATATTTACCTTTCATTTTAAAGAAATCACTAGGAAAATAAGGGTTGAAGGAAAAGTTCCTTGCTCCTTTACAAGGTAGGCAAATCAACATAGGGTAAAAATAATACCCCAAGTCACCTAATCTATTTTGGAAGAGTAAAACCAAAAGAGATGAAGAATCAGTTTTATCTTGGGGAAGTTGTTTCTGATTTTAAAATGTAAGCACGATACACATGATGATAAAATGGACTTCTCAACTCAGAACAAATGAACTTTTATGAGTGTACATAACGCTAAAGTAATGATAATGAAGTAATTCAAATAAAGGGAAGGTTGGTGTGTGAGATGTCTCCAAAGTTTTTCATAATATTTGGTTTTCCCTTTACTTAGGACTTCTTTTAAACAAGGCGAAAACTTAAGGTTTTCTGGCCTGTTTTGGACAAGTTGTTATGAATTTTAGCATCTCATCTTTAAATCTCTCTTCTTGAACTCCAAATGTTTCCCTCGATTACAGTGTACAGTAATAAACAACTGCTACTCTCTGCTTGTTCCCACCCACTTGTACAAGTAAGTCTGTAGTATTTCAGGACCTCTGATTTGGTTTTCAAGAGGCTTTTTCTTGTCACTGGCTCTCCTCCATTTCTGCTGACCCAGGCTTCCAAGAGTGTGAGGGATAATGGGATACACTCTCCGAAGAGTTTGATGCCTCTCTTTTTATTTGTTTTGCTCATCACTGTATTAAAAACATAAAATTCTAACTGAGTAAATTTGAAGATCGAATTGGCTTTATTCAGTGATTTATGAATCGGGCAGCATCCCATTGAGCAAGTAGAAAGGAGCTCTGCGGAGCTGTAAAAAATGCAAGAACTTTACAGGCAGGAGGGGGCAGAAAAGGGAAGTTTCTAGCTAAGAGTGGATTGTTTCAGGCAGGGTCACCTGCCTTTTGGGGGAAGGTGGGGGGGGGTCACCCCGGGGTCACCCCTCTAGTGCTGACCAGGTAATTCCAGATCTATTGGTGAAAGGTCCCATTCCTGAGAGAGGCTGAAACTGCAATTAGGTTAGCTGTTAAGTCTTGGTTTGCTGACGTGGGACTTAGCACAAGTGACTCCATTTGGGGTTTGTTGTTTCTTTACTAACAACTGTATCTCATTCCTAGCGCTTAACCCCAGTACCTAGATACTTGCTGGTGAATGGATGACCAGACCAGTGAATTCAGAATTTCAGAGAAGTTCTTTATAATGAGAGACAGGCAGAGAAATGGCAGTTCTACCACCCAGTAAGTTTTGAACTCTTGCAGGTCTGATGCCCAAATCAAGCGTGGGAACGTGAACAGTGAGACTGAGTGAAAACACAGCAGTTCTTTGTGTTTCTGTTAGAGAAACACTGGTGGGAGACAGAGGACAAAGGAAGGAGACACAGGACTGGAGTGACCTCGGCTGGGGGCGGGGTTTCACAGTGTTGGGTGCTGCAGAGAGGTAGTCAGCAGGAGCAGGGGCTGTGTACGTCATCAGAGGCATTTTTTATTGTATTATTTTTTTGTTTTGATTGACGTATAGTTGATTTACAATCTTGTGCCAATCTGCTGTATGGCAAAGTGACTCAGTTATACACATATAGACATTCTTTTTTTATATTCTTTTCCATTACAGTTTTATCACAGGATATTGACTCTAGTTCCCTGTGCTGTAGAGTAGGACCTTGTTGTTTATCCCTCCTATATATAATAGTTTACACCTGCTAATGCCACACTCCCAGCCCTTCCCTCTCCCACCCCCCTCCTCCTTGGCAACCACAAGTCTGTCCTCTATGTCTGTGAGTCTGTTGCTGTTTCATAGATAGGTTCATTTGTGCCATACTTTAGATTCCACATGTAAGTGGTATCACATGGTATTTGTCTTTCTCTTTCTGACTTATTCACTTAATAATCTCTAGTTGCATCCATGTTGCTGCAATCATCAAAGGCATTTTAGAAGAGGCTCTGCTTGCCATAGCTTCTGGCAGCGTTGCTTCCTACAGTGGAAAGAAGAATGTTGTTGATGGGAATTCCCAAAGTTAGGCTAAAGTGGGGGTGAAGTAACTTTTCTAGGTGAAGAGGTGATCTTTTTTTTTTTCTTTTTGATTTCTATGTGTGTTTTATTATATATTAGTCTCTTAAATCAAATAGAAGACAAAAAGTGGAGCTACAAACCAAAGTTACAACAGTACTAGCTTTTCTCGTCGCCCATCTGTCTACTTTTACCAGAGGTCTTTATTTCTTCATAAGGCTTTGAGCTACTTGTCCAGGGTCCTTGACTGCAACCTGAAGAACTCCCTGTGGCAGGCGGGTCTGGTGGTTAAGAACTCTCTCAACTCTTGATTAACTGGGAATGTCTTGATTTCTCCCTCATTTTCGAAGGAAAGTTTTGCTAGATACAGGATTCTTGGTTGACGGTTTCTTTCCTTCAACACTTCAAGTGCATTGAGTCATGCCATCTGGCCTCCGAGGCTCCTGATGAGAAATCTGCTCAATGACCTTCCTGGCAAACCTTCTCTCAGCTTCATAGACTTTCGTAATGTACCGTATCATGTCTTATGCAACAGAACATTTTGTATAGTATCGTGAAGTCAGTTAAGTTGTAACGTTATTTTTTTTTTTAATTAGTTAATTTATTTTTGGCTGTGTTGGATCTTCGTTTCTGTGCGAGGGCTTTCTCTAGTTGCGGCAAGCGGGGGCCACTCTTCATCGCGGTGCGCGGGCCTCTCACTATCGCGGCCTCTCTTGATGCGGAGCACAGGCTCCAGACGCGCAGGCTCCAGACGCGCAGGCTCAGCAGTTGTGGCTCACGGGCCCAGTCGCTCCGCGGCCTGTGGGATCCTCCCAGACCAGGGCTCGAACCCGTGTCCCCTGCATCGACAGGCAGACTCTCAACCACTGCGCCACCAGGGAAGCCCAGTAACGTTATTTTGAGACCAGAATTTAAGGAAAAGGAATTGAACATTTCAAGTATAGACATTATGAGGTCTCTAAAATTATTACGCATTTTCAAACTAGAAATAAAAAGGCCACTGAAGTATCCTGCAGATTTTTATTTATAACAAAGTGAATACCAATATCTAATAACACACGTAAAGAAAACTTTCTTTGGGATCCTTTTTCCTAAGTGTAAAGGGGCCTTGAACTCAAAAAGTGAGAAAACCACTGTGGTGTACCCCTAGCGGTGATGGGTCCATTTCTTGCTCTGACCTCAGAGTGCACCATTGTGATGTACTTCACAAAGCCCTATGAAAGAGAAAGGTGGACCCAGGTTTTTGGTCCTTAGAGCCCAGGAAGCTGCTTTTGGTGACCTGACGGCCTTGGACCTACAGTTAGCTTGTGTTTTCCTTGTTTGTGCCATTTTGTTGATTTTCGTGTCTCTTTTCTCTACTCTTTTTTATTTGTGTCATTGTTCTTTCTACAGTTAGCATAGTGAGTATTGTTGGTATAGTTAATACTTGATTAGCATAGTTAGTGTAGTTAGTACTAGTTAGCGCTGTTGGTACAGTTAGCGTAGTTAGCGTTGTTAGTAGAGACAGCATACTTAACCCTGTTAGTACAGTTAGCATTGTTAGTTAGCGTAGTTAGCGTTGCTCGGTAGTGCTGTCAGTCAGTGTGGTTAGCAGATCACCAGGATGCAGGGCCTCACAGCCAAATCTGCTGGCAAGAAGGCTCATATTGATGACTTCCGGATCCTCCACACCATTGGTGAAGGCACCTTCGGTAAAGTGAAGTTGGCCCGGCACATTCTGACCGGGACACGGGTGGCTGTGAAGGTCATAGAGAAAAGGCGTCAGAGCTTCTCAAGTGTCCAGGCACTTTTCCGGGAAGTGTGCAGTCTGAAGGCTCTGAATCACCCCAATATTGTGAAACTGCTGGGGGTGATTGACACAGAGGAGACATTTTTCGTGGTGATGGAGTACCTCCGTGGGGGGGACATGTACCGCTATTTGAAGATCCATGGCCGTATGACAGAGGCGGAGGCCCGAGGGCCGTTCCAGCAGCTGGTCTCCGCCCTGCAGCACTGCCACCGGAGGGGCATCGTGCACCGGGACCTGAAGCCACCGAGCCTCCTCTTTGATTCCAAGATGAATATCAAACTTACAGACTTTGGCCTCAGCAACAAGTGTGATGACATTTTCCCACTGGACACGATCTGCGGCACACCCCCTTATGCTGCCCCGGAACTCTTCCTGGGGCAGAGCTCCAGCGGCCCTGCGGTGGACGTGTGGAGCCTGGGAGTAGTGCTGTACACCATGGTAACTGGGTCCCGGCCCTTTGTGGGAAAAGACTTCCAGGAGCTGCGGAAGCAAGTCCTACGAGGGCAATACCCCATCCCACCTTATCTGTCTTTGGAGATAAGGGATCTGTTACAAAAAATGATTGCCCTCAACCCCAGTGACAGAGGCACCTTACGTGACCTCATGAGGCATCCGTGGGTCAACATGGGCCAGAAGGAGCCACTCCAGCCACCCTGTGAAAAGGACCGGGAGGTGACAATGGTGAGGACTCCGGGCTTGACTTGCGACCAGATCCAGGACACTGGGACAGGCCGTGTGAGCGCCAAGAAACCCAAGGTGGAGGTCTCCATCATAACTCTGAAGCCCTTCTCTTGCGGGGACCTCTGTGGCAGTGACCTTGAGCCTTCTCCAAGCCCTGTGGTGTCCTCCCTGCAAACCAGGTGGCTCTACCACAGAAAAGATGTGCCGCTGCAGGAAGAGCAGCAGGCAGGGCAGAAGACCGGTGAGTCTGCCTGTCCCCCACCCAGCCTGGAGGCGAGGACTGCCACCCCCAGCCCAGCCCCCCAGTGTGGCACTGGGACATCCACCTCCAGCAGCAGCAGGATTGGAGCCCCAGAGGGAAGCAGCTGCCCCCTGGGTGTGTCCAACACTGGAAGGTCCTCCCACGCTGGGCAGCCTGAGAGTGTGTCCTCATCCACTGTCTCTGGCCAGAGCCAGAAAAAGCAAGGGGTGGCTGGGAGAATCTGGAACTTTATTTTGAAACATCTTTGTTGCAAGCTGCCCAGCATGAGGCGTCATAATAAAGTGAGCCCATGTGAACCCCATGGATGACCGAGGCAGGAAGGTCGGGCCGCCGCGCTCCCTGGGGCCCGGTGCAGGGGAAGAGGAGTGTGTTCTCTGCACGGCCTTCAGAAGCATCGTATCCAAGACCCTGGCCAGCTCAGAGGATGGTCCGGAGCAGCCCGGGCGACCGAAAGCGAGGCCACCGTGGCTGCAGGTCTGCCCCTCAACCCCCACCTGGGTGAAACTTGAGAGACTGGACTGTCATTCCTGGGGCACGTCTCCCCTCCCCTACTCTTCTGTCTTCCGTGTTGGTGGGGGAGGGGGATAGTTCTTGTTCCAAGAACTCCTTGGTTCTTCCAATTCTAGTTAATAAACTTGACGCTCCAGAGAGATGCATCACACTCTGCTTCGCGTCGTCCCTGCACAGAATTGGGGCTGTGCATTTTCCAGTGAGACAGGCGTGCAGCCATGGAGCGCTTGGCGGTAGTCAGAACAACTAAAGGGAAAAATGACCTAAGAGAATTAGCACAGTGACTCCCAACAGCAACAACTGCTGCACTGCAGGGCAGAAATGCAGAAAGTGTGTATTACCTTCCTGCACTACCATTCCCGAACATTTTCAGAAGGGCCGAGGGGAACTTTTGGTCCCTGCGGCCTGTGTTAATTACAACAGAGAGGCCCATTAATACACAAATTTATACACAAATCCATATATACATGTATAGCCACTTAAGTTTTTAAACTCTTCATTGAAGTTATATAACTCATTGATTTTCACAAACTAAAAATAAGTATCTTGCACCCAGATCATGAAAGAAAATATTACCATGGTACCAGTGCCCCAGAAGTCCCCCTTTGCTCCTTTCTAGACAATAGCCACCCCACATATCCTGTCTTAAAATTGCAGAGAGCAGTTTCTGTAATGCTTATATTGTTAAAAATTGTACCGTACTATCTATCCTGTCTTATATCTGTGTTTGTGCGATTTCATTTTTGTGATTTATCTGAATTTGTTCCAGTACTATGTAGGATTTCACTGTGTATGAAAATACAGTGAACTTTATTGGAAAGCAGTTTGGGAGCATATATAAAAGCTGAAGATATACATATTCTGTAACTGTGAAATCCCACTACTAATTATATATTGACCAGAAATGTACACATGTGTTCAACATGTATAGTTTGAAATTGGACATTGAAAACTAGCTCTTAGAATTTTGAGTAACCACATTCAAATTCATGATTATGATCTGTTTGTAATATCTCCTTTTGCCTAGATGTATTTATTTAAAAATTTTAAATTTTATTGGAACTTAAAAAAAAACCTAGTTTACCTATTTTTCTCATCCCTCCCCCCCCCCCGCCCCACCTCTTAAAACCACCCATTTGTTCTCTGTATCTATGTTGATAGAAGGGCGCTCTTTCTATTGAAATATTAGAAATGTAGGAGAAAATTAGTGGTTTTATAGATTCGCTAAAGGGAAGGTGAAGGAATGACCTCCTGATGACTTCCTTGTATCAAAAAAAAAAAAAAATGTAAGGGCAACTTCATCAGTTGAAAATAAGGCAGAGAGATGATAGACTGGAGGTTTAGGGCTGAGGAAAAGATATGAGATAGTCATCATGGGTAGTTAATGAATGACTTCTTTAGGGAAATACAGGCTAGAAATGCCCAGTGATGTTACTCATTTGAGGCTGAAGAGCATGAATCTGTAGGAAGATAACTTCATCGAGTTGTGAGAGATCTCAAGCAACACCAGGCTGCTTAGAAGTAAATGTGGGGTGTTAAATGGTTGGGTTCATCTAGATGTGCAATTATTCCACATGATGGGGATGAAGATTCATGATGGGAAACAGGGACCAGGAAATGAAAGTGTCTTATAATTCATTTATATAAAAAATATATTAGGGAAAATCATATCATATACAATGAATGTCTTGATTATAAAACTGTGGGGATGTTGAACTGAAGGTGAGTTCTAGCATCATGAAGCTTTGTAGCGCTCTTCTGGATACACTCAGGAAAAGCAGGATGTTGCCACTTGTGGAAAGTGCCTTGTTGTGAATCCATTCTGCTCTATTTATAGCCACAATGAACCCATTTGCGGTGATACCAAGGACGCATTCAGTGCCTATAATTATTCACATCAAAATGATGCGAGATGGTGACAATTGATTTTCTGGGGGATTGCAGGTTTCGGTCATCCTGAGTTGTTGCTTCTCTTTGGTGTCTGAGGAAAATGTCTCCCTAGCGTGTGATGGGCAGATTTGTGATAGCTCCCACTATTCATGTCACCAGAAGCAGCAGTTGATGCATCATTTCCCAATCTACTCCATTTGTTTACTTTAGAACTCTTAGTTGTAAGTCTGGAGATGCAAATGATGGAAGGAGTTGTTTTCTAATCCTCTCCCGTGTCCTTTCGGATGCCCTGGGGTGTGAGTTCAATCGTGGGGCCCAGGGAGGAACTTGAGTAGACGCTCCTTTGTGAATCACTGACATAGTCTTGAGAGCTGTGTTCTTGAGTAGCTCTAGTTAAGTCAACCATCCGTTCACTAAGTCACCGGATAACTGCGTGTCACTTGTGACCGCAGGGAACTGATTGTAAGTAATAATAACTTCAAATATTTATAGCTATGAGCTAGGCCCTGTCCAGACACTTTATACATATCATGAAATTTAAGCCTTACAACAACCCTCTGCAGAATGTACTTTTATTATCTCCATTTTCCAGGGGAGGAAACTGAGGCTAAATAACTTGTCCAAAGTCAAAGAGGGAGAGGGAGACGGAGAAGGAGAGAGAGAGAGTTGGGATTCAAACCCGAGTCACATGGTCCCAGAGTCCTTGTTCTTACCCACTATGTTATACTACCTACCCCTGTGGATCCTTTTGTGTGCACCAAAGACTGAAGGCAGGGTTGGCTTAACTGTAACTTTTTATCCTGTTGGTCTTTTGTGATGCCCTCAGGGCTTAAGGGAAGAATAATTGAGTTGGAAAAAAACCCACCTGTGAGATTTCTTTTTTCACTCCTCACACAGAACACTTTACTTTGGACACTTCTGGTCACTAAACACGTGTGGTTTTTTTTTTTTCCCCACAGCAAACAATTCTGCAACGCTGTCTCGGTGCCCTACCATTTAACTCAATTCTGACACTATCTACCTGGAGATGACATCAGATCCACAGGTTTAGGGCTCAGTCCCACCAGACTGCCCTCCATTTCAGATGCCAATCCCAAGTCTAGGTTGTCACCTGGACTTATTGGTTATAAGTTAGAGTTATGACCCTCTTTTTGGTTTCAGTTAATTTGCTGGAGTGGCTCACGGAGCTCAGGAAAACAGCTTATTTACATTTACCGATTTCTTATAAAAGGTTATGATCGTAGATGAACACCCAGACGGAAGAGATGCATAGAGCAAGGTCGTGGGAAGGGGCATGGAGCTTCCACGCCCCCTTTGGGGTACCACACCCCGAGCACCTCATGTGTTCACCAGTCTGAAAGCTCTTTGAACCCAGTCCTTTTGGGTTTTAATGGAGGCTTTGTTACATAGGTGCAGTTGATTAAATCATTGGCCATTGGTTATTGTTTCAACCTCCAGCCTCTCCCCCTTTCGTGGAAACCTGGGGGTGGGACTGAAAGTTCCAACCTTGTATTCGCCCTCGGTTTTCCTGGCAATCAGTCCGCACCCTTAGGTGTGTTCCAAAAGTCACCTTGTTAACATAACAAAGGCATTTTTGTTGATCTCCTCACTGAGGAAATTCCAAGGGTTTTAGGAGCTCTGTGCGGGGCAGGGGGGGGGGAAGGGGACAAAGACCAAATGTATTTCTTATGATAAATCACAATAGCACAATAGTAAAGCAAGAAGACACTGATTTTCTGAGACAAACCTCTTGTACAAAATAAATTGAGAGATAATAAATCTCTATATAAAAATGATTGTACACACACACACTTATATGCCCACAAACACATATTTACCTTTCATTTTAAAGAAATCACTAGGAAAATAAGGGTTGAAGGAAAAGTTCCTTGCTCCTTTACAAGGTAGGCAAATCAACATAGGGTAAAAATAATACCCCAAGTCACCTAATCTATTTTGGAAGAGTAAAACCAAAAGAGATGAAGAATCAGTTTTATCTTGGGGAAGTTGTTTCTGATTTTAAAATGTAAGCACGATACACATGATGATAAAATGGACTTCTCAACTCAGAACAAATGAACTTTTATGAGTGTACATAACGCTAAAGTAATGATAATGAAGTAATTCAAATAAAGGGAAGGTTGGTGTGTGAGATGTCTCCAAAGTTTTTCATAATATTTGGTTTTCCCTTTACTTAGGACTTCTTTTAAACAAGGCGAAAACTTAAGGTTTTCTGGCCTGTTTTGGACAAGTTGTTATGAATTTTAGCATCTCATCTTTAAATCTCTCTTCTTGAACTCCAAATGTTTCCCTCGATTACAGTGTACAGTAATAAACAACTGCTACTCTCTGCTTGTTCCCACCCACTTGTACAAGTAAGTCTGTAGTATTTCAGGACCTCTGATTTGGTTTTCAAGAGGCTTTTTCTTGTCACTGGCTCTCCTCCATTTCTGCTGACCCAGGCTTCCAAGAGTGTGAGGGATAATGGGATACACTCTCCGAAGAGTTTGATGCCTCTCTTTTTATTTGTTTTGCTCATCACTGTATTAAAAACATAAAATTCTAACTGAGTAAATTTGAAGATCGAATTGGCTTTATTCAGTGATTTATGAATCGGGCAGCATCCCATTGAGCAAGTAGAAAGGAGCTCTGCGGAGCTGTAAAAAATGCAAGAACTTTACAGGCAGGAGGGGGCAGAAAAGGGAAGTTTCTAGCTAAGAGTGGATTGTTTCAGGCAGGGTCACCTGCCTTTTGGGGGAAGGTGGGGGGGGGGTCACCCCGGGGTCACCCCTCTAGTGCTGACCAGGTAATTCCAGATCTATTGGTGAAAGGTCCCATTCCTGAGAGAGGCTGAAACTGCAATTAGGTTAGCTGTTAAGTCTTGGTTTGCTGACGTGGGACTTAGCACAAGTGACTCCATTTGGGGTTTGTTGTTTCTTTACTAACAACTGTATCTCATTCCTAGCGCTTAACCCCAGTACCTAGATACTTGCTGGTGAATGGATGACCAGACCAGTGAATTCAGAATTTCAGAGAAGTTCTTTATAATGAGAGACAGGCAGAGAAATGGCAGTTCTACCACCCAGTAAGTTTTGAACTCTTGCAGGTCTGATGCCCAAATCAAGCGTGGGAACGTGAACAGTGAGACTGAGTGAAAACACAGCAGTTCTTTGTGTTTCTGTTAGAGAAACACTGGTGGGAGACAGAGGACAAAGGAAGGAGACACAGGACTGGAGTGACCTCGGCTGGGGGGGGGGTTTCACAGTGTTGGGTGCTGCAGAGAGGTAGTCAGCAGGAGCAGGGGCTGTGTACGTCATCAGAGGCATTTTTTATTGTATTTTTTTTTGTTTTGATTGACGTATAGTTGATTTACAATCTTGTGCCAATCTGCTGTATGGCAAAGTGACTCAGTTATACACATATAGACATTCTTTTTTTATATTCTTTTCCATTACAGTTTTATCACAGGATATTGACTCTAGTTCCCTGTGCTGTAGAGTAGGACCTTGTTGTTTATCCCTCCTATATATAATAGTTTACATCTGCTAATGCCACACTCCCAGCCCTTCCCTCTCCCACCCCCCTCCTCCTTGGCAACCACAAGTCTGTCCTCTATGTCTGTGAGTCTGTTGCTGTTTCATAGATAGGTTCATTTGTGCCATACTTTAGATTCCACATGTAAGTGGTATCACATGGTATTTGTCTTTCTCTTTCTGACTTACTTCACTTAATAATCTCTAGTTGCATCCATGTTGCTGCAATCATCAAAGGCATTTTAGAAGAGGCTCTGCTTGCCATAGCTTCTGGCAGCGTTGCTTCCTACAGTGGAAAGAAGAATGTTGTTGATGGGAATTCCCAAAGTTAGGCTAAAGTGGGGGTGAAGTAACTTTTCTAGGTGAAGAGGTGATCTTTTTTTTTTTCTTTTTGATTTCTATGTGTGTTTTATTATATATTAGTCTCTTAAATCAAATAGAAGACAAAAAGTGGAGCTACAAACCAAAGTTACAACAGTACTAGCTTTTCTCGTCGCCCGTCTGTCTACTTTTACCAGAGGTCTTTATTTCTTCATAAGGCTTTGAGCTACTTGTCCAGGGTCCTTGACTGCAACCTGAAGAACTCCCTGTGGCAGGCGGGTCTGGTGGTTAAGAACTCTCTCAACTCTTGATTAACTGGGAATGTCTTGATTTCTCCCTCATTTTCGAAGGAAAGTTTTGCTAGATACAGGATTCTTGGTTGACGGTTTCTTTCCTTCAACACTTCAAGTGCATTGAGTCATGCCATCTGGCCTCCGAGCCTCCTGATGAGAAATCTGCTCAATGACCTTCCTGGCAAACCTTCTCTCAGCTTCATAGACTTTCGTAATGTACCGTATCATGTCTTATGCAACAGAACATTTTGTATAGTATCGTGAAGTCAGTTAAGTTGTAACGTTATATTTTTTTTTAATTAGTTAATTTATTTTTGGCTGTGTTGGATCTTCGTTTCTGTGCGAGGGCTTTCTCTAGTTGCGGCAAGCGGGGGCCACTCTTCATCGCGGTGCGCGGGCCTCTCACTATCGCGGCCTCTCTTGATGCGGAGCACAGGCTCCAGACGCGCAGGCTCCAGACGCGCAGGCTCAGCAGTTGTGGCTCACGGGCCCAGTCGCTCCGCGGCCTGTGGGATCCTCCCAGACCAGGGCTCGAACCCGTGTCCCCTGCATCGACAGGCAGACTCTCAACCACTGCGCCACCAGGGAAGCCCAGTAACGTTATTTTGAGACCAGAATTTAAGGAAAAGGAATTGAACATTTCAAGTGTAGACATTATGAGGTCTCTAAAATTATTACGCATTTTCAAACTAGAAATAAAAAGGCCACTGAAGTATCCTGCAGATTTTTATTTATAACAAAGTGAATACCAATATCTAATAACACACGTAAAGAAAACTTTCTTTGGGATCCTTTTTCCTAAGTGTAAAGGGGCCTTGAACTCAAAAAGTGAGAAAACCACTGTGGTGTACCCCCAGCGGTGATGGGTCCATTTCTTGCTCTGACCTCAGAGTGCACCATTGTGATGTACTTCACAAAGCCCTATGAAAGAGAAAGGTGGACCCAGGTTTTTGGTCCTTAGAGCCCAGGAAGCTGCTTTTGGTGACCTGACGGCCTTGGACCTACAGTTAGCTTGTGTTTTCCTTGTTTGTGCCATTTTGTTGATTTTCGTGTCTCTTTTCTCTACTCTTTTTTATTTGTGTCATTGTTCTTTCTACAGTTAGCATAGTGAGTATTGTTGGTATAGTTAATACTTGATTAGCATAGTTAGTGTAGTTAGTACTAGTTAGCGCTGTTGGTACAGTTAGCGTAGTTAGCGTTGTTAGTAGAGACAGCATACTTAACCCTGTTAGTACAGTTAGCATTGTTAGTTAGCGTAGTTAGCGTTGCTCGGTAGTGCTGTCAGTCAGTGTGGTTAGCAGATCACCAGGATGCAGGGCCTCACAGCCAAATCTGCTGGCAAGAAGGCTCATATTGATGACTTCCGGATCCTCCACACCATTGGTGAAGGCACCTTCGGTAAAGTGAAGTTGGCCCGGCACATTCTGACCGGGACACGGGTGGCTGTGAAGGTCATAGAGAAAAGGCGTCAGAGCTTCTCAAGTGTCCAGGCACTTTTCCGGGAAGTGTGCAGTCTGAAGGCTCTGAATCACCCCAATATTGTGAAACTGCTGGGGGTGATTGACACAGAGGAGACATTTTTCGTGGTGATGGAGTACCTCCGTGGGGGGGACATGTACCGCTATTTGAAGATCCATGGCCGTATGACAGAGGCGGAGGCCCGAGGGCCGTTCCAGCAGCTGGTCTCCGCCCTGCAGCACTGCCACCGGAGGGGCATCGTGCACCGGGACCTGAAGCCACCGAGCCTCCTCTTTGATTCCAAGATGAATATCAAACTTACAGACTTTGGCCTCAGCAACAAGTGTGATGACATTTTCCCACTGGACACGATCTGCGGCACACCCCCTTATGCTGCCCCGGAACTCTTCCTGGGGCAGAGCTCCAGCGGCCCTGCGGTGGACGTGTGGAGCCTGGGAGTAGTGCTGTACACCATGGTAACTGGGTCCCGGCCCTTTGTGGGAAAAGACTTCCAGGAGCTGCGGAAGCAAGTCCTACGAGGGCAATACCCCATCCCACCTTATCTGTCTTTGGAGATAAGGGATCTGTTACAAAAAATGATTGCCCTCAACCCCAGTGACAGAGGCACCTTACGTGACCTCATGAGGCATCCGTGGGTCAACATGGGCCAGAAGGAGCCACTCCAGCCACCCTGTGAAAAGGACCGGGAGGTGACAATGGTGAGGACTCCGGGCTTGACTTGCGACCAGATCCAGGACACTGGGACAGGCCGTGTGAGCGCCAAGAAACCCAAGGTGGAGGTCTCCATCATAACTCTGAAGCCCTTCTCTTGCGGGGACCTCTGTGGCAGTGAACTTGAGCCTTCTCCAAGCCCTGTGGTGTCCTCCCTGCAAACCAGGTGGCTCTACCACAGAAAAGATGTGCCGCTGCAGGAAGAGCAGCAGGCAGGGCAGAAGACCGGTGAGTCTGCCTGTCCCCCACCCAGCCTGGAGGCGAGGACTGCCACCCCCAGCCCAGCCCCCCAGTGTGGCACTGGGACATCCACCTCCAGCAGCAGCAGGATTGGAGCCCCAGAGGGAAGCAGCTGCCCCCTGGGTGTGTCCAACACTGGAAGGTCCTCCCACGCTGGGCAGCCTGAGAGTGTGTCCTCATCCACTGTCTCTGGCCAGAGCCAGAAAAAGCAAGGGGTGGCTGGGAGAATCTGGAACTTTATTTTGAAACATCTTTGTTGCAAGCTGCCCAGCATGAGGCGTCATAATAAAGTGAGCCCATGTGAACCCCATGGATGACCGAGGCAGGAAGGTCGGGCCGCCGCGCTCCCTGGGGCCCGGTGCAGGGGAAGAGGAGTGTGTTCTCTGCACGGCCTTCAGAAGCATCGTATCCAAGACCCTGGCCAGCTCAGAGGATGGTCCGGAGCAGCCCGGGCGACCGAAAGCGAGGCCACCGTGGCTGCAGGTCTGCCCCTCAACCCCCACCTGGGTGAAACTTGAGAGACTGGACTGTCATTCCTGGGGCACGTCTCCCCTCCCCTACTCTTCTGTCTTCCGTGTTGGTGGGGGAGGGGGATAGTTCTTGTTCCAAGAACTCCTTGGTTCTTCCAATTCTAGTTAATAAACTTGACGCTCCAGAGAGATGCATCACACTCTGCTTCGCGTCGTCCCTGCACAGAATTGGGGCTGTGCATTTTCCAGTGAGACAGGCGTGCAGCCATGGAGCGCTTGGCGGTAGTCAGAACAACTAAAGGGAAAAATGACCTAAGAGAATTAGCACAGTGACTCCCAACAGCAACAACTGCTGCACTGCAGGGCAGAAATGCAGAAAGTGTGTATTACCTTCCTGCACTACCATTCCCGAACATTTTCAGAAGGGCCGAGGGGAACTTTTGGTCCCTGCGGCCTGTGTTAATTACAGCAGAGAGGCCCATTAATACACAAATTTATACACAAATCCATATATACATGTATAGCCACTTAAGTTTTTAAACTCTTCATTGAAGTTATATAACTCATTGATTTTCACAAACTAAAAGTAAGTATCTTGCACCCAGATCATGAAAGAAAATATTACCATGGTACCAGTGCCCCAGAAGTCCCCCTTTGCTCCTTTCTAGACAATAGCCACCCCACATATCCTGTCTTAAAATTGCAGAGAGCAGTTTCTGTAATGCTTATATTGTTAAAAATTGTACCGTACTATCTATCCTGTCTTATATCTGTGTTTGTGCGATTTCATTTTTGTGATTTATCTGAATTTGTTCCAGTACTATGTAGGATTTCACTGTGTATGAAAATACAGTGAACTTTATTGGAAAGCAGTTTGGGAGCATATATAAAAGCTGAAGATATACATATTCTGTAACTGTGAAATCCCACTACTAATTATATATTGACCAGAAATGTACACATGTGTTCAACATGTATAGTTTGAAATTGGACATTGAAAACTAGCTCTTAGAATTTTGAGTAACCACATTCAAATTCATGATTATGATCTGTTTGTAATATCTCCTTTTGCCTAGATGTATTTATTTAAAAATTTTAAATTTTATTGGAACTTAAAAAAAAACCTAGTTTACCTATTTTTCTCATCCCTCCCCCCCCCCGCCCCACCTCTTAAAACCACCCATTTGTTCTCTGTATCTATGTTGATAGAAGGGCGCTCTTTCTATTGAAATATTAGAAATGTAGGAGAAAATTAGTGGTTTTATAGATTCGCTAAAGGGAAGGTGAAGGAATGACCTCCTGATGACTTCCTTGTATCAAAAAAAAAAAAAAAATGTAAGGGCAACTTCATCAGTTGAAAATAAGGCAGAGAGATGATAGACTGGAGGTTTAGGGCTGAGGAAAAGATATGAGATAGTCATCATGGGTAGTTAATGAATGACTTCTTTAGGGAAATACAGGCTAGAAATGCCCAGTGATGTTACTCATTTGAGGCTGAAGAGCATGAATCTGTAGGAAGATAACTTCATCGAGTTGTGAGAGATCTCAAGCAACACCAGGCTGCTTAGAAGTAAATGTGGGGTGTTAAATGGTTGGGTTCATCTAGATGTGCAATTATTCCACATGATGGGGATGAAGATTCATGATGGGAAACAGGGACCAGGAAATGAAAGTGTCTTATAATTCATTTATATAAAAAATATATTAGGGAAAATCATATCATATACAATGAATGTCTTGATTATAAAACTGTGGGGATGTTGAACTGAAGGTGAGTTCTAGCATCATGAAGCTTTGTAGCGCTCTTCTGGATACACTCAGGAAAAGCAGGATGTTGCCACTTGTGGAAACTGCCTTGTTGTGAATCCATTCTGCTCTATTTATAGCCACAATGAACCCATTTGCGGTGATACCAAGGACGCATTCAGTGCCTATAATTATTCACATCAAAATGATGCGAGATGGTGACAATTGATTTTCTGGGGGATTGCAGGTTTCGGTCATCCTGAGTTGTTGCTTCTCTTTGGTGTCTGAGGAAAATGTCTCCCTAGCGTGTGATGGGCAGATTTGTGATAGCTCCCACTATTCATGTCACCAGAAGCAGCAGTTGATGCATCATTTCCCAATCTACTCCATTTGTTTACTTTAGAACTCTTAGTTGTAAGTCTGGAGATGCAAATGATGGAAGGAGTTGTTTTCTAATCCTCTCCCGTGTCCTTTCGGATGCCCTGGGGTGTGAGTTCAATCGTGGGGCCCAGGGAGGAACTTGAGTAGACGCTCCTTTGTGAATCACTGACATAGTCTTGAGAGCTGTGTTCTTGAGTAGCTCTAGTTAAGTCAACCATCCGTTCACTAAGTCACCGGATAACTGCGTGTCACTTGTGACCGCAGGGAACTGATTGTAAGTAATAATAACTTCAAATATTTATAGCTATGAGCTAGGCCCTGTCCAGACACTTTATACATATCATGAAATTTAAGCCTTACAACAACCCTCTGCAGAATGTACTTTTATTATCTCCATTTTCCAGGGGAGGAAACTGAGGCTAAATAACTTGTCCAAAGTCAAAGAGGGAGAGGGAGACGGAGAAGGAGAGAGAGAGAGTTGGGATTCAAACCCGAGTCACATGGTCCCAGAGTCCTTGTTCTTACCCACTATGTTATACTACCTACCCCTGTGGATCCTTTTGTGTGCACCAAAGACTGAAGGCAGGGTTGGCTTAACTGTAACTTTTTATCCTGTTGGTCTTTTGTGATGCCCTCAGGGCTTAAGGGAAGAATAATTGAGTTGGAAAAAAACCCACCTGTGAGATTTCTTTTTTCACTCCTCACACAGAACACTTTACTTTGGACACTTCTGGTCACTAAACACGTGTGGTTTTTTTTTTTTCCCCACAGCAAACAATTCTGCAACGCTGTCTCGGTGCCCTACCATTTAACTCAATTCTGACACTATCTACCTGGAGATGACATCAGATCCACAGGTTTAGGGCTCAGTCCCACCAGACTGCCCTCCATTTCAGATGCCAATCCCAAGTCTAGGTTGTCACCTGGACTTATTGGTTATAAGTTAGAGTTATGACCCTCTTTTTGGTTTCAGTTAATTTGCTGGAGTGGCTCACGGAGCTCAGGAAAACAGCTTATTTACATTTACCGATTTCTTATAAAAGGTTATGATCGTAGATGAACACCCAGACGGAAGAGATGCATAGAGCAAGGTCGTGGGAAGGGGCATGGAGCTTCCACGCCCCCTTTGGGGTACCACACCCCGAGCACCTCATGTGTTCACCAGTCTGAAAGCTCTTTGAACCCAGTCCTTTTGGGTTTTAATGGAGGCTTTGTTACATAGGTGCAGTTGATTAAATCATTGGCCATTGGTTATTGTTTCAACCTCCAGCCTCTCCCCCTTTCGTGGAAACCTGGGGGTGGGACTGAAAGTTCCAACCTTGTATTCGCCCTCGGTTTTCCTGGCAATCAGTCCGCACCCTTAGGTGTGTTCCAAAAGTCACCTTGTTAACATAACAAAGGCATTTTTGTTGATCTCCTCACTGAGGAAATTCCAAGGGTTTTAGGAGCTCTGTGCGGGGCAGGGGGGGGGGAAGGGGACAAAGACCAAATGTATTTCTTATGATAAATCACAATAGCACAATAGTAAAGCAAGAAGACACTGATTTTCTGAGACAAACCTCTTGTACAAAATAAATTGAGAGATAATAAATCTCTATATAAAAATGATTGTACACACACACACTTATATGCCCACAAACACATATTTACCTTTCATTTTAAAGAAATCACTAGGAAAATAAGGGTTGAAGGAAAAGTTCCTTGCTCCTTTACAAGGTAGGCAAATCAACATAGGGTAAAAATAATACCCCAAGTCACCTAATCTATTTTGGAAGAGTAAAACCAAAAGAGATGAAGAATCAGTTTTATCTTGGGGAAGTTGTTTCTGATTTTAAAATGTAAGCACGATACACATGATGATAAAATGGACTTCTCAACTCAGAACAAATGAACTTTTATGAGTGTACATAACGCTAAAGTAATGATAATGAAGTAATTCAAATAAAGGGAAGGTTGGTGTGTGAGATGTCTCCAAAATTTTTCATAATATTTGGTTTTCCCTTTACTTAGGACTTCTTTTAAACAAGGCGAAAACTTAAGGTTTTCTGGCCTGTTTTGGACAAGTTGTTATGAATTTTAGCATCTCATCTTTAAATCTCTCTTCTTGAACTCCAAATGTTTCCCTCGATTACAGTGTACAGTAATAAACAACTGCTACTCTCTGCTTGTTCCCACCCACTTGTACAAGTAAGTCTGTAGTATTTCAGGACCTCTGATTTGGTTTTCAAGAGGCTTTTTCTTGTCACTGGCTCTCCTCCATTTCTGCTGACCCAGGCTTCCAAGAGTGTGAGGGATAATGGGATACACTCTCCGAAGAGTTTGATGCCTCTCTTTTTATTTGTTTTGCTCATCACTGTATTAAAAACATAAAATTCTAACTGAGTAAATTTGAAGATCGAATTGGCTTTATTCAGTGATTTATGAATCGGGCAGCATCCCATTGAGCAAGTAGAAAGGAGCTCTGCGGAGCTGTAAAAAATGCAAGAACTTTACAGGCAGGAGGGGGCAGAAAAGGGAAGTTTCTAGCTAAGAGTGGATTGTTTCAGGCAGGGTCACCTGCCTTTTGGGGGAAGGTGGGGGGGGGTCACCCCGGGGTCACCCCTCTAGTGCTGACCAGGTAATTCCAGATCTATTGGTGAAAGGTCCCATTCCTGAGAGAGGCTGAAACTGCAATTAGGTTAGCTGTTAAGTCTTGGTTTGCTGACGTGGGACTTAGCACAAGTGACTCCATTTGGGGTTTGTTGTTTCTTTACTAACAACTGTATCTCATTCCTAGCGCTTAACCCCAGTACCTAGATACTTGCTGGTGAATGGATGACCAGACCAGTGAATTCAGAATTTCAGAGAAGTTCTTTATAATGAGAGACAGGCAGAGAAATGGCAGTTCTACCACCCAGTAAGTTTTGAACTCTTGCAGGTCTGATGCCCAAATCAAGCGTGGGAACGTGAACAGTGAGACTGAGTGAAAACACAGCAGTTCTTTGTGTTTCTGTTAGAGAAACACTGGTGGGAGACAGAGGACAAAGGAAGGAGACACAGGACTGGAGTGACCTCGGCTGGGGGGGGGGGTTTCACAGTGTTGGGTGCTGCAGAGAGGTAGTCAGCAGGAGCAGGGGCTGTGTACGTCATCAGAGGCATTTTTTATTGTATTTTTTTTTGTTTTGATTGACGTATAGTTGATTTACAATCTTGTGCCAATCTGCTGTATGGCAAAGTGACTCAGTTATACACATATAGACATTCTTTTTTTATATTCTTTTCCATTACAGTTTTATCACAGGATATTGACTCTAGTTCCCTGTGCTGTAGAGTAGGACCTTGTTGTTTATCCCTCCTATATATAATAGTTTACATCTGCTAATGCCACACTCCCAGCCCTTCCCTCTCCCACCCCCCTCCTCCTTGGCAACCACAAGTCTGTCCTCTATGTCTGTGAGTCTGTTGCTGTTTCATAGATAGGTTCATTTGTGCCATACTTTAGATTCCACATGTAAGTGGTATCACATGGTATTTGTCTTTCTCTTTCTGACTTACTTCACTTAATAATCTCTAGTTGCATCCATGTTGCTGCAATCATCAAAGGCATTTTAGAAGAGGCTCTGCTTGCCATAGCTTCTGGCAGCGTTGCTTCCTACAGTGGAAAGAAGAATGTTGTTGATGGGAATTCCCAAAGTTAGGCTAAAGTGGGGGTGAAGTAACTTTTCTAGGTGAAGAGGTGATCTTTTTTTTTTTCTTTTTGATTTCTATGTGTGTTTTATTATATATTAGTCTCTTAAATCAAATAGAAGACAAAAAGTGGAGCTACAAACCAAAGTTACAACAGTACTAGCTTTTCTCGTCGCCCGTCTGTCTACTTTTACCAGAGGTCTTTATTTCTTCATAAGGCTTTGAGCTACTTGTCCAGGGTCCTTGACTGCAACCTGAAGAACTCCCTGTGGCAGGCGGGTCTGGTGGTTAAGAACTCTCTCAACTCTTGATTAACTGGGAATGTCTTGATTTCTCCCTCATTTTCGAAGGAAAGTTTTGCTAGATACAGGATTCTTGGTTGACGGTTTCTTTCCTTCAACACTTCAAGTGCATTGAGTCATGCCATCTGGCCTCCGAGCCTCCTGATGAGAAATCTGCTCAATGACCTTCCTGGCAAACCTTCTCTCAGCTTCATAGACTTTCGTAATGTACCGTATCATGTCTTATGCAACAGAACATTTTGTATAGTATCGTGAAGTCAGTTAAGTTGTAACGTTATTTTTTTTTTTAATTAGTTAATTTATTTTTGGCTGTGTTGGATCTTCGTTTCTGTGCGAGGGCTTTCTCTAGTTGCGGCAAGCGGGGGCCACTCTTCATCGCGGTGCGCGGGCCTCTCACTATCGCGGCCTCTCTTGATGCGGAGCACAGGCTCCAGACGCGCAGGCTCCAGACGCGCAGGCTCAGCAGTTGTGGCTCACGGGCCCAGTCGCTCCGCGGCCTGTGGGATCCTCCCAGACCAGGGCTCGAACCCGTGTCCCCTGCATCGACAGGCAGACTCTCAACCACTGCGCCACCAGGGAAGCCCAGTAACGTTATTTTGAGACCAGAATTTAAGGAAAAGGAATTGAACATTTCAAGTGTAGACATTATGAGGTCTCTAAAATTATTACGCATTTTCAAACTAGAAATAAAAAGGCCACTGAAGTATCCTGCAGATTTTTATTTATAACAAAGTGAATACCAATATCTAATAACACACGTAAAGAAAACTTTCTTTGGGATCCTTTTTCCTAAGTGTAAAGGGGCCTTGAACTCAAAAAGTGAGAAAACCACTGTGGTGTACCCCCAGCGGTGATGGGTCCATTTCTTGCTCTGACCTCAGAGTGCACCATTGTGATGTACTTCACAAAGCCCTATGAAAGAGAAAGGTGGACCCAGGTTTTTGGTCCTTAGAGCCCAGGAAGCTGCTTTTGGTGACCTGACGGCCTTGGACCTACAGTTAGCTTGTGTTTTCCTTGTTTGTGCCATTTTGTTGATTTTCGTGTCTCTTTTCTCTACTCTTTTTTATTTGTGTCATTGTTCTTTCTACAGTTAGCATAGTGAGTATTGTTGGTATAGTTAATACTTGATTAGCATAGTTAGTGTAGTTAGTACTAGTTAGCGCTGTTGGTACAGTTAGCGTAGTTAGCGTTGTTAGTAGAGACAGCATACTTAACCCTGTTAGTACAGTTAGCATTGTTAGTTAGCGTAGTTAGCGTTGCTCGGTAGTGCTGTCAGTCAGTGTGGTTAGCAGATCACCAGGATGCAGGGCCTCACAGCCAAATCTGCTGGCAAGAAGGCTCATATTGATGACTTCCGGATCCTCCACACCATTGGTGAAGGCACCTTCGGTAAAGTGAAGTTGGCCCGGCACATTCTGACCGGGACACGGGTGGCTGTGAAGGTCATAGAGAAAAGGCGTCAGAGCTTCTCAAGTGTCCAGGCACTTTTCCGGGAAGTGTGCAGTCTGAAGGCTCTGAATCACCCCAATATTGTGAAACTGCTGGGGGTGATTGACACAGAGGAGACATTTTTCGTGGTGATGGAGTACCTCCGTGGGGGGGACATGTACCGCTATTTGAAGATCCATGGCCGTATGACAGAGGCGGAGGCCCGAGGGCCGTTCCAGCAGCTGGTCTCCGCCCTGCAGCACTGCCACCGGAGGGGCATCGTGCACCGGGACCTGAAGCCACCGAGCCTCCTCTTTGATTCCAAGATGAATATCAAACTTACAGACTTTGGCCTCAGCAACAAGTGTGATGACATTTTCCCACTGGACACGATCTGCGGCACACCCCCTTATGCTGCCCCGGAACTCTTCCTGGGGCAGAGCTCCAGCGGCCCTGCGGTGGACGTGTGGAGCCTGGGAGTAGTGCTGTACACCATGGTAACTGGGTCCCGGCCCTTTGTGGGAAAAGACTTCCAGGAGCTGCGGAAGCAAGTCCTACGAGGGCAATACCCCATCCCACCTTATCTGTCTTTGGAGATAAGGGATCTGTTACAAAAAATGATTGCCCTCAACCCCAGTGACAGAGGCACCTTACGTGACCTCATGAGGCATCCGTGGGTCAACATGGGCCAGAAGGAGCCACTCCAGCCACCCTGTGAAAAGGACCGGGAGGTGACAATGGTGAGGACTCCGGGCTTGACTTGCGACCAGATCCAGGACACTGGGACAGGCCGTGTGAGCGCCAAGAAACCCAAGGTGGAGGTCTCCATCATAACTCTGAAGCCCTTCTCTTGCGGGGACCTCTGTGGCAGTGACCTTGAGCCTTCTCCAAGCCCTGTGGTGTCCTCCCTGCAAACCAGGTGGCTCTACCACAGAAAAGATGTGCCGCTGCAGGAAGAGCAGCAGGCAGGGCAGAAGACCGGTGAGTCTGCCTGTCCCCCACCCAGCCTGGAGGCGAGGACTGCCACCCCCAGCCCAGCCCCCCAGTGTGGCACTGGGACATCCACCTCCAGCAGCAGCAGGATTGGAGCCCCAGAGGGAAGCAGCTGCCCCCTGGGTGTGTCCAACACTGGAAGGTCCTCCCACGCTGGGCAGCCTGAGAGTGTGTCCTCATCCACTGTCTCTGGCCAGAGCCAGAAAAAGCAAGGGGTGGCTGGGAGAATCTGGAACTTTATTTTGAAACATCTTTGTTGCAAGCTGCCCAGCATGAGGCGTCATAATAAAGTGAGCCCATGTGAACCCCATGGATGACCGAGGCAGGAAGGTCGGGCCGCCGCGCTCCCTGGGGCCCGGTGCAGGGGAAGAGGAGTGTGTTCTCTGCACGGCCTTCAGAAGCATCGTATCCAAGACCCTGGCCAGCTCAGAGGATGGTCCGGAGCAGCCCGGGCGACCGAAAGCGAGGCCACCGTGGCTGCAGGTCTGCCCCTCAACCCCCACCTGGGTGAAACTTGAGAGACTGGACTGTCATTCCTGGGGCACGTCTCCCCTCCCCTACTCTTCTGTCTTCCGTGTTGGTGGGGGAGGGGGATAGTTCTTGTTCCAAGAACTCCTTGGTTCTTCCAATTCTAGTTAATAAACTTGACGCTCCAGAGAGATGCATCACACTCTGCTTCGCGTCGTCCCTGCACAGAATTGGGGCTGTGCATTTTCCAGTGAGACAGGCGTGCAGCCATGGAGCGCTTGGAGGTAGTCAGAACAACTAAAGGGAAAAATGACCTAAGAGAATTAGCACAGTGACTCCCAACAGCAACAACTGCTGCACTGCAGGGCAGAAATGCAGAAAGTGTGTATTACCTTCCTGCACTACCATTCCCGAACATTTTCAGAAGGGCCGAGGGGAACTTTTGGTCCCTGCGGCCTGTGTTAATTACAACAGAGAGGCCCATTAATACACAAAATTATACACAAATCCATATATACATGTATAGCCACTTAAGTTTTTAAACTCTTCATTGAAGTTATATAACTCATTGATTTTCACAAACTAAAAGTAAGTATCTTGCACCCAGATCATGAAAGAAAATATTACCATGGTACCAGTGCCCCAGAAGTCCCCCTTTGCTCCTTTCTAGACAATAGCCACCCCACATATCCTGTCTTAAAATTGCAGAGAGCAGTTTCTGTAATGCTTATATTGTTAAAAATTGTACCGTACTATCTATCCTGTCTTATATCTGTGTTTATGAGATTTCATTTTTGTGATTTATCTGAATTTGTTCCAGTACTATGTAGGATTTCACTGTGTATGAAAATACAGTGAACTTTATTGGAAAGCAGTTTGGGAGCATATATAAAAGCTGAAGATATACATATTCTGTAACTGTGAAATCCCACTACTAATTATATATTGACCAGAAATGTACACATGTGTTCAACATGTATAGTTTGAAATTGGACATTGAAAACTAGCTCTTAGAATTTTGAGTAACCACATTCAAATTCATGATTATGATCTGTTTGTAATATCTCCTTTTGCCTAGATGTATTTATTTAAAAATTTTAAATTTTATTTGAACTTTAAAAAAAACCTAGTTTACCTATTTTTCTCATCCCTCCCCCCCCCGCCCCACCTCTTAAAACCACCCATTTGTTCTCTGTATCTATGTTGATAGAAGGGCGCTCTTTCTATTGAAATATTAGAAATGTAGGAGAAAATTAGTGGTTTTATAGATTCGCTAAAGGGAAGGTGAAGGAATGACCTCCTGATGACTTCCTTGTATCAAAAAAAAAAAAAAAAAAATGTAAGGGCAACTTCATCAGTTGAAAATAAGGCAGAGAGATGATAGACTGGAGGTTTAGGGCTGAGGAAAAGATATGAGATAGTCATCATGGGTAGTTAATGAATGACTTCTTTAGGGAAATACAGGCTAGAAATGCCCAGTGATGTTACTCATTTGAGGCTGAAGAGCATGAATCTGTAGGAACATAACTTCATCGAGTTGTGAGAGATCTCAAGCAACACCAGGCTGCTTAGAAGTGAATGTGGGGTGTTAAATGGTTGGGTTCATCTAGATGTGCAGTTATTCCACATGATGGGGATGAAGATTCATGATGGGAAACAGGGACCAGGAAATGAAAGTGTCTTATAATTCATTTATATAAAAAATATATTAGGGAAAATCATATCATATACAATGAATGTCTTGATTATAAAACTGTGGGGATGTTGAACTGAAGGTGAGTTCTAGCATCATGAAGCTTTGTAACGCTCTTCTGGATACACTCAGGAAAAGCAGGATGTTGCCACTTGTGGAAACTGCCTTGTTGTGAATCCATTCTGCTGTATTTATAGCCACAATGAACCCATTTGCGGTGATACCAAGGACGCATTCAGTGCCTATAATTATTCACATCAAAATGATGCGAGATGGTGACAATTGATTTTCTGGGGGATTGCAGGTTTCGGTCATCCTGAGTTGTTGCTTCTCTTTGGTGTCTGAGGAAAATGTCCTTCTAGCGTGTGATGGGCAGATTTGTGATAGCTCCCACTATTCATGTCACCAGAAGCAGCAGTTGATGCATCATTTCCCAATCTACTCCATTTGTTTACTTTAGAACTCTTAGTTGTAAGTCTGGAGATGCAAATGATGGAAGGAGTTGTTTTCTAATCCTCTCCCGTGTCCTTTCGGATGCCCTGGGGTGTGAGTTCAATCGTGGGGCCCAGGGAGGAACTTGAGTAGACGCTCCTTTGTGAATCACTGACATAGTCTTGAGAGCTGTGTTCTTGAGTAGCTCTAGTTAAGTCAACCATCCGTTCACTAAGTCACCGGATAACTGCGTGTCACTTGTGACCGCAGGGAACTGATTGTAAGTAATAATAACTTCAAATATTTATAGCTATGAGCTAGGCCCTGTCCAGACACTTTATACATATCATGAAATTTAAGCCTTACAACAACCCTCTGCAGAATGTACTTTTATTATCTCCATTTTCCAGGGGAGGAAACTGAGGCTAAATAACTTGTCCAAAGTCAAAGAGGGAGAGGGAGACGGAGAAGGAGAGAGAGAGAGTTGGGATTCAAACCCGAGTCACATGGTCCCAGAGTCCTTGTTCTTACCCACTATGTTATACTACCTACCCCTGTGGATCCTTTTGTGTGCACCAAAGACTGAAGGCAGGGTTGGCTTAACTGTAACTTTTTATCCTGTTGGTCTTTTGTGATGCCCTCAGGGCTTAAGGGAAGAATAATTGAGTTGGAAAGAAACCCACCTGTGAGATTTCTTTTTTCACTCCTCACACAGAACACTTTACTTTGGACACTTCTGGTCACTAAACACGTGTGGTTTTTTTTTTTTCCCCACAGCAAACAATTCTGCAACGCTGTCTCGGTGCCCTACCATTTAACTCAATTCTGACACTATCTACCTGGAGATGACATCAGATCCACAGGTTTAGGGCTCAGTCCCACCAGACTGCCCTCCATTTCAGATGCCAATCCCAAGTCTGGGTTGTCACCTGGACTTATTGGTTATAAGTTAGAGTTATGACCCTCTTTTTGGTTTCAGTTAATTTGCTGGAGTGGCTCACGGAGCTCAGGAAAACAGCTTATTTACATTTACCGATTTCTTATAAAAGGTTATGATCGTAGATGAACACCCAGACGGAAGAGATGCATAGAGCAAGGTCGTGGGAAGGGGCATGGAGCTTCCACGCCCCCTTTGGGGTACCACACCCCGAGCACCTCATGTGTTCACCAGTCTGAAAGCTCTTTGAACCCAGTCCTTTTGGGTTTTAATGGAGGCTTTGTTACATAGGTGCAGTTGATTAAATCATTGGCCATTGGTTATTGTTTCAACCTCCAGCCTCTCCCCCTTTCGTGGAAACCTGGGGGTGGGACTGAAAGTTCCAACCTTGTATTCGCCCTCGGTTTTCCTGGCAATCAGTCCGCACCCTTAGGTGTGTTCCAAAAGTCACCTTGTTAACATAACAAAGGCATTTTTGTTGATCTCCTCACTGAGGAAATTCCAAGGGTTTTAGGAGCTCTGTGACGGGCGGTGGGGGGGGGGGGTGGGGGGGGGGAAAGGGGACAAAGACCAAATGTATTTCTTATGATAAATCACAATAGCACAATAGTAAAGCAAGAAGACACTGATTTTCTGAGACAAACCTCTTGTACAAAATAAATTGAGAGATAATAAATCTCTATATAAAAATGATTGTACACACACACACTTATATGCCCACAAACACATATTTACCTTTCATTTTAAAGACATCACTAGGAAAATAAGGGTTGAAGGAAAAGTTCCTTGCTCCTTTACAAGGTAGGCAAATCAACATAGGGTAAAAATAATACCCCAAGTCACCTAATCTATTTTGGAAGAGTAAAACCAAAAGAGATGAAGAATCAGTTTTATCTTGGGGAAGTTGTTTCTGATTTTAAAATGTAAGCACGATACACATGATGATAAAATGGACTTCTCAACTCAGAACAAATGAACTTTTATGAGTGTACATAACGCTAAAGTAATGATAATGAAGTAATTCAAATAAAGGGAAGGTTGGTGTGTGAGATGTCTCCAAAATTTTTCATAATATTTGGTTTTCCCTTTACTTAGGACTTCTTTTAAACAAGGCGAAAACTTAAGGTTTTCTGGCCTGTTTTGGACAAGTTGTTATGAATTTTAGCATCTCATCTTTAAATCTCTCTTCTTGAACTCCAAATGTTTCCCTCGATTACAGTGTACAGTAATAAACAACTGCTACTCTCTGCTTGTTCCCACCCACTTGTACAAGTAAGTCTGTAGTATTTCAGGACCTCTGATTTGGTTTTCAAGAGGCTTTTTCTTGTCACTGGCTCTCCTCCATTTCTGCTGACCCAGGCTTCCAAGAGTGTGAGGGATAATGGGATACACTCTCCGAAGAGTTTGATGCCTCTCTTTTTATTTGTTTTGCTCATCACTGTATTAAAAACATAAAATTCTAACTGAGTACATTTGAAGATCGAATTGGCTTTATTCAGTGATTTATGAATCGGGCAGCATCCCATTGAGCAAGTAGAAAGGAGCTCTGCGGAGCTGTAAAAAATGCAAGAACTTTACAGGCAGGAGGGGGCAGAAAAGGGAAGTTTCTAGCTAAGAGTGGATTGTTTCAGGCAGGGTCACCTTCCTTTTGGGGGAAGGTGGGGGGGGGTCACCCCTCTAGTGCTGACTAGGTAATTCCAGATCTATTGGTGAAAGGTCCCATTCCTGAGAGAGGCTGAAACTGCAATTAGGTTCGCTGTTAAGTCTTGGTTTGCTGACGTGGGACTTAGCACAAGTGACTCCATTTGGGGTTTGTTGTTTCTTTACTAACAACTGTATCTCATTCCTAGCGCTTAACCCCAGTACCTAGATACTTGCTGGTGAATGGATGACCAGACCAGTGAATTCAGAATTTCAGAGAAGTTCTTTATAATGAGAGACAGGCAGAGAAATGGCAGTTCTACCACCCAGTAAGTTTTGAACTCTTGCAGGTCTGATGCCCAAATCAAGCGTGGGAACGTGAACAGTGAGACTGAGTGAAAACACAGCAGTTCTTTGTGTTTCTGTTAGAGAAACACTGGTGGGAGACAGAGGACAAAGGAAGGAGACACAGGACTGGAGTGACCTCGGCTGGGGGCGGGGTTTCACAGTGTTGGGTGCTGCAGAGAGGTAGTCAGCAGGAGCAGGGGCTGTGTACGTCATCAGAGGCATTTTTTATTGTATTTTTTTTTGTTTTGATTGACGTATAGTTGATTTACAATCTTGTGCCAATCTGCTGTATGGCAAAGTGACTCAGTTATACACATATAGACATTCTTTTTTTATATTCTTTTCCATTACAGTTTTATCACAGGATATTGACTCTAGTTCCCTGTGCTGTAGAGTAGGACCTTGTTGTTTATCCCTCCTATATATAATAGTTTACATCTGCTAATGCCTCACTCCCAGCCCTACCCTCTCCCACCCCCCTCCTCCTTGGCAACCACAAGTCTGTCCTCTATGTCTGTGAGTCTGTTGCTGTTTCATAGATAGGTTCATTTGTGCCATACTTTAGATTCCACATGTAAGTGGTATCACATGGTATTTGTCTTTCTCTTTCTGACTTACTTCACTTAATAATCTCTAGTTGCATCCATGTTGCTGCAATCATCAAAGGCATTTTAGAAGAGGCTCTGCTTGCCATAGCTTCTGGCAGCGTTGCTTCCTACAGTGGAAAGAAGAATGTTGTTGATGGGAATTCCCAAAGTTAGGCTAAAGTGGGGGTGAAGTAACTTTTCTAGGTGAAGAGGTGATCTTTTTTTTTTCTTTTTGATTTCTATGTGTGTTTTATTATATATTAGTCTCTTAAATCAAATAGAAGACAAAAAGTGGAGCTACAAACCAAAGTTACAACAGTACTAGCTTTTCTCGTCGCCCGTCTGTCTACTTTTACCAGAGGTCTTTATTTCTTCATAAGGCTTTGAGCTACTTGTCCAGGGTCCTTGACTGCAACCTGAAGAACTCCCTGTGGCAGGCGGGTCTGGTGGTTAAGAACTCTCTCAACTCTTGATTAACTGGGAATGTCTTGATTTCTCCCTCATTTTCGAAGGAAAGTTTTGCTAGATACAGGATTCTTGGTTGACGGTTTCTTTCCTTCAACACTTCAAGTACATTGAGTCATGCCATCTGGCCTCCGAGGCTCCTGATGAGAAATCTGCTCAATGACCTTCCTGGCAAACCTTCTCTCAGCTTCATAGACTTTCATAATGTACCGTATCATGTCTTATGCAACAGAACGTTTTGTATAGTATCGTGAAGTCAGTTAAGTTGTAACGTTATTTTTTTTTTTAATTAGTTAATTTATTTTTGGCTGTGTTGGATCTTCGTTTCTGTGCGAGGGCTTTCTCTAGTTGCGGCAAGCGGGGGCCACTCTTCATCGCGGTGCGCGGGCCTCTCACTATCGCGGCCTCTCTTGATGCGGAGCACAGGCTCCAGACGCGCAGGCTCCAGACGCGCAGGCTCAGCAGTTGTGGCTCACGGGCCCAGTCGCTCCGCGGCCTGTGGGATCCTCCCAGACCAGGGCTCGAACCCGTGTCCCCTGCATCGACAGGCAGACTCTCAACCACTGCGCCACCAGGGAAGCCCAGTAACGTTATTTTGAGACCAGAATTTAAGGAAAAGGAATTGAACATTTCAAGTGTAGACATTATGAGGTCTCTAAAATTATTACGCATTTTCAAACTAGAAATAAAAAGGCCACTGAAGTATCCTGCAGATTTTTATTTATAACAAAGTGAATACCAATATCTAATAACACACGTAAAGAAAACTTTCTTTGGGATCCTTTTTCCTAAGTGTAAAGGGGCCTTGAACTCAAAAAGTGAGAAAACCACTGTGGTGTATCCCCAGCGGTGATGGGTCCATTTCTTGCTCTGATCTCAGAGTGCACCATTGTGATGTACTTCACAAAGCCCTATGAAAGAGAAAGGTGGGCCCAGGTTTTTGGTCCTTAGAGCCCAGGAAGCTGCTTTTGGTGACCTGACGGCCTTGGACCTACAGTTAGCTTGTGTTTTCCTTGTTTGTGCCATTTTGTTGATTTTCGTGTCTCTTTTCTCTACTCTTTTTTATTTGTGTCATTGTTCTTTCTACAGTTAGCATAGTGAGTATTGTTGGTATAGTTAATACTTGATTAGCATAGTTAGTGTAGTTAGTACTAGTTAGCGCTGTTGGTACAGTTAGCGTAGTTAGCGTTGTTAGTAGAGACAGCATACTTAGCCCTGTTAGTACAGTTAGCATTGTTAGTTAGCGTAGTTAGCGTTGCTCGGTAGTGCTGTCAGTCAGTGTGGTTAGCAGATCACCAGGATGCAGGGCCTCACAGCCAAATCTGCTGGCAAGAAGGCTCATATTGATGACTTCCGGATCCTCCACACCATTGGTGAAGGCACCTTCGGTAAAGTGAAGTTGGCCCGGCACATTCTGACCGGGACACGGGTGGCTGTGAAGGTCATAGAGAAAAGGCGTCAGAGCTTCTCAAGTGTCCAGGCACTTTTCCGGGAAGTGTGCAGTCTGAAGGCTCTGAATCACCCCAATATTGTGAAACTGCTGGGGGTGATTGACACAGAGGAGACATTTTTCGTGGTGATGGAGTACCTCCGTGGGGGGGACATGTACCGCTATTTGAAGATCCATGGCCGTATGACAGAGGCGGAGGCCCGAGGCCCGTTCCAGCAGCTGGTCTCCGCCCTGCAGCACTGCCACCGGAGGGGCATCGTGCACCGGGACCTGAAGCCACCGAGCCTCCTCTTTGATTCCAAGATGAATATCAAACTTACAGACTTTGGCCTCAGCAACAAGTGTGATGACATTTTCCCACTGGACACGATCTGCGGCACACCCCCTTATGCTGCCCCGGAACTCTTCCTGGGGCAGAGCTCCAGCGGCCCTGCGGTGGACGTGTGGAGCCTGGGAGTAGTGCTGTACACCATGGTAACTGGGTCCCGGCCCTTTGTGGGAAAAGACTTCCAGGAGCTGCGGAAGCAAGTCCTACGAGGGCAATACCCCATCCCACCTTATCTGTCTTTGGAGATAAGGGATCTGTTACAAAAAATGATTGCCCTCAACCCCAGTGACAGAGGCACCTTACGTGACCTCATGAGGCATCCGTGGGTCAACATGGGCCAGAAGGAGCCACTCCAGCCACCCTGTGAAAAGGACCGGGAGGTGACAATGGTGAGGACTCCGGGCTTGACTTGCGACCAGATCCAGGACACTGGGACAGGCCGTGTGAGCGCCAAGAAACCCAAGGTGGAGGTCTCCATCATAACTCTGAAGCCCTTCTCTTGCGGGGACCTCTGTGGCAGTGAACTTGAGCCTTCTCCAAGCCCTGTGGTGTCCTCCCTGCAAACCAGGTGGCTCTACCACAGAAAAGATGTGCCGCTGCAGGAAGAGCAGCAGGCAGGGCAGAAGACCGGTGAGTCTGCCTGTCCCCCACCCAGCCTGGAGGCGAGGACTGCCACCCCCAGCCCAGCCCCCCAGTGTGGCACTGGGACATCCACCTCCAGCAGCAGCAGGATTGGAGCCCCAGAGGGAAGCAGCTGCCCCCTGGGTGTGTCCAACACTGGAAGGTCCTCCCACGCTGGGCAGCCTGAGAGTGTGTCCTCATCCACTGTCTCTGGCCAGAGCCAGAAAAAGCAAGGGGTGGCTGGGAGAATCTGGAACTTTATTTTGAAACATCTTTGTTGCAAGCTGCCCAGCATGAGGCGTCATAATAAAGTGAGCCCATGTGAACCCCATGGATGACCGAGGCAGGAAGGTCGGGCCGCCGCGCTCCCTGGGGCCCGGTGCAGGGGAAGAGGAGTGTGTTCTCTGCACGGCCTTCAGAAGCATCGTATCCAAGACCCTGGCCAGCTCAGAGGATGGTCCGGAGCAGCCCGGGCGACCGAAAGCGAGGCCACCGTGGCTGCAGGTCTGCCCCTCAACCCCCACCTGGGTGAAACTTGAGAGACTGGACTGTCATTCCTGGGGCACGTCTCCCCTCCCCTACTCTTCTGTCTTCCGTGTTGGTGGGGGAGGGGGATAGTTCTTGTTCCAAGAACTCCTTGGTTCTTCCAATTCTAGTTAATAAACTTGACGCTCCAGAGAGATGCATCACACTCTGCTTCGCGTCGTCCCTGCACAGAATTGGGGCTGTGCATTTTCCAGTGAGACAGGCGTGCAGCCATGGAGCGCTTGGAGGTAGTCAGAACAACTAAAGGGAAAAATGACCTAAGAGAATTAGCACAGTGACTCCCAACAGCAACAACTGCTGCACTGCAGGGCAGAAATGCAGAAAGTGTGTATTACCTTCCTGCACTACCATTCCCGAACATTTTCAGAAGGGCCGAGGGGAACTTTTGGTCCCTGCGGCCTGTGTTAATTACAACAGAGAGGCCCATTAATACACAAATTTATACACAAATCCATATATACATGTATAGCCACTTAAGTTTTTAAACTCTTCATTGAAGTTATATAACTCATTGATTTTCACAAACTAAAAGTAAGTATCTTGCACCCAGATCATGAAAGAAAATATTACCATGGTACCAGTGCCCCAGAAGTCCCCCTTTGCTCCTTTCTAGACAATAGCCACCCCACATATCCTGTCTTAAAATTGCAGAGAGCAGTTTCTGTAATGCTTATATTGTTAAAAATTGTACCGTACTATCTATCCTGTCTTATATCTGTGTTTATGAGATTTCATTTTTGTGATTTATCTGAATTTGTTCCAGTACTATGTAGGATTTCACTGTGTATGAAAATACAGTGAACTTTATTGGAAAGCAGTTTGGGAGCATATATAAAAGCTGAAGATATACATATTCTGTAACTGTGAAATCCCACTACTAATTATATATTGACCAGAAATGTACACATGTGTTCAACATGTATAGTTTGAAATTGGACATTGAAAACTAGCTCTTAGAATTTTGAGTAACCACATTCAAATTCATGATTATGATCTGTTTGTAATATCTCCTTTTGCCTAGATGTATTTATTTAAAAATTTTAAATTTTATTTGAACTTTAAAAAAAACCTAGTTTACCTATTTTTCTCATCCCTCCCCCCCCCGCCCCACCTCTTAAAACCACCCATTTGTTCTCTGTATCTATGTTGATAGAAGGGCGCTCTTTCTATTGAAATATTAGAAATGTAGGAGAAAATTAGTGGTTTTATAGATTCGCTAAAGGGAAGGTGAAGGAATGACCTCCTGATGACTTCCTTGTATCAAAAAAAAAAAAAAAAAAAATGTAAGGGCAACTTCATCAGTTGAAAATAAGGCAGAGAGATGATAGACTGGAGGTTTAGGGCTGAGGAAAAGATATGAGATAGTCATCATGGGTAGTTAATGAATGACTTCTTTAGGGAAATACAGGCTAGAAATGCCCAGTGATGTTACTCATTTGAGGCTGAAGAGCATGAATCTGTAGGAACATAACTTCATCGAGTTGTGAGAGATCTCAAGCAACACCAGGCTGCTTAGAAGTAAATGTGGGGTGTTAAATGGTTGGGTTCATCTAGATGTGCAGTTATTCCACATGATGGGGATGAAGATTCATGATGGGAAACAGGGACCAGGAAATGAAAGTGTCTTATAATTCATTTATATAAAAAATATATTAGGGAAAATCATATCATATACAATGAATGTCTTGATTATAAAACTGTGGGGATGTTGAACTGAAGGTGAGTTCTAGCATCATGAAGCTTTGTAACGCTCTTCTGGATACACTCAGGAAAAGCAGGATGTTGCCACTTGTGGAAACTGCCTTGTTGTGAATCCATTCTGCTGTATTTATAGCCACAATGAACCCATTTGCGGTGATACCAAGGACGCATTCAGTGCCTATAATTATTCACATCAAAATGATGCGAGATGGTGACAATTGATTTTCTGGGGGATTGCAGGTTTCGGTCATCCTGAGTTGTTGCTTCTCTTTGGTGTCTGAGGAAAATGTCCTTCTAGCGTGTGATGGGCAGATTTGTGATAGCTCCCACTATTCATGTCACCAGAAGCAGCAGTTGATGCATCATTTCCCAATCTACTCCATTTGTTTACTTTAGAACTCTTAGTTGTAAGTCTGGAGATGCAAATGATGGAAGGAGTTGTTTTCTAATCCTCTCCCGTGTCCTTTCGGATGCCCTGGGGTGTGAGTTCAATCGTGGGGCCCAGGGAGGAACTTGAGTAGACGCTCCTTTGTGAATCACTGACATAGTCTTGAGAGCTGTGTTCTTGAGTAGCTCTAGTTAAGTCAACCATCCGTTCACTAAGTCACCGGATAACTGCGTGTCACTTGTGACCGCAGGGAACTGATTGAAAGTAATAATAACTTCAAATATTTATAGCTATGAGCTAGGCCCTGTCCAGACACTTTATACATATCATGAAATTTAAGCCTTACAACAACCCTCTGCAGAATGTACTTTTATTATCTCCATTTCCCAGGGGAGGAAACTGAGGCTAAATAACTTGTCCAAAGTCAAAGAGGGAGAGGGAGACGGAGAAGGAGAGAGAGAGAGTTGGGATTCAAACCCGAGTCACATGGTCCCAGAGTCCTTGTTCTTACCCACTATGTTATACTACCTACCCCTGTGGATCCTTTTGTGTGCACCAAAGACTGAAGGCAGGGTTGGCTTAACTGTAACTTTTTATCCTGTTGGTCTTTTGTGATGCCCTCAGGGCTTAAGGGAAGAATAATTGAGTTGGAAAGAAACCCACCTGTGAGATTTCTTTTTTCACTCCTCACACAGAACACTTTACTTTGGACACTTCTGGTCACTAAACACGTGTGGTTTTTTTTTTTTCCCCACAGCAAACAATTCTGCAACGCTGTCTCGGTGCCCTACCATTTAACTCAATTCTGACACTATCTACCTGGAGATGACATCAGATCCACAGGTTTAGGGCTCAGTCCCACCAGACTGCCCTCCATTTCAGATGCCAATCCCAAGTCTGGGTTGTCACCTGGACTTATTGGTTATAAGTTAGAGTTATGACCCTCTTTTTGGTTTCAGTTAATTTGCTGGAGTGGCTCACGGAGCTCAGGAAAACAGCTTATTTACATTTACCGATTTCTTATAAAAGGTTATGATCGTAGATGAACACCCAGACGGAAGAGATGCATAGAGCAAGGTCGTGGGAAGGGGCATGGAGCTTCCATGCCCCCTTTGGGGTACCACACCCCGAGCACCTCATGTGTTCACCAGTCTGAAAGCTCTTTGAACCCAGTCCTTTTGGGTTTTAATGGAGGCTTTGTTACATAGGTGCAGTTGATTAAATCATTGGCCATTGGTTATTGTTTCAACCTCCAGCCTCTCCCCCTTTCGTGGAAACCTGGGGATGGGACTGAAAGTTCCAACCTTGTATTCGCCCTCGGTTTTCCTGGCAATCAGTCCGCACCCTTAGGTGTGTTCCAAAAGTCACCTTGTTAACATAACAAAGGCATTTTTGTTGATCTCCTCACTGAGGAAATTCCAAGGGTTTTAGGAGCTCTGTGACGGACGGTGGGGGGGGTGGGGGTGGGGGTGGGGGAAAGGGGACAAAGACCAAATGTATTTCTTATGATAAATCACATTAGCACAATAGTAAAGCAAGAAGACACTGATTTTCTGAGACAAACCTCTTGTACAAAATAAATTGAGAGATAATAAATCTCTATATAAAAATGATAGTACACACACACACTTATATGCCCACAAACACATATTTACCTTTCATTTTAAAGAAATCACTAGGAAAATAAGGGTTGAAGGAAAAGTTCCTTGCTCCTTTACAAGGTAGGCAAATCAACATAGGGTAAAAATAATACCCCAAGTCACCTAATCTATTTTGGAAGAGTAAAACCAAAAGAGATGAAGAATCAGTTTTATCTTGGGGAAGTTGTTTCTGATTTTAAAATGTAAGCACGATACACATGATGATAAAATGGACTTCTCAACTCAGAACAAATGAACTTTTATGAGTGTACATAACGCTAAAGTAATGATAATGAAGTAATTCAAATAAAGGGAAGGTTGGTGTGTGAGATGTCTCCAAAATTTTTCATAATATTTGGTTTTCCCTTTACTTAGGACTTCTTTTAAACAAGGCGAAAACTTAAGGTTTTCTGGCCTGTTTTGGACAAGTTGTTATGAATTTTAGCATCTCATCTTTAAATCTCTCTTCTTGAACTCCAAATGTTTCCCTCGATTACAGTGTACAGTAATAAACAACTGCTACTCTCTGCTTGTTCCCACCCACTTGTACAAGTAAGTCTGTAGTATTTCAGGACCTCTGATTTGGTTTTCAAGAGGCTTTTTCTTGTCACTGGCTCTCCTCCATTTCTGCTGACCCAGGCTTCCAAGAGTGTGAGGGATAATGGGATACACTCTCCGAAGAGTTTGATGCCTCTCTTTTTATTTGTTTTGCTCATCACTGTATTAAAAACATAAAATTCTAACTGAGTACATTTGAAGATCGAATTGGCTTTATTCAGTGATTTATGAATCGGGCAGCATCCCATTGAGCAAGTAGAAAGGAGCTCTGCGGAGCTGTAAAAAATGCAAGAACTTTACAGGCAGGAGGGGGCAGAAAAGGGAAGTTTCTAGCTAAGAGTGGATTGTTTCAGGCAGGGTCACCTTCCTTTTGGGGGAAGGTGGGGGGGGGTCACCCCTCTAGTGCTGACTAGGTAATTCCAGATCTATTGGTGAAAGGTCCCATTCCTGAGAGAGGCTGAAACTGCAATTAGGTTCGCTGTTAAGTCTTGGTTTGCTGACGTGGGACTTAGCACAAGTGACTCCATTTGGGGTTTGTTGTTTCTTTACTAACAACTGTATCTCATTCCTAGCGCTTAACCCCAGTACCTAGATACTTGCTGGTGAATGGATGACCAGACCAGTGAATTCAGAATTTCAGAGAAGTTCTTTATAATGAGAGACAGGCAGAGAAATGGCAGTTCTACCACCCAGTAAGTTTTGAACTCTTGCAGGTCTGATGCCCAAATCAAGCGTGGGAACGTGAACAGTGAGACTGAGTGAAAACACAGCAGTTCTTTGTGTTTCTGTTAGAGAAACACTGGTGGGAGACAGAGGACAAAGGAAGGAGACACAGGACTGGAGTGACCTCGGCTGGGGGCGGGGTTTCACAGTGTTGGGTGCTGCAGAGAGGTAGTCAGCAGGAGCAGGGGCTGTGTACGTCATCAGAGGCATTTTTTATTGTATTTTTTTTTGTTTTGATTGACGTATAGTTGATTTACAATCTTGTGCCAATCTGCTGTATGGCAAAGTGACTCAGTTATACACATATAGACATTCTTTTTTTATATTCTTTTCCATTACAGTTTTATCACAGGATATTGACTCTAGTTCCCTGTGCTGTAGAGTAGGACCTTGTTGTTTATCCCTCCTATATATAATAGTTTACATCTGCTAATGCCTCACTCCCAGCCCTACCCTCTCCCACCCCCCTCCTCCTTGGCAACCACAAGTCTGTCCTCTATGTCTGTGAGTCTGTTGCTGTTTCATAGATAGGTTCATTTGTGCCATACTTTAGATTCCACATGTAAGTGGTATCACATGGTATTTGTCTTTCTCTTTCTGACTTACTTCACTTAATAATCTCTAGTTGCATCCATGTTGCTGCAATCATCAAAGGCATTTTAGAAGAGGCTCTGCTTGCCATAGCTTCTGGCAGCGTTGCTTCCTACAGTGGAAAGAAGAATGTTGTTGATGGGAATTCCCAAAGTTAGGCTAAAGTGGGGGTGAAGTAACTTTTCTAGGTGAAGAGGTGATCTTTTTTTTTTCTTTTTGATTTCTATGTGTGTTTTATTATATATTAGTCTCTTAAATCAAATAGAAGACAAAAAGTGGAGCTACAAACCAAAGTTACAACAGTACTAGCTTTTCTCGTCGCCCGTCTGTCTACTTTTACCAGAGGTCTTTATTTCTTCATAAGGCTTTGAGCTACTTGTCCAGGGTCCTTGACTGCAACCTGAAGAACTCCCTGTGGCAGGCGGGTCTGGTGGTTAAGAACTCTCTCAACTCTTGATTAACTGGGAATGTCTTGATTTCTCCCTCATTTTCGAAGGAAAGTTTTGCTAGATACAGGATTCTTGGTTGACGGTTTCTTTCCTTCAACACTTCAAGTACATTGAGTCATGCCATCTGGCCTCCGAGGCTCCTGATGAGAAATCTGCTCAATGACCTTCCTGGCAAACCTTCTCTCAGCTTCATAGACTTTCATAATGTACCGTATCATGTCTTATGCAACAGAACGTTTTGTATAGTATCGTGAAGTCAGTTAAGTTGTAACGTTATTTTTTTTTTTAATTAGTTAATTTATTTTTGGCTGTGTTGGATCTTCGTTTCTGTGCGAGGGCTTTCTCTAGTTGCGGCAAGCGGGGGCCACTCTTCATCGCGGTGCGCGGGCCTCTCACTATCGCGGCCTCTCTTGATGCGGAGCACAGGCTCCAGACGCGCAGGCTCCAGACGCGCAGGCTCAGCAGTTGTGGCTCACGGGCCCAGTCGCTCCGCGGCCTGTGGGATCCTCCCAGACCAGGGCTCGAACCCGTGTCCCCTGCATCGACAGGCAGACTCTCAACCACTGCGCCACCAGGGAAGCCCAGTAACGTTATTTTGAGACCAGAATTTAAGGAAAAGGAATTGAACATTTCAAGTGTAGACATTATGAGGTCTCTAAAATTATTACGCATTTTCAAACTAGAAATAAAAAGGCCACTGAAGTATCCTGCAGATTTTTATTTATAACAAAGTGAATACCAATATCTAATAACACACGTAAAGAAAACTTTCTTTGGGATCCTTTTTCCTAAGTGTAAAGGGGCCTTGAACTCAAAAAGTGAGAAAACCACTGTGGTGTATCCCCAGCGGTGATGGGTCCATTTCTTGCTCTGATCTCAGAGTGCACCATTGTGATGTACTTCACAAAGCCCTATGAAAGAGAAAGGTGGGCCCAGGTTTTTGGTCCTTAGAGCCCAGGAAGCTGCTTTTGGTGACCTGACGGCCTTGGACCTACAGTTAGCTTGTGTTTTCCTTGTTTGTGCCATTTTGTTGATTTTCGTGTCTCTTTTCTCTACTCTTTTTTATTTGTGTCATTGTTCTTTCTACAGTTAGCATAGTGAGTATTGTTGGTATAGTTAATACTTGATTAGCATAGTTAGTGTAGTTAGTACTAGTTAGCGCTGTTGGTACAGTTAGCGTAGTTAGCGTTGTTAGTAGAGACAGCATACTTAGCCCTGTTAGTACAGTTAGCATTGTTAGTTAGCGTAGTTAGCGTTGCTCGGTAGTGCTGTCAGTCAGTGTGGTTAGCAGATCACCAGGATGCAGGGCCTCACAGCCAAATCTGCTGGCAAGAAGGCTCATATTGATGACTTCCGGATCCTCCACACCATTGGTGAAGGCACCTTCGGTAAAGTGAAGTTGGCCCGGCACATTCTGACCGGGACACGGGTGGCTGTGAAGGTCATAGAGAAAAGGCGTCAGAGCTTCTCAAGTGTCCAGGCACTTTTCCGGGAAGTGTGCAGTCTGAAGGCTCTGAATCACCCCAATATTGTGAAACTGCTGGGGGTGATTGACACAGAGGAGACATTTTTCGTGGTGATGGAGTACCTCCGTGGGGGGGACATGTACCGCTATTTGAAGATCCATGGCCGTATGACAGAGGCGGAGGCCCGAGGCCCGTTCCAGCAGCTGGTCTCCGCCCTGCAGCACTGCCACCGGAGGGGCATCGTGCACCGGGACCTGAAGCCACCGAGCCTCCTCTTTGATTCCAAGATGAATATCAAACTTACAGACTTTGGCCTCAGCAACAAGTGTGATGACATTTTCCCACTGGACACGATCTGCGGCACACCCCCTTATGCTGCCCCGGAACTCTTCCTGGGGCAGAGCTCCAGCGGCCCTGCGGTGGACGTGTGGAGCCTGGGAGTAGTGCTGTACACCATGGTAACTGGGTCCCGGCCCTTTGTGGGAAAAGACTTCCAGGAGCTGCGGAAGCAAGTCCTACGAGGGCAATACCCCATCCCACCTTATCTGTCTTTGGAGATAAGGGATCTGTTACAAAAAATGATTGCCCTCAACCCCAGTGACAGAGGCACCTTACGTGACCTCATGAGGCATCCGTGGGTCAACATGGGCCAGAAGGAGCCACTCCAGCCACCCTGTGAAAAGGACCGGGAGGTGACAATGGTGAGGACTCCGGGCTTGACTTGCGACCAGATCCAGGACACTGGGACAGGCCGTGTGAGCGCCAAGAAACCCAAGGTGGAGGTCTCCATCATAACTCTGAAGCCCTTCTCTTGCGGGGACCTCTGTGGCAGTGAACTTGAGCCTTCTCCAAGCCCTGTGGTGTCCTCCCTGCAAACCAGGTGGCTCTACCACAGAAAAGATGTGCCGCTGCAGGAAGAGCAGCAGGCAGGGCAGAAGACCGGTGAGTCTGCCTGTCCCCCACCCAGCCTGGAGGCGAGGACTGCCACCCCCAGCCCAGCCCCCCAGTGTGGCACTGGGACATCCACCTCCAGCAGCAGCAGGATTGGAGCCCCAGAGGGAAGCAGCTGCCCCCTGGGTGTGTCCAACACTGGAAGGTCCTCCCACGCTGGGCAGCCTGAGAGTGTGTCCTCATCCACTGTCTCTGGCCAGAGCCAGAAAAAGCAAGGGGTGGCTGGGAGAATCTGGAACTTTATTTTGAAACATCTTTGTTGCAAGCTGCCCAGCATGAGGCGTCATAATAAAGTGAGCCCATGTGAACCCCATGGATGACCGAGGCAGGAAGGTCGGGCCGCCGCGCTCCCTGGGGCCCGGTGCAGGGGAAGAGGAGTGTGTTCTCTGCACGGCCTTCAGAAGCATCGTATCCAAGACCCTGGCCAGCTCAGAGGATGGTCCGGAGCAGCCCGGGCGACCGAAAGCGAGGCCACCGTGGCTGCAGGTCTGCCCCTCAACCCCCACCTGGGTGAAACTTGAGAGACTGGACTGTCATTCCTGGGGCACGTCTCCCCTCCCCTACTCTTCTGTCTTCCGTGTTGGTGGGGGAGGGGGATAGTTCTTGTTCCAAGAACTCCTTGGTTCTTCCAATTCTAGTTAATAAACTTGACGCTCCAGAGAGATGCATCACACTCTGCTTCGCGTCGTCCCTGCACAGAATTGGGGCTGTGCATTTTCCAGTGAGACAGGCGTGCAGCCATGGAGCGCTTGGAGGTAGTCAGAACAACTAAAGGGAAAAATGACCTAAGAGAATTAGCACAGTGACTCCCAACAGCAACAACTGCTGCACTGCAGGGCAGAAATGCAGAAAGTGTGTATTACCTTCCTGCACTACCATTCCCGAACATTTTCAGAAGGGCCGAGGGGAACTTTTGGTCCCTGCGGCCTGTGTTAATTACAACAGAGAGGCCCATTAATACACAAATTTATACACAAATCCATATATACATGTATAGCCACTTAAGTTTTTAAACTCTTCATTGAAGTTATATAACTCATTGATTTTCACAAACTAAAAGTAAGTATCTTGCACCCAGATCATGAAAGAAAATATTACCATGGTACCAGTGCCCCAGAAGTCCCCCTTTGCTCCTTTCTAGACAATAGCCACCCCACATATCCTGTCTTAAAATTGCAGAGAGCAGTTTCTGTAATGCTTATATTGTTAAAAATTGTACCGTACTATCTATCCTGTCTTATATCTGTGTTTATGAGATTTCATTTTTGTGATTTATCTGAATTTGTTCCAGTACTATGTAGGATTTCACTGTGTATGAAAATACAGTGAACTTTATTGGAAAGCAGTTTGGGAGCATATATAAAAGCTGAAGATATACATATTCTGTAACTGTGAAATCCCACTACTAATTATATATTGACCAGAAATGTACACATGTGTTCAACATGTATAGTTTGAAATTGGACATTGAAAACTAGCTCTTAGAATTTTGAGTAACCACATTCAAATTCATGATTATGATCTGTTTGTAATATCTCCTTTTGCCTAGATGTATTTATTTAAAAATTTTAAATTTTATTTGAACTTTAAAAAAAACCTAGTTTACCTATTTTTCTCATCCCTCCCCCCCCCGCCCCACCTCTTAAAACCACCCATTTGTTCTCTGTATCTATGTTGATAGAAGGGCGCTCTTTCTATTGAAATATTAGAAATGTAGGAGAAAATTAGTGGTTTTATAGATTCGCTAAAGGGAAGGTGAAGGAATGACCTCCTGATGACTTCCTTGTATCAAAAAAAAAAAAAAAAAAAATGTAAGGGCAACTTCATCAGTTGAAAATAAGGCAGAGAGATGATAGACTGGAGGTTTAGGGCTGAGGAAAAGATATGAGATAGTCATCATGGGTAGTTAATGAATGACTTCTTTAGGGAAATACAGGCTAGAAATGCCCAGTGATGTTACTCATTTGAGGCTGAAGAGCATGAATCTGTAGGAACATAACTTCATCGAGTTGTGAGAGATCTCAAGCAACACCAGGCTGCTTAGAAGTAAATGTGGGGTGTTAAATGGTTGGGTTCATCTAGATGTGCAGTTATTCCACATGATGGGGATGAAGATTCATGATGGGAAACAGGGACCAGGAAATGAAAGTGTCTTATAATTCATTTATATAAAAAATATATTAGGGAAAATCATATCATATACAATGAATGTCTTGATTATAAAACTGTGGGGATGTTGAACTGAAGGTGAGTTCTAGCATCATGAAGCTTTGTAACGCTCTTCTGGATACACTCAGGAAAAGCAGGATGTTGCCACTTGTGGAAAGTGCCTTGTTGTGAATCCATTCTGCTGTATTTATAGCCACAATGAACCCATTTGCGGTGATACCAAGGACGCATTCAGTGCCTATAATTATTCACATCAAAATGATGCGAGATGGTGACAATTGATTTTCTGGGGGATTGCAGGTTTCGGTCATCCTGAGTTGTTGCTTCTCTTTGGTGTCTGAGGAAAATGTCCTTCTAGCGTGTGATGGGCAGATTTGTGATAGCTCCCACTATTCATGTCACCAGAAGCAGCAGTTGATGCATCATTTCCCAATCTACTCCATTTGTTTACTTTAGAACTCTTAGTTGTAAGTCTGGAGATGCAAATGATGGAAGGAGTTGTTTTCTAATCCTCTCCCGTGTCCTTTCGGATGCCCTGGGGTGTGAGTTCAATCGTGGGGCCCAGGGAGGAACTTGAGTAGACGCTCCTTTGTGAATCACTGACATAGTCTTGAGAGCTGTGTTCTTGAGTAGCTCTAGTTAAGTCAACCATCCGTTCACTAAGTCACCGGATAACTGCGTGTCACTTGTGACCGCAGGGAACTGATTGAAAGTAATAATAACTTCAAATATTTATAGCTATGAGCTAGGCCCTGTCCAGACACTTTATACATATCATGAAATTTAAGCCTTACAACAACCCTCTGCAGAATGTACTTTTATTATCTCCATTTCCCAGGGGAGGAAACTGAGGCTAAATAACTTGTCCAAAGTCAAAGAGGGAGAGGGAGACGGAGAAGGAGAGAGAGAGAGTTGGGATTCAAACCCGAGTCACATGGTCCCAGAGTCCTTGTTCTTACCCACTATGTTATACTACCTACCCCTGTGGATCCTTTTGTGTGCACCAAAGACTGAAGGCAGGGTTGGCTTAACTGTAACTTTTTATCCTGTTGGTCTTTTGTGATGCCCTCAGGGCTTAAGGGAAGAATAATTGAGTTGGAAAGAAACCCACCTGTGAGATTTCTTTTTTCACTCCTCACACAGAACACTTTACTTTGGACACTTCTGGTCACTAAACACGTGTGGTTTTTTTTTTTTCCCCACAGCAAACAATTCTGCAACGCTGTCTCGGTGCCCTACCATTTAACTCAATTCTGACACTATCTACCTGGAGATGACATCAGATCCACAGGTTTAGGGCTCAGTCCCACCAGACTGCCCTCCATTTCAGATGCCAATCCCAAGTCTGGGTTGTCACCTGGACTTATTGGTTATAAGTTAGAGTTATGACCCTCTTTTTGGTTTCAGTTAATTTGCTGGAGTGGCTCACGGAGCTCAGGAAAACAGCTTATTTACATTTACCGATTTCTTATAAAAGGTTATGATCGTAGATGAACACCCAGACGGAAGAGATGCATAGAGCAAGGTCGTGGGAAGGGGCATGGAGCTTCCATGCCCCCTTTGGGGTACCACACCCCGAGCACCTCATGTGTTCACCAGTCTGAAAGCTCTTTGAACCCAGTCCTTTTGGGTTTTAATGGAGGCTTTGTTACATAGGTGCAGTTGATTAAATCATTGGCCATTGGTTATTGTTTCAACCTCCAGCCTCTCCCCCTTTCGTGGAAACCTGGGGATGGGACTGAAAGTTCCAACCTTGTATTCGCCCTCGGTTTTCCTGGCAATCAGTCCGCACCCTTAGGTGTGTTCCAAAAGTCACCTTGTTAACATAACAAAGGCATTTTTGTTGATCTCCTCACTGAGGAAATTCCAAGGGTTTTAGGAGCTCTGTGACGGACGGTGGGGGGGGTGGGGGTGGGGGTGGGGGAAAGGGGACAAAGACCAAATGTATTTCTTATGATAAATCACATTAGCACAATAGTAAAGCAAGAAGACACTGATTTTCTGAGACAAACCTCTTGTACAAAATAAATTGAGAGATAATAAATCTCTATATAAAAATGATAGTACACACACACACTTATATGCCCACAAACACATATTTACCTTTCATTTTAAAGAAATCACTAGGAAAATAAGGGTTGAAGGAAAAGTTCCTTGCTCCTTTACAAGGTAGGCAAATCAACATAGGGTAAAAATAATACCCCAAGTCACCTAATCTATTTTGGAAGAGTAAAACCAAAAGAGATGAAGAATCAGTTTTATCTTGGGGAAGTTGTTTCTGATTTTAAAATGTAAGCACGATACACATGATGATAAAATGGACTTCTCAACTCAGAACAAATGAACTTTTATGAGTGTACATAACGCTAAAGTAATGATAATGAAGTAATTCAAATAAAGGGAAGGTTGGTGTGTGAGATGTCTCCAAAATTTTTCATAATATTTGGTTTTCCCTTTACTTAGAACTTCTTTTAAACAAGGCGAAAACTTAAGGTTTTCTGGCCTGTTTTGGACAAGTTGTTATGAATTTTAGCATCTCATCTTTAAATCTCTCTTCTTGAACTCCAAATGTTTCCCTCGATTACAGTGTACAGTAATAAACAACTGCTACTCTCTGCTTGTTCCCACCCACTTGTACAAGTAAGTCTGTAGTATTTCAGGACCTCTGATTTGGTTTTCAAGAGGCTTTTTCTTGTCACTGGCTCTCCTCCATTTCTGCTGACCCAGGCTTCCAAGAGTGTGAGGGATAATGGGATACACTCTCCGAAGAGTTTGATGCCTCTCTTTTTATTTGTTTTGCTCATCACTGTATTAAAAACATAAAATTCTAACTGAGTACATTTGAAGATCGAATTGGCTTTATTCAGTGATTTATGAATTGGGCAGCATCCCATTGAGCAAGTAGAAAGGAGCTCTGCGGAGCTGTAAAAAATGCAAGAACTTTACAGGCAGGAGGGGGCAGAAAAGGGAAGTTTCTAGCTAAGAGTGGATTGTTTCAGGCAGGGTCACCTTCCTTTTGGGGGAAGGTGGGGGGGGGGGTCACCCCTCTAGTGCTGACCAGGTAATTCCAGATCTATTGGTGAAAGGTCCCATTCCTGAGAGAGGCTGAAACTGCAATTAGGTTCGCTGTTAAGTCTTGGTTTGCTGACGTGGGACTTAGCACAAGTGACTCCATTTGGGGTTTGTTGTTTCTTTACTAACAACTGTATCTCATTCCTAGCGCTTAACCCCAGTACCTAGATACTTGCTGGTGAATGGATGACCAGACCAGTGAATTCAGAATTTCAGAGAAGTTCTTTATAATGAGAGACAGGCAGAGAAATGGCAGTTCTACCACCCAGTAAGTTTTGAACTCTTGCAGGTCTGATGCCCAAATCAAGCGTGGGAACGTGAACAGTGAGACTGAGTGAAAACACAGCAGTTCTTTGTGTTTCTGTTAGAGAGACACTGGTGGGAGACAGAGGACAAAGGAAGGAGACACAGGACTGGAGTGACCTCGGCTGGGGGCGGGGTTTCACAGTGTTGGGTGCTGCAGAGAGGTAGTCAGCAGGAGCAGGGGCTGTGTACGTCATCAGAGGCATTTTTTATTGTATTTTTTTTTGTTTTGATTGACGTATAGTTGATTTACAATCTTGTGCCAATCTGCTGTATGGCAAAGTGACTCAGTTATACACATATAGACATTCTTTTTTTATATTCTTTTCCATTACAGTTTTATCACAGGATATTGACTCTAGTTCCCTGTGCTGTAGAGTAGGACCTTGTTGTTTATCCCTCCTATATATAATAGTTTACATCTGCTAATGCCTCACTCCCAGCCCTACCCTCTCCTACCCCCCTCCTCCTTGGCAACCACAAGTCTGTCCTCTATGTCTGTGAGTCTGTTGCTGTTTCATAGATAGGTTCATTTGTGCCATACTTTAGATTCCACATGTAAGTGGTATCACATGGTATTTGTCTTTCTCTTTCTGACTTACTTCACTTAATAATCTCTAGTTGCATCCATGTTGCTGCAATCATCAAAGGCATTTTAGAAGAGGCTCTGCTTGCCATAGCTTCTGGCAGCGTTGCTTCCTACAGTGGAAAGAAGAATGTTGTTGATGGGAATTCCCAAAGTTAGGCTAAAGTGGGGGTGAAGTAACTTTTCTAGGTGAAGAGGTGATCTTTTTTTTTTTCTTTTTGATTTCTATGTGTGTTTTATTATATATTAGTCTCTTAAATCAAATAGAAGACAAAAAGTGGAGCTACAAACCAAAGTTACAACAGTACTAGCTTTTCTCGTCGCCCGTCTGTCTACTTTTACCAGAGGTCTTTATTTCTTCATAAGGCTTTGAGCTACTTGTCCAGGGTCCTTGACTGCAACCTGAAGAACTCCCTGTGGCAGGCGGGTCTGGTGGTTAAGAACTCTCTCAACTCTTGATTAACTGGGAATGTCTTGATTTCTCCCTCATTTTCGAAGGAAAGTTTTGCTAGATACAGGATTCTTGGTTGACGGTTTCTTTCCTTCAACACTTCAAGTACATTGAGTCATGCCATCTGGCCTCCGAGGCTCCTGATGAGAAATCTGCTCAATGACCTTCCTGGCAAACCTTCTCTCAGCTTCATAGACTTTCGTAATGTACCGTATCATGTCTTATGCAACAGAACGTTTTGTATAGTATCGTGAAGTCAGTTAAGTTGTAACGTTATTTTTTTTTTTTAATTAGTTAATTTATTTTTGGCTGTGTTGGATCTTCGTTTCTGTGCGAGGGCTTTCTCTAGTTGCGGCAAGCGGGGGCCACTCTTCATCGCGGTGCGCGGGCCTCTCACTATCGCGGCCTCTCTTGATGCGGAGCACAGGCTCCAGACGCGCAGGCTCCAGACGCGCAGGCTCAGCAGTTGTGGCTCACGGGCCCAGTCGCTCCGCGGCCTGTGGGATCCTCCCAGACCAGGGCTCGAACCCGTGTCCCCTGCATCGACAGGCAGACTCTCAACCACTGCGCCACCAGGGAAGCCCAGTAACGTTATTTTGAGACCAGAATTTAAGGAAAAGGAATTGAACATTTCAAGTGTAGACATTATGAGGTCTCTAAAATTATTACGCATTTTCAAACTAGAAATAAAAAGGCCACTGAAGTATCCTGCAGATTTTTATTTATAACAAAGTGAATACCAATATCTAATAACACACGTAAAGAAAACTTTCTTTGGGATCCTTTTTCCTAAGTGTAAAGGGGCCTTGAACTCAAAAAGTGAGAAAACCACTGTGGTGTACCCCCAGCGGTGATGGGTCCATTTCTTGCTCTGACCTCAGAGTGCACCATTGTGATGTACTTCACAAAGCCCTATGAAAGAGAAAGGTGGGCCCAGGTTTTTGGTCCTTAGAGCCCAGGAAGCTGCTTTTGGTGACCTGACGGCCTTGGACCTACAGTTAGCTTGTGTTTTCCTTGTTTGTGCCATTTTGTTGATTTTCGTGTCTCTTTTCTCTACTCTTTTTTATTTGTGTCATTGTTCTTTCTACAGTTAGCATAGTGAGTATTGTTGGTATAGTTAATACTTGATTAGCATAGTTAGTGTAGTTAGTACTAGTTAGCGCTGTTGGTACAGTTAGCGTAGTTAGCGTTGTTAGTAGAGACAGCATACTTAGCCCTGTTAGTACAGTTAGCATTGTTAGTTAGCGTAGTTAGCGTTGCTCGGTAGTGCTGTCAGTCAGTGTGGTTAGCAGATCACCAGGATGCAGGGCCTCACAGCCAAATCTGCTGGCAAGAAGGCTCATATTGATGACTTCCGGATCCTCCACACCATTGGTGAAGGCACCTTCGGTAAAGTGAAGTTGGCCCGGCACATTCTGACCGGGACACGGGTGGCTGTGAAGGTCATAGAGAAAAGGCGTCAGAGCTTCTCAAGTGTCCAGGCACTTTTCCGGGAAGTGTGCAGTCTGAAGGCTCTGAATCACCCCAATATTGTGAAACTGCTGGGGGTGATTGACACAGAGGAGACATTTTTCGTGGTGATGGAGTACCTCCGTGGGGGGGACATGTACCGCTATTTGAAGATCCATGGCCGTATGACAGAGGCGGAGGCCCGAGGCCCGTTCCAGCAGCTGGTCTCCGCCCTGCAGCACTGCCACCGGAGGGGCATCGTGCACCGGGACCTGAAGCCACCGAGCCTCCTCTTTGATTCCAAGATGAATATCAAACTTACAGACTTTGGCCTCAGCAACAAGTGTGATGACATTTTCCCACTGGACACGATCTGCGGCACACCCCCTTATGCTGCCCCGGAACTCTTCCTGGGGCAGAGCTCCAGCGGCCCTGCGGTGGACGTGTGGAGCCTGGGAGTAGTGCTGTACACCATGGTAACTGGGTCCCGGCCCTTTGTGGGAAAAGACTTCCAGGAGCTGCGGAAGCAAGTCCTACGAGGGCAATACCCCATCCCACCTTATCTGTCTTTGGAGATAAGGGATCTGTTACAAAAAATGATTGCCCTCAACCCCAGTGACAGAGGCACCTTACGTGACCTCATGAGGCATCCGTGGGTCAACATGGGCCAGAAGGAGCCACTCCAGCCACCCTGTGAAAAGGACCGGGAGGTGACAATGGTGAGGACTCCGGGCTTGACTTGCGACCAGATCCAGGACACTGGGACAGGCCGTGTGAGCGCCAAGAAACCCAAGGTGGAGGTCTCCATCATAACTCTGAAGCCCTTCTCTTGCGGGGACCTCTGTGGCAGTGACCTTGAGCCTTCTCCAAGCCCTGTGGTGTCCTCCCTGCAAACCAGGTGGCTCTACCACAGGAAAGATGTGCCGCTGCAGGAAGAGCAGCAGGCAGGGCAGAAGACCGGTGAGTCTGCCTGTCCCCCACCCAGCCTGGAGGCGAGGACTGCCACCCCCAGCCCAGCCCCCCAGTGTGGCACTGGGACATCCACCTCCAGCAGCAGCAGGATTGGAGCCCCAGAGGGAAGCAGCTGCCCCCTGGGTGTGTCCAACACTGGAAGGTCCTCCCACGCTGGGCAGCCTGAGAGTGTGTCCTCATCCACTGTCTCTGGCCAGAGCCAGAAAAAGCAAGGGGTGGCTGGGAGAATCTGGAACTTTATTTTGAAACATCTTTGTTGCAAGCTGCCCAGCATGAGGCGTCATAATAAAGTGAGCCCATGTGAACCCCATGGATGACCGAGGCAGGAAGGTCGGGCCGCCGCGCTCCCTGGGGCCCGGTGCAGGGGAAGAGGAGTGTGTTCTCTGCACGGCCTTCAGAAGCATCGTATCCAAGACCCTGGCCAGCTCAGAGGATGGTCCGGAGCAGCCCGGGCGACCGAAAGCGAGGCCACCGTGGCTGCAGGTCTGCCCCTCAACCCCCACCTGGGTGAAACTTGAGAGACTGGACTGTCATTCCTGGGGCACGTCTCCCCTCCCCTACTCTTCTGTCTTCCGTGTTGGTGGGGGAGGGGGATAGTTCTTGTTCCAAGAACTCCTTGGTTCTTCCAATTCTAGTTAATAAACTTGACGCTCCAGAGAGATGCATCACACTCTGCTTCGCGTCGTCCCTGCACAGAATTGGGGCTGTGCATTTTCCAGTGAGACAGGCGTGCAGCCATGGAGCGCTTGGAGGTAGTCAGAACAACTAAAGGGAAAAATGACCTAAGAGAATTAGCACAGTGACTCCCAACAGCAACAACTGCTGCACTGCAGGGCAGAAATGCAGAAAGTGTGTATTACCTTCCTGCACTACCATTCCCGAACATTTTCAGAAGGGCCGAGGGGAACTTTTGGTCCCTGCGGCCTGTGTTAATTACAACAGAGAGGCCCATTAATACACAAATTTATACACAAATCCATATATACATGTATAGCCACTTAAGTTTTTAAACTCTTCATTGAAGTTATATAACTCATTGATTTTCACAAACTAAAAGTAAGTATCTTGCACCCAGATCATGAAAGAAAATATTACCATGGTACCAGTGCCCCAGAAGTCCCCCTTTGCTCCTTTCTAGACAATAGCCACCCCACATATCCTGTCTTAAAATTGCAGAGAGCAGTTTCTGTAATGCTTATATTGTTAAAAATTGTACCGTACTATCTATCCTGTCTTATATCTGTGTTTATGAGATTTCATTTTTGTGATTTATCTGAATTTGTTCCAGTACTATGTAGGATTTCACTGTGTATGAAAATACAGTGAACTTTATTGGAAAGCAGTTTGGGAGCATATATAAAAGCTGAAGATATACATATTCTGTAACTGTGAAATCCCACTACTAATTATATATTGACCAGAAATGTACACATGTGTTCAACATGTATAGTTTGAAATTGGACATTGAAAACTAGCTCTTAGAATTTTGAGTAACCACATTCAAATTCATGATTATGATCTGTTTGTAATATCTCCTTTTGCCTAGATGTATTTATTTAAAAATTTTAAATTTTATTTGAACTTTAAAAAAAACCTAGTTTACCTATTTTTCTCATCCCTCCCCCCCCCGCCCCACCTCTTAAAACCACCCATTTGTTCTCTGTATCTATGTTGATAGAAGGGCGCTCTTTCTATTGAAATATTAGAAATGTAGGAGAAAATTAGTGGTTTTATAGATTCGCTAAAGGGAAGGTGAAGGAATGACCTCCTGATGACTTCCTTGTATCAAAAAAAAAAAAAAAAAATGTAAGGGCAACTTCATCAGTTGAAAATAAGGCAGAGAGATGATAGACTGGAGGTTTAGGGCTGAGGAAAAGATATGAGATAGTCATCATGGGTAGTTAATGAATGACTTCTTTAGGGAAATACAGGCTAGAAATGCCCAGTGATGTTACTCATTTGAGGCTGAAGAGCATGAATCTGTAGGAACATAACTTCATCGAGTTGTGAGAGATCTCAAGCAACACCAGGCTGCTTAGAAGTGAATGTGGGGTGTTAAATGGTTGGGTTCATCTAGATGTGCAGTTATTCCACATGATGGGGATGAAGATTCATGATGGGAAACAGGGACCAGGAAATGAAAGTGTCTTATAATTCATTTATATAAAAAATATATTAGGGAAAATCATATCATATACAATGAATGTCTTGATTATAAAACTGTGGGGATGTTGAACTGAAGGTGAGTTCTAGCATCATGAAGCTTTGTAACGCTCTTCTGGATACACTCAGGAAAAGCAGGATGTTGCCACTTGTGGAAACTGCCTTGTTGTGAATCCATTCTGCTGTATTTATAGCCACAATGAACCCATTTGCGGTGATACCAAGGACGCATTCAGTGCCTATAATTATTCACATCAAAATGATGCGAGATGGTGACAATTGATTTTCTGGGGGATTGCAGGTTTCGGTCATCCTGAGTTGTTGCTTCTCTTTGGTGTCTGAGGAAAATGTCCTTCTAGCGTGTGATGGGCAGATTTGTGATAGCTCCCACTATTCATGTCACCAGAAGCAGCAGTTGATGCATCATTTCCCAATCTACTCCATTTGTTTACTTTAGAACTCTTAGTTGTAAGTCTGGAGATGCAAATGATGGAAGGAGTTGTTTTCTAATCCTCTCCCGTGTCCTTTCGGATGCCCTGGGGTGTGAGTTCAATCGTGGGGCCCAGGGAGGAACTTGAGTAGACGCTCCTTTGTGAATCACTGACATAGTCTTGAGAGCTGTGTTCTTGAGTAGCTCTAGTTAAGTCAACCATCCGTTCACTAAGTCACCGGATAACTGCGTGTCACTTGTGACCGCAGGGAACTGATTGAAAGTAATAATAACTTCAAATATTTATAGCTATGAGCTAGGCCCTGTCCAGACACTTTATACATATCATGAAATTTAAGCCTTACAACAACCCTCTGCAGAATGTACTTTTATTATCTCCATTTCCCAGGGGAGGAAACTGAGGCTAAATAACTTGTCCAAAGTCAAAGAGGGAGAGGGAGACGGAGAAGGAGAGAGAGAGAGTTGGGATTCAAACCCGAGTCACATGGTCCCAGAGTCCTTGTTCTTACCCACTATGTTATACTACCTACCCCTGTGGATCCTTTTGTGTGCACCAAAGACTGAAGGCAGGGTTGGCTTAACTGTAACTTTTTATCCTGTTGGTCTTTTGTGATGCCCTCAGGGCTTAAGGGAAGAATAATTGAGTTGGAAAGAAACCCACCTGTGAGATTTCTTTTTTCACTCCTCACACAGAACACTTTACTTTGGACACTTCTGGTCACTAAACACGTGTGGTTTTTTTTTTTTCCCCACAGCAAACAATTCTGCAACGCTGTCTCGGTGCCCTACCATTTAACTCAATTCTGACACTATCTACCTGGAGATGACATCAGATCCACAGGTTTAGGGCTCAGTCCCACCAGACTGCCCTCCATTTCAGATGCCAATCCCAAGTCTGGGTTGTCACCTGGACTTATTGGTTATAAGTTAGAGTTATGACCCTCTTTTTGGTTTCAGTTAATTTGCTGGAGTGGCTCACGGAGCTCAGGAAAACAGCTTATTTACATTTACCGATTTCTTATAAAAGGTTATGATCGTAGATGAACACCCAGACGGAAGAGATGCATAGAGCAAGGTCGTGGGAAGGGGCATGGAGCTTCCATGCCCCCTTTGGGGTACCACACCCCGAGCACCTCATGTGTTCACCAGTCTGAAAGCTCTTTGAACCCAGTCCTTTTGGGTTTTAATGGAGGCTTTGTTACATAGGTGCAGTTGATTAAATCATTGGCCATTGGTTATTGTTTCAACCTCCAGCCTCTCCCCCTTTCGTGGAAACCTGGGGATGGGACTGAAAGTTCCAACCTTGTATTCGCCCTCGGTTTTCCTGGCAATCAGTCCGCACCCTTAGGTGTGTTCCAAAAGTCACCTTGTTAACATAACAAAGGCATTTTTGTTGATCTCCTCACTGAGGAAATTCCAAGGGTTTTAGGAGCTCTGTGACGGACGGTGGGGGGGGTGGGGGTGGGGGTGGGGGAAAGGGGACAAAGACCAAATGTATTTCTTATGATAAATCACATTAGCACAATAGTAAAGCAAGAAGACACTGATTTTCTGAGACAAACCTCTTGTACAAAATAAATTGAGAGATAATAAATCTCTATATAAAAATGATAGTACACACACACACTTATATGCCCACAAACACATATTTACCTTTCATTTTAAAGAAATCACTAGGAAAATAAGGGTTGAAGGAAAAGTTCCTTGCTCCTTTACAAGGTAGGCAAATCAACATAGGGTAAAAATAATACCCCAAGTCACCTAATCTATTTTGGAAGAGTAAAACCAAAAGAGATGAAGAATCAGTTTTATCTTGGGGAAGTTGTTTCTGATTTTAAAATGTAAGCACGATACACATGATGATAAAATGGACTTCTCAACTCAGAACAAATGAACTTTTATGAGTGTACATAACGCTAAAGTAATGATAATGAAGTAATTCAAATAAAGGGAAGGTTGGTGTGTGAGATGTCTCCAAAATTTTTCATAATATTTGGTTTTCCCTTTACTTAGGACTTCTTTTAAACAAGGCGAAAACTTAAGGTTTTCTGGCCTGTTTTGGACAAGTTGTTATGAATTTTAGCATCTCATCTTTAAATCTCTCTTCTTGAACTCCAAATGTTTCCCTCGATTACAGTGTACAGTAATAAACAACTGCTACTCTCTGCTTGTTCCCACCCACTTGTACAAGTAAGTCTGTAGTATTTCAGGACCTCTGATTTGGTTTTCAAGAGGCTTTTTCTTGTCACTGGCTCTCCTCCATTTCTGCTGACCCAGGCTTCCAAGAGTGTGAGGGATAATGGGATACACTCTCCGAAGAGTTTGATGCCTCTCTTTTTATTTGTTTTGCTCATCACTGTATTAAAAACATAAAATTCTAACTGAGTACATTTGAAGATCGAATTGGCTTTATTCAGTGATTTATGAATTGGGCAGCATCCCATTGAGCAAGTAGAAAGGAGCTCTGCGGAGCTGTAAAAAATGCAAGAACTTTACAGGCAGGAGGGGGCAGAAAAGGGAAGTTTCTAGCTAAGAGTGGATTGTTTCAGGCAGGGTCACCTTCCTTTTGGGGGAAGGTGGGGGGGGGGGTCACCCCTCTAGTGCTGACCAGGTAATTCCAGATCTATTGGTGAAAGGTCCCATTCCTGAGAGAGGCTGAAACTGCAATTAGGTTCGCTGTTAAGTCTTGGTTTGCTGACGTGGGACTTAGCACAAGTGACTCCATTTGGGGTTTGTTGTTTCTTTACTAACAACTGTATCTCATTCCTAGCGCTTAACCCCAGTACCTAGATACTTGCTGGTGAATGGATGACCAGACCAGTGAATTCAGAATTTCAGAGAAGTTCTTTATAATGAGAGACAGGCAGAGAAATGGCAGTTCTACCACCCAGTAAGTTTTGAACTCTTGCAGGTCTGATGCCCAAATCAAGCGTGGGAACGTGAACAGTGAGACTGAGTGAAAACACAGCAGTTCTTTGTGTTTCTGTTAGAGAGACACTGGTGGGAGACAGAGGACAAAGGAAGGAGACACAGGACTGGAGTGACCTCGGCTGGGGGCGGGGTTTCACAGTGTTGGGTGCTGCAGAGAGGTAGTCAGCAGGAGCAGGGGCTGTGTACGTCATCAGAGGCATTTTTTATTGTATTTTTTTTTGTTTTGATTGACGTATAGTTGATTTACAATCTTGTGCCAATCTGCTGTATGGCAAAGTGACTCAGTTATACACATATAGACATTCTTTTTTTATATTCTTTTCCATTACAGTTTTATCACAGGATATTGACTCTAGTTCCCTGTGCTGTAGAGTAGGACCTTGTTGTTTATCCCTCCTATATATAATAGTTTACATCTGCTAATGCCTCACTCCCAGCCCTACCCTCTCCTACCCCCCTCCTCCTTGGCAACCACAAGTCTGTCCTCTATGTCTGTGAGTCTGTTGCTGTTTCATAGATAGGTTCATTTGTGCCATACTTTAGATTCCACATGTAAGTGGTATCACATGGTATTTGTCTTTCTCTTTCTGACTTACTTCACTTAATAATCTCTAGTTGCATCCATGTTGCTGCAATCATCAAAGGCATTTTAGAAGAGGCTCTGCTTGCCATAGCTTCTGGCAGCGTTGCTTCCTACAGTGGAAAGAAGAATGTTGTTGATGGGAATTCCCAAAGTTAGGCTAAAGTGGGGGTGAAGTAACTTTTCTAGGTGAAGAGGTGATCTTTTTTTTTTTCTTTTTGATTTCTATGTGTGTTTTATTATATATTAGTCTCTTAAATCAAATAGAAGACAAAAAGTGGAGCTACAAACCAAAGTTACAACAGTACTAGCTTTTCTCGTCGCCCGTCTGTCTACTTTTACCAGAGGTCTTTATTTCTTCATAAGGCTTTGAGCTACTTGTCCAGGGTCCTTGACTGCAACCTGAAGAACTCCCTGTGGCAGGCGGGTCTGGTGGTTAAGAACTCTCTCAACTCTTGATTAACTGGGAATGTCTTGATTTCTCCCTCATTTTCGAAGGAAAGTTTTGCTAGATACAGGATTCTTGGTTGACGGTTTCTTTCCTTCAACACTTCAAGTACATTGAGTCATGCCATCTGGCCTCCGAGGCTCCTGATGAGAAATCTGCTCAATGACCTTCCTGGCAAACCTTCTCTCAGCTTCATAGACTTTCGTAATGTACCGTATCATGTCTTATGCAACAGAACGTTTTGTATAGTATCGTGAAGTCAGTTAAGTTGTAACGTTATTTTTTTTTTTTAATTAGTTAATTTATTTTTGGCTGTGTTGGATCTTCGTTTCTGTGCGAGGGCTTTCTCTAGTTGCGGCAAGCGGGGGCCACTCTTCATCGCGGTGCGCGGGCCTCTCACTATCGCGGCCTCTCTTGATGCGGAGCACAGGCTCCAGACGCGCAGGCTCCAGACGCGCAGGCTCAGCAGTTGTGGCTCACGGGCCCAGTCGCTCCGCGGCCTGTGGGATCCTCCCAGACCAGGGCTCGAACCCGTGTCCCCTGCATCGACAGGCAGACTCTCAACCACTGCGCCACCAGGGAAGCCCAGTAACGTTATTTTGAGACCAGAATTTAAGGAAAAGGAATTGAACATTTCAAGTGTAGACATTATGAGGTCTCTAAAATTATTACGCATTTTCAAACTAGAAATAAAAAGGCCACTGAAGTATCCTGCAGATTTTTATTTATAACAAAGTGAATACCAATATCTAATAACACACGTAAAGAAAACTTTCTTTGGGATCCTTTTTCCTAAGTGTAAAGGGGCCTTGAACTCAAAAAGTGAGAAAACCACTGTGGTGTACCCCCAGCGGTGATGGGTCCATTTCTTGCTCTGACCTCAGAGTGCACCATTGTGATGTACTTCACAAAGCCCTATGAAAGAGAAAGGTGGGCCCAGGTTTTTGGTCCTTAGAGCCCAGGAAGCTGCTTTTGGTGACCTGACGGCCTTGGACCTACAGTTAGCTTGTGTTTTCCTTGTTTGTGCCATTTTGTTGATTTTCGTGTCTCTTTTCTCTACTCTTTTTTATTTGTGTCATTGTTCTTTCTACAGTTAGCATAGTGAGTATTGTTGGTATAGTTAATACTTGATTAGCATAGTTAGTGTAGTTAGTACTAGTTAGCGCTGTTGGTACAGTTAGCGTAGTTAGCGTTGTTAGTAGAGACAGCATACTTAGCCCTGTTAGTACAGTTAGCATTGTTAGTTAGCGTAGTTAGCGTTGCTCGGTAGTGCTGTCAGTCAGTGTGGTTAGCAGATCACCAGGATGCAGGGCCTCACAGCCAAATCTGCTGGCAAGAAGGCTCATATTGATGACTTCCGGATCCTCCACACCATTGGTGAAGGCACCTTCGGTAAAGTGAAGTTGGCCCGGCACATTCTGACCGGGACACGGGTGGCTGTGAAGGTCATAGAGAAAAGGCGTCAGAGCTTCTCAAGTGTCCAGGCACTTTTCCGGGAAGTGTGCAGTCTGAAGGCTCTGAATCACCCCAATATTGTGAAACTGCTGGGGGTGATTGACACAGAGGAGACATTTTTCGTGGTGATGGAGTACCTCCGTGGGGGGGACATGTACCGCTATTTGAAGATCCATGGCCGTATGACAGAGGCGGAGGCCCGAGGCCCGTTCCAGCAGCTGGTCTCCGCCCTGCAGCACTGCCACCGGAGGGGCATCGTGCACCGGGACCTGAAGCCACCGAGCCTCCTCTTTGATTCCAAGATGAATATCAAACTTACAGACTTTGGCCTCAGCAACAAGTGTGATGACATTTTCCCACTGGACACGATCTGCGGCACACCCCCTTATGCTGCCCCGGAACTCTTCCTGGGGCAGAGCTCCAGCGGCCCTGCGGTGGACGTGTGGAGCCTGGGAGTAGTGCTGTACACCATGGTAACTGGGTCCCGGCCCTTTGTGGGAAAAGACTTCCAGGAGCTGCGGAAGCAAGTCCTACGAGGGCAATACCCCATCCCACCTTATCTGTCTTTGGAGATAAGGGATCTGTTACAAAAAATGATTGCCCTCAACCCCAGTGACAGAGGCACCTTACGTGACCTCATGAGGCATCCGTGGGTCAACATGGGCCAGAAGGAGCCACTCCAGCCACCCTGTGAAAAGGACCGGGAGGTGACAATGGTGAGGACTCCGGGCTTGACTTGCGACCAGATCCAGGACACTGGGACAGGCCGTGTGAGCGCCAAGAAACCCAAGGTGGAGGTCTCCATCATAACTCTGAAGCCCTTCTCTTGCGGGGACCTCTGTGGCAGTGAACTTGAGCCTTCTCCAAGCCCTGTGGTGTCCTCCCTGCAAACCAGGTGGCTCTACCACAGAAAAGATGTGCCGCTGCAGGAAGAGCAGCAGGCAGGGCAGAAGACCGGTGAGTCTGCCTGTCCCCCACCCAGCCTGGAGGCGAGGACTGCCACCCCCAGCCCAGCCCCCCAGTGTGGCACTGGGACATCCACCTCCAGCAGCAGCAGGATTGGAGCCCCAGAGGGAAGCAGCTGCCCCCTGGGTGTGTCCAACACTGGAAGGTCCTCCCACGCTGGGCAGCCTGAGAGTGTGTCCTCATCCACTGTCTCTGGCCAGAGCCAGAAAAAGCAAGGGGTGGCTGGGAGAATCTGGAACTTTATTTTGAAACATCTTTGTTGCAAGCTGCCCAGCATGAGGCGTCATAATAAAGTGAGCCCATGTGAACCCCATGGATGACCGAGGCAGGAAGGTCGGGCCGCCGCGCTCCCTGGGGCCCGGTGCAGGGGAAGAGGAGTGTGTTCTCTGCACGGCCTTCAGAAGCATCGTATCCAAGACCCTGGCCAGCTCAGAGGATGGTCCGGAGCAGCCCGGGCGACCGAAAGCGAGGCCACCGTGGCTGCAGGTCTGCCCCTCAACCCCCACCTGGGTGAAACTTGAGAGACTGGACTGTCATTCCTGGGGCACGTCTCCCCTCCCCTACTCTTCTGTCTTCCGTGTTGGTGGGGGAGGGGGATAGTTCTTGTTCCAAGAACTCCTTGGTTCTTCCAATTCTAGTTAATAAACTTGACGCTCCAGAGAGATGCATCACACTCTGCTTCGCGTCGTCCCTGCACAGAATTGGGGCTGTGCATTTTCCAGTGAGACAGGCGTGCAGCCATGGAGCGCTTGGAGGTAGTCAGAACAACTAAAGGGAAAAATGACCTAAGAGAATTAGCACAGTGACTCCCAACAGCAACAACTGCTGCACTGCAGGGCAGAAATGCAGAAAGTGTGTATTACCTTCCTGCACTACCATTCCCGAACATTTTCAGAAGGGCCGAGGGGAACTTTTGGTCCCTGCGGCCTGTGTTAATTACAACAGAGAGGCCCATTAATACACAAAATTATACACAAATCCATATATACATGTATAGCCACTTAAGTTTTTAAACTCTTCATTGAAGTTATATAACTCATTGATTTTCACAAACTAAAAGTAAGTATCTTGCACCCAGATCATGAAAGAAAATATTACCATGGTACCAGTGCCCCAGAAGTCCCCCTTTGCTCCTTTCTAGACAATAGCCACCCCACATATCCTGTCTTAAAATTGCAGAGAGCAGTTTCTGTAATGCTTATATTGTTAAAAATTGTACCGTACTATCTATCCTGTCTTATATCTGTGTTTATGAGATTTCATTTTTGTGATTTATCTGAATTTGTTCCAGTACTATGTAGGATTTCACTGTGTATGAAAATACAGTGAACTTTATTGGAAAGCAGTTTGGGAGCATATATAAAAGCTGAAGATATACATATTCTGTAACTGTGAAATCCCACTACTAATTATATATTGACCAGAAATGTACACATGTGTTCAACATGTATAGTTTGAAATTGGACATTGAAAACTAGCTCTTAGAATTTTGAGTAACCACATTCAAATTCATGATTATGATCTGTTTGTAATATCTCCTTTTGCCTAGATGTATTTATTTAAAAATTTTAAATTTTATTGGAACTTTAAAAAAAACCTAGTTTACCTATTTTTCTCATCCCTCCCCCCCCCGCCCCACCTCTTAAAACCACCCATTTGTTCTCTGTATCTATGTTGATAGAAGGGCGCTCTTTCTATTGAAATATTAGAAATGTAGGAGAAAATTAGTGGTTTTATAGATTCGCTAAAGGGAAGGTGAAGGAATGACCTCCTGATGACTTCCTTGTATCAAAAAAAAAAAAAAAAATGTAAGGGCAACTTCATCAGTTGAAAATAAGGCAGAGAGATGATAGACTGGAGGTTTAGGGCTGAGGAAAAGATATGAGATAGTCATCATGGGTAGTTAATGAATGACTTCTTTAGGGAAATACAGGCTAGAAATGCCCAGTGATGTTACTCATTTGAGGCTGAAGAGCATGAATCTGTAGGAACATAACTTCATCGAGTTGTGAGAGATCTCAAGCAACACCAGGCTGCTTAGAAGTGAATGTGGGGTGTTAAATGGTTGGGTTCATCTAGATGTGCAGTTATTCCACATGATGGGGATGAAGATTCATGATGGGAAACAGGGACCAGGAAATGAAAGTGTCTTATAATTCATTTATATAAAAAATATATTAGGGAAAATCATATCATATACAATGAATGTCTTGATTATAAAACTGTGGGGATGTTGAACTGAAGGTGAGTTCTAGCATCATGAAGCTTTGTAACGCTCTTCTGGATACACTCAGGAAAAGCAGGATGTTGCCACTTGTGGAAACTGCCTTGTTGTGAATCCATTCTGCTGTATTTATAGCCACAATGAACCCATTTGCGGTGATACCAAGGACGCATTCAGTGCCTATAATTATTCACATCAAAATGATGCGAGATGGTGACAATTGATTTTCTGGGGGATTGCAGGTTTCGGTCATCCTGAGTTGTTGCTTCTCTTTGGTGTCTGAGGAAAATGTCTCCCTAGCGTGTGATGGGCAGATTTGTGATAGCTCCCACTATTCATGTCACCAGAAGCAGCAGTTGATGCATCATTTCCCAATCTACTCCATTTGTTTACTTTAGAACTCTTAGTTGTAAGTCTGGAGATGCAAATGATGGAAGGAGTTGTTTTCTAATCCTCTCCCGTGTCCTTTCGGATGCCCTGGGGTGTGAGTTCAATCGTGGGGCCCAGGGAGGAACTTGAGTAGACGCTCCTTTGTGAATCACTGACATAGTCTTGAGAGCTGTGTTCTTGAGTAGCTCTAGTTAAGTCAACCATCCGTTCACTAAGTCACCGGATAACTGCGTGTCACTTGTGACCGCAGGGAACTGATTGTAAGTAATAATAACTTCAAATATTTATAGCTATGAGCTAGGCCCTGTCCAGACACTTTATACATATCATGAAATTTAAGCCTTACAACAACCCTCTGCAGAATGTACTTTTATTATCTCCATTTTCCAGGGGAGGAAACTGAGGCTAAATAACTTGTCCAAAGTCAAAGAGGGAGAGGGAGACGGAGAAGGAGAGAGAGAGAGTTGGGATTCAAACCCGAGTCACATGGTCCCAGAGTCCTTGTTCTTACCCACTATGTTATACTACCTACCCCTGTGGATCCTTTTGTGTGCACCAAAGACTGAAGGCAGGGTTGGCTTAACTGTAACTTTTTATCCTGTTGGTCTTTTGTGATGCCCTCAGGGCTTAAGGGAAGAATAATTGAGTTGGAAAAAAACCCACCTGTGAGATTTCTTTTTTCACTCCTCACACAGAACACTTTACTTTGGACACTTCTGGTCACTAAACACGTGTGGTTTTTTTTTTTTTCCCCACAGCAAACAATTCTGCAACGCTGTCTCGGTGCCCTACCATTTAACTCAATTCTGACACTATCTACCTGGAGATGACATCAGATCCACAGGTTTAGGGCTCAGTCCCACCAGACTGCCCTCCATTTCAGATGCCAATCCCAAGTCTAGGTTGTCACCTGGACTTATTGGTTATAAGTTAGAGTTATGACCCTCTTTTTGGTTTCAGTTAATTTGCTGGAGTGGCTCACGGAGCTCAGGAAAACAGCTTATTTACATTTACCGATTTCTTATAAAAGGTTATGATCGTAGATGAACACCCAGACGGAAGAGATGCATAGAGCAAGGTCGTGGGAAGGGGCATGGAGCTTCCACGCCCCCTTTGGGGTACCACACCCCGAGCACCTCATGTGTTCACCAGTCTGAAAGCTCTTTGAACCCAGTCCTTTTGGGTTTTAATGGAGGCTTTGTTACATAGGTGCAGTTGATTAAATCATTGGCCATTGGTTATTGTTTCAACCTCCAGCCTCTCCCCCTTTCGTGGAAACCTGGGGGTGGGACTGAAAGTTCCAACCTTGTATTCGCCCTCGGTTTTCCTGGCAATCAGTCCGCACCCTTAGGTGTGTTCCAAAAGTCACCTTGTTAACATAACAAAGGCATTTTTGTTGATCTCCTCACTGAGGAAATTCCAAGGGTTTTAGGAGCTCTGTGACGGGCGGTGGGGGGGGGGTGGGGGGGGGGGAAAGGGGACAAAGACCAAATGTATTTCTTATGATAAATCACAATAGCACAATAGTAAAGCAAGAAGACACTGATTTTCTGAGACAAACCTCTTGTACAAAATAAATTGAGAGATAATAAATCTCTATATAAAAATGATTGTACACACACACACTTATATGCCCACAAACACATATTTACCTTTCATTTTAAAGACATCACTAGGAAAATAAGGGTTGAAGGAAAAGTTCCTTGCTCCTTTACAAGGTAGGCAAATCAACATAGGGTAAAAATAATACCCCAAGTCACCTAATCTATTTTGGAAGAGTAAAACCAAAAGAGATGAAGAATCAGTTTTATCTTGGGGAAGTTGTTTCTGATTTTAAAATGTAAGCACGATACACATGATGATAAAATGGACTTCTCAACTCAGAACAAATGAACTTTTATGAGTGTACATAACGCTAAAGTAATGATAATGAAGTAATTCAAATAAAGGGAAGGTTGGTGTGTGAGATGTCTCCAAAATTTTTCATAATATTTGGTTTTCCCTTTACTTAGGACTTCTTTTAAACAAGGCGAAAACTTAAGGTTTTCTGGCCTGTTTTGGACAAGTTGTTATGAATTTTAGCATCTCATCTTTAAATCTCTCTTCTTGAACTCCAAATGTTTCCCTCGATTACAGTGTACAGTAATAAACAACTGCTACTCTCTGCTTGTTCCCACCCACTTGTACAAGTAAGTCTGTAGTATTTCAGGACCTCTGATTTGGTTTTCAAGAGGCTTTTTCTTGTCACTGGCTCTCCTCCATTTCTGCTGACCCAGGCTTCCAAGAGTGTGAGGGATAATGGGATACACTCTCCGAAGAGTTTGATGCCTCTCTTTTTATTTGTTTTGCTCATCACTGTATTAAAAACATAAAATTCTAACTGAGTACATTTGAAGATCGAATTGGCTTTATTCAGTGATTTATGAATCGGGCAGCATCCCATTGAGCAAGTAGAAAGGAGCTCTGCGGAGCTGTAAAAAATGCAAGAACTTTACAGGCAGGAGGGGGCAGAAAAGGGAAGTTTCTAGCTAAGAGTGGATTGTTTCAGGCAGGGTCACCTTCCTTTTGGGGGAAGGTGGGGGGGGGTCACCCCTCTAGTGCTGACTAGGTAATTCCAGATCTATTGGTGAAAGGTCCCATTCCTGAGAGAGGCTGAAACTGCAATTAGGTTCGCTGTTAAGTCTTGGTTTGCTGACGTGGGACTTAGCACAAGTGACTCCATTTGGGGTTTGTTGTTTCTTTACTAACAACTGTATCTCATTCCTAGCGCTTAACCCCAGTACCTAGATACTTGCTGGTGAATGGATGACCAGACCAGTGAATTCAGAATTTCAGAGAAGTTCTTTATAATGAGAGACAGGCAGAGAAATGGCAGTTCTACCACCCAGTAAGTTTTGAACTCTTGCAGGTCTGATGCCCAAATCAAGCGTGGGAACGTGAACAGTGAGACTGAGTGAAAACACAGCAGTTCTTTGTGTTTCTGTTAGAGAAACACTGGTGGGAGACAGAGGACAAAGGAAGGAGACACAGGACTGGAGTGACCTCGGCTGGGGGCGGGGTTTCACAGTGTTGGGTGCTGCAGAGAGGTAGTCAGCAGGAGCAGGGGCTGTGTACGTCATCAGAGGCATTTTTTATTGTATTTTTTTTTGTTTTGATTAACGTATAGTTGATTTACAATCTTGTGCCAATCTGCTGTATGGCAAAGTGACTCAGTTATACACATATAGACATTCTTTTTTTATATTCTTTTCCATTACAGTTTTATCACAGGATATTGACTCTAGTTCCCTGTGCTGTAGAGTAGGACCTTGTTGTTTATCCCTCCTATATATAACAGTTTACATCTGCTAATGCCTCACTCCCAGCCCTACCCTCTCCCACCCCCCTCCTCCTTGGCAACCACAAGTCTGTCCTCTATGTCTGTGAGTCTGTTGCTGTTTCATAGATAGGTTCATTTGTGCCATACTTTAGATTCCACATGTAAGTGGTATCACATGGTATTTGTCTTTCTCTTTCTGACTTACTTCACTTAATAATCTCTAGTTGCATCCATGTTGCTGCAATCATCAAAGGCATTTTAGAAGAGGCTCTGCTTGCCATAGCTTCTGGCAGCGTTGCTTCCTACAGTGGAAAGAAGAATGTTGTTGATGGGAATTCCCAAAGTTAGGCTAAAGTGGGGGTGAAGTAACTTTTCTAGGTGAAGAGGTGATCTTTTTTTTTTCTTTTTGATTTCTATGTGTGTTTTATTATATATTAGTCTCTTAAATCAAATAGAAGACAAAAAGTGGAGCTACAAACCAAAGTTACAACAGTACTAGCTTTTCTCGTCGCCCGTCTGTCTACTTTTACCAGAGGTCTTTATTTCTTCATAAGGCTTTGAGCTACTTGTCCAGGGTCCTTGACTGCAACCTGAAGAACTCCCTGTGGCAGGCGGGTCTGGTGGTTAAGAACTCTCTCAACTCTTGATTAACTGGGAATGTCTTGATTTCTCCCTCATTTTCGAAGGAAAGTTTTGCTAGATACAGGATTCTTGGTTGACGGTTTCTTTCCTTCAACACTTCAAGTACATTGAGTCATGCCATCTGGCCTCCGAGGCTCCTGATGAGAAATCTGCTCAATGACCTTCCTGGCAAACCTTCTCTCAGCTTCATAGACTTTCATAATGTACCGTATCATGTCTTATGCAACAGAACGTTTTGTATAGTATCGTGAAGTCAGTTAAGTTGTAACGTTATTTTTTTTTTTAATTAGTTAATTTATTTTTGGCTGTGTTGGATCTTCGTTTCTGTGCGAGGGCTTTCTCTAGTTGCGGCAAGCGGGGGCCACTCTTCATCGCGGTGCGCGGGCCTCTCACTATCGCGGCCTCTCTTGATGCGGAGCACAGGCTCCAGACGCGCAGGCTCCAGACGCGCAGGCTCAGCAGTTGTGGCTCACGGGCCCAGTCGCTCCGCGGCCTGTGGGATCCTCCCAGACCAGGGCTCGAACCCGTGTCCCCTGCATCGACAGGCAGACTCTCAACCACTGCGCCACCAGGGAAGCCCAGTAACGTTATTTTGAGACCAGAATTTAAGGAAAAGGAATTGAACATTTCAAGTGTAGACATTATGAGGTCTCTAAAATTATTACGCATTTTCAAACTAGAAATAAAAAGGCCACTGAAGTATCCTGCAGATTTTTATTTATAACAAAGTGAATACCAATATCTAATAACACACGTAAAGAAAACTTTCTTTGGGATCCTTTTTCCTAAGTGTAAAGGGGCCTTGAACTCAAAAAGTGAGAAAACCACTGTGGTGTATCCCCAGCGGTGATGGGTCCATTTCTTGCTCTGATCTCAGAGTGCACCATTGTGATGTACTTCACAAAGCCCTATGAAAGAGAAAGGTGGGCCCAGGTTTTTGGTCCTTAGAGCCCAGGAAGCTGCTTTTGGTGACCTGACGGCCTTGGACCTACAGTTAGCTTGTGTTTTCCTTGTTTGTGCCATTTTGTTGATTTTCGTGTCTCTTTTCTCTACTCTTTTTTATTTGTGTCATTGTTCTTTCTACAGTTAGCATAGTGAGTATTGTTGGTATAGTTAATACTTGATTAGCATAGTTAGTGTAGTTAGTACTAGTTAGCGCTGTTGGTACAGTTAGCGTAGTTAGCGTTGTTAGTAGAGACAGCATACTTAGCCCTGTTAGTACAGTTAGCATTGTTAGTTAGCGTAGTTAGCGTTGCTCGGTAGTGCTGTCAGTCAGTGTGGTTAGCAGATCACCAGGATGCAGGGCCTCACAGCCAAATCTGCTGGCAAGAAGGCTCATATTGATGACTTCCGGATCCTCCACACCATTGGTGAAGGCACCTTCGGTAAAGTGAAGTTGGCCCGGCACATTCTGACCGGGACACGGGTGGCTGTGAAGGTCATAGAGAAAAGGCGTCAGAGCTTCTCAAGTGTCCAGGCACTTTTCCGGGAAGTGTGCAGTCTGAAGGCTCTGAATCACCCCAATATTGTGAAACTGCTGGGGGTGATTGACACAGAGGAGACATTTTTCGTGGTGATGGAGTACCTCCGTGGGGGGGACATGTACCGCTATTTGAAGATCCATGGCCGTATGACAGAGGCGGAGGCCCGAGGCCCGTTCCAGCAGCTGGTCTCCGCCCTGCAGCACTGCCACCGGAGGGGCATCGTGCACCGGGACCTGAAGCCACCGAGCCTCCTCTTTGATTCCAAGATGAATATCAAACTTACAGACTTTGGCCTCAGCAACAAGTGTGATGACATTTTCCCACTGGACACGATCTGCGGCACACCCCCTTATGCTGCCCCGGAACTCTTCCTGGGGCAGAGCTCCAGCGGCCCTGCGGTGGACGTGTGGAGCCTGGGAGTAGTGCTGTACACCATGGTAACTGGGTCCCGGCCCTTTGTGGGAAAAGACTTCCAGGAGCTGCGGAAGCAAGTCCTACGAGGGCAATACCCCATCCCACCTTATCTGTCTTTGGAGATAAGGGATCTGTTACAAAAAATGATTGCCCTCAACCCCAGTGACAGAGGCACCTTACGTGACCTCATGAGGCATCCGTGGGTCAACATGGGCCAGAAGGAGCCACTCCAGCCACCCTGTGAAAAGGACCGGGAGGTGACAATGGTGAGGACTCCGGGCTTGACTTGCGACCAGATCCAGGACACTGGGACAGGCCGTGTGAGCGCCAAGAAACCCAAGGTGGAGGTCTCCATCATAACTCTGAAGCCCTTCTCTTGCGGGGACCTCTGTGGCAGTGAACTTGAGCCTTCTCCAAGCCCTGTGGTGTCCTCCCTGCAAACCAGGTGGCTCTACCACAGAAAAGATGTGCCGCTGCAGGAAGAGCAGCAGGCAGGGCAGAAGACCGGTGAGTCTGCCTGTCCCCCACCCAGCCTGGAGGCGAGGACTGCCACCCCCAGCCCAGCCCCCCAGTGTGGCACTGGGACATCCACCTCCAGCAGCAGCAGGATTGGAGCCCCAGAGGGAAGCAGCTGCCCCCTGGGTGTGTCCAACACTGGAAGGTCCTCCCACGCTGGGCAGCCTGAGAGTGTGTCCTCATCCACTGTCTCTGGCCAGAGCCAGAAAAAGCAAGGGGTGGCTGGGAGAATCTGGAACTTTATTTTGAAACATCTTTGTTGCAAGCTGCCCAGCATGAGGCGTCATAATAAAGTGAGCCCATGTGAACCCCATGGATGACCGAGGCAGGAAGGTCGGGCCGCCGCGCTCCCTGGGGCCCGGTGCAGGGGAAGAGGAGTGTGTTCTCTGCACGGCCTTCAGAAGCATCGTATCCAAGACCCTGGCCAGCTCAGAGGATGGTCCGGAGCAGCCCGGGCGACCGAAAGCGAGGCCACCGTGGCTGCAGGTCTGCCCCTCAACCCCCACCTGGGTGAAACTTGAGAGACTGGACTGTCATTCCTGGGGCACGTCTCCCCTCCCCTACTCTTCTGTCTTCCGTGTTGGTGGGGGAGGGGGATAGTTCTTGTTCCAAGAACTCCTTGGTTCTTCCAATTCTAGTTAATAAACTTGACGCTCCAGAGAGATGCATCACACTCTGCTTCGCGTCGTCCCTGCACAGAATTGGGGCTGTGCATTTTCCAGTGAGACAGGCGTGCAGCCATGGAGCGCTTGGAGGTAGTCAGAACAACTAAAGGGAAAAATGACCTAAGAGAATTAGCACAGTGACTCCCAACAGCAACAACTGCTGCACTGCAGGGCAGAAATGCAGAAAGTGTGTATTACCTTCCTGCACTACCATTCCCGAACATTTTCAGAAGGGCCGAGGGGAACTTTTGGTCCCTGCGGCCTGTGTTAATTACAACAGAGAGGCCCATTAATACACAAATTTATACACAAATCCATATATACATGTATAGCCACTTAAGTTTTTAAACTCTTCATTGAAGTTATATAACTCATTGATTTTCACAAACTAAAAGTAAGTATCTTGCACCCAGATCATGAAAGAAAATATTACCATGGTACCAGTGCCCCAGAAGTCCCCCTTTGCTCCTTTCTAGACAATAGCCACCCCACATATCCTGTCTTAAAATTGCAGAGAGCAGTTTCTGTAATGCTTATATTGTTAAAAATTGTACCGTACTATCTATCCTGTCTTATATCTGTGTTTATGAGATTTCATTTTTGTGATTTATCTGAATTTGTTCCAGTACTATGTAGGATTTCACTGTGTATGAAAATACAGTGAACTTTATTGGAAAGCAGTTTGGGAGCATATATAAAAGCTGAAGATATACATATTCTGTAACTGTGAAATCCCACTACTAATTATATATTGACCAGAAATGTACACATGTGTTCAACATGTATAGTTTGAAATTGGACATTGAAAACTAGCTCTTAGAATTTTGAGTAACCACATTCAAATTCATGATTATGATCTGTTTGTAATATCTCCTTTTGCCTAGATGTATTTATTTAAAAATTTTAAATTTTATTTGAACTTTAAAAAAAACCTAGTTTACCTATTTTTCTCATCCCTCCCCCCCCCGCCCCACCTCTTAAAACCACCCATTTGTTCTCTGTATCTATGTTGATAGAAGGGCGCTCTTTCTATTGAAATATTAGAAATGTAGGAGAAAATTAGTGGTTTTATAGATTCGCTAAAGGGAAGGTGAAGGAATGACCTCCTGATGACTTCCTTGTATCAAAAAAAAAAAAAAAAAATGTAAGGGCAACTTCATCAGTTGAAAATAAGGCAGAGAGATGATAGACTGGAGGTTTAGGGCTGAGGAAAAGATATGAGATAGTCATCATGGGTAGTTAATGAATGACTTCTTTAGGGAAATACAGGCTAGAAATGCCCAGTGATGTTACTCATTTGAGGCTGAAGAGCATGAATCTGTAGGAACATAACTTCATCGAGTTGTGAGAGATCTCAAGCAACACCAGGCTGCTTAGAAGTGAATGTGGGGTGTTAAATGGTTGGGTTCATCTAGATGTGCAGTTATTCCACATGATGGGGATGAAGATTCATGATGGGAAACAGGGACCAGGAAATGAAAGTGTCTTATAATTCATTTATATAAAAAATATATTAGGGAAAATCATATCATATACAATGAATGTCTTGATTATAAAACTGTGGGGATGTTGAACTGAAGGTGAGTTCTAGCATCATGAAGCTTTGTAACGCTCTTCTGGATACACTCAGGAAAAGCAGGATGTTGCCACTTGTGGAAACTGCCTTGTTGTGAATCCATTCTGCTGTATTTATAGCCACAATGAACCCATTTGCGGTGATACCAAGGACGCATTCAGTGCCTATAATTATTCACATCAAAATGATGCGAGATGGTGACAATTGATTTTCTGGGGGATTGCAGGTTTCGGTCATCCTGAGTTGTTGCTTCTCTTTGGTGTCTGAGGAAAATGTCCTTCTAGCGTGTGATGGGCAGATTTGTGATAGCTCCCACTATTCATGTCACCAGAAGCAGCAGTTGATGCATCATTTCCCAATCTACTCCATTTGTTTACTTTAGAACTCTTAGTTGTAAGTCTGGAGATGCAAATGATGGAAGGAGTTGTTTTCTAATCCTCTCCCGTGTCCTTTCGGATGCCCTGGGGTGTGAGTTCAATCGTGGGGCCCAGGGAGGAACTTGAGTAGACGCTCCTTTGTGAATCACTGACATAGTCTTGAGAGCTGTGTTCTTGAGTAGCTCTAGTTAAGTCAACCATCCGTTCACTAAGTCACCGGATAACTGCGTGTCACTTGTGACCGCAGGGAACTGATTGTAAGTAATAATAACTTCAAATATTTATAGCTATGAGCTAGGCCCTGTCCAGACACTTTATACATATCATGAAATTTAAGCCTTACAACAACCCTCTGCAGAATGTACTTTTATTATCTCCATTTCCCAGGGGAGGAAACTGAGGCTAAATAACTTGTCCAAAGTCAAAGAGGGAGAGGGAGACGGAGAAGGAGAGAGAGAGAGTTGGGATTCAAACCCGAGTCACATGGTCCCAGAGTCCTTGTTCTTACCCACTATGTTATACTACCTACCCCTGTGGATCCTTTGGTGTGCACCAAAGACTGAAGGCAGGGTTGGCTTAACTGTAACTTTTTATCCTGTTGGTCTTTTGTGATGCCCTCAGGGCTTAAGGGAAGAATAATTGAGTTGGAAAGAAACCCACCTGTGAGATTTCTTTTTTCACTCCTCACACAGAACACTTTACTTTGGACACTTCTGGTCACTAAACACGTGTGGTTTTTTTTTTTTCCCCACAGCAAACAATTCTGCAACGCTGTCTCGGTGCCCTACCATTTAACTCAATTCTGACACTATCTACCTGGAGATGACATCAGATCCACAGGTTTAGGGCTCAGTCCCACCAGACTGCCCTCCATTTCAGATGCCAATCCCAAGTCTGGGTTGTCACCTGGACTTATTGGTTATAAGTTAGAGTTATGACCCTCTTTTTGGTTTCAGTTAATTTGCTGGAGTGGCTCACGGAGCTCAGGAAAACAGCTTATTTACATTTACCGATTTCTTATAAAAGGTTATGATCGTAGATGAACACCCAGACGGAAGAGATGCATAGAGCAAGGTCGTGGGAAGGGGCATGGAGCTTCCATGCCCCCTTTGGGGTACCACACCCCGAGCACCTCATGTGTTCACCAGTCTGAAAGCTCTTTGAACCCAGTCCTTTTGGGTTTTAATGGAGGCTTTGTTACATAGGTGCAGTTGATTAAATCATTGGCCATTGGTTATTGTTTCAACCTCCAGCCTCTCCCCCTTTCGTGGAAACCTGGGGATGGGACTGAAAGTTCCAACCTTGTATTCGCCCTCGGTTTTCCTGGCAATCAGTCCGCACCCTTAGGTGTGTTCCAAAAGTCACCTTGTTAACATAACAAAGGCATTTTTGTTGATCTCCTCACTGAGGAAATTCCAAGGGTTTTAGGAGCTCTGTGACGGACGGTGGGGGGGGTGGGGGTGGGGGTGGGGGAAAGGGGACAAAGACCAAATGTATTTCTTATGATAAATCACATTAGCACAATAGTAAAGCAAGAAGACACTGATTTTCTGAGACAAACCTCTTGTACAAAATAAATTGAGAGATAATAAATCTCTATATAAAAATGATAGTACACACACACACTTATATGCCCACAAACACATATTTACCTTTCATTTTAAAGAAATCACTAGGAAAATAAGGGTTGAAGGAAAAGTTCCTTGCTCCTTTACAAGGTAGGCAAATCAACATAGGGTAAAAATAATACCCCAAGTCACCTAATCTATTTTGGAAGAGTAAAACCAAAAGAGATGAAGAATCAGTTTTATCTTGGGGAAGTTGTTTCTGATTTTAAAATGTAAGCACGATACACATGATGATAAAATGGACTTCTCAACTCAGAACAAATGAACTTTTATGAGTGTACATAACGCTAAAGTAATGATAATGAAGTAATTCAAATAAAGGGAAGGTTGGTGTGTGAGATGTCTCCAAAATTTTTCATAATATTTGGTTTTCCCTTTACTTAGGACTTCTTTTAAACAAGGCGAAAACTTAAGGTTTTCTGGCCTGTTTTGGACAAGTTGTTATGAATTTTAGCATCTCATCTTTAAATCTCTCTTCTTGAACTCCAAATGTTTCCCTCGATTACAGTGTACAGTAATAAACAACTGCTACTCTCTGCTTGTTCCCACCCACTTGTACAAGTAAGTCTGTAGTATTTCAGGACCTCTGATTTGGTTTTCAAGAGGCTTTTTCTTGTCACTGGCTCTCCTCCATTTCTGCTGACCCAGGCTTCCAAGAGTGTGAGGGATAATGGGATACACTCTCCGAAGAGTTTGATGCCTCTCTTTTTATTTGTTTTGCTCATCACTGTATTAAAAACATAAAATTCTAACTGAGTACATTTGAAGATCGAATTGGCTTTATTCAGTGATTTATGAATTGGGCAGCATCCCATTGAGCAAGTAGAAAGGAGCTCTGCGGAGCTGTAAAAAATGCAAGAACTTTACAGGCAGGAGGGGGCAGAAAAGGGAAGTTTCTAGCTAAGAGTGGATTGTTTCAGGCAGGGTCACCTTCCTTTTGGGGGAAGGTGGGGGGGGGTCACCCCTCTAGTGCTGACCAGGTAATTCCAGATCTATTGGTGAAAGGTCCCATTCCTGAGAGAGGCTGAAACTGCAATTAGGTTCGCTGTTAAGTCTTGGTTTGCTGACGTGGGACTTAGCACAAGTGACTCCATTTGGGGTTTGTTGTTTCTTTACTAACAACTGTATCTCATTCCTAGCGCTTAACCCCAGTACCTAGATACTTGCTGGTGAATGGATGACCAGACCAGTGAATTCAGAATTTCAGAGAAGTTCTTTATAATGAGAGACAGGCAGAGAAATGGCAGTTCTACCACCCAGTAAGTTTTGAACTCTTGCAGGTCTGATGCCCAAATCAAGCGTGGGAACGTGAACAGTGAGACTGAGTGAAAACACAGCAGTTCTTTGTGTTTCTGTTAGAGAAACACTGGTGGGAGACAGAGGACAAAGGAAGGAGACACAGGACTGGAGTGACCTCGGCTGGGGGCGGGGTTTCACAGTGTTGGGTGCTGCAGAGAGGTAGTCAGCAGGAGCAGGGGCTGTGTACGTCATCAGAGGCATTTTTTATTGTATTTTTTTTTGTTTTGATTGACGTATAGTTGATTTACAATCTTGTGCCAATCTGCTGTATGGCAAAGTGACTCAGTTATACACATATAGACATTCTTTTTTTATATTCTTTTCCATTACAGTTTTATCACAGGATATTGACTCTAGTTCCCTGTGCTGTAGAGTAGGACCTTGTTGTTTATCCCTCCTATATATAATAGTTTACATCTGCTAATGCCTCACTCCCAGCCCTACCCTCTCCCACCCCCCTCCTCCTTGGCAACCACAAGTCTGTCCTCTATGTCTGTGAGTCTGTTGCTGTTTCATAGATAGGTTCATTTGTGCCATACTTTAGATTCCACATGTAAGTGGTATCACATGGTATTTGTCTTTCTCTTTCTGACTTACTTCACTTAATAATCTCTAGTTGCATCCATGTTGCTGCAATCATCAAAGGCATTTTAGAAGAGGCTCTGCTTGCCATAGCTTCTGGCAGCGTTGCTTCCTACAGTGGAAAGAAGAATGTTGTTGATGGGAATTCCCAAAGTTAGGCTAAAGTGGGGGTGAAGTAACTTTTCTAGGTGAAGAGGTGATCTTTTTTTTTTTCTTTTTGATTTCTATGTGTGTTTTATTATATATTAGTCTCTTAAATCAAATAGAAGACAAAAAGTGGAGCTACAAACCAAAGTTACAACAGTACTAGCTTTTCTCGTCGCCCGTCTGTCTACTTTTACCAGAGGTCTTTATTTCTTCATAAGGCTTTGAGCTACTTGTCCAGGGTCCTTGACTGCAACCTGAAGAACTCCCTGTGGCAGGCGGGTCTGGTGGTTAAGAACTCTCTCAACTCTTGATTAACTGGGAATGTCTTGATTTCTCCCTCATTTTCGAAGGAAAGTTTTGCTAGATACAGGATTCTTGGTTGACGGTTTCTTTCCTTCAACACTTCAAGTACATTGAGTCATGCCATCTGGCCTCCGAGGCTCCTGATGAGAAATCTGCTCAATGACCTTCCTGGCAAACCTTCTCTCAGCTTCATAGACTTTCGTAATGTACCGTATCATGTCTTATGCAACAGAACGTTTTGTATAGTATCGTGAAGTCAGTTAAGTTGTAACGTTATTTTTTTTTTTTAATTAGTTAATTTATTTTTGGCTGTGTTGGATCTTCGTTTCTGTGCGAGGGCTTTCTCTAGTTGCGGCAAGCGGGGGCCACTCTTCATCGCGGTGCGCGGGCCTCTCACTATCGCGGCCTCTCTTGATGCGGAGCACAGGCTCCAGACGCGCAGGCTCCAGACGCGCAGGCTCAGCAGTTGTGGCTCACGGGCCCAGTCGCTCCGCGGCCTGTGGGATCCTCCCAGACCAGGGCTCGAACCCGTGTCCCCTGCATCGACAGGCAGACTCTCAACCACTGCGCCACCAGGGAAGCCCAGTAACGTTATTTTGAGACCAGAATTTAAGGAAAAGGAATTGAACATTTCAAGTGTAGACATTATGAGGTCTCTAAAATTATTACGCATTTTCAAACTAGAAATAAAAAGGCCACTGAAGTATCCTGCAGATTTTTATTTATAACAAAGTGAATACCAATATCTAATAACACACGTAAAGAAAACTTTCTTTGGGATCCTTTTTCCTAAGTGTAAAGGGGCCTTGAACTCAAAAAGTGAGAAAACCACTGTGGTGTACCCCCAGCGGTGATGGGTCCATTTCTTGCTCTGACCTCAGAGTGCACCATTGTGATGTACTTCACAAAGCCCTATGAAAGAGAAAGGTGGGCCCAGGTTTTTGGTCCTTAGAGCCCAGGAAGCTGCTTTTGGTGACCTGACGGCCTTGGACCTACAGTTAGCTTGTGTTTTCCTTGTTTGTGCCATTTTGTTGATTTTCGTGTCTCTTTTCTCTACTCTTTTTTATTTGTGTCATTGTTCTTTCTACAGTTAGCATAGTGAGTATTGTTGGTATAGTTAATACTTGATTAGCATAGTTAGTGTAGTTAGTACTAGTTAGCGCTGTTGGTACAGTTAGCGTAGTTAGCGTTGTTAGTAGAGACAGCATACTTAGCCCTGTTAGTACAGTTAGCATTGTTAGTTAGCGTAGTTAGCGTTGCTCGGTAGTGCTGTCAGTCAGTGTGGTTAGCAGATCACCAGGATGCAGGGCCTCACAGCCAAATCTGCTGGCAAGAAGGCTCATATTGATGACTTCCGGATCCTCCACACCATTGGTGAAGGCACCTTCGGTAAAGTGAAGTTGGCCCGGCACATTCTGACCGGGACACGGGTGGCTGTGAAGGTCATAGAGAAAAGGCGTCAGAGCTTCTCAAGTGTCCAGGCACTTTTCCGGGAAGTGTGCAGTCTGAAGGCTCTGAATCACCCCAATATTGTGAAACTGCTGGGGGTGATTGACACAGAGGAGACATTTTTCGTGGTGATGGAGTACCTCCGTGGGGGGGACATGTACCGCTATTTGAAGATCCATGGCCGTATGACAGAGGCGGAGGCCCGAGGCCCGTTCCAGCAGCTGGTCTCCGCCCTGCAGCACTGCCACCGGAGGGGCATCGTGCACCGGGACCTGAAGCCACCGAGCCTCCTCTTTGATTCCAAGATGAATATCAAACTTACAGACTTTGGCCTCAGCAACAAGTGTGATGACATTTTCCCACTGGACACGATCTGCGGCACACCCCCTTATGCTGCCCCGGAACTCTTCCTGGGGCAGAGCTCCAGCGGCCCTGCGGTGGACGTGTGGAGCCTGGGAGTAGTGCTGTACACCATGGTAACTGGGTCCCGGCCCTTTGTGGGAAAAGACTTCCAGGAGCTGCGGAAGCAAGTCCTACGAGGGCAATACCCCATCCCACCTTATCTGTCTTTGGAGATAAGGGATCTGTTACAAAAAATGATTGCCCTCAACCCCAGTGACAGAGGCACCTTACGTGACCTCATGAGGCATCCGTGGGTCAACATGGGCCAGAAGGAGCCACTCCAGCCACCCTGTGAAAAGGACCGGGAGGTGACAATGGTGAGGACTCCGGGCTTGACTTGCGACCAGATCCAGGACACTGGGACAGGCCGTGTGAGCGCCAAGAAACCCAAGGTGGAGGTCTCCATCATAACTCTGAAGCCCTTCTCTTGCGGGGACCTCTGTGGCAGTGAACTTGAGCCTTCTCCAAGCCCTGTGGTGTCCTCCCTGCAAACCAGGTGGCTCTACCACAGAAAAGATGTGCCGCTGCAGGAAGAGCAGCAGGCAGGGCAGAAGACCGGTGAGTCTGCCTGTCCCCCACCCAGCCTGGAGGCGAGGACTGCCACCCCCAGCCCAGCCCCCCAGTGTGGCACTGGGACATCCACCTCCAGCAGCAGCAGGATTGGAGCCCCAGAGGGAAGCAGCTGCCCCCTGGGTGTGTCCAACACTGGAAGGTCCTCCCACGCTGGGCAGCCTGAGAGTGTGTCCTCATCCACTGTCTCTGGCCAGAGCCAGAAAAAGCAAGGGGTGGCTGGGAGAATCTGGAACTTTATTTTGAAACATCTTTGTTGCAAGCTGCCCAGCATGAGGCGTCATAATAAAGTGAGCCCATGTGAACCCCATGGATGACCGAGGCAGGAAGGTCGGGCCGCCGCGCTCCCTGGGGCCCGGTGCAGGGGAAGAGGAGTGTGTTCTCTGCACGGCCTTCAGAAGCATCGTATCCAAGACCCTGGCCAGCTCAGAGGATGGTCCGGAGCAGCCCGGGCGACCGAAAGCGAGGCCACCGTGGCTGCAGGTCTGCCCCTCAACCCCCACCTGGGTGAAACTTGAGAGACTGGACTGTCATTCCTGGGGCACGTCTCCCCTCCCCTACTCTTCTGTCTTCCGTGTTGGTGGGGGAGGGGGATAGTTCTTGTTCCAAGAACTCCTTGGTTCTTCCAATTCTAGTTAATAAACTTGACGCTCCAGAGAGATGCATCACACTCTGCTTCGCGTCGTCCCTGCACAGAATTGGGGCTGTGCATTTTCCAGTGAGACAGGCGTGCAGCCATGGAGCGCTTGGAGGTAGTCAGAACAACTAAAGGGAAAAATGACCTAAGAGAATTAGCACAGTGACTCCCAACAGCAACAACTGCTGCACTGCAGGGCAGAAATGCAGAAAGTGTGTATTACCTTCCTGCACTACCATTCCCGAACATTTTCAGAAGGGCCGAGGGGAACTTTTGGTCCCTGCGGCCTGTGTTAATTACAACAGAGAGGCCCATTAATACACAAAATTATACACAAATCCATATATACATGTATAGCCACTTAAGTTTTTAAACTCTTCATTGAAGTTATATAACTCATTGATTTTCACAAACTAAAAGTAAGTATCTTGCACCCAGATCATGAAAGAAAATATTACCATGGTACCAGTGCCCCAGAAGTCCCCCTTTGCTCCTTTCTAGACAATAGCCACCCCACATATCCTGTCTTAAAATTGCAGAGAGCAGTTTCTGTAATGCTTATATTGTTAAAAATTGTACCGTACTATCTATCCTGTCTTATATCTGTGTTTATGAGATTTCATTTTTGTGATTTATCTGAATTTGTTCCAGTACTATGTAGGATTTCACTGTGTATGAAAATACAGTGAACTTTATTGGAAAGCAGTTTGGGAGCATATATAAAAGCTGAAGATATACATATTCTGTAACTGTGAAATCCCACTACTAATTATATATTGACCAGAAATGTACACATGTGTTCAACATGTATAGTTTGAAATTGGACATTGAAAACTAGCTCTTAGAATTTTGAGTAACCACATTCAAATTCATGATTATGATCTGTTTGTAATATCTCCTTTTGCCTAGATGTATTTATTTAAAAATTTTAAATTTTATTTGAACTTTAAAAAAAACCTAGTTTACCTATTTTTCTCATCCCTCCCCCCCCCGCCCCACCTCTTAAAACCACCCATTTGTTCTCTGTATCTATGTTGATAGAAGGGCGCTCTTTCTATTGAAATATTAGAAATGTAGGAGAAAATTAGTGGTTTTATAGATTCGCTAAAGGGAAGGTGAAGGAATGACCTCCTGATGACTTCCTTGTATCAAAAAAAAAAAAAAAAAAATGTAAGGGCAACTTCATCAGTTGAAAATAAGGCAGAGAGATGATAGACTGGAGGTTTAGGGCTGAGGAAAAGATATGAGATAGTCATCATGGGTAGTTAATGAATGACTTCTTTAGGGAAATACAGGCTAGAAATGCCCAGTGATGTTACTCATTTGAGGCTGAAGAGCATGAATCTGTAGGAACATAACTTCATCGAGTTGTGAGAGATCTCAAGCAACACCAGGCTGCTTAGAAGTGAATGTGGGGTGTTAAATGGTTGGGTTCATCTAGATGTGCAGTTATTCCACATGATGGGGATGAAGATTCATGATGGGAAACAGGGACCAGGAAATGAAAGTGTCTTATAATTCATTTATATAAAAAATATATTAGGGAAAATCATATCATATACAATGAATGTCTTGATTATAAAACTGTGGGGATGTTGAACTGAAGGTGAGTTCTAGCATCATGAAGCTTTGTAACGCTCTTCTGGATACACTCAGGAAAAGCAGGATGTTGCCACTTGTGGAAACTGCCTTGTTGTGAATCCATTCTGCTGTATTTATAGCCACAATGAACCCATTTGCGGTGATACCAAGGACGCATTCAGTGCCTATAATTATTCACATCAAAATGATGCGAGATGGTGACAATTGATTTTCTGGGGGATTGCAGGTTTCGGTCATCCTGAGTTGTTGCTTCTCTTTGGTGTCTGAGGAAAATGTCCTTCTAGCGTGTGATGGGCAGATTTGTGATAGCTCCCACTATTCATGTCACCAGAAGCAGCAGTTGATGCATCATTTCCCAATCTACTCCATTTGTTTACTTTAGAACTCTTAGTTGTAAGTCTGGAGATGCAAATGATGGAAGGAGTTGTTTTCTAATCCTCTCCCGTGTCCTTTCGGATGCCCTGGGGTGTGAGTTCAATCGTGGGGCCCAGGGAGGAACTTGAGTAGACGCTCCTTTGTGAATCACTGACATAGTCTTGAGAGCTGTGTTCTTGAGTAGCTCTAGTTAAGTCAACCATCCGTTCACTAAGTCACCGGATAACTGCGTGTCACTTGTGACCGCAGGGAACTGATTGTAAGTAATAATAACTTCAAATATTTATAGCTATGAGCTAGGCCCTGTCCAGACACTTTATACATATCATGAAATTTAAGCCTTACAACAACCCTCTGCAGAATGTACTTTTATTATCTCCATTTTCCAGGGGAGGAAACTGAGGCTAAATAACTTGTCCAAAGTCAAAGAGGGAGAGGGAGACGGAGAAGGAGAGAGAGAGAGTTGGGATTCAAACCCGAGTCACATGGTCCCAGAGTCCTTGTTCTTACCCACTATGTTATACTACCTACCCCTGTGGATCCTTTTGTGTGCACCAAAGACTGAAGGCAGGGTTGGCTTAACTGTAACTTTTTATCCTGTTGGTCTTTTGTGATGCCCTCAGGGCTTAAGGGAAGAATAATTGAGTTGGAAAAAAACCCACCTGTGAGATTTCTTTTTTCACTCCTCACACAGAACACTTTACTTTGGACACTTCTGGTCACTAAACACGTGTGGTTTTTTTTTTTTCCCCACAGCAAACAATTCTGCAACGCTGTCTCGGTGCCCTACCATTTAACTCAATTCTGACACTATCTACCTGGAGATGACATCAGATCCACAGGTTTAGGGCTCAGTCCCACCAGACTGCCCTCCATTTCAGATGCCAATCCCAAGTCTAGGTTGTCACCTGGACTTATTGGTTATAAGTTAGAGTTATGACCCTCTTTTTGGTTTCAGTTAATTTGCTGGAGTGGCTCACGGAGCTCAGGAAAACAGCTTATTTACATTTACCGATTTCTTATAAAAGGTTATGATCGTAGATGAACACCCAGACGGAAGAGATGCATAGAGCAAGGTCGTGGGAAGGGGCATGGAGCTTCCACGCCCCCTTTGGGGTACCACACCCCGAGCACCTCATGTGTTCACCAGTCTGAAAGCTCTTTGAACCCAGTCCTTTTGGGTTTTAATGGAGGCTTTGTTACATAGGTGCAGTTGATTAAATCATTGGCCATTGGTTATTGTTTCAACCTCCAGCCTCTCCCCCTTTCGTGGAAACCTGGGGGTGGGACTGAAAGTTCCAACCTTGTATTCGCCCTCGGTTTTCCTGGCAATCAGTCCGCACCCTTAGGTGTGTTCCAAAAGTCACCTTGTTAACATAACAAAGGCATTTTTGTTGATCTCCTCACTGAGGAAATTCCAAGGGTTTTAGGAGCTCTGTGCGGGGCAGGGGGGGGGGAAGGGGACAAAGACCAAATGTATTTCTTATGATAAATCACAATAGCACAATAGTAAAGCAAGAAGACACTGATTTTCTGAGACAAACCTCTTGTACAAAATAAATTGAGAGATAATAAATCTCTATATAAAAATGATTGTACACACACACACTTATATGCCCACAAACACATATTTACCTTTCATTTTAAAGAAATCACTAGGAAAATAAGGGTTGAAGGAAAAGTTCCTTGCTCCTTTACAAGGTAGGCAAATCAACATAGGGTAAAAATAATACCCCAAGTCACCTAATCTATTTTGGAAGAGTAAAACCAAAAGAGATGAAGAATCAGTTTTATCTTGGGGAAGTTGTTTCTGATTTTAAAATGTAAGCACGATACACATGATGATAAAATGGACTTCTCAACTCAGAACAAATGAACTTTTATGAGTGTACATAACGCTAAAGTAATGATAATGAAGTAATTCAAATAAAGGGAAGGTTGGTGTGTGAGATGTCTCCAAAATTTTTCATAATATTTGGTTTTCCCTTTACTTAGGACTTCTTTTAAACAAGGCGAAAACTTAAGGTTTTCTGGCCTGTTTTGGACAAGTTGTTATGAATTTTAGCATCTCATCTTTAAATCTCTCTTCTTGAACTCCAAATGTTTCCCTCGATTACAGTGTACAGTAATAAACAACTGCTACTCTCTGCTTGTTCCCACCCACTTGTACAAGTAAGTCTGTAGTATTTCAGGACCTCTGATTTGGTTTTCAAGAGGCTTTTTCTTGTCACTGGCTCTCCTCCATTTCTGCTGACCCAGGCTTCCAAGAGTGTGAGGGATAATGGGATACACTCTCCGAAGAGTTTGATGCCTCTCTTTTTATTTGTTTTGCTCATCACTGTATTAAAAACATAAAATTCTAACTGAGTAAATTTGAAGATCGAATTGGCTTTATTCAGTGATTTATGAATCGGGCAGCATCCCATTGAGCAAGTAGAAAGGAGCTCTGCGGAGCTGTAAAAAATGCAAGAACTTTACAGGCAGGAGGGGGCAGAAAAGGGAAGTTTCTAGCTAAGAGTGGATTGTTTCAGGCAGGGTCACCTGCCTTTTGGGGGAAGGTGGGGGGGGGGTCACCCCTCTAGTGCTGACCAGGTAATTCCAGATCTATTGGTGAAAGGTCCCATTCCTGAGAGAGGCTGAAACTGCAATTAGGTTCGCTGTTAAGTCTTGGTTTGCTGACGTGGGACTTAGCACAAGTGACTCCATTTGGGGTTTGTTGTTTCTTTACTAACAACTGTATCTCATTCCTAGCGCTTAACCCCAGTACCTAGATACTTGCTGGTGAATGGATGACCAGACCAGTGAATTCAGAATTTCAGAGAAGTTCTTTATAATGAGAGACAGGCAGAGAAATGGCAGTTCTACCACCCAGTAAGTTTTGAACTCTTGCAGGTCTGATGCCCAAATCAAGCGTGGGAACGTGAACAGTGAGACTGAGTGAAAACACAGCAGTTCTTTGTGTTTCTGTTAGAGAAACACTGGTGGGAGACAGAGGACAAAGGAAGGAGACACAGGACTGGAGTGACCTCGGCTGGGGGCGGGGTTTCACAGTGTTGGGTGCTGCAGAGAGGTAGTCAGCAGGAGCAGGGGCTGTGTACGTCATCAGAGGCATTTTTTATTGTATTTTTTTTTGTTTTGATTGACGTATAGTTGATTTACAATCTTGTGCCAATCTGCTGTATGGCAAAGTGACTCAGTTATACACATATAGACATTCTTTTTTTATATTCTTTTCCATTACAGTTTTATCACAGGATATTGACTCTAGTTCCCTGTGCTGTAGAGTAGGACCTTGTTGTTTATCCCTCCTATATATAATAGTTTACATCTGCTAATGCCTCACTCCCAGCCCTACCCTCTCCCACCCCCCTCCTCCTTGGCAACCACAAGTCTGTCCTCTATGTCTGTGAGTCTGTTGCTGTTTCATAGATAGGTTCATTTGTGCCATACTTTAGATTCCACATGTAAGTGGTATCACATGGTATTTGTCTTTCTCTTTCTGACTTACTTCACTTAATAATCTCTAGTTGCATCCATGTTGCTGCAATCATCAAAGGCATTTTAGAAGAGGCTCTGCTTGCCATAGCTTCTGGCAGCGTTGCTTCCTACAGTGGAAAGAAGAATGTTGTTGATGGGAATTCCCAAAGTTAGGCTAAAGTGGGGGTGAAGTAACTTTTCTAGGTGAAGAGGTGATCTTTTTTTTTTCTTTTTGATTTCTATGTGTGTTTTATTATATATTAGTCTCTTAAATCAAATAGAAGACAAAAAGTGGAGCTACAAACCAAAGTTACAACAGTACTAGCTTTTCTCGTCGCCCGTCTGTCTACTTTTACCAGAGGTCTTTATTTCTTCATAAGGCTTTGAGCTACTTGTCCAGGGTCCTTGACTGCAACCTGAAGAACTCCCTGTGGCAGGCGGGTCTGGTGGTTAAGAACTCTCTCAACTCTTGATTAACTGGGAATGTCTTGATTTCTCCCTCATTTTCGAAGGAAAGTTTTGCTAGATACAGGATTCTTGGTTGACGGTTTCTTTCCTTCAACACTTCAAGTACATTGAGTCATGCCATCTGGCCTCCGAGGCTCCTGATGAGAAATCTGCTCAATGACCTTCCTGGCAAACCTTCTCTCAGCTTCATAGACTTTCGTAATGTACCGTATCATGTCTTATGCAACAGAACGTTTTGTATAGTATCGTGAAGTCAGTTAAGTTGTAACGTTATTTTTTTTTTTAATTAGTTAATTTATTTTTGGCTGTGTTGGATCTTCGTTTCTGTGCGAGGGCTTTCTCTAGTTGCGGCAAGCGGGGGCCACTCTTCATCGCGGTGCGCGGGCCTCTCACTATCGCGGCCTCTCTTGATGCGGAGCACAGGCTCCAGACGCGCAGGCTCCAGACGCGCAGGCTCAGCAGTTGTGGCTCACGGGCCCAGTCGCTCCGCGGCCTGTGGGATCCTCCCAGACCAGGGCTCGAACCCGTGTCCCCTGCATCGACAGGCAGACTCTCAACCACTGCGCCACCAGGGAAGCCCAGTAACGTTATTTTGAGACCAGAATTTAAGGAAAAGGAATTGAACATTTCAAGTGTAGACATTATGAGGTCTCTAAAATTATTACGCATTTTCAAACTAGAAATAAAAAGGCCACTGAAGTATCCTGCAGATTTTTATTTATAACAAAGTGAATACCAATATCTAATAACACACGTAAAGAAAACTTTCTTTGGGATCCTTTTTCCTAAGTGTAAAGGGGCCTTGAACTCAAAAAGTGAGAAAACCACTGTGGTGTATCCCCAGCGGTGATGGGTCCATTTCTTGCTCTGATCTCAGAGTGCACCATTGTGATGTACTTCACAAAGCCCTATGAAAGAGAAAGGTGGGCCCAGGTTTTTGGTCCTTAGAGCCCAGGAAGCTGCTTTTGGTGACCTGACGGCCTTGGACCTACAGTTAGCTTGTGTTTTCCTTGTTTGTGCCATTTTGTTGATTTTCGTGTCTCTTTTCTCTACTCTTTTTTATTTGTGTCATTGTTCTTTCTACAGTTAGCATAGTGAGTATTGTTGGTATAGTTAATACTTGATTAGCATAGTTAGTGTAGTTAGTACTAGTTAGCGCTGTTGGTACAGTTAGCGTAGTTAGCGTTGTTAGTAGAGACAGCATACTTAGCCCTGTTAGTACAGTTAGCATTGTTAGTTAGCGTAGTTAGCGTTGCTCGGTAGTGCTGTCAGTCAGTGTGGTTAGCAGATCACCAGGATGCAGGGCCTCACAGCCAAATCTGCTGGCAAGAAGGCTCATATTGATGACTTCCGGATCCTCCACACCATTGGTGAAGGCACCTTCGGTAAAGTGAAGTTGGCCCGGCACATTCTGACCGGGACACGGGTGGCTGTGAAGGTCATAGAGAAAAGGCGTCAGAGCTTCTCAAGTGTCCAGGCACTTTTCCGGGAAGTGTGCAGTCTGAAGGCTCTGAATCACCCCAATATTGTGAAACTGCTGGGGGTGATTGACACAGAGGAGACATTTTTCGTGGTGATGGAGTACCTCCGTGGGGGGGACATGTACCGCTATTTGAAGATCCATGGCCGTATGACAGAGGCGGAGGCCCGAGGCCCGTTCCAGCAGCTGGTCTCCGCCCTGCAGCACTGCCACCGGAGGGGCATCGTGCACCGGGACCTGAAGCCACCGAGCCTCCTCTTTGATTCCAAGATGAATATCAAACTTACAGACTTTGGCCTCAGCAACAAGTGTGATGACATTTTCCCACTGGACACGATCTGCGGCACACCCCCTTATGCTGCCCCGGAACTCTTCCTGGGGCAGAGCTCCAGCGGCCCTGCGGTGGACGTGTGGAGCCTGGGAGTAGTGCTGTACACCATGGTAACTGGGTCCCGGCCCTTTGTGGGAAAAGACTTCCAGGAGCTGCGGAAGCAAGTCCTACGAGGGCAATACCCCATCCCACCTTATCTGTCTTTGGAGATAAGGGATCTGTTACAAAAAATGATTGCCCTCAACCCCAGTGACAGAGGCACCTTACGTGACCTCATGAGGCATCCGTGGGTCAACATGGGCCAGAAGGAGCCACTCCAGCCACCCTGTGAAAAGGACCGGGAGGTGACAATGGTGAGGACTCCGGGCTTGACTTGCGACCAGATCCAGGACACTGGGACAGGCCGTGTGAGCGCCAAGAAACCCAAGGTGGAGGTCTCCATCATAACTCTGAAGCCCTTCTCTTGCGGGGACCTCTGTGGCAGTGAACTTGAGCCTTCTCCAAGCCCTGTGGTGTCCTCCCTGCAAACCAGGTGGCTCTACCACAGAAAAGATGTGCCGCTGCAGGAAGAGCAGCAGGCAGGGCAGAAGACCGGTGAGTCTGCCTGTCCCCCACCCAGCCTGGAGGCGAGGACTGCCACCCCCAGCCCAGCCCCCCAGTGTGGCACTGGGACATCCACCTCCAGCAGCAGCAGGATTGGAGCCCCAGAGGGAAGCAGCTGCCCCCTGGGTGTGTCCAACACTGGAAGGTCCTCCCACGCTGGGCAGCCTGAGAGTGTGTCCTCATCCACTGTCTCTGGCCAGAGCCAGAAAAAGCAAGGGGTGGCTGGGAGAATCTGGAACTTTATTTTGAAACATCTTTGTTGCAAGCTGCCCAGCATGAGGCGTCATAATAAAGTGAGCCCATGTGAACCCCATGGATGACCGAGGCAGGAAGGTCGGGCCGCCGCGCTCCCTGGGGCCCGGTGCAGGGGAAGAGGAGTGTGTTCTCTGCACGGCCTTCAGAAGCATCGTATCCAAGACCCTGGCCAGCTCAGAGGATGGTCCGGAGCAGCCCGGGCGACCGAAAGCGAGGCCACCGTGGCTGCAGGTCTGCCCCTCAACCCCCACCTGGGTGAAACTTGAGAGACTGGACTGTCATTCCTGGGGCACGTCTCCCCTCCCCTACTCTTCTGTCTTCCGTGTTGGTGGGGGAGGGGGATAGTTCTTGTTCCAAGAACTCCTTGGTTCTTCCAATTCTAGTTAATAAACTTGACGCTCCAGAGAGATGCATCACACTCTGCTTCGCGTCGTCCCTGCACAGAATTGGGGCTGTGCATTTTCCAGTGAGACAGGCGTGCAGCCATGGAGCGCTTGGAGGTAGTCAGAACAACTAAAGGGAAAAATGACCTAAGAGAATTAGCACAGTGACTCCCAACAGCAACAACTGCTGCACTGCAGGGCAGAAATGCAGAAAGTGTGTATTACCTTCCTGCACTACCATTCCCGAACATTTTCAGAAGGGCCGAGGGGAACTTTTGGTCCCTGCGGCCTGTGTTAATTACAACAGAGAGGCCCATTAATACACAAATTTATACACATATCCATATATACATGTATAGCCACTTAAGTTTTTAAACTCTTCATTGAAGTTATATAACTCATTGATTTTCACAAACTAAAAGTAAGTATCTTGCACCCAGATCATGAAAGAAAATATTACCATGGTACCAGTGCCCCAGAAGTCCCCCTTTGCTCCTTTCTAGACAATAGCCACCCCACATATCCTGTCTTAAAATTGCAGAGAGCAGTTTCTGTAATGCTTATATTGTTAAAAATTGTACCGTACTATCTATCCTGTCTTATATCTGTGTTTATGAGATTTCATTTTTGTGATTTATCTGAATTTGTTCCAGTACTATGTAGGATTTCACTGTGTATGAAAATACAGTGAACTTTATTGGAAAGCAGTTTGGGAGCATATATAAAAGCTGAAGATATACATATTCTGTAACTGTGAAATCCCACTACTAATTATATATTGACCAGAAATGTACACATGTGTTCAACATGTATAGTTTGAAATTGGACATTGAAAACTAGCTCTTAGAATTTTGAGTAACCACATTCAAATTCATGATTATGATCTGTTTGTAATATCTCCTTTTGCCTAGATGTATTTATTTAAAAATTTTAAATTTTATTTGAACTTAAAAAAAAACCTAGTTTACCTATTTTTCTCATCCCTCCCCCCCCCCGCCCCACCTCTTAAAACCACCCATTTGTTCTCTGTATCTATGTTGATAGAAGGGCGCTCTTTCTATTGAAATATTAGAAATGTAGGAGAAAATTAGTGGTTTTATAGATTCGCTAAAGGGAAGGTGAAGGAATGACCTCCTGATGACTTCCTTGTATCAAAAAAAAAAAAAAAAATGTAAGGGCAACTTCATCAGTTGAAAATAAGGCAGAGAGATGATAGACTGGAGGTTTAGGGCTGAGGAAAAGATATGAGATAGTCATCATGGGTAGTTAATGAATGACTTCTTTAGGGAAATACAGGCTAGAAATGCCCAGTGATGTTACTCATTTGAGGCTGAGGAGCATGAATCTGTAGGAACATAACTTCATCGAGTTGTGAGAGATCTCAAGCAACACCAGGCTGCTTAGAAGTGAATGTGGGGTGTTAAATGGTTGGGTTCATCTAGATGTGCAGTTATTCCACATGATGGGGATGAAGATTCATGATGGGAAACAGGGACCAGGAAATGAAAGTGTCTTATAATTCATTTATATAAAAAATATATTAGGGAAAATCATATCATATACAATGAATGTCTTGATTATAAAACTGTGGGGATGTTGAACTGAAGGTGAGTTCTAGCATCATGAAGCTTTGTAGCGCTCTTCTGGATACACTCAGGAAAAGCAGGATGTTGCCACTTGTGGAAAGTGCCTTGTTGTGAATCCATTCTGCTGTATTTATAGCCACAATGAACCCATTTGCGGTGATACCAAGGACGCATTCAGTGCCTATAATTATTCACATCAAAATGATGCGAGATGGTGACAATTGATTTTCTGGGGGATTGCAGGTTTCGGTCATCCTGAGTTGTTGCTTCTCTTTGGTGTCTGAGGAAAATGTCTCCCTAGCGTGTGATGGGCAGATTTGTGATAGCTCCCACTATTCATGTCACCAGAAGCAGCAGTTGATGCATCATTTCCCAATCTACTCCATTTGTTTACTTTAGAACTCTTAGTTGTAAGTCTGGAGATGCAAATGATGGAAGGAGTTGTTTTCTAATCCTCTCCCGTGTCCTTTCGGATGCCCTGGGGTGTGAGTTCAATCGTGGGGCCCAGGGAGGAACTTGAGTAGACGCTCCTTTGTGAATCACTGACATAGTCTTGAGAGCTGTGTTCTTGAGTAGCTCTAGTTAAGTCAACCATCCGTTCACTAAGTCACCGGATAACTGCGTGTCACTTGTGACCGCAGGGAACTGATTGTAAGTAATAATAACTTCAAATATTTATAGCTATGAGCTAGGCCCTGTCCAGACACTTTATACATATCATGAAATTTAAGCCTTACAACAACCCTCTGCAGAATGTACTTTTATTATCTCCATTTTCCAGGGGAGGAAACTGAGGCTAAATAACTTGTCCAAAGTCAAAGAGGGAGAGGGAGACGGAGAAGGAGAGAGAGAGAGTTGGGATTCAAACCCGAGTCACATGGTCCCAGAGTCCTTGTTCTTACCCACTATGTTATACTACCTACCCCTGTGGATCCTTTTGTGTGCACCAAAGACTGAAGGCAGGGTTGGCTTAACTGTAACTTTTTATCCTGTTGGTCTTTTGTGATGCCCTCAGGGCTTAAGGGAAGAATAATTGAGTTGGAAAAAAACCCACCTGTGAGATTTCTTTTTTCACTCCTCACACAGAACACTTTACTTTGGACACTTCTGGTCACTAAACACGTGTGGTTTTTTTTTTTTCCCCACAGCAAACAATTCTGCAACGCTGTCTCGGTGCCCTACCATTTAACTCAATTCTGACACTATCTACCTGGAGATGACATCAGATCCACAGGTTTAGGGCTCAGTCCCACCAGACTGCCCTCCATTTCAGATGCCAATCCCAAGTCTAGGTTGTCACCTGGACTTATTGGTTATAAGTTAGAGTTATGACCCTCTTTTTGGTTTCAGTTAATTTGCTGGAGTGGCTCACGGAGCTCAGGAAAACAGCTTATTTACATTTACCGATTTCTTATAAAAGGTTATGATCGTAGATGAACACCCAGACGGAAGAGATGCATAGAGCAAGGTCGTGGGAAGGGGCATGGAGCTTCCACGCCCCCTTTGGGGTACCACACCCCGAGCACCTCATGTGTTCACCAGTCTGAAAGCTCTTTGAACCCAGTCCTTTTGGGTTTTAATGGAGGCTTTGTTACATAGGTGCAGTTGATTAAATCATTGGCCATTGGTTATTGTTTCAACCTCCAGCCTCTCCCCCTTTCGTGGAAACCTGGGGGTGGGACTGAAAGTTCCAACCTTGTATTCGCCCTCGGTTTTCCTGGCAATCAGTCCGCACCCTTAGGTGTGTTCCAAAAGTCACCTTGTTAACATAACAAAGGCATTTTTGTTGATCTCCTCACTGAGGAAATTCCAAGGGTTTTAGGAGCTCTGTGACGGGCGGTGGGGGGGGGGGGGGTGGGGGGGGGGAAAGGGGACAAAGACCAAATGTATTTCTTATGATAAATCACAATAGCACAATAGTAAAGCAAGAAGACACTGATTTTCTGAGACAAACCTCTTGTACAAAATAAATTGAGAGATAATAAATCTCTATATAAAAATGATTGTACACACACACACTTATATGCCCACAAACACATATTTACCTTTCATTTTAAAGACATCACTAGGAAAATAAGGGTTGAAGGAAAAGTTCCTTGCTCCTTTACAAGGTAGGCAAATCAACATAGGGTAAAAATAATACCCCAAGTCACCTAATCTATTTTGGAAGAGTAAAACCAAAAGAGATGAAGAATCAGTTTTATCTTGGGGAAGTTGTTTCTGATTTTAAAATGTAAGCACGATACACATGATGATAAAATGGACTTCTCAACTCAGAACAAATGAACTTTTATGAGTGTACATAACGCTAAAGTAATGATAATGAAGTAATTCAAATAAAGGGAAGGTTGGTGTGTGAGATGTCTCCAAAATTTTTCATAATATTTGGTTTTCCCTTTACTTAGGACTTCTTTTAAACAAGGCGAAAACTTAAGGTTTTCTGGCCTGTTTTGGACAAGTTGTTATGAATTTTAGCATCTCATCTTTAAATCTCTCTTCTTGAACTCCAAATGTTTCCCTCGATTACAGTGTACAGTAATAAACAACTGCTACTCTCTGCTTGTTCCCACCCACTTGTACAAGTAAGTCTGTAGTATTTCAGGACCTCTGATTTGGTTTTCAAGAGGCTTTTTCTTGTCACTGGCTCTCCTCCATTTCTGCTGACCCAGGCTTCCAAGAGTGTGAGGGATAATGGGATACACTCTCCGAAGAGTTTGATGCCTCTCTTTTTATTTGTTTTGCTCATCACTGTATTAAAAACATAAAATTCTAACTGAGTACATTTGAAGATCGAATTGGCTTTATTCAGTGATTTATGAATCGGGCAGCATCCCATTGAGCAAGTAGAAAGGAGCTCTGCGGAGCTGTAAAAAATGCAAGAACTTTACAGGCAGGAGGGGGCAGAAAAGGGAAGTTTCTAGCTAAGAGTGGATTGTTTCAGGCAGGGTCACCTGCCTTTTGGGGGAAGGTGGGGGGGGGGTCACCCCGGGGTCACCCCTCTAGTGCTGACCAGGTAATTCCAGATCTATTGGTGAAAGGTCCCATTCCTGAGAGAGGCTGAAACTGCAATTAGGTTCGCTGTTAAGTCTTGGTTTGCTGACGTGGGACTTAGCACAAGTGACTCCATTTGGGGTTTGTTGTTTCTTTACTAACAACTGTATCTCATTCCTAGCGCTTAACCCCAGTACCTAGATACTTGCTGGTGAATGGATGACCAGACCAGTGAATTCAGAATTTCAGAGAAGTTCTTTATAATGAGAGACAGGCAGAGAAATGGCAGTTCTACCACCCAGTAAGTTTTGAACTCTTGCAGGTCTGATGCCCAAATCAAGCGTGGGAACGTGAACAGTGAGACTGAGTGAAAACACAGCAGTTCTTTGTGTTTCTGTTAGAGAAACACTGGTGGGAGACAGAGGACAAAGGAAGGAGACACAGGACTGGAGTGACCTCGGCTGGGGGCGGGGTTTCACAGTGTTGGGTGCTGCAGAGAGGTAGTCAGCAGGAGCAGGGGCTGTGTACGTCATCAGAGGCATTTTTTATTGTATTTTTTTTTGTTTTGATTGACGTATAGTTGATTTACAATCTTGTGCCAATCTGCTGTATGGCAAAGTGACTCAGTTATACACATATAGACATTCTTTTTTTATATTCTTTTCCATTACAGTTTTATCACAGGATATTGACTCTAGTTCCCTGTGCTGTAGAGTAGGACCTTGTTGTTTATCCCTCCTATATATAATAGTTTACATCTGCTAATGCCTCACTCCCAGCCCTACCCTCTCCCACCCGGCAACCACAAGTCTGTCCTCTATGTCTGTGAGTCTGTTGCTGTTTCATAGATAGGTTCATTTGTGCCATACTTTAGATTCCACATGTAAGTGGTATCACATGGTATTTGTCTTTCTCTTTCTGACTTACTTCACTTAATAATCTCTAGTTGCATCCATGTTGCTGCAATCATCAAAGGCATTTTAGAAGAGGCTCTGCTTGCCATAGCTTCTGGCAGCGTTGCTTCCTACAGTGGAAAGAAGAATGTTGTTGATGGGAATTCCCAAAGTTAGGCTAAAGTGGGGGTGAAGTAACTTTTCTAGGTGAAGAGGTGATCTTTTTTTTTTCTTTTTGATTTCTATGTGTGTTTTATTATATATTAGTCTCTTAAATCAAATAGAAGACAAAAAGTGGAGCTACAAACCAAAGTTACAACAGTACTAGCTTTTCTCGTCGCCCGTCTGTCTACTTTTACCAGAGGTCTTTATTTCTTCATAAGGCTTTGAGCTACTTGTCCAGGGTCCTTGACTGCAACCTGAAGAACTCCCTGTGGCAGGCGGGTCTGGTGGTTAAGAACTCTCTCAACTCTTGATTAACTGGGAATGTCTTGATTTCTCCCTCATTTTCGAAGGAAAGTTTTGCTAGATACAGGATTCTTGGTTGACGGTTTCTTTCCTTCAACACTTCAAGTACATTGAGTCATGCCATCTGGCCTCCGAGGCTCCTGATGAGAAATCTGCTCAATGACCTTCCTGGCAAACCTTCTCTCAGCTTCATAGACTTTCGTAATGTACCGTATCATGTCTTATGCAACAGAACGTTTTGTATAGTATCGTGAAGTCAGTTAAGTTGTAACGTTATTTTTTTTTTTAATTAGTTAATTTATTTTTGGCTGTGTTGGATCTTCGTTTCTGTGCGAGGGCTTTCTCTAGTTGCGGCAAGCGGGGGCCACTCTTCATCGCGGTGCGCGGGCCTCTCACTATCGCGGCCTCTCTTGATGCGGAGCACAGGCTCCAGACGCGCAGGCTCCAGACGCGCAGGCTCAGCAGTTGTGGCTCACGGGCCCAGTCGCTCCGCGGCCTGTGGGATCCTCCCAGACCAGGGCTCGAACCCGTGTCCCCTGCATCGACAGGCAGACTCTCAACCACTGCGCCACCAGGGAAGCCCAGTAACGTTATTTTGAGACCAGAATTTAAGGAAAAGGAATTGAACATTTCAAGTGTAGACATTATGAGGTCTCTAAAATTATTACGCATTTTCAAACTAGAAATAAAAAGGCCACTGAAGTATCCTGCAGATTTTTATTTATAACAAAGTGAATACCAATATCTAATAACACACGTAAAGAAAACTTTCTTTGGGATCCTTTTTCCTAAGTGTAAAGGGGCCTTGAACTCAAAAAGTGAGAAAACCACTGTGGTGTATCCCCAGCGGTGATGGGTCCATTTCTTGCTCTGATCTCAGAGTGCACCATTGTGATGTACTTCACAAAGCCCTATGAAAGAGAAAGGTGGGCCCAGGTTTTTGGTCCTTAGAGCCCAGGAAGCTGCTTTTGGTGACCTGACGGCCTTGGACCTACAGTTAGCTTGTGTTTTCCTTGTTTGTGCCATTTTGTTGATTTTCGTGTCTCTTTTCTCTACTCTTTTTTATTTGTGTCATTGTTCTTTCTACAGTTAGCATAGTGAGTATTGTTGGTATAGTTAATACTTGATTAGCATAGTTAGTGTAGTTAGTACTAGTTAGCGCTGTTGGTACAGTTAGCGTAGTTAGCGTTGTTAGTAGAGACAGCATACTTAGCCCTGTTAGTACAGTTAGCATTGTTAGTTAGCGTAGTTAGCGTTGCTCGGTAGTGCTGTCAGTCAGTGTGGTTAGCAGATCACCAGGATGCAGGGCCTCACAGCCAAATCTGCTGGCAAGAAGGCTCATATTGATGACTTCCGGATCCTCCACACCATTGGTGAAGGCACCTTCGGTAAAGTGAAGTTGGCCCGGCACATTCTGACCGGGACACGGGTGGCTGTGAAGGTCATAGAGAAAAGGCGTCAGAGCTTCTCAAGTGTCCAGGCACTTTTCCGGGAAGTGTGCAGTCTGAAGGCTCTGAATCACCCCAATATTGTGAAACTGCTGGGGGTGATTGACACAGAGGAGACATTTTTCGTGGTGATGGAGTACCTCCGTGGGGGGGACATGTACCGCTATTTGAAGATCCATGGCCGTATGACAGAGGCGGAGGCCCGAGGCCCGTTCCAGCAGCTGGTCTCCGCCCTGCAGCACTGCCACCGGAGGGGCATCGTGCACCGGGACCTGAAGCCACCGAGCCTCCTCTTTGATTCCAAGATGAATATCAAACTTACAGACTTTGGCCTCAGCAACAAGTGTGATGACATTTTCCCACTGGACACGATCTGCGGCACACCCCCTTATGCTGCCCCGGAACTCTTCCTGGGGCAGAGCTCCAGCGGCCCTGCGGTGGATGTGTGGAGCCTGGGAGTAGTGCTGTACACCATGGTAACTGGGTCCCGGCCCTTTGTGGGAAAAGACTTCCAGGAGCTGCGGAAGCAAGTCCTACGAGGGCAATACCCCATCCCACCTTATCTGTCTTTGGAGATAAGGGATCTGTTACAAAAAATGATTGCCCTCAACCCCAGTGACAGAGGCACCTTACGTGACCTCATGAGGCATCCGTGGGTCAACATGGGCCAGAAGGAGCCACTCCAGCCACCCTGTGAAAAGGACCGGGAGGTGACAATGGTGAGGACTCCGGGCTTGACTTGCGACCAGATCCAGGACACTGGGACAGGCCGTGTGAGCGCCAAGAAACCCAAGGTGGAGGTCTCCATCATAACTCTGAAGCCCTTCTCTTGCGGGGACCTCTGTGGCAGTGAACTTGAGCCTTCTCCAAGCCCTGTGGTGTCCTCCCTGCAAACCAGGTGGCTCTACCACAGAAAAGATGTGCCGCTGCAGGAAGAGCAGCAGGCAGGGCAGAAGACCGGTGAGTCTGCCTGTCCCCCACCCAGCCTGGAGGCGAGGACTGCCACCCCCAGCCCAGCCCCCCAGTGTGGCACTGGGACATCCACCTCCAGCAGCAGCAGGATTGGAGCCCCAGAGGGAAGCAGCTGCCCCCTGGGTGTGTCCAACACTGGAAGGTCCTCCCACGCTGGGCAGCCTGAGAGTGTGTCCTCATCCACTGTCTCTGGCCAGAGCCAGAAAAAGCAAGGGGTGGCTGGGAGAATCTGGAACTTTATTTTGAAACATCTTTGTTGCAAGCTGCCCAGCATGAGGCGTCATAATAAAGTGAGCCCATGTGAACCCCATGGATGACCGAGGCAGGAAGGTCGGGCCGCCGCGCTCCCTGGGGCCCGGTGCAGGGGAAGAGGAGTGTGTTCTCTGCACGGCCTTCAGAAGCATCGTATCCAAGACCCTGGCCAGCTCAGAGGATGGTCCGGAGCAGCCCGGGCGACCGAAAGCGAGGCCACCGTGGCTGCAGGTCTGCCCCTCAACCCCCACCTGGGTGAAACTTGAGAGACTGGACTGTCATTCCTGGGGCACGTCTCCCCTCCCCTACTCTTCTGTCTTCCGTGTTGGTGGGGGAGGGGGATAGTTCTTGTTCCAAGAACTCCTTGGTTCTTCCAATTCTAGTTAATAAACTTGACGCTCCAGAGAGATGCATCACACTCTGCTTCGCGTCGTCCCTGCACAGAATTGGGGCTGTGCATTTTCCAGTGAGACAGGCGTGCAGCCATGGAGCGCTTGGAGGTAGTCAGAACAACTAAAGGGAAAAATGACCTAAGAGAATTAGCACAGTGACTCCCAACAGCAACAACTGCTGCACTGCAGGGCAGAAATGCAGAAAGTGTGTATTACCTTCCTGCACTACCATTCCCGAACATTTTCAGAAGGGCCGAGGGGAACTTTTGGTCCCTGCGGCCTGTGTTAATTACAACAGAGAGGCCCATTAATACACAAATTTATACACAAATCCATATATACATGTATAGCCACTTAAGTTTTTAAACTCTTCATTGAAGTTATATAACTCATTGATTTTCACAAACTAAAAGTAAGTATCTTGCACCCAGATCATGAAAGAAAATATTACCATGGTACCAGTGCCCCAGAAGTCCCCCTTTGCTCCTTTCTAGACAATAGCCACCCCACATATCCTGTCTTAAAATTGCAGAGAGCAGTTTCTGTAATGCTTATATTGTTAAAAATTGTACCGTACTATCTATCCTGTCTTATATCTGTGTTTATGAGATTTCATTTTTGTGATTTATCTGAATTTGTTCCAGTACTATGTAGGATTTCACTGTGTATGAAAATACAGTGAACTTTATTGGAAAGCAGTTTGGGAGCATATATAAAAGCTGAAGATATACATATTCTGTAACTGTGAAATCCCACTACTAATTATATATTGACCAGAAATGTACACATGTGTTCAACATGTATAGTTTGAAATTGGACATTGAAAACTAGCTCTTAGAATTTTGAGTAACCACATTCAAATTCATGATTATGATCTGTTTGTAATATCTCCTTTTGCCTAGATGTATTTATTTAAAAATTTTAAATTTTATTTGAACTTAAAAAAAAACCTAGTTTACCTATTTTTCTCATCCCTCCCCCCCCCCGCCCCACCTCTTAAAACCACCCATTTGTTCTCTGTATCTATGTTGATAGAAGGGCGCTCTTTCTATTGAAATATTAGAAATGTAGGAGAAAATTAGTGGTTTTATAGATTCGCTAAAGGGAAGGTGAAGGAATGACCTCCTGATGACTTCCTTGTATCAAAAAAAAAAAAAAAAATGTAAGGGCAACTTCATCAGTTGAAAATAAGGCAGAGAGATGATAGACTGGAGGTTTAGGGCTGAGGAAAAGATATGAGATAGTCATCATGGGTAGTTAATGAATGACTTCTTTAGGGAAATACAGGCTAGAAATGCCCAGTGATGTTACTCATTTGAGGCTGAGGAGCATGAATCTGTAGGAACATAACTTCATCGAGTTGTGAGAGATCTCAAGCAACACCAGGCTGCTTAGAAGTGAATGTGGGGTGTTAAATGGTTGGGTTCATCTAGATGTGCAGTTATTCCACATGATGGGGATGAAGATTCATGATGGGAAACAGGGACCAGGAAATGAAAGTGTCTTATAATTCATTTATATAAAAAATATATTAGGGAAAATCATATCATATACAATGAATGTCTTGATTATAAAACTGTGGGGATGTTGAACTGAAGGTGAGTTCTAGCATCATGAAGCTTTGTAGCGCTCTTCTGGATACACTCAGGAAAAGCAGGATGTTGCCACTTGTGGAAAGTGCCTTGTTGTGAATCCATTCTGCTGTATTTATAGCCACAATGAACCCATTTGCGGTGATACCAAGGACGCATTCAGTGCCTATAATTATTCACATCAAAATGATGCGAGATGGTGACAATTGATTTTCTGGGGGATTGCAGGTTTCGGTCATCCTGAGTTGTTGCTTCTCTTTGGTGTCTGAGGAAAATGTCTCCCTAGCGTGTGATGGGCAGATTTGTGATAGCTCCCACTATTCATGTCACCAGAAGCAGCAGTTGATGCATCATTTCCCAATCTACTCCATTTGTTTACTTTAGAACTCTTAGTTGTAAGTCTGGAGATGCAAATGATGGAAGGAGTTGTTTTCTAATCCTCTCCCGTGTCCTTTCGGATGCCCTGGGGTGTGAGTTCAATCGTGGGGCCCAGGGAGGAACTTGAGTAGACGCTCCTTTGTGAATCACTGACATAGTCTTGAGAGCTGTGTTCTTGAGTAGCTCTAGTTAAGTCAACCATCCGTTCACTAAGTCACCGGATAACTGCGTGTCACTTGTGACCGCAGGGAACTGATTGTAAGTAATAATAACTTCAAATATTTATAGCTATGAGCTAGGCCCTGTCCAGACACTTTATACATATCATGAAATTTAAGCCTTACAACAACCCTCTGCAGAATGTACTTTTATTATCTCCATTTTCCAGGGGAGGAAACTGAGGCTAAATAACTTGTCCAAAGTCAAAGAGGGAGAGGGAGACGGAGAAGGAGAGAGAGAGAGTTGGGATTCAAACCCGAGTCACATGGTCCCAGAGTCCTTGTTCTTACCCACTATGTTATACTACCTACCCCTGTGGATCCTTTTGTGTGCACCAAAGACTGAAGGCAGGGTTGGCTTAACTGTAACTTTTTATCCTGTTGGTCTTTTGTGATGCCCTCAGGGCTTAAGGGAAGAATAATTGAGTTGGAAAAAAACCCACCTGTGAGATTTCTTTTTTCACTCCTCACACAGAACACTTTACTTTGGACACTTCTGGTCACTAAACACGTGTGGTTTTTTTTTTTTCCCCACAGCAAACAATTCTGCAACGCTGTCTCGGTGCCCTACCATTTAACTCAATTCTGACACTATCTACCTGGAGATGACATCAGATCCACAGGTTTAGGGCTCAGTCCCACCAGACTGCCCTCCATTTCAGATGCCAATCCCAAGTCTGGGTTGTCACCTGGACTTATTGGTTATAAGTTAGAGTTATGACCCTCTTTTTGGTTTCAGTTAATTTGCTGGAGTGGCTCACGGAGCTCAGGAAACAGCTTATTTACATTTACCGATTTATTATAAAAGGTTATGATCGTAGATGAACACCCAGACGGAAGAGATGCATAGAGCAAGGTCGTGGGAAGGGGCATGGAGCTTCCACGCCCCCTTTGGGGTACCACACCCCGAGCACCTCATGTGTTCACCAGTCTGAAAGCTCTTTGAACCCAGTCCTTTTGGGTTTTAATGGAGGCTTTGTTACATAGGTGCAGTTGATTAAATCATTGGCCATTGGTTATTGTTTCAACCTCCAGCCTCTCCCCCTTTCGTGGAAACCTGGGGGTGGGACTGAAAGTTCCAACCTTGTATTCGCCCTCGGTTTTCCTGGCAATCAGTCCGCACCCTTAGGTGTGTTCCAAAAGTCACCTTGTTAACATAACAAAGGCATTTTTGTTGATCTCCTCACTGAGGAAATTCCAAGGGTTTTAGGAGCTCTGTGACGGGCGGTGGGGGGGGGGGGGGGTGGGGGGGGGGAAAGGGGACAAAGACCAAATGTATTTCTTATGATAAATCACAATAGCACAATAGTAAAGCAAGAAGACACTGATTTTCTGAGACAAACCTCTTGTACAAAATAAATTGAGAGATAATAAATCTCTATATAAAAATGATTGTACACACACACACTTATATGCCCACAAACACATATTTACCTTTCATTTTAAAGAAATCACTAGGAAAATAAGGGTTGAAGGAAAAGTTCCTTGCTCCTTTACAAGGTAGGCAAATCAACATAGGGTAAAAATAATACCCCAAGTCACCTAATCTATTTTGGAAGAGTAAAACCAAAAGAGATGAAGAATCAGTTTTATCTTGGGGAAGTTGTTTCTGATTTTAAAATGTAAGCACGATACACATGATGATAAAATGGACTTCTCAACTCAGAACAAATGAACTTTTATGAGTGTACATAACGCTAAAGTAATGATAATGAAGTAATTCAAATAAAGGGAAGGTTGGTGTGTGAGATGTCTCCAAAATTTTTCATAATATTTGGTTTTCCCTTTACTTAGGACTTCTTTTAAACAAGGCGAAAACTTAAGGTTTTCTGGCCTGTTTTGGACAAGTTGTTATGAATTTTAGCATCTCATCTTTAAATCTCTCTTCTTGAACTCCAAATGTTTCCCTCGATTACAGTGTACAGTAATAAACAACTGCTACTCTCTGCTTGTTCCCACCCACTTGTACAAGTAAGTCTGTAGTATTTCAGGACCTCTGATTTGGTTTTCAAGAGGCTTTTTCTTGTCACTGGCTCTCCTCCATTTCTGCTGACCCAGGCTTCCAAGAGTGTGAGGGATAATGGGATACACTCTCCGAAGAGTTTGATGCCTCTCTTTTTATTTGTTTTGCTCATCACTGTATTAAAAACATAAAATTCTAACTGAGTAAATTTGAAGATCGAATTGGCTTTATTCAGTGATTTATGAATCGGGCAGCATCCCATTGAGCAAGTAGAAAGGAGCTCTGCGGAGCTGTAAAAAATGCAAGAACTTTACAGGCAGGAGGGGGCAGAAAAGGGAAGTTTCTAGCTAAGAGTGGATTGTTTCAGGCAGGGTCACCTGCCTTTTGGGGGAAGGTGGGGGGGGGTCACCCCGGGGTCACCCCTCTAGTGCTGACCAGGTAATTCCAGATCTATTGGTGAAAGGTCCCATTCCTGAGAGAGGCTGAAACTGCAATTAGGTTAGCTGTTAAGTCTTGGTTTGCTGACGTGGGACTTAGCACAAGTGACTCCATTTGGGGTTTGTTGTTTCTTTACTAACAACTGTATCTCATTCCTAGCGCTTAACCCCAGTACCTAGATACTTGCTGGTGAATGGATGACCAGACCAGTGAATTCAGAATTTCAGAGAAGTTCTTTATAATGAGAGACAGGCAGAGAAATGGCAGTTCTACCACCCAGTAAGTTTTGAACTCTTGCAGGTCTGATGCCCAAATCAAGCGTGGGAACGTGAACAGTGAGACTGAGTGAAAACACAGCAGTTCTTTGTGTTTCTGTTAGAGAAACACTGGTGGGAGACAGAGGACAAAGGAAGGAGACACAGGACTGGAGTGACCTCGGCTGGGGGCGGGGTTTCACAGTGTTGGGTGCTGCAGAGAGGTAGTCAGCAGGAGCAGGGGCTGTGTACGTCATCAGAGGCATTTTTTATTGTATTTTTTTTTGTTTTGATTGACGTATAGTTGATTTACAATCTTGTGCCAATCTGCTGTATGGCAAAGTGACTCAGTTATACACATATAGACATTCTTTTTTTATATTCTTTTCCATTACAGTTTTATCACAGGATATTGACTCTAGTTCCCTGTGCTGTAGAGTAGGACCTTGTTGTTTATCCCTCCTATATATAATAGTTTACATCTGCTAATGCCACACTCTCAGCCCTTCCCTCTCCCACCCCCCTCCTCCTTGGCAACCACAAGTCTGTTCTCTATGTCTGTGAGTCTGTTGCTGTTTCATAGATAGGTTCATTTGTGCCATACTTTAGATTCCACATGTAAGTGGTATCACATGGTATTTGTCTTTCTCTTTCTGACTTACTTCACTTAATAATCTCTAGTTGCATCCATGTTGCTGCAATCATCAAAGGCATTTTAGAAGAGGCTCTGCTTGCCATAGCTTCTGGCAGCGTTGCTTCCTACAGTGGAAAGAAGAATGTTGTTGATGGGAATTCCCAAAGTTAGGCTAAAGTGGGGGTGAAGTAACTTTTCTAGGTGAAGAGGTGATCTTTTTTTTTTTCTTTTTGATTTCTATGTGTGTTTTATTATATATTAGTCTCTTAAATCAAATAGAAGACAAAAAGTGGAGCTACAAACCAAAGTTACAACAGTACTAGCTTTTCTCGTCGCCCGTCTGTCTACTTTTACCAGAGGTCTTTATTTCTTCATAAGGCTTTGAGCTACTTGTCCAGGGTCCTTGACTGCAACCTGAAGAACTCCCTGTGGCAGGCGGGTCTGGTGGTTAAGAACTCTCTCAACTCTTGATTAACTGGGAATGTCTTGATTTCTCCCTCATTTTCGAAGGAAAGTTTTGCTAGATACAGGATTCTTGGTTGACGGTTTCTTTCCTTCAACACTTCAAGTGCATTGAGTCATGCCATCTGGCCTCCGAGGCTCCTGATGAGAAATCTGCTCAATGACCTTCCTGGCAAACCTTCTCTCAGCTTCATAGACTTTCGTAATGTACCGTATCATGTCTTATGCAACAGAACATTTTGTATAGTATCGTGAAGTCAGTTAAGTTGTAACGTTATATTTTTTTTTAATTAGTTAATTTATTTTTGGCTGTGTTGGATCTTCGTTTCTGTGCGAGGGCTTTCTCTAGTTGCGGCAAGCGGGGGCCACTCTTCATCGCGGTGCGCGGGCCTCTCACTATCGCGGCCTCTCTTGATGCGGAGCACAGGCTCCAGACGCGCAGGCTCCAGACGCGCAGGCTCAGCAGTTGTGGCTCACGGGCCCAGTCGCTCCGCGGCCTGTGGGATCCTCCCAGACCAGGGCTCGAACCCGTGTCCCCTGCATCGACAGGCAGACTCTCAACCACTGCGCCACCAGGGAAGCCCAGTAACGTTATTTTGAGACCAGAATTTAAGGAAAAGGAATTGAACATTTCAAGTGTAGACATTATGAGGTCTCTAAAATTATTACGCATTTTCAAACTAGAAATAAAAAGGCCACTGAAGTATCCTGCAGATTTTTATTTATAACAAAGTGAATACCAATATCTAATAACACACGTAAAGAAAACTTTCTTTGGGATCCTTTTTCCTAAGTGTAAAGGGGCCTTGAACTCAAAAAGTGAGAAAACCACTGTGGTGTACCCCCAGCGGTGATGGGTCCATTTCTTGCTCTGACCTCAGAGTGCACCATTGTGATGTACTTCACAAAGCCCTATGAAAGAGAAAGGTGGACCCAGGTTTTTGGTCCTTAGAGCCCAGGAAGCTGCTTTTGGTGACCTGACGGCCTTGGACCTACAGTTAGCTTGTGTTTTCCTTGTTTGTGCCATTTTGTTGATTTTCGTGTCTCTTTTCTCTACTCTTTTTTATTTGTGTCATTGTTCTTTCTACAGTTAGCATAGTGAGTATTGTTGGTATAGTTAATACTTGATTAGCATAGTTAGTGTAGTTAGTACTAGTTAGCGCTGTTGGTACAGTTAGCGTAGTTAGCGTTGTTAGTAGAGACAGCATACTTAACCCTGTTAGTACAGTTAGCATTGTTAGTTAGCGTAGTTAGCGTTGCTCGGTAGTGCTGTCAGTCAGTGTGGTTAGCAGATCACCAGGATGCAGGGCCTCACAGCCAAATCTGCTGGCAAGAAGGCTCATATTGATGACTTCCGGATCCTCCACACCATTGGTGAAGGCACCTTCGGTAAAGTGAAGTTGGCCCGGCACATTCTGACCGGGACACGGGTGGCTGTGAAGGTCATAGAGAAAAGGCGTCAGAGCTTCTCAAGTGTCCAGGCACTTTTCCGGGAAGTGTGCAGTCTGAAGGCTCTGAATCACCCCAATATTGTGAAACTGCTGGGGGTGATTGACACAGAGGAGACATTTTTCGTGGTGATGGAGTACCTCCGTGGGGGGGACATGTACCGCTATTTGAAGATCCATGGCCGTATGACAGAGGCGGAGGCCCGAGGGCCGTTCCAGCAGCTGGTCTCCGCCCTGCAGCACTGCCACCGGAGGGGCATCGTGCACCGGGACCTGAAGCCACCGAGCCTCCTCTTTGATTCCAAGATGAATATCAAACTTACAGACTTTGGCCTCAGCAACAAGTGTGATGACATTTTCCCACTGGACACGATCTGCGGCACACCCCCTTATGCTGCCCCGGAACTCTTCCTGGGGCAGAGCTCCAGCGGCCCTGCGGTGGACGTGTGGAGCCTGGGAGTAGTGCTGTACACCATGGTAACTGGGTCCCGGCCCTTTGTGGGAAAAGACTTCCAGGAGCTGCGGAAGCAAGTCCTACGAGGGCAATACCCCATCCCACCTTATCTGTCTTTGGAGATAAGGGATCTGTTACAAAAAATGATTGCCCTCAACCCCAGTGACAGAGGCACCTTACGTGACCTCATGAGGCATCCGTGGGTCAACATGGGCCAGAAGGAGCCACTCCAGCCACCCTGTGAAAAGGACCGGGAGGTGACAATGGTGAGGACTCCGGGCTTGACTTGCGACCAGATCCAGGACACTGGGACAGGCCGTGTGAGCGCCAAGAAACCCAAGGTGGAGGTCTCCATCATAACTCTGAAGCCCTTCTCTTGCGGGGACCTCTGTGGCAGTGAACTTGAGCCTTCTCCAAGCCCTGTGGTGTCCTCCCTGCAAACCAGGTGGCTCTACCACAGAAAAGATGTGCCGCTGCAGGAAGAGCAGCAGGCAGGGCAGAAGACCGGTGAGTCTGCCTGTCCCCCACCCAGCCTGGAGGCGAGGACTGCCACCCCCAGCCCAGCCCCCCAGTGTGGCACTGGGACATCCACCTCCAGCAGCAGCAGGATTGGAGCCCCAGAGGGAAGCAGCTGCCCCCTGGGTGTGTCCAACACTGGAAGGTCCTCCCACGCTGGGCAGCCTGAGAGTGTGTCCTCATCCACTGTCTCTGGCCAGAGCCAGAAAAAGCAAGGGGTGGCTGGGAGAATCTGGAACTTTATTTTGAAACATCTTTGTTGCAAGCTGCCCAGCATGAGGCGTCATAATAAAGTGAGCCCATGTGAACCCCATGGATGACCGAGGCAGGAAGGTCGGGCCGCCGCGCTCCCTGGGGCCCGGTGCAGGGGAAGAGGAGTGTGTTCTCTGCACGGCCTTCAGAAGCATCGTATCCAAGACCCTGGCCAGCTCAGAGGATGGTCCGGAGCAGCCCGGGCGACCGAAAGCGAGGCCACCGTGGCTGCAGGTCTGCCCCTCAACCCCCACCTGGGTGAAACTTGAGAGACTGGACTGTCATTCCTGGGGCACGTCTCCCCTCCCCTACTCTTCTGTCTTCCGTGTTGGTGGGGGAGGGGGATAGTTCTTGTTCCAAGAACTCCTTGGTTCTTCCAATTCTAGTTAATAAACTTGACGCTCCAGAGAGATGCATCACACTCTGCTTCGCGTCGTCCCTGCACAGAATTGGGGCTGTGCATTTTCCAGTGAGACAGGCGTGCAGCCATGGAGCGCTTGGCGGTAGTCAGAACAACTAAAGGGAAAAATGACCTAAGAGAATTAGCACAGTGACTCCCAACAGCAACAACTGCTGCACTGCAGGGCAGAAATGCAGAAAGTGTGTATTACCTTCCTGCACTACCATTCCCGAACATTTTCAGAAGGGCCGAGGGGAACTTTTGGTCCCTGCGGCCTGTGTTAATTACAACAGAGAGGCCCATTAATACACAAATTTATACACAAATCCATATATACATGTATAGCCACTTAAGTTTTTAAACTCTTCATTGAAGTTATATAACTCATTGATTTTCACAAACTAAAAGTAAGTATCTTGCACCCAGATCATGAAAGAAAATATTACCATGGTACCAGTGCCCCAGAAGTCCCCCTTTGCTCCTTTCTAGACAATAGCCACCCCACATATCCTGTCTTAAAATTGCAGAGAGCAGTTTCTGTAATGCTTATATTGTTAAAAATTGTACCGTACTATCTATCCTGTCTTATATCTGTGTTTGTGCGATTTCATTTTTGTGATTTATCTGAATTTGTTCCAGTACTATGTAGGATTTCACTGTGTATGAAAATACAGTGAACTTTATTGGAAAGCAGTTTGGGAGCATATATAAAAGCTGAAGATATACATATTCTGTAACTGTGAAATCCCACTACTAATTATATATTGACCAGAAATGTACACATGTGTTCAACATGTATAGTTTGAAATTGGACATTGAAAACTAGCTCTTAGAATTTTGAGTAACCACATTCAAATTCATGATTATGATCTGTTTGTAATATCTCCTTTTGCCTAGATGTATTTATTTAAAAATTTTAAATTTTATTGGAACTTAAAAAAAAACCTAGTTTACCTATTTTTCTCATCCCTCCCCCCCCCCGCCCCACCTCTTAAAACCACCCATTTGTTCTCTGTATCTATGTTGATAGAAGGGCGCTCTTTCTATTGAAATATTAGAAATGTAGGAGAAAATTAGTGGTTTTATAGATTCGCTAAAGGGAAGGTGAAGGAATGACCTCCTGATGACTTCCTTGTATCAAAAAAAAAAAAAAAATGTAAGGGCAACTTCATCAGTTGAAAATAAGGCAGAGAGATGATAGACTGGAGGTTTAGGGCTGAGGAAAAGATATGAGATAGTCATCATGGGTAGTTAATGAATGACTTCTTTAGGGAAATACAGGCTAGAAATGCCCAGTGATGTTACTCATTTGAGGCTGAAGAGCATGAATCTGTAGGAAGATAACTTCATCGAGTTGTGAGAGATCTCAAGCAACACCAGGCTGCTTAGAAGTAAATGTGGGGTGTTAAATGGTTGGGTTCATCTAGATGTGCAATTATTCCACATGATGGGGATGAAGATTCATGATGGGAAACAGGGACCAGGAAATGAAAGTGTCTTATAATTCATTTATATAAAAAATATATTAGGGAAAATCATATCATATACAATGAATGTCTTGATTATAAAACTGTGGGGATGTTGAACTGAAGGTGAGTTCTAGCATCATGAAGCTTTGTAGCGCTCTTCTGGATACACTCAGGAAAAGCAGGATGTTGCCACTTGTGGAAAGTGCCTTGTTGTGAATCCATTCTGCTGTATTTATAGCCACAATGAACCCATTTGCGGTGATACCAAGGACGCATTCAGTGCCTATAATTATTCACATCAAAATGATGCGAGATGGTGACAATTGATTTTCTGGGGGATTGCAGGTTTCGGTCATCCTGAGTTGTTGCTTCTCTTTGGTGTCTGAGGAAAATGTCTCCCTAGCGTGTGATGGGCAGATTTGTGATAGCTCCCACTATTCATGTCACCAGAAGCAGCAGTTGATGCATCATTTCCCAATCTACTCCATTTGTTTACTTTAGAACTCTTAGTTGTAAGTCTGGAGATGCAAATGATGGAAGGAGTTGTTTTCTAATCCTCTCCCGTGTCCTTTCGGATGCCCTGGGGTGTGAGTTCAATCGTGGGGCCCAGGGAGGAACTTGAGTAGACGCTCCTTTGTGAATCACTGACATAGTCTTGAGAGCTGTGTTCTTGAGTAGCTCTAGTTAAGTCAACCATCCGTTCACTAAGTCACCGGATAACTGCGTGTCACTTGTGACCGCAGGGAACTGATTGTAAGTAATAATAACTTCAAATATTTATAGCTATGAGCTAGGCCCTGTCCAGACACTTTATACATATCATGAAATTTAAGCCTTACAACAACCCTCTGCAGAATGTACTTTTATTATCTCCATTTTCCAGGGGAGGAAACTGAGGCTAAATAACTTGTCCAAAGTCAAAGAGGGAGAGGGAGACGGAGAAGGAGAGAGAGAGAGTTGGGATTCAAACCCGAGTCACATGGTCCCAGAGTCCTTGTTCTTACCCACTATGTTATACTACCTACCCCTGTGGATCCTTTTGTGTGCACCAAAGACTGAAGGCAGGGTTGGCTTAACTGTAACTTTTTATCCTGTTGGTCTTTTGTGATGCCCTCAGGGCTTAAGGGAAGAATAATTGAGTTGGAAAAAAACCCACCTGTGAGATTTCTTTTTTCACTCCTCACACAGAACACTTTACTTTGGACACTTCTGGTCACTAAACACGTGTGGTTTTTTTTTTTTCCCCACAGCAAACAATTCTGCAACGCTGTCTCGGTGCCCTACCATTTAACTCAATTCTGACACTATCTACCTGGAGATGACATCAGATCCACAGGTTTAGGGCTCAGTCCCACCAGACTGCCCTCCATTTCAGATGCCAATCCCAAGTCTAGGTTGTCACCTGGACTTATTGGTTATAAGTTAGAGTTATGACCCTCTTTTTGGTTTCAGTTAATTTGCTGGAGTGGCTCACGGAGCTCAGGAAAACAGCTTATTTACATTTACCGATTTCTTATAAAAGGTTATGATCGTAGATGAACACCCAGACGGAAGAGATGCATAGAGCAAGGTCGTGGGAAGGGGCATGGAGCTTCCACGCCCCCTTTGGGGTACCACACCCCGAGCACCTCATGTGTTCACCAGTCTGAAAGCTCTTTGAACCCAGTCCTTTTGGGTTTTAATGGAGGCTTTGTTACATAGGTGCAGTTGATTAAATCATTGGCCATTGGTTATTGTTTCAACCTCCAGCCTCTCCCCCTTTCGTGGAAACCTGGGGGTGGGACTGAAAGTTCCAACCTTGTATTCGCCCTCGGTTTTCCTGGCAATCAGTCCGCACCCTTAGGTGTGTTCCAAAAGTCACCTTGTTAACATAACAAAGGCATTTTTGTTGATCTCCTCACTGAGGAAATTCCAAGGGTTTTAGGAGCTCTGTGCGGGGCAGGGTGGGGGGAAGGGGACAAAGACCAAATGTATTTCTTATGATAAATCACAATAGCACAATAGTAAAGCAAGAAGACACTGATTTTCTGAGACAAACCTCTTGTACAAAATAAATTGAGAGATAATAAATCTCTATATAAAAATGATTGTACACACACACACTTATATGCCCACAAACACATATTTACCTTTCATTTTAAAGAAATCACTAGGAAAATAAGGGTTGAAGGAAAAGTTCCTTGCTCCTTTACAAGGTAGGCAAATCAACATAGGGTAAAAATAATACCCCAAGTCACCTAATCTATTTTGGAAGAGTAAAACCAAAAGAGATGAAGAATCAGTTTTATCTTGGGGAAGTTGTTTCTGATTTTAAAATGTAAGCACGATACACATGATGATAAAATGGACTTCTCAACTCAGAACAAATGAACTTTTATGAGTGTACATAACGCTAAAGTAATGATAATGAAGTAATTCAAATAAAGGGAAGGTTGGTGTGTGAGATGTCTCCAAAATTTTTCATAATATTTGGTTTTCCCTTTACTTAGGACTTCTTTTAAACAAGGCGAAAACTTAAGGTTTTCTGGCCTGTTTTGGACAAGTTGTTATGAATTTTAGCATCTCATCTTTAAATCTCTCTTCTTGAACTCCAAATGTTTCCCTCGATTACAGTGTACAGTAATAAACAACTGCTACTCTCTGCTTGTTCCCACCCACTTGTACAAGTAAGTCTGTAGTATTTCAGGACCTCTGATTTGGTTTTCAAGAGGCTTTTTCTTGTCACTGGCTCTCCTCCATTTCTGCTGACCCAGGCTTCCAAGAGTGTGAGGGATAATGGGATACACTCTCCGAAGAGTTTGATGCCTCTCTTTTTATTTGTTTTGCTCATCACTGTATTAAAAACATAAAATTCTAACTGAGTAAATTTGAAGATCGAATTGGCTTTATTCAGTGATTTATGAATCGGGCAGCATCCCATTGAGCAAGTAGAAAGGAGCTCTGCGGAGCTGTAAAAAATGCAAGAACTTTACAGGCAGGAGGGGGCAGAAAAGGGAAGTTTCTAGCTAAGAGTGGATTGTTTCAGGCAGGGTCACCTGCCTTTTGGGGGAAGGTGGGGGGGGGGTCACCCCGGGGTCACCCCTCTAGTGCTGACCAGGTAATTCCAGATCTATTGGTGAAAGGTCCCATTCCTGAGAGAGGCTGAAACTGCAATTAGGTTAGCTGTTAAGTCTTGGTTTGCTGACGTGGGACTTAGCACAAGTGACTCCATTTGGGGTTTGTTGTTTCTTTACTAACAACTGTATCTCATTCCTAGCGCTTAACCCCAGTACCTAGATACTTGCTGGTGAATGGATGACCAGACCAGTGAATTCAGAATTTCAGAGAAGTTCTTTATAATGAGAGACAGGCAGAGAAATGGCAGTTCTACCACCCAGTAAGTTTTGAACTCTTGCAGGTCTGATGCCCAAATCAAGCGTGGGAACGTGAACAGTGAGACTGAGTGAAAACACAGCAGTTCTTTGTGTTTCTGTTAGAGAAACACTGGTGGGAGACAGAGGACAAAGGAAGGAGACACAGGACTGGAGTGACCTCGGCTGGGGGCGGGGTTTCACAGTGTTGGGTGCTGCAGAGAGGTAGTCAGCAGGAGCAGGGGCTGTGTACGTCATCAGAGGCATTTTTTATTGTATTATTTTTTTGTTTTGATTGACGTATAGTTGATTTACAATCTTGTGCCAATCTGCTGTATGGCAAAGTGACTCAGTTATACACATATAGACATTCTTTTTTTATATTCTTTTCCATTACAGTTTTATCACAGGATATTGACTCTAGTTCCCTGTGCTGTAGAGTAGGACCTTGTTGTTTATCCCTCCTATATATAATAGTTTACATCTGCTAATGCCACACTCCCAGCCCTTCCCTCTCCCACCCCCCTCCTCCTTGGCAACCACAAGTCTGTCCTCTATGTCTGTGAGTCTGTTGCTGTTTCATAGATAGGTTCATTTGTGCCATACTTTAGATTCCACATGTACGTGGTATCACATGGTATTTGTCTTTCTCTTTCTGACTTACTTCACTTAATAATCTCTAGTTGCATCCATGTTGCTGCAATCATCAAAGGCATTTTAGAAGAGGCTCTGCTTGCCATAGCTTCTGGCAGCGTTGCTTCCTACAGTGGAAAGAAGAATGTTGTTGATGGGAATTCCCAAAGTTAGGCTAAAGTGGGGGTGAAGTAACTTTTCTAGGTGAAGAGGTGATCTTTTTTTTTTTCTTTTTGATTTCTATGTGTGTTTTATTATATATTAGTCTCTTAAATCAAATAGAAGACAAAAAGTGGAGCTACAAACCAAAGTTACAACAGTACTAGCTTTTCTCGTCGCCCGTCTGTCTACTTTTACCAGAGGTCTTTATTTCTTCATAAGGCTTTGAGCTACTTGTCCAGGGTCCTTGACTGCAACCTGAAGAACTCCCTGTGGCAGGCGGGTCTGGTGGTTAAGAACTCTCTCAACTCTTGATTAACTGGGAATGTCTTGATTTCTCCCTCATTTTCGAAGGAAAGTTTTGCTAGATACAGGATTCTTGGTTGACGGTTTCTTTCCTTCAACACTTCAAGTGCATTGAGTCATGCCATCTGGCCTCCGAGGCTCCTGATGAGAAATCTGCTCAATGACCTTCCTGGCAAACCTTCTCTCAGCTTCATAGACTTTCGTAATGTACCGTATCATGTCTTATGCAACAGAACATTTTGTATAGTATCGTGAAGTCAGTTAAGTTGTAACGTTATATTTTTTTTTAATTAGTTAATTTATTTTTGGCTGTGTTGGATCTTCGTTTCTGTGCGAGGGCTTTCTCTAGTTGCGGCAAGCGGGGGCCACTCTTCATCGCGGTGCGCGGGCCTCTCACTATCGCGGCCTCTCTTGATGCGGAGCACAGGCTCCAGACGCGCAGGCTCCAGACGCGCAGGCTCAGCAGTTGTGGCTCACGGGCCCAGTCGCTCCGCGGCCTGTGGGATCCTCCCAGACCAGGGCTCGAACCCGTGTCCCCTGCATCGACAGGCAGACTCTCAACCACTGCGCCACCAGGGAAGCCCAGTAACGTTATTTTGAGACCAGAATTTAAGGAAAAGGAATTGAACATTTCAAGTGTAGACATTATGAGGTCTCTAAAATTATTACGCATTTTCAAACTAGAAATAAAAAGGCCACTGAAGTATCCTGCAGATTTTTATTTATAACAAAGTGAATACCAATATCTAATAACACACGTAAAGAAAACTTTCTTTGGGATCCTTTTTCCTAAGTGTAAAGGGGCCTTGAACTCAAAAAGTGAGAAAACCACTGTGGTGTACCCCCAGCGGTGATGGGTCCATTTCTTGCTCTGACCTCAGAGTGCACCATTGTGATGTACTTCACAAAGCCCTATGAAAGAGAAAGGTGGACCCAGGTTTTTGGTCCTTAGAGCCCAGGAAGCTGCTTTTGGTGACCTGACGGCCTTGGACCTACAGTTAGCTTGTGTTTTCCTTGTTTGTGCCATTTTGTTGATTTTCGTGTCTCTTTTCTCTACTCTTTTTTATTTGTGTCATTGTTCTTTCTACAGTTAGCATAGTGAGTATTGTTGGTATAGTTAATACTTGATTAGCATAGTTAGTGTAGTTAGTACTAGTTAGCGCTGTTGGTACAGTTAGCGTAGTTAGCGTTGTTAGTAGAGACAGCATACTTAACCCTGTTAGTACAGTTAGCATTGTTAGTTAGCGTAGTTAGCGTTGCTCGGTAGTGCTGTCAGTCAGTGTGGTTAGCAGATCACCAGGATGCAGGGCCTCACAGCCAAATCTGCTGGCAAGAAGGCTCATATTGATGACTTCTGGATCCTCCACACCATTGGTGAAGGCACCTTCGGTAAAGTGAAGTTGGCCCGGCACATTCTGACCGGGACACGGGTGGCTGTGAAGGTCATAGAGAAAAGGCGTCAGAGCTTCTCAAGTGTCCAGGCACTTTTCCGGGAAGTGTGCAGTCTGAAGGCTCTGAATCACCCCAATATTGTGAAACTGCTGGGGGTGATTGACACAGAGGAGACATTTTTCGTGGTGATGGAGTACCTCCGTGGGGGGGACATGTACCGCTATTTGAAGATCCATGGCCGTATGACAGAGGCGGAGGCCCGAGGGCCGTTCCAGCAGCTGGTCTCCGCCCTGCAGCACTGCCACCGGAGGGGCATCGTGCACCGGGACCTGAAGCCACCGAGCCTCCTCTTTGATTCCAAGATGAATATCAAACTTACAGACTTTGGCCTCAGCAACAAGTGTGATGACATTTTCCCACTGGACACGATCTGCGGCACACCCCCTTATGCTGCCCCGGAACTCTTCCTGGGGCAGAGCTCCAGCGGCCCTGCGGTGGACGTGTGGAGCCTGGGAGTAGTGCTGTACACCATGGTAACTGGGTCCCGGCCCTTTGTGGGAAAAGACTTCCAGGAGCTGCGGAAGCAAGTCCTACGAGGGCAATACCCCATCCCACCTTATCTGTCTTTGGAGATAAGGGATCTGTTACAAAAAATGATTGCCCTCAACCCCAGTGACAGAGGCACCTTACGTGACCTCATGAGGCATCCGTGGGTCAACATGGGCCAGAAGGAGCCACTCCAGCCACCCTGTGAAAAGGACCGGGAGGTGACAATGGTGAGGACTCCGGGCTTGACTTGCGACCAGATCCAGGACACTGGGACAGGCCGTGTGAGCGCCAAGAAACCCAAGGTGGAGGTCTCCATCATAACTCTGAAGCCCTTCTCTTGCGGGGACCTCTGTGGCAGTGAACTTGAGCCTTCTCCAAGCCCTGTGGTGTCCTCCCTGCAAACCAGGTGGCTCTACCACAGAAAAGATGTGCCGCTGCAGGAAGAGCAGCAGGCAGGGCAGAAGACCGGTGAGTCTGCCTGTCCCCCACCCAGCCTGGAGGCGAGGACTGCCACCCCCAGCCCAGCCCCCCAGTGTGGCACTGGGACATCCACCTCCAGCAGCAGCAGGATTGGAGCCCCAGAGGGAAGCAGCTGCCCCCTGGGTGTGTCCAACACTGGAAGGTCCTCCCACGCTGGGCAGCCTGAGAGTGTGTCCTCATCCACTGTCTCTGGCCAGAGCCAGAAAAAGCAAGGGGTGGCTGGGAGAATCTGGAACTTTATTTTGAAACATCTTTGTTGCAAGCTGCCCAGCATGAGGCGTCATAATAAAGTGAGCCCATGTGAACCCCATGGATGACCGAGGCAGGAAGGTCGGGCCGCCGCGCTCCCTGGGGCCCGGTGCAGGGGAAGAGGAGTGTGTTCTCTGCACGGCCTTCAGAAGCATCGTATCCAAGACCCTGGCCAGCTCAGAGGATGGTCCGGAGCAGCCCGGGCGACCGAAAGCGAGGCCACCGTGGCTGCAGGTCTGCCCCTCAACCCCCACCTGGGTGAAACTTGAGAGACTGGACTGTCATTCCTGGGGCACGTCTCCCCTCCCCTACTCTTCTGTCTTCCGTGTTGGTGGGGGAGGGGGATAGTTCTTGTTCCAAGAACTCCTTGGTTCTTCCAATTCTAGTTAATAAACTTGACGCTCCAGAGAGATGCATCACACTCTGCTTCGCGTCGTCCCTGCACAGAATTGGGGCTGTGCATTTTCCAGTGAGACAGGCGTGCAGCCATGGAGCGCTTGGCGGTAGTCAGAACAACTAAAGGGAAAAATGACCTAAGAGAATTAGCACAGTGACTCCCAACAGCAACAACTGCTGCACTGCAGGGCAGAAATGCAGAAAGTGTGTATTACCTTCCTGCACTACCATTCCCGAACATTTTCAGAAGGGCCGAGGGGAACTTTTGGTCCCTGCGGCCTGTGTTAATTACAGCAGAGAGGCCCATTAATACACAAATTTATACACAAATCCATATATACATGTATAGCCACTTAAGTTTTTAAACTCTTCATTGAAGTTATATAACTCATTGATTTTCACAAACTAAAAGTAAGTATCTTGCACCCAGATCATGAAAGAAAATATTACCATGGTACCAGTGCCCCAGAAGTCCCCCTTTGCTCCTTTCTAGACAATAGCCACCCCACATATCCTGTCTTAAAATTGCAGAGAGCAGTTTCTGTAATGCTTATATTGTTAAAAATTGTACCGTACTATCTATCCTGTCTTATATCTGTGTTTGTGCGATTTCATTTTTGTGATTTATCTGAATTTGTTCCAGTACTATGTAGGATTTCACTGTGTATGAAAATACAGTGAACTTTATTGGAAAGCAGTTTGGGAGCATATATAAAAGCTGAAGATATACATATTCTGTAACTGTGAAATCCCACTACTAATTATATATTGACCAGAAATGTACACATGTGTTCAACATGTATAGTTTGAAATTGGACATTGAAAACTAGCTCTTAGAATTTTGAGTAACCACATTCAAATTCATGATTATGATCTGTTTGTAATATCTCCTTTTGCCTAGATGTATTTATTTAAAAATTTTAAATTTTATTGGAACTTAAAAAAAAACCTAGTTTACCTATTTTTCTCATCCCTCCCCCCCCCCGCCCCACCTCTTAAAACCACCCATTTGTTCTCTGTATCTATGTTGATAGAAGGGCGCTCTTTCTATTGAAATATTAGAAATGTAGGAGAAAATTAGTGGTTTTATAGATTCGCTAAAGGGAAGGTGAAGGAATGACCTCCTGATGACTTCCTTGTATCAAAAAAAAAAAAAAAATGTAAGGGCAACTTCATCAGTTGAAAATAAGGCAGAGAGATGATAGACTGGAGGTTTAGGGCTGAGGAAAAGATATGAGATAGTCATCATGGGTAGTTAATGAATGACTTCTTTAGGGAAATACAGGCTAGAAATGCCCAGTGATGTTACTCATTTGAGGCTGAAGAGCATGAATCTGTAGGAAGATAACTTCATCGAGTTGTGAGAGATCTCAAGCAACACCAGGCTGCTTAGAAGTAAATGTGGGGTGTTAAATGGTTGGGTTCATCTAGATGTGCAATTATTCCACATGATGGGGATGAAGATTCATGATGGGAAACAGGGACCAGGAAATGAAAGTGTCTTATAATTCATTTATATAAAAAATATATTAGGGAAAATCATATCATATACAATGAATGTCTTGATTATAAAACTGTGGGGATGTTGAACTGAAGGTGAGTTCTAGCATCATGAAGCTTTGTAGCGCTCTTCTGGATACACTCAGGAAAAGCAGGATGTTGCCACTTGTGGAAACTGCCTTGTTGTGAATCCATTCTGCTCTATTTATAGCCACAATGAACCCATTTGCGGTGATACCAAGGACGCATTCAGTGCCTATAATTATTCACATCAAAATGATGCGAGATGGTGACAATTGATTTTCTGGGGGATTGCAGGTTTCGGTCATCCTGAGTTGTTGCTTCTCTTTGGTGTCTGAGGAAAATGTCTCCCTAGCGTGTGATGGGCAGATTTGTGATAGCTCCCACTATTCATGTCACCAGAAGCAGCAGTTGATGCATCATTTCCCAATCTACTCCATTTGTTTACTTTAGAACTCTTAGTTGTAAGTCTGGAGATGCAAATGATGGAAGGAGTTGTTTTCTAATCCTCTCCCGTGTCCTTTCGGATGCCCTGGGGTGTGAGTTCAATCGTGGGGCCCAGGGAGGAACTTGAGTAGACGCTCCTTTGTGAATCACTGACATAGTCTTGAGAGCTGTGTTCTTGAGTAGCTCTAGTTAAGTCAACCATCCGTTCACTAAGTCACCGGATAACTGCGTGTCACTTGTGACCGCAGGGAACTGATTGTAAGTAATAATAACTTCAAATATTTATAGCTATGAGCTAGGCCCTGTCCAGACACTTTATACATATCATGAAATTTAAGCCTTACAACAACCCTCTGCAGAATGTACTTTTATTATCTCCATTTTCCAGGGGAGGAAACTGAGGCTAAATAACTTGTCCAAAGTCAAAGAGGGAGAGGGAGACGGAGAAGGAGAGAGAGAGAGTTGGGATTCAAACCCGAGTCACATGGTCCCAGAGTCCTTGTTCTTACCCACTATGTTATACTACCTACCCCTGTGGATCCTTTTGTGTGCACCAAAGACTGAAGGCAGGGTTGGCTTAACTGTAACTTTTTATCCTGTTGGTCTTTTGTGATGCCCTCAGGGCTTAAGGGAAGAATAATTGAGTTGGAAAAAAACCCACCTGTGAGATTTCTTTTTTCACTCCTCACACAGAACACTTTACTTTGGACACTTCTGGTCACTAAACACGTGTGGTTTTTTTTTTTTCCCCACAGCAAACAATTCTGCAACGCTGTCTCGGTGCCCTACCATTTAACTCAATTCTGACACTATCTACCTGGAGATGACATCAGATCCACAGGTTTAGGGCTCAGTCCCACCAGACTGCCCTCCATTTCAGATGCCAATCCCAAGTCTAGGTTGTCACCTGGACTTATTGGTTATAAGTTAGAGTTATGACCCTCTTTTTGGTTTCAGTTAATTTGCTGGAGTGGCTCACGGAGCTCAGGAAAACAGCTTATTTACATTTACCGATTTCTTATAAAAGGTTATGATCGTAGATGAACACCCAGACGGAAGAGATGCATAGAGCAAGGTCGTGGGAAGGGGCATGGAGCTTCCACGCCCCCTTTGGGGTACCACACCCCGAGCACCTCATGTGTTCACCAGTCTGAAAGCTCTTTGAACCCAGTCCTTTTGGGTTTTAATGGAGGCTTTGTTACATAGGTGCAGTTGATTAAATCATTGGCCATTGGTTATTGTTTCAACCTCCAGCCTCTCCCCCTTTCGTGGAAACCTGGGGGTGGGACTGAAAGTTCCAACCTTGTATTCGCCCTCGGTTTTCCTGGCAATCAGTCCGCACCCTTAGGTGTGTTCCAAAAGTCACCTTGTTAACATAACAAAGGCATTTTTGTTGATCTCCTCACTGAGGAAATTCCAAGGGTTTTAGGAGCTCTGTGCGGGGCAGGGGGGGGGGAAGGGGACAAAGACCAAATGTATTTCTTATGATAAATCACAATAGCACAATAGTAAAGCAAGAAGACACTGATTTTCTGAGACAAACCTCTTGTACAAAATAAATTGAGAGATAATAAATCTCTATATAAAAATGATTGTACACACACACACTTATATGCCCACAAACACATATTTACCTTTCATTTTAAAGAAATCACTAGGAAAATAAGGGTTGAAGGAAAAGTTCCTTGCTCCTTTACAAGGTAGGCAAATCAACATAGGGTAAAAATAATACCCCAAGTCACCTAATCTATTTTGGAAGAGTAAAACCAAAAGAGATGAAGAATCAGTTTTATCTTGGGGAAGTTGTTTCTGATTTTAAAATGTAAGCACGATACACATGATGATAAAATGGACTTCTCAACTCAGAACAAATGAACTTTTATGAGTGTACATAACGCTAAAGTAATGATAATGAAGTAATTCAAATAAAGGGAAGGTTGGTGTGTGAAATGTCTCCAAAGTTTTTCATAATATTTGGTTTTCCCTTTACTTAGGACTTCTTTTAAACAAGGCGAAAACTTAAGGTTTTCTGGCCTGTTTTGGACAAGTTGTTATGAATTTTAGCATCTCATCTTTAAATCTCTCTTCTTGAACTCCAAATGTTTCCCTCGATTACAGTGTACAGTAATAAACAACTGCTACTCTCTGCTTGTTCCCACCCACTTGTACAAGTAAGTCTGTAGTATTTCAGGACCTCTGATTTGGTTTTCAAGAGGCTTTTTCTTGTCACTGGCTCTCCTCCATTTCTGCTGACCCAGGCTTCCAAGAGTGTGAGGGATAATGGGATACACTCTCCGAAGAGTTTGATGCCTCTCTTTTTATTTGTTTTGCTCATCACTGTATTAAAAACATAAAATTCTAACTGAGTAAATTTGAAGATCGAATTGGCTTTATTCAGTGATTTATGAATCGGGCAGCATCCCATTGAGCAAGTAGAAAGGAGCTCTGCGGAGCTGTAAAAAATGCAAGAACTTTACAGGCAGGAGGGGGCAGAAAAGGGAAGTTTCTAGCTAAGAGTGGATTGTTTCAGGCAGGGTCACCTGCCTTTTGGGGGAAGGTGGGGGGGGGTCACCCCGGGGTCACCCCTCTAGTGCTGACCAGGTAATTCCAGATCTATTGGTGAAAGGTCCCATTCCTGAGAGAGGCTGAAACTGCAATTAGGTTAGCTGTTAAGTCTTGGTTTGCTGACGTGGGACTTAGCACAAGTGACTCCATTTGGGGTTTGTTGTTTCTTTACTAACAACTGTATCTCATTCCTAGCGCTTAACCCCAGTACCTAGATACTTGCTGGTGAATGGATGACCAGACCAGTGAATTCAGAATTTCAGAGAAGTTCTTTATAATGAGAGACAGGCAGAGAAATGGCAGTTCTACCACCCAGTAAGTTTTGAACTCTTGCAGGTCTGATGCCCAAATCAAGCGTGGGAACGTGAACAGTGAGACTGAGTGAAAACACAGCAGTTCTTTGTGTTTCTGTTAGAGAAACACTGGTGGGAGACAGAGGACAAAGGAAGGAGACACAGGACTGGAGTGACCTCGTCTGGGGGCGGGGTTTCACAGTGTTGGGTGCTGCAGAGAGGTAGTCAGCAGGAGCAGGGGCTGTGTACGTCATCAGAGGCATTTTTTATTGTATTATTTTTTTGTTTTGATTGACGTATAGTTGATTTACAATCTTGTGCCAATCTGCTGTATGGCAAAGTGACTCAGTTATACACATATAGACATTCTTTTTTTATATTCTTTTCCATTACAGTTTTATCACAGGATATTGACTCTAGTTCCCTGTGCTGTAGAGTAGGACCTTGTTGTTTATCCCTCCTATATATAATAGTTTACATCTGCTAATGCCACACTCCCAGCCCTTCCCTCTCCCACCCCCCTCCTCCTTGGCAACCACAAGTCTGTCCTCTATGTCTGTGAGTCTGTTGCTGTTTCATAGATAGGTTCATTTGTGCCATACTTTAGATTCCACATGTAAGTGGTATCACATGGTATTTGTCTTTCTCTTTCTGACTTACTTCACTTAATAATCTCTAGTTGCATCCATGTTGCTGCAATCATCAAAGGCATTTTAGAAGAGGCTCTGCTTGCCATAGCTTCTGGCAGCGTTGCTTCCTACAGTGGAAAGAAGAATGTTGTTGATGGGAATTCCCAAAGTTAGGCTAAAGTGGGGGTGAAGTAACTTTTCTAGGTGAAGAGGTGATCTTTTTTTTTTTCTTTTTGATTTCTATGTGTGTTTTATTATATATTAGTCTCTTAAATCAAATAGAAGACAAAAAGTGGAGCTACAAACCAAAGTTACAACAGTACTAGCTTTTCTCGTCGCCCATCTGTCTACTTTTACCAGAGGTCTTTATTTCTTCATAAGGCTTTGAGCTACTTGTCCAGGGTCCTTGACTGCAACCTGAAGAACTCCCTGTGGCAGGCGGGTCTGGTGGTTAAGAACTCTCTCAACTCTTGATTAACTGGGAATGTCTTGATTTCTCCCTCATTTTCGAAGGAAAGTTTTGCTAGATACAGGATTCTTGGTTGACGGTTTCTTTCCTTCAACACTTCAAGTGCATTGAGTCATGCCATCTGGCCTCCGAGGCTCCTGATGAGAAATCTGCTCAATGACCTTCCTGGCAAACCTTCTCTCAGCTTCATAGACTTTCGTAATGTACCGTATCATGTCTTATGCAACAGAACATTTTGTATAGTATCGTGAAGTCAGTTAAGTTGTAACGTTATTTTTTTTTTTAATTAGTTAATTTATTTTTGGCTGTGTTGGATCTTCGTTTCTGTGCGAGGGCTTTCTCTAGTTGCGGCAAGCGGGGGCCACTCTTCATCGCGGTGCGCGGGCCTCTCACTATCGCGGCCTCTCTTGATGCGGAGCACAGGCTCCAGACGCGCAGGCTCCAGACGCGCAGGCTCAGCAGTTGTGGCTCACGGGCCCAGTCGCTCCGCGGCCTGTGGGATCCTCCCAGACCAGGGCTCGAACCCGTGTCCCCTGCATCGACAGGCAGACTCTCAACCACTGCGCCACCAGGGAAGCCCAGTAACGTTATTTTGAGACCAGAATTTAAGGAAAAGGAATTGAACATTTCAAGTATAGACATTATGAGGTCTCTAAAATTATTACGCATTTTCAAACTAGAAATAAAAAGGCCACTGAAGTATCCTGCAGATTTTTATTTATAACAAAGTGAATACCAATATCTAATAACACACGTAAAGAAAACTTTCTTTGGGATCCTTTTTCCTAAGTGTAAAGGGGCCTTGAACTCAAAAAGTGAGAAAACCACTGTGGTGTACCCCTAGCGGTGATGGGTCCATTTCTTGCTCTGACCTCAGAGTGCACCATTGTGATGTACTTCACAAAGCCCTATGAAAGAGAAAGGTGGACCCAGGTTTTTGGTCCTTAGAGCCCAGGAAGCTGCTTTTGGTGACCTGACGGCCTTGGACCTACAGTTAGCTTGTGTTTTCCTTGTTTGTGCCATTTTGTTGATTTTCGTGTCTCTTTTCTCTACTCTTTTTTATTTGTGTCATTGTTCTTTCTACAGTTAGCATAGTGAGTATTGTTGGTATAGTTAATACTTGATTAGCATAGTTAGTGTAGTTAGTACTAGTTAGCGCTGTTGGTACAGTTAGCGTAGTTAGCGTTGTTAGTAGAGACAGCATACTTAACCCTGTTAGTACAGTTAGCATTGTTAGTTAGCGTAGTTAGCGTTGCTCGGTAGTGCTGTCAGTCAGTGTGGTTAGCAGATCACCAGGATGCAGGGCCTCACAGCCAAATCTGCTGGCAAGAAGGCTCATATTGATGACTTCCGGATCCTCCACACCATTGGTGAAGGCACCTTCGGTAAAGTGAAGTTGGCCCGGCACATTCTGACCGGGACACGGGTGGCTGTGAAGGTCATAGAGAAAAGGCGTCAGAGCTTCTCAAGTGTCCAGGCACTTTTCCGGGAAGTGTGCAGTCTGAAGGCTCTGAATCACCCCAATATTGTGAAACTGCTGGGGGTGATTGACACAGAGGAGACATTTTTCGTGGTGATGGAGTACCTCCGTGGGGGGGACATGTACCGCTATTTGAAGATCCATGGCCGTATGACAGAGGCGGAGGCCCGAGGCCCGTTCCAGCAGCTGGTCTCCGCCCTGCAGCACTGCCACCGGAGGGGCATCGTGCACCGGGACCTGAAGCCACCGAGCCTCCTCTTTGATTCCAAGATGAATATCAAACTTACAGACTTTGGCCTCAGCAACAAGTGTGATGACATTTTCCCACTGGACACGATCTGCGGCACACCCCCTTATGCTGCCCCGGAACTCTTCCTGGGGCAGAGCTCCAGCGGCCCTGCGGTGGACGTGTGGAGCCTGGGAGTAGTGCTGTACACCATGGTAACTGGGTCCCGGCCCTTTGTGGGAAAAGACTTCCAGGAGCTGCGGAAGCAAGTCCTACGAGGGCAATACCCCATCCCACCTTATCTGTCTTTGGAGATAAGGGATCTGTTACAAAAAATGATTGCCCTCAACCCCAGTGACAGAGGCACCTTACGTGACCTCATGAGGCATCCGTGGGTCAACATGGGCCAGAAGGAGCCACTCCAGCCACCCTGTGAAAAGGACCGGGAGGTGACAATGGTGAGGACTCCGGGCTTGACTTGCGACCAGATCCAGGACACTGGGACAGGCCGTGTGAGCGCCAAGAAACCCAAGGTGGAGGTCTCCATCATAACTCTGAAGCCCTTCTCTTGCGGGGACCTCTGTGGCAGTGAACTTGAGCCTTCTCCAAGCCCTGTGGTGTCCTCCCTGCAAACCAGGTGGCTCTACCACAGAAAAGATGTGCCGCTGCAGGAAGAGCAGCAGGCAGGGCAGAAGACCGGTGAGTCTGCCTGTCCCCCACCCAGCCTGGAGGCGAGGACTGCCACCCCCAGCCCAGCCCCCCAGTGTGGCACTGGGACATCCACCTCCAGCAGCAGCAGGATTGGAGCCCCAGAGGGAAGCAGCTGCCCCCTGGGTGTGTCCAACACTGGAAGGTCCTCCCACGCTGGGCAGCCTGAGAGTGTGTCCTCATCCACTGTCTCTGGCCAGAGCCAGAAAAAGCAAGGGGTGGCTGGGAGAATCTGGAACTTTATTTTGAAACATCTTTGTTGCAAGCTGCCCAGCATGAGGCGTCATAATAAAGTGAGCCCATGTGAACCCCATGGATGACCGAGGCAGGAAGGTCGGGCCGCCGCGCTCCCTGGGGCCCGGTGCAGGGGAAGAGGAGTGTGTTCTCTGCACGGCCTTCAGAAGCATCGTATCCAAGACCCTGGCCAGCTCAGAGGATGGTCCGGAGCAGCCCGGGCGACCGAAAGCGAGGCCACCGTGGCTGCAGGTCTGCCCCTCAACCCCCACCTGGGTGAAACTTGAGAGACTGGACTGTCATTCCTGGGGCACGTCTCCCCTCCCCTACTCTTCTGTCTTCCGTGTTGGTGGGGGAGGGGGATAGTTCTTGTTCCAAGAACTCCTTGGTTCTTCCAATTCTAGTTAATAAACTTGACGCTCCAGAGAGATGCATCACACTCTGCTTCGCGTCGTCCCTGCACAGAATTGGGGCTGTGCATTTTCCAGTGAGACAGGCGTGCAGCCATGGAGCGCTTGGCGGTAGTCAGAACAACTAAAGGGAAAAATGACCTAAGAGAATTAGCACAGTGACTCCCAACAGCAACAACTGCTGCACTGCAGGGCAGAAATGCAGAAAGTGTGTATTACCTTCCTGCACTACCATTCCCGAACATTTTCAGAAGGGCCGAGGGGAACTTTTGGTCCCTGCGGCCTGTGTTAATTACAGCAGAGAGGCCCATTAATACACAAATTTATACACAAATCCATATATACATGTATAGCCACTTAAGTTTTTAAACTCTTCATTGAAGTTATATAACTCATTGATTTTCACAAACTAAAAATAAGTATCTTGCACCCAGATCATGAAAGAAAATATTACCATGGTACCAGTGCCCCAGAAGTCCCCCTTTGCTCCTTTCTAGACAATAGCCACCCCACATATCCTGTCTTAAAATTGCAGAGAGCAGTTTCTGTAATGCTTATATTGTTAAAAATTGTACCGTACTATCTATCCTGTCTTATATCTGTGTTTGTGCGATTTCATTTTTGTGATTTATCTGAATTTGTTCCAGTACTATGTAGGATTTCACTGTGTATGAAAATACAGTGAACTTTATTGGAAAGCAGTTTGGGAGCATATATAAAAGCTGAAGATATACATATTCTGTAACTGTGAAATCCCACTACTAATTATATATTGACCAGAAATGTACACATGTGTTCAACATGTATAGTTTGAAATTGGACATTGAAAACTAGCTCTTAGAATTTTGAGTAACCACATTCAAATTCATGATTATGATCTGTTTGTAATATCTCCTTTTGCCTAGATGTATTTATTTAAAAATTTTAAATTTTATTGGAACTTAAAAAAAAACCTAGTTTACCTATTTTTCTCATCCCTCCCCCCCCCCGCCCCACCTCTTAAAACCACCCATTTGTTCTCTGTATCTATGTTGATAGAAGGGCGCTCTTTCTATTGAAATATTAGAAATGTAGGAGAAAATTAGTGGTTTTATAGATTCGCTAAAGGGAAGGTGAAGGAATGACCTCCTGATGACTTCCTTGTATCAAAAAAAAAAAAAAAATGTAAGGGCAACTTCATCAGTTGAAAATAAGGCAGAGAGATGATAGACTGGAGGTTTAGGGCTGAGGAAAAGATATGAGATAGTCATCATGGGTAGTTAATGAATGACTTCTTTAGGGAAATACAGGCTAGAAATGCCCAGTGATGTTACTCATTTGAGGCTGAAGAGCATGAATCTGTAGGAAGATAACTTCATCGAGTTGTGAGAGATCTCAAGCAACACCAGGCTGCTTAGAAGTAAATGTGGGGTGTTAAATGGTTGGGTTCATCTAGATGTGCAATTATTCCACATGATGGGGATGAAGATTCATGATGGGAAACAGGGACCAGGAAATGAAAGTGTCTTATAATTCATTTATATAAAAAATATATTAGGGAAAATCATATCATATACAATGAATGTCTTGATTATAAAACTGTGGGGATGTTGAACTGAAGGTGAGTTCTAGCATCATGAAGCTTTGTAGCGCTCTTCTGGATACACTCAGGAAAAGCAGGATGTTGCCACTTGTGGAAAGTGCCTTGTTGTGAATCCATTCTGCTCTATTTATAGCCACAATGAACCCATTTGCGGTGATACCAAGGACGCATTCAGTGCCTATAATTATTCACATCAAAATGATGCGAGATGGTGACAATTGATTTTCTGGGGGATTGCAGGTTTCGGTCATCCTGAGTTGTTGCTTCTCTTTGGTGTCTGAGGAAAATGTCTCCCTAGCGTGTGATGGGCAGATTTGTGATAGCTCCCACTATTCATGTCACCAGAAGCAGCAGTTGATGCATCATTTCCCAATCTACTCCATTTGTTTACTTTAGAACTCTTAGTTGTAAGTCTGGAGATGCAAATGATGGAAGGAGTTGTTTTCTAATCCTCTCCCGTGTCCTTTCGGATGCCCTGGGGTGTGAGTTCAATCGTGGGGCCCAGGGAGGAACTTGAGTAGACGCTCCTTTGTGAATCACTGACATAGTCTTGAGAGCTGTGTTCTTGAGTAGCTCTAGTTAAGTCAACCATCCGTTCACTAAGTCACCGGATAACTGCGTGTCACTTGTGACCGCAGGGAACTGATTGTAAGTAATAATAACTTCAAATATTTATAGCTATGAGCTAGGCCCTGTCCAGACACTTTATACATATCATGAAATTTAAGCCTTACAACAACCCTCTGCAGAATGTACTTTTATTATCTCCATTTTCCAGGGGAGGAAACTGAGGCTAAATAACTTGTCCAAAGTCAAAGAGGGAGAGGGAGACGGAGAAGGAGAGAGAGAGAGTTGGGATTCAAACCCGAGTCACATGGTCCCAGAGTCCTTGTTCTTACCCACTATGTTATACTACCTACCCCTGTGGATCCTTTTGTGTGCACCAAAGACTGAAGGCAGGGTTGGCTTAACTGTAACTTTTTATCCTGTTGGTCTTTTGTGATGCCCTCAGGGCTTAAGGGAAGAATAATTGAGTTGGAAAAAAACCCACCTGTGAGATTTCTTTTTTCACTCCTCACACAGAACACTTTACTTTGGACACTTCTGGTCACTAAACACGTGTGGTTTTTTTTTTTTCCCCACAGCAAACAATTCTGCAACGCTGTCTCGGTGCCCTACCATTTAACTCAATTCTGACACTATCTACCTGGAGATGACATCAGATCCACAGGTTTAGGGCTCAGTCCCACCAGACTGCCCTCCATTTCAGATGCCAATCCCAAGTCTAGGTTGTCACCTGGACTTATTGGTTATAAGTTAGAGTTATGACCCTCTTTTTGGTTTCAGTTAATTTGCTGGAGTGGCTCACGGAGCTCAGGAAAACAGCTTATTTACATTTACCGATTTCTTATAAAAGGTTATGATCGTAGATGAACACCCAGACGGAAGAGATGCATAGAGCAAGGTCGTGGGAAGGGGCATGGAGCTTCCACGCCCCCTTTGGGGTACCACACCCCGAGCACCTCATGTGTTCACCAGTCTGAAAGCTCTTTGAACCCAGTCCTTTTGGGTTTTAATGGAGGCTTTGTTACATAGGTGCAGTTGATTAAATCATTGGCCATTGGTTATTGTTTCAACCTCCAGCCTCTCCCCCTTTCGTGGAAACCTGGGGGTGGGACTGAAAGTTCCAACCTTGTATTCGCCCTCGGTTTTCCTGGCAATCAGTCCGCACCCTTAGGTGTGTTCCAAAAGTCACCTTGTTAACATAACAAAGGCATTTTTGTTGATCTCCTCACTGAGGAAATTCCAAGGGTTTTAGGAGCTCTGTGCGGGGCAGGGGGGGGGGAAGGGGACAAAGACCAAATGTATTTCTTATGATAAATCACAATAGCACAATAGTAAAGCAAGAAGACACTGATTTTCTGAGACAAACCTCTTGTACAAAATAAATTGAGAGATAATAAATCTCTATATAAAAATGATTGTACACACACACACTTATATGCCCACAAACACATATTTACCTTTCATTTTAAAGAAATCACTAGGAAAATAAGGGTTGAAGGAAAAGTTCCTTGCTCCTTTACAAGGTAGGCAAATCAACATAGGGTAAAAATAATACCCCAAGTCACCTAATCTATTTTGGAAGAGTAAAACCAAAAGAGATGAAGAATCAGTTTTATCTTGGGGAAGTTGTTTCTGATTTTAAAATGTAAGCACGATACACATGATGATAAAATGGACTTCTCAACTCAGAACAAATGAACTTTTATGAGTGTACATAACGCTAAAGTAATGATAATGAAGTAATTCAAATAAAGGGAAGGTTGGTGTGTGAGATGTCTCCAAAATTTTTCATAATATTTGGTTTTCCCTTTACTTAGGACTTCTTTTAAACAAGGCGAAAACTTAAGGTTTTCTGGCCTGTTTTGGACAAGTTGTTATGAATTTTAGCATCTCATCTTTAAATCTCTCTTCTTGAACTCCAAATGTTTCCCTCGATTACAGTGTACAGTAATAAACAACTGCTACTCTCTGCTTGTTCCCACCCACTTGTACAAGTAAGTCTGTAGTATTTCAGGACCTCTGATTTGGTTTTCAAGAGGCTTTTTCTTGTCACTGGCTCTCCTCCATTTCTGCTGACCCAGGCTTCCAAGAGTGTGAGGGATAATGGGATACACTCTCCGAAGAGTTTGATGCCTCTCTTTTTATTTGTTTTGCTCATCACTGTATTAAAAACATAAAATTCTAACTGAGTAAATTTGAAGATCGAATTGGCTTTATTCAGTGATTTATGAATCGGGCAGCATCCCATTGAGCAAGTAGAAAGGAGCTCTGCGGAGCTGTAAAAAATGCAAGAACTTTACAGGCAGGAGGGGGCAGAAAAGGGAAGTTTCTAGCTAAGAGTGGATTGTTTCAGGCAGGGTCACCTGCCTTTTGGGGGAAGGTGGGGGGGGGTCACCCCGGGGTCACCCCTCTAGTGCTGACCAGGTAATTCCAGATCTATTGGTGAAAGGTCCCATTCCTGAGAGAGGCTGAAACTGCAATTAGGTTAGCTGTTAAGTCTTGGTTTGCTGACGTGGGACTTAGCACAAGTGACTCCATTTGGGGTTTGTTGTTTCTTTACTAACAACTGTATCTCATTCCTAGCGCTTAACCCCAGTACCTAGATACTTGCTGGTGAATGGATGACCAGACCAGTGAATTCAGAATTTCAGAGAAGTTCTTTATAATGAGAGACAGGCAGAGAAATGGCAGTTCTACCACCCAGTAAGTTTTGAACTCTTGCAGGTCTGATGCCCAAATCAAGCGTGGGAACGTGAACAGTGAGACTGAGTGAAAACACAGCAGTTCTTTGTGTTTCTGTTAGAGAAACACTGGTGGGAGACAGAGGACAAAGGAAGGAGACACAGGACTGGAGTGACCTCGGCTGGGGGGGGGGTTTCACAGTGTTGGGTGCTGCAGAGAGGTAGTCAGCAGGAGCAGGGGCTGTGTACGTCATCAGAGGCATTTTTTATTGTATTTTTTTTTGTTTTGATTGACGTATAGTTGATTTACAATCTTGTGCCAATCTGCTGTATGGCAAAGTGACTCAGTTATACACATATAGACATTCTTTTTTTATATTCTTTTCCATTACAGTTTTATCACAGGATATTGACTCTAGTTCCCTGTGCTGTAGAGTAGGACCTTGTTGTTTATCCCTCCTATATATAATAGTTTACATCTGCTAATGCCACACTCCCAGCCCTTCCCTCTCCCACCCCCCTCCTCCTTGGGAACCACAAGTCTGTCCTCTATGTCTGTGAGTCTGTTGCTGTTTCATAGATAGGTTCATTTGTGCCATACTTTAGATTCCACATGTAAGTGGTATCACATGGTATTTGTCTTTCTCTTTCTGACTTACTTCACTTAATAATCTCTAGTTGCATCCATGTTGCTGCAATCATCAAAGGCATTTTAGAAGAGGCTCTGCTTGCCATAGCTTCTGGCAGCGTTGCTTCCTACAGTGGAAAGAAGAATGTTGTTGATGGGAATTCCCAAAGTTAGGCTAAAGTGGGGGTGAAGTAACTTTTCTAGGTGAAGAGGTGATCTTTTTTTTTTTCTTTTTGATTTCTATGTGTGTTTTATTATATATTAGTCTCTTAAATCAAATAGAAGACAAAAAGTGGAGCTACAAACCAAAGTTACAACAGTACTAGCTTTTCTCGTCGCCCGTCTGTCTACTTTTACCAGAGGTCTTTATTTCTTCATAAGGCTTTGAGCTACTTGTCCAGGGTCCTTGACTGCAACCTGAAGAACTCCCTGTGGCAGGCGGGTCTGGTGGTTAAGAACTCTCTCAACTCTTGATTAACTGGGAATGTCTTGATTTCTCCCTCATTTTCGAAGGAAAGTTTTGCTAGATACAGGATTCTTGGTTGACGGTTTCTTTCCTTCAACACTTCAAGTGCATTGAGTCATGCCATCTTGCCTCCGAGCCTCCTGATGAGAAATCTGCTCAATGACCTTCCTGGCAAACCTTCTCTCAGCTTCATAGACTTTCGTAATGTACCGTATCATGTCTTATGCAACAGAACATTTTGTATAGTATCGTGAAGTCAGTTAAGTTGTAACGTTATATTTTTTTTTAATTAGTTAATTTATTTTTGGCTGTGTTGGATCTTCGTTTCTGTGCGAGGGCTTTCTCTAGTTGCGGCAAGCGGGGGCCACTCTTCATCGCGGTGCGCGGGCCTCTCACTATCGCGGCCTCTCTTGATGCGGAGCACAGGCTCCAGACGCGCAGGCTCCAGACGCGCAGGCTCAGCAGTTGTGGCTCACGGGCCCAGTCGCTCCGCGGCCTGTGGGATCCTCCCAGACCAGGGCTCGAACCCGTGTCCCCTGCATCGACAGGCAGACTCTCAACCACTGCGCCACCAGGGAAGCCCAGTAACGTTATTTTGAGACCAGAATTTAAGGAAAAGGAATTGAACATTTCAAGTGTAGACATTATGAGGTCTCTAAAATTATTACGCATTTTCAAACTAGAAATAAAAAGGCCACTGAAGTATCCTGCAGATTTTTATTTATAACAAAGTGAATACCAATATCTAATAACACACGTAAAGAAAACTTTCTTTGGGATCCTTTTTCCTAAGTGTAAAGGGGCCTTGAACTCAAAAAGTGAGAAAACCACTGTGGTGTACCCCCAGCGGTGATGGGTCCATTTCTTGCTCTGACCTCAGAGTGCACCATTGTGATGTACTTCACAAAGCCCTATGAAAGAGAAAGGTGGACCCAGGTTTTTGGTCCTTAGAGCCCAGGAAGCTGCTTTTGGTGACCTGACGGCCTTGGACCTACAGTTAGCTTGTGTTTTCCTTGTTTGTGCCATTTTGTTGATTTTCGTGTCTCTTTTCTCTACTCTTTTTTATTTGTGTCATTGTTCTTTCTACAGTTAGCATAGTGAGTATTGTTGGTATAGTTAATACTTGATTAGCATAGTTAGTGTAGTTAGTACTAGTTAGCGCTGTTGGTACAGTTAGCGTAGTTAGCGTTGTTAGTAGAGACAGCATACTTAACCCTGTTAGTACAGTTAGCATTGTTAGTTAGCGTAGTTAGCGTTGCTCGGTAGTGCTGTCAGTCAGTGTGGTTAGCAGATCACCAGGATGCAGGGCCTCACAGCCAAATCTGCTGGCAAGAAGGCTCATATTGATGACTTCCGGATCCTCCACACCATTGGTGAAGGCACCTTCGGTAAAGTGAAGTTGGCCCGGCACATTCTGACCGGGACACGGGTGGCTGTGAAGGTCATAGAGAAAAGGCGTCAGAGCTTCTCAAGTGTCCAGGCACTTTTCCGGGAAGTGTGCAGTCTGAAGGCTCTGAATCACCCCAATATTGTGAAACTGCTGGGGGTGATTGACACAGAGGAGACATTTTTCGTGGTGATGGAGTACCTCCGTGGGGGGGACATGTACCGCTATTTGAAGATCCATGGCCGTATGACAGAGGCGGAGGCCCGAGGGCCGTTCCAGCAGCTGGTCTCCGCCCTGCAGCACTGCCACCGGAGGGGCATCGTGCACCGGGACCTGAAGCCACCGAGCCTCCTCTTTGATTCCAAGATGAATATCAAACTTACAGACTTTGGCCTCAGCAACAAGTGTGATGACATTTTCCCACTGGACACGATCTGCGGCACACCCCCTTATGCTGCCCCGGAACTCTTCCTGGGGCAGAGCTCCAGCGGCCCTGCGGTGGACGTGTGGAGCCTGGGAGTAGTGCTGTACACCATGGTAACTGGGTCCCGGCCCTTTGTGGGAAAAGACTTCCAGGAGCTGCGGAAGCAAGTCCTACGAGGGCAATACCCCATCCCACCTTATCTGTCTTTGGAGATAAGGGATCTGTTACAAAAAATGATTGCCCTCAACCCCAGTGACAGAGGCACCTTACGTGACCTCATGAGGCATCCGTGGGTCAACATGGGCCAGAAGGAGCCACTCCAGCCACCCTGTGAAAAGGACCGGGAGGTGACAATGGTGAGGACTCCGGGCTTGACTTGCGACCAGATCCAGGACACTGGGACAGGCCGTGTGAGCGCCAAGAAACCCAAGGTGGAGGTCTCCATCATAACTCTGAAGCCCTTCTCTTGCGGGGACCTCTGTGGCAGTGAACTTGAGCCTTCTCCAAGCCCTGTGGTGTCCTCCCTGCAAACCAGGTGGCTCTACCACAGAAAAGATGTGCCGCTGCAGGAAGAGCAGCAGGCAGGGCAGAAGACCGGTGAGTCTGCCTGTCCCCCACCCAGCCTGGAGGCGAGGACTGCCACCCCCAGCCCAGCCCCCCAGTGTGGCACTGGGACATCCACCTCCAGCAGCAGCAGGATTGGAGCCCCAGAGGGAAGCAGCTGCCCCCTGGGTGTGTCCAACACTGGAAGGTCCTCCCACGCTGGGCAGCCTGAGAGTGTGTCCTCATCCACTGTCTCTGGCCAGAGCCAGAAAAAGCAAGGGGTGGCTGGGAGAATCTGGAACTTTATTTTGAAACATCTTTGTTGCAAGCTGCCCAGCATGAGGCGTCATAATAAAGTGAGCCCATGTGAACCCCATGGATGACCGAGGCAGGAAGGTCGGGCCGCCGCGCTCCCTGGGGCCCGGTGCAGGGGAAGAGGAGTGTGTTCTCTGCACGGCCTTCAGAAGCATCGTATCCAAGACCCTGGCCAGCTCAGAGGCTGGTCCGGAGCAGCCCGGGCGACCGAAAGCGAGGCCACCGTGGCTGCAGGTCTGCCCCTCAACCCCCACCTGGGTGAAACTTGAGAGACTGGACTGTCATTCCTGGGGCACGTCTCCCCTCCCCTACTCTTCTGTCTTCCGTGTTGGTGGGGGAGGGGGATAGTTCTTGTTCCAAGAACTCCTTGGTTCTTCCAATTCTAGTTAATAAACTTGACGCTCCAGAGAGATGCATCACACTCTGCTTCGCGTCGTCCCTGCACAGAATTGGGGCTGTGCATTTTCCAGTGAGACAGGCGTGCAGCCATGGAGCGCTTGGCGGTAGTCAGAACAACTAAAGGGAAAAATGACCTAAGAGAATTAGCACAGTGACTCCCAACAGCAACAACTGCTGCACTGCAGGGCAGAAATGCAGAAAGTGTGTATTACCTTCCTGCACTACCATTCCCGAACATTTTCAGAAGGGCCGAGGGGAACTTTTGGTCCCTGCGGCCTGTGTTAATTACAGCAGAGAGGCCCATTAATACACAAATTTATACACAAATCCATATATACATGTATAGCCACTTAAGTTTTTAAACTCTTCATTGAAGTTATATAACTCATTGATTTTCACAAACTAAAAGTAAGTATCTTGCACCCAGATCATGAAAGAAAATATTACCATGGTACCAGTGCCCCAGAAGTCCCCCTTTGCTCCTTTCTAGACAATAGCCACCCCACATATCCTGTCTTAAAATTGCAGAGAGCAGTTTCTGTAATGCTTATATTGTTAAAAATTGTACCGTACTATCTATCCTGTCTTATATCTGTGTTTGTGCGATTTCATTTTTGTGATTTATCTGAATTTGTTCCAGTACTATGTAGGATTTCACTGTGTATGAAAATACAGTGAACTTTATTGGAAAGCAGTTTGGGAGCATATATAAAAGCTGAAGATATACATATTCTGTAACTGTGAAATCCCACTACTAATTATATATTGACCAGAAATGTACACATGTGTTCAACATGTATAGTTTGAAATTGGACATTGAAAACTAGCTCTTAGAATTTTGAGTAACCACATTCAAATTCATGATTATGATCTGTTTGTAATATCTCCTTTTGCCTAGATGTATTTATTTAAAAATTTTAAATTTTATTGGAACTTAAAAAAAAACCTAGTTTACCTATTTTTCTCATCCCTCCCCCCCCCCGCCCCACCTCTTAAAACCACCCATTTGTTCTCTGTATCTATGTTGATAGAAGGGCGCTCTTTCTATTGAAATATTAGAAATGTAGGAGAAAATTAGTGGTTTTATAGATTCGCTAAAGGGAAGGTGAAGGAATGACCTCCTGATGACTTCCTTGTATCAAAAAAAAAAAAAAAATGTAAGGGCAACTTCATCAGTTGAAAATAAGGCAGAGAGATGATAGACTGGAGGTTTAGGGCTGAGGAAAAGATATGAGATAGTCATCATGGGTAGTTAATGAATGACTTCTTTAGGGAAATACAGGCTAGAAATGCCCAGTGATGTTACTCATTTGAGGCTGAAGAGCATGAATCTGTAGGAAGATAACTTCATCGAGTTGTGAGAGATCTCAAGCAACACCAGGCTGCTTAGAAGTAAATGTGGGGTGTTAAATGGTTGGGTTCATCTAGATGTGCAATTATTCCACATGATGGGGATGAAGATTCATGATGGGAAACAGGGACCAGGAAATGAAAGTGTCTTATAATTCATTTATATAAAAAATATATTAGGGAAAATCATATCATATACAATGAATGTCTTGATTATAAAACTGTGGGGATGTTGAACTGAAGGTGAGTTCTAGCATCATGAAGCTTTGTAGCGCTCTTCTGGATACACTCAGGAAAAGCAGGATGTTGCCACTTGTGGAAAGTGCCTTGTTGTGAATCCATTCTGCTCTATTTATAGCCACAATGAACCCATTTGCGGTGATACCAAGGACGCATTCAGTGCCTATAATTATTCACATCAAAATGATGCGAGATGGTGACAATTGATTTTCTGGGGGATTGCAGGTTTCGGTCATCCTGAGTTGTTGCTTCTCTTTGGTGTCTGAGGAAAATGTCTCCCTAGCGTGTGATGGGCAGATTTGTGATAGCTCCCACTATTCATGTCACCAGAAGCAGCAGTTGATGCATCATTTCCCAATCTACTCCATTTGTTTACTTTAGAACTCTTAGTTGTAAGTCTGGAGATGCAAATGATGGAAGGAGTTGTTTTCTAATCCTCTCCCGTGTCCTTTCGGATGCCCTGGGGTGTGAGTTCAATCGTGGGGCCCAGGGAGGAACTTGAGTAGACGCTCCTTTGTGAATCACTGACATAGTCTTGAGAGCTGTGTTCTTGAGTAGCTCTAGTTAAGTCAACCATCCGTTCACTAAGTCACCGGATAACTGCGTGTCACTTGTGACCGCAGGGAACTGATTGTAAGTAATAATAACTTCAAATATTTATAGCTATGAGCTAGGCCCTGTCCAGACACTTTATACATATCATGAAATTTAAGCCTTACAACAACCCTCTGCAGAATGTACTTTTATTATCTCCATTTTCCAGGGGAGGAAACTGAGGCTAAATAACTTGTCCAAAGTCAAAGAGGGAGAGGGAGACGGAGAAGGAGAGAGAGAGAGTTGGGATTCAAACCCGAGTCACATGGTCCCAGAGTCCTTGTTCTTACCCACTATGTTATACTACCTACCCCTGTGGATCCTTTTGTGTGCACCAAAGACTGAAGGCAGGGTTGGCTTAACTGTAACTTTTTATCCTGTTGGTCTTTTGTGATGCCCTCAGGGCTTAAGGGAAGAATAATTGAGTTGGAAAAAAACCCACCTGTGAGATTTCTTTTTTCACTCCTCACACAGAACACTTTACTTTGGACACTTCTGGTCACTAAACACGTGTGGTTTTTTTTTTTTCCCCACAGCAAACAATTCTGCAACGCTGTCTCGGTGCCCTACCATTTAACTCAATTCTGACACTATCTACCTGGAGATGACATCAGATCCACAGGTTTAGGGCTCAGTCCCACCAGACTGCCCTCCATTTCAGATGCCAATCCCAAGTCTAGGTTGTCACCTGGACTTATTGGTTATAAGTTAGAGTTATGACCCTCTTTTTGGTTTCAGTTAATTTGCTGGAGTGGCTCACGGAGCTCAGGAAAACAGCTTATTTACATTTACCGATTTCTTATAAAAGGTTATGATCGTAGATGAACACCCAGACGGAAGAGATGCATAGAGCAAGGTCGTGGGAAGGGGCATGGAGCTTCCACGCCCCCTTTGGGGTACCACACCCCGAGCACCTCATGTGTTCACCAGTCTGAAAGCTCTTTGAACCCAGTCCTTTTGGGTTTTAATGGAGGCTTTGTTACATAGGTGCAGTTGATTAAATCATTGGCCATTGGTTATTGTTTCAACCTCCAGCCTCTCCCCCTTTCGTGGAAACCTGGGGGTGGGACTGAAAGTTCCAACCTTGTATTCGCCCTCGGTTTTCCTGGCAATCAGTCCGCACCCTTAGGTGTGTTCCAAAAGTCACCTTGTTAACATAACAAAGGCATTTTTGTTGATCTCCTCACTGAGGAAATTCCAAGGGTTTTAGGAGCTCTGTGCGGGGCAGGGGGGGGGGAAGGGGACAAAGACCAAATGTATTTCTTATGATAAATCACAATAGCACAATAGTAAAGCAAGAAGACACTGATTTTCTGAGACAAACCTCTTGTACAAAATAAATTGAGAGATAATAAATCTCTATATAAAAATGATTGTACACACACACACTTATATGCCCACAAACACATATTTACCTTTCATTTTAAAGAAATCACTAGGAAAATAAGGGTTGAAGGAAAAGTTCCTTGCTCCTTTACAAGGTAGGCAAATCAACATAGGGTAAAAATAATACCCCAAGTCACCTAATCTATTTTGGAAGAGTAAAACCAAAAGAGATGAAGAATCAGTTTTATCTTGGGGAAGTTGTTTCTGATTTTAAAATGTAAGCACGATACACATGATGATAAAATGGACTTCTCAACTCAGAACAAATGAACTTTTATGAGTGTACATAACGCTAAAGTAATGATAATGAAGTAATTCAAATAAAGGGAAGGTTGGTGTGTGAGATGTCTCCAAAATTTTTCATAATATTTGGTTTTCCCTTTACTTAGGACTTCTTTTAAACAAGGCGAAAACTTAAGGTTTTCTGGCCTGTTTTGGACAAGTTGTTATGAATTTTAGCATCTCATCTTTAAATCTCTCTTCTTGAACTCCAAATGTTTCCCTCGATTACAGTGTACAGTAATAAACAACTGCTACTCTCTGCTTGTTCCCACCCACTTGTACAAGTAAGTCTGTAGTATTTCAGGACCTCTGATTTGGTTTTCAAGAGGCTTTTTCTTGTCACTGGCTCTCCTCCATTTCTGCTGACCCAGGCTTCCAAGAGTGTGAGGGATAATGGGATACACTCTCCGAAGAGTTTGATGCCTCTCTTTTTATTTGTTTTGCTCATCACTGTATTAAAAACATAAAATTCTAACTGAGTAAATTTGAAGATCGAATTGGCTTTATTCAGTGATTTATGAATCGGGCAGCATCCCATTGAGCAAGTAGAAAGGAGCTCTGCGGAGCTGTAAAAAATGCAAGAACTTTACAGGCAGGAGGGGGCAGAAAAGGGAAGTTTCTAGCTAAGAGTGGATTGTTTCAGGCAGGGTCACCTGCCTTTTGGGGGAAGGTGGGGGGGGGTCACCCCGGGGTCACCCCTCTAGTGCTGACTAGGTAATTCCAGATCTATTGGTGAAAGGTCCCATTCCTGAGAGAGGCTGAAACTGCAATTAGGTTAGCTGTTAAGTCTTGGTTTGCTGACGTGGGACTTAGCACAAGTGACTCCATTTGGGGTTTGTTGTTTCTTTACTAACAACTGTATCTCATTCCTAGCGCTTAACCCCAGTACCTAGATACTTGCTGGTGAATGGATGACCAGACCAGTGAATTCAGAATTTCAGAGAAGTTCTTTATAATGAGAGACAGGCAGAGAAATGGCAGTTCTACCACCCAGTAAGTTTTGAACTCTTGCAGGTCTGATGCCCAAATCAAGCGTGGGAACGTGAACAGTGAGACTGAGTGAAAACACAGCAGTTCTTTGTGTTTCTGTTAGAGAAACACTGGTGGGAGACAGAGGACAAAGGAAGGAGACACAGGACTGGAGTGACCTCGGCTGGGGGGGGGGGTTTCACAGTGTTGGGTGCTGCAGAGAGGTAGTCAGCAGGAGCAGGGGCTGTGTACGTCATCAGAGGCATTTTTTATTGTATTTTTTTTTGTTTTGATTGACGTATAGTTGATTTACAATCTTGTGCCAATCTGCTGTATGGCAAAGTGACTCAGTTATACACATATAGACATTCTTTTTTTATATTCTTTTCCATTACAGTTTTATCACAGGATATTGACTCTAGTTCCCTGTGCTGTAGAGTAGGACCTTGTTGTTTATCCCTCCTATATATAATAGTTTACATCTGCTAATGCCACACTCCCAGCCCTTCCCTCTCCCACCCCCCTCCTCCTTGGCAACCACAAGTCTGTCCTCTATGTCTGTGAGTCTGTTGCTGTTTCATAGATAGGTTCATTTGTGCCATACTTTAGATTCCACATGTAAGTGGTATCACATGGTATTTGTCTTTCTCTTTCTGACTTACTTCACTTAATAATCTCTAGTTGCATCCATGTTGCTGCAATCATCAAAGGCATTTTAGAAGAGGCTCTGCTTGCCATAGCTTCTGGCAGCGTTGCTTCCTACAGTGGAAAGAAGAATGTTGTTGATGGGAATTCCCAAAGTTAGGCTAAAGTGGGGGTGAAGTAACTTTTCTAGGTGAAGAGGTGATCTTTTTTTTTTTCTTTTTGATTTCTATGTGTGTTTTATTATATATTAGTCTCTTAAATCAAATAGAAGACAAAAAGTGGAGCTACAAACCAAAGTTACAACAGTACTAGCTTTTCTCGTCGCCCGTCTGTCTACTTTTACCAGAGGTCTTTATTTCTTCATAAGGCTTTGAGCTACTTGTCCAGGGTCCTTGACTGCAACCTGAAGAACTCCCTGTGGCAGGCGGGTCTGGTGGTTAAGAACTCTCTCAACTCTTGATTAACTGGGAATGTCTTGATTTCTCCCTCATTTTCGAAGGAAAGTTTTGCTAGATACAGGATTCTTGGTTGACGGTTTCTTTCCTTCAACACTTCAAGTGCATTGAGTCATGCCATCTGGCCTCCGAGCCTCCTGATGAGAAATCTGCTCAATGACCTTCCTGGCAAACCTTCTCTCAGCTTCATAGACTTTCGTAATGTACCGTATCATGTCTTATGCAACAGAACATTTTGTATAGTATCGTGAAGTCAGTTAAGTTGTAACGTTATATTTTTTTTTAATTAGTTAATTTATTTTTGGCTGTGTTGGATCTTCGTTTCTGTGCGAGGGCTTTCTCTAGTTGCGGCAAGCGGGGGCCACTCTTCATCGCGGTGCGCGGGCCTCTCACTATCGCGGCCTCTCTTGATGCGGAGCACAGGCTCCAGACGCGCAGGCTCCAGACGCGCAGGCTCAGCAGTTGTGGCTCACGGGCCCAGTCGCTCCGCGGCCTGTGGGATCCTCCCAGACCAGGGCTCGAACCCGTGTCCCCTGCATCGACAGGCAGACTCTCAACCACTGCGCCACCAGGGAAGCCCAGTAACGTTATTTTGAGACCAGAATTTAAGGAAAAGGAATTGAACATTTCAAGTGTAGACATTATGAGGTCTCTAAAATTATTACGCATTTTCAAACTAGAAATAAAAAGGCCACTGAAGTATCCTGCAGATTTTTATTTATAACAAAGTGAATACCAATATCTAATAACACACGTAAAGAAAACTTTCTTTGGGATCCTTTTTCCTAAGTGTAAAGGGGCCTTGAACTCAAAAAGTGAGAAAACCACTGTGGTGTACCCCCAGCGGTGATGGGTCCATTTCTTGCTCTGACCTCAGAGTGCACCATTGTGATGTACTTCACAAAGCCCTATGAAAGAGAAAGGTGGGCCCAGGTTTTTGGTCCTTAGAGCCCAGGAAGCTGCTTTTGGTGACCTGACGGCCTTGGACCTACAGTTAGCTTGTGTTTTCCTTGTTTGTGCCATTTTGTTGATTTTCGTGTCTCTTTTCTCTACTCTTTTTTATTTGTGTCATTGTTCTTTCTACAGTTAGCATAGTGAGTATTGTTGGTATAGTTAATACTTGATTAGCATAGTTAGTGTAGTTAGTACTAGTTAGCGCTGTTGGTACAGTTAGCGTAGTTAGCGTTGTTAGTAGAGACAGCATACTTAACCCTGTTAGTACAGTTAGCATTGTTAGTTAGCGTAGTTAGCGTTGCTCGGTAGTGCTGTCAGTCAGTGTGGTTAGCAGATCACCAGGATGCAGGGCCTCACAGCCAAATCTGCTGGCAAGAAGGCTCATATTGATGACTTCCGGATCCTCCACACCATTGGTGAAGGCACCTTCGGTAAAGTGAAGTTGGCCCGGCACATTCTGACCGGGACACGGGTGGCTGTGAAGGTCATAGAGAAAAGGCGTCAGAGCTTCTCAAGTGTCCAGGCACTTTTCCGGGAAGTGTGCAGTCTGAAGGCTCTGAATCACCCCAATATTGTGAAACTGCTGGGGGTGATTGACACAGAGGAGACATTTTTCGTGGTGATGGAGTACCTCCGTGGGGGGGACATGTACCGCTATTTGAAGATCCATGGCCGTATGACAGAGGCGGAGGCCCGAGGGCCGTTCCAGCAGCTGGTCTCCGCCCTGCAGCACTGCCACCGGAGGGGCATCGTGCACCGGGACCTGAAGCCACCGAGCCTCCTCTTTGATTCCAAGATGAATATCAAACTTACAGACTTTGGCCTCAGCAACAAGTGTGATGACATTTTCCCACTGGACACGATCTGCGGCACACCCCCTTATGCTGCCCCGGAACTCTTCCTGGGGCAGAGCTCCAGCGGCCCTGCGGTGGACGTGTGGAGCCTGGGAGTAGTGCTGTACACCATGGTAACTGGGTCCCGGCCCTTTGTGGGAAAAGACTTCCAGGAGCTGCGGAAGCAAGTCCTACGAGGGCAATACCCCATCCCACCTTATCTGTCTTTGGAGATAAGGGATCTGTTACAAAAAATGATTGCCCTCAACCCCAGTGACAGAGGCACCTTACGTGACCTCATGAGGCATCCGTGGGTCAACATGGGCCAGAAGGAGCCACTCCAGCCACCCTGTGAAAAGGACCGGGAGGTGACAATGGTGAGGACTCCGGGCTTGACTTGCGACCAGATCCAGGACACTGGGACAGGCCGTGTGAGCGCCAAGAAACCCAAGGTGGAGGTCTCCATCATAACTCTGAAGCCCTTCTCTTGCGGGGACCTCTGTGGCAGTGACCTTGAGCCTTCTCCAAGCCCTGTGGTGTCCTCCCTGCAAACCAGGTGGCTCTACCACAGAAAAGATGTGCCGCTGCAGGAAGAGCAGCAGGCAGGGCAGAAGACCGGTGAGTCTGCCTGTCCCCCACCCAGCCTGGAGGCGAGGACTGCCACCCCCAGCCCAGCCCCCCAGTGTGGCACTGGGACATCCACCTCCAGCAGCAGCAGGATTGGAGCCCCAGAGGGAAGCAGCTGCCCCCTGGGTGTGTCCAACACTGGAAGGTCCTCCCACGCTGGGCAGCCTGAGAGTGTGTCCTCATCCACTGTCTCTGGCCAGAGCCAGAAAAAGCAAGGGGTGGCTGGGAGAATCTGGAACTTTATTTTGAAACATCTTTGTTGCAAGCTGCCCAGCATGAGGCGTCATAATAAAGTGAGCCCATGTGAACCCCATGGATGACCGAGGCAGGAAGGTCGGGCCGCCGCGCTCCCTGGGGCCCGGTGCAGGGGAAGAGGAGTGTGTTCTCTGCACGGCCTTCAGAAGCATCGTATCCAAGACCCTGGCCAGCTCAGAGGATGGTCCGGAGCAGCCCGGGCGACCGAAAGCGAGGCCACCGTGGCTGCAGGTCTGCCCCTCAACCCCCACCTGGGTGAAACTTGAGAGACTGGACTGTCATTCCTGGGGCACGTCTCCCCTCCCCTACTCTTCTGTCTTCCGTGTTGGTGGGGGAGGGGGATAGTTCTTGTTCCAAGAACTCCTTGGTTCTTCCAATTCTAGTTAATAAACTTGACGCTCCAGAGAGATGCATCACACTCTGCTTCGCGTCGTCCCTGCACAGAATTGGGGCTGTGCATTTTCCAGTGAGACAGGCGTGCAGCCATGGAGCGCTTGGCGGTAGTCAGAACAACTAAAGGGAAAAATGACCTAAGAGAATTAGCACAGTGACTCCCAACAGCAACAACTGCTGCACTGCAGGGCAGAAATGCAGAAAGTGTGTATTACCTTCCTGCACTACCATTCCCGAACATTTTCAGAAGGGCCGAGGGGAACTTTTGGTCCCTGCGGCCTGTGTTAATTACAGCAGAGAGGCCCATTAATACACAAATTTATACACAAATCCATATATACATGTATAGCCACTTAAGTTTTTAAACTCTTCATTGAAGTTATATAACTCATTGATTTTCACAAACTAAAAGTAAGTATCTTGCACCCAGATCATGAAAGAAAATATTACCATGGTACCAGTGCCCCAGAAGTCCCCCTTTGCTCCTTTCTAGACAATAGCCACCCCACATATCCTGTCTTAAAATTGCAGAGAGCAGTTTCTGTAATGCTTATATTGTTAAAAATTGTACCGTACTATCTATCCTGTCTTATATCTGTGTTTGTGCGATTTCATTTTTGTGATTTATCTGAATTTGTTCCAGTACTATGTAGGATTTCACTGTGTATGAAAATACAGTGAACTTTATTGGAAAGCAGTTTGGGAGCATATATAAAAGCTGAAGATATACATATTCTGTAACTGTGAAATCCCACTACTAATTATATATTGACCAGAAATGTACACATGTGTTCAACATGTATAGTTTGAAATTGGACATTGAAAACTAGCTCTTAGAATTTTGAGTAACCACATTCAAATTCATGATTATGATCTGTTTGTAATATCTCCTTTTGCCTAGATGTATTTATTTAAAAATTTTAAATTTTATTGGAACTTAAAAAAAAACCTAGTTTACCTATTTTTCTCATCCCTCCCCCCCCCCGCCCCACCTCTTAAAACCACCCATTTGTTCTCTGTATCTATGTTGATAGAAGGGCGCTCTTTCTATTGAAATATTAGAAATGTAGGAGAAAATTAGTGGTTTTATAGATTCGCTAAAGGGAAGGTGAAGGAATGACCTCCTGATGACTTCCTTGTATCAAAAAAAAAAAAAAATGTAAGGGCAACTTCATCAGTTGAAAATAAGGCAGAGAGATGATAGACTGGAGGTTTAGGGCTGAGGAAAAGATATGAGATAGTCATCATGGGTAGTTAATGAATGACTTCTTTAGGGAAATACAGGCTAGAAATGCCCAGTGATGTTACTCATTTGAGGCTGAAGAGCATGAATCTGTAGGAAGATAACTTCATCGAGTTGTGAGAGATCTCAAGCAACACCAGGCTGCTTAGAAGTAAATGTGGGGTGTTAAATGGTTGGGTTCATCTAGATGTGCAATTATTCCACATGATGGGGATGAAGATTCATGATGGGAAACAGGGACCAGGAAATGAAAGTGTCTTATAATTCATTTATATAAAAAATATATTAGGGAAAATCATATCATATACAATGAATGTCTTGATTATAAAACTGTGGGGATGTTGAACTGAAGGTGAGTTCTAGCATCATGAAGCTTTGTAGCGCTCTTCTGGATACACTCAGGAAAAGCAGGATGTTGCCACTTGTGGAAAGTGCCTTGTTGTGAATCCATTCTGCTCTATTTATAGCCACAATGAACCCATTTGCGGTGATACCAAGGACGCATTCAGTGCCTATAATTATTCACATCAAAATGATGCGAGATGGTGACAATTGATTTTCTGGGGGATTGCAGGTTTCGGTCATCCTGAGTTGTTGCTTCTCTTTGGTGTCTGAGGAAAATGTCTCCCTAGCGTGTGATGGGCAGATTTGTGATAGCTCCCACTATTCATGTCACCAGAAGCAGCAGTTGATGCATCATTTCCCAATCTACTCCATTTGTTTACTTTAGAACTCTTAGTTGTAAGTCTGGAGATGCAAATGATGGAAGGAGTTGTTTTCTAATCCTCTCCCGTGTCCTTTCGGATGCCCTGGGGTGTGAGTTCAATCGTGGGGCCCAGGGAGGAACTTGAGTAGACGCTCCTTTGTGAATCACTGACATAGTCTTGAGAGCTGTGTTCTTGAGTAGCTCTAGTTAAGTCAACCATCCGTTCACTAAGTCACCGGATAACTGCGTGTCACTTGTGACCGCAGGGAACTGATTGTAAGTAATAATAACTTCAAATATTTATAGCTATGAGCTAGGCCCTGTCCAGACACTTTATACATATCATGAAATTTAAGCCTTACAACAACCCTCTGCAGAATGTACTTTTATTATCTCCATTTTCCAGGGGAGGAAACTGAGGCTAAATAACTTGTCCAAAGTCAAAGAGGGAGAGGGAGACGGAGAAGGAGAGAGAGAGAGTTGGGATTCAAACCCGAGTCACATGGTCCCAGAGTCCTTGTTCTTACCCACTATGTTATACTACCTACCCCTGTGGATCCTTTTGTGTGCACCAAAGACTGAAGGCAGGGTTGGCTTAACTGTAACTTTTTATCCTGTTGGTCTTTTGTGATGCCCTCAGGGCTTAAGGGAAGAATAATTGAGTTGGAAAAAAACCCACCTGTGAGATTTCTTTTTTCACTCCTCACACAGAACACTTTACTTTGGACACTTCTGGTCACTAAACACGTGTGGTTTTTTTTTTTTCCCCACAGCAAACAATTCTGCAACGCTGTCTCGGTGCCCTACCATTTAACTCAATTCTGACACTATCTACCTGGAGATGACATCAGATCCACAGGTTTAGGGCTCAGTCCCACCAGACTGCCCTCCATTTCAGATGCCAATCCCAAGTCTAGGTTGTCACCTGGACTTATTGGTTATAAGTTAGAGTTATGACCCTCTTTTTGGTTTCAGTTAATTTGCTGGAGTGGCTCACGGAGCTCAGGAAAACAGCTTATTTACATTTACCGATTTCTTATAAAAGGTTATGATCGTAGATGAACACCCAGACGGAAGAGATGCATAGAGCAAGGTCGTGGGAAGGGGCATGGAGCTTCCACGCCCCCTTTGGGGTACCACACCCCGAGCACCTCATGTGTTCACCAGTCTGAAAGCTCTTTGAACCCAGTCCTTTTGGGTTTTAATGGAGGCTTTGTTACATAGGTGCAGTTGATTAAATCATTGGCCATTGGTTATTGTTTCAACCTCCAGCCTCTCCCCCTTTCGTGGAAACCTGGGGGTGGGACTGAAAGTTCCAACCTTGTATTCGCCCTCGGTTTTCCTGGCAATCAGTCCGCACCCTTAGGTGTGTTCCAAAAGTCACCTTGTTAACATAACAAAGGCATTTTTGTTGATCTCCTCACTGAGGAAATTCCAAGGGTTTTAGGAGCTCTGTGCGGGGCAGGGGGGGGGGAAGGGGACAAAGACCAAATGTATTTCTTATGATAAATCACAATAGCACAATAGTAAAGCAAGAAGACACTGATTTTCTGAGACAAACCTCTTGTACAAAATAAATTGAGAGATAATAAATCTCTATATAAAAATGATTGTACACACACACACTTATATGCCCACAAACACATATTTACCTTTCATTTTAAAGAAATCACTAGGAAAATAAGGGTTGAAGGAAAAGTTCCTTGCTCCTTTACAAGGTAGGCAAATCAACATAGGGTAAAAATAATACCCCAAGTCACCTAATCTATTTTGGAAGAGTAAAACCAAAAGAGATGAAGAATCAGTTTTATCTTGGGGAAGTTGTTTCTGATTTTAAAATGTAAGCACGATACACATGATGATAAAATGGACTTCTCAACTCAGAACAAATGAACTTTTATGAGTGTACATAACGCTAAAGTAATGATAATGAAGTAATTCAAATAAAGGGAAGGTTGGTGTGTGAAATGTCTCCAAAGTTTTTCATAATATTTGGTTTTCCCTTTACTTAGGACTTCTTTTAAACAAGGCGAAAACTTAAGGTTTTCTGGCCTGTTTTGGACAAGTTGTTATGAATTTTAGCATCTCATCTTTAAATCTCTCTTCTTGAACTCCAAATGTTTCCCTCGATTACAGTGTACAGTAATAAACAACTGCTACTCTCTGCTTGTTCCCACCCACTTGTACAAGTAAGTCTGTAGTATTTCAGGACCTCTGATTTGGTTTTCAAGAGGCTTTTTCTTGTCACTGGCTCTCCTCCATTTCTGCTGACCCAGGCTTCCAAGAGTGTGAGGGATAATGGGATACACTCTCCGAAGAGTTTGATGCCTCTCTTTTTATTTGTTTTGCTCATCACTGTATTAAAAACATAAAATTCTAACTGAGTAAATTTGAAGATCGAATTGGCTTTATTCAGTGATTTATGAATCGGGCAGCATCCCATTGAGCAAGTAGAAAGGAGCTCTGCGGAGCTGTAAAAAATGCAAGAACTTTACAGGCAGGAGGGGGCAGAAAAGGGAAGTTTCTAGCTAAGAGTGGATTGTTTCAGGCAGGGTCACCTGCCTTTTGGGGGAAGGTGGGGGGGGGTCACCCCGGGGTCACCCCTCTAGTGCTGACCAGGTAATTCCAGATCTATTGGTGAAAGGTCCCATTCCTGAGAGAGGCTGAAACTGCAATTAGGTTAGCTGTTAAGTCTTGGTTTGCTGACGTGGGACTTAGCACAAGTGACTCCATTTGGGGTTTGTTGTTTCTTTACTAACAACTGTATCTCATTCCTAGCGCTTAACCCCAGTACCTAGATACTTGCTGGTGAATGGATGACCAGACCAGTGAATTCAGAATTTCAGAGAAGTTCTTTATAATGAGAGACAGGCAGAGAAATGGCAGTTCTACCACCCAGTAAGTTTTGAACTCTTGCAGGTCTGATGCCCAAATCAAGCGTGGGAACGTGAACAGTGAGACTGAGTGAAAACACAGCAGTTCTTTGTGTTTCTGTTAGAGAAACACTGGTGGGAGACAGAGGACAAAGGAAGGAGACACAGGACTGGAGTGACCTCGTCTGGGGGCGGGGTTTCACAGTGTTGGGTGCTGCAGAGAGGTAGTCAGCAGGAGCAGGGGCTGTGTACGTCATCAGAGGCATTTTTTATTGTATTATTTTTTTGTTTTGATTGACGTATAGTTGATTTACAATCTTGTGCCAATCTGCTGTATGGCAAAGTGACTCAGTTATACACATATAGACATTCTTTTTTTATATTCTTTTCCATTACAGTTTTATCACAGGATATTGACTCTAGTTCCCTGTGCTGTAGAGTAGGACCTTGTTGTTTATCCCTCCTATATATAATAGTTTACATCTGCTAATGCCACACTCCCAGCCCTTCCCTCTCCCACCCCCCTCCTCCTTGGCAACCACAAGTCTGTCCTCTATGTCTGTGAGTCTGTTGCTGTTTCATAGATAGGTTCATTTGTGCCATACTTTAGATTCCACATGTAAGTGGTATCACATGGTATTTGTCTTTCTCTTTCTGACTTACTTCACTTAATAATCTCTAGTTGCATCCATGTTGCTGCAATCATCAAAGGCATTTTAGAAGAGGCTCTGCTTGCCATAGCTTCTGGCAGCGTTGCTTCCTACAGTGGAAAGAAGAATGTTGTTGATGGGAATTCCCAAAGTTAGGCTAAAGTGGGGGTGAAGTAACTTTTCTAGGTGAAGAGGTGATCTTTTTTTTTTTCTTTTTGATTTCTATGTGTGTTTTATTATATATTAGTCTCTTAAATCAAATAGAAGACAAAAAGTGGAGCTACAAACCAAAGTTACAACAGTACTAGCTTTTCTCGTCGCCCATCTGTCTACTTTTACCAGAGGTCTTTATTTCTTCATAAGGCTTTGAGCTACTTGTCCAGGGTCCTTGACTGCAACCTGAAGAACTCCCTGTGGCAGGCGGGTCTGGTGGTTAAGAACTCTCTCAACTCTTGATTAACTGGGAATGTCTTGATTTCTCCCTCATTTTCGAAGGAAAGTTTTGCTAGATACAGGATTCTTGGTTGACGGTTTCTTTCCTTCAACACTTCAAGTGCATTGAGTCATGCCATCTGGCCTCCGAGGCTCCTGATGAGAAATCTGCTCAATGACCTTCCTGGCAAACCTTCTCTCAGCTTCATAGACTTTCGTAATGTACCGTATCATGTCTTATGCAACAGAACATTTTGTATAGTATCGTGAAGTCAGTTAAGTTGTAACGTTATTTTTTTTTTTAATTAGTTAATTTATTTTTGGCTGTGTTGGATCTTCGTTTCTGTGCGAGGGCTTTCTCTAGTTGCGGCAAGCGGGGGCCACTCTTCATCGCGGTGCGCGGGCCTCTCACTATCGCGGCCTCTCTTGATGCGGAGCACAGGCTCCAGACGCGCAGGCTCCAGACGCGCAGGCTCAGCAGTTGTGGCTCACGGGCCCAGTCGCTCCGCGGCCTGTGGGATCCTCCCAGACCAGGGCTCGAACCCGTGTCCCCTGCATCGACAGGCAGACTCTCAACCACTGCGCCACCAGGGAAGCCCAGTAACGTTATTTTGAGACCAGAATTTAAGGAAAAGGAATTGAACATTTCAAGTATAGACATTATGAGGTCTCTAAAATTATTACGCATTTTCAAACTAGAAATAAAAAGGCCACTGAAGTATCCTGCAGATTTTTATTTATAACAAAGTGAATACCAATATCTAATAACACACGTAAAGAAAACTTTCTTTGGGATCCTTTTTCCTAAGTGTAAAGGGGCCTTGAACTCAAAAAGTGAGAAAACCACTGTGGTGTACCCCCAGCGGTGATGGGTCCATTTCTTGCTCTGACCTCAGAGTGCACCATTGTGATGTACTTCACAAAGCCCTATGAAAGAGAAAGGTGGGCCCAGGTTTTTGGTCCTTAGAGCCCAGGAAGCTGCTTTTGGTGACCTGACGGCCTTGGACCTACAGTTAGCTTGTGTTTTCCTTGTTTGTGCCATTTTGTTGATTTTCGTGTCTCTTTTCTCTACTCTTTTTTATTTGTGTCATTGTTCTTTCTACAGTTAGCATAGTGAGTATTGTTGGTATAGTTAATACTTGATTAGCATAGTTAGTGTAGTTAGTACTAGTTAGCGCTGTTGGTACAGTTAGCGTAGTTAGCGTTGTTAGTAGAGACAGCATACTTAACCCTGTTAGTACAGTTAGCATTGTTAGTTAGCGTAGTTAGCGTTGCTCGGTAGTGCTGTCAGTCAGTGTGGTTAGCAGATCACCAGGATGCAGGGCCTCACAGCCAAATCTGCTGGCAAGAAGGCTCATATTGATGACTTCCGGATCCTCCACACCATTGGTGAAGGCACCTTCGGTAAAGTGAAGTTGGCCCGGCACATTCTGACCGGGACACGGGTGGCTGTGAAGGTCATAGAGAAAAGGCGTCAGAGCTTCTCAAGTGTCCAGGCACTTTTCCGGGAAGTGTGCAGTCTGAAGGCTCTGAATCACCCCAATATTGTGAAACTGCTGGGGGTGATTGACACAGAGGAGACATTTTTCGTGGTGATGGAGTACCTCCGTGGGGGGGACATGTACCGCTATTTGAAGATCCATGGCCGTATGACAGAGGCGGAGGCCCGAGGGCCGTTCCAGCAGCTGGTCTCCGCCCTGCAGCACTGCCACCGGAGGGGCATCGTGCACCGGGACCTGAAGCCACCGAGCCTCCTCTTTGATTCCAAGATGAATATCAAACTTACAGACTTTGGCCTCAGCAACAAGTGTGATGACATTTTCCCACTGGACACGATCTGCGGCACACCCCCTTATGCTGCCCCGGAACTCTTCCTGGGGCAGAGCTCCAGCGGCCCTGCGGTGGACGTGTGGAGCCTGGGAGTAGTGCTGTACACCATGGTAACTGGGTCCCGGCCCTTTGTGGGAAAAGACTTCCAGGAGCTGCGGAAGCAAGTCCTACGAGGGCAATACCCCATCCCACCTTATCTGTCTTTGGAGATAAGGGATCTGTTACAAAAAATGATTGCCCTCAACCCCAGTGACAGAGGCACCTTACGTGACCTCATGAGGCATCCGTGGGTCAACATGGGCCAGAAGGAGCCACTCCAGCCACCCTGTGAAAAGGACCGGGAGGTGACAATGGTGAGGACTCCGGGCTTGACTTGCGACCAGATCCAGGACACTGGGACAGGCCGTGTGAGCGCCAAGAAACCCAAGGTGGAGGTCTCCATCATAACTCTGAAGCCCTTCTCTTGCGGGGACCTCTGTGGCAGTGACCTTGAGCCTTCTCCAAGCCCTGTGGTGTCCTCCCTGCAAACCAGGTGGCTCTACCACAGAAAAGATGTGCCGCTGCAGGAAGAGCAGCAGGCAGGGCAGAAGACCGGTGAGTCTGCCTGTCCCCCACCCAGCCTGGAGGCGAGGACTGCCACCCCCAGCCCAGCCCCCCAGTGTGGCACTGGGACATCCACCTCCAGCAGCAGCAGGATTGGAGCCCCAGAGGGAAGCAGCTGCCCCCTGGGTGTGTCCAACACTGGAAGGTCCTCCCACGCTGGGCAGCCTGAGAGTGTGTCCTCATCCACTGTCTCTGGCCAGAGCCAGAAAAAGCAAGGGGTGGCTGGGAGAATCTGGAACTTTATTTTGAAACATCTTTGTTACAAGCTGCCCAGCATGAGGCGTCATAATAAAGTGAGCCCATGTGAACCCCATGGATGACCGAGGCAGGAAGGTCGGGCCGCCGCGCTCCCTGGGGCCCGGTGCAGGGGAAGAGGAGTGTGTTCTCTGCACGGCCTTCAGAAGCATCGTATCCAAGACCCTGGCCAGCTCAGAGGATGGTCCGGAGCAGCCCGGGCGACCGAAAGCGAGGCCACCGTGGCTGCAGGTCTGCCCCTCAACCCCCACCTGGGTGAAACTTGAGAGACTGGACTGTCATTCCTGGGGCACGTCTCCCCTCCCCTACTCTTCTGTCTTCTGTGTTGGTGGGGGAGGGGGATAGTTCTTGTTCCAAGAACTCCTTGGTTCTTCCAATTCTAGTTAATAAACTTGACGCTCCAGAGAGATGCATCACACTCTGCTTCGCGTCGTCCCTGCACAGAATTGGGGCTGTGCATTTTCCAGTGAGACAGGCGTGCAGCCATGGAGCGCTTGGCGGTAGTCAGAACAACTAAAGGGAAAAATGACCTAAGAGAATTAGCACAGTGACTCCCAACAGCAACAACTGCTGCACTGCAGGGCAGAAATGCAGAAAGTGTGTATTACCTTCCTGCACTACCATTCCCGAACATTTTCAGAAGGGCCGAGGGGAACTTTTGGTCCCTGCGGCCTGTGTTAATTACAGCAGAGAGGCCCATTAATACACAAATTTATACACAAATCCATATATACATGTATAGCCACTTAAGTTTTTAAACTCTTCATTGAAGTTATATAACTCATTGATTTTCACAAACTAAAAGTAAGTATCTTGCACCCAGATCATGAAAGAAAATATTACCATGGTACCAGTGCCCCAGAAGTCCCCCTTTGCTCCTTTCTAGACAATAGCCACCCCACATATCCTGTCTTAAAATTGCAGAGAGCAGTTTCTGTAATGCTTATATTGTTAAAAATTGTACCGTACTATCTATCCTGTCTTATATCTGTGTTTGTGCGATTTCATTTTTGTGATTTATCTGAATTTGTTCCAGTACTATGTAGGATTTCACTGTGTATGAAAATACAGTGAACTTTATTGGAAAGCAGTTTGGGAGCATATATAAAAGCTGAAGATATACATATTCTGTAACTGTGAAATCCCACTACTAATTATATATTGACCAGAAATGTACACATGTGTTCAACATGTATAGTTTGAAATTGGACATTGAAAACTAGCTCTTAGAATTTTGAGTAACCACATTCAAATTCATGATTATGATCTGTTTGTAATATCTCCTTTTGCCTAGATGTATTTATTTAAAAATTTTAAATTTTATTGGAACTTAAAAAAAAACCTAGTTTACCTATTTTTCTCATCCCTCCCCCCCCCCGCCCCACCTCTTAAAACCACCCATTTGTTCTCTGTATCTATGTTGATAGAAGGGCGCTCTTTCTATTGAAATATTAGAAATGTAGGAGAAAATTAGTGGTTTTATAGATTCGCTAAAGGGAAGGTGAAGGAATGACCTCCTGATGACTTCCTTGTATCAAAAAAAAAAAAAAAATGTAAGGGCAACTTCATCAGTTGAAAATAAGGCAGAGAGATGATAGACTGGAGGTTTAGGGCTGAGGAAAAGATATGAGATAGTCATCATGGGTAGTTAATGAATGACTTCTTTAGGGAAATACAGGCTAGAAATGCCCAGTGATGTTACTCATTTGAGGCTGAAGAGCATGAATCTGTAGGAAGATAACTTCATCGAGTTGTGAGAGATCTCAAGCAACACCAGGCTGCTTAGAAGTAAATGTGGGGTGTTAAATGGTTGGGTTCATCTAGATGTGCAATTATTCCACATGATGGGGATGAAGATTCATGATGGGAAACAGGGACCAGGAAATGAAAGTGTCTTATAATTCATTTATATAAAAAATATATTAGGGAAAATCATATCATATACAATGAATGTCTTGATTATAAAACTGTGGGGATGTTGAACTGAAGGTGAGTTCTAGCATCATGAAGCTTTGTAGCGCTCTTCTGGATACACTCAGGAAAAGCAGGATGTTGCCACTTGTGGAAAGTGCCTTGTTGTGAATCCATTCTGCTCTATTTATAGCCACAATGAACCCATTTGCGGTGATACCAAGGACGCATTCAGTGCCTATAATTATTCACATCAAAATGATGCGAGATGGTGACAATTGATTTTCTGGGGGATTGCAGGTTTCGGTCATCCTGAGTTGTTGCTTCTCTTTGGTGTCTGAGGAAAATGTCTCCCTAGCGTGTGATGGGCAGATTTGTGATAGCTCCCACTATTCATGTCACCAGAAGCAGCAGTTGATGCATCATTTCCCAATCTACTCCATTTGTTTACTTTAGAACTCTTAGTTGTAAGTCTGGAGATGCAAATGATGGAAGGAGTTGTTTTCTAATCCTCTCCCGTGTCCTTTCGGATGCCCTGGGGTGTGAGTTCAATCGTGGGGCCCAGGGAGGAACTTGAGTAGACGCTCCTTTGTGAATCACTGACATAGTCTTGAGAGCTGTGTTCTTGAGTAGCTCTAGTTAAGTCAACCATCCGTTCACTAAGTCACCGGATAACTGCGTGTCACTTGTGACCGCAGGGAACTGATTGTAAGTAATAATAACTTCAAATATTTATAGCTATGAGCTAGGCCCTGTCCAGACACTTTATACATATCATGAAATTTAAGCCTTACAACAACCCTCTGCAGAATGTACTTTTATTATCTCCATTTTCCAGGGGAGGAAACTGAGGCTAAATAACTTGTCCAAAGTCAAAGAGGGAGAGGGAGACGGAGAAGGAGAGAGAGAGAGTTGGGATTCAAACCCGAGTCACATGGTCCCAGAGTCCTTGTTCTTACCCACTATGTTATACTACCTACCCCTGTGGATCCTTTTGTGTGCACCAAAGACTGAAGGCAGGGTTGGCTTAACTGTAACTTTTTATCCTGTTGGTCTTTTGTGATGCCCTCAGGGCTTAAGGGAAGAATAATTGAGTTGGAAAAAAACCCACCTGTGAGATTTCTTTTTTCACTCCTCACACAGAACACTTTACTTTGGACACTTCTGGTCACTAAACACGTGTGGTTTTTTTTTTTTCCCCACAGCAAACAATTCTGCAACGCTGTCTCGGTGCCCTACCATTTAACTCAATTCTGACACTATCTACCTGGAGATGACATCAGATCCACAGGTTTAGGGCTCAGTCCCACCAGACTGCCCTCCATTTCAGATGCCAATCCCAAGTCTAGGTTGTCACCTGGACTTATTGGTTATAAGTTAGAGTTATGACCCTCTTTTTGGTTTCAGTTAATTTGCTGGAGTGGCTCACGGAGCTCAGGAAAACAGCTTATTTACATTTACCGATTTCTTATAAAAGGTTATGATCGTAGATGAACACCCAGACGGAAGAGATGCATAGAGCAAGGTCGTGGGAAGGGGCATGGAGCTTCCACGCCCCCTTTGGGGTACCACACCCCGAGCACCTCATGTGTTCACCAGTCTGAAAGCTCTTTGAACCCAGTCCTTTTGGGTTTTAATGGAGGCTTTGTTACATAGGTGCAGTTGATTAAATCATTGGCCATTGGTTATTGTTTCAACCTCCAGCCTCTCCCCCTTTCGTGGAAACCTGGGGGTGGGACTGAAAGTTCCAACCTTGTATTCGCCCTCGGTTTTCCTGGCAATCAGTCCGCACCCTTAGGTGTGTTCCAAAAGTCACCTTGTTAACATAACAAAGGCATTTTTGTTGATCTCCTCACTGAGGAAATTCCAAGGGTTTTAGGAGCTCTGTGCGGGGCAGGGGGGGGGGAAGGGGACAAAGACCAAATGTATTTCTTATGATAAATCACAATAGCACAATAGTAAAGCAAGAAGACACTGATTTTCTGAGACAAACCTCTTGTACAAAATAAATTGAGAGATAATAAATCTCTATATAAAAATGATTGTACACACACACACTTATATGCCCACAAACACATATTTACCTTTCATTTTAAAGAAATCACTAGGAAAATAAGGGTTGAAGGAAAAGTTCCTTGCTCCTTTACAAGGTAGGCAAATCAACATAGGGTAAAAATAATACCCCAAGTCACCTAATCTATTTTGGAAGAGTAAAACCAAAAGAGATGAAGAATCAGTTTTATCTTGGGGAAGTTGTTTCTGATTTTAAAATGTAAGCACGATACACATGATGATAAAATGGACTTCTCAACTCAGAACAAATGAACTTTTATGAGTGTACATAACGCTAAAGTAATGATAATGAAGTAATTCAAATAAAGGGAAGGTTGGTGTGTGAGATGTCTCCAAAATTTTTCATAATATTTGGTTTTCCCTTTACTTAGGACTTCTTTTAAACAAGGCGAAAACTTAAGGTTTTCTGGCCTGTTTTGGACAAGTTGTTATGAATTTTAGCATCTCATCTTTAAATCTCTCTTCTTGAACTCCAAATGTTTCCCTCGATTACAGTGTACAGTAATAAACAACTGCTACTCTCTGCTTGTTCCCACCCACTTGTACAAGTAAGTCTGTAGTATTTCAGGACCTCTGATTTGGTTTTCAAGAGGCTTTTTCTTGTCACTGGCTCTCCTCCATTTCTGCTGACCCAGGCTTCCAAGAGTGTGAGGGATAATGGGATACACTCTCCGAAGAGTTTGATGCCTCTCTTTTTATTTGTTTTGCTCATCACTGTATTAAAAACATAAAATTCTAACTGAGTAAATTTGAAGATCGAATTGGCTTTATTCAGTGATTTATGAATCGGGCAGCATCCCATTGAGCAAGTAGAAAGGAGCTCTGCGGAGCTGTAAAAAATGCAAGAACTTTACAGGCAGGAGGGGGCAGAAAAGGGAAGTTTCTAGCTAAGAGTGGATTGTTTCAGGCAGGGTCACCTGCCTTTTGGGGGAAGGTGGGGGGGGGTCACCCCGGGGTCACCCCTCTAGTGCTGACCAGGTAATTCCAGATCTATTGGTGAAAGGTCCCATTCCTGAGAGAGGCTGAAACTGCAATTAGGTTAGCTGTTAAGTCTTGGTTTGCTGACGTGGGACTTAGCACAAGTGACTCCATTTGGGGTTTGTTGTTTCTTTACTAACAACTGTATCTCATTCCTAGCGCTTAACCCCAGTACCTAGATACTTGCTGGTGAATGGATGACCAGACCAGTGAATTCAGAATTTCAGAGAAGTTCTTTATAATGAGAGACAGGCAGAGAAATGGCAGTTCTACCACCCAGTAAGTTTTGAACTCTTGCAGGTCTGATGCCCAAATCAAGCGTGGGAACGTGAACAGTGAGACTGAGTGAAAACACAGCAGTTCTTTGTGTTTCTGTTAGAGAAACACTGGTGGGAGACAGAGGACAAAGGAAGGAGACACAGGACTGGAGTGACCTCGGCTGGGGGGGGGGTTTCACAGTGTTGGGTGCTGCAGAGAGGTAGTCAGCAGGAGCAGGGGCTGTGTACGTCATCAGAGGCATTTTTTATTGTATTTTTTTTTGTTTTGATTGACGTATAGTTGATTTACAATCTTGTGCCAATCTGCTGTATGGCAAAGTGACTCAGTTATACACATATAGACATTCTTTTTTTATATTCTTTTCCATTACAGTTTTATCACAGGATATTGACTCTAGTTCCCTGTGCTGTAGAGTAGGACCTTGTTGTTTATCCCTCCTATATATAATAGTTTACATCTGCTAATGCCACACTCCCAGCCCTTCCCTCTCCCACCCCCCTCCTCCTTGGCAACCACAAGTCTGTCCTCTATGTCTGTGAGTCTGTTGCTGTTTCATAGATAGGTTCATTTGTGCCATACTTTAGATTCCACATGTAAGTGGTATCACATGGTATTTGTCTTTCTCTTTCTGACTTACTTCACTTAATAATCTCTAGTTGCATCCATGTTGCTGCAATCATCAAAGGCATTTTAGAAGAGGCTCTGCTTGCCATAGCTTCTGGCAGCGTTGCTTCCTACAGTGGAAAGAAGAATGTTGTTGATGGGAATTCCCAAAGTTAGGCTAAAGTGGGGGTGAAGTAACTTTTCTAGGTGAAGAGGTGATCTTTTTTTTTTTCTTTTTGATTTCTATGTGTGTTTTATTATATATTAGTCTCTTAAATCAAATAGAAGACAAAAAGTGGAGCTACAAACCAAAGTTACAACAGTACTAGCTTTTCTCGTCGCCCATCTGTCTACTTTTACCAGAGGTCTTTATTTCTTCATAAGGCTTTGAGCTACTTGTCCAGGGTCCTTGACTGCAACCTGAAGAACTCCCTGTGGCAGGCGGGTCTGGTGGTTAAGAACTCTCTCAACTCTTGATTAACTGGGAATGTCTTGATTTCTCCCTCATTTTCGAAGGAAAGTTTTGCTAGATACAGGATTCTTGGTTGACGGTTTCTTTCCTTCAACACTTCAAGTGCATTGAGTCATGCCATCTGGCCTCCGAGGCTCCTGATGAGAAATCTGCTCAATGACCTTCCTGGCAAACCTTCTCTCAGCTTCATAGACTTTCGTAATGTACCGTATCATGTCTTATGCAACAGAACATTTTGTATAGTATCGTGAAGTCAGTTAAGTTGTAACGTTATTTTTTTTTTTAATTAGTTAATTTATTTTTGGCTGTGTTGGATCTTCGTTTCTGTGCGAGGGCTTTCTCTAGTTGCGGCAAGCGGGGGCCGCTCTTCATCGCGGTGCGCGGGCCTCTCACTATCGCGGCCTCTCTTGATGCGGAGCACAGGCTCCAGACGCGCAGGCTCCAGACGCGCAGGCTCAGCAGTTGTGGCTCACGGGCCCAGTCGCTCCGCGGCCTGTGGGATCCTCCCAGACCAGGGCTCGAACCCGTGTCCCCTGCATCGACAGGCAGACTCTCAACCACTGCGCCACCAGGGAAGCCCAGTAACGTTATTTTGAGACCAGAATTTAAGGAAAAGGAATTGAACATTTCAAGTGTAGACATTATGAGGTCTCTAAAATTATTACGCATTTTCAAACTAGAAATAAAAAGGCCACTGAAGTATCCTGCAGATTTTTATTTATAACAAAGTGAATACCAATATCTAATAACACACGTAAAGAAAACTTTCTTTGGGATCCTTTTTCCTAAGTGTAAAGGGGCCTTGAACTCAAAAAGTGAGAAAACCACTGTGGTGTACCCCCAGCGGTGATGGGTCCATTTCTTGCTCTGACCTCAGAGTGCACCATTGTGATGTACTTCACAAAGCCCTATGAAAGAGAAAGGTGGACCCAGGTTTTTGGTCCTTAGAGCCCAGGAAGCTGCTTTTGGTGACCTGACGGCCTTGGACCTACAGTTAGCTTGTGTTTTCCTTGTTTGTGCCATTTTGTTGATTTTCGTGTCTCTTTTCTCTACTCTTTTTTATTTGTGTCATTGTTCTTTCTACAGTTAGCATAGTGAGTATTGTTGGTATAGTTAATACTTGATTAGCATAGTTAGTGTAGTTAGTACTAGTTAGCGCTGTTGGTACAGTTAGCGTAGTTAGCGTTGTTAGTAGAGACAGCATACTTAACCCTGTTAGTACAGTTAGCATTGTTAGTTAGCGTAGTTAGCGTTGCTCGGTAGTGCTGTCAGTCAGTGTGGTTAGCAGATCACCAGGATGCAGGGCCTCACAGCCAAATCTGCTGGCAAGAAGGCTCATATTGATGACTTCCGGATCCTCCACACCATTGGTGAAGGCACCTTCGGTAAAGTGAAGTTGGCCCGGCACATTCTGACCGGGACACGGGTGGCTGTGAAGGTCATAGAGAAAAGGCGTCAGAGCTTCTCAAGTGTCCAGGCACTTTTCCGGGAAGTGTGCAGTCTGAAGGCTCTGAATCACCCCAATATTGTGAAACTGCTGGGGGTGATTGACACAGAGGAGACATTTTTCGTGGTGATGGAGTACCTCCGTGGGGGGGACATGTACCGCTATTTGAAGATCCATGGCCGTATGACAGAGGCGGAGGCCCGAGGCCCGTTCCAGCAGCTGGTCTCCGCCCTGCAGCACTGCCACCGGAGGGGCATCGTGCACCGGGACCTGAAGCCACCGAGCCTCCTCTTTGATTCCAAGATGAATATCAAACTTACAGACTTTGGCCTCAGCAACAAGTGTGATGACATTTTCCCACTGGACACGATCTGCGGCACACCCCCTTATGCTGCCCCGGAACTCTTCCTGGGGCAGAGCTCCAGCGGCCCTGCGGTGGACGTGTGGAGCCTGGGAGTAGTGCTGTACACCATGGTAACTGGGTCCCGGCCCTTTGTGGGAAAAGACTTCCAGGAGCTGCGGAAGCAAGTCCTACGAGGGCAATACCCCATCCCACCTTATCTGTCTTTGGAGATAAGGGATCTGTTACAAAAAATGATTGCCCTCAACCCCAGTGACAGAGGCACCTTACGTGACCTCATGAGGCATCCGTGGGTCAACATGGGCCAGAAGGAGCCACTCCAGCCACCCTGTGAAAAGGACCGGGAGGTGACAATGGTGAGGACTCCGGGCTTGACTTGCGACCAGATCCAGGACACTGGGACAGGCCGTGTGAGCGCCAAGAAACCCAAGGTGGAGGTCTCCATCATAACTCTGAAGCCCTTCTCTTGCGGGGACCTCTGTGGCAGTGAACTTGAGCCTTCTCCAAGCCCTGTGGTGTCCTCCCTGCAAACCAGGTGGCTCTACCACAGAAAAGATGTGCCGCTGCAGGAAGAGCAGCAGGCAGGGCAGAAGACCGGTGAGTCTGCCTGTCCCCCACCCAGCCTGGAGGCGAGGACTGCCACCCCCAGCCCAGCCCCCCTGTGTGGCACTGGGACATCCACCTCCAGCAGCAGCAGGATTGGAGCCCCAGAGGGAAGCAGCTGCCCCCTGGGTGTGTCCAACACTGGAAGGTCCTCCCACGCTGGGCAGCCTGAGAGTGTGTCCTCATCCACTGTCTCTGGCCAGAGCCAGAAAAAGCAAGGGGTGGCTGGGAGAATCTGGAACTTTATTTTGAAACATCTTTGTTGCAATCTGCCCAGCATGAGGCGTCATAATAAAGTGAGCCCATGTGAACCCCATGGATGACCGAGGCAGGAAGGTCGGGCCGCCGCGCTCCCTGGGGCCCGGTGCAGGGGAAGAGGAGTGTGTTCTCTGCACGGCCTTCAGAAGCATCGTATCCAAGACCCTGGCCAGCTCAGAGGATGGTCCGGAGCAGCCCGGGCGACCGAAAGCGAGGCCACCGTGGCTGCAGGTCTGCCCCTCAACCCCCACCTGGGTGAAACTTGAGAGACTGGACTGTCATTCCTGGGGCACGTCTCCCCTCCCCTACTCTTCTGTCTTCCGTGTTGGTGGGGGAGGGGGATAGTTCTTGTTCCAAGAACTCCTTGGTTCTTCCAATTCTAGTTAATAAACTTGACGCTCCAGAGAGATGCATCACACTCTGCTTCGCGTCGTCCCTGCACAGAATTGGGGCTGTGCATTTTCCAGTGAGACAGGCGTGCAGCCATGGAGCGCTTGGCGGTAGTCAGAACAACTAAAGGGAAAAATGACCTAAGAGAATTAGCACAGTGACTCCCAACAGCAACAACTGCTGCACTGCAGGGCAGAAATGCAGAAAGTGTGTATTACCTTCCTGCACTACCATTCCCGAACATTTTCAGAAGGGCCGAGGGGAACTTTTGGTCCCTGCGGCCTGTGTTAATTACAACAGAGAGGCCCATTAACAGGGTCACAATGTCCCGTGAACCAGCCTCTTCGCGGTGTGGTAAGGTCCCTGTGCAGCTGAGTTTCATGACTGTCGTGCAGCAATAAAGCATTCTGTATTGAATTTGTTACAATATTGCTTCAGTATTATGTTTTGGTTTTTTTGCCGCGAGGCATGTGGGATCTTGGTCCCCGACTAGGGATCGAACCTGCACCCCCTGCATTGGAAGGCGAAGTCTTAACCACTGGGCCACCAGGGAAGTCTCTTTGTTAATTTTAGTTTTTTGATGCATGGGTTTCACCACAGGGAGTGGATGATTATACTAGATGATCATACTATCAGAGCACTAGATTTTTCAGCGTTCCCTGGTTCCCTGGTTCAATAAGCCCTTGAACACATGGGTGACTGGAGCAGGTACTTCCCAGAGGCCTCTCTCTGGGGGCACATGCTCTCGGACGCATCACCTGCACAGTTCCATTGGCTCTCGTGCGCTTACAGGTCACTTGCCGACTGCGGAATCCTTCACCGCAAGACACAGAGCACTCTGACCACGTGCCCGTGAACCACCTCGAGGGGCCGTCCCAGATGTGACAGGGCTGGAACCCAGCCAGCGGCTTCTGGAGGTGCTCACAGAAGGCCTCACTCACTTCCTGCCCGTTGGCCATTCCACACTGGGGTCTCTGAACTCGGGCTCCCAAGTGGCCACAAGTGGCAGAACAATGTGTCCAGCTACCAAGGTCCCAGAAAGTCTCCAGCAAGTGGAGGATGGATGTTGCCATCGCCTTTCCAAGAGCATTGGTGGCTGGACAGGCGTAGGTTCCTTCACTTTCAAGGGAAACATTCTGTAACAACAGGCGTCCATTGAAAAGCAAGGGAATATTGTCACTCAGAGATCCTCCTTTCTTCAGCCAAGTTACATTAGGTTGAGGGACACCTTTGACAGGACATTGCATGGTCACGTTTGCTCTCTGGGGTGCTTCCACGATGCCTCCAATCATGACGGAGAGATGGCTGTGCTCCGGTCTGGTGATATTCCTTCCAATAAGCAAGATAACAGGTGCCTCTGTGTACATTACAGAAGAACTTTCCACATCCGAACCGAGATGATTAGCGACAGAACATCCGTATATTCCTTGTTGTTTCTTTGTAGGTTTCTGTATCTGTATTTCCCCCATTCCATCCACAATGACTCCGCAGGTACAAATGTGACACAGACACCAGGCCCTCATGCTCCCGGCTCGCGGGGTCGGCTCCACAGCTCCTCCGCACCCGCAGCTTTTGCAACTCCACCGCGCCGGCCTCGGAACACATTGTCACGTGTTTCTAAATATTTTGTAACTTCCTTTATGGTTTCCTCTTTGAGGATTTTTTTGAATAGGTAAAATATGCACACATTAATACATTTTTGAGCACATACTATATTCCAGGCACGTGGGATACAGACGTGAAACACAGGGACCGTACCTTTGAGAAGATCAATGTTTATAGCTATCACAGGTATAAAAGGTGTTTCCTCTTAATGGCATGGTATGTTTTTTCATGTTAAGTAGGCCTCTGACTGAGTCAGCCTGTACGTTTACTGATCAAGTTGCCTACAGTGGTTGGGTAGAGGGCCCTGGCCAGATGAGGCCAAGATTAATTTTTAGTATGTATGCCCATAAATCAGCCTCTCTTTGTTCCTGGTACAGCTAATGTCATTTAGTGATCTTGTAAACAGTTATCTTGACACAGGAAAAAATAATGTAATTAGGTCACATTTTTTAGTTTAGTTTTTATTCAATGTACACATAGTTTAAAGAATCATATTTCTACATGGCTTTTTATTTAAGAAAAAAACCCCTGTTTTCCCTCACCATCTCATTTCCCCTACTCAGAGGAAGCCATTTTCATCTCGTTTATCAATTTTTAAAAAAAACTTTATTTCTTTTTTGCTGCGTTGGGTCTTTGTTGCTGCACACGGGCTTTCTGTAGTGCAGCGAGCGGGGGCTACTCTTCATTGCGGTGCGCGGGCTTCTCATTGCGGTGGCTTCTCTTGTTGTGGAGCACGGGCTTTAGTAGTTGTGGCACGTGGGCTCAGTAGTTGTGGCTCGTGGGATCTAGAGCGCAGGCTCAGTATTGTGGCACACGGGCTTAGTTGCTCCGCGGCATGTGGGATCTTCCCGGACCAGCGCTCAAACCTGTGTGCCTTGCATCGGCAGGCGGCTTCTTAACCACTGCGCCACCAGGGAAGTCCCATCCTTTATCTATTTTATTTGATATTTTTGTCCATGTCTCTAAATAAATTACTTATTGTGCTACCTCTTGATATTTCCCCCCGTTTTGGGCATTTTTTTTTTGACTTCCAGTTTGGAAGATGAGGATTTATCTCTATTTCATTCTCCGCACCCCAGCTTAGTATACACACACACACAGACACACACACACACACACACTCACACACACACACACAAACACACACACTCACAGATACTTCCTAACCTTCATGCTGCCCATACATTTATAACATTGGTTAAAATGATATTCAATTTTTACATTATCATGACAATGCAAATACAATTTGTAATTGAGCCATGTGATACCCTGTGATTACTTTTTGTTTTATATGCATATCTTTGTTCTCCTTAGAACAAGGAAAAGGGACTTTGTTTCTTAGTTTTTTATGTATTTGTCACCAACTCATTCCAGATCTGACCCTAAACTTCCAAATGTTTCTCAATATGCTCAGCTACATCAGGTGTTTTATATTTTGTAGACATATCTATCTCCTTGATCCTTTCTACCTGCTCCAACCTGGACTGGTTCTCTCTAGGCTTGCTCACACCTGCCATTTTAGACTCTCCCCTACCCATTATCTTGTTGATTCTCTTTGCCTCTGTCTTATGGTGAATTCTCTTTCCTGGTTCCCATGTTTTCTTCTTTCTTGGTTTACTCCCTTATTTTGGCAGAGCACAGACTCCAATAGCTTCCTGAGAAAGGGTTGTAAAAATTAATGAAGAGAAACCTCAATTAAAATAGAGTCAGGAGGCCAGAAGGGGGAGCTCGCATACCCCACGATGATAGCAGAGCCCAACAGGAAGGAGAAAGACTTCCTCTTCTTTCCTGGCAAGAGCTTAGTCCATGAGAGGCAGTCACAAGTCAGCCAATGAAAAGCCAAGGACTCTGTGTTTACTATAGCCCTCCTAACTTCCTTTCCCCCCTCTATAAAAGAGTTATCCTCTCCATTTTTGTGGGGGACTAACACGTGGCTCACCATGGTTGTAGACGTTGAATTATAATTCTTTGCTAATCCTGAATACTATAAATTCATTTTTGCTGGAGAAATAACTGGCTGTCTATTTGTATTAGGTCACCAGGTTGCATGGGAGATCCTTTTTTTTTTTTCTTTTTCAGTTTTTTTCAAATTTGCATGTTAAAAATATCTTTATTCCAACTTCCTGATTAATGGTATGGCTGTGACTAGGACTCTAAGTTGGGATACATTTTCCCTTGGGATTCCTTCCAGCTTCCAGGGTTACTGTTGAGGAATCTAACCCCAATCTTGTTCCTTTGCGTTTAATTTACATTTCTTTCTCTGGAATTATGAAATACCTTCTCTTTGTCCATAGTGTCCTGAATTTTCATTTCATGATATTCTTTGCTGCATGCCTGTTTTACCCACTGGATTGGGAGTTTAATCTGGAAAATTACATCTTCCAGTTTGGGCAATCTATTGATCGTTTATTTAATGATTCTTTTTACTTTGTTTTCTCTCTTCTCTCTCTTCTGAATTCCTAATGTTCAATGTTAGCCTTTAGAATTTTTTCATCTCTCTAGCACTGTGTTCTAATTTCTGGAGATTTCTTTGACTTTGTCTTCCAACCATTCCATTGAGTGTTTTCATTTTCACTCTAATATTTTAAAATTCCTTGTGTCGTTTTCTCCCCTCTGAATGCTCCTTTATAATAATGTCCATCTCTTGCTATATGCATGAAGTTACTATTTTCTCTTCAAGTTCCCATCTTCCATACTGTCTGTTTCCTGTAAGTTCATGCCTCTCTTTGATTTGGTCTTCATATGTTTTGGTAAAGATTTTCAGCAGCTATCTATTAATCTTCAGATGACTGTTCCTGCGTGAGTAGGGTTCTCTTGGTCTTTGTATGTCTGAATATATTTTTATTTTGCTCTTATTTTAATGAGAATTTGATTAGGTAAAAGAGACACCTATTTTCCCTTAGCACTTTAAATATTAGGATTTGTCAGTCTCTTGTTTCTGGTATTATTGTTGATGAGAAATACACTGTCATTCATTAATAGTTATCCTTTTTTATTGTATCTTTGGTAAGTTTTACGATGATCTCTTTTTCTTTGGTTTACTGCATTTTTTTTCTGCTATGTGTCTAATTTGGACTATTATTATTGTTAAAATTTGTCCTGCTTGACATTCAGAAGGGGCTCTAGATATGATATTTTATATATTTTTAAAAACTGGAAAACTTTCAGCAATGATATCTTTAAAACTGTCTCTCAGACTTTGTTTTTGTTTTTTTGTTTTCATTTTGGCTGCACCATGCGGCTTGCAGGATCTCAGTTCCCCCACCAGGGATTGAACCTGGGCCTCTGCAGTGAAAGGGCTGAGTCCTAACCACTAGACCACCAGGGAACTCCCTGGTGATTAGTTCCTATATGTGTTTCACAGTTTGGGTTTGGAGTTTCATCTTGATCCTGGGAGTCTCTGCCCCCTCAGTAGTCACCTCTCCCTGTCTAGCAGTTTTATAGCATTTACGTCACCCATTTCCTGGACCTCTGGTTTCCCAGTCCAGAACCAGAATTCTTGCTTGGTTCTGATATTGTTGGGTATTGCAGATATTTCGTTTCTGTGATTTGTGGCCCTTTTAATGTGTACATTTTGGGTAACTGTTTGGCTCCAGGATTTACATAGATTTTCTTCAAAATGATTTCTCCTCTTAACCCTCACTCCATTTCTGACCCTAATACATGACTAAAATTTTAGTGTTTTATTTTTGTTTTGTTGTTAGGTCCCATAAAAATGTGACCTTAGCTCAAGTAGCTACACCAAAAGAGTCATGTCAAAATGTTTTGGAAGCATTTTATGGCAGAGCTATCTGATGTGATGCAACCGTTTTCGTTCTCTTCCCTTCCTTCCTAGGAGTTGTTGTTGGTGTTCTAGTCGTCTGTCCTCATCAATCACTGTTCTTTAACACAGTGAAATGTTTACCTTAGTTTGTGTTCCCCCAGGGGCGGACTATGAGATGAAGATTTGAAAGGAAGTATTTTTTAGCTTTCTGGAAAATTTAGGGAACATAGGCAAGGGAGTGTGGTTATTAATATAGTCAGAGGAATGTACTAAAGGGTCATTATGAAGCCAGTTACCACAGTGGAAGACAGACGCTTAATCCTGAGGTGGGGGGGGCGGTGTAAAAGATGCGGCTCATAATTATGATCCCCCAGAGAGGCTTAAGAGCACCGGCGATCTGTGTCAGTTTCCATCGGTCACTGGTTGGAGGTTGCTCCTCGGGGCTGTCCGAGTTCGCATTCCCACCCAACCCTTCCAGCCTGCCGTGTGTGTGGGCAGAGGGTCTTCTGTATTTCTGGAAGAAACCTACCAGCACAGAGATACAGATTGTAATACTGTGATTTAGAAGAAAAATATATTTGGTCATTTAGATGAAAATGCATTTCTCATATATAATATATTTGGTCTTCATCCGTGGTTCTTGCCCTTTCAGTCCCACCTGCCATGACCTCTGGGGAGGGGAGAGGGGTTGGAAGTTGAATCAATAGCCAATGGCCAATGATTTAATCAATTGTGCCCATGTAATGATGCCACCATAAAACCCCACAAAGATAGGGTCTGGAGAGCTTACAGGTTGGTGATCACTTGAGGTGCTGGGGGAGTGGTCCCTGGAGAGGGCTCTGCACCCCTTTCCACATACCTTGCTCTGCACATCTCTTGCATCTGGATGTTCATCTATATCCTTTATCATATCCTTTTATAATAAACCGGTAAACATAAGTAAACTGTTTTCCTGAGTTCTGTGAGCTGCTCTAGCAAATTAATTGAACCTCTGATTTGTAGAAGATCAGTCAGAAGCACAGGTGTCAACATGGGCTTGTGATTGGCATCTGAAGTTGGGGTGGGAGAATCTGGTGGAACTGATCCCTTCGCCTGTGAGATGGGATGCGGTCTCTGAGTAGATGGTGTCAGTATTGAGTTGAATTGTAGGACACCCAGCTGGTGTCACAGAGAATTGCTTGGTGTGGGGAAACCCGCGCATGTTTGGTGACCGAAGCGTCCTGTGTGAGTGTGGTAGTAGTGTAAAAATAAAGGAGACGCACAGGAGAAAAACAGAGGAGGGAACGTCTGGGTTTTTCCCTACACAGGTGAAAAACTGAGTTTCTCCTACCTAAGAGATAATGGTGGATGGAATTGTTCAGCACATACAAAAATGGTAGGATGCAAGGGATATGGACAAGGCACTGGCAGTAACTCTAAGGCTTCTTGCTGCAGATGCCTGCAACTTGACCCTTGGAGGATCTCTTGGAATGCAGGGGCACAGTGTGCCTGGGAGTTAATGCTCTGGGAAAAGAGCTATCAGCCAACAATGGAGGGGAGCCAGTGGAAAAATACCCCAACTCTTTGTCCTTCAAGTGGGACAACTTCAGCGATTCGAGCATACTTGGGTTCCAATTGTCCACAGTTGAAACCTGTTCATCAGCTCACTCTGTATTTTCTTCCTTCCATTTCCTGTCTCATTTCCTCACTTAAGGTGAGATTCCAGAGTTGTATCAATCCACCTGGTATAGGGCAACAAGAACTCCACTGTCAGTATTAAATGAGATGAAGATAGTTCCTGGCATACTGTAGCATTAAAATATTTGCACTTTTTCTTTTGGTAGGTCGGGATGCTGTATAGGTAGTGTTTGAATAATATGTGGATGAGGATAATTGTAAGGGTGTGGCATTGGATGCCTGTAGTTATTATTTTTTTTAATATTTATTTATTTGGCTGCGTTGGGTCTTAGTTGCGGCACGCAGGCTCTTCATTGTGGCGCACAGGCTTCTCTCTAGCTGTGGCGCACGGGCTCCAGAGCACGCGGGCTCAGTAGTTGCGGCACACGGGTTCTCTAGTTGTGGCATGCGGGCTCTAGAGAATGTGGGCTTGGTTGCCCCGTGGCATGTGGGACCCTAGTTCCCTGACCAGGGATTGAACCCATGTCCCTTGCATTGGAAGGCAGATTCTTAACCACTGGGCCACCAGGGAAGTCCCGGCCTGTAGTTATTGATCATAGAAACCTAGAAGAAATGACAGGGTCAAGAAAGTTGATGATTAATTCAGGATACGATTTCAAAGTCAGAAAGTGTTCAGAGCAGTTTAAAGAGATCCTCATCTCTTGCAATTTTCAGTCCACCTAATGAAAATCAGGTATACTGAAAATCAGGCCCAAGATTTTATTGTCATGGCTGCAGATTTTAAAAGAACTGGATTCACAACCCTAGCAAGATTCCTGTGATAAAGTCAGGATACTCACAAGGAGTAAATGGATTCTAAGACTTGGGACGGAGAGATTTGGGTAGATGCAAATGAGAACATTTACCCCAAGATAACCCTGAACCTCTGAACTTTGCTAGAACAGAGCAAACTCCTTTTGCCTAGAGACTATGCACCTGAGATGGATGTTTTTGCCTTGTTCCTCTTGAAATCTACCCCTACATCTCTTCATTGATTTTAGCCAATAACGATAGAGTCAATATCGGCTTGGCCCAAGCAAAGAAGGGCTGTCTCTGTTCTGGGAAGGGAAGGATTACTCATCAGAGTGCTGACAGTATCTATCAGCAGGAATGAGGAGACCACGTGTGGAAATGGTTTTAACTGTCTTGTACCACAAAAGACAGAGTATAAGGTTAGAGTTTATTGACATAGAGGGTGTGTTATCTATTGCTGCATTACAAATTACCACACATGTCATGGCTTTAAAAAACACACACATTTATTATCTCACAGTTTCTGTGGGTCAGGAATCCTGGGCACAGCTTAGGTAGGTCCTCTGCTTTAGGATCTTTCATAGGCTGCAATCAAAGCGTCGGTCAGGACTAAGTTCTCATCCGAAGGCTCAATTATGGAAATATCTGTTTCCAGGCATGTGTAGTTGATGCCAGGATTCAGTTCCTTGTGAGTTGTTGGACAGAGGGCCTTAGTTCCTTGCAGGCTATTGGTCAGAGGTTATGCTCAGTTCCTTGCCATGTGGGCCTTTCCATAATGCCGGCTTGCTTCATCAAATCAGCAAGGGAGAGAGTCCATTAGCAAGGCTGAAATCACTATCTTATGTGACCTGTGTCGATAAATGACATCTCATCACCTTTGCTATGTTCTACTAGTTAGAAGCAAGACATAGGTCCTGCCCACTCTCAAGTGAAGTTGATTACACAAAGGCATGAATACCACGAGGCAGGGATCATTGGGCATCTTGGAAGCTGCCTACCATAGAGGCCTTCTGGCAAAGGATACTTGTAAGCAGCTTGATATTCTGCTGGTATGGCTCCTTGAAGTCTGGAAATGTGGTGACTTAAAGAAGATTATGTGGATACGGTCAAACTGTCTGGCCAGAGTATCTGGGAAGAATTCAAAAGACTCCGGGAGGGGCTGCCCTGGTGGTGCAGTGGTTAAGAATCCGCCTGCCAATGCAGGGGACACGGGTCCCTGGTCCGGGCAGATCCCACGTGCAGCGGAGCAAGTAAGCCCGTGCGCCGCAACTACTGAGCCTGTCCTCTAGAGCCCGCAAGCCACAACTACTGAGCCTGTGTGCCACAACTACTGAGCCTGGGCTCTAGAGCCCATGCTCCGCAACAAGAGAAGTCACCGCAATGAGAAGCTCGCGCACTGCAACAAAGAGTAGCCCCCGCTCACCGCAACTAGAGAAAGCCCGCGTGCAGCAGTGAAGACCCAGTGCAGCCAAAAAAAAGACTCCGGGAGGTGGACATGTCAGAATGGATATATTATATAAGGCCAGAGAATCAGGAGACGTGGTTGCTTGAGAAAGCTCAGAAGACATACCCTTCAGTAAAACAGTTCAAAAAAAAATGTGCTAGCGGGAAGGTGGCTGCAGTGCAGGAAGAGAGCCCTCACTAGAACCTGGTCATGCTGGCACCCTGGTCTCAGACTTCTAGCCTCCAGAACTGCGAGAAAATAAATTTCTGTCGTTTAACCCACTCAGTCTATGGTATTTTGTTATGGCAGCCTGAGCTACTATAAATCCTTTATTTTGGCCCCACTGCTTGGTAGACCCTGTGATGGCTGCAGAGATCCACAGTAGATTAAGGACTCCGAGTGTAGTCTCTGCTAAGCCTCAGGAGGACAGGTGCAGAGCAGACCAATAGCATTCTGGAGCAAACCTATCCTCTCTGCAGCAGAAAACTAATTTTTTTAAAAGGTGCACTTGGGCACTGTAGAGACCCAATACCTGATCAGGAAACACCAAGAAACCAGAGTTCCCTATTATGACTTAGGCATTGGGAGGCCCACAAATTATATACTTGAGTGGGTACAGCAGCAATCCTTCATACAATGGAAATAGCACAGTGGAAATTGGACCCAACTGGGTCCAGAGGGCTTATGGTACAGAAGAACGTGGTTCGTACCCTATGTCAACTACTTTGGCTGCACTAACACCCCCCTTCAGATTGGACCTACAGCCTCACGGGTGGGGGAGTTCCTATATCTAGGTTTTGGAGGAAATAAACCCAGGTGTGCTTCACAGATTAGTTGGCTCGGTTTGTTTTTGTGAGCTAAAGGTAGACGGTTGGCACACCTGAACTTCACTCAGGGGTGCTCTAGAAAAACAGCTGGGGGAGAATATTCTCAGTGGGCAAAGCTACAAGCAGTATATCCGGTCATGAATTTTGTATGGAAGGAAAAGTGACTTGAAGTAAAAATATACCATGGACTCTTGAGCAGTGGTAAATCTCTTGGCTGGTCAGTCCAGGGCCTGGTAGGAACAAGGTTAGAATATTTGACCCGAGAGGTCTGGAGGAGAGCCATCAAAAGAACCAATGGATGTGAACACAGACTGCTTGGCTCTCGGTGTCTCATGTCAGTGCTTGTGAGAAACTGTCTGACTCAGAGCAGACACTGAACAATTAGAGGGTAGGATGACTGCTTCTGTGGATGTCAGCCAGCTCCTGTCCTCTGCTACTCCGGTGCTTGTGTGCTGGCTAATGAGGTGGCGATTTATACTAAATATGCACTTCCAGTCACTGCCATTGACATTGACTCATGCCCTGAGATGTTAAAGTATATGCTAAAATCACACAGGGAACTATACTCAATATTATGTAATAACCTGTAAAGGAAAAGAATCTGAAAAAGAACATATATAACTGAATCTCTGTGCTGTACACCCGAAACCTACATGATACTGTAAATCAACTATACTTTAATAAATAATAAAGTATATGCTAAAATTTAAAAAAATACACTTCCTACCATAAGTGCTTTAAATGTTGCAGGTGCCGACCTTTCAAAAACAGAGTAAATACTGAGACCGTTAATTGAGTACCATCTCTCAAGGAGACCATTTGCTAGAATAATGATTACACTGGATCCTTCTGACTCTTGAGCGGGCAGTATCTTGTCTTTCCTGAGAATGCTGCATATTCTAGATCTGGGTCTCTTTCCTGCCTGCAGTGTGTTAGCCAGCATCACTGTCTGAGAGCTCAAAGAGTATCTGATTTCTAGACCCATCTAATATCTCCTTAGATCAATGGACTCAGTTTTTTAAATGAAAGAGTTGCCGCAAGGGACACATGATCAAGGTATGTACTGATTTCTCAAATTAATTGCATTATCAGGAAACTACTGGCCCTATGGGGTGCCCGGAAAAAAAATCTCATAAATGAGCAGCTAAGGAAACGACTTGGCAGTCATATTCTTTAGGGGTATGGTGATGTCCTTCAAGATGTGGCATGTATTTGGAAACAATGGCTATTCAGTGGTACTTTGTCTTTGATAGCTAGAATAGATTGGGCCAGGGATCAAAATGGTCTCTCTTACCATCACTTCTGGTTGTGGAAGTGCTGGGTCAGAAGGTATGTACATAATTAAAATAATGTCAGGTGGTTCTCCAGATGGCTGCACCTATTTACGCACTCCCACTAGCAGCGCTGAATGGTCCTCATAACCCCTCATTGCCCGCTAACAATTGGTATCACCTTGCTTTCTGAGTTTTGTCTTATTGTGAGGAAAGAGCGTGGGCACAGGGAAGGGACATCATGGTTAGGAGCCTAGCAAACCTGAACTTGTGTGAGTCTTTTCCCTGCCACCAGTTGAAGAGGAGCAAGATGTAATCATTTTAGGACTTCAGATTAGTTGAACTTTCAGATAACTGAGAGGGGCAGCAGGATATAATTGGACTGAAATAGGAGGGAAACTTAGAACCGTTGCTCAGTTCTACCCTTAATTTTAGCCCTAGGGACAGTTCTCTCGCTCTGGACATTTCCCCTCCTATGTTAAATGGTGAGAATAATTCCTGTCTTCTCTTTCTCCTCATTTGCTAGGGAGTGAATGCTCAGGTGTTATATCTGAGAAGGTTTCTTGAAATACCAGTGCTTTAGAACCCTGGGGTGTCTAAGCAGATACAGGACTAAGTTTTGGGGAAAGAACACAGGTAGGACAGTGCGAAGCCAGTAGGAAGTTTATTTTACTGTCCACACAGATGCCTACAAACGCAGGGATAGCAGACTTTCCAGATCAGGGTGTTATGATGACAATGCGTGTGACACAAACTTCATAACCAGTGGAGGGGTACAATTCCACGTCAGAAGGGCATATATTCTCCTCTGACACAACTTGAGCCTTCCGTGTTATGATCGCATTTTCTGGAGAGAAGAAGCAAAGCTGTGTCAGGCAACTGGACTCCACTTCTGGTCTTCTCACTTGGGCTCCACCCACAAACCCTCCTATCCTGCCTTTGTGTGTGTGTCTGTGTGTGTGTGTGTGTGTGTGTGTGTGTGTGTGAACAAATGCTTACTTTTTAAAAAAAATTTATTTATTTTTGGCTGCTTTGGGTCTTCATTGCCGTGCGTGGGCTTTCTGTAGTTGCGGCAAGCGGGGACTACTCTTCATTGCGGTGCGCGGGCTTCTCATTGTGGTGGCTTCTCTTGTTGTGGAGCACGGGCTCTAGGTGCGCAGGCTTCAGTAGTTGTGGCACGCGGGCTTCAGTAGTTGTGGCTCATGGGCTTAGTTACTCCGCATGTGGGATCTTCCCTGACCAGGGATCGAACCTGTGTTCCCTGCATTGGCAGGCAGATTCTTGTCCACTGTGCCACCAGGGAAGCCCTATCCTGCCTTTTACTGTTTCTGATGCTCAGTCCGTTTTACTGTTTCTCAATCTCCTATACAAGGCACAGCTGTTACAAGCCCATCTCCCTTCCTTCACACTGAACCCCTTGCCCACACTTCCTCTGCGTCTTGTGTTTCATTCTTACTCCAGTACCTTATTCCTTTTGCTTTCTGCCATATCTTGGTTTCTCCTTTTCACTTTGACCTCTCCTCTCATTCCCCTTTATCAGACATTAATGTTCAGGCAGGAAGTTTCTTCACTTACCAGATGCTTTTATGTCCCAGAAGAAGTTTTTGATACTACACAGACAGCTGGTGTCATCAAAATTACCGTAAGGAAAACTGATGTTGGAGGTTAGGGCTGTGGCTTTAACCTGAGGAGAAGAGGATGGGAAGGCTTAAAGAGAGTAGATCTAGCTAAGGCAGCCCTGGGGTAACCATTAAGCAAAATAAGCATGTTTTAGGCCAACACAGGAAGGGGGCACCAGGGTTTTCCCCCAGACATCACCCCTTAACACATTCAGGGCCATACTCGACTTTAGTTAGGTTTTTTTTTTTTTTTTTAAATCAATTTTTAAATTTTTGGCTCTATTGGGTCTTCACTGCTGCACGTGGGCTTTCTCTAGTTGTGGCGAGCAGGGGCTACTTTGCCTTGCTGTGCGCGGGCTTCTCATTGTGGTGGCTTCTCTTGTTGCGGAGCACAGGCTCTAGAGCCCAGGCTCAGTAGTTGGCACACGGGCTCAGTAGTTGTGGCTGTCAGGCTCTAGAGCGCAGGCTCAGTAGTTGTGGCACACGGGCTTAGTTGCTCCGTGGCATGTGGGATCTTCCCGGACTAGAGCTTGAACCTGTGTCCCCTGCATTGGCAGGCGGATTGTTAACCACTGCACCACCAGGGAAGTCCTAGTCAGCTTTTTTATATTTCTCTTTATCTGTCGGGTTCCACTTTAACGTGCATTGTTAAGATGTTTTCTTGGGGGGCTTCCCTCGTGACGCAGTAGTTAAGAATCTGCCTGCCAATGCAGGGGACCCATACCACGATCTCTGGTCCGGGCAGATCCCACATGCCACGGAGCAACTAAGCCCATGAGCCACAACTACTGAGCCTGTGCTTTAGAGCCCGTGAGCCACAACTGCTGAGCCCGTATGCCACAACTACTGAAGCCCGAGCACCTAGAGTCCGTGCTCTGCAACAAGAGAAGCCACTGCAATGAGAAGCCCGCACACCACAACGCAGAGTAGCCCCGGCTCAGTGCAACTAGAGAAAGCCCGTGCACAGTAACGAAGACCCATCACAGCCAAAAATAAATAAATAAGTTTATAAGAAAAGGAAATTTTATATCAACAGAACCAACAGAACCACCTTAAACCATAAACATTTCAATGCACCTGAGGAGTTTGTAGATTCTTCATTCTTGAGGAGCCTCCTTCTTTGGTTCCTAGTGGTGTCTAGGAATTTGTATTTATTTAGCTCTGTAGGGAATTTGGACACATGGCTGTGTTTGGGAACTTTAGGTACCACTCTGCATTCAGGCCACACATCACAATCTGATACAAAAAGGAAATGGAGGCGAAGAGAATAGTCAAGTATTCCTCTTCAGTGAAGACTGGGTTCAGGACCAGGAGACTTACTTTCTGTTTCCCAGAAACTCCTGGCTAGACTCCTTTGGGTAGGACAGGAGGGAATTCAGTTCCTTTACTACAGTGCTTCATAGCCCCATTTTCCTGTGGTAAACCCCAGATTTCAGAGAGATTCCATTTCTTGTGCCAGTTGCTTTAGTACTCAGTGTACCGCAAAGGGGTGTGAAGACTTAAGTATCTTCCAAATGCATCCTGTGTGTAAATGAATTTAGGTTTGGTAGGATGACCAGTTTAGCTAGAGTGACTGATCATCTGGTTTGCCCCAAAGTGAGGAGCTTACTGGGATGAGGGGCTTTTGGTGCTAAAACCAAGAAACTCCTGGGCAAACTGGGATGGTTGGTCTCCCTAATGAGCACAGCTTATTTCACCAACTTGCTGCCCCTCAGGGCTAAGTAGAGTGATCTCTATATCTGAACTTGGCCGCACTAAGGGTTTCTTGCTGCCTCCATTATACCAGCTTGTCAAAATTCTAAATGGTTTCTTCCAGGACAGGACATCTGGTCACACTACAGAGGGTGCCGCCAGAATCACAATCCAGAAACCCAGTGTCCCATCCCTGTTCCTGTAGAGAAAACTCCCGAGATTTGCTGAGTGGTCTTGCTCCTGCCCATACCCTGGATGCATTTCCTACTTCATTCTGCTTGCCCCAGTTTTCTTGCTTCTGTCAAACACGGACCCTCAGTGAGCTGGCTTCTAAACCTGTGCTCCCAGGTCTCAGTGTTTGTGGGGTGACTGGTCCTTGCCTCCACTTTGGGCTTCAGAATAGGAAAAATGTCTGAGCTGCTGGGTCAGTGCAGCCTCAGACCATAGGGCCAAGGATCCGTGACCACGGCCTCTAATCCTTCCCTGAGTCTTGCCAAAGCTTTCCAAAGTATTGTTGGAACTTGCAGACCTGCTAAGGCTTCTCTTCTAGGAGGGAAGGTGTGAGAAGATGAAGTTTACAGAGCAGAAGTCTAACAAAGGTGTTGACTATGGACAGGATGTGGATCAGAGCTTTAGAGCAAAGGCTTCCCTGGTGGTGCAGTGGTTGAGAATCTGCCTGCCAATGCAGGGGACACGGGTTCGAGCCCTGGTCTGGGAAGATCCCACATGCCACGGAGCAACTGGGCCCGTGAGCCACAATTACTGAGCCTGTGCGTCTGGAACCTGTGCTCTGCAACAAGAGAGGCCACGATAGTGAGAGGTCCGCGCACCAGGTTGAAGAGTGGCCTCCGCTTGCCGCAACTAGAGAAAGCCCTAGCACAGAAACGAAGACCCAACAGAGCCAAAAATATAAATAAATAAATAAATAAATAAATAAATAAATAAATAAATTTAAAAAAAAAAAGAGCTTTAGAGCAAGACTAATTGTTACTTACAGCCTATATGTACGCTGGGAGCCTTGTTTCCATGGGCAACCTAGAAGTGCCCAGCAGCAATGTGAGGGAAATTGATGACTTCCTAAGAGGAGAGAAATGGGACTTGGCATGGGGTTCATGAGAGCTCCTGGGACCAGAGTGAGTTCTGGGAAGTCGAAAGAGTTTTCAGGAAGGGGTATGCAGATTTCTAGGCTAGGAGAGGAGCCCTCCCCCCAGCATTTTTGTGAGGAGGAGAAAGACTTTGCTCATGTGTCTTCCTGAGATTTGTTGGTCCTCAGCTGCAGGCGGAGAATCAGGAGCAGGGAAGCAGGGCTGGCCCTGAGCCGGAGGTGGAGAGAGTACATGCTGGAAAAGATGGAATGTGACGTCCTAGAGAAGTAGGATCCCAGGTGCTCAGCACACTCTATGTGCAGATCAAAGACGTGGAGAGCTGCCAAACACATTCATGTTGTCAATCACGCAATTATCCTTCCCACTCATGATCTTTCCTTGCTAAGCTGAAGTTTGTTTTTCTATGGAAAAAGTCAATATTCAGCTAGAGCGTTAGAGTCTGGGAGGGGAATTAGATTATCCTTCCTCATTTTCTCACTATCAGAGTTTCTCAGAATGGCCAGGACCTCAAAACATATACCAACCCTTCCCTAGTTAACAGAATGATTTCTTTCCGCTCGTTATTCCATGCCTGTCTGTCCTGCTATATGTAGCCTTAGCTTCAGTCACTGCTCCCCTAGTCTCTGGAGCCAGAGAACCCAGCTATGGTAGCAGATTTCAGATCACAGTCTAGGACACATTTGCTTGATCCTCTTATAGGAAGTTCAAGAGAACATGTTGTTCAAATAATTTCTTGGGGCTCTAGGATGGTCAGGGCCTCCCCAAGGGCCACAACCAATTGTGTGAGGGGAGAACTAGAGATGGGCTGCTCTGGATGATGGAAAAGTGAGGCCATAGCACTCATAGCACTGGGTGACTGGAAGATGTTTGTGATTGTTGAGTCCTTCTTAACTTCAGAGGTAATGATAAGTCCTATAGATGCCCAAGATCCCCAGCTACCCCAGAGTTCCCAGTGCAGGCAATATTTTAACTCTAGACAGTTTCTGTAAATAGCTGGCATCCCTTAATCAGACATCTTAGCACAAAAGAATCTGCTTATTTCACTATTGATGTGGCCACTTTCTTACTCTTGTGTTGCAGCACAAGGTACATAGGAAGACCTACAGTGGGAAGGATTCTCTCCATTATAACTGAGCCCAGTGTCCAGAGATTACTCTGGCCCTGGCATGAGTGGATTCTCTCCCTGGGATGGGAGGGAGACTGGGTCTTGCTGGCACTGACATTGTGATAGTTTTCTTTACTCAATTAAATCTATTTCTTAGCCTATGATATATGACATTGGGGAATTTGTTCCTATCCTTTGCATGACAGATGGCAGCCCAGGAAGATTCTCTCTGGCATGAATGTGAAAATCAGGGTTCTGGGAATTACCTATGTGTACGTCTATAGCCAGAATTTAGAATTAAATTCTAGGTGTATGCCTCTGTTTCTGAATGTATCTTTATTTTTAAACAAACAAACAAACAAACTTTTGGCTGCATTGGGTCTTCGTTGCTGCACGTGGGCTTTCTCTAGTTGCGGCGAGCGGGGGCTACTCTTTGTTGTGGTGTGCAGGCTTCTCATTGCGGTGGCTTCTCTTGTTGCGGAACACGGGCTCTAGGTGTGCGGGCTTCAGTAGTTGTGGCACATGGGCTCCGTAGTTGTGGCTCGTGGCCTCTAGAACGCAGGCTCAGTAGTTGTGGCGCATGGGCTTAGCCGCTCCACGGCATGTGGGATCTTCCCGGACCAGGGCTCAAACCCGTGTCCTCTTCATTGGCAGGTGGAATCTTAACCACTGTGCCACCAGGGAAGTCCCTGAATGTATCTTTATTCATTGCTCTCCCTGCTTATTCTACCCCTGCATTTCCCTTCTCATTCCTTTGCACCTGACATTATTCATGTCATTCCTCACTTATAACTTCAGCTATTATTGTGATCACATGCTTTCTTCTTTGTTTCCTTTCCATGTACTCAAGAACAGTGCTTTCATTCCACCTCGCCCTGGTCACAATGGCCCTCCTTCATAAACATTCTCCAGTGTTGTAATTTTCTTTACACCTGCTTCTTCTCTTATTTACTTGAATAATTTTCATCAGAGGGGCATGCTAGCTGAGATCAGTGAAGTAAGGCAAAAGAATCTAGGAAGTGTCCATGTGGGAAAATCCAGGAAGAGCTCCTTGCTGCTGTTTAACTCCCTTTGAAGGACTAGCCACATCCTTGAGGACATACCTCTAGCATATTCTCAAGGCAGTGCTCCAAAAGGTGCAGCTGACAATGGGTTGAGAGAATCTATTGAATCTGTGTTCTCCCATAGGGCAGCAGAGAACTGCAATATTCAGAACCTTTAGTGCACATGACAAATCTTATATATTGTGCAGGTCACGGCTAGTTTGATGGTTTATTTTGTATGTCAACTTGGCTAGACCATGTTACCTAGTTTTGGGTTAAGTACAAGTCTAGATGTCACTGTGAGCTATTTTTAAATCAATAGACATTGAGTAAAGCTGATAATCCTCCATAATGTGGGTGGGTCTCATCCAATCAGGTGAAAGCCTTTAGAGAAAGGACTGAGGTCCTCAAGGAAGAGGAAATTCTGCGTCCAGAATGCCATCAGACTTGATTTGCAACAGCAGCTCTTCCCTGGGTCTTCAGTGTGCTGGCCTGCCCTGTAGATTTCGAACTGGCCAGTCTCTACAATTACCTGATTCAGTTCCTTAAAAAAAAATCTCTCTTTTCATATATACACACCCTGTTGGTTTTGTTTCTCTTTTGAGAACCCTAATACAGCTGGTGTTTGGAAAGGGATAATATATATTGAAAGGGTTGGAATTCGTATTGGTTAATTGGTATATTTGAAACCTTGCGTTGAAATCGGTTTCTAAACACATGATATAGCAGACATTTCACCTGGGAAGGGCTGATGAAGAGTGGAGAAGATATACCACTTAGGCACCTTGGGCTGAATTCTCAGTGCCATTTCTCTGGGCTTCAGGATGTTTCAGTGTTACTTTATTATGCGGTAAAGTTCTGGGATGTAAGACAGATTATTGCCTATTGAGCATAATTTTGAAAGGCACTACATAATGATATTCACCTCTATTTTAGTTTAAAAATTATTATTATTATTATTATTATTATTGAATTGAAACAGTGTAGGGAGATAGAGAATGATGGCAGAGAGGCTATCCTTTTTTTTTAATTAATTAATTTATTTTTATTTTTGGCTGTTTTAGGTCTTCGTTTCTGTGCTAGGGCTTTCTCTAGTTGCGGCAAGCGGGGGCCACTCTTCATCGCGGTGCGCGGGCCTCTCACTATCGTGGCCTCTCTTGTTGCGGAGCACAGCCTCCAGACGTGTAGGCTCAGTAGTTGTGGCTCACAGGCCTAGTTGCTCCGTGGCATGTGGAATCTTCCCAGACCAGGGCTCGAACCCATGTCCCCTGCATTGGCAGGCAGATTCTCAACCACAGTGCCACCAGGGAAGCCCTAAAAATTATTATTTTTTTAAAGTGATAGTCACATACTGGTCAAGGACATCATGGAAAATGATGGCCATGGAAAAATGGAACATGGGGAGGATGACTTAAGGACCAGTATGAATGACCATCATTTGTCTCTCACTCCATCACGTATGTTTGATTATAGGACTCCTGGGTACATTAGCCTGATTTGAACGTTTTCAGACATTGGTTAAATAATTCTGATGTAAACAGCAATGGATATCTGTTCTGGAAAGTGATGTGGTTTGAGAGCCATTAAGCCAGTTAATCATCACAGCATAGTTTCCTCAACTGCTACCCAAACTGCATAGAAGATCTGGATGGAGGGCTTCCCTGGTGGCACAGTGGTTAAGAACCCACCTACTAATACAAGGGACATGGGTTCGAGCCCTGGTCCGGAAAGATCCCACATGCTGCAGAGCAACCAAGCCCGTGCGCCACAGCTACTGAGCCTGTACTCTAGAGCCGCGAGCCACAACTACTGAAGCCTGCACTCCTAAAGCCTGTGCTCTGCAACAAAAGAAGCCTCCACAACGAGAAGCCCGCACACCGCAACAAAGAGCAGCCCTCACTCGCCGCAACTAGAGGAAGCCCGCGAGCAGTAACAAAGACCCAACTCAGCCAAAAATAAATAAATTTATATACAAAAAACTTCCTTTAAAAGAAAAGATCTGGATGGAGATGAAGAATATCAGGCAAACCTTGCAACAGCGTGTTTTCTTATACGTTTTCACTGGGTTTAGCTTAAAATCAGGAACTAGGCAAATACATCAGGCAAAAATCTATGTGTCCCAAGTCGGTTCCACAGTTGACACAGAGATGTCAATATTCATGGGGCTACATGTATCTGAAAATATCAATATTTCAGGGGCAAGATAGAGTCTAATTAGCGGCCACAGTTCTGTAAATGGTATGTACGAATGTTTTCAAAATGTTATGACAAAAGTTTGAGGATACTAAAAATAGAACTACCATACGACCCAGCAATCCCACTACTGGGCATATACCCTGAGAAAACCATAATTCTAAAAGAGTCATGTACCACAATGTTCATTGCAGCTCTATTTACAATAGCCAGGACCTGGAAGCAACCTAAGTGTCCATCAACAGATGAATGGATAAAGCAAATGTGGCACATATATACAATGGAATATTACTCAGCCATACAAAGAAATGAAATTGAGTCATTTGTAGTGAGGTGGATGGAATTAGAGTCTGTCATACAGAGTGAAGTAAGTCAGAAAGAGAAAAACAAATACCAATGCTAACACACATATATGGAATCTAAAAAAAGAAAAGGTTCTGAAGAACCTAGTGGCAGGGCAGGAATAAAGACGCAGACATAGAGAATGGACTTGAGGACACGGAGAGGGGGAAGGGTAAGCTGGGACGAAGTGAGAGAGTGGCATGGACATATATACACTACCAAATGTAAAATAGATAGCTAGTGGGAAGCATCCACATAGCACAGGGAGATCAGCTCGGTACTTTATGACCACCTAGAGGGGTGGAATAGGGAGGGTGGGAGGGAGATGCAAGAGGGAGGAGATATGGGGATATATGTATACGTATAGCTGATTCACTTTGTTATAAAGCAGAAACTAACACACCATTGTAAAGCAATTATACTCCAATAAAGATGTTAAAAAAAAAGTTTGAGGATAATGCCATCTTCTTCTCCATGTTATTGTTCAGAAAACCAAGCTAGCAGATGGCTCCTAAAGGGAAAAAATGAAACCAAAATTGTCATGTCTTTTAAGTAATGAACAAGTATAGTAGTTTAAGAAACCACATAGAGGCTGATAAAATCAGATTGTAAACCACTCAGGAGGCTCATAGTGAGAATGTGCTCAAGTGCAAGGGGAAGGGATTAAGGATTAGGGACAAGTTTGCCGCAGGCTAAATTTGCAAAGAGAGAGGTGTTCCTTTACCTGACAGTGCCGAAAGAAGGAAGAGGAAGTTAAGAGATGACCAATGAAAGAGGAAGAAAGAGGAAGTTAAGGGATGACCAAAAAAGGGAGTTATAGAAGCCAACAACGCATTCAGCAAGTACTGTGTGCATGACATTGTGCTAAGTATTTCACATACACTAGCTCACTTAATCTTCATAACAACCCCATAAAGTAGGTTTCCAGTTGTATCCCATTTTACAAGTGGGGGTATGGAGGCACATAGCAGATAAATATATTGAGCCCAGGTCCCATAGCCAGTAACTGGTAGAGCCAACTTTGGATCCAGGTTTTGTGGAATCTGAAAGTTTTGTTTTATAGTATTGGGAACCTCTTTCAGAAGTAGAATACAAGCTTACAAATATGAAATACAGATACAGGACCTTGGAAGAGGCTGTAAGTGAGGGGCCCTGAGTCTTCACATCATTAACTTTATAGTGAATACATCTTTTGATGGAGCCAGAATTTGAACACAGGCCTTCTGGTTCTAGAACCTGAGCTTTTAGTGATTCCACTGCCTACTGGTAAGTACAGGGCCCCAGTGAGCCCTCCCAAATGGAGTGTCCCAGAGTGGGTAGATACAAGGCCCACTCTAAGCACACGTTTTCCCTTCGATGGCCAACCATTCTAGGGTGTTTCCCCATAAAGTTGATGTGAACAATCTCAGCATTTATCCTTTCTTCTGTCTATCCATCTCTCCACCCATCATCCTCCCAATCCCTTCAGATAATCCATTCTACAAATATTGGTTAAGTACTTATCATTACAGAGAGGCTTTAGGTGATGGGCATGCAGAGATGAATATGACAAAGTATAGTGGGGGAGAAGAGTCAAAATAACAAATTTAGTAGGTCATGATCAGCACTGTAATAATAGTTTCTGTTTATTGAGGACTACTAAGTCTTTTGCAGGGTTAACCTAAATGGAACTGGCAGCCTTGGAACCTGTTTCTATATGTCCATATATTTTAAAAAGCATCCAAACAAACATACCTAAAAACAATAAAATACGAATGTGATTACAAGTTTGGAATAATATCATAGATTTGTATTCTTTTAGGAGAGATGGAGAAATTTTACACATTATATTCCACAGACACCTTTCTTAAGGTCTTCCCTGATCCCAACACTTCTCTCTTAATGGTAGCTGCTGGACATTTCCCCTTGTCTGTCTCACCTATGTAGTGTGGCCACCGCCACGGTGCTTCCCCATTTTTATCACCTTTTTATACACTGAGTACTTTTGATGTATGACCCTCCCTCCTAGTGCGAAAGACCTCAGAAGTAGAGTTCAGTTCCTTTTGTCTCCTTTTCTCATGAGAATCACACACCCTGGAATTACCATGTATAGCGTCTACAAACACCAAAAATAACAGCAAGAACAAATACTTACAGAGCGCTTACTATACATCAGACTCTATTCTAAGTGCTTAGCATATTAATTCACCTATTCCTTAAGCAATCGTGTAATTTAAGTATTATCCCATTTTATGGATGAGGAATTTGAGGCCTAGAGGGATAAAGTAACTGGCTCCAGTTGGCAAAATTAGTAATGGACAGAGTTGGGGTTCAAAACTAAGTTATCTGATACCAGATCCTAAGTCCTTAAGCACATTAACTGTGTCTTAATGTGACAACATTATAGCTGAGGAAAGGAAACTCAGCAGAGGTTCAATAACTTGTTCAAGTCATACAGCCAACAAATAAAAAAGATGATATTCACATATGATATCACTTTTATATGGAATCTAAAAAAATGATACAAATGAACTTATTTACAAAACAGAAATAGGCCCACTGACATAGAAAACAAACTTACGGTTACCAAAGGGGAAAGGAGTGGGGGAGGGATAAATTAGGAATTTGGGATTAAAAGATACACACTACTATGTATAAAATAGATAACCAACAAGGCCCCACTGTATAGCACAGGGAATTGTATTCAATATCTTCTAATAACCTATAGCGGAAAACAATCTGAAAAAGAATATACGTGTGTGTGTGTGTTTATATATATATCTGAATCACTTTGCTATATACCTGAAACATTGTAAATAAACTCTACTTCAATAAAAAATAAAAATTAAAATAAAAAGGTGATATTCAGACCCAGACAGAAGCAAATCTAGAGTTGGTACTCATAATGACTATCTTAAGTTGCCTCCTAATTAATAAAAGCATGAGTGCTATAAAAATTGCACAGAGGGCATTTAACTCATACTGAGGATGTAATGAATTTCCAGAGGAAGCTGCAACCAAGTTGAGTTTTGAAGTGTAGCAATGTGAGTCCTAACCAGCCTGATATAAGCATAAGTGTGTGCGCGTGTGTGTGTGTGTGCGCGCGTGTGTGTGTATCAGCAACTGTAATGCTTGCTGCCTTAAAACCTGTCAGAGGTGAGAGAGGGCAGGGGTGTGACTCTGTTATTAAACACTCTGTCATCTTTAATGTCATTTCTAAGGTCATCTTGGCATTAATATCTAGCTGGTAAAAGGTGAGAGAGAGAATTGAGGATCGAGGGTTATGGAGGATTTTTTTTTATGGGCCAGATTTGGAAGTAGTTTACGTCATTCATCCTATATTCCCATGGTCACAGCTTAGTCATATGGCCACACCACACTGCAAGGGAGATGGGAAATGTAGACCACCTGTGTGCCTAGGAGGAAAAGGAAATGGTTTTGGTGAAACTGCTGTGTTACTATATACATATAGTGTGTGTATCTTCATTACTAGTAGATAATACCAAAATGTTTTCCAAAGTTGTACCAATGTGCACACCAGCAGGGTGTAAGAATTCCCATCTCATTATAACCTCAGCGATATTTGATATTGTCAGTCCTTGGCTATTCTGGTGGGTGTAGTGGAGCTCATACAAATTTTACTTAGAGCTTTTGTAATTATCGTATGTTTCCTGGGTATTGTATATTCCATTTTTTAAGGTGCCTGTTCCAAGGTTCTTCTCCATTTTTCAGTTGGGTTGCTTGTCTTTCCTTATTGATTGCAGGATTTCTGTATATATTGCCTTTTGCTCTTTTAATAATGTCTTTTGATGAACAGACGTTCTTAATTTTAATGTGTACATGCATCAATGTTTTGCTTTATGGTTAATGTTTTCTCTACTCCAAGTTCATGAAAATACTCATTTTAATTATCTTCTAGAAGGTTATTGTTTTGTTTCTTTAGACATTTAGATCTACTATTCACTAGATGGCTTTTGTGTTTGATGTGAAAAGGGACCAAGATAAATATATTTCCATATATTCAATTATCTCTCTACTGTTGTTGAAAATTTTATTTTCTAATGGCTTTGCGATGCCAACCTCTTTGCATATCAGATGTCCATGTTTTATCATTGTTCTATTTGTTTTCTGTATACCAATTTTACTCTCTTAATGATTCTAATGTTAAGACAAAAATTACTTATGTCACCTTCTCCAGTAATTCTTTCAGATCAGCTCTTCAAGATTTTATCTTGTCCTTATTCTTGACCATTTGCATTTCATGCATATTTAAAAATCAGCTTGTATAATTCTGCAAATAAAAAGTTGGTATTTTGATTTGGAATACATTGATTCCATAGATCAGTGTTGGGGGATTAATATTTTCACAGTATTGAGTTTAGAGTCTATGAAGATAGTATATCTTTTAATTTATTTAGGCCTTCTTTAATTTCTCTCAGTAATATTTCCTGTGGAAAATCTTTTGTTAGATTTTTTTTCTTGGGTACTTGACGTTTTATGCCACTGTAAATGGTATGGTTTATAAATGTTCATATTCCAATAGTTTGTTATTGGTATATAGAAATATACTTGTTTTTTAAATTGATCATGTGTCCAGAAATCTTGCAGTCACTTAGTAATTCTCATAATTTCTCATTAATTCTTTTGAGTCTTCAAGATCCACAAATACATCACTTACAAATATAACAAGTTTTTTATTCTTACCGTATACTTTTATATCTTTTCCTGACTTATTAAACCACTCAGAATTTCCGGTCCAGTGTTCCATAGGAGTAACTATAAAGGATGCCCGGTGGTGTTTCTGGTTGCAAAGTGAAAGCTGCTAATAGTTCAATGTGAAATTTAATACGTGGTGTGGATTTTTGTAGGTATTCTTTGTAAGATTAGAGAATTTCCCTTTCATACTAATTGTGGTATGAAATACCACAGGCAGAATAGTGCCTCCACTCCCCAAAGATGTCCAAGTTCCCCCCGCCACAGAACCTGGGAATGTTTTACACGGCAAAGGGACTTGGCAGATGTGATTAATGTTAAAGATCTTGAGATGGGGAGATTAGCCTGGATCTTGCAGGTGGGCCGAATATAATCTTGTGAATTGTTAAAATCAGAGAATATTTCTTAGCTTGGGTCAGTTAGAAAGATGTGAAGATGGAAGAAAAGTCAGGGAGACGTAACATGGCTGGCTTTGAAAATGGAGAAAGGGAACCGTGAGCCAAGGCATCAGGACAGCCTCAGCTGGAAAAGGGAAAGAAATGGATTCTCCCTTCATGCCTCCAGGAAATAATGCAGGCTTTGGATACCTTGATTTTAACCCAGTGAGACCTGTTTGGGACTTCTAACCTACAACAGTCAAAGGTAATACATTTGATTGTTTAAACCACTAACGTTGTGGCAGTTTTTCTGTGGTAGCAATAGAAAACTAATTCACTAGTGTAATAAGAGTTTTAAAAAATCAGAGAGAATACATTTTATCAAATTTTTTTGTTTCAGTTGAGATGATTGTATGATTTGCACCTTTATTTTAATATGGAGCATTACATTGCTTTTTGAATGTTAAAACAACCTTTCACTGAAGACACAAACTCAGACACAGTATGTTATATATAATATATATGCACATATATAGATATGTAAACATATATAGATACATGTAGGTGGATATAGATATATAGATAGGTAGATAAATAGATGGATTTAGTTTGATCGAATTTTCTTGGTATCTTTGCTTATCTGTCCATGAGTGATATCGACCTGTAATTTTACTTTCTCATAATGTATTTGTCAGAATTTATCTGGGTTAGGCCGGTCTCAAATTGAGTTGGGAAGTATGGTTCTTCTATTCTCTGAAATAATTGTGTGTAATTGTTATTTGTTCCTAAAATACTTGGTAGAAGTGGTTGGTGAAGATAACAGGGCTTGGTGTTCTCTTTCTGGAAAGATTTTAAAGTATAGTTTCAGTGCATTTATAATTAATTATTGGATTATTCAGACTATTCTTCACTTTTTAAAGCCGTGTTTTATTAAGCTGTGTTGACAAAAAGAAATTTGTCTATGTCATATTATTTTTAAGATTTATTGGCATAAAGTTGTACATATATTCTGATTATATTGTTAATGTCAGCAGGATCTGTAATTATATCCCTCACATGTGTATTTTTTGTCCTTTTAAAAATTAGTCTCACCAGGTATTTATTAATTTTATTAGCCTTAAAGAAACTCTTGACATTGTAAATTTTTTTTAGTTTATGCTTTTATTTCTCTCATTTATTTATTACCACTTTATGTTTAATTTGCTTTCCCCCCTCCCAATTTCTTGGGATGCATGCTTGATTGATTTTTGTCTTCTTCTTTTGTTATATATATAACAACAACAACAACAACAACAACAAAATATATATATATATTTTTTTTAAAGCTATAAATTTGTTTCAAAGCATAGCTTTAGCTGCATCCTGTAAGTTTATATGTTGAATTTTAATCATCACTTAGTTTAAAATATTTTCTAATTTTCATTGTGATTTCTTCTTTGATATATGTCTTATTTAGGAGTATGCCTTTCTTACTTTCCAAATATAGGATTTTTCTTAAGGTTTTACAGAGGTAATAGTTGATATACAAAAAATACTGTACATATTTAATTATACAGTTTTATGAGTTTGGACATATGCATATACCTGTGAAACTATCACCACAATCAAGGTACTGGATATAGAATTTTTTATTTTTGACTTTAGCTTATTTATATTGAATTTGAAGGGTATACAGTAAGTGGTAGAAAGAATAATGGCACCTCCAATTGTCCATGTCCTAATCTCTGGAACCTGTATGTTACCTTGTATGGCAAAAAGGACTTTCTAGATATCATTAAATTAAGGGCCTTGAGATGGGGAGATTATCCTAGGTTACCTTGCTGGGCTCATTGTGATCACAAAAGTACTTATAAGGGAAAGAATGAGGCAGGAGTGTTAGAGTGAGAGGAGATAGGATGACAGAAGCAGAGGTCAGAGAGATACAAGGAAGGGGCCACAAGCCAAGGGATGTAGGTGGCTTCTATTGACAGAATCTGGAAAAGGAAATATTACATTCTCCACTAGAGTCTCCAGAAGGAACACAGGCCTGCTGACACCTTAATTTAGGACTTATAAGCTCCAGACCTATAAGATAATAAATTTGTATTGTTTTAATCCACTAAATTTATGGTAACTTGTTACAGCAACATTGGGAAACTAATATATGCTGCATAATTTCCATCATTTTATCCATATTGAAATGTGTTTTTTTAGTGTCTATGATGTTATTTGTGTGCTTGAAAAGGATGTGTATTTTTGAGTGTCATGTTTTTTCTGTATCTAATAGGTCAAGTTTTAGAAAATTGTCATCAAATAGTCTACTTGCTTACTAAATTTATATTAATTTTTTCTATAAATTACTAATAGTAGTGTGCTGGAATCTTTTTACAGTCAGAGATTTTAATTTCTCATTTCTTTTTATTCTGTAAAAGTTTGCTTTATGCATTTTGAGCCTGTGTTATTAGGTATATATACATTCAAGATAGTTATATTTTCCTGTTGAACTAAACTTTTGTCAATAAAATTTTATTTTTTTACTTTAGTAATTTTTTTGGCTGTAAGTTCTATTCTATCTCATATTAACATAGTGATATGAGCTATATTTGGTTAGTTATTGTCTGTTAAGTCCTCTTATATGCTTTCATTTTCAGTATTTTCATACTCATATTTGACATGTATGTTTAATAAGAAGTATGTCATTGAGTTTTGGAATGCTTATACAGTCTGAAAATATTAGTGTTCTAATTTAGGTATTTAATTAATTTACACCTGGCATAATAATTGATATATTTGGGTTTCAACTAGTATCAAACTATATAATTTATATTTTTCTATCTCCTCTATGTTCCATTTTCCATTCTTTTTTGTTTTCTTTAGAATTGATATCACTTCTTATTACTCAGTATCTCTTCTGTATTAGCTTTCGTGTTATATAGGCTATTACTGTTTTTGTGGTTATGCTAGAAATTTTAACATGCATATGTAACAAGACAGAGTCTAATATTAATTATGTCAACTTTCTCTGAACAGTACAAAGCCTTAGATAATTTTAATTCCTTTACCTGTACCCACAACTTTGTATGCCATTGTTGTGGCATGTTTTAATTCTCTTTATACATTTTTGAATACAGTTTTCCTGTAAACATTTTTATTGAGGTATAACATACATAAAATGCCCAGATTTCAAGTAGAGCTTGATGAATTTTTTTACAAAGGAATACCCCTCTGAAACCACCATCCAAATTAAGATATAGATTATTCCTTGTACACTAGAAACCTCATTTGTGCCCCCTTCAAGTCAATAGCCCCAGCGTTAAACCAAAATTCCTATTTCTATCATCTAAGACTGTTTTTTTCTTTTCCTGAACTTCATATAAATAGAATCTGTCTGTCTGTCTGTCTATCTATCTATCTATCTATCTATCTATCTATCTATCTATCTATCTATCTATATCAATCTCCACTTGTTGGCTTCTGGGCTTCTTTCTATCAACATAATTTCTGTAAATTATTGCACTTAGCAGTAATTAAATCTTTTCCATTGTCGTTTAATATTACATTATATAAACGTACCATTATTTTTCATTCTACTCTTGATGCGCAATTGAGATTTTTTCCCCCATTTTTGCTATTTTGAAGAAAACTGTTATTTTTTTTTCATACATGCTTTTAGTATAGACCAGAACCTAGTTGCAACACTTACAGATCCCTGTGGCCCTGCCCAGGTCCAGCTCAGAGCTCTGCCCCAGACACAACTTGCTACCACAGATCCACTCATTTATCTTGACTATATACAGTCAGAGCTACTATACTGTGACATATGTATTCCTAAAAATTACTACGCTATGCAAAATGTCACAACAAAACCCATAAGACTTATGAGAAAAATGGAAGTAAGGGCATAACACTCAAAAACATTGTCAGTAATACATAAAGGGAGGAACCTAATAAAAGAATGGTATAATATTACATATGTCAGATGGTTAAGAAATATAAATATAAACACTACAATAAATATGACACAACCTTAAAAGAATACATGATGTTTGCTTGTGGAAGTAGATATCAGAGGGTGGCAGCTTGTGAGTTATTGTGAAATGGTGGGAGGAGGATTATCTGAAATCAGACAGAAAGTTGTAACACTGGATGTGGGTGGGTAGGTGTGATTCATTTTCCTTGCTTTGGTATTGGCTCCTGATCTTTTACAACCCTTAAATCCTTGAGCATGTTTTTTTTGCCTTTGGATTATAGGTCTTTTAAGGTTTATAATGGAGGCCTGTTTCATCAAAATTGCAATTTTTGATCCAATATGTAGCCTCCTTCTTCAATTAACTTTAGTGTCACTGCTGGAAAGTGACACTTTCTTTTTGTGGCTTTTTTATCTGCATTCATGGTTTCACCTGAGAGCTGAAGGCTTTGGAAATTGTAGTGATATTTGAAGTCATCAAACTAGCAACTAATAGCACTAAAAGGAGCCACTTCTGCAGAATTTGGTAATTTCTATTTAAAGTTCTCAGATATAAATAGTATTGTCGTTTTTTAGTTTGCATTGCTTGGCATTTTGAGCCAGGTCACTTAGATATGTTTGGGATGTTGAGTGTGTATTTATTTATATAGAAAAGTTTGTGAATACAAAGGCATAATAGAATACAACCTTGTAGGATAACACACCCAGTGAACTGGGGTAGCTGGTAGACCTTTGAGGTATGTGAGTGTGTTTTGTGTATTCCTGTGTGGATTGGTTCAGCTGGGTGCAGTTTCTACTTCATCTTGTGGTTCTTGCTGGTGAAACTGTCTGCAAGGAAATGTGAAATTCTCATTATGCTCAAATTGTTTTCCAATAAATCAATCAAACTGAAAAAATTCAAGTTTTCGAAACAAGTGTTACAGCACAATTGACTGTATTTGAGAATGGAATAGACCAGTCATGAAGCATCCATATTCAAAGGGTATCCAGTTGTTCAGCTTTAGCTATTGCCAAGAAAGTTCTAGTATTCATCCCAACAGCAATGTGTTCTGTGGCTCTACATCCTCACCAGCAATATTTTGTCACTTTTTTTTTCCCCTTAGCTATTCTGTAATGTGTGCAATGAAATCTGATGGTAGTTTTTATTTGTATTTACCCAGGGACAAATAGTAATAAGGCCTTTATCATAAGATTATTGCCCATTTGTACACACTCAATTGTGGAATACCTATATAAGTCTTTCCCATGCTATTATATATTCTTATTCATTTTGGATCAGGCAAAGTAGCAGAGTAGTCAAGAACACAGGTCTTGAAATCAGACAGACTTGAGTTTAAAGCCTTGTTCTGCCTCTAACTGGTAGTGTGATTCTGTACTAATTTCTTTACCTTTCATATTAAGTACTCAAAAATGTTACTTATCCCTATTTTTAATGGAAGCTCATAGTTTCATCACATGGATGTACCATAATTTTCATGAAGAAAGTATATCAAGGGATTTATCTCAGGTTGGAACCAGAATAGTTATTATGGCACAAGGTCTTTTGGAACCTTTCTCAGATTTGAGTGTGTGGTCAAATATTTAATAGTGGTTAGAGGATTCCAACTGTGGAGGAGTTTGTAGGCCTGAATAATGCAGAGCTGTCGCTAGGTAACAAAATCATAGTACTTGCTTATTTGTAGAAGTTTGTGCTTCTATGAATATTTTGTCAGAATTTGCAAGATTTCTTCTTGTACAGTAGATTTCCTAGAAGAAGATAGGCCATTGTTCTCAATGTGACCTAACCCACAGAGATTTATTCATTCCACACAGCTGTTGACTAAGTCCAGGAACTGTTTGGCTTCAGGGATGTATATTTTCCTGAGTGTGACATCGACATTTCAGGACACTGCATATTTGGTGTTGTGTGAGAATAGAGTACCATCCCACCCCACAGACTGAGTATGTCACCCGTTCCCTCTTCAGTTATTAGGAAGCAATTTAAACTGTCAAACATTGCCTTTCGATTTGAGATGATTTTAAGTCTTTTTGATCTTTCCTTGGAATAATTATAGCTCCCATTCAGATGATGTCCCTTTTGGGTTAGTGATGCAAGAGTCAGAAGGATTTAATATAAGTCCTAGTTGCTCCTTGCCAGAGATGCCATATTCTTTGATTGGCTGACACTGTCCTCTCTTTGGGCCATTATACTTACGTGTATCATTTGGCAATCTTCAAATTCCTCTCGAATTATTATTTTTTCATCATCTCAAAGAGATATAGTACCTCAAAGTTGATGTTACTACACATGCTTATATAGTCACATTTTAAAAAATTTATTTATTTGGCTGTGTTGGGTCTTCGTTGCTGTGTGCGGGCTTCTCTCTAGTTGTGACGGGCGAGCGGGGGCTACTCTTTGTTGCAGTGCGCAGGCTTCTCTCTGCGGTGGCTTCTCTTGTTGCAGAGCACGGGCTCTAGGTGTGCGGGCTTCAGTAGTGTGGTGTGTGGGCTCTAGGGCGCGCTGGCTTCAGTAGTTGTGGCGCACGGGCTTAGTTGCTCCGCATGTGGGATCTTCCCTGACCAGGACTTGAACCTGTGTCTCCTGCATTGGCAGGCAGATTCTTAACTACTGCGCCACCAGGGAAGTCCCTATGGTCACATTTTTCATCAACCAGAGATTTTAGTGCCTGAGGTTGAGAAAACTGTATTCTTCACGTTGAGTTATACAAGGTACCATGTTCATGGAAGAATGAAAACTTCAGAATGATGTGAATGAAATAATGAAGAAAACTACATTCTTTATGGGGATGGGAACCTGGAAAGTACCTAGTTGGTTGAATCTGGAGAAGAAGGTTAAGGTATAAATGGGTCATGGAGAGGTGGGCAGAGGTCAAATTAGAAGGATTCGGGGTTCAGAAAGGAAGAAGTCTGAATGGCTCAGGTCCAGAAGAACCCGTTTGGCAGACTCTGTTTGCGCCCAAAGTAGAAGCTGTTTAATACTATGGCCGGTAGGCAAGTGTTGGGCTGGTTGTATCTTTAAACATAAAACAGATTCCTGGACTCCATACACATTGATTTTGATTTGGGAGTTTGGTAAAATGATGTAGGAATTTGGTATTTTGATAAAAACCTCTAGGAGATTCTGATGTGCTATCAATGGTATAGAAAACCTAAAATACATAGATTAGGGTGGAGGGTCATATTCTTAGGGAGCAGCAATTTGAGGGAAACCTGAAAGCTAAAAAGATAGCCAGGAAGATGGACATTTCCCAGCATGGTCTAAAACAAGCCTAAAGATATTGTAACCCTGCCCTGAGGTTCAATCCATTCTCCCCTGATTATGTTTTTAAGGAGTTTTTAGTTACGAATTTAGGCTGAAGCTCTAATGAAGTTAGAGCATTAGAATTTAATAAACCATAGGTTCTCAAATCCCCATGTGAGTAAGAATTGAGTAAGCAGTTAAAAAAAAAAAAACATTGAGGCCCATCTTAGAGATCTGAGTCAAAATCTCTGGGTATGCAGGGCTTTGGTATTTTAAAATTTAGACTAATGTACTTACGTTTCAAATACATATATTGTTTGTTAAGGAAATAGTTTGACGTGATTATTCCATGATTTTATTGACCTTGGAGGAAGCCATGTGGGAGCAAGACTGAGAGATGTAGGGAGGGAGATGAGGGAAGTATTTTTGTGTGCTTCTCCCCACTGCCCAACACCATCACACACAGGGACCCCACCTTCAGGCAAACTGCCTTGGATGTTATCAACAGGATGTGCATGTGCCATAGACAGAATCTGTGTTCCAAACAAACCGAGCTTCTGAATGTCCTGAACATGGTTTGGAGTCATCATTGATGGTGCTCTTTCTCTCGTAACCCACATCCAATCGACCGGTAAATCCTGTGGTTTCTGCCTTAAAAGTACCTAGAATGCCATCACATTTCCCATCTCTGATGCTACCCCCTCAGTCAAGCCCTAAGCACCCGTCACCTGGGCAGCATTTGCTAACAGTTCTCCTTGCTTCCACTTTTGCCTTCATATATTCTATTCTATGGGTAGGAGCCAGAGTGTGATCCTTTAAAAAAATAAGTCAGATTTTGTACTACCCCTTCAAAACAACAACAAACCCTTCCTGATGGCTTTCCATTACATGTAGAATAAATGTCAATTCCCCTCCCCTGTCATGGCCTAGGAAGCCCTAGGAGATCTGGTCACTAGAAAATTTTCCAATCTCAACACCTATTGCTGTTCCTCTTCCTTATTCTGCTTCATTTGCCTTGGCCTCTTGCTCTTCTTTAAACAATCCAAAGCAAGTTCTTGCTTCGGGGCCTCTGTCCTACATGTCAGCCTCTCCCTTAGGTGTGTGAATGGCTGGCTCACTCTGCTCAAATGTTTCACTTTCTGGGAGCTCTTCCATCATAACCTTTCTAAAATGGTCACTTCCAGACTCTTCACCCTTTGCCTTGCTTTATTTTTCTCCGTCGTGCTTATTCCCCAGCATTTTGCTATGTATTTCGTTATGATTTGTCCTCCAATAGGATATGAGTCTTAGGGGGCAAGGAATTTCTATTTCTCACTGCCTGCTTTTCCAGAAAACATAGAACAGAAACTGTCAAATAGAAGACAATCTTGACGATTTCAATGTAACCCAGCAGCTTTTTGGCATCTCCTGGGGGTATTTGCTGAGAACTTCCTACACCCTGCCCTTCAGAGCCCTCTGGGCTGGGAAGCAATATTCCCTAGCATTTATTCATGTACAAGGAGGAGAACATTGAGAAGAAATTGAGGCCTAAGAGAGACTGTCATGTGCAAATGCAGAAGAACCAAGAAAGCCTTAAAGTTTCCTCCCTTCCCAGCCAGCCCTGCCTGGGAGAATGGAACCTTCCATTAATCCTGTTCAAGGGACTGGCTCTCCACCTTTGGTAGGTGCCATAGTTCACCCCTCCACCCGTCTTCACTTCCAGAATCTGGCTCTTTCCAGGCATCCTAGGTTAGCAACCTTGGAACAAAAGATTAATTTTCTAGAAACTTGCGAAGCAGGCTGTTCTGTGTCACGTCTCTCATCCATGAACCACCCTCCCTTGCCCAGCAACAAGGAGGCCAGAGAACCAGCTGGAGAAGTGAGGGTCTCTAGTTCCAGACTCTCCTCTTTTGGGAGGCATGAGAATTCCTTCCCTTTCGTAGCTTTATGCTGTTAAGCTTACATTTCTAAACGATTTCTTCAGACTTCCAGTTCCAGAAACATGCTGGCCCTCTCCACGTGTTGTGGGAGTCTTTCCCTGGGGACGCTCATGGTTCCTGATGAGTTCATTGTGTGTGGAGCAAAGTGCAAACTGGGGACAGAGGTGAGGATTGAGAGGCCGAGCTGGAGGCGGATGAGGGACTCCGGCTTGTTTGCATCCAGGGAACTGAGTCTCTGGGGTGGGGGGTGGATTACTTCTGACTCCATTATCCAAGCCTGGCAGAGAGAGGGCTTTGGAGCAGGCCATCTCGGAGGCAGAGATAGCTCCTGTCCCTCTGGAATGGGAAAGAAACATGTTCTAGCCCCTTTTTACAGCCGGGTAGAAGCCACCCGTGTGTTTTTGAGCCGAGAGTCTGTGTGGAGATGGAGAAGTTGAGCTTGTCTGGCTTTGGACTCAGAGCTACAGCAAGCAGTGAACAGAGAGCTACTGAGGAAGGACGAGACAGGGGAGAGGGCTTCTGTTCCCCGTTCAGATGCTAAGCCGGGGGTCCCCTGAAGATACACACACAGTCACAATCGTGTAGTCAACACAGGCGCACACCATCACACATAGAGTCACACATACACATAGTTACACACACACACACACACACACAGCCACAGTCCCACACAGAGTCCCACCCCACAGTCACCCCCGCAGTTACACACTCGGCCACACAGTCACACCCCCATGGTCACACACACAGGGAGGTGGGCTACTCTCTGGAGGCAGAAGGGAGGTTCCCTTCCTTACGTATTGGCGTGAGCTTGGCATTTTCACATGGTTATGTGTCCGTCTCACAAAAGCTCCCATGAGATACGTATTATTAAACCAGTGTAACAGGTTAATTTACCTACGCTGACACAGGTAGGAAGTGGCCAGACTAAATTAACTTCTAGGTCTCTCTAACTGCCAAAGCCATCCTCTTCTCATTACACCGTGCTGCCTCTCACAGTTTAAAATTCCAGTTTAATCTCGGTGGCCGACCTGTGCTCCTAGAATTCAGGACTAATATCTACCCCAGCAGCTCAGCTAAGCCCAGGAGGATGAGCGAGCTTTGCCCTGTGGGGTTTCTGAAGGGCTGGGAGGAAGCGGTGGCTTGGGAGTTCCTTCAGGCCAGTTGGCAGGGGTTCCCCACACACCCTCTTAACCTTTCAAGATGTCCTTTTAGACAGATTCTGCTTCTACAGGGAAAATCAGTAGGATGTGCACAATGGCACATGTCATGAATATGTCCCCAGGACAGGAGACACACTGTTCTTCCTGGTTTTACACACTAAATAACGTCCTTATGTCAGAGGTCATTTTAATCCACCTGTCTTGGCTTTCTGGCCATTTTAACCAATTCAATCATGTGAAACAATTATTGCTGGCTTTCCATCTGCCAGCCTGGCACTGCCCTGATCCAAGCCCCTTGCCAACCTGTCTTACCTAACCCTGTCTTCTGCCTCGTGGAATCTGCAGGGATTGGACTCCAGACACTTTCCCTGGTTAGGTATTTGGGGCTCTGATTCCATTAGCGAAAGTTTACTGATAGAACCCCCCATTGAAGAGGGGTTTTGTCCATCTTGGTTGTACACAGAGAGAGCTTACCCACATTTTCCCTATAAATGTCTGCTTCCCAGCTCTGGATGAAATTTGAGAGAATTTAGAGAAATAACTGGTATGAGAACTATGGCATTTCTACCCAATTTCTTTATTCCACCAGTTTGAGCATGACCAGTTAATCCTATTTTTCCCAGAACTTTCTCAGTTGGGGCACTGAAAGCCTTGTGTCCTGGGGAAACCCCTCATTCCCAAGCAAACCAGGGCAAACCTCATTCCCCCTCTGTCACAGCTTCTAGATCACTATGTCCTTCAGCTCTTAGGATAGTTTGCAGGGGCCTCAGTTGGCTAAAAATGAGGTGGTGCCAGGGAAGTGCTAAAATAATCCACCCCAGAATTGCTTTCTTCCTTTCGGATATAATCCTTTAAATCTCCATTAGCGTCTTTACTATCATGGCCTTTCAGCTCAAGATGGCAAAATGGGGCCACTTGTTTGCTTTCCTTCTCTCCGTGAAATAAATGAATAGAACAAAACAAACAAACAACAACGACAACAAAAAGCAAAAAGAGAGGGATCCCTTAATTGTTAGGTCTCCCTCCTCTTTTCTGTCTCTTTTTCCCCAACTCCATGAACAAAGACTTTTTAAAAAATCGTTATGTATGGACACCTGCTTTCCCCTGCCTCAAATATCACTTTAGTGCTGAAATATGTGTCCAGCCCTGACTTCTTTACTGAGCTCCTGACCCTCCTTCCTGTCATTCACATTCATCTGGGCATGTCACTGACACTGTAACTCAGTATATCCCAAATATAGTCTACTCAAATAATCTCTTGCTCTTGTTGCTGACATCATTTCCCCAGCCCACCAGCTATGAAAACTAGAGCTTCTTTGTATAGAGCAAGAGAGATAGAAAGATGGATCAATCAGCCATCAACTCATTTGGAGGCCTTCCTTTATGCCCAGCCACCCTTCTTGCATGTCCTTCTTGGCCATATTATCAATAGTTCCCACCCTCAAAACTTTTCACTGCAATTACTAGAAGAGCTTCTAACTGTTGTATCTGTATTCTATTTCCTCCAAATCACATAATCTTAAAAACTACTACTAAATTAAGTTTTCTAAAGGGCCACTGCTCTGATTGGGCCACTTCATTGCTCAAAAATCTCCACAGCTCTCTGACCTGCCGAGGTAAGTAAAAATTCCTCTATCTGGCGTTCAAGGCCTTCTGCTTGCATTTACAGGTTCACCTACTGCCCTCCCATATAGACCCTGTACCTCCTAGCCACGCTGAACTTTTCATTGATTCCTAAACAGGCCCTGCTAATAGAGCTTTGCTCATCCTGGCAATCTTCCACAATGCCTTTGCACATTTCACATTTTTTTAAAATTAATTAATTAATTAATTTATGGCTGCGTTGGGTCTTCGTTGCTGCGTGCAGGCTTTCTCTAGTTGTGGCGAGCGGGGGGCTACTCTTCCTCGTGGCACGTGGGCTTCTCACTGTGGTGGCTTCCCTTGTTGCAGAGCATGGACTCTAGGCGCCTGGGCTTCAGTAGCTGTGGCACACGGGCTCAGTAGTTGTGGTTCGCAGGCTCAGTAGTTGTGGCTCGTGGGCTCTAGAGCGCAGGCTTAGTAGTTGTGGCTCACAGGCTTAGTTGCTCTGCAGCATGTGGGATCTTCCCACACCAGGGCTCGAACCCGTGCCCCCTGCATTGGCAGGTGGATTCTTAACCACTGCGCCACCAGGGAAGTCCCGGCACATTTCACATTTCTACCTGCATTCCTTTAGGTATTTCACATTCTCCCTTCTGTAGGAAATATATTCTAATCCTTCTAAATTGATATCATAACACACATTTTAAACCCTCAGTATTTTGAGTATACCTTTCTATGGAACCTATCACTTTACCTTGAATTATAGTTATCTGCCTAATTGTGTCCAAGGAAATATAAAGTTCTTAGAGGACTAACTTCTGCAGCACCTAACAGTGTTTTGCATATCACAGGTGTGCAATAAGCAGTTGATCTGTTGAGTAGTGAAAGATGGGTAGCACCCAGAAAGGTGGAGAGAACAGAAGGGCTCTAGGTGGTGAGATGTCTCAGCTGTGACCAAAGGTTATGGGGACAGAAGAAAGGGTAATTTACGTTGAATATAATGAGAAGAGCAAAGAATTTGCTTGTGTGGCTAGAGCAAAAGATTTCTGAAGGAGCATATTGGGAGATAAAGGTTAAAAAGTAAATTGGAGCCATATTGTAACAGGCTGCTTTGGACCCACACCAGTCCCTTAGAGGGCACCAGTCTACTGTGCCGTGTTACTGGACCTTCCATCCAAACTCTCTGACAGTTCCCTCTTCGAAAGTAGCCAAAACTGAATTCCCAATATGTTGAGTGAGGCACAGGCAGCCTTTGGATGTCATTATTCTACTGTGGACCATTGTTTTACACTCTATTACATGCACGAAAAGTATATAATGATTTGCCCTTTCCTTGACCTTGGATTCTGTGGTCAGGAACTAATGATTAGCTAAGTTGCCTGAGCTCAATACGGATCACTCAGCTACTGATGCTTATAAACACGCTGAACGCTTATAAACATTTTTTTTCTTGAGAACTCCATCTTGGAATCCTGCATCTTCCTGCTTCAATCTGAACTGACTACTCTATCCAAATAGTGAGTGTTAAATTGATGAGGGTAATTAACTATAAGAACAATTTTCAAGATTAATGAATAGAATGCAAAGTAACTGATGAGACTGATATGATTAAGTAAAGGAAATAAATACTCATAAAAAAAATAATCCAAACTATACTTATAAGAATATGAGCTCAGAGCTTCATGTAATACTTTGAGTTCCTTGAGGTCAAAGTCTGTGCTATATTCTCCTTCCTATCTCCAGTTTCTGGCATACAGTAGAGCTCAGAATTCTTTATGGAATAGGTGAATATGATCAAGAGATTTGGAAGAACAACTTTGAAGCATTGGGACCTGAATCACGGAAGGCACAACTCCTTACACTCAGCACTGGTTGGCCACTTGTGAAGAATCACGATGAGCTCTGAGCCCTGATTGTCTCCCCCCGGCCCAGACCTCAGGATAAACTGTAGGTGACCAGTTGGAGAAGGCGGAAAATAGGAGATGCAGAGGGGACCTTAATTATAGGCAGCCTGTCCCTAACTATACAACTTGCACAGGCTCTGGGGAAAAATAAAGGTTATCTTAGGATATTGTCTGTGCTCAATTTCCTGGAATTATCCTGAGCATGGCCCAGCTATGAGCTGCAGGCATAGGCAAATGATTGATATCTGGTCAGATGAACTTCCTTGATCTCGGAGAGATCTTGGAAAGGGTGAAAGGAGAGGACATGACAACATGCCCGTCATCACCGTGGCAACTGCCAACTCCTGGAAGTAGAGGGATGAATGAGATGCCCTCTGGCAAGTAAAGGGATATGAGGAGAAGGCTGAAAGAGAGAGGTGTATTGAATTAGGATTCTTAGCCCTCCACAGTGGCCAATGTTTCTATAGTGGCAGGGATAAGAATTGGAGGAAAAAAACTTCCTTTTCATCAAAATGTCTGAGCCCTACTTCCTGCCTTCACTGTGTGGGTTCACCCTTGGGCTTCTCCTATACCAGGAGGGGAGCTCCCCTTCTTCCCCTAGGTAGAGAGAAGAGCAATGGGACTGACTAGGTCATCCTTCTCCATAGGCAAAGGCGTCACATCCCTGGATGTGTAGGATAATAGCTAAGGAGGTGAGAAAGGAGGAGAAGTAGACAGCTTTAGTTGCTCACCGTATTCTCGTCTGACACACATTCGTGCAAGTGTTGATAATGAGTCATGGAACGGGGGGGTAGGGAATGATATTCTAGTACGTGTGTGTGTGACTTCACGTGTTAGCTGAGTGTGGGTGATCACAGTCTGATGTACCTGTGCATGGTCCTGTGTACTGATGTTTCTAATGTAAGTCAGTGTCTTTCTGCACATGGGTCTCTGAGTTCTGTATATGCCTGTGCACCCCCAGAGCTGTCTTTCTGCTGCTTTGCCTCACTTCCATATGTTGACCCTGGAAGTCCAAGACCAGAATAGATATCTGGATGCTGGGCCAAGCCAAGAAACATTGGGCTAAATTACTTAGGACATTGGGTTAATCCTACAGTGTTGTTTTTGGATGATTCGGGAGACATGAATCTTTGGGACAGAAAATTAACCTTGTGACTGCTGGTCCTGGAATAGCCTGGACAGGACTGAGTCACCCCAGTAGCTACTGAAGGAGGAACTGTTTCTCAAACTCCTGAGAGGGGCATCCCAGGAAACATACCCACCCCCTATAGTATTTTTCAACCAGGCAGATAATCCATACGGAGAGATGACTACCTGTTTCTCTAATTTAATGACTATATTAGGGGCTGGGAAAGAGTGAGATAAAAAGATGTCCCTCACTGAGCCTTAAAGGAACTGTTTCTGCACCAAAGAGGGAGAAATACTGAGGGATGTGAGGTCATAGGGAGGAAGGGTGCTGCCTGTCAAGGTCAGCTGCCCTGGGATCACTGCGTAAGCCATATACATAGCTAATGTCACCACCGGTTAATAGAATACAGGAAATCCACTGAGAATTTAACCTATCACACACTGTCCTGTCTTCTCCATTAGCTTATTCCCTTATTCTATAATCTTCCATGTCTGCGTTTCTGAAGGGAGAGATATAAGTATGAGGGAATAAGCTGCTTCCTTCCCTCGAGGTAATACTGTCTGTTTTTGGCAATTCTGTGCCTAAGGGATGATCAGCTGGAAGTTGTCAAAGAGGATCTGGGTACGTGGCTGATGACGATGACCAAAGCTGTAAGGACTTCATTAGTCGCTGACCCAGGAAGCTGATCATCTCCTTTCCCACAGTGCACTAAGGTTCTGGTTCTTGATGTGTGTGCACAATAGAGTCACTCGGGGAGCCTCACTCCATGACCAATTAATGACATCAGAATTTCTGGGGATAGTGCCTTGGCATCAGTATTTTAAAATACAACTTAGAACTGGTTGTAACATGCAGCCAGGCTTGCCAAACACTGAAATTATGCTACCCCTCAGTATGGAAACATGAACCCAGAAGAGTCAACCAGGCACCTCAGTATTGAAGGAGGGATAGAAAGGGAGACTATGTCTCCTTTATCCATATGAGATGCTGGGTGAACTGCCCACCATGTTCAGTGGACATGTCTGAAAACAGAGTGGACCAATTAGATTTTCTCTCTCAGCAGTTTTAAGGCATCCAGTGGTGGATGACTGACATGAAAGTTAGGATAAGTTGGGGCGTGGTGGTCTTTATACGAGTTTATGGCCATGAAGATTTATCAGGTAGAGAGACTCAGAGGAAGTTGGTCAGGAAAGGGAAGAGGGTGAAAGAGCAGCTGGAGAAGCAAGAGTGACATGGGGGATGTAGAGAGGGAAGGATGGCTAGCCCTCAGAGATGCCTTGATTTCTCACCTTGCTGAGGTCTTTTCCTAGATTGCATTCCAACCAGAAGAACCATAACTAGAGCTCTGATTTAGAACCTCAGGTGAGAAAGATGCCATTTCCTGTCATGTCTTCAAGCCTGGCATACACCTGTCCTCCAGCTCAAATGCACTTCCTTTTCCTCTCTGTCACTCGCACTTACTTCTTTTTAAAGAACAGTTTGAATATCACTTCTGCTGGGCTCCCTCAGAGCAAGTTACAACCCACTCTTTGCTCACCTTTGCTCACCCAGGATTTTGCTCATATCTTTATTCCTTTCCACATTAAATTATAATTTTCTGTTTACTTGTCTTCTCTACTTGATTTTGAGCTCTTCAAGGATAGAGGTTATGTCTGATTTATATTTTTCACCAGGATCTAATGTAGTTCTTGGCATATAGAGTTGCTGAATAGAAGCTTACTAATTGAATACATTCTTAAAGATCAAATGGGCCTGAGTTTGTTAAACTTTCTGTTTTCTCATAAACGTGGAAAAGGATTGATAAACATAAAGTCTTCCCGGAATTCCAGATCTGAAGCTTGCAAGTAATTTTCCCCATAGTTTCTTATTTAAAATATCTACTAAAAACCCTTAGCAGAAAAAGGTCCTCTTCTGTCTTTAAACATAATGCTTTCACAAAAAATTTAAAACAGAACTAAGACATAAAAATAATAAGATTAGTTTATCAACAACAGGGTCCTACTATATAGCACAGGGAACTATATTCACTATCCTATGATAAACCATAATGAAAAAGAATATAAAAAAGAATGTATATATAGGTATAACTGAATCACTTTGCTGTAGAGCAGAAATTAACACAACATTGTAAAACAACTATACTTCAATAAAAAATTTTAAAAAAATAATATTTATTAGGCTGAACCTGTTTTGTTCTTTAATGGCAGTATGCCTTTACAAATTAATTATCCAAACAATTAAAATGAGCCAGTTAACATACTGCCCCAAACATTGGGAAACTTGCCAACTTAACGGTTTCTACAGTGACACAGTGACTCGAATTACATCAGTGGTTGTGTAAATACTTGACACCTGGAACCAAAATGGAACTATATTTTGCATACCTATCTGAGCCAATTGTGAGATACCTATGAGTGTATCTGGAACTCTGCGGATAGCGTATAAACCTCATGGAAGTATGTTTTTTTGGCTGTGACCCTTCATTTATGACTTTGGATGCATTCAGTAAAGAGCTATAGGTCTTGTGTTACAGTCCACTGCTGGCAAGTCAGCCTCTGATGAGCCAAGTGTGAACCAACTGAATTAAGAGTATTTTTTAAAATTTAAAACTTTTTCACCTATTAACAAAGTATATCCTTTATCCTCATTTCTCATTCCCATTTTCCTCACCTTTCCTACCTGCAAGCAATTTAATCTGCTCAGTTTCTATTTTCTGTGTGTGTTCTTGGAAAACATATAATCATGCTTTGTGTGCAGATGCTTTTATTTATTCTTTAAAATTTTTTGTTTTGAGATAATAGTAGATTCACAAGAAATTTATAAGAAATAGTACAGAAAGATCCCATTTGCTCTTAACCCAGTTTCGCCCAACGGTGACATCTTAAAAAACCATACAGTAACCACCCCCCAACCCCCACGTACAGTTTTGCTTTCTATGATTTGTTACCCATGGCCTATGTGGTTGACATGTTGGTCTAAAAATATTAAGTGGAAAATTCCAGAAATAAACAATTTACAAGTTTTAAATTATGCATTGTTCTGAGAAGTGTGAACAAATTTTGCTCCATCTGACAAGATGTGAATCATCCCTTTGTCCTGCACATCACACCTGTTATTCATTTAGTAGCTGACCTGGTTATCAGATCAACTGTTGTGGTATCACAGTGCTTGTGTTCAACCCTTATAATGTAACCCTTGTGCTGTAACCCTTATTTTATTCAATAATGGCTATACCTTTTTACCTTCCCACCAGCAATGTATGAGTGATCCAGTTTCACCACATCCTCACCAGCATATAGTGTTGTCACTATTTTTATTTTAGGTATTCTGATAAGTAAATCTATGATGGGTTATATCTGATTGTGATTCTATTTTCCCAGTGGCTAATGATGTTGAACATCTTTTCATGTGCTTTTTTTTCTGTCTTTATATCCTTTTTGATTAAATGCCTTTTCTTGTCTTTTGCTAGCTCTCTAATTGGATTTTTTGTATTTCTAATGTTGGGTTTGAGAGCTCTTTATATATTCTAGATTATAGCCTTTTTTTGGATGTGTAGTTTGCAAATATTTTTTCTAGTCTGTAGTTTGACTTTTCATCCTTTAACAGATTATTTTCCAGAGTAAAATTATAAATTTCGATGAAGTCCATTTTATCCAATTTTCTCTGTATGGATTTTGCTTTCCATGTCAAGTTTGAGGCCTCTTTATGCCTAACCCTAGCTCCTGAAAAAATTTTCTCCTATACTTTTTTTCTACGAGTTTTATAGTTTTATGTTTTATATTTATCTATGATCCATTTTGAGTAAATTTTTGTACAAGGTATGGGACTTGGGTCAGGGTTCTAAGGGTTTTTTGTTTTTTGTTTTTAAATCTATGAATGTCCAATTGCTCCAGCACTATTAGTTGAAAAAGCTATCTTTCCTTCATTAAATTGCTTTTGCACCTTTTTGAAAAATCGGTTGGACGTATTTGTGTGGATCTATTTCTGGGTTATCTGTTCTGTTCCATTTATCTGCGTGTCTACTTGAATGCCAGTACCACATAGTCTTGATTATTGTTAACTATATAATAAGTCTTGAAATTGGGTAGAACGTTTCTTGCCACTTTATTCTTTTCCAGAATTGTTTGAGCTTTTCTAATTCCTTTGCATTTCCATGTAAATTTTAGAATAATCTTGTTGATATCTATAAAAAATCTTGCTGGAAATTTGATAAGAGTTGTGTTAAATCTGTATACCAATTTGGGAAGAATTGACATCTTTACTATGCAGAGACTTCACATCCACTCACATGCCTGTCTTTCTATTTGTTTAGATATTTTGATTCTTTTCATCAGTATTATGTAGTTTTCAGTGTACAATTCCTATATGTATTTTGTTAGATTTACACCTATGTATTTTACTTTTTTAAGAGATTGTACATGGTATTAGATTTTAAATTTCAGTATCTTCTACGTGTTCACTGCTAGCATATAAAATATAATTGATATTTGCATATTTATCTTGTATCCTGCAACCTCTGAACTCACTTTTTAGTTCTAGGTGGGCTTTGGAGGAGGATTTCTTAGGAGTTGTACATAGACAAATATGTCATTTGCAAGTAAGAGCATTTTAATTTATTCATTTATGACATAAATGCCTTTTATTGCCTTTTTGTATTGGTTAGAACTTGTATTGGTGCTATGTTGAATAAGAGTAATGAGAGCAGACATCTGTGCCTTATTCCCAGTCTTAAGGGCAAAGCATTCAGTCTTTCACCATTAAACACAATGTTAGCTACAGGTTTTTTTTCCTGCAGATGCACTTCATCAGGTTGAGGTAGTTTCCCCTCTGTTTCTATTTTTTTTTGAGAGTTCTTATTATAAATGAGTGTTGAATTTGTCAAATGCTTTTTTCTGCACTGGTTGATATAATCATGTAATTTTTCTTTTTTAGCTTGTTAATGTGGTAGGTTACATTGATTTTTGAATATTGAATCTCCGTGATATCACTGGAATAATCCCCACTTGGTCATTTTGATAATTCTTCTTACATATTGCTCAATTCTCTTTGCTAATATTTTGTTAGGGATTTTAAAGAATATGTTCATGAAGGATATTAGTTTGTGGTTTTCTTGCACTGTCTTTACCTGGTTTTAGTATTAGGGTAATATTAGCTTCATAGAGTGCATTGAGACATATCACCTTTCTATCTACTTTCTGAACGAGGCTGTATAGGACTGATATTAATTCTTCTCTAAATTTTTGGTAGAATTATCCAGTTAAACCATCTGGGCCTGAAAGTTTCTTTTTGGAGAGTTTTAAAATTATGACTTCAACTTCCTTAATAGTAATTGGGTATTCAGAATTCACACCTATTTTATGTTGGGTGAGTTGTGCTAGTTTGTGCTTTTTGAGGAAGAGGTCTATCTTGTATAAATTGTCAAATTTATGTGTGTAGAGTTGTTTGTAGTATTTTCTTATTATCCTTGTAAGTCTTCAGTGTCCAGAGTGATATCTCTTGCTTCGTTCCTAATACTGGCAATTACGTCTTCTCTTTTTATTGTCTGCATTTTTAGAAATTTGCCAATTTTATTGATGTTTTCAAAGAACCAGATCTTCTTTTCATTGATGTTCTCTACTGCTTTTCTGTTTTCAATTTTATTTATTTACGCTCTTGGTTTATTATTTCATTTCTTCTTTTGCTTTGGGTTTATTTTACTTCTCTTTTTCTAGGTTCTTTTTTTTGTTGTTTTTTCCATCATGCTAATCAGAACCACACACAATATAAAACTTAGGAGTCTAGTCAAGTCGTTTGCTCATTTTTAATTGTCTTGTCTATTTGTTGTTGAGTTTTAGGAGTTCTCTATTCTGGAAATGAAACTTTTATTTTTTTCTTTTTCTTTTTTTTTTTCCAAAAAAAATTTTCTTTTAATTGGGGTATAGTTGTTTTACAATGTTGTGTTAGTTTCTACTGTGTAGCGAAGTGAAGTGAAGTTCCCTGTGCTATACAGCAGGTTCTTTTTTTAGGTTCTTAAGGTGGGAGCTTAGATTATTGATTTAGGACTTTTTCTCTTTTCTAATGTATACATTTTAGTGCTATAAATTTCCCTTTCAACACTGCTTTATCTGTGTCTCACAGCTCTGTTCATTTTTTTTCTGTCCATTTTCTTTGTTATTCTGTTTCCCAGTTCACTGCTTCATTCCTCTGTTTCCTCAATTCTGCTGATGAGCTCATCTGCTGAGCCTTTTATTTTGGTTTCTTTATTTTTTTATGTCTAAAAAAACCCTAATTGTTAAATAAATATTAACTAAATGAACAAGTTGTTAATTTTAATGAAATAAATGCAATATCTATACATATTAAATTATTTCAGCAATATTAATTAAAATAATAAGTAGAAATAAATACTATTTTATTTAGAAATTAAAATGAATTTTTTCTAAAATAGTAAATTTCTAATATGTCCATTTAGTTCTTCTGTAGTGTTTTCCAGGTTGATTTTTTTGGTCAGGGAGCTAGCATCAGTTCTCGTTCTTTTTCATAGAAAAAGGAAGCTAAATCAGAAATATAATCATAATAGAACAATATGCTGTAACACTGCCCTGTTTCTACTACCATCTTTGCTAGTAGAAACAGGAGGACTTTAAAAAAGATAAGATTATATTTAGAGATGCTGTTGCAACACCATAGCTATCAGCAAAAGATTCTTCTGATAGCTGTCCTCTACTATTCACGCTAAAGAATTAACATAGAGCTACTCCCCAAAAGGATAGAGGAGCTTTCAGGGAAGGCAAAGTTCAAAGGTATATTACATAATAGGCCAGATGATGCTATAGTAACAAACATAATAAAAATAGGAGTGGATTAACACACCCAAAGTCGCTCACTATGCAAAATCTACCATGAGTCAAGGGCAGCTATCTTCTGTATGGATATGGCTCAAGATTCTAGGTGCCTTTCTTGTGCATCTCAATACAATTACATGTTTCCTTAGTTACTGTGGTAAGGGAGTAGAACATGGAGTCTCTTAAATGTGTGCACCATGATTGAGTCACGACATTTCTATTCATATGTGCCTGGTCCAACAAGTCACATGACCATGCTCAAATTCAGGGGTGTGAGAAGAGAGAGAGGGAAACAGAGAAAAAGAGACAGAGAAAGAAAACCCTACTGTATATAATGCACCTTGTTAGGCAATTGTATACATATTACAGTGCAAATTACTTTTAATTTATGCAACATTCTTGTGGTGTGTTTATTTTCTCCACTTCTACAGAGAAGGGTATGGAGGCTCAAAGAGGTTGCCTAAATTGTAAAGTCAGGATTTGACTTTGTAAAGCCACCCAGGGCTCTCCGACTTTAACACTCATGCTTTTTAACATTTACAGTGATAAACAACCTATAATGCTCAAGCCAACATCCTCTCTACTGATTCTAATTTGGTTGAGCATGGAATAGGCGAGGTGTGAAAATTAATCACACTAGATGGAGGCAATACAGTATAGTAGAAGAGTTCAATTTAACAAATTTTTAGTCAGCCCCTTCTATGTACAAGTTACCAGGAAAGCTCATAATCTAAGAGAGATGTAACCTAATGGACACCACTTGGTATATAATACAGTAGAAATTTTCACAGAGTGCCATGCAAACATTTAAAGATTCATATAGTACAGTAAGTGGAAGTGGAGTCGGTGCATTCTTCTTGGAAAAGATGATGTCTGAGTTTAGTCTTTTAAACTTGATTATCTCTGCTACTTTGGGGCTAATTTCATTCATTATATTCTCCTTTATCACTCCTCCCTGTAACCTGTTGGTCTCCCAAACATCAGCGAAGACTTTGGCATCTGGCTGGGAATTATCTTTCTCACTCCCTGTTATGCCATCATTCCAGGTAATGAGTATGTCTATGTGGATAATCCATTCAACACCTTGGCCTCTAGTGGTCTTCTCAACCCCATTGACTTCTTCCTGAACTCCAATCCAATGACTTGCTTTCATTGTTGTCATTAAGAACTCAGAACTGTGGGTATTTAAGTTACAGATCAAGTCTGTAAATTATAATTCTATCAATTAGCTGGGCCATTCGGATTGTGTCCTATTCCACCATTCTCTAACTCCACAATTCATTATTTCTAACCAGGCACCTGAAAGATAGGGGGACTACAGGGTTTTGTGAGACAGGCTGAAGCTTGGGGGTATGACCCCTACAGATGCATCATTTTATTTAGAGATAGCAGCAAGAAAGATGAGGAAGTTGATAAGAAATTTAGTCTATAATCTGTAGTAGCTGTGGCAGAGTTTCAACGCCACTTCTTTACTGTAACATCTTCTGAGTTGCTTTCCTAGTCCAACCAAAAATGGTTCTCGATCTGGCTAGGTGAACTGTCAAAAGAATATGAAATAAATTATCAAAGAATGAGGAATAATAAACAGGCATTCCAAATTTCATGAAAGGAAAAAGTTTGCTAAAAAAGTGTGTATGTTTCTTCTTCAATTTATACCACACCTCCCCAGAGAAGAATGGGGTGAAGTTTCCAAAAAAAGTCTTAGGGCTAAATAAACTTAAAACTGAACTGACAACATATTCTGTTTTTTAATACAACACTTGTAATTAAGCAAAACTGAAGAACAATAAATTGAACCTAGAAAAAAGAGTGTCCTGTGTTAAAATTTGGAAAAAATAGATTAATAAACAGAGAATGAGGACAGAGATGGGAAATTTCCTGGTTCTCTGAAGGGATCTTCTATGCATGTGCAAGGGACTGTGGGATGATTTCTCAGACCTGGCATTTTGAATTTGGTTCAAAACCTATGATTTTCCAAAATGGTGACTCTCATTTTCTTTGGGTAGATGGATAACAGGCAATTTTTATTTCTATCTTCTGGTAATCAGAAAAAAAAAAAAAGCACAAATTATTTCTAAAAGAAACTGTTTTTCTTTTTTCTAGTTAGACACAATAACTACCATTACTCTTATGCATCTTGGTCTTGACTTGGGTAGTTTGGGTACATAGAAAGGAGGTAGAGAAAAGGAGTGCTATCTGAGCTCGGAAATAGGGACAAAAGAAGACCTGTTGTGATGTAAGCATGAGAAAGAATGCCTGAGGACTGTAAGAGGTGAAAGGCAAGGTGAGGAAGTGGGAGACAATGGTTTACACATAGCTCCTCTGTGTAGAGAGAAAGTAGGTGATGGGAAAGATGCTCATCGGATAAGTCTTCATTTCAGCTCCTACGTGAGGAGAGGTGGGTGTGTTTGGAGGGGTAGAGATCAACAGGCCCTTTATGTTTATAAGACAGCTATAAATTTTCACAATCACAGTCTTATAACTTGTACTTTTATTGTTTGGACCTAAGTTTCCTTAATCAAAGCTGTTATTGCATTTAATTCTAGAACTTGCCATTTATTTCTAAGTGTTTTTCCTAAATAATGTTCAATTATTTGCCAGAAAGCTACAGGCAGACGTACACCATTTTGCTGCCATAAGTGTTTAGCACCCTTTTGGGACAGCATAGCTTCTCTGCAGCAATTTCACGGTCAGGGGGTGTAATACATGGTGATGAGGATGCTTTGCTCCTTTAGAAATAAAGGGCCGGTACCTAAAAGCTTAGTGAAGAGCTGCAGGGGCCTGCCTCTTCAGGAGGCTCTGTCTGTGGATTGCTTGGGATGAGGAAAATTCTTAATGAGTGCTTTATTCTCATTATGAGATAATTTAATTTTCTGGGTATCGAAGAACAACAGTACACTAGCATCTTTGTTAATTCTCATCAATTTATAATTTCCTGCTAGTTGCATTTTCTTCTTTCCTCCCAACCTCTCTAAGATGTTAAAGTGGGTTTGACCCCTGTGTAATCTAAGCCCCTAAGTGCTATATGGAAGATCAAAATGAAGTGACATTAGCAGTTAGGATTTTTATGATAATGGAAAGAGACTGGCAAGTGTTTTTATGTGTGGTAGAATGTGAGGCGAGGAAGGATGTGATGCAGAATTTCTAGGAGGAGGAAGCGACTAAATAGTATCAATAGTTCCAAGAAAGGAAAGAACCTGTCATAATAAAGAAGGTAAACTGATTTGCTTGAACAGGAACGGAGATTTTGCTGGTGACATGGATGAGGGATGTTGTTGGATCAGGGAGTGGTAAAGAGGCAGTTATCGTAGAGCTTCTGCCAGAGTGAGGCTTGTGAATTTGACTTAAGTGTTAATAAGAAACCTAAGTCAGTTTTGAGCTGGCGATGCTGCGGCTGTGCACTCAAGGTTACCTAGAGGACTATGGAGGAAGGACATCCGATGTCTCAGCCTTGTGGATAAAAGATCCAGGGCCCCAGGAAGAAGGTGGAATCAAATGTGCGTGTGTGTACAGATGCATAGATGGAAGGGTGGTCATTATTATTTCAGAAGGAGGGGATATGCAAAGGTGTGTTTCTAAAATAAAGTTAAAAAAAAATCACTGCTATGTTTAAAAAGGATAACCAACAAGGACCTACTGTATAGCGCAGGGAACTCTGCTCAATGTTATGTGGCAGCCTGGATGGGAGGGGAGTCTGGGGGAGAACGTACACATGTATATGTATGGCTGAGTCGCTTTGCTGTGCCCCTGAAACTATCACAACATTGTTAATCGGCTATACTCCAATATAAAATAAAAAGTTTTAAAAAAAGGTGTGTTCCATCTCAGAGGAGATCATTGCTTCCACTTATTTCTTTAGGTTCTAAGTCCACACGAAGTGAGAGTAATTAGTCCCATGAGAGACAGAGCATAGATATTGTACCCATTTATGGGCCCATCTCCACCATCCCCCAAGCCCCCCAAATTCCTAAGGTAATTCTCAACCATACACTTGTTACTGGACTAGTTTCATTTGCTCGATGTGCAGCAAGTCAAATGCTGAGACACCGAGGTTTGCAGCAGAGAAAGGGTTTATTCACGAGGCAGCCAAGTGAGGAGACAGGAGAACAAATCTCAAATCTTCCTCCCCGAAGGTGAGGGGCTCATGATATTTATGGGCTAGAGCTGAGGCATGGAGAATGTGGGGAAGGGTGATTAGAAATAAGAAAAATTTGAGATAATGGAAACCGAGCAAAGGGCTCATGTGCCCGTGGCACAGAAAGCTGCACTCTTGACAGCAGGAGTTTGCAGCAAAGTAAGGATTTTATCGCAGGGCGCCAAGTGAGGGAGTGGGAGTCTCAGATCCACTCCATTTTGGTCTTTGTGTCAGGGGCTTTAAAGGGGAAGAACAAAAAAAGCTAGTGATTAATCATCTTCTTGTGCTATTTCTTCATCTGTTACGTGTTTTTGGTCTACTGGTCCATGACCTGAGGTCTGACCCTACTTAATCTGTGAAGGTCACCTTACTCTGAAAGATAACTCAGAACAGCACATAAACAGGGATGCTTATCAGACAGCTGTTCCTCAAGACACCTGACATTCATTACTCCTTACTGATTAGGCAAACGTGATCAAACAGGCATGGGCTAGGACCAAAGGGAACAAAAGAGGAACGAGAGGAACAAGAGCAGAAATCCAGGCATTAGCTTTAATTATAAACTAGTCATAGGACTCAGTTTCATAATGGTCGTTCTGTGCAGGTGCAGCTAAGCTACAGGATTCTTCACGGGGCGCATGTTTAGAAAATGGTGGCATTAGCATGTTCTGAGTGTGGAATTGTTGGCCCTCTAAAGTCAAAAGGTCACCAAGACAGGCACCCACGCATGCCCAGTTGGAGGGTCAGTGGTTCCAACCAGCTTCAACTGGCCAAACTTGAACTGGACGCAGCTGACTCCAAGTTCCTGGAAAACAACTTGGACAAACAGCTTATTGTTTAGGCTACATGATGCTTGAAGGACATGCAAGGCTTTTGTAGCAGCAGTTAAAGTGAGCTTGATCGGTGAAGGCAGGTTCCAGCTCATTATTTATTAAGCAAGTTACAGTTTAATGGATCTGATAACTACCCTTTGGTTTCACATTCACCCACCTACCAAGTACTCCCCTCCAAGGAGGCCAGAAAGTGACCAAACTCTCCTTGAGCAGTCCCAAATTCAAGATTCTCTTCCAGGCAGATTTTTCACCCCATCAGCTTTGGGACATTTTTCTATTGCCTGTACAATAGGAAGGGGGATGACATCAGAGGGTGATGTTCTTTTTCTAAAACAATGTCCCGTAATTCCTGACTTTCTCCATTTCTCTTATTTACGGCAAGCTCAGAATCTGCTCACAGGCAAAACAGCTTAAGGAAAATGTAAGCAGAGTTTACATACAGTTGAGATAAATTACAGGTGCCTCACCTTTACTAAGTGTAAGCTTGAAGAGGCAGACAGTCACTGGTGGACTCCCTGATTTCATTCTCCCTTTAGCATGGTTTGGGGTCATTTTTTTTAAGTCAGGAAATCACTTACTCTCACACTCAGGAAGAGCTTGTTTACCGGTTAATGTTATTTCTCTCTCTATTGCTTTCACTCTCTTTTCTCTAGCCTTCTCCTCCTCCTCCCAAATCTATGAGAAAAATACATTTTTCCTGCTGGAGCTGCAAATCCATCCATGAGCTTTGCCCTCAGACTTTTCCTTGGATTTTTGAGCAGCATCTCTTCAGAATCTGGGCACTCAGAACAGTTACTTACATTTGATTTGCCAAATGTCTTACCTTAGCATAAACCAGAATCTCTTTGGTAGTATTTCTTCATCTATTCTCTTGTTCTGTCTTTGATATTTTTCTTGTGGGATGATTTTCACAGCACCTCCACTGTATTCAGCTCTTCTTGTGTTCCTTGTGATGACTTTCTAAATCCAGTTTCTTTAAACATTCCCCACTCCCCCAATTTCTCCACCTCACCTCATTCTCTCTCTACCACCATTTCTTTAGCCTCAGATAGATCACTCACAGCTTCTAGATACAAGTAAAATATGTTACAAAATTGCTTATAAATGATTTGGGGGGGGAGGGGGAAGGGTAAGCTGGGACGAAGTGAGAGAGTGGCATGGACATATATACACTACCAAGTGTAAAATAGATAGCTAGTGGGAAGCAGCCACATAGTACAGGGAGATCAGCTCGGTGCTTTGTGACCACCTAGAGGGGTAGGATAGGGAGGGTGGGAGGGAGAAGCAAGAGGGAGAAGATATGGGGATATATAAAGCAGAAACTAACACACCATTGTAAAGCAATTATACTCCAATAAAGATGTTTTAAAAATTAAAGAAAAAAAATGATTTGGGGGTTCAAAACCCTCTCCATTTTTATTACACTTTATCATTTGAACATTAAAGTGATGATAGTTGTGCCCATCACCATATTTAAGTGCTCATGAACTTAATGAGGTATTTGCAGCTCCAGCATGAAAAACTTATTTTTCCCATAGATTGGGCAAAAGGATGAGAATTGTAGAAAAAGAGAATGACAGGTATCCCACAGAAGCACGGCTGTCGTATTTCCTTTAAATTCTGCCTTCAGATCTTTTCTTCCAAAGCTTAGACAGATGTTCATGGGACTCTACCCTGGAATCAGCCTTTGAGATAGATGTACCGTGTTTTTTCCCCCCCAGAATTCTTATGTAAATTCATTATGCAAATAGAAGTTCACCAAGCTTGGACTATTACTCTCACAGGTCTATGGGGAACATACTCTGTAAACCAGATCTTTGGATGGGAAGAGCTATTCTATGTCAGGTTATGGGGAGTTAAAGAGCCAAAAGGGTGATTAGGGGACCAAGAGAAGATACGCCAAATGGAAACAGAAGAGTTTTGAATAGAGGATGGAGAATGATGAAGAAAAGGCAAGAATGGGAAGTCTTGCCAGGAATTCTAATTATCAACAGTGGACTCCAAAGTATGATTCCAAATGACAAATCAACAGTTTAATCATTACCTGCAACTCAGAGCTGTCTCATTTGAGGTGTAGGATGGGATATTAAGGGTAACCATACAGTATCTTCTGGATATATGTAAAAACCTAATAGTGGAAAAACAGGAGGTTCCTCTTTGGTTCTTCCAGGAAAGTCCAAGGAATCCTGGAACAGGAGAAGTGTATCACCAGGGATGTAATTGAGGAAAGTTGGAGAAAGAAAATAAGTCCAGTGCAAGTTAAGTACCAGGATTGAAAACCTACCCTGTTTTTGTGATGAAATGGAGTAGGAAATCCTAAATGACTTCTCAGTAGCTATCCCCATATATGAGGCTGGGGCTGAGGGTGGTCTCCAATCTTTGGTTGGAGGCTAGCAAACACAGAGAAGCCTTCCCATGGTCACGACTCATGATCTCGCCTTCACTCTGCACCATGTGTCATCTTTCCATCATGGCCTTAACAGCCATCATGTCTACCCATTTCCCTTCATAAAATGGTATTAGACCCCCCCCCCACCCGCCCTGCCACTTTGTTGCATGGTCTCAGGGAAGTGTACTCCTGCTTCTCCTTAGCTGTGCTTCTGATTTCTAACGCTTGGGAAGTTAGGGAGTAGGTGGTGTGTTCTTTTCACAATGTGCAATCCTAGGCACCTGTTCCTTCTCATTGGGCTCCACCTGCATAGCAATTAGCCCAAGTAATACAAGTTAACACACTACTTGGGTGACAGAAGGACTTTAGCTGCATATGAGGAGATTTGGGGACAGAGTAAGCTTAGCTTAGTCACTGAATCCAATTAGACACGGTTCTGGCCTTTCCTGTGTTCATCTCATCACATCTTTAGTGTGATGTTTTCTTCCCTTTCTACCTCTATTGATGAATTCCACCAAAAAAGACACCCCTACTCTCAAACTATTTCTAGCTGGTCTATCAGCTGATGTACCTGGTTACATTATGCATTCCAGGATTTAAAAAATGTTACTTAATTTTGTTCTTTCCTCTTTGAACATAGAGTCAAACAGCTTTGGATTGAAGCCAAAAATGCTCCACTCTTACTATGCCTAATGTTTCTCAACATTGCTTTACTTGATTACGTTTATGAGATTTATACTTTTTTATCACAGGCATCATCACTTTTCAGTTTTCCATGTTCTCCTTTTATTATTTTCCCATTAAAATACTTAAATAATTGCACAGACAAAACTGAACTGTTAGATGGCACGGGACGCTGTATGAGATACTTGAAATGTTCATAGATCTGCAGATATATGAACTTGGCAATGTTAAAGGTGAGTTAGGTATGAGTGTGTGCAAGGTCATGTCTACAAAAGTCTAAAGTACACAAATCAAAGATCACTTGTTCTCTGCTCTTTGGGGTTCAAACCTAGGTGCTACCACCTAGGTGCGTCCTAGAGTAACGGCTTCCTTTGTACTATCAGCAAGGAAATGAAGACACCAATAACAGCTGCTTCATGGGGTTGTTTAGTGACTCAGATGAGACAGTGCCTGTGGGAAGCACATGATAAAGGTGTTATTGCTGTGAGAGAGATCAGGAGCAAGGGAGAAGAAGTATGTAATTCCCTGAGTCCTTAGGCAGTGGGGGTGATGCATGTCCTTGGGTTGGTGAAGAAGTCAGGGAAGCTGGTCTTGCTGATAAAGAAGTACAAGATGCCTTTGGTTTTGGTTTTCACAAGGATGGAATTCGACCTCTATTAAAGTGTTTCTTTGCAATATTTTTTCATTTCTTCATAAACTTATGTGATATACAAAATTATAAATAGTACATGTGTGTGCATGTATTATTACTATTTCATAATTGTAAGCAGGTCCTCAATTTCTCACTTTGGTTTCAGTTGATATCTTTTCTCTGCTAACCATGACCATGATTCCTTCATCCATGGATTCCTCTCCTCCCAGTACCAACTCAGACATGGGCATTTAGGACTCATGTCCCCTGCTTAAGTGGGCAAACTGAAGCCCTGGGAGAAGATGCTCTGAAGATCATTCTTGGGCAGGAGAGTAAACCTCCCCCAATATCTTGATGCTCAGGTCCTGGTGATTCCTTTTTTTGTAAAAGAGATGTTTTTAGTACTTCAGCATCTCTCTCATTCCCAGTTTATAAGAAAAGAAGACAGTTGGATCCAGTTTTTCCCTCTGGGTTGACCAGAGATGAAGAGATTTCTTAGCTCATTGTCTTTGCTGCTGAGTTGTCTGTGTCTAAAGCAACTGGTGCCCGATGCTTTGCCCCTACTCCCTCTCTGCCTCACCCCAGAGCCCAGATCGCAGGGCTGTTGGGCTGCTCTGAGCCCCGTGCCCAGAGGGGACAGCAGAGGGAGAGAGAGCGGTCACAGCTCCCCGGGAGGCCCTATGGCCTCGCAGTTGCCCGCCTGCACCCTGGAGCTCACAGCTCCCAAACTGAGGATGATGCTAGGCTGTTCCCAAGTCCCCAGGGGAGGCAGCTGCTCCTTCAGAACTGCTGTCGTGCTGTATTCAAGCCTGCTGGAGCACAGCGTCAGCACGGAGGAGAGCTGGGAGCTTCCACTTTTCCCAGTGCGTTTTGGGTTCAGATCTTCCACCCAGGAGTGCCTGGATAGCAGGAGGAAGGGAGTACAGAGAAAGGGGCCCGAGCAGGGTGAGGTGTCTCCATCCTGATGTTGTGTTGATTCTGTTGACTCTGGTCTGCCCCACAGGTCCTGGGTTTGGGAACTGCACCCGCAGGAAGTGTGAGAGGGACCTCTTTGCTCCTTTCAACCTACTGCACTTGCGCCGTCGTCCACCGGGTGCGACTACCATGGCCGAGTCCTGCATCTGGACTTGGGCGGCAGGATGGGACCTTACATGGGTGAGTCCCCTGCCTTCCCCCCAGTCTCTGTCATGCCCCTTTCATTGCCTTCATAGCACTTGTCATAGTTTGTCATTTTAAACTTATCTGTTGTCTGTTTTCCCAATTTGCCTGTAAGTTCTGGGTCTGTTTTGTTCACCACTGTATTCCTAGAGCACTGGTAGTATCGAGCGCTATCAGTCATATTTTCCTGAATGAATGGGTGAAGGATGAATGATGAATGATTCGAGTTGTCTTTGTCCTCTTGCTCCCTGTGCTATTGCTGATGTGGGGTGCAGCAGTGAAGCTCATGGTGACAAGACTCCATTCCCTGCATTGGTCTCATCTTGCCCTCCCTCTTGGGGAGGAGCTAAAGGTCTTCTGTGCCGTCCCACTCCTGCTCCTTCCTTAGAGACCTGGGTTCAGGGGACGCTCAGCCTAGATTCCTTCCTGATGTGTCTCTGTCCTCTCTTCGGGCCTTCTTAGACTTTTCACTGCTTGACACGTCGTCCTGTTGCATCATTCTTCGCTCCAGTTCTTGCTGCTGGCTGGGCTGCTTGCCTCAGTTTGCTGTTTCCCTCTGTGTCCTCCCTCTGTCTCCACCCCTTGCAAAGGCCTGTGAACCATAAGGGAATATTCAGGTACATACTCTGTCCATCGCTCTATCCCATTCTTCATCCCCACTTTTTCATTCTCTTGAGAAGCTTGACATGTCCCAAGACACTGATGATCAGAATCATTGCTGCAAAAAACCGTGGTGGTGGTACTGTCACCCCCGTCTGCATTCCCAGTTATGTTTTTGTTTTTTTTTTTAAGAGTCATTTTCTGGGGTAGGAAGAGAAGCCAAAATACATAGGAATAACTCAGCCAGGAGAACTGAGAAGATTGATGTGGAGAGAGAAAGATGTGTAACAAGGAGGGGTCTTTCAGATGGCTTCCAAGTCTCTAGAGGCTTATTATATGGAGACAACAGCTTATTATACCTGCTATTTGACATTTTAACAGAAATCTGACCTATAAAACCCACAGCGTGAATGATTTGAATAAGATGAACAGGATCTCTTACCAGTGAGGATGCTCACCAGGAATGAGTAAGGGAAACTGAGGACACATCAGGGACCCCAGACTGTCGAGTATAGACAATGTGTGGCCTGGCCCAAAGCACGCACTAAATGGCCAACCAAGGCCTTGACCAGCCTGCTTTGTAATGTCTAAGGTGACACCTGGCCTGGTTTGATGGGGGCACCTCATTATCTCCTGACTGAAGTTGAGTTTGCCTGGGTCACAGGGATGCAGGACTCCTGGGCCTGAGAGAGGTTTTGTTCTGTAGCAAGGGCTTCCACAGAGCCTACACCGAGGAAACTCTGGTCTGCAGAAGACCCCGATGCAGAGAAAAGTTGATTCTACATTCAAGTTAAACTTCACCTATGTTAATTTGGCAGTATTGTAAACAAAAACTTGGGATGTAAAATTACTCAACGAGTCCCCCACCGTGCGCGCTCCGCCCACCCCAGAGCCTCGCCCTCCACCACGATGAGCAAATGAGTCGGAGCGAGGGCATGAAATTTAAATTCCACTCAGGGGAGGAAGTGCCGTGCTTCGAGCCTGACCCCACCAAGGCGCGCGTGCTGGACGATGCCACGATTGTCGATGTTATTGTTGGGAAAGACGAAAAAGGCAGAAAGATCCCAGAATATCTGATCCATTTGAATGGTTGGAACAGAAGCTGGGATAGATGGGCAGCTGAAGATCATGTCCTTCGTGACACCGATGAAAATCAGAGATTACAGCATAAATTGGCAAGAAAAGCTGTAGCTCGCCTGAGAAGCACAGGAAGAAAGAGGAGGCGCTGCAGGTTGCCTGGTGTGGACTCTGTCTTAAAAAGCCTACCTGCTGAAGAAAAAGATGAAAATGTTGAAAACTCAGTCAGCAGTTCCTCTGATGACAGTAGTGAAGAAATGGATGAAGAAATAAGTGAAGAAAGTGATATTGAAGAAAAGACTGAAGTGAAGGAAGAACCAGAGCTGCACGCAAAAAAAGGAAATGGAAGAAAGAACAATAACTATAGAAATCCCTGAAGTTCTGAAGAAGAAGCTTGAGGACGATTGTTACTATATCAACAGGAGGAAACGGTTAGTGAAACTTCCGTGCCAGACCAACATCATAACTATTTTGGAATCGTACGTGAAGAATTTTGCTATCATTGCAGCCTTTTCAGCCAATGAGAGGCCTCGTCACCATTACGCTATGCCACACGCCAACATGAATGTGCAATATATCCCAGCAGAAAAGAACGTTGACCTTTGTAAGGAGATTGTGGATGGATTAAGAATAACCTTTGAGGGGCTTCCCTGGTGGTGCAGTGGTTAAGAATCCGCCTGCCAATGCAGGGGACATGGGTTCGAGCCCTGGTCGGGGAAGATCCCACCTGCCGTGGAGCAACTAAGCCCGTGCGCCACAACTACTGAGCCCGCACTCCGCAACAAGAGAAGCCACTGCAATGAGAAGCCCGCGCACCGCAAGGAAGAATACTTGATTATACTCTCCCATTGGTTTTGCTCTATCCATATGAACAAGTTCAGTATAAAAAGGTGACTTCGTCCAAATTTTTTCTTCCGATTAAGGAAAGTACCACAAACACTAGTAGGAACCAGGAGGAGCTCTCTCCAAGCCCACCTTTGTTGAATCCATCCACACCACAGTCCACAGAGAGTCAGCGAACCACAGGCGAACCGGCCACCCCCAAAAGGCGCAAAGCCGAGCCGGAAGCCTTGCAGTCTCAGAGGTGGTCCACACGCCACTTTGCCAATCGCGACAGGCTGCCTGAGAGCAGCGCCTCGCCTCAGCCCAAGCGCCGGCAGCAGAACACGTCTGCCAGCACGCCCAAGCTGTTCCTGCACCTGGAAGAGAAGACACCTGTTCACAGCAGATCATCCTCGCCTGTTCCTCTGACCCCGAGCGAGGAAGGGAGTGCGGTGTTTGCTGGCTTTGAAGGCAGAAGAACTAATGAAATAAATGAGGTCCTCTCCTGGAAACTTGTACCCGACAGTTACCCCCCAGGTGACCAGCCACCTCCACCCTCTTACATTTATGGGGCACAACACTTGCTGCGATTGTTCGTGAAACTTCCAGAAATCCCTGGAAAGATGTCCTTTTCTGAGGAGAATCTGAAGGTTTTACTGAAGCACTTTGATCTCTTTCTGAGGTGTTTAGCAGAATACCATGATGGCTTTTCCCCAGTCTGCCTATGTTGCTGCCTGTGAGCTGCAGGACAGCACGAAGAACCCCAGGGCGATTTATTAAGGCTTTGGTGGCTCTGGAAGAACAGCATCTCTATCTAGCTTTGAGCTCTCGGTTCCCAGTAAAGAACTAGGGAGTTGGTGGGCCTTCCTTACAAGCAGAGCCAATGCAACACCCACCTTGGGGCGGGTGTGGCAGAGGCGGGCCCATTTGTTTGAGCTGCTTACCTACCGTAGTTATTTCTGTGAAGGATTACTTCCTAGGTGCCTGAACGGCCTCCAGCATCTGACCCTTGCCACGGTACCTGTCATCTGTGACGGCGGGAAAAGAGCGGTTGTGTTCACAGTGAAATGTTCACCAAAGTGTGTGTAGGTTGGGCTGTTTCAGGAGACGGAGTTACTTGTTAGCAATAACCACATTTTTTAGTTATTTGTTAGCATTAAACAAAATTGTTTTGCAAACCGTTTTCATTCTTGTGATGAGGCTGAGCAATGAAACATTAGTTTTGCTTGGAAACCGCAAAGTAGTCCCAGAATATTTTAGAGGGAGTTGATATTGATGGCAAAAGAAAATTTGCAGCTGCACATTTGCTTGTTACAGTTCCTTTCCTATAAAACCTTATTTTTGGTGATTTAAATAAAGCATTGCCTGAAGGTTAAAAAAAAAAAATTTACTCAACAAGTACAGTGGGTCCTAAAACATAACTCCAGGGGGCTTGTCCTGAGCTGTGGGCTCCAGTTTGCTGAGCTGGAGTCTGGGGGGCCGTGGCTCAGAGTCTTGAATGAACATGAAGGGACAGGCATGCATCGTGGACAAAGAGGGGGCACCAGTCATCAACGCTGAGAGGGGAGGCGAGACCGTAAACAGGGAGAGGGAAGTCTAAGGGTGAAAAGTCCAGTAGACAGGAGAGAGGTTGGCAGGAGGAAGGCAAGATGGGTTGGGCTGAGGGTATAATAGGAGGTCAGTTTGCAAAGGATGCTGGCTAGTGTGAGGTGGAGTGAAGCCTGCTGCACCGAATGGAGTATTCCTGGCTCCAGGGTCATCCCTGAATTAACTCTTTCACCTCTGATTTCAGGACTTCAGATGTTGTAGAACGTTGAACCTCCGGATGCGATGTCATGGAAACCTATCAGATAAGAAAGATATTGCTTTCTGGGTGGCAGTGATGGTGAATGAAACATAAAATGGGCCCATGCGTTGAATTCCTCATCATTGCTCATGCCTTTATAACACCTACAGAATGTGACACACATCAGTATGGGGCCGGGTGGGGTGAGATCACAATCGGGGAAGCGGTAAGTGGAGGAGCAGCAGCCCCCTGAAAGCCTGACTGTCGTGGGTTCCCCAGGAGTGATGGAGCACGCAGGGCTGGACCTCTGACTGTTTCCACAGTAATGGCTGAGACCCAAGTTAGATCCTTTTTTTGAGGAAAGGGACACCCTCCCTGTCTCCTCCCCATCAGTGTCTCCTACTCATCACTGATGGTCAACAGCCAGAGATGGGAATTTATTCTTTTGTTCTTTAGTACATTCCTTTATTTACCCTTTATTAAATACTCTCCCTGTTTGCAGACCTAAGCAATAGTCTTTGAATCCTGTGTTCAGAGATCAGTATGGCACTGTTTGAAAATTGGGAAGATTTCACGTTTGGCATTTTAATGACTGTAAATGAGTAGGCATTGGAGTTAGAAGACTCTGGGTTCAAATCCCAGCTGTACATTTATTAACTATATGACTTGAGATGGAGATCCTTAAACATCTCGAGTCTCGGTTTTTATCACCTGTGATATGGAGATGGCAACTTTCACAGTTGTTTTGTGGTGTAGGAACCCGTACATGGTGGGTTCCTATGAATGAGGAACCTCAGTGAATGAGGTCTAACCATTCACAGCCCCTGATCCACAATGCTGTAATCAAAAATGCTTTGACAACTGAAAGTTCTTTTCTAATTTTGGGTCAAACTAACTAGGTAGTGAAACCTGATCTGAACTTACTGTGAGGCCATTTATTGCCTTTATTTATTCCATTTAGTGTGCATATTCGTGTATTTTGCTGCAGAAATAGTAGTGTATTTGATTATAGGGTGTACCCAGACCCTTCTGGGATTGGATCCTGAAACACACCTGATCTCATCGTGTCTTTCTGATAAGTAATTGTCAGGCCATGCTTGCCCCCTTACCAGCTATTAAAGTCTATAATGCACACATTCAAATAATCATGAATGAAAACATGAGTTTCCATTTGGCAAGACTTTTCTTCTCAGGACTAGGAATGAAAACCCAACAGATGTACTCATTCATTTGTTTAACCAAAATTTACGAAGTCCTTACACTTTGTAAGACATGTTGCAGCAGGGTGTGTGAGGGCTATAAAGATGAAAAGAGAGGCCTGCCACTGAGAAATGAGGGATCTAGTGTTTGGGGTGAGGCTGGCACAAGAAAAATTATCATGCAAGGAGGAACATGCTAACTTCCCTCGTTGGGAATTCCAGGCAGGACAAGTTCACATCTGGATAGAGGATGAAGCTTCATAAAGCAGAGACATTTGAAGTGTGGGTAAGAATCTGCCAGGCAGAGATGGCAGGACAGGGTATTCTGAGCATAGGGAAGAGTAAGGAAAGGGTGTGCAAACAGAGGGTGGACTTAATATTTGGAGAATAGCGAGTGGTCCAGCTTGGTGGAAGCACAAATCATGCAGCAAGAAGGAGGTGAATGTTAGGCTGGAGGGGTAGATGGGTAGAACTGTAGAAAGCTGGGATTGCCAGGGAGAGTTTGTGCTTGAGTTTTAGACAAGGGAGGGAATAGATGTTGTTTAAAAACATTTTTTTTTCTGATACTGAAATAATATGTGTTCAAATAAAAAGAATTTGAAAAACAAGATATATATACATATGAAAACATTTAAATGCCTATAATCCACACCTAGAGATAGCCATTGTTAATATATTTTTTGTTTTTTTTTAACATCTTTATTGGAGTATAATTGCTTTACAATGTTGTGTTAGTTTCTGCTGTATAACAAAGTGAATCAGCTATACGTATACATATATCCCCATATCCCCTCATTGTTAATATTTTAAAATGTGTCCTTGTAGTCTTTTTCTGTATGAAGGTAGATGACATTGAAAGTAATGTATAAATGAAATAACATTGCCTCAGATTATTAAAAAAAAAACAGCCTATGGACATAATACTTTAGAAAAATAAATATAACAGCAGTATATGGATAGGTTGGATCCAATGCAGAAATGTACAAATACATATACAGAAATGTACAAATAAGAAAGCCATTAAGAATGCTGTTGTGATGATTAAGAGGAAGTGAATCCTTGAACCTAGTTGGTGGCTATGAAAAAAGAAAGGGGACAGGATGAGAAAAAATATATTTCTAAGAATAACAATTCAAGTGGTTTAGAAGAAAGAAGGAGAACTCAGAAATACCTCCCAGGGACTTCCCTGGTGGCACAGTGGTCAAGAATCCGTCTGCCAATGCAGGGAACACGGGTTCAACTACTGGTCTGGGAAGATCCCACATGCCGCAGAGCACTAAGCCCGTGCGCCACAACTACTGAGCCTGCGCTCTAGAACCCATGCACCACAACTACTGAGCCCACGCACCTAGAGCCTGTGCTCTACAACAAGAGAAGCCACTGCAATGAGAAGCCCGCATACTGCAACGAAGAGTAGCCCCCGCTCGCCACAACTAGAGAAAGCCTGTGCGTGGCAACGAAGACCCAACACAGCCAAAAATAAATAAAATAAATAAATTTAAAAAAACAAAACAAAACAACAACAACAAAAGAAATACCTCCCAGGTTTCAAGCCTGGATAACTGGGGGTTTGGGGGGCCATGAACACCATATTGGCTTTGGGGGAGGAGAGGATTATGTGTGTATTTTTTACACATGTTGAGTATGTGATAGTGTGAGATGTGGGCTGAGAACAAAAAGGCAGAGTCTCTTTTACATTTTCAAGATTGCTCTTGTTAAGGGAGAAGGTGAGTTTTCTGAAGGAGAGACTAGAGAGAGAAAAGAAGGATGAGAAGAGAGATCCGGGGACATTCATATTTAGAAAACAGCAGAAAGACAAGGAGCTAGAGAAGGAGCCAGCCCAAAAAAAAACCTCAAGAGTTATTGGACAATTAAGAGTAGAGTGTCTCTACAGTCAGGGGTGGAAGCTATTTCAAAAATGTGTGATTCACAGCGTGCAATGTCACAGAGAAGGCAAGGAGGATGAGGACTGAGTACAAAGGATGAAAAGAAGTAACGTATAAGGTACCAGATCCTGAGACATGGGAAGAACTCTGCTAATGGCAGGTGTTATTCTGATTGAAAGACTATTACATTTGGCAGTTAGGAAGGGTTTACCAGACCCAGCCAGAAGTCTGACACAGAGACGGAGCTTAACAAATGTGTTGAATGAAATAATGAATGCGTAGAAGACAGAAGTGTAGGAGCTTAGGAGTGGTGGTGATGTGGTAGTAGCCAGTTCCTAAATCTGTCCAGCAGAAACAGTCGGTTCCTTGCACCTTGGGAACTTCTGCCCTTTGGGAATGTGTCTCCTGGACATTGAATTTCACCATGCATACGGGCCAGTCTGCTTGGGAAGCCAGGCCAGCCATCAGGGAGCAAGGTCAAGAGAGCGGCTGGTGGTGATTTCCCACTAAGACTTCCTGGCTTCTCACAGATGGTACAGAGAATGGGCGTCAAGCACAGTGAGTAACTTCAGCGTCGTCAGGGAGTTTGTGCTCCTGGGATTTTCTCATCTGCATGAGTTCCAGACCCTCCTGTTTGCTTTCATCCTATTGATATATGTGCTGACGGTGCTGGGGAACCTGGCCATTGTCACCCTCACATGCCTGGACTCCCGCCTCCACTCACCCAGGTACTGCTTCCTCTGCAGCTTCTCCCTCGTGGAGGTGCTGGTCGCCTCCACTGTGGTCCCTAGGATGCTGGCCGACCTGCTGTCCACTCCCAGGACCATGTCCCTGGCTGAACGCTTGACCTGGTCTTTCTTTTCCTTCTCCCTGGGCTCCACCAACTTCCTTATCCTCACAGTCATGGCCTTTGATTGCTACGTGGCCATCTGCCGTCCTCTGCACTACACGACCATCATGAACGGGCCAGTATGTGTGAAGCTGGTGGTGGTCTGCTGGGTGGTTTTGTCATCTCCCTGACCCTGCAGAAAACCCAGCTCTGGTTCCGCGGCCGCAACATCATTGACCACTACTTCTGTGACTCTGCCCCGCCGCTCAAGCTGTCCTGCTCCGACACCCAGCACGTCGAGCTCGTGGACTTCTTCCTGTCCTTTCCTCGCTCTTCGTGCTGCCGCCCTGCTGCTCTTCGTGGCCTCGTACATCCTCACTGTGGCTGCAGTGCTGCGCATGCCCTCCTCCGGGCACCAGAGGCCGTTCCGCTGGCACCTCCCACCTCACGGTGCTGCTTCTGGGCTACAGCAGCGCCATCTTTATCTACCTGAGGCCAGGCAAGGGCTACTCCACGCGGCTCAACGAGGTGGTGGCCCCATTCCTCAACCTCTTCATCTTCACCTTCCCAAATGAGGTCAGAGAGGTCATTGAGGATGTGTCCGAAAGGATCCTCCTCAGAGACCCAGCCACCCACAGATGAGAACAAGGAATGAGGACCATCCACCGCAGGTGGCACCAAGGTGCCCAGGCTGGAGCTTCTCAGTCTCCTTCTTTCTAGTCTCTTCTGCTCCCTCACCCCCACAGAAGTCTCTGTTCACTCTCTACGGGGAGCTGATGAGTTCACATTGTCTGAATGTCTCAAAGGCAAGTGTCCGTGAGCCTGCGCTAGTTAAGGAGAGGATGATTTCAAGGAAGCTGGGGGTGAAAACAGTGTGATGATGTCAATTAAAGGAGATAATCCAAATCAAGCTCATAGCACAGGGTCTGGTAGGTACTAAGAACTCAGTAAATGTAGCTATTATTATTATTATTATTTTTTAAAGAAGTGGCTTTTTTTTTTAAAGGAATTCCTTTATTTTTGTTACTTACTTATTTATTTATTTATTTATTTTTGGCTGTGTTGGGTCTTTGTTTCTGTGCGAGGGCTTTCTCTAGTTGTGGCAAGCGGGGGCCACTCTTCATCGCGGTGCACGGGCCTCTCACTATCGCAGCCTCTCTTGTTGCGGAGCACAGGCTCCAGACGCGCAGGCTCAGTAGTTGTGGCTCACGGGCTTAGTTGCTCCGCGGCATGCGGGATCCTCCCAGACCAGGGCTCGAACCCGTATCCCCTGCATTGGCAGGCAGATTCTCAACCACTGCACCACCAGGGAAGCCCAGCTATTATTATGAAATGAGCTATTAAAATCTCTCCTCCCTGGTCCTGCTCTATGGTTTTGTTCACATTCCTTTACGTTTCTTTGTGTGCAAGTTTTTTGGGGGTGTGTTCTTTTCCCAGGAACTGGCTTCAGAGTCTAGGATGGGATTCTGAAAGTGGGAGATTCTTGGAGAAGAGCAGAGAGGCCCGGCATCCTCAAAACAGGAATAACGATGTGCCTTTTGTTGGGACCCCCATGTGGGATTGCTCCTGGAGTAGAAGCGCCACTCACACCCAGGCTGTCCATTACTCCCTCCTGGCCCCCAGACCTCTTACCTTTAAAGAGAAATGACTCTCTGGGGGCCACTTTCTCGATCCCCATATACAGCAAGGTCATGAGGGCCCCATGCCTAGAAAGAAGGGCATGCAATTTATTCATTTTTTCAATCCTTCCTATGCACTCAGGGAAGAGGGGAAAGCTGGATCATTGACCCCAGACTTGCTACCGTCCTCTTCTCAAGGGCTAGCACTCCTCTTCTCCCACAGAACCTTAGATCCGTGGCCCAGAGCGAGGGCCCTCTGAGGTTGGGTTTCCTGGAAGCCACCTGGCCAGGAGATTGCCAGCAGCCCTGCGGGGTAAGGCAGAGGTGATAGAGGGCTGGTGAGGAGGAAATGGAACAGGACAGGTATTGTGGGTAATGGGCTGTGGGCAGGTGAGGGAAGGCATTCCTTGGAAATCTGGGAACGGTTTAGGAAGTCCTGGAAGGAGGGTGTGAGTGGGAATAACTCTGGTGTCTGATTTCTTATACCAGATTGAATCTGGACTGGTCTGGAATTAGCAAAACAGGACAAAGAGTACATGCAAACTTCCTCTGACTTCTGGAGCTGGCTCCGCCTACAGGGTGTCTAGAGAGGCCCTGGTCCTCGTTTGCAGTGGGGACAGTCACAGTGTGGGAGCCATCCCACAGACCCAAGCCTGTGAAGAAAGGGGGTAGTGGGAGGGGCAAGCATCCCAGGGTGTGTGGCCTGGAGGCCCGAGTCTCCTCTTATTGCCTGGAAGCTTGGTCTCCAATTAAGCTTTTTTTTAAAAAAATAACTACCACGGGACACATTCCCATTTGTGGGCCTCTCCAAAAACGTGGGCAGATACTTTTGGTTCTGCAGTAAAGGCCAGCTGGGAAAACATTTTTTTCATCCTGAGAACTTTCTTTCCTCTGAGTCTCTAGGGACTAATTACTTACCCTCCTTGCAAACTTTGTGAAAAACTGAAAAATGAAATGGGAGGCAATTATCTCCTTCTGGTATGCAAACACTTTCCTTCAGCTTTTTCCTTCTCAATCAGCACACAAAGCCACTCAGATTTTCCTCCTTGAGAGACACTCTTCTGTGACTCTCATCTCTGCACATTTCCTCCTAAAAATTTAAAAATAACCAACAGCCTACAGCAGTCTCTTGCCTGTTTTTCACAGTGTTCCTGCAGGAGTGGGGTCTCTGGCCAGATTTGGGGAAGGTGTCACATGCTTTGTTCCTCCACAGTGACTGCCCTGTCATAGTCAACATCTCACAGGCGTGGCATTCTTTAAAAACTTGCCTGTGGTCCCTTGCTACTCAGTGTGATCCCTGGAACCACATTGGCATCTCCTGGGAGCTTTTTGGAAATGCAGAATCTGGGCCCCCATCCCAGACCTGCTGAATCCGCATCTGCATTTTTAATAGGACCCCAGGGTGATTCACAATGCACAGTAATATTTGAGAAGTGCTGATCTAGACAATTAGCTGGTGGGATTTCCAATCAGGAAATTGTGTAAAAAGCCCTTGTCCCAATCTCAACAATGTGAAGGGCACTGGAAGAGGGAATTTGAGGGTGTACTTGCTATTATCGGAGCCATCCTTTCTTAATGACTTTTATCCCAGGTCCTCTTTCTGGAGACTGTAACCAGGACTTAGATCCCCAAGATTTTCATCCCAGTTTGACTTCAGGCTTCTTGAGTGACTTTAGCCTAATGGTCCAGCTTTCTACTTGCTGTTTGAATCCTGCGTGGACACGACCTGGAGATACTTTGGTTCCACACATTTGTCTGGATGTGACAGGGACCCTCGGTGTACACAGTGTCAAATGAAGCAACTGCGTAGACATAACCTGGAAAGTAATTTGAACTTACTTTTCCAGCTTGCTGGAAGGAATATGGGGATCCCAGTTCTAAGACAGAGTGTCTGTACGAAAAGTCTCCCTAGGTTTAGAGTCATGATGTAACTAAACCACTGCCTCATGGAATTGCAGGGGAGTGTGTAGGTCATCCAGGCCCACCTCCTCTGAGCTCAGGCATCCCCACGGCAGCACACACACAGGCCCTGCTGGAACCCAGTCTAGAGATGGAGCCCTCACAGCCGTGAGGTGGTCCCTCTCTTTGCTGCTGTGTGCTAATGTTTAGGATGAAGCCCTTATATCCAGCCTCACTGTGACTCTAACATTCACCCACTGTGCAATTTTGGTTCACACAGGCAGACCAGCAAATAAGTGAAGGCAGCTAAATATTCCCCTACAAAATATTCAGATTTACTAGTGAAATGTTGCCACTGAACACTTTCTAGACCTCTCACTACCCACACTGCTTCCTCTTGTGCCTGTTGTTATGTGGGTCTTAACAACTAGTGCTAGTTTAGACAACTAACCGGGATAGAGGTGCAGTGGGGTAACTTCTTCCTGTGCTTTGGTTACCACACATCTATTGCTGTCAACTAAGATGGCCTTCCGTGTTTTCGTTTACAGCGTCCACTCATATTCCAAATTCATCTGCAAACCTCATTGCTAAAGACAGCTGGCATTTACTGAACATCTCTGTTGTTGGTACAGGAGATACAGAGGTAGAGAAGGCATGATGCCTAACTTGAAGGGCTGAGAATTTAGTGTGGGAAGACTAAACTATGTGTTAGTTACTAGGATATGCAAAGCACTCTGGGAATACGGGGAGGGAGTTGGTTAAATTGAGTCTTCTCAAACGTGGTGTCATTTGAGTCGAGCTTTGAAGTATAGAGCAGCTTCACAGGCTGCGAATGGGAAAAGTGAATTCCAGAGAGAGACAACTTAATATGTAAAGTAACGTAGAAATAAAAATGGCACATTGGGTAGGCAGTGCAAGCCCGGGGAGATGGAATTAATGAATGCTCTCTGGAGAGTGGTCATGGGTATCTTCACTAATCAAATCCAGGTCTCTTGGGGGTTTGCAAGTGTCCTCTGAAAGATGCTCCACTCACTGAAATCACAAGATGACAAATTTTATAGTGGGTACAGAGGGTATTGATGTGGAAACCTTTGCATGCTAGGGCAACTCTACTGTATTCACAGAGGTATTATTTATGGTCAGTGCTGGAATTTCATTGCCTTAAATTTTGAAAATGACCTAAGTAAGTTCATGGAGAGCTTAAGAATTGTTCTTTTAAAGGGCAATTCCATGAGGTTTCCTTCCATAGCATTTGATGCTTGTCTAACTCAAGGGAAGGAGAATGACAAAGATGCTGGGTTGAATGCAGAACAGGATCTAAGGGAAAACCCCGAGGCAGAGTACTACACTGATGGCCTGGAGCCCTCCTGAAAATTGATGGTTAAATTTTCAGGAATTAAACATAGTCATTATTAAAAATTAAATAATAGACACAATCAAATAGATTTTTAAAAACAAAGGTAATCAAAACTCAAAACTCCTAATTATTTTACTGCATTTTACTTTGGTCTATTCCACTGAAGTTGTGTCACTTGTGTCAGTATGGTAGAAATACTGTATATAGTAGAGTGGGAAGCTGCCACATAGCACAGGGAGATCAGCTCGATGCTTTGTGACGACCTAGAAGGGTGGGATAGGGAGGGTGGGAGGGAGGCTCAAGAAGCAGGAGATATGGGGATATATGTATACATATAGCTGATTCACTTTGTTGTACAGCAGAAACTAACACAACATTGTAAAGCTATTATACTCCAATAAAGATATTTTTTTAAAAATCAAAAAAAAAAAAAAAAAAAGAAATACTGTATAATGGTGAGAATCTCTTCCCATCTCCAAGCTCAGTGATGTCATGTTGGTAGCTTGAAACTAGACATGATGAGGGTGAAACTGACACCATGGAAACTGGTGAATGCTGCGAGTCAGCAAATGCTACAGCTGGGGAGCCAGTGATTAAATATTTATCGGCAGACTGCTGGGTCACCATCACTTTTCTTCTGTATTCATCAGGCGTGGTTGCAAGGACCCTATTTACATCAGGAAATTTAAAGCTGAAAGATTTGGTGAAACTAGACTGATATGAACATGGTGCTCCATAGGCAACACTCAAATTTTCCAACTTGGGCTTAGAAAGTTTTGCACGTCACCTAACTCCTAAAATCCCATATATGCAGGACGTTCATGGTACCACTGGTCATTCCAGGACCCAGGCCTGACTTTTATATGAAAATGATTTGATTCCTTTATCTTCCTTCATCAGAACTTCCATACCCTTGATTTCTTGCTCCCTAGTCCTCTCAGCTGATAGGAATAAACCTACTTTTATTTCCCACTGGGATTTCCATGTGTGACAATGGGCTCTTGTGCTAGCTGTTCAGAACCTTGTATTTCTAATGGTTGCTTACCGGGAGGACACTGTATCTCTGGGGCTGGAATGTCAGACAAATGAAGGGAAGATGGGGGAGGTGTCAGGAAATCCTGCCACTGATTCTACCTATATTTAAATTAGCTCTGGGTGGGGAGGGATAGATTGGGAGTTTGGAACTGACATGTACACACTGCTATATTTAACATAGATAACCAACAAGGACCGACTGTATAGCACAGGGAACTCTGCTCCACATTCTGTAATAACCTAAATGGGAAAAGAATTTGAAAAAGAATAGATATATGTATAACTGAATCACTATGCGCTACACCTGAAACTAACACAACATTGTTAATCAACTGTACTCCGATATAAAATTTTAAAAAAATCATTGTCATATGAAGAGACAGAAAAGAATCTAGACATTGACCTTACACTTTCACAAGGTTCAAAATGGCTCATAGACCTAAATATAAAATGCAAAAATAAAGATTCCTAGAATATATATATATATATAACTAGCTCTGCATGTTACAAACAGTGTCATTCTACCTGCTGGCAATTATGTTCCAGTGTAAGCTACTTCTTTGGAGTGGGAAGGGTGTTGCCTTCAGTTAAATGACCTTACATCAAGTGACTTTATGTAGACTAACTGACTTTATGTAGACTGAGGATCAGATCAATTGTTCCCATTTCCTTGCATTAACATTGCAAGCAGACTGAATAAAAATATTTCTTGCATATGTAAGTGTTATTTGCTGTCTTTCAAGTGTTTGTGAATACTATTGTGATAAATGCAAATTTTTAAAAGTGACACTGAATCTATAGTTACTTTCTAACAGTATGTGTTCCTTTCAAGGGAGGAATGTAAACATACAGTGACTGTTATGAAGGCGTTACTAGAATTATTGCCATTACAAGTCTATAAATTTGATGGAAACTTGATGGATACACATTTAATAAGGGGCTAGAGGAGTCTATACGGAGTGACTTCAGATCCTGGAGATTCCAACTTTTAATTTATCCAACTTTGATCTGGACAGGAGAATTTCCGAGGATGGAGAGGTGGAAAAGAAGTTTGAAAAACCAGATTCTGTTGTCAGTTCTGCCATTGGTTTGACCAACTCGTTTTTTTCTCTCAACCATGTCTCCTTTATCCATTAGTGGGTCAGAAAACACTGCTCGGCTGCAGCCCAAGAATCGGTGTTTCTCTTCTGGGCTCTTGGGGCACTGTGTTAGAATTAATTGTACTTTTCCTCTCTCTCACAGATGGAGAACTCTTTGAGATTAGAATCCACATTTCTTTGATTTTTAACAGCTAGTTAAAAATAGGGCAAGGGTGGTTGATGAAGAGGGCATTCTTATTATCAGTTCAACAGACATTAGAAAGTCATTTGTTAAAATTCAATGCCCCTGTCCATTTAAATTTTATTTATTTATTTTTAATTATTTTATTTATTTACTTGGCTGCATTGGGTCTTTGTTACTGTGCGCGGGCTTTCTCTAGTTGTGGCGAGCGGGGGCTACTGTTCGGTGCGGTGCGCGGGCTTCTCATTGCGGTGGCTTCTCTTGTTGCGGAACATGGGCTCTAGGCACGCAGGCTCAGTAGTTGTGGCTCACGGGCTCTAGAGCGCAGGCTCGGTAGCTGTGGTGCACGGGCGTAGTTGCTCCGCGGCATGTGGGATCTTCCCAGACCAGGGATGAAACCCATGTCCCCTGCATTGGCAGGCGGATTCTTAACCATTGCGCCTCCAGGGAAGTCCTTCATAAGTTTTTTAATTAAATTCTGTACATTGTATATAGGACAGTTGAGACTGAGGTTAATAGTATTTATTCCTCAATATGGACAAACCTTTTTTGGGGGGGGAGGTCCACCTGTAAGTTTGAGGGGTTCAGTCAATCTGATGAGGAAGCTGAGCTGGATTGGGGGTATTTCGTTGCCTTTAGTGAACCACATGCTTCAGGTGCCTTTAGTGGTGGGCTGCTGTCTTGGCCTTAGGATTTCTAGACTGGGTATATGCATTATTTGGATTTAACACAAAACAATAATTGCATTAATACTTTATATTTGTGAAGTGTTTAAAAATCCTCCAGTGTTATCACAACTCTCCCTGACTCTGTTGACCAGATAGATGTGTTTGTATGAGGAATAGTTCCCCTATCCCCTGGTCATTGTTCTCAAACAGTTGTTGCTGAGACAGTCTGGTCTTGGTGAAACAATATTTTTACTACCCTTTCTCCCAAATTTATTTTCTGTTGTTCCCAAGGCCACAAATGTGCTAAGGCTGCTAACAGAAAAGAGATAACATCCATCAGAGCTGCTGCAGGAACTGCCTGACACGCACTGGCAGACACTGGGAGAGCCTGCTTGGGAGTGGATCTAGAGGGAGGTGAGTCAGAGGGTGGTTGGAGTGTAAAGCTAAATCAGGGAGAGTCTGTTGATATGGGGCCAGTCCGCCATCATGCAGGATTAGCACCTTGGCAAGGGTCCTGGGAAGTGGGTCTCCTGTAAGCTATTTGCTGACTCGTGGAATTCTGAAAAAAGTGCCAGCCTTCATTAAATTAAGTAGAGATGCCAAAAATTGCCTTGCAAGACTCTGAAGGAAGGGATCAGAGGTTTAGAAAAGTGGAAATGCTATTATGGGGCTGTTATATAAGACTGAAAAATCCACAGTTGACCATGTTCTTTGGCAGGGAGGCCTGGAGGACCCTTTGCCTATTAGCAAGATCATAAAAATGCATGGCTAAGGAGGACATCAGCTGAGGCTGTTGTTAGGAGATGCTGTTACAGAACTGGGCATCCTAGTGGCCAAGGGATACAGGTAACCAGAGTAGCAGAGGCCATGTGGCAGCACCTGACTGTCAGATGCAGGGTATGCATATTTGCCCTATTAGTCAGCAAGGTCTAAACGGCGAACAGGTGGAGCCTGAACTGCATGGACCTTTGCGTACAGCAAATAGAACATGGTATTCATGGGGCAAGAGATAAGGGTAACGAGCAAGACTACTGCTTAGCGTACGTAATTGAAAGAAATCAAGAATGAACAAGAAGGCTCAGACCAGCAACTCCAAAGAAGTCACGATCCCTTTGCCCAGTCTTCAGATTGGAACCGGCTCTCAGACCCAGCATCATCAAATGTAAGAACCTGAGGCACCAGAAATAGGGCCCTGTGATGCCACGACAAGTGTTTGGACTGGCCAGAAAGTTCGTTCGGGGTTTTTGCCACGTCCGCTGGAAAAATCCGAATGAACTTTTTGGCCAACCCAATATATCCAGTGGGATTTCCCAGACTTGCTGCAAAAGCCTGCAACCATTTACTTGAGTAACCATCACTGGAGAAAGGGGAATACTCATATATTTTAAGAGCTGTGGGATGTAGTATGTGAGTTGAAGCTTGTACTCAAGGATCTAAAACCCCATCCAAGCTCCCCTTATTCGGGGAACTTGTGGGATCCAGGTAATTAACGCAGTGTGGAACCAGATCCACCTCATGGTGGTTCCACTGGATCCATGTATTTTTAACTTTCTCTCTCCTTTTTCTCCTCTCTTTTCTTCTCCATTTTCCCTCTTTCCCTCTCCTCCTTTCCTCTCCTCTTCCACTTTTCCAGGTTCCTCTCACCACCCCTGCCCCCTGTCTCTTACACACACACACACACACACACACATTCACACACAGTACAAACGAACACTCATTCTGCATCCGGCACTGTGCTAGACGCCGAGAACTCAGAGATGAAATCCAGTCTCTTCCATCAGATCACTCACAGTGAAGAAACGGAGAGAGGTGGGTTGGTGAGCAGCACTTTGTAATAGGGTCCCCCAGAGAGTCGTGCACAGGGGGTGTGGCAGTACAGAGGGGGAACCTCCGATTCAGCCAGGAGGGGACGAATAAAGGGATGCTTTTCAGAGCAATCATGTCTGACTTCGTTCTTGAAAGAAAAGTGAGCGTTATCAGGCAGAAAATGAGGAATCCTCTGCGTACTTACGCTCATGTTCCAATGGCACCTGACTTATTTCAAGTTTAATCTCTTGGCATGTATTTCTAGTTATGTAAATAGACATTTCATGGAAGATGCTGTTGGTTTTCAACCAGCCATGAGAACACTGAGAAAGGCATCTTTAAGCAGGGACTTGCCCCTCAGGAGTTTGGATTCTAGAAAAGAACTGGCTTCTACCAGATTATTTTATTTCACTCTCACAGATGACCTACCTTCTTGAAGCCTCCCAGAATACTCCCTGATTTGAGCAGAAAACTACTGTGGTTAGAGAAGCTAGAAATGCAGAAGACTAGCTTCCCAGTAGCCCGGATTCTTTCTCCTGAATTCAGTCTTGCCTTTGGAAGATGATTAATGGAAAAACATGGAATTTATAACCAAACTTAGGCTCAAGTCTTTGCTCTACCAGCTCTGAGTTGCATGATTCTAGGGCAGTTATCCAACCTCTCTATTATGTGGTCAGACTCTTAGAGAAAATTAAAAATACAATATATGAAGGAAGAGGTCCATACCAGATCCTCAATGTCAGAGGTGGAACGGCTGTCTGAGATCATCTCCACTTTCCTTTTACATAAATCATTTGTCCAAATTTACATGGCTAGTCAGCATCCACAATAGAAATTAAACCTGGGTCTTCTGAGCTACAGGCAGAAGGTAGACTGGGAGCAAACGTTGCAGGGGCGAGAAAGTACCTACTTACTAGGCAAGTTCATGGCAACAAACACTGTAAATTGATTAGGTTGCTAAAGGAACCAGCAGAAAACAGGAAAGATTCACGTTCAAATCCTGAAAAGAATTTTCCAGGGAACAGAAGTGTAGCTACAGTATGAAGGAAAGAAAAACAAATGGATGAATGGTGGTAGATGAAGGGATCTATTGATTAATCTGTAGACAGGAGTACAGACTGAAAGCAAGATGGCTCCTCTCTCAGATCACAGGCCAGACGTGATGGGAGCAGGAGGTTGGGGTCCATGGTGCAGAGATGATATCTACTTGACAAGCCTGGTGACAGTTGTTCTGTCCCTAAGTGTGGCAAAATCTGTTTCTTTATAAGCAGGAAGCTCAAGGGCCAAGCCATGTTAAAAGAAAAGGGAACCACACCAAAAATTTTGCTGCAGTGATTTGGGGGCCTCTGAAGGAAGGGAGGTCGTGGTGATGGTGAGCAATGCTTCTAGAATGTTGTGTGTGTGTGTGTGTGAGAGAGAGAGAGACAGAGTGTAAGCTCTTTGGATAGACTTCATTGAATTATGGAATGAATTATCCAAATAAGCATTTTGAAAGAAGTTGGGGTATAGGAGTAATGTGTTAGAAGTTTAGAGAGATTAAAAAAAATTAGAAGAAGGTTGACTATGTTTAATGGCATGATAAATTGACCAATCTCTTATTTATATGTAGATTACAATTACAGTTCTTTGTCTTGAATCAAAATAATTATGTGTGGGTGTAAATTTGAATAGGAAATTGCAAAGTCAAGGAAGATGGGGGAGAGACCTGATAGTGACTAGATATCAACATCACTTAAGACCATGAAATGTGTAGAGGGAAAGAGACAAAAGGGGACTTGATGACCCAGTAAAGAGGAAAGTACTTAATATTAGAAAGGATGATTCCACTTAGAACAGAATGAGACTAGACACGAGGAAGCAAAAGCAGGGCTTGGAGTGAGAAGCCGAGTCTGGGGCTGGTGCAGCTGGGAAGAATTTACGCAGACAGTATTCAGCTCAGACAACTAGCTCAGTCGTCTGACAAAAGAAGAGAAAATCCAGGGATCCCATAGGAAAGGATGAAGAATGTCTCTAAATACCACAGACAGAGCAAAACTGCTTAAGAGTGAAAGTTTTAACAATAAATACCACCGTTGCTGAGAACTACCTCCAGACCTCATGCTGGTGATATTGCATACGTTATTTCTAATCCTCACAACAACCTTGCTTAAAAAAAAGTTATTATTACCATTTTACAAATAAAGAGTATGAAACCCATAGAGGTTAAGAAATACAGCTTGTGACAGAAGTTGTGTTTGAACTCAGGTTCAATGCCAAGGCAATGCCATGGTGCTTCCCACCCATCATTACTGCAAGGTGCTCGCAAATGTGTGTGTGCACCAAACATTGCCAACACACCGAACAAATAATATGGCTATGTTTAATGCCTGGAGTGGATGCTCTGATAAATGCCCACCCATTGAAAAACATTGCTGATTTTGCCTTTTTGTATTGTACGACTTTTCTCAACTAGGGACGTTAAAATGATCCACTTTATAACTTTTAGTGTCAAGTAGGGGATTTTCATGATTTTTTTTTTTTGCCATTTCAAAGGGGGTCCTTTTTTTTTTTTTTTTGGGGGGGGGGGTCCTTTTACATAAGGACTGCATCTGCCTTTCCCAAGCCTGCCATGTCCTGCTTCATGTTAACCCAGGTTGTATATAATTTGCAGGCCAGTAACATGCACAGAGCAAGCACCCTTGTCAGTGTGCAAAAAGGCGTTGTATTCTTTATACAGATGTGTGACTATGAGGTGCATGAGAAACACATTACAGAATGAATGAGAAAGAAAGGCAAATGAGCTCAGTCTGGGATGCTTAACTAGAATCTGATAGTGACCGGAGGTGATATGAGATGTCTTTGGCTTGAGATAGTGTCTGCTTGACTCTAGGTATCTTCATTATATTTATCTCATTTTTCCCAAGTTAATTAATGTTAACAACTTATTGTTGTTACTTCCTACCCTCCGAAGTAAGAACCAGAAACGTCAGAGATCAAGATACTAAGAATCGCAGGTGTGTACCTTCTCAGAAATGTGTGTACACCCCCACCTAGTGGCGGCTCTGAATAATGCATCGGCGGTACTGACCTCTCAGATCTCCCAGGCGATGATCTGCAAAGTGGGTTCCAGGGATGATGTCACAGGGAAAAGCGAGAACCCTTTTCTGGAGTGGGGAAGGGAGTAAAAAAAAAAAAAAAAAAGGAAAATTTTAGGAACAATGTTTTGAAAACTTGAAAATAAAATACTAGATATTTCTGACATAAATTGGATTTTCAGAAATTGAGGGAGATTCATGAACAGAGAGACTCACTACCTGAGAAGAACGGTTTATTTCCGTGAACAGGAAAACACAATGTAACGACTTTTTAAGAGCTGGATTGAACTATGGTCTTAAGAAAGTAGAGTAACTGAAGGAGGTCCAATACTGTATTGATTCCCTCCAGGTGAGCTGAGGAACTGGGGACACATGTTGGTGAAATGGTTACAACTGTAAAATCCAGGGGTCTGTGTCTGGGAAAACCAGATTCTCATATACATATTTAACTGGGTCGATTGGAAACATATGGGGATTGTGGGGGTAGACATTAGACGGTTTTTACTGAATATGTTGCCCCATATTAAGGATGAGGAAAACGGAGTTACAGGGATTCTGAATTACTTGCCCACGCTCTCCTAAGTACTCAAAGGCCAAGGTGGAGTTCAAATCCAGGTCTATAATTCCAGATCCTGTTCTCTATACCACATTATGTTGCTTTTCTTTGAACCATATGCGTTTAAAATATAATTTTAATGTTTATTTTAAATTGTACTTCTTTGTTGAATTATTGATAAGCTCAGATGGTATAAAGTTCAAAAATTCTAGAAGTGTAAGAGCAAGTGAAAATCAAATGAAAACAAAAAGGGCAAGTGAAAGCAATCTCTCTCCTACCCCAGCCTTCATTTCTCCCTCCTAAGGCATTCCTCTCTTGCCAGAATCTTGTATATCTTTCCAGAGTATTTTATCGATATGTATAATTAAGAAATGGTAACATCAAAATGATGGAGTCTTCAACATTATAACAAATTTTATGATTAATGCAGAAAGTCACAACAAGAGGTTAATTAATTTAAGCCTCAAAATTAAAATTCCCTTGCCTGCTCCAATAGACTTTAAAATTCAATCAAAATTAAGTATAGAGAATTTTAAAAATAAAATGTTAATTCACCATTCATTCGCTTGAATAGTTTTGAGTGACGACTAGCGTTAAGTCCTTAAAATGATGGTTTAATTTTTCTCCAAAGCTTATATGCATTCCCAAAACCCTCTTGCAGATCTTTCAAATACCCAGAGTCTGTCTCCCTTCCCTTTCTTTTATTAAAAATATTCTTCTTATTCCCAAATCCTTTTCTTGGTTATTAGATTGACCCTTAGCCAATCAAGTTGATTTTGGCTAGTGACACTCTCTCATCAGAGTCTGAGCCAAAAATGCCAGTTTGGATTTTATTTCTGGATATATGATGAGTAAGCTAGCTGGTCATTTCTCTAACCAAATGTCTTAAAGTTTTCAAAATGCTTTAAAACTCTTTTCCCACATGTTGTTTTGTCAGTATGGGTCCAGTTTTCACATGCAAAGTGAATCAGATCCACTGCACTCAGTTTTACAGTACATTTTTGCAAGATCTCCCATTTTTAGCCAAGTCACAGCTGAGCTTCACTTTCAGCTAATTAGTACTTGTTCTCAAATTGGGCAGTTCTAACCCAAGCTAGGAGATGAGATGCAATTTACTTCCCCTCTCCTCTCCTAAAATTAACTAAGCTGTAAAATGTGAGCATTCCTTTGCTTTTCCCTTTGCACCAGGGTTTGGTTCCATCATAAAGAATTTGACAGAACTCACAGTGTTCCAACCAATCTTGCTGTTCTGATTTGAACAAGAATGGAGTACTTCCTTTCTAAATCTCAGCTCTTTGGTTGCCAAGCAACCATTAATTTACTGTAACCAGCTAATATTTAAAATTATACATGATGATTAAATAGAACAGTATGCTTTCTCATATTCCTGAATGTATGTAGCACTGGCCAGATTGGAATGAGTATGGTTGGTCTTGCAGAATCAAAAACAAACTACAAGGAATGCTTCTTGAGATTAAAAGGTAATCCTCCTGTTGCTTGCCTGAGCCCTGTAAGGGCGGTCCTAGAGAACACAGTGTATGTGGGGATTATGCAATCCGATGTAACAAAATTGGAGGAGCCCCTGGTACTGGAAGACCCTTGTCCCTCAAGAGGAATGACATGAACTGTGAATAAAATACAGGGCTCCCTTGAAAGGCCCTGACAACACTTCCACTAACTTGGTTAGGCTGAGTCTTTTAATCCATGCTTTTTAATGTAAGGACATTTCAAAGTGTGTGTAGCTGATGTATCAAATAAGCTAAATTTAATGGAATAGAAAAAGGAAATGGCTTTCTTTTTTTCCAACCTTTTCTTCCAGCAAGTTCCATCAGACTTCCCTTCCCTTCTTCTGTGTGACATTTAGGGGAGCTCCTGCAATTTTCCAGTCACTGCACTTATAAAAACAGCTTCATATTGTTCATAAAGACCCATTATCTGGTGTTAAACCATGCATCCCAGTCTATGTTAGAACCTCAATATTTTGTCTCATTTAAAGAGTTTCTTCTCCCCTGGTTGTGTCTGACCTGTGCCTTGGAGCCGTGCAGGTGGAGAGCAGGAACAGTTTGCTCTTTCTCTCCTTCTTGCTGGACTGCTTCAATTCTCCATCTCTGCTCTGAGCCTTCTGGTGTCGGGACAGGAAAGAGGAGGTTAGGGGGAAAGAAACTGAAGTCTTTTTACTTGTCTGGAGCTGTTTATTCTTTGCTGAGTTGCTAATGCCCTTTGTGGGGCAGGGGTCCAAATGGTATCTTTCTCACTGGGCACATTTGTGGATTCTTTAGGTATCCTGAAAGGACATCTGCATTTCACATTGCTTAATGATCCTCTCTGCTTCCTGCACTGCTTGTTCAACTTACAGCTTCTCTGTGCCAGAGTCTCCTCATGCAAGGAGGTAGCCCTCTTAGACCAGGCACCTTGAAGATATCTCCCACCTTCCATAGTATCTACTTGGCCCCTTTTGCCATATCGATGATAGGCGTGAAGGCTTGCTATCATTGTCATATTTGATGAGACAAGAGTTCTCCCTGCTCTCTCAGACTCTGAGGATAGTTGTTCATTTCTTTCGAAAACTCTGTCACCATGCTGCTCTTCTAGTGGCACCAGGGTGGGCCCATGGGATTTTGCATCCAACCAGGCAGTGGGATAAATAACAGATCATGCCCGCATCTCTAATCTCTGTGGGGTTTTGTCTTGGAGACTGCCTTTACTTGCCTAGGGCATGTGGGACAGGGGGACTATAGAACTCCACCCCTATGAATTTCTTCCCTCTAGTAACTTCAGTCTTGTCTTTATAGCTTGGATGGATGGTGAAATGAAAGTCAATGGACTGTCATTCCATTTTTTTTTTTTTGGTCATTCCATTTTTAATAAGTCTTGCCAAGTTATATTTGGCATTTCTCCTTTAGAATTTGTGGTACTTAACATCTATTTCCAGAGCTTTGGCCTTTGAAACTCTGAGGTAATGAAATGTCCATTCAATATGTTATTATGTGGACGATCAGAAAATGAGCAACCTTTCCACAAAAGAAACAAAACTGCAGGACAGTATGATAGCTGCCCACCTTGGAGTCCACTGATTTCGCTCAGATGCCTTTGTTTTACTTAGGTTGAAAGGTAGATGGGAAGTTTAGAGTTGGGACAAGGTCTGGGATCAGGAGAATGAAGATATTGAGAGGAAAGCTATGGTAAGGCAGCAGGACATGTGGCTGGCAGACAGACAGAGGCTACGAAGTTTGGGAAAGAATCTGCAGGAGAGAAGATGGGGAATAAAGTATCCTTCTACCCTTGCTCCTATCCTTCAAACATGCTCAAGGCTATTACACTCTGTGTTAGACTGGGTCCTCCAAGAAGTAGACACCTCACAGGATCAGAAGCCCAAGACATCTCTTAGGGTAAATGCCTATGGGAGAGAAAGAAGAGGAATCCTGGGATTGGGAAGCCAAGAAGAGCCATCAGATTGTCATGCAGGTATGAGCATTGTGAAGGAGAGAGGGCGGGTGAAAGAGTCTTACACTGCAGCACATTCCCAGCAAAGTTCACCAAGGACTTGAGTTGTTCTAGAGCCTAAGTGGCCATCTGAGCTGTCCTGAATATCCCAGGAACAGGCCTGCCTTGGTGACCCTGTCATCCACAGTCATCAGCTGGGAGCAGCCCATGGGAAGTGTGGCCCCAGTGAAGACAAGGGAAGGGTTTCAGAGCACGGTGGCCCATCAGTTACACTCTCGCACTTTGAGACATGAGAGGTGCATTTGCACGGTCACCTCACACCCTGAACAAAGAATGAATGAGCACCCCAGTATTCATTGCAGCACTATTGACAGTAGCCAGGACATGAAAACAACCTAAGTGTCCATCAACGGAGGAATGGATAAAGAAGCTGTGGTGCATATATACAATGGAATATTACTCAGCCATAAAAAGGAACGAAATTGGGTCAATTGTAGAGACATGGATGGACCTAGAGACTCATTCAGAATGAAGTAAGTCCGAAAGAGAAAAATATCATATATTAATGCATATATGTGGAATCTGAAAAAATTGGTATAGACGATCTTATTTACAAAGCAGAAATAGAGACATAGACGTAGAGAACAAACATATGGATACCATGGGGGAAGGGGGGGGACAGTGGGATGAACTGGGAGATTGGGATTGACATATATACACTATTGATACTACGTATCAAATAGATAACTAATGAGAACCTACTGTACAGCACAGGGAACTCAATGCTCTGTGGTGACCTAAATGAGAAGGAAATCCAAAAAAGAGGGGATATATGTTTACATATAGCTGATTCACTTTGCTGTACAGTAGAAACTAATACAACATTGTAAAGCAACTATACTCCAATAAAGGTTAAAAAAAAAAAGAATGAATGAGTAAATGAATATACTTTCCTTATTCTGGCTTAACCAGTAAGTTACCATTCAATCTATTCTTTCCTTCTTGGCCAAGTTTCCTGAAATAGAAGTACACATCCACTGTTATTTCTCCCGTACTTTTCATTCATTTCTTCACCCACAGCAAGATGGATCCTCCACTGCACTGCACTGAAACTGCTCCAGCCAAGGCAATCACTGACTTCCTAACTGCCCTATTTCAAGAGTTGTGTGAGTTTGGAGCTCAGAAATAAATCCAGTCAGGGATGATAGTTGTGGATACAGGAATGTGGGAACAACCAAAAATCTAAGGGAGGAAAGGAGGAGATAAAAATATGAAAGTTTTACAAAAACAAGGGAAGAAAAGAAGGAGGCAGAGAAATTAAAGAAAAGGGTGGAATTTAAAAATAACTTTCAGGATATTGAAAAATCTTTTCAGATAGGCAGCCCAGGAAAATGCAGGAACTTCTTGGGGAAAACATTCAAATCTGCCATCTTCTGACTGATTTCAGATTTGCCAGAAGAGGTCAGCAAAGACGGTAATATCAGTCTTCGCCCTCCTTAGAGGCAAAGTGGCTGGCTAGGAAAGGATGTTTACCTCTTCACTTAGAGCTTATACAGGTCTTCCATTTAACAGACTACTGTCTTTCTCCGGCCCTCTTCGCAGAGTTTCACAGACGCCCGTGCTCCTGGCGAAGGGATGGATCAGAGGTTACATGTCTCACGAAATGTCAGGCCTTCAATTTAAATGTATGTACTTCCCCTGTAAGTCAGAGTAAATTAATTAAAGCTTCTGGCATGTTAGCCAATGCAGTTAGACAAGAGAAAAAATGCAGGTGTAAAATATTAAAAAGGAGGAGAAGACAAAGTTAACCTTAATTTCAAATAATTTGATTGGCTATCTGGAAAACTCAAGAAAAGAAACTAAAAAACAGTAAGATGACTCAGTGATGTGGCTGGGTACACAATTGATATTCAGAAACAAAATCCTTCACATACACCAAAAAAAAAAAAAAAAAAAAAAAGGAAAAAATCCAATTAGAAGACAAGATAAAGGAAAAGGAACTCATTTACAAAAGCAACAACAACAAAGAAATATAACTATTATATAAACTTTATAATTTTTCAAGGTCTACATAAAGAAACTTCAAAGTGCTCCTGAGAGACATAAGAAGACTTGAACAAATGGAAAGGTGAACTTAACAATGCAAAAATATCAATTCTCCCCTAAGTTCATCCATAAGAATTATAAAATTCCAATGAAAAATGACAGCAGTTTTTTAGGGCTTGCCTCGTGGCGCAGAGGTTAAGAATCCGCCTGCCAGCGCAGGGGACATGGGTTCAAGCCCTGGTCCGGGAAGTTCCCACATGCTGTGGAGCAACTAAGCCTGTGCGCCACAACTACTGAGCCTGCGCTCTAGAGCCCGCGTGCCGCAACTACTGAAGTCCGCGCACCTAGAGCCCATGCTCCACAACAAGAGAAGCCACCGCAATGAGAAGCCCACGCACTGCAATGAAGAGTAGCCCCCGCTTGCCGCAACTAGAGAAAGCCTGCATGCAGCAATGAAGACCCAACGCAGCCAAAAATAAATAAATTTTTAAAAAATGACAGCAGTTTTTAAGCTAGACAGCTGATTAAAATTTTATGTGGTTATATGAGCAAGGAAAAAATAGCCAAAAATATTCAGAAAGAGGAGAATAATGAGGAGGAATTCCACCTGTAAAGCAGAGTATGTAGCTATAATTAAAACACTCAACTACGATCATTTGAAAAAGGTGGATTTTTCAATATATGGTGAGACAACTAGGTGGCCATCTAGGAAAAAAAAAATTAGTTAAATCCATTCCTGCATATGTTGCACCAGGTTGAATTTCAAATGGGTCAAAGGTTTAAATGCAAAAAATAAACCATAAACTTAGCATAAGAAATAAAAGAATGTTTATAGGAATGGACAAGACTTTTCTAAGTGTGACATAAAACAAAGAAGTCAAAAAAGAAAAGATTGGCAAATCTGACTTTATTAAGAATTTTTAAAAATATGGTTAGTACCACCCAAAACAAAGTAAATAGACAATGACAAACCAAGAAATATATCTGCAACTCATATCATAGAAAGTTCATTTGCCTAATATATAAAGAACTCCTACAAATCAATAAGAAAAAGTATAGTAATCTAGTAGAAAAAGTAGGCACAAGATAAGAACATGCAAGAATAACCTCATCTTTACTCATAAAGGTGCAATGCAAATTAAAACTACATTGAGATACCGTTTCCACTTATTAAATTGGCAAATATCAAAGTTTTATAACACACTGTGGGAATATAGGTAATGTAAAATGAAATAACCTGCATACAGGGCAATTTTGTAGTATCTGTCAAAGTTAAAAATCTACGCTTGACCTAGCAATTCCTCTTCTAGGAATTGTCATTCACATATTCTGGCATGAGGACATGACATCTGTATTTGATTATTAAATGCATCATTGGTTGTAAAAGCAATGATTGAAAACAAATATTGATCAGTAGGGAAACAGTAAAATAAACAATGGCACATCCATATGGTGGAATAATCCAGAGCCACTGAAAAAGGAAAAGGAAAAAGAGGGATTTCCCATGTATGGATATGTAATAATCGGCAAGATATGTAGCCAGGCATAGGACATGTGTTTAATATACTGCCATTTGCACAAAAAAGAAAAATGTGTTTGTATGTATTTGCATATATGTGCTTAAAATACTTCTATACATGTGCACTAGAACATTGATAACACTGGCTGCCTGTGAGGGAGAGGGAAGCAAGTGGTTGGGGACAGATGGGGAGAAAAATGTTTCAAAATATTTTTTGAATTTTGAACCATGTGAATATATTCTACTTTGATGCTTTAATATTTGAATATGGTTATATCTTCCTTTGATATTCTGGCACTTAAAAAATGCCGTGTTTGGGATATTCTAGAATCCTAGTTCTCTATATGCTAATTTATATGTATAGTAAGATCTTATTCATCCAAAATTTAACTGTAGAATCACCTCCCCTTTCTAGATTCTGGCTACGATCAGGAAATAGCAAAAATAAGCCATCGAGCAGGCAAAATAGATGTCCAAGTCCATGTACAAAATAAAGTTTAGGCACGTCCCTCACCAGAAATCTGTTAAGATTCCTTCATTCTATTTATTTAATTTATTTCTTGGAGACAGTTATATCAAGCTTGATAACATGATTTACTCATGGAAAGTAGATAGGAAGGGGCAGGGTCTGCTGAAAGCGCTGAGAGTGTGTTAGCTCACATTCTGAGACGCATGTTGGGAGGAAAAAACTCTACAAAGCCAATCCCAGGATTTAAGACAGCAACATATGGGTTCATTCTGTGCAGGAACAAACCTCAGAGATCATATCTGTATGACTGTGACCTTCTAATGGTGGTCATGAGGGACCGAATCACATTCAGGCATGCTCAGTAGGATCTGTTGAGACTGGTTTTCATACCTGATGTTTAAATGAAATAGAAAAGCTTTCAATGATAAAGAGTTTAAAACTTAGGCTCTCTGGAAAATAAAATGATAATTTTCAGATCGGTAGTGTCTTGGAGTATACTGTTTAAAATGCTTAACTGAAGATGTCATCAAAATGGCAGAATAACCGGTCAGAGATTCCTTTTTGTAATGAACACAAGAAAATTCCAACACAAAGTCTCAACAACTGGAAACATCGATATCTAAAATTCACAGTGGATAGGCAAAAATGAGTCAAGAACAGTATTCTAGCACAATAAAACAGTTGCATAGTACATAAGAGCCCAGAAGAAATTCTAACTTCTCTGTAATGTATTGACTTCAAAAATCATGAACAAAATGTAAAGAATGGAAATCTGTTAGCAAAGAAATGAGAGGAATTGTAGCAGTTGTGAAACCAGGGCAGGTTAGAATAAAAGAAGCAGTAACATAATGATTAACTATCATAGGGTAATTAAGAATGTTACTTTGACCCAGCTATCCATTTTTAGGAATTGTTCTTCTAGATATACTTAGACATGGGTGCAGAGATATATACACAAGGATTTGTGTACCCTTGTTGGAAACATATGTCTCCTTTGCTTTGAACTAATGAAACTAGAAGCAACTTAACCACTAACTGAAAAGGGACAGATTAAATAAATTAATTATGTTTTATCTACACAATAAAATTCTATGTAGTCATTAAACAGGGAATACTATATGTACTGATGTATAAAATTGAGCACTTTAAAATAAAAAGGCAAGTTGCAGAATATTATGTAAAGCATTATTATGTTAAAATTTTTTTCTCTGTGTGTGTGTGTATCCTTGTACTTGTGTGTTAGGATATGAATGGGAAAAAGGCTTAGAAAGATACACACCACACTGTTATAGCAGTTGATTGGAGATTTGGGAGGGATGGGCAACAGGCCAGAAACTTTTACATTTTATGTTGCACATAGCAATATTATTTGATTTTTTAAAATTATTTTTTAAGTGTTTAGAAAGAAGAATGTTGTTAACTCTTAAAAGTCCAACTGATGGCATAGACGAAGAAATTAAACCCAAACTATAATTGGATTAAGATGAAGTAATAAACAGTGACTGAGCTTGAGAATGGTATATAATGATTTGTCTTGCGTTTAAAAGGAATTCCTGACTAGGTGGTTTTAAATCAGTAAAAGTTGTTATCATGAATAGGGATTGTTTTGTCTGCTTACAACTCCTCCCTTTCTGAGGCAGCACCTCTTTCTCGTGGGAAATACTCCTTTCCCCTTTGCAAACATTTGGCTTAAAGAATATGCAATTTTCTTTCCAACTCCATGCTCCCCACCACAAAAGATAGGCCAAAAGGCAGATATCTAACCCAAACTGAACCAATCATATAACCACCACTTCACCCCAATTATAATTGATCATGCAGGTATCTACCTGACTCAGGCAAAACCAATCACAGCTCTTTCTCATCATTTTCAAACTGGACTTGGAGGAGAAGAGTCATTCCTGCTTTGACGGTGGGAATTAAGGGACATGCATCGTTGGAACAATAACTACGCCTGTGGAGGAGGCCAGGCTGCAGTAGATCATGGAGCCAATATTAGAAAGAAGCTGTGAAGAGAGATGGAGAGGAAAGTAATCCAGCTATAACTGCCCTGCATTCCTTCTTGCCGTCACGTGGGGAAAAAATTCTCCTTTTTGACTAAGTTGGTTCAAGTTGGGTTTCTGTCTTTCACAACCAAAAACATACTGGCTAATAATAGAAAAAAAAAAAAAAGATGAACAAACTAACACATTTATTTGCTTCCACCTTCATTTCAATGACAGTGTAAAGATATGTGAATCTAAAAAGGAGCTGATTAATATTCAAAAGATTACAGATTAGGATAACTATTACTTTTAGAATCTAAATCATAAAATCCTGGCATAGGGCAGTATTTGTAAATTCTTAAAGAATATCTATTCCTCCAAAGGCCATTTTTCTAGTTGAGTGATCAATCATTTGGGAAAAAAAGGTAGAATGAATGTTCACAGGTTCAAAGACTGGAGAGAGATTTTCTGTCCACGTCTCATCTCTAAATAAATTTAGAAGTTATTTTCAGCAGCTTACTGTGTGAGAAAACCGTGTTGAGAGATTTAATTGAAAACTCTGACAACTGCTAGGTGAATATTATGATCAGGATAATGCTGGACTCAGAAGAATATATGAGATCAAAAAACGGAATGAACGAAACACACATTTAGACATGGTGAAATTAGTGCAAAGCTTCACGTCAGAGAACAGAGTCCAAAGTTCCTGTTTCCGGTGTTTAATATGAATAGAGATAAGAATGTTTTTGTTACTTAACCTTGTAGAATTGAGTTAAATAAAACTATCTTCAACCCATTTTAGAAAATAGTACATATAAATGCTGTCTATGTATAAAAAGGCATAATTGTTAAAGCAAAACAGAACAACAAGTAGGGAAGGGAGAAAAACAATTCAGTAGAGTGGACTTCAAACTTAACTACTATTTCTCAAAAAGATAAAATCCACTTCTCAAGAAAAGTCTCATTCTATATTTAAAAACAAAGCCAATTTATAAAGTTTAAAAATAGAAGATGAGGGCTTCGCTGGTGGCACAGTTGTTGAGAATCTGCCTGCCAATGCAGGGGACACGGGTTCGAGCCCTGGTCTGGGAAGATCCCACATGCTGTGGAGCAGCTGGGCCCGTGAGCCACAATTACTGAGCCTGCGCGTCTGGAGCCTGTGCTCCGCAACAAGAGAGGCCGCGACAGTGAGAGGCCCCGTGCACCGCGATGAAGAGTGGCCCCCGCTTGCCACAACTAGAGAAAGCCCTCACACAGAAACGAAGACCCAACACAGCCATAAAAATAAATTAATTAATTAATTTAAAAAAAAAAAAAAAAGAAGATGAAGTAAGACATCACTACTAAATTATGGGGAAAGTATAAATGGCATTTCGATATGCTAGAAGACAATGGATACATTATTAATCATAATAGTCACTGTATATATAACATAATGAAAATGTACAATAAAAAAGAACACTTAATTTTACATTCAGTCGACGTAGCATTAAAACATGAATGAAAACTTGTTTATTTTTTAAATTAATTGATTAATTAATTTTTGGCTGCATTGGGTCTTTGTTGCTGCACACGGGCTTTCTTTAGTTGCGGCAAGCGGGGTCTACTCTTCGTTGTGGTGCGCGGGCTTCTCATTGCGGTGGCTTCTCTTGTTGTGGAGCACGGGCTCTAGGCGTGCAGGCTTCAGTAGTTGTGGCATGTGGGCTCAGTAGTTGTGGTGCACGGGCTTAGTTACTCCGTGGCATGTGGGATCTTCTGGGACCAGGAGATCCCGGACCAGGGATCAAACCCGTGTCTCCTGTATTGGCAGGCAGATTCTTCACCACTGCGCCACCAGGGAAGTCCCTGAAAACTTGTTTAAAATGGAGGAAAGTATGGCAGCTGTCAGAACTCTCCTTGCAGCCCTACAAGTCCATGGACTAATTGAGGAGAGCTCCAGCTGCTGGGCTGTGACATCCATCCCTGTGGGAGGCTATGCCACCCACAGGCTGCTCCCATGGGATCTAAGGCACACCCATCCCTGGAGACAAGGGATTTCTCTGACTGACACTTCAGCTTGAGGACTCCCCAGTGATTTCCCAAGCCTCCTTAGACTCTGTGGCAGTCTAAGATACTTCCACCCACCCTATCTCTTTCTTCCCTTCATTCCAGGTCAGACTTGCATTGTGCTTGATGACTCTCCCAGCCTTCTCTGGCTCCCTCCCCATATTCTCTCCGAGGCATTTCCCTAATAAACACTTGCCTAGTTAATCTGCTTCTCTGATAACCCAGACTAACTCAGAGGGGGTGACAAAATAATGCATTTGTGGTGAGAGTGCACAGTATCAGGACGTGAGTGACCTCAGCAAGTTCAGGTAGCAGGCATGCCAGAACCTTCACATGTTAGTTGTGGCAAGAGAAGGAAGCGAGGATTAGATTTAACAGTCTAGTGACTTTCCGGGGTGGGTAGATCCTAGGGGCAAACATGGATTTTGGGGAGGCAGAGTTCAGTACTTTGAGAAGGTCCCAAATAGGGCCTCAAATGCAGGAAGTGTCAGCACCAGGCAGTAACCAGGGACACGTAAGTGTGGCTGGCTCATCTGTTCATCGAGAGCTGAGGGTTCAGGGAACAGAATCAAGCTTCCCAGGGAACAGCAATGGTTGAGGTGGAGCTGAGATCCAGTCCTAGTGGAGATTACAACCAGAAGTGGATACAGAAGTTCTTTGGCACCAGTCATTGTAGAGGTCACAGTAGGAAAGTGTTGACCCAGGAGGCCCATCCAGCCCCACAGATCAGCTGTCCGGAGCACTCATCTCACTCTTATCAAACTCTCGTACTCGTAGTACAAAGACCTGTGTGTGATTCTTGTTGGTTAGCGTTACCTCAAGGAGTGGTGATTCTCTGGGGTGGGAAAGGCAGGGATGGACAACACCAACATGATAAAATAATAAATGAAAATATTGAAGACTTGGATGATCCAATTATTCAGGCAACTTAAACAAATGCTTATGAAATTAGATGAGAAAAATGCAATATATACTTGTATACACTGTCACCCCAAAAAATCATGAACAAGTCATACAGGTGTTTTTATTTTTATTATTCTTTATTTATTTATTTATTTTTAAACGTCTTTATCGGAGTGTATTTGCTTTACAATGTTGTGTTAGTTTCTGCTTTATAACAAAGTCATAATCAGCTATACATATACATATGTCCCCATATCTCCTCCCTCTTGTGTCTCCCTCCCACCCTCCCGATCCCACCCCTCTAGGTGGTCACAAAGCACTGAGCTGATCTCCCTGTGCTATGCGGCTGCTTCCCACTAGGTATCTGTTTTACATTTGGTAGTGTATATATGTCCATGCCACTCTCTCAGTTCGTCCCAGCCCACCCCTCCCCTTCCCCTTGTCCTCAAGTCCATTCTGTACGTCTGCATCTTTATTCCTGTCCTGCCCCTAGGTTCTTCAGAACCTTTTTTTCTTTTTAGGTTCCATATATATGTGTTAGCATATGGTATTTGTTTTTCTCTTTCTGAGTTACTTCACTCTGTATGACAGACTCTATATAGAGGTGTTTTTATTTATTTTTTTTATTTTTATTTTTATTTTTTTTGGCTGTGTTGGGTCTTCGTTGCTGCACACAGGCTTTCTCTAGTTGCGGCGAGCGGGGGCTACTCTTCATTGCAGTGCGCAGGCTTCTCATTGCAGTGGCTTCTCTCATTGTGGAGCACGGGCTCTAGGCGCGTGGGCTTCAGTAGTTGCGGCGCACGGGCTCTAGAGCACAGGCTCAGTAGTTGTGGCACACGAGCTTAGTTGCTCCGCGGCATGTGGGACCTTCCCGGACCAGGGCTCGAACCCATGTGCCCTGCATTGGCAGACGGATTCTCAACCACTGCGCCACCGGGGAAGCCCGTAGAGGTGTTTTTAAAATACCAGCCACTGACCTTCTAACAGCAGGAATTCTGCTAACACATTCTGTAACTATAACCCATTTGAAGAAGAAATGAATAATAAAAATATTAACAAGTTAATTTCTTGGTATATTAAAAATACTTTTTATAAGTAAAAATTGGCCTAGGAAAGAAAATTAAGAATGCAATAAATAACTATTTTAAAGTAATAATAAACATAGCTCTGCATATCAAAATGTGTTGGGATGTGGCCAGAACAGTGTTAAGAAGAAAATGTACTCATTTAAACGTCTTTAATGAGAAATTTAAAAAAAAAGATATTAATGAAAAAACTACTATACTGCAGAATTCTAGAATAGAACAAAGTATTCATTTAAAGCAAAATAGGAAAATAATGTAAAAGTATAAATGAATAATATGAAATATAACTGGTATAAATCATTCATAAAATTAAGAGCTGGGTGTTTGAAGAGGATAAGAAAATTAATAGACCTCTGATAAATGTAATTTAAAAGACATAAAATAATTCTAGTGCACAAAGGGATCTGGACAGATATCCATACATCTCCCGTCGCATCTCTTGGATTATCTGCAACATCTACCAGTTAAAAACATCAAAGTACACACATGTACACACGCACACACAGATGAAAAATCCCAACATTCCCCCAATTGATCTTCTTTGCTGGCTTCTTCTCTTTCTGGCCATCAAATATTGGAGAGGCCCATGCTCTGACCTCTTAGATTGATCTCTAGGTGATGTCCTCTGGTCTCTTGGCTTTAAAGATAGTCTTTTTTTTTTTTTTAGATTCTCCAATGAACATTTTACATGTTTTATAACATATCCAACTATCTATCCATCTTTCTACCTATGCAACAATCCATTTTATTTTTGGATGCGTTTCAGAGCAAATTTTAGACATTTGCATAGTTACCCCTATATTCTTCAGCAAACTTATCATTATAAAGGTAGTCTTTTTAAATTCAAACTTCCAGTTTGTTTTCTCTATCCTTGAACTTTCCGTTGATCTCTAGATGTTTATATTTAATTTCCTACTCAACATCTCGACTTCAACGCCTAATAAGATTTCTACATGCACCCACTCACAGCTTGTTTCTCCCTCAGTGTTCTTTCCCTTAGGAAATGACACCACAATTCATCGAGCTATTCAGGTATCAAACTTAGGCATTATGCTTGATACGTCTCTCTCTCTCATCTCATCACACATGGAATCCATCAACTCATCTTCTTGGCACTATCTTAGAATACATCTAGATTTCAGCTGCTTCTTACCACCTTCATTGCTATCACTTTAATCCGTATCTTCATCATCTCTTAATGTGGATTTTGCAATGATTCTAACAGCCTCCTGCTTCTATTCAACACCACCTCCCCCAGGAGACTGGGTGATTCTTTAAAAACTTTCCAGTGTCTTCCCGTCACACATAAAGGAAAGTTCGAAGTCTTCCCTCCAATTGTACAGCTCACTCCTTCACTCCTTCTACTCGAATGCCAGATCACATTATCAAAAATGGAACTTCATCACCACCACCCTCCATCTCTCTCCACCCCCTTTTCCTGTTTTATTTTTCCTCACAGTTATAGCTACCTAAAACAGCTATAGCAGTTATAACTACCTAAAATTTCAGCATTTATTTGTGTATTGTTCATGGTCTGCCAGTCTCTCCCTCTGGGTGCCAGAACGCTGTGCATACCCTTGCCCTGCCCCACCTTTATTACTTTTTTTTTTTTTTAAATCTAGAAACAGCAATTTCCCAAAACAGGCAGAAAGGTGGAGTGGAAATCCAGAAAGTAGTGCATGTTCTGAGGCTGTGAGAAGCCCATGTGTCATGGTCAGAGGCAGGTACAATGAGCACAGTAGTTTCATCATGCGCTAAGGATTAGAGGTTTAATGCAAAATTGAGAAGGTATGACCTGAGTTGAAAACAAGGGTACCAATGAATACCTGCTAGAAATATAGACAAGGCCTGGAAGTGCTACGTGCTATCCATAAATATGAGAATTGGAGTTGAAGGTCCCTGGACTTGGATTTTCTTACTGGTTGCTGGGTGGTACTAAGAATGGATGCTTTATTTCTCTAAGTGCATCTTAAGGTATCAACAGAGCATGCTAGCTTTAATCCACCTTTCAGGGGAGAAGCTTAAATCAAAGAAAGGATTAAAGAGTTATGACTTCTCACTACTCCAGGGACAGTGTATGGAAGTGCTGGGAGAGAAGTTTGGGGATCATCTTGACAGTCTACGAGCCCTCAAGGAAATTGGCTGTACTTTTAAGTGGATGTCAGGAAGCTCGGGAGTAGTAGCCTGGACAGAGGTCACCCACAGACATCCACAGACAAGTAGGCTCTGGATCATCTCCTTTCAGGAGAACCGCAAAGTGTGGTTCTGACCTTATCAAGAATGGTTGGCCATTCCAGGCTCAGTTAACTCACTAGTCTTTTAAATATAGATTGTAAAAATCCAGTAACACTCTTACATTTCAAACATAGCATTGGCACCAAAAGCTAAACTGCTGTACTAAAATCAAGTTACATCCGCCAGTTCTATATTTATGGACCCCAGGCTTTAGAAAATGTAGAGGACAATCTGGAAATCAAAGTAAGAAAATTTCATTTCAGAATAACATTTGGTTGGGAGACTCCAGTCCCCAAGAAAGAATTGTCCTGGAGACCCCTTACCAAGATAGTCACACAAGTAGATCTAGAGCATGGATGGAGGCAAAATACACATTTTATTATTGTCATATGATAAATCTGAAAATCTTTTTTGTTCAGTTAAGAAGTAAAAACCACCTGGGACTAGACTTACAAGAATCCGGTGTTAGGAATGCAAATGATGTGATGAAGATATTTTTCTCTCTCCACTTTTAACTCCATCTCCTGAATATAAGCTCTATTTCCACATAGGCTTCCTGCAGCTCTATGGCTAAATACCTTCTCCTTTACACTAGGCCAACCTGGATGGTAGTAGAAGGAAGAGAACTTCTAACAAACATGAGTCTTGGGTTTCTTAAAACTGGACCAAAATAGGTCATATGCCCACTCTTGGACCAATCTGTGGCCAGAAGGATGCCTGGCACTGTTTGATTATAACTGAACTAATTACCTTGGTGGGGCATTGGAGAGAGAGAGAGAGAGAGAGAGAGAGTGTGTGTGTGTGTGTGTGTGTGAAATCATTCTGATAGCCTTAGGTCAAATAGTATGGTGGTGGAGTCAATTTCACCTAAACTGCATTTACCCTGGGATACGAGTAGAATAGGTATTGGGGAATTCATTGGGGTTATTACTGGATCCTAGATTTCAAAAGATTTTTGTCTTTTTTGTGCTTTTTTGATTCTCAAATTGGCTGTAATGAACATGTATTTTGTAATAAAAAAGGAAATGAAATAAAAAATAAAATTAGAAATAAAGAGAATCTATAGCAATGGAGAAAGTGTTGAAAGTTTAGGCACACAGAATACAATTGAAAAGGTCAGTGAAATGAATGACTTGTTAATAAAAATACAATATATCAATATTGAATCAAGAAATAAGGAATAAGAAGAATTGAAGGGGACAATGAGAAAGTTATCAAAGAGGCACACTTCCTTCCTTCACCTCCCTTGTTCACCAGAATTTGAAAATTTTCTTTAAATTTTCAAAAAGTAAATAATCGCTTTTGGCAAAACATGGTGTTATAACTGTGGTGGACATTTGCCATGTTTGTGCCTGACAAGTATGTTTTGAACACCTTCCTATCTTGGGGGAATTTCCCATATTGTAAATCCCTCTTTTCCAGGATAGAACTTGGACCATGCTCTCTCAGACTCTCCTGCAGTCAGGCACAGGCTATGATCTTGGCTTTGCCAATCAGAGACACCTGCACAAGATATCAGTTGTAAAGTCAATAATAGGAGAAAGTATGGAGTGTGGATCAACTTTGGGCAAATGTAGTGTGAGAGCTTCTGCTGTCTGTTCCCCAGAATCACTCATGGGGGCCACAGGGTCTGAGCAGCAGTGGCAGCAGGAGGGGTACTTTGGCCAGAGCATGATGTGATTCTAGTGTTTTTGCTGCATAGACTCTGATTCTATCTCTCTGCCTATCTCAGATATCCAAATATCTTTGAATCGATTCCCTTTCTGACTACACTGTCTAAAACAGATTCTGTTGCTTGTAATAAAGAAGCAAACTGATACATTATCCAGTTTATTCTATGGGACAATTTTGGACCTATCTTGCAACTTGACAATCATTTTAAAGTTAAATTTTATATTTTAAGATACCTGAAGATTCACAATCAGTTGTATGAAATAATATCGAGAAATCCATGTACCCTTTACTCAGTTTCCCCCAATGGTAATGTCTTGCAAAACTATAGTACAATTTCACAGTCAGGATATTGACATTGGTATGACATTGATACAGTCAACATACAGATCACATCCATCACCACAAGCATCCTTCATGTTCCCCTTTTACAGCTGTGCCCACTTCCATTCTACCCCTACCCTCCTTAACCCCTGGCAACCACTAATTTTTTCTTTTCTATAATTTTGGCATGTAAAGTATGTTATATAAATGGAATAATATAGTATATAATCTTTTGGGATTGACTTTTTTTCACTCAGCATAATCCTTTGGAGATTTATCCAGAATGCTGTATGTATTGATAGTTTGTTACTTTTTATTGCTGAGTAGCATTCCATGGTATAGGTTACTATAGTTTGTTTCATTATCCACCAACTGAAGGACATCTGAGTTGTTTCCAGTTTGTCTGTTATGAATAAAGCAGCTACAAATATTTGTGTACAGGTTTTGTGTGAGCGTAAGCTTTTATTTCTTTGGAATACATGCCCAGGAGTGCAACTGGTGTGTCATATAGTAGTTGCATATGCAGTTTTTTAAGAAATTGCCAATTGTTATCTAGAATGGCTATACTATTTTACATTCCCACGAGCAATGTATGAATGATTCAAATTCTCTGCATACTCGCTGGAATTAGGTTGTCACTATCTGTTTTAGCCATTCTGATATGTAGTAGTGATAGCTCATTTAAGTTTTAATTTGCATTTCTCAAATGACTGATGACATTGAACATTTTTCAGTGTGTTTATTTGTCATCTTTATATCCTCTTTGGAGAAATACCCCTCCATGTCTACTGCCCATTTTCTAATTGGCTTGTTTATTTTTATAATGTTGAGTTTTGAGAGGTTTTTAAATACGTATGTGTATATATATACACACACACATACGTATTATTTAGATGCTAGTCTTTTGTCAGATATGTGATTTGCAAATATTTTTTCCCAGTCTGTAGACTGTCTCTTTTTTTTTTATAAGTTTTTTTTTTAATATAAATTTATTTATTTATTTTTGGCTGCATTGGGTCTTCGTTGCTTTGCGCGGGCTTTCTCTAGTTGTGGGAAGCTACTTCTCTAGTTGAGCGGGAGCTACTCTTCATTGTGGTGCCTGGACTTCTCATTGTCGTGGCTTCTCTTGTTGTGGAGCACGGGCTCTAGGCGCATGGGCTTCAGTAGTTGTGGCGCGTGGACTCAGTAGTTGTGGCTCATGGGCTCTAGAGCACAGGCTCACTAGTTGTGGCCCATGGGCTTAGTTGCTCCGCGGCATGTGGGATCTTCCCAGACCAGGGATCGAACCCGTGTCCCCTGCATTAGCAGGCGGATTCTTAACCACTGCGCCACCAGGGAAGTCCCTGTAGGCTGTCTTTTCATCGTCTTAACGAGGTTTGTTGAACAGCAAAAATTTAAAATTTTAATTAAGTCAAATTCATTAATTCTTCCTTTTATGGGTTGTGCTTTTGATCCGAAGGGCTGAGAACCAGGAACGCCAGTGTCTAAGGGCAGGAGAAGGTGGATGTCCCAGCTCAAGCAAAGATAGCAAATTTGCTCTTCCTCCACCTTTGTGTTCTATTTGGGCATACAGCAGATTAGGTGATACCCACACACTTTGGTGAGGGTAATCTTTATTTCCCTCCAGCTTCATTAAAATATAATTAACATATAACATTGTGTAAGTTTAAGGTGTACAATGTGATGATTTGATATACATATATAAAAGTGAAATGAGTACCACATAAGGTTAATTAATACAACCCTCACCTCATATAACTATTTTGTTTTGTAGTGTTTAAATCTACTCTCAGCAGCTTTCAAGTATATAAGTATAGCATTGTTAGCTATAGTCACTATGCTGTATATTAGACCCCCACTTTTATTCCTATTATAACTGGAAATTTTTACCCTTTGACCAACATTTCCCCATTTCTCCCACCCCTCGTCACAGGCAACCACCATTCTGATCTCTGTTTCTATGAGTTCAGCTTTTTTTTAGAATCCACATAAAAGTGAAATCATACAGTATTTGTATTTCTCTGACTTACTGCACTTAGCATAATACCCTCAAGGTCCGTCCGTATTCTCACAAATGGCAGGATTTCCCTATTTTTTGTAGCAGTATAGTATTCCATATACATTATACCACATTAATATATATTATATATATAACATATATAATTATATATGTGTGTATATGTACATATATATATATATATCACAGTTTCTTTATCCATTCATCCATTGATGGACATTTATGTTGTTTCCATATCTCGGCTATTGTGAATAATGCTGCAAAAGCACATTGGGGTGCAGGTCTCTCTTTGAGATCCTGATTACATTTCCTTTGGGTATACACCCAGAAATGGGATTGATAGTTCTATTTTTAATTTTTTGAGGAACCTCCATACTATTTTCCATAGTGGCTGTAACAATTTGCATTCCCACTAACAGTGTACAAGGGGTCCCTTTTTTTTACATCCTTGCCAGCACTTACCTCTTGTCCTTTTGGTAATAGCCATTCTAACAGGTGTGAGGTGATATCTCACTGTGGTTTTGATTTTCATTTCCCCGATGCTTACTGGTGTAGAGCATCTTTTCATGTACCTGTTGTCCTTTTGTATGAATTCTTTGGAAAAATGTCTATTCCATTCCTCTGCCCATTTTTAAATCAAATTATATATTTCCTTGGTATTAAGCCATATGAGTTCCTTATATATTTGGCATATTAACCCCTATCTGATATATGGCTTGAAAACATTTCACCCATTCTATAGGTTGTCTTTCCTTTTTTTAAAAAAATTAATTTATTTATTTGTTTTTGGCGGCATTGGGTTTTCATTGCTGCGTGCGGGCTTTCTCTAGTTGTGGCGAGCGGGGGCTATTCTTCGTTGTGGTGCGCGGGCTTCTCATTGCAGTGGCTTCTCTTGTTGCAGAGCATGGGATCTGGGCACCTGGGCTTCAGTAGCTGTAGCACGTGGGCTCAGTAGTTGTGACTCGTGGGCTCTAGAGCGCAGGCTCAGTAGCTGTGGTGCATGGGCTTAGTTGCTCCGCGGCATGTGGGATCTTCCTGGACTAGGGCTCGAACCTGTGTCCCCTCATTAGCAGGTAGATTCTTAACCACTGCGCCACCAGGGAAATCCCTGTCTTTCCATTTTATTGATTGTTTCTGTTGCTGTGCAGAAGCATTTTTGGTTGATATAGTCCCACTTGTTTATTTTTGATTTTGTTGCCTGTGTTTTTGGTGAAATACCCACAAAATCATTGCCGAGACCAATGTCAAGAAGCTTCTAACCTATATTTTCTTCTAGGAGTTTCACTGTTTCAGGTCATACATTTAAATTTTTAATCCATTTTGAGTTGATTTTTGTGTGTGGTGTGAGATAAGGGTCTAAGTTCATTCTGTTGCATGTGGATATCCCATTTGTTGAAGAGACTATCCTTTCCCCATTATGAATTCTAGACTCCATTGTCAACGACCAGTTGACTATATATGTGTGGGTTTATTTCTGGGTTCTCTGTTCTGGCCCATTGGTCTTTATGTCTGTCTCTATGCCAGTATCATATTGGTTTTTTTTTTTTTTTTTAAGATTTTATTTTGTGAGAGCAGTTTTAGTTTTAGGTTCACAGCAAAATGGAAAGGAAAGTACAGAGATTTCCCATATGTTCCCTACGCCCCACTAGCATAGCCTCCTCCATCCTCAACATCCCCCAGCAGAGGGGTATGTTACCACCGATGAGTCTACATTGACACATCATAATCACCCAAAGTCTGTAGTTTCCAAGGGTTCACTCGTTGTACATTATATGTGTTTGGACAAGTGTATAATGACATATATTCGTCAGGGTAGTTTCACTGTCCCAAAATTCCTCTTTGCTCCACCTATTAATCCCACCCTCCTCTCCTGAAATCCCTGGCAACCACTGATCTTTATACCGTCTCCATAGTTTTGCCTTTTCCAGAATGTCATATAGTTGGAATCATACAGAATGTAGCCTTTTCAGAGGGACTTCTTTCACTTAGTAGTATGCATTTAAGGTTTCTCTATGTCTTTTTGTGACTTGATACCTCATTTCTTTTTGGCAGTGAATAATAGTCCATTGAGTGGATGTACCACAGTTTATCTGTTCTCCTACTGAAGAACATCTTGGTTGCTTCCATGCTTTGGCAATTATGAATAAAGCTATTATAAATATATGTGTGCAGGTTTTTGTGTGGACATAAGTTTTCAGCTCCTTTGAGTAAATACCAAAAAGCACAATTGCTGGATCATGTAGTAAGAGTATGTTTAGTTTTGTAAGAAACTGCCAAACTGTCTCCCAAAGGGGCTGCACCATTTTGCATTCCCACCAGCAATGAATGAGAGTTCCAGCTGCTTCACATCCTCATGAGCATTTGGTGTGGTCAGTGTTCTGGATTTTGGCAATTCTAATAGGCCTGTATTGGTATCTCAGTGTTGTTTTAATTTGCATTTCCCTAATGACATATGATGTGAAGTATCTTTTCAAATGCTTCTTTCCCATTTGTATATCTTCTGTGGTGAAGTATCTTTTAAGATCTTTGAACCATATTTTAATCAGGTTGTTTGTTTTCTTACTGTTGAGTTTTAAGAGTTCTTTGTGTATTTTGGATAACAGTTCTTTGTTGGATGTGTCTTTTGCAAATATTTTCTCCCAGTGTTTAGCCTATCTTTTCATCCCATTGACATTGTCTTGTACAGAAAAGAAGTTTTAAATTTTAATGGAGTCAAGTTTATCAATTATTTCTCTCATGGATCATGCCTTTGATGTTTTATCTAAAAAGTCATTGCAAGGTCATAGCCTAGGTCATCTAGGTTTTCTCCTATGTTATCTTCTAGGACTTTTATAGTTTTTATTTTATTTTATTTCATTTTAATTTATTTTATTTTATATTATTATTTTTAATAGATTTTTATTGGAGTATAATTGCTTCACAATACTGTGTTAGTTTCTGTTGCAGAACAAAGTGAATCAGCCATATGCATACACATGTCCCCATATCCCCTCCCTCTTGAGCCTCCCTCCCATCCTCCCTATCCCACCCCTCTAGGTCGGCTCAAAGCACCAAGCCGATCTCCCTGTGCTATGCTGCTGCTTCCCACCAGCCAACTATTTTACATTCGGTGGTGTATATATGTCAATGCTACTCTCACTTGGCCCTAGCTTTGCCCTCCCACCCCATGTCATCAAGTTCATTCTCTATGCCTACCTCTTTATTCCTGCCCTGCAACTAGGTTCATCAGTACAATTTTTTTTTTTTTTTTAGATTCCATATATATGCTTTAGCATACGGTATTTGTTTTTCTCTTTCTGACTTACTTCACTCTGTATGACAGACTCTAGGTCCATCCACCTCACTACAAATAATTCAATTTCATTTCTTTTTATGGCTGAGTAATAGTCCATTGCCTATATGTGCCACATCTTCTTTATTCATTCATCTGTCGATGGACATTTAGGTTGCTTCCATGTCCTGGCTATTGTAAATAACTGCATTGTGATTGCTGGGTCATAAGGTAGTTCTATTTTTAGTTTTTTAAGGAACCTCCATACTGTTTTCCATAGTGGTTGTATCAATTTACATTCCCACCAACAGTGTAAGAGGGTTCGCTTTTCACCACACCCTTTCCAGAAATTATTGTTTCTAGCTTTTTTGATAATGCGCATTCTGACCGGCATGAGGTGATACCTCATTGCAGTTTTGATCTGCATTTCTCTAATAATTAGTGATGTTGAGCATCTTTTCATGTGCCTCTTGGCCATCTGTATGTCTTCCTTGGTGAAATGTCTATTTAGGTCTTCCACGCATGTTTTACCTGGATTGTTTGTTTTTTTGATATTGAGCTCCATGAGCTGTTTGTAAATATTCGAGATTAATCCTTTGTCAGTTGCTTCATTTGCAAATATTTTCTCCCATTCTGAGGGTTGTCTTTTCATCTTGTTCATGGTTTCCTTTGCTATGCAAAAGCTTTTAAGTTTCATTAGGTCCCATTTGTTTATTTTTGTTTTTATTTCCATTTCTCTAGGAGCTGGGTCAAAAAGGATCTTGCTGTGATTTATGTCATAGAGTGTTCTTCCTATGTTTTCCTCTAAGAGTTTTATAGTGTCTGGCCTTACATTTAGGTCTTTAATCCATTTTGAGTTTATTTTTGTGTATGGTGTTAGGGAGTGTTCTAATTTCATTCTTTTACATGTAGCTGTCCAGTTTTTCCAGCATCACTTATTGAAGAGGCTGTCTTTTCTCCATTGTATGTTCTTGTCTCCTTTGTTGTAAATTAGGTGCCCATATGTGTGTGGGTTTATCTCCGGGCATTCTATACTGTACCACTGATCTATATTTCTGTTTTTGTGCCAGTACCATACTGTCTTGATTACTGTAGCTTTGTGGTATAGTTTGAAGTCAGGGAGCCTGATTCCTCCAACTCCATTTTTCTTTCTCAAGATTGCTTTGGCTATTTGGGGTCTTTTGTGTTTTCATACGAATTTTAAGATTTTTTGTTCTAATTCTGTGAAGAATGCCATTGGTAGTTTGATAGGGATTGAACTGAATTTGTAGATTGCTTTGGGTAGTACAGTCATTTTCACAATATTGATTCTTCCAATCCAAGAACGTGGTATATTTCTCCTTTTTATGTCATCTTTGATTTCTTTCATCAGTATTTTATAGTTTTCTGAGTACAAGTCTTTCGCCTCCTTAGGCAGGTTTATTCCTAGGTATTTTATTCTTTTTGTTGCAATGGTAAATGGGAGTGTTTCCTTAATTTCTCTGTCTGATTTTTCGTTGTTGGTGTATAAGAAAGCCAGAGATTTCTGTGCATTAATTTTGTATCCTGCAGCCTTACCAAATTCACTGATGAGTTCTAGTAGTTTTCTGGTGGCAGTTTTAGGATTCTCTATGTATAGTATCATGTCATTGGAAAATAGTGACAGTTTTACTTCTTCTTTTCCAATTTGTATTCCTTTTATTTCTTTTTCTTCTCTGATTGCCATGGCTAGGACTTCCAAAACTATGTTGAATAATAGTGGTGAGAGTGGACATCCTTGTCTTGTTCCTGATCCTAGTGGATATGCTTTCAGTTTTTCACCACTGAGTATGATGCTTGCTGTGTGTTTGTCATATGTGGCCTTTATTATGTTGAGGTAGGTTCCCTCTATGCCCATTTTCTGGAGAGTTTTTATCATAAATGGGTGTTGAATTTTGTCAAAAGCTTTTTCTGCATCTATTGAGATGATCATATGGTTTTTATTCCTTAATTTGTTAATGTGGTATATCACATTGATTGATTTGCGTATATTGAAGAATCCTTGCATCCCTGGGATAAATCCCACTTGATCATGGTGTATGATCCTTTTACTGTGCTGTTGGATTCTGTTTGCTACTATTTTGTTCAGGATTTTTGCATCTATGTTGATCAGTGATATTGGTCTGTAATTTTCTTTTTTTGTGATATCTTTTTCTAGTTTTGGTATCAGGGTCATGGTGGCTTTATAGAATGAATTTGGGAGTTCTTCTCTCTCTGCAATTTTTTGGAAGAGTTTGAGAAGTATCAGTGCTAGCTCTTCTCTAAATGTTTGATAGAATTCACCTGTGAAGCCATCTGGTCCTGGACTTTTGTTTGTTGGAAGATTTTTCATTATGGTTTCAATTTCATTACTTGTGATAGGTCTGTTTATATTTTCTAATTCTTCCTGGTTCAGTCTTGGAAAATTGTACCTTTCCAAGAATTTGTCCATTTCTTCATGGTTGTCGATTTTATTGGCATATAGTTGTTCATAGTAGTCTCTTATAATCCTTTGTATTTCTGCAGTGTCAGTTGTGATTTCTCCTTTTTCATTTCTAATTTTACTGATTTGCGTCTTCTCACTTTTTCTCTTGATGAGTCTGGCTGATGGTTTATCAATTTTGTTTATCTTCTCAAAGAACCAGCATTTAGTTTTACTGATCTTTGCTACTGTTTTCTTTGTTTCTATTTCATATATTTCTGCTCTGATCTTTATGATTTCTTTCCTTCTACTGACTTCAGGTTTTCTTTGTTCTTCTTTCTCTAGTTGTTTTAAGTGTAGGGTTAGATTGTTTATTTGAAATTTTTCTTGTTTCTTGAGGTGAGATTGAATTGCTATAAACTTCCCTCTTAGAACTGATTTTGCTGCATCCCATGGGTTTTGCGTCATCGTGTTTTCATTGTCATTTGTTTCTATGTATTTTTTAATTTCTTCTTTGATTTCTTCAGTGATCTCTTGGTTATTTAGTAGTGCAATGTTTAGCTTCCATGTATTTGTGTTTTTTACAGTTTTCTTCCTGTAACTGATTTCCAGTCTTGTAGCATTGTGGTCAGAAAAGATGTTTGATACGATTTCAATTTTCTTAAATCTTCTGAGGCTTGATTTGTCACCCAAGATGTGATCTATCCAAGAGAATGTTCCATGTGCACTTGAGAAGAAAGTGTATTCTGCCACTTTTGGGTGGAATGTTCTATAAATATCAGTTAGATCTATCTGGTCTATTGTGTCATTTAAAGCTTGTGTTTCCTTATTTATTTTCTGTTTAGATGATCTGTACATTGGTGTAAGTGGGGTGTTAAAGTCCCCTACTATTATTGTGTTACTGTTGATTTCTCCTTTCATGGTTGTTAGCGTTTGCCTTATGTATTGAGGTATTCCTATGTTGGGTGCATAAACATTTATAATTGTTATATCTTCTTCTTGGATCGATCCCTTGATCATTATGTAGTGTCCTTCTTTGTCTCTTGTAATTGTCTTTATTTTAAAGTCTATTTTGTCTGGTATGAGAATGCTACTCCAGCTTTCTTTTGGCTTCCACTGGCATGGAATATCTTTTTCCATCCCCTCACTTTCAGTCTGTATGTGTCCCTAGGTCTGAAGTTGGTCTCTTGTAGACAGCATATATATGGGTCTTGTTTTTGTATCCATTCAACCAGTCTATGTCTTTTGGTTGGGGCATTTAATCCATTTACATATTCAAGGTTATTATCGATATGTATGTTCCTATTACCATTTCTTAATTGTTTTGTGTTTGTGTTTGTGTGTCTTTTTCTTCTCTTGTGTTTCCCCCTTAGAGAAGTTTCTTTAGCCTTTGTTGTAAAGCTGGTTTGGTGCTGCTGAATTCTCTTAGCTTTCGTTTGTCTGAAAAGCTTTTGGCTTCTCCAACAAATCTGAATGAGATCCTTGCTGGGTAGAGTAATCTTGGTTGTAGGTTTTTCTCTTTCATCACTTTAAGCATATCCTGCCACTCCCTTCTGGCCTGCAGAATTTCCACTGAAAAATCAGCTGATAACCTTATGGGGATTCCTTTGTATGTTATTTTTTGTTTTTCCCTTGCTGCTTTTAATATTTTTTCTTTGAATTTAATCTTTGTTAGTTTGATTAATATGTGTCTTGGTGTGTTTCTCCTAGGGTTTATCCTGTATGAGATTCTCTGTGCTTCCTGAACTTGGGTGACTATTTCCTTTCCCATGTTAGGGAAGTTTTCCACTGTAATCTCTTCAGATATTTTCTCAGACCCTTTCTTTTTCTCTTCTTCTTCTGGGACCCCTATAATTCGAATGTTGGTGCGTTTACTGTTGTCGCAGAGGTCTCTGAGATTGTCTTCAGTTCTTTTCATTCTTTTTTCTTTATTCTGTTTCTTGGCAGTTATTTCCACCATTTTGTCTTCCAGGTCACTTATTCGTTCTTCTGCCTCTGTTATTCTGTTATTGATTCCTTCTAGTGTATTTTTCATTTCAGTTATTGTGTTGTTCATCTCTGTTTGTTTGTTCTTTAGTTCTTCTAGATCTTTGTTAAATATTTCTTGTATTTTCTCAGTCCGTGTTTCCATTCTATTTCTGAGATTCTGGATCATCTTTACTATCATTACTCTGAATTCTTTTTCAGGTAGATTGCCTATTTCCTCTTCATTTATTTAGTCTTGTAGGTTTTTACCTTGCTCCTTCATCTGTGACATATTTTTTTGCAGTCTCTTTTTTTTTTTTTTTTTTTTTTACGAGTTGGATTGTTTTCCTGTTTTACTGGTTGTTTGGCATAACGCTTCCAATACTGGAGTTTGTAGGCTATTGGGTAGAGCTGGGTCTTGGTGCTGAGATGAGGAACTCTGTGAGACCTTACTCCGATGAATATTCCCTGGGGTCTGAGGTTCTCTGTTAGTCCAGTGGTTCGGACTTGGTGCTCCCACCTCAGGAGTTTCCACCCAACCCCAGGCTCACAAATCAAGATCCCGCAAGCCACGTGGGGTGGCAAAAAAAAAAAAAAGTAAAAAATAAAATTAGACTATGAAACTAACAGATATGTTAGAAAGAATGTAAAAATAAAAATGTAGATGAATCAACAACTGGCAGGTACATCAGTACCACAGTAGTAAAAAAGAGGAGGAGGGAAAAGGAAAAAAAATAAAAATGGTGGCAGGGGGAAGGCCTTGGCTGTGGAGAGTGGGGCCTAAGCAAGGGCGAAGTTTGGGCAGTGGGTGGGGCCAATGCTCAGGACCCAGTAGGATGGAAAAGGCCCTGGGGGCTGTGGAGGGTGGGGCTTAGGCTCAAGGAACAGAGGGACCCAGGCATGCCCCCCACCCCTGGTCTCAAAGGGCAGGGGCCCTCACCTCGGAGCCTAGCAGTCTTCCTGGGCTTGAATGGGTGGGGCAAACGCCCTCTTCTCCTCTCCTGTTCCTCCAGTCTTGGATCTGGGAGGCCCCCTCCCACCTGCCTCTCCTGATCTCCCCAGCCTCCCTACTATGGCCCCAAGACCAATGCGGCCAGAGGTGGGTGGGGAAGGGGAGGCCTTGGAGGGCAGGGGACTGGCATGGGAGTTCAGCAGGCTCCCCATGCCCGAGTGGGAGGGGCAATCACCTTCTATTCCTCTCCCACTCCTCCCAGAGGGCCCCTCCTGCCTGCCTCTCCTGATCTCCCCAGCCTCAGGGGCCCCGATCTTGTCTGGCCTCCACTTCTCCTCCCCCCTCGGTCCCCCTACATCCTACTAGTTCACTCTAGGGTTCTTCCCATTTCCTTGGGGGTCAGAGTCTTCCACCAGTTGCCAGCAGGTGCCCTAGTTGTGGGGAGATGCTAACTCCACGTCTTCCCACACTGCCATCTTTGTTTTATAGTTTTAAGTTCTATATTTGGGTCTGTGATCAATTTGGGGTTAGCTTTTGTGAAGAGTATAAGGTCTGCATCTAGATTTTTTTTTTTTTTTGCATGTGGATATACACTAGTTCCAACATGATTTGTTGAAAAGACTCTCTACTATATAGCACAGGGAACTCTGCTTAATATTCTGTAATAACCTAAATGGGAAAAGAATTTGAAAAAGAACAGATACTTGTATATGTATAACTGAATCAATTTGCTGTACACCTGAAACTAACACAACACTGTTAATCAACTATATTCCAATATAAAATAAAAATTAAAAAAAAAGAGCCTCTTGCTACATTCTGTTGCCTTTGCTCCTTTGTCAAATATCAATTGACTATATTTATGCGAGTCTATTTCTGGACTCTTTTCTGTTCCATTGATTTGTCTATTCTTTCACCAATGTCACATAGTCTTAATTATTGTATCAGTATAGTAAGTCTTGAAATTGAATTGTGTCAACCCTCTAACTTTGTTCTTTTCCTTCAGTATTGTGTTGGTGAGTCTTTTGCTTCTCCATATAAATTTAAAATCAGTTTGTCAATCCACAAATAACTTGCTGGAATTTCGATTGAAATTGCACTGAATCTATGGATCAGTTGGAAAGAAATGACATCTTGACAATATTGAGATTTCCTATCCATGAACAAGAAATATTTTTCCATTTATTTAGTTTGATTTTGTTCATCAAGGTTTTGTCGTTTCCCTCATATAGATCTTATACATATCTTGTTCTATTTATACCTAGGTATTTATTTTGGGGGGGTACTGATGTAAATGTTATTGTGTTTTTAATTCCAAATTCCACTTGTCCATTGTTAGAGCTTGATGCTGGTTTGATTACTGTAGCTTTGCAATATATTTTGAAATCAGGAAGCATGAAGCCTCTAGCTTAGTTGTTCTTTCTCAAGATTGCTATGGTATTCTGGGTCTTTTTCTTTTTTTTTTTTTTTAAAGAAATTCACGTTCTTTTTTATTTATTTATTTATGACTGTGTTGAGTCTTCGTTTCTGTGCAAGGGCTTTCTCTAGTTGCGGCAAGTGGGGACCACTCTTCATCACGGTGCGCGGCCCTCTCACCATCGCGGCCTCTCTTGTTGCGGAGCACAGGCTCCAGACGCGCAGGCTCAGTAATTGTGGCTCACGGGCCCAGTTGCTCCGTGGCATGTGGGATCTTCCCAGACCAGGGCTCGAACCCGTGTCCCCTGCATTGGCAGGCAGATTCTCAACCACTGCACCACCAGGGAAGCCCTGGGTCTTTTGTAGTTCCATATGAAATTTAGGATTGTTTGTTCTATTTCTGTAAAAAATGTCATTGGAATTTTGATAGAGATTGTATCTAATCTGTAGATTGCAGACTATCATGAGAATAGCCATGTTCATTCCAAGGATGCTGTTTCTAGATGAAGAAAAACATCTAATTCTCCAGATACTCTTGAGATTTGTATAAGAGAAGATAGAGTTTTCTTCCCAGCTTTGAGTCACCATTGATTATCTGGGCCTTGAAGCAGCAGTGCATGTGCCCAGAGCCTTACAAAGACGAATACTCTTAAAAACACTTGTTTGTTTGCAGATCAATTACCTGACCTCTTCTGCCATGCTCTGTATCATAAGAATCTAAGTTTCCCAAGGCCCACTCCTCTGTGAATTCTAGGAAAATTCAGCCAAGAGGAAGAGGGTGGAAGTGGAGATAAAGCCAGGGTATTTATCCTTCTTTGTCTGCTTCAGCTGGCACTTCAGTGCCACCTGTATCTCCTCTGTGGCTACAGCTCCCCCTGGACAGCTCTGTCTCCTATGGTCCAAGCTTGCTGAGCAGATCCAATATGACTCCATCTTTGCTGGGTGGCCCCAACTCCAGGTCTCTGGTAACATTCTATCCTTTGTTCCCCCAGCCTTAAGGATTGTAGTAGCTTCTTGATGGTAATTTTGGGGTTGTCTCATTGTCCCCCCACCCATTCTCAATTCTTCCATCATCTGTGTATCCAATTACATGTATCATATTTCCTCTGTCTGAAATATCTACAGTGGTTTCTGTTTTCCTGGGAGGACTCCAACTATTAAAGGCTCTCATAAAAATAATGCCAAGTTGAACAGTTTGAACAAGGACACCTAGGTCTCTGGGTGAAACAAAGCAGTATAGGAATAACATAGAGATATAAAATCTACTTCCTCTTTTCACATTATGTTAGTTGTTAAGTATAGGGTTGCCCTGTGGCACAACCATATGGAAAACCATTCACATTCTAGTCCGTGTAATTGGCAGTCCTTGGAGTTGTGCAGTTCACAACATGGTCATCTGTACCTAACAAACTTGGGTGGGTAGATATTGCCCAAAGCTCATTTTTCTTGGTTAGTGACATCTAGTTATTAGTAGGACTGGAGTCAACTCTAAGAGATAGAAAGAAAGAAAAAAAAACAACCCACAGTAGCCTAAATAAAACAGTAATTTTCTCACCTATAAAAGTCTGTAGGGATGTAGTTCAGGGCTGGTATAGATGCTCATCTCCACAAAGTCCATAGCCACCCAGACACTGGATTCCTTCTAGCTTACCAATCTGCCGTCTCTCAAGTGTGAACCTCATTATTATTATCCATGAGGCATATGCCTTCCAGACAGCAGAATGGAAGAAAGGGCCAAAAAAAGTAGGGGGAGGGGGCACAGGTAGGCAATGGGAAAATGCCAAATATCCCCTAAGGAAGATTTCAAATAGGTACCACATGGCACTTCTACTTAGATACCTTTGGCCAGAACTTTCAGGAGTGGTGGTTGGGTGGACCTAGGTTTTTCCTTCTCTGGTCTCTGCTTATCTTTAAGGGGGAACGGAGAAACAGTTCCCATAAGTTGATGCTGAGGCTCTGGCCTTAAATCTATAGCGACTTCTAAGGCCCCCAGAGAAGGAAGAAATAGAGACTAAATCAGAAACCTAGACTCACAGGCTTTGAGTACTAGATTTTACAGATATGGGAAATTAGGTAAAAATCACCTAACTAGTTAATGAGAAATGTAGGGCTGAAAGCCAGGTCTTCTGTTTCCTAGTTCAGTGATCTTTTCATGATATGTCACCTCATGGGGAAGGCTGTTCTTTCTTTTCCCTGGGGCATATTACATAGCTGCAAATTCTTGGCAGTTCCTCTCCTCAGGTGGTGGAGTTTATTTTTCTATTCCCTGAGTCTGGTCTGGCTTTGAGACTTGCATTGATCAAGAGAATATGGCAGAAGTGATGTTGTATGAATTTCAAGCCTAGGTCTCCAGAGATTTGCAGCTTCCACTCTTGCTTTCTTGGAATCCAGTTGCCATTGGAATGAGCCTGAGCTAGCCTCTGGAGGGGACCCATGAAGGAGATGCCCTGGCTAACAATCCCAGCCAACCACCAAACAGGGAGGGAGGCCATCCTGGACTAGGCAGCCCTGAGCTGCCATTTGAAACCAAACATATAAACGAGTGCAGCTGACACTCCAACTGTACCTAATTTGCCAAGCCATAGAATGGAGAGCCAATCCATTGTTTTTTAAGGCACCAGATTTGGGGGTTGTTTATTATAGAGCAATACTGGTACACTTCCTAACAGGTCAATCATATTTCTTGTGTTTTTTAAGGGTTTCACAAAGGGAGACCACACAATGTGTTCCATTCTCTTGTTTTCTGTTCTTCCAAATGGGGAAATTATTGTTCACCAATCCTTTATGCAAAACAGAATAGTTACTGAACATTAAACAGGACCAATCCATGCTAAATGTTTTATAACATTAGTATTATTAAGATAGACTTACTTGAAATAATGCAAAGTATAATTCTTTCAATTTTCATATGATGAGAAAAGTCAAGTTCCTTATCCTTGGTCATGCAGTTAATGCAGCTGGTTTAATAATGGACCTAGACTCAGCAAGGCACAAGCAGAACTGTCTTTATTCTTTCTTACAACTATTCCCACAAAACCTGCTCCAGCAGCTTATTCATCACCACTGGGTGGAATCTTTCACCTCTGGGTGAAATCTTGGGGAAGTCCAGTAGCTTTCCAGTTACTTTAGCTAATAACAGATTCTCCAATCATTTCTAGGTAATAACGAGGGCGGTCTGATCTACCACCAAAACTCTGGATTTTTGTTGCTTTCAAAATTTTTCCCCTTCCCCAATTTGCACTTGTCTCAGGCTTGACGGCTGCAATAGGAAATGCAGGTCATGGTCAGCATCTCTCCTTCTCCACCGATCTCCTTTCTAACTTGCAACTGCAGTTTTGGTTCCTTCCAGGTTGATGCTTGGGAACAGAGGAGAAGTAAAAGATGGAAAAGGATTCACTTTTAATCTGATTCGGAGCCCTCTAGATGAGGCTGATATCCAAAGTTGTCTCTCTTGTGGATTCTTTTGTGGGCTCTTCAGAGTTATTCTCACTAGAAACATCTGCCTCAAGACCTCCAAATGGAATTACGCTTCTCCTGGCTTGCCCTTCATAAATTTGCCTTACTTTTTTCTTCCAAAGGCACGTGTCCAGCCTCTTCCTTCTGGGTGGCCTCTCTTCCGGTAGGAAGCCCTGCAGCATGTACATTTCACGTCAGCTCCTGGCCAGCTCCTTTCCACGGGATCCACAGAGCACAGACGGTGTACTGAATACGCGCATCTGTAGCGGTGCATCTTGTGTCCACGGCAGTGTGCTTTGCTGTGCAGGTACCCAGCCGCACTCTCTTGTCTTTAAAATTTTCAGGCATAAGTCATTTGCTACTTCCTGGTATCTCAAGTTCTCCAAATCATTCTCTTGAACCTCCTTATTAGGCTCAAAGTGAGTGGTAAACACGATTCATGGTGAGGTGAGGGAAAGGAAAACCCACACTCTCCCCAAACTCTTTTTAAAGAAGACATTCTCCAATGTCCTCAACCTCTCAGCAAATTCTTAGCCTTGTCTGATATTCCATCGAGATCTGAGACAAACTAAAAGTAGAAAAACCAGGTTCAGAATCATTTATTCTTTACTGCACAGCTGAAATGATACTATTGTGTTGCTCTTGGAAACTCTGAAACAATATAAACAAACACATGCAAGTGATGATAGCTATCATTTGTTCTTGGCCTACAATTTGCAAGGCAGTGTACAAAACACGGCTTCCTTTACTTAGTCCTTATGCTAATCTGTCATAGAAGGTATGATGATTTTGTTTCATAGAAATTAGGGGTACGGGTTCATTAAGAGATTTTCCCCAACATCACATGACTGTATTTGGTAGAACCCAGATTCAAATTAACTCCACCCTGTCTAGAGCTAAAATTTCTGCTTTATGCTAGATCACATCATTTCTATTGGAAAATATACTGAATATATTTACTGAGGCTATCAGATGAAGAATGGTAGAACCAAGACTGAAAAAGGGGGGCGGAGGAGGTTAGACCACAGGAAAGGTGTGGCCCATTGAGATGTCAATCCCACTGATTGCCCTGCTGCTGGGAAGGAAAAAGGGAGAGAAGACCAAAACACTCTGTCTTAACAGTTCCAGGAAAAGGTAGACCTTTGAAAATAAAGGATACAGAAAATTACAATCCAGGAAATAATATTTCCTAGATGATGCTCTATGTGTGTGTATGTGCATGTGTTTAAATAGAAGTAAGTGAATGAACTGAATTTTAGGGGGGAAAAAAGGAAAAGAAAGAGTAAAGGGAATAGCATCCCAGGTGGAGATATGACTGTGATTCTCAATTCAGAGTAAACTTCCCCTGTTGGGTGACAATACAGTTAATCAACAGCTAATGAATGATATGGGTAGCAGATGCTCTAACTTAAGAATCAGGGCATCAGTAAAAAAGATGTGGTATATATATACACAATTGGGTATTGCTCAGCCATAAGAAAAGAATGAAATCTTGCCATTTGTGACAATATGGATGGACCTAGAGCGTATTATGCTGAGTGAAATAAATCAGAGAAAGACAAATACTGTATGATGTCACCTATATGTGGGATCTAAAAAACAAAACAAATGAACAAACATTATGAAACAGAAACAGAGTTATAGATACAGAGAATAAACAGGTGGTTGCCTGAGGGGAGGAGGATGGGAGGAGGAAAAAGGTGAGGGAGATTAAAACGTACAAACTTCCAGTTGCAAAATAAATGAGTCATGCATATGAAATGTACATTATGGGGATATAGTCAATAACTATGTAATGTCTTTGCATAGTGACAGATGGTAACTAGACTTACCGTGGTGATCATTTTGAAATGTATAGAAATATTGAATCACTGTGTTGTAGAACAGGAACTAACATAGTGTTGTAGGTCAATTATACTTCAAAAACAAACTCATTTAAAAAGAGATTGCAGGAGGAGCTTCAAGATGGCGGAAGAGTAAGACGTGGAGATCACCTTCTTCCCCACAGATACATCAGAAATACATCTACATGAGGAAAAACTCCTACAGAACACCTACTGAACACTGGCAGAAGACCTCAGATTTCCCAAAAGGCAAGGAACTCCCCACGTACCGGGCAGGGCAAAAAAAAAAAAAGGAAAAACAGAGACAAAATAATAGGGATGGGACCTGCATCTGTGGGAGGGAGCTGTGAAGGAGGAAAAGTTTCCACACACTAGGAAGCCCCTTCACTGGCAGAGATGGGGGGTGGGCAGGGGGGGAGCTTCGGAGCCACGGAGGAGAGCGCAGCCACAGGGGTGCGGAGGGCAAAGCGGAGAGACTCCCGCACAGAGGCTCGGCGCCGAGCAGCACTCACCAGCCCGAGAGGCTTGTCTGCTCACCCGCCGGGGTGGGCGGGGCTGGGAGCTGAGGCTCGGGCTTCGGTCGGATCGCAGGGAGAGGACTGGGGTTGGCAGCGTGAACACAGCCTGAAGGGGCTAGTGTGCCACGGCTAGCCGGGAGGGAGTCCGGGAAAAAGTCTGGACCTGCCGAACAGGCAAGAGACTTTGTCTTGCCTCTTTGTTTCCTGGTGCGTGAGGAGGGGGATTCAGAGCGCCGCCTAAATGAGCTCCAGAGACGGGCACGAGCCGCGGCGATCAGCGCGGACCCCACAGACGGGCATGAGACACTAAGGCTGCTGCTGCCGCCACCAAGAAGCTTGTGTGCGAGCACAGGTCACTCTCCACACCGCCCCTCCCGGGAGCCTGTGCAGCCCGCCACCACCAGGGTCCCGTGATCCGGGGACAACTTCCCCGGGAGAACGCAGGGCGTGCCTCAGGCTGCTGCAACGTCACGCCGGCCGCTGCTGCCGCAGGCTCACCCCGCATCCGTACCCCTCCCTCCCCCCGGCCCGAGTGAGCCAGAGCCCCCGAAGCAGCTGCTCCTTTAACCCCGTCCTGAGTGAAGAACAGACGCCCTCAGGCGACCTACACACAGAGGCAGGGGCCAAACCCAAAGATGAAACCCGGGAGCTGTGCGAACAAAGAAGAGAAAGGGAAATTTCTCCCAGCAGCCTCAGGAGCAGCGGATTAAAGCTCCACAAACAACTTGATGTACCTGCATCTGTGGAATACCTGAATAGACTATGAACCATCCCAAAATGAGGAGGTGGACTTTGGGAGCAATGAGGTGTATATATATATATATATATATATATATATATATATATATATATATATATATATATATATATGCATACATACATTTTTCCCCCCTTTTTCTCTTTTTGTGTGTATGCGTATGCTTCTGTGTGTGATTTTGTCTGTAAAGCTTTGCTTTTACCATTTGTCCTAGGGTTCTGTCTGTCAGTTTTTGTTGTTGTTGTTGTTGTTTTTTAGTATAGTTTTCAGCGCTTGTTATCTTTGGTGGATTTGTTCTTTGGTTTGGTTGGTCTTTCTTTCTTTTTTTTTAATTACTTAAAAAACTTTTTTAATAATTATTTTTTGTTTTTTATTTTAATAACTTTTAAATTTTATTTTATCTTTTTCTTTCTTTCTTTCTTTTTTTCTCCCTTTTATTCTGAGCTGTGTGGAGGACAGGCTCTTGGTGCTCCAGCCAGGCGTCAGGGCTGTGCCTCTGAGGTGGGAGAGCCAACTTCAGGACACTGGTCCACCAGAGACCTCCCAGCTCCACGTAATATCAAACGGCGAAACTCTCCCAGAGATCTCCATCTCAACGCCAAGACCCAGCTTCACTCAACGACCAGGAAACTACAGTGCCGGACACCCTATGCCAAACAACTAGCAAGACAGGAACACAACCCCACCCTTTAGCAGAGAGGCTGTCTAAAATCATAATAAGGTCACAGACACCCCAAAACACACCAACAGACGTGGACCTGCCCACCAGAAAGACAAGATACAGCCTCATCCACCAGAACACAGGCACTAGTCCCCTCCACCAGGAAGCTTACACAACCCACTGAACCAACCTTAGCCACTGGGGGCAGACACCAAAAACAACAGGAACTACGAACCTGCAGCCTGCAAAAAGGAGACCCCAAACACAGTAAGTTAAGCAAAATGAGAAGACAAAAACACACAGCAGATGAAGGAGCAAGGTAAAAACCCACCAGACCTAACAAATGAAGAGGAAATAGGCAGTCTACCTGAAAAAGAATTCAGAATAGTGACAGTAAAGATGATCCAAAATCTTGGAAATAGAATGCAGAAAATACAAGAAATGTTTAACAAGGACCTAGAAGAACTAAAGAGCAAACAAACAATGATGAACAACACAATAAATGAAATTAAAAATTCTCTAGAAGGGATCAATAGTAGAATAACTGAGGCAGAAGAACAGATAAGGGACCTGGAAGATAAAATAGTGGAAATAACTACTGCAGAGCAGAATAAAGAAAAAAGACTGAAAAGAATTGAGGACAGTCTCAGAGACCTCTGGGACAACATTAAACGCACCAACATTCGAATTATAGGGGTCCAAGAAGAAGAAGAGAAAAAGAAAGGGACTGAGAAAATATTTGAAGAGATTATAGTTGAAAACTTCCCTAATTTGGGAAAGGAAATAGTTAATCAAGTCCAGGAAGCACAGAGAGTCCCATACAAGATAAATCCAAGGAGAAACACACCAAGACACATATTAATCAAACTATCAAAAATTAAAAACAACGAATAAATATTAAAAGCAGCAAGGGAAAAACAACAAATAACATACAATGGAATCCCCATAAGGTTAACAGCTGATCTTTCAGCAGAAACTCTGCAAGCCAGAAGGGAGTGGCAGGACATATCTAAAGTGATGAAAGGGAAAAAGCTACAGCCAAGATTACTCTACCCAGCAAGGATCTCATTCCAATTTGACGGAGAAATTAAAACCTTTACAGACAAGCAAAAGCTAAGAGAATTCAGCACCACCAAACCAACTTTACAACAAATGCTAAAGGAACTTCTCTAGGCAAGAAACACAAGAGAAGGAAAAGACCTACTATAACAAACCCAAAACAATTAAGAAAATGGTAATAGGAACATACATATCAATAATTACCTTAAATGTAAATGGATTAAATGCTCCAGCCAAAAGACATAGACTGGCTGAATGGATACAAAAACAAGACCCATATATATGCTGTCTACAAGAGACCAACTTCAGACCTAGGGACACATACAGACTGAAAGTGAGGGGACAGAAAAAGATATTCCATGCAAATGGAAATCAAAAGAAAGCTGGAGTAGCAATTCTCATATCAGACAAAATAGACTTTAAAACAAAGACTATTACAAGAGACAAAGAAGGACACTACATAATGATCAAGGGATCCATCCAAGAAGAAGATATAACAATTGTAAATATTTATGCACCCAACATAGGAGCACCTCAATACATAAGGCAAATACTAACAGCCATAGAAGGTGAAATCGACAGTAACACAATCATAGTAGGGGACTTTAACACCCCACTTTCACCAATAGACAGATCATCCAAAATGAAAATAAATAAGGAAACACAAGCTTTAAATGATGCATTAAACAAGATGGACTTAAGTGATATTTATAGGACATTCCATCCCAAAACAACAGAATAAACTTTCTTCTCAAGTGCTCATGGAACATTCTCCAGGATAGATAATATCCTGGGTTACAAATCAAGCCTTGGTAAATTTAAGAAAATTGAAATCGTATCAAGTATCTTTTCTGACCACAACACTATGAGACTAGATATCAATTACAGGAAAAAAAATCTGTAAAAACTACAATTACATGGAAGCTAAACAATACATTACTTAATAACCACGAGATCACTGAAGAAATCAAAGAGCAAATCAAAAAATACCTAGAAACAAATGACAATGAAAACACAACAACCCAAAACCTATGGGATGCAGCAACAGCAGTTCTAAGTTGGAAGTTTAGAGCAATACAATCCTACCTTAAGAAACAAGAAACATCTCAAATAAACAACCTAACCTTATACCTAAAGCAATTAGAGAAGGAAGAACAAAAAAAAACCCAAAATTAACAGAAGGAAAGAAATCATAAAGATCAGGTCAGAAGTAAATGAAAAAGAAATGAAGGAAACGATAGCAAAGATCAATAAAACTAAAAGCTGGTTCTTTGAGAAGATAAACAAAATTGATAAACCCGTAGCCAGACTCATCAAGAAAAAAAGGGAGAAGACTCAAATCAATAGAATTAGAAATGAAAAAGGAGAAGTAGCAACTGACACTGCAGAAATACAAAGGATCATGAGAGATTACTGCAGCAACTATATGCCAATAAAATGGACAACCTGGAAGAAATGGACAAATTCTTATAAATGCACAACCTTCCAAGACTGAACCAGGAAGAAATAGAAAATATGACCAGACCAATCACAAGCACTGAACTTGAAACTGTGATTAAAAATCTTCCAACAACAAAAGCCCAGGACCAGATGGCTTCACAGGCGAATTCTGTCAAACATTTAGAGAAGAGTTAACACCTATCCTTCTCAAACTCTTCCAAAATATAGCAGAGGGAGGAACACTCCCAAACTCATTCTACAAGGCCACCATCACCCTCATACCAAAACCAGACAAAGATGTCACAAAAAAAGAAAACTACAGACCAATATCACTGATGAACATAGATGCAAAAATCCTCAACAAAATACTAGCAAGCAGAATCCACCAGCACATTAAAAGGATCATACACCATGATCAAGTGGGGTTTATCCCAGGAATGCAAGGTTTCTTCAGTATACGCAAATCAATGTGATGCACCATATTAACAAATTGAAGGAGAAAAACCATATGATCATCTCAATAGATTCAGAGAAAGCTTTTGACAAAATTCAACATTTATGATAAAAACCCTGCAGAAAGTAGGCATAGAGGGAACTTAGCTCAACGTAATAAAGGCCATATATGACAAATCCACAGCCAACATCATCCTCAATGGTGAAAAACTGAAACCATTTCCACTAAGATCAGGAACAAGACAAGGTTGCCCACTCTCACCACTGTTATTCAACATAGTTTTGGAAGTTTTAGCCACAGCAATCAGAGAAGAAAAAGAAATAAAAGGAATCCAAATTGGAAAAGAAGAAGTAAAGCTGTCACTGATTGCAGATGACATGATACTATACATAGAGAATCCTAAAGAGGCCAGAAAACTACTAGAGCTAATCAATGAATTTGGTAAAGTAGCAGGATACAAAATTAATGCACAGAAATCTCTTGCATTCCTATCCACTAATAATGAAAAATCTGAAAGTGAAATTAAGAAAACCCTACCATTTACCATTGCAACAAAAAGAATAAAATACCTAGGAATAAACCTACCTAAGGAGACAAAAGACCTGTATGCAGAAAATTATAAGACACTGATGAAAAAAATTGAAGATGATACAAATAGATGAAGAGATATACCATGTTCTTGGATTGGAAGAATCAATATTGTGAAAATGACTCTACTACCCAAAGCAATCTACAGATTTAATGCAATCCCTATCAAACTACCACTAGCATTTTTCACAGAACTACAACAAAAAATTTCACAATTTGTATGGAAACACAAAAGACCCCAAATAGCCAGAGCAATCTTGAGAAAGAAAAACGGAGCTGGAGGAATCAGGCTCCGACTTCAGACTATACTACAAAGCTACAGTAATCAAGACAGTATGGTACTGGCACAAAAACAGAAATGTGTATGAAAAGGGAACCCTCCTACACTGTTGGTGAGAATGTAAATTGATACAGCCACTATGGAACAGTATGGAGGTTTCTTAAAAAACTAAAAATAGAACTACCATGTGACCCAGCAATCCCACTACTGGGCATATACCCTGAGAAAACCATAATTCAAAAAGAGTCATGTACCACAATGTTCATTGCAGCTCTATTTACAATAGCCAGGACATGGAAGTAAGCTAATTGTCCATCGACAGATGAATGGATAAAGAAGATTTGGCACATATAAACAATGGAATACTACTCAGCCATAAAAAGAAACGAAATTGAGTTGTTTGTAGTGAGGTGAATGGACCTAGAGTCTGTCATACAGAGTGAAGTAAGTCAGAAAGAGAAAAACAAATACCGTATGCTAACACATATATATGGAATCTAAAAAAAAAAAAAAAAAAAGGTTCTGAAGAACCTAGGGGTAAGACGGGAATAAAGATGCAGACCTACTAGAGAATGGACTTGAGGACACAGAGAGGGGGAAGGGTAAGCTGGGACAAAGTGAGAGAGTGGTAGTGTATATATGGACATATATACACTACCACATGTAAAATAGATAGCTAGTGGGAGGCAGTCGCATAGCACAGGGAGATGAGCTTGGCGCTTTGTGACCAGCTAGAGGGGTGGGATAGGGAGGGTGGGAGAGAGGGAGATGCAAGAGGGAAGAGATATGGGGATATATGTATATGTATAACTGATTCACTTTGTTATACAGCAGAAGCTAACACACCATTGTAAAGCAATTATACTCCAATAAAAATGTAAAGAAAAAAAAAAGAGAGATTGGGTTTGTGGTTACCAGAGGCTGGGGTGGGGGTGTGGGGGAGGGAAAATTGGAGGAAAATTGGAGGAAGGCAGTCAAAAGGTGCAAACTTCCAGTTATAAGATAACTAGGAATGTGACGTACAACATGATAAGTATAATTAACACTGTTGTATGTTACATAAAATGCAATATTTGAAAGTTGTTAGGAGAATAAATCCTAACAGTTTTCATCACAAGGAAAAATTTTGTTTCCTGTTTCTTTAATTTTGTATCTCTATGAGATACAAAATTAAAGAACTGAGATACTAAACTTACTGTGATAATCGTTTCATGATGTATGTCAGTCAAATCATTACGTTGTACACCCTAAACTTATATAGTGTTGTATGTCAGTTATATCTCAATAAAACTGGAAGAAAAATAAAACAAAGCAAAACTGAATCAGGGCATCAGGCCAGGCAAAGGTGATTCTTTGGACACCAAAGAGAACACACACAGCTGGTTGCTATCTACGCAAATTTCCCCAGGCTCTGAAGTTAGATACTCTTTTGTGTTGTCCCCGCCTATCAATAAGTAATGTTGTGATTGGACCAGCTCTGGTGGTTCTTATTATGATTGCAAGATGGCCTTTAGCAATAACCATCAGAAAGCTCTGAAAAACATAACGTTTTATTACTTACAAGACCTGGAAATTACACAGCACACCCGGGGCCACACAGGGAGGTCGAGGCTAGGGAGAGAGAACTCAAGGCCCTGGAATGAGGAAGAAAGAGATTCCTGGGTCAGTCTGGGGGCATTCTAACTGCTCTTTCAAAAGAAGCCATATTGAGAGGTGGGGATCACGTTTGGGAAAGAAGAATTTATGACTTTTGAAACAGTTCCAGCGGCAAGTGATGGAATGCTCTTAATGTTTTAATTTGCATATATACTTTTTCTTTTATAGATATAAGACTAAAATACATAATCCCTGTTCAATTAAATTAGTAAATCAACCAAAAATATATTTAATAGCAATAGTTCGGTTGGTATTGAATATGGCAAAAACTTGAAAGTAATGCCCCAAAGACTGAAGTTTCAAATGTGTACATCAACACGTCTCAAAAGGAGGATACTTGTCCTTTACTTTCCTTAGTATTTTTTTTCCAAGCCACCACTCTCTTCTTCCCAATCCAACAGGTGTCCAGGGCAATACTCTGGAAGCAAGAGACTCTAATTGACACAGGTATCAATTCAATGTATGTGTCCTCAAAAATAATTTGCATAAGATCTTGCTAAATCTACTGTCTTAGTCAAATAATGCCATAATAATGCCTTGTAACATATCACTCAAAACTCAGTGGTTGCAAAAACAAGCATTTATTCTCATGATCAAAGATCTGTGTGTCGCCAGCTGTTCCGCTGATGTAAGCTGTGTTCGTTCGTGCTTTGGGCTGCATTTGGGTGGGCCTGCATCTAGGCATTAGGTTCCTGCAGGTCTGTTGCATGTGTGTTTCTTCCAGGGCCCAGGCTGAAGGGGCAGAAGCTAAGCAAGTCTTTATGTTTTCCCATAAAGAATCACCAGAGTGCAAGACTGAAGCCAAACCATGCAAGTAATTAAGACTCAGTTTTTATCATGTTCACCAGTGTTCCATTGGTCAAAGTTAATCACATGGCTGAAGCCAACATCAATGGACCAGGAGAAGAACACTTTCCTCATAGGAGGGGAAAAGTAGTGATTATTTGCTAAATAATAAATCCAAACCATTGCACCTACTTCATTGAAAACCTTACATACTCTCCAGCTAGTGTGAGGGGTTTGGTTCACCTGTGTGGTAGCAGAAATATTAGCACCCTAGGTGAGACCAGCAAAAATCTACACAGAAAAGAAATGGCAGGAACCCAAATGGTTCAGCCTTCTACGTGAGGAAAGCCCACAGATCTTTACGTCACACAAATGGTGGCCTTTGTTTCATCTGCCCTCAGGCACTGCAGGGCATCTCAGGACATGTGGCAATGTGGCATCCCCTCATCTATGAACCTTTACACTAGCCTGTCCACTCATGCAAATGTCATAATGCCATCCTACTTCTGCAGAAAAAAAATTTTTCCAGATCTCTTACCAGTTTAATATTGAACTTGACCACTTAATTTCTTCCTGGTTCTCCTGCTGCCTCTCGGCTCTGTCCCCTCTTTTAGGCCTAGCACACATCCTTCACAGTTGATGCCTGAGCTTGTTTACGCAGATTTAAGTTTGTACACACTGTGAGGATTCTGGCTTACACTCATGCCTTGGATCTTCAACTCCCGGCAGAATCAGGAAAGGTCCTATAATCCAGCTCCGTCCCACAGAGTTTATTCTCAATCTCCAGCACTGGCTGGATAGTACCCCAGGTGGACCATAAATGGGGAGTACAGGTGGTGGAAATCCTTTGGAGACCATGAATAGAAAAACTCCAAAATCAAGGCTAAGTCATTGGTAAGATGTGTTGAGTTCAAGAATTAGAGATAGAATGAAGCTGCCAGGGGCTGGCAAGGAAACTAGGCTCCAGAAAACAGTATCCGTATGGTAAGCCCTGAAAGGTGGTTTTTGGTTTTTTTTCTTTTTTTGTAATGCAGGTGCCTGACTTAAGCTTAGATTGCCTAGGCGTCCATTTCAAAGAGGCGTCCACTTCAAAGCCAAATATCACCAGCCATAGATAAAGGGCCAGGTTGCCTCCCCCACTGAGGCTGCTTTGTATTAGAGATCGTGGTTGATTTCAGTAACCGACCATTTGGGCTACTTCTTTTTTTCCTCTTCCCGTGCTTTAAGTTCCTGCTCTTATGTTTTAAATTCACCAACAAAGAGCGAGCCACAAAACCCTAGGCCCTCACCCTCAACCCCAATAAAAGCAGAACCCCAGGGCCTTGCGTTCTCTCTCCCTAGCCTCAACCTCCCTGTGTGGCCCTGGGTGTGCTGTGTAATTTCCAGGTCTTGTAAGTAATAAAACGTTATGTTTTTCAGAGCTTCCTGATGGTTACTGCTAAAGGCCATCTTGCAATCATAATAAGAACCACCAGAGCTGGTCCAACCACAACATTACTTATTGATAGGCGGGGACAACACAAAAGAGTATCTAACTTCAGAGCCTGGGGAAATTTGCGTAGATAGCAACCAGCTGTGTGTGTTCTCTTTGGTGTCCAAAGAATCACCTTTGCCTGGCCTGATGCCCTGATTCAGTTTTGCTTTGTTTTATTTGTCTTCCAGTTTTATTGAGATATAACTGACATACAGCACTATATAAGTTTAGGGTGTACAACGTAATGATTTGACTGACATACATCATGAAACGATTATCACAGTAAGTTTAGTATCTCAGTTCTTTAATTTTGTATCTCATAGAGATACAAAATTAAAGAAACAGGAAACAAAATTTTTCCTTGTGATGAAAACTGTTAGGATTTATTCTCCTAACAACTTTCAAATATTGCATTTTATGTAACATACAACAGTGTTAATTATACTTATCATGTTGTACATCACATCCCTAGTTATCTTATAACTGGAAGTTTGCACCTTTTGACTGCCTTCCTCCAATTTTCCTCCAATTTTCCCTCCCCCACACCCCCACCCCAGCCTCTGGTAACCACAAACCCAATCTCTCTTTTTTTTTTTCTTTACCAAATCTCTTTCTTCCTCATCTTGTCAATCCCCAGCATTGCCTGTGACATCAAGGCCTCCTGTGGCTCATTCAGAACCAGGTTTATTGCCCTTAGGAGGTAGCTTCTTAGTTGTTATCACCAAAATCAAGTGATCGTAGATGTGTACACCTGAGAGTGCCACCATATGTAGATAAACGGCCCATTCTTGATTTTGATACCTTAACCACTGTAGATGGTAGCTGATTGTGGACAGACAACAAAGGCCACAATCTTCAAAAGGGGAAATTAGATGTTTGAGTGTTTGGAGAATAACAGCCCCCAAGGCAGTCACAGAACAAGGTCAAGCCATGAAGGATAGTTTAAAGAGTTTAGACAAAGGAAGACCGACTAGGAAGAGACTTCCAAAAACGGAATCTTAATGACCAAGAGGTTCAATTGTTAAGGCTGTGGTTCCATTCCCAGCTCTGATGGTTACTGACTTTATAACTTTGGGTAGGTTTACTGTACTTCCATGTAGCTCTGTTTTCTCATCTGTAAACTGGGGGAAATAGATCTTATCTCCTTCAAAGAATTACTGTGAAGACAGAATGGAAAAATATAGGTAAACAAAGCATTCATGGTAGTCCCTGCACCATAGGAAGTAGTCAGTAAATATTTTGTTATAAATATTGCTCTTATTATTTGGACATCATTATGGTATCAAACAAAAGATCCTGGGCTTAGAATGGACTGGACAAAACAGTGAGAGCAAGCAGGAGGCAGTGTCTGCGAAGATACGTGTGTGTCTGCTCCCTGAGCCCGGGGTTGGTTGCGAGCTAGAGCTGCCTCAGGGCTGCGTGGAGGCGCTTGGTGGGACCGGGAATGGCTGCGGTGGCGGAGATGACGCTGCAGAGCAGGACGTGGGAGATAAGGGGCCTCCTGCTCCAGAGGCAGCAACCAGAACAGGGGTTACTCTGCCTTTAGGTGGCAGCAGGGTAGGGAGGGGTGGCCTGACGCCTGGTATCTCCACGGTTGGCTCAGAGCCTAAGCCCAGGCCAGGGGGGCTGTTGACAGGGCTGACGTCCCACAGCGCGCTTGCGCCTCAACTTGCTCTTATCCAATCTGAATTGTCCCTGTTATCATTTTCCTAGAGAAACTTCAGCCCAGAGGACTTGGTTGGTGGAAAAGGAGAGGGGAGGGGAGTAGGTGTGAAGGAAGCTAGAAGTCCATGGGTAGAGTACTGGACTTTTGGAGAAGGGAATAGAGAAGGTACGATGGATTTGTATCCAAACAGAGCAGAAACCTCTAAAATCCTGAATCATCATTTTGCTCTCCGTGCTTAACCAACTGGCGTCACTCTTCTCGTAGACATCCAGAAATAAACTCGGAAGCTCATTTGCGGCTGTTATACACCACCCCCCTTCAATCGGTTTCTGTGACTTTATTTTCCTCTATAAGTGTTTTTTTTCCATATATTTCCCTCCCTCTGCCCTCACCCTGGGCCAGGCAGCACTTCATCACTCCTGTACCACCGAACCAGCACTGTTTCTCTTGTCTTTTATCTAATCAATCCAGATCCCCAGGACCACACCAGCCTTTTGCAGATATTCATTATGTCACACTCTTCCTCAAATCCTTCAGTCCCTTTTTATTCTAACGTGTGAAGTCGTGCCTTTTCTTCACCGACTCTCATGATGCTTTACAATATGCCGCCCATCAGCATAGGAGCTTTATTCCTCTTCTCCAGCCACAGAGCCGTCCTTACCCCATCCTAGCAAGTGCACCATAGCACAGTGCTGATGGGGAAATAACTGTCAAGGTATCATTAGTGTGACTATCCTAGTAAGTTCCATTTTGCCTGAGATGGGGAAACAAGGGACAGAGGTGAAATACTTTCTTTCAGAAATGTGCTAAGACCCCAGGTGAAGACTCAGTATGATGTGGGAAAGAGAATTTCTGGCTTAGAATGCAATTCATTCCTACAAGTATTTATGAAACATCTTAGGTGGGTGTGAAGGAAAAAGGGACATTGACCCTGCTACCAAAGAGTTTGCAGTCAACAGGGAGACGAAGATACAAGCCACCTGGGTAATAGAACTAGAGGGTCAGTCATGCCTCTGTCGACTGAAAAAAAATGCACAACCTACAAGTTGAGAATTATGTTTTACTTAATGGACTTACGGAGGACTTAAGCCCAGGGTACAGCCTCTCAGCTCTCAGGGACTGTTCCAAAGAGGTAAGGGAGGAGCCAGGATATATAGGAGTTTTACTGCTAATTAAAGAAAAACCAGACATCTCAAGTTAATGAATTTAGTGTCTTTCTATGTATGGGAAGATGCAAGAGTCTGGACTTATAGAAATTATTCCTTTCATACGCACTTTACTATCTAGGGCCAGGATCCTGTTTTTCCCCATCCTGAGTCCTCTCTGCATGCACCATTGGGCCGGCTGCAGTAGCTAATGGCTTTATGGCTGTAACATCCTTTGTTTACTAAGATGACAGGTGATATTCTTTGTCCACACTTTACTCTTTGTAGAAGGTATGAGACCGTGTGAGATATTCAAAGGCAAATATCATCCTCATTTTCCAAATGACAAAACTTACCTGCCTGAGAGTTTAAGTGGCTTGTTCATTGTCACAGGGCTAGTAATTAGCAGATGTCCTAGTTTGTTGGGCTTTTTCATGGACTGCTTTGCCTGCAGCCAGCAGGGCTCTGACACACCAGGGAAGACATCAGGCATGCTTGGGAGCAGGGGGAATGGGCGTGGAGCAGGGAGACCTCCCAGGGAAGGTGGCATTTGACCTGAGAATTGAAGGACTCAAGAGGTTTCAATCGTAGAAGAAAGGAGAGAAGAAAGAATATTTCAGAAATAAAGAAACTCTGTGAGCAGAGGCACAGAGCAGGGCAAGAGGAGCCACCCAGGGCAAGACTGCTTGGGGAGTGAAGTCTCCCTCCCTCGTCTCCTCTGAGAGGCAGAGATAAAGGTGGAGGAGAGGCTGGGGTGTCTCCTCACTGATAAAGAGGCTCCACCCAGAGGCCAATGGCTTGTGAGCGGCACAGGGGCGCCAGGTGGCAGAAGCGCCCTTTCTCCAGGAAAAAGGAACTGGGGTGGGGTAGGAGGGAGGCCGTTTCCTGAATCCCCGTCCTCAGGCTCAGCACCTAGAGCAGGACCAGGAAGGATTCTGGGAGCCAGAGAAAAGGCCAGACAGACGGCAAGTCCCCTGGAGAAAGCCGTTCCCTTTTGGAGTCAGATGCCTAGGGCGGGAGGTGGGGCTGGATGGTGTGTGTGAGCGCCCTGCCTGCCCCTGGAGAGGAGGGATGTGAGGCTTGGAGAATAGGAACGGTGAAGGAGAGGGAGGTGACGGGCGAGGGAGGGAGGTTAGGGATACCTTTAGGGGAGAGGTTCCTTCTGAAGCACTTCTGGGAACACTGCCCTGGCGTGCAGATACACAAGTGTGTGCGTGTGTGTGTGTGTGTGTGTGTGTGTGTGTGTATGGGGGAGGAGGTGTCAAAATGGCCTGATATAACTCTCTTTAATGTCCCCCCTTCCTGAACCAGCTTGTCTGTCCTCCCTCCTCCTCATTCAGTTCAGGAGGGTGGAGACGAGTGGGGGAGAGCCATGGGGTCTGAGCCAGCAAGTGGAGCGGGGCCTCGCAGGAGACGGGAGGTAAGTGACCTCTGTGACCTGTGCGGGGCAGATTTATGACAACCCTGCCAGCTCCCAGGGTCCAAAGAGGGCTGGGTTCGGGATAATGAGGGGTGTTATCTCCATACAAAGGGGCCCTAGCACTAACCGTTCCTTCTTTCTCCTCTCCCCCTCCCTTTCCCCACCCCTCTCCCAATCCTCTCCATCTCGTGGTTTTCACCTCCTGGTTCTCTGCGCAGAGATCTCCAGAAGAGGGGCTGCCCACCGTACAGGGCGGACAGTGGGCGATGGCCAGGCGAGCGCTAATGACAGTCCTGCTTTTCAGTCTAATCCTTGGTGGTTCTCTGCTGCTTTGGGGCTACGTTTTCCAGGGCTGTGGTCCTGGTAAGCAAGATCCTAGATCTCCCACAACCCACTCAGCCCTCCCTCATTCTTGGACCCCGTCCGTCCATCCATCATCCTGAGGCTCTGTGTCCACTGACTTAACTGCCACTCATCCTGACCCTCCGGGGCCCCGGGTTCCCGACCTCCTCCCCCTTGAATCACGCTCCTGGTCGCCAGTCAGACCGTTTCCTCCTCACCAGGATCTCTGTCCCTTTCCCTCACCAGACATTCCTTTGCTTAGCCCCTTGGGGGAGCCCTCATCACTTTCTCTTTCCCAGCTCTGAGCTTTTCCCCACAGCCCACTGTGAGACGCCTGTGTGTCGGGACCTCCTGAGTCTTTACCTGGCCTCTGGAAACACCAGTGTGGCCCCCTGCACTGATTTCTTTAGCTTTGCCTGTGGAAACACCAACAGGACCACTAGTTCTTTTCAGGCTCTTGCAAAGGAGAACAAGCACCGACTTCAGAGAATACTGGGTAAGGAAATCAGGGTGGAAGATTCTCTTGCCGTGGGTGCCGCTGAGCCTAGAATGGTCACAACTGTTCCAAGCCTGTGTGCCTGTGGAACACCCGGTTTGCACCATCCTCCATTGGCTCTCAGGGAACTGCTAGGTTTGCTTCACCATCACCGTACATTTCACCGCAGGTACCACCTCTCTTCCGTCTCTTCTTGTCCCTCCCTTCATCTTTTCTTTACCTAATCCCTATCCTCTCTCCTTTCCCATTTATCCACGATTGCTCCATTCTCTCCAAGTTCTCCCTTTCACCAAGTTCCATCTTCTGTGTTATCTCCCTTAAATTTTCAATTTCTACCCTATGCCAGGTGTCTTCCCACACTGGCATCTCCTCAACACCTGTTGCACTTTACTCTTTCTCTCCATCACTCTCATTGTCCAGCCTTCAAACCCTTCTTGTCTCCTAATGCGCCCTTGTCAGTGTTATCCTCTCCCTCCCATCGCTTCCCAGACCCCCCTCTTCTCACCATTATATCCTGTTCTCCCTGAAACCTTGGACCATGGTGTGCACGTTGAACTGGAAGAAACTGAATTGGGATGATGGAGATGAGCGATTGGAGATGATGGTGGGAGGAAAGAAGTGGCGTAGTGGGCGAGAAGTGATGGAGGGGTCTTTATTGGGTTGTGTGTAAATGAATGAATATAGATGGGCACAAAAGAGATGCTGGAGGGAGAGGAGGACCAAGTTAAAAAACCTGGAGGTAAGAAGATTCCTGTAGATGGTGACTGTGTTGAAAAGAACTGAGAGGAAAACTGTGAGGGAGGAACCAAGGCCACATAGGAAGTAGGAAGTTGGTCCCAGGAAGTTGGTGGATGGTGGCGAGGATTTGGGAGTAAGCATGTAACAAAAGGAATGCATTTCCTGCATATGGGAACCCAGAGAACCTGTTGACGGTATCAATTGGAATCTGGAAGAAATAAATGTATCCCTTTGCCCTCCTTCTTTTGATGGGAAAAAAGTGGAGGTGGGTATTCCCTGCATGGTAGAGGGGCACGCTTTCACTTAAGGTATGGAGATGAAAAGAAAAAATACGCTTCGGACAAATTCTGCTGCCCATGATAGAATGAAAGGATGTCAGGGGGACTGAGGGAGAGGTGTTAGATATTAGAAGGTGGAGGATTCAAATGGGTTTGTGTTTGGCTTATTGTCCTGTGTTTGTTTGTTTGTTTCCTGGGATCAAAGAGAGGGGAGAGTCCAGACTAGGGGAGCCTGCCCCTATTTTTTCTCTTTGCTAAACATTTCCTCATGAGCTTTCCTCTCTCCGATCCCTCAGAAGTCCTCTGATTTCCCCAATATTTCTAATTCCTTCATTCATCTCCCTCCTGCCTCTCATTTCTACTTTCTCCTTTTTCCATACTCTACTTATTCCATCTCTTTTATTTCCTTCCCTGTCTTTTCGTCTTTATTTCCTTTCTCACCTTTCCTCCTTTTGTTTTGTTTTTTTTTTGGTCGCGCTGCTCGGCTTGTGGGATGTGGGATCTTAGTTCCCCAACCAGGGATTGAACCCGGGCCCTCGGCAGTGAGAGTATGGAATCCTAACCACTGGACCGCCAGGGAATTCCCTCACCTTTCCTTTACCTTCCTCACTGTCTTCTCCGTGCTCCCATTCCCAGCTCTTTTTCTTCCATCAAGTTGATCCAGCTCATCCCATCTTCCCAGTTTTCCTCATCCCTCTCTTTCTCCCCTTCCCTCTTTATCCCTGGAAGTCTTCCCTTTCCTATAACCTTTCTGTCTCCCACCTTCCCGGCTGGTTTCCTTGCTGCCCCACTCCTTTAATTCTCCCACATTTCCTTTCTAGAAGCCCCAGGTTCCTGGCGCCTGGACTTCTCTGGGGAGGAGAAAGCCTTCCAATTCTACAACTCCTGCATGGACACAGGTGCCATTGAGGCTGCAGGGGCTGGTCCCCTCAGACAAGTTATTGAGGAGGTGAGACCTGGGGCATCAACTTTTCTGGATGCATAACACTCAGGACCAACGTATGTTCAAGGCTGCCATTTTTTCCCCCTAGAGGATGGGTCTCTTTCCTAGGGATTTGGGAGGGAGACGGAAATGGCAATGGCCTGTGGATGTATTAGGACCTTGGGTGAGGGTAGGGAAAGAGGGATAGAGGTGGAGCCCTAAAGGGGTTAAGGGACTCAGAGTAGAGGTCAGGAAGTAGCAGTGGTGGTGGCGGGGTTGGTCTCAGAGACTGTCCCTGCGCTGAGCCCTCTCTCTCTTCTTCCCAGCTTGGAGGCTGGCCAATCTCCGGTAATTGGACTCCCTTAGACTTTAACCGAACTCTGAGCCTTCTGATGAGTCAATATGGTCACTTCCCATTCTTCAGAGCCTATTTGCGACCTCTTCCCACCCCTCCGTACACGCCAGTCATCCAGGTGAGGGAGGCACTGGCAAAAAATGCAGTAAAACCTGGGCCTGACTCAGATTTCCTCTGAGAGGAAAAATGTGCAATCCAGGGAAGAGACTTATCTTTAGGGAAATTATTGATGTGAGAACCAGGGACTTTAGGTGAGATTAGGGAAAGGAGCAGCAGGGCCAGTTCTGGGAAGACAGAAGGAGTCTTGGTCTTCCTTGTTGCTTCTCTGAATCACCCCCAGGGTCTCTCAGCTAGTTCCCCTGTCTCCAGTATTGCCCTCCTATCATTTAGTTTTCATTTTCCCCAGAGGGCCCTTTCTAAACCAAGAGCTAATTATGCTGTTGTCTCTGTTTAAATGCCTTAAATGGCTCACTAGGTCATCAGGATCTGGTTCTTAATCCTTAGCAAAGCCTTGCAAGTCTGACCCTTACAAACTCCTCCAGCCTTATCTCCTCCTTATACCCCAAGCCATGCTCGCTCACTTACAGCTCCAAGGATATTCTTCAGTTCTTTGCATACATGGCTCCCTTTGCCTGCAACGCTACACAAAAACTCATACCTATTTTTCAAATTTTGGCCTTGATTACTATCCCTTCCAGGAAATCTTCACTGAAACCCCGGCTGAGATGTAGGTGAACCCCTCTGTTCTCCCATTTCCTGTCATCTCAGCATTTAGCACTGTGTTGAAGACTGAGCCTCTTAAGAACAGGCCCACAGCTTATTCAGCTCAGGTCCTCGGGACCTAGCACAGGGCCAGGCATCTAGAGGCCCACACCAGGTGTTTGTTGAGCGGGTAAAAAAAATTAAAACCTTGGAGGCATCGGTATTGTGGTAGGCAGTGTGACCCTATATATTTGGCCCCTACTTTGAAAAATGCCGCGAAATTATATGAGGATGAATATACAAGAACTGATAATGCACACGAGGCATTCTCAAATTCAGTTCTAAAGGATGTGCTGAAGAGTTTAACTGGTGTGGCCTTTGGAAATTGGTTAAGACCTGAAATGGTTAAGGAGAAGCTCAAAGGAGGGAGAGTGTGGGCTGAGCCCTGAGGCCTGGTTGATTCCTACAGCTGACAGTGAAGCTAAAGGGCCTTATAAGGGCTGCGGGGAAGTCCTGAGCTAAAGGAAGAGCCTGGAATGGTGTGACCCCTCTGTGGGGTCAGCAAGGAGGCTGGTCTGTTGAACAGAGGATTTGCGGGTAGGGGTGGGGTGCAGTGGAAGGTAAAAGTAAGGCTGAAGACATGAAGTTGAGACTGATTATTCCCGGCCTACGACACTGGACTGAGGTGATAACTTTTGACATAATAGAAAAAAAAGAGCTACAGAGGCCTTTCAAATATGATGGTTGTACATAGAGCCCAAGTACAGTCAGCGGTTTTTGAGGTCAACCTAGAGGTGCTGAGGCAGCTAGATGAGCCACCTTGATTCTGAACTAAGACGATTGTGGCAGAAGTGGAAAGTGAGGCCAGGCGTGAGGATGTAGGCAACTACCTACATCCTCGTCCTAGTGGTGATGGATGGTCCACGATGATTCGACAGGACCTGGTGACTGACTGAATATCAATAAGAGAAATGGAGAAACTAGACAGTGACCCCACGGTGTTGGTTTGGTGTGAATGGGAGGAGGGTGGTTCCCGTCACCTTGAGACTGAATGGTCTCTGAGGGGAAATACAGGTAGAGAGAGTGAAGTACAGAGGGAGTACCCTGATGAGGTGGTGCCGGAGAAGAGTAAGAACGGCCAGGAGGTGGGAGTCAGACCAGCTCAGCTGAGCCACCAGGACAGGGGAGAGACCAGTTCAGGAGGGAGGGGTTATCTTTGATTGCAGAGACTTCTGAGCTTAGAAAATAAGGAATGAGAAGACACCATTGGAAACCTTCTAGACATAGCATCAAAATAGTCATGGAAATGGACTCAGATTTTATGGAGTTAGGAGGAAGGTAAGGAAGCGGAAGCAAAGGCATAGATGACTTTTAGTTCTTTAAAGTTTGGACAGAAAATGTGACAAAGGAGTCAAGTGAAAGCTTTATTCAAGATAGCAGAAAAGTATGTAGCTCCAGGTGGGAGTAGGCTATTGAAGTCGGAGAAGTAAAACAAAAAACGTGAGAGCAAAGATCTTCGGGATAGAAACAAGGACACACCGATGTCAGAAGTAGGGTGAAGCACGTGAGGGTAGTGGGCTACTTGCCTGGGGTGCAGAATTTAAGAGGGTACCAAAACTCACTAATCAAGATAAATAGTATTTCAATAAATTTTTTTTTTTTTTTTTTTTTTCTCATTGCAGTGGCTTCTCTTGTTGCGGAGCACAGGCTCTAGGCGCGCAGGCTTCAGTAGTTGCGGCACACGGGCTCAGTAGTTGTGGCTCACGGGCTATAGAGCGCAGGCTCAGTAATTGTGGCACACGGGCCCAGTTGCTCTGCGGCATGTGGGATCCTCCCAGACCAGGGCTCGAACCCGTGTCCCCTGCGTTGGCAGGTGGATTCCTAACCACTGTGCCACCAGAGAAGTCCCATAAATAAATATTTTTTTAAATGTCAAAATCAATGCAAAAATCCATGATGAACAAAATATCAAATTTTTGTTCATCGTGGATTTTTTTTTTGAAAAAACAATGGATCAAAACTCTGTTGCGGACTTTTGGGGAAACATCTACAATTTAAAAAAAAAATGATCAAAAATGCATTGTGGATTTTTGGGAAAAATACATGATGAGCAAAGCTTTGCTATTTTATTTTGTGGGGATTTTTAGCATTAATTTAGATTTTGAAAATTTCAATTAAGATATTATCGATCTTGATTACTGAGTTTTCAGTGCCTCTCAAATTTTGCACCTGAGACGGGTCTCTCACTCCCTCTACCCTAGACCTGGCCGTGGCACAGACAGTGACTCCCTACAGGACATGGGTTATCATGCTTCTCTCTTGCTGAGCAGCCCCACACTGGCTGAAATACCTTCTTTGCACATTTGCATGTCTGTACTCTTCCCCCATGTCCCTCGCCCCCAATCCCTGCCTTTCTTTGCTCTCTGGCTCCTCCTCTGTGCCCCCTTTAGTCCATCTCCTGGGGCCATCTTCCTGAGGAATCCCCATCTCCCCACACCTGTCCTCTCCTTCCTCCACATTCCCCACTTCTCTCAGTCTCTCTTGTGTCCAGATAGACCAGCCAGAGTTTGACGTTCCCCTCAAGCAAAAGCAGGAAATGAACTATGCCCAGGTAAGATGGCACTGGGGACCAAGGTCCTGACCTCTTGTGCTAGAGAAAGGCAGGGGCCAATGGTGGCTGTGACTGAGGTTGCCTCTCCCCCAGATCCTGCGGGAATACCTGACTTACCTGAATCGCCTGGGAACCTTGCTGGGAGGAGACCCAAACAAGGTGGGAGAACACGCCTCCTTTTCCATCTCCATTAACTCACAGCTGTACCAGTTTCTGAGGACCCCGGAGCAGCAGCAGGCACAGGGAAAGCTCTTCCAGATGGTCACGATTGACCAACTGCAGGTACCTTGAACCAGGGACCGGAGGCAGATGGGCATGAGGGTCTCGCTCCCAAACTTTCTTGACCTTCTTGTCTTCTTTCTCCTTATTTCCTTAATTCCATTCCATCCCTAACTTTCCCGGCTCCATCCTTTCCCTCAACCACCCCCCTCCCCACTCCCTTTCCGACCTGAGGGAGGGCATGCCCCCTCTCCTCCTTTCCTGTCCCCCCAAGCCTCCGTATCCCTCCTTTAAGGAAATGGCCCCTGCCATCGATTGGTTGTCCTGCTTGCAAGCGACATTCGCACCAATGTCCCTGAGCCCCTCTCATCCCGTCGCAGTCCATGACCTGGAGTATTTGAAAAACATGTCGCAACTGGTTGAAAAGCAGCTGTCGAAGCACAGGTTTGCCCCACGTGGGAGGGTGATGGAAAGAGGGTCTGAGGACTGGAGGTCTCAGGGACAAAGAAGACTGGAGAATGCAGGCTAGTAAGGGCCTTGCAGAAAGATGGGAGGGATCTGGGGCCATATGGGGGCAGAGAGGGGGTGGGATGGACGGCCCAGGAAGACATGGTGGAAACAGGAAGAGGGGCTTGGGGGGCATGGGGTAGGGAAACACACGCGAAACGAGGGATCCAGGTATCTGACAAGACATGGGGTTTGCTGGGAGTAGCACCCAGCCTGTGAAGAACCTCTGGGCTGTGGGAGATGCTCGAAGCCCAGTTGCTGGGGACAGCTGGGCGTTTATGTCTTGTCAGCAGCTGAGGGGTGTGGGTGGGAGGAGGTGGTACATGGGATGAGTAGATGGAGGAGGTGAAGGCTGGGAAGAACCTGGGGGAGAGGCTGTTTCTCATCTGTAGTGAGAGGATTCTGGGGCCCTGTGGGAAAGATCAGGACGTCGAGGGAGGTGGGAGGAGGGAGAGTGAGGTTCCGTGTTGGGCTCACTGCTGTCCCTGATACTGTGTGGCCACCACTTGGAGGCAGTGACTTCCTTCCAGGGCCTTGGGCTCAAAGCCCATCTTCATAGTAACTCAGTGGCAGCAACGTCTAGAAATTCTTTCAAGGAGAAGCAAACAACCATTCACGCAGGTGGGAGCAGGTCTATGTAAGGATACAGATCAAACCCGGTGAGAGAGTTGCCAGCAGGGCAGAGAAAGGTCCTGGATCCCAGCTTTGCTGCTCTTAGAAGATGCATCTTAAGATGAACTGAGGTTTCTTGGTTGTGGAAGTAGCTGAATCTGTTTGGTTGAATCTAAGTCCAGCCTTCAACTAGCCCAGATCCTTCCCCCGCTGTGACTTGAGAGGTCCGCCTCTTCATCTGGTTCTTTCTTCTATCATTCTCCACTCCAGCCCAATCCACATCAAGAAAAGCTCTCCTTAAAACTGACAAAAGTTTTGAACAGTGGTTGCCAGGGGCTGAAGGGTGGGGAAATAGGGAGAGGTTGGTGAAAGGGTACCAACCTTCAGTTGTAAGATGAACAAAGTCTCAGGATCTAATGTACAACATGGTGACTATAGTTGATAACATTTAATTTTGCTTCGCTGTATTTTACTTTGTAGAGGCTGTGGTTTTTTACAAAGGAAAGGTTTGTGGCAACCCTGTGTCAAGCAAGTCTGTGGGCACCATTTTTCCAATGGCATTTGCTCACTTCATGTCTCTGGGTCACATTTGGGTGATTCTTGCAACATTTCACCCTTTTTCAGTATTATTTTAATTGTTAAAGTGATCTGTGATCAGTGAACTTTGATGATACTCTAATTGTTTTGGAATTTTTTAGCAGTAAAGTATTTTTAAACTAGGGTAAAAAAAAAAAAAAAAAGATAAAGAAAAGCCCTTCTTGACGTGTTCACATGTGAAGTAGTTATTCTCTATAAATACAGAGAAGGGCTTCCCCGGGAGTATCAAGGTGACCTATACAAGGGGAAGCTTTTCTGGTGGTTTCCCCAGAGCCCGGGGGTATATTGTGGGTCTCTTTTCTCTCCACAGGGACTTTCTGCAGAGCCACATGATCTTGGGTCTGGTGGGGACCCTTTCTCCAGCCCTGGACAGTAAATTCCAAGAGGCACGTAGATTGCTGAGCCAGAAACTGGGGGAGCTGACAGGACGACCACCCACGGTGAGGAGAGGAGGAGAGGAATTCTCCCGGGGGGCTAAAGGAGCATCTGTCATTTGGGGGGATAAACCTGGTCATAGCCCCCTCAGGGAGGGGCATGAAGATAGATGCCCCAGTGTCTGGGCTCTCATGGAGGCACTCAAGGCTTACACTGAGAGCTGAGGCACCAGCGACCAGAGCCTTAGGCACACGTCTGGCTACCTCGAGGGCCTTTTGCTGAGTGTTAAAGTCTAGATATAAAGCTCTAAAGTGATCAAGATCTGCTTTTCCTTTGTCATGACCCCTAGACTATTTGCCTGGTTATCCTGAGCGCTGTGATTTGAGGAGCCGGACATACAGCCTAGGGTTCACTGGAGTAAGAGGCGGGTGTAGCGAGCAGGGGCCTTCCCCTTGTCTAGGTGACTCCAGTGTTCCATGTCCAAATGTGCTTCACAAAGAGCTCATCTCTGACATCCCGGGGGTTCTGTCAGCCACACCGTGGGCTTCGTGGTGCAGATCCCAACGTATCAGAGGAGGGAGCTGTACCAAACGCACTCCACTAACCGAAGTCTACTGTGTCCACACTCAGTTACTGAGAACTTTGAAATCCTAGATCGACACATCCAATCCCAAGAGGAGGCGTCTAGAACATAAGATGCCCTCCAACCTCAGGCAAGGCCTCAGGGTAGTCTTGAAAATCACTGGGTTTCTTTTCTTAGTAATTTGTGGACCATTTCTCTGCCTTGAAGAAACTCATGGCTTTGGCAACCTGAAAATATCTGTGGAATTCAGAGAAGGGAATTGTGAACACAGGGACTGGAATGTAGTTATTGCCTGTTGAGACTTTCAAATGTGCTAGACATTTTTCTAAGCCCTTTAGATATATGAGCTGATTTGATCCTCACAACAATTCCATGAGGTGGGCAGACGGTTCTGTCCCTGTTTTATTGATGGGTAAATTGAGACCCAAAGGTTAAGGATCTTGCTCGGGGTAATATACCTAGTAAGTTGTTGGAGCTAGGATTTGAACTCTGGAAGTCTGGCTCCAGAGTCTGTGTGCTTAATCACTGTTAAAAAAAAAAGAAAAAGAAAAACCAAAACACTTCCTAGAATTTTCACTCAAGTAGGCTAGTCCCCAAGAACCTTTGGCTCAGCCTTTCCCTTGACTCAGAAGAGACAGAGCCCCAACCCCTCTTAGTTAGGGTTGCAACAAAATCCCTGGCACCAAACAACTTCCTGGAAATCCCAGAACCATGGCCTGGTGGCACTTCTTGAAAGGTGTTAAGAATGCCAACATTGAAATTCACACTTAAAAAACTTAGAAGCCTTATGAATTGCTAAAGTCACCACCCTTTATACACATATATACCCTTTATATACATATTATAAACATCCTTATATATCTAATAGGATATATAATTGTCCTTGGGCTTAAAAGCTGAATCATACCCTACCAACAAATAGTTCTGTGACTTGGTGAAGCCCTTTCACCTGTCTGGAACAGCACCAGGTATGACACATATTAATAATAAAAGCTGAAATACATTGAGTAGTTACTCTGTGTCAGGCATTGCTTATTTTATTTACTACTCCCAGAACCACTCTGAAAGGTCCTCAGAAAGGACATGTTAATGTTCCCAAGACCACACAGCTCCTAAGTGAAGGAACCCACTCCAAAACAGGTCTGTCTGACCCGTGAGGCCATATTTTTAACCACAAACTGTGCAGGATTGAGAAATAGTGGGCGGTAACAAAAAATGCTTTGGCAAATTCTTTCTATAAAGGTCAAGATAGTAAATATTTTTGGCTTTGTGGTCTATGTGATCTGTGTTGCAACCACTCAACTCTGTCCTTGTAACACAAAAGCAGTCATACGCTAAGTAAATGAATGGGCGTCACTGGGTTCTGAGAAAACTCTGGTTTAGATACTCTTGGAATTCCTAAGAGGGAGAGATGAGGGTGGGTTTAAATGATCAGTGGGATATCTGAACGGGAGGTAGGACGGAAGCAGTGTCTAGGGAGAAGAACGGGTTTTCCGGCAGAGAAAGGGATATCATTTCATTGCAACAAGGCATGGGGCAGGCTGGCTAAGGCTTGGTGCAGCGTGAGGGACCCTCCTGGTGGCTGTGGCTGAGTAGAGGTGACTGGGCTTGCAGGCAAGGCTGTCCTACTGCTGCTGGAGCCTGGCCTGGGGGTTTGAGAATCAGCCTGGAAGCCAGCACAACTGGAACAGAGAAAGCAAATAGGATAAGAGTAGGGAGGAAATCAGAGAGGGGAGCAGGGGATTATACTGGGCCTGGTAGGTCACTGTGAGGACCTGCGTTTTTCTCTGCATGTAACAGGGGCCTATAGAGGGATTTATCTGTTGTATGTTTTAAAAGATCATATTTTGAAGGTAAGCAGCAGTGTTTCCTGATGGATGTGTGGTGTGAGAGTGAAAGTGGAGTCAAAAGATACCACCAAGGTTTTGGCCTTGATTTGACCAAAATTTGTATTTCTATCCAATGGTTATTAATTACAGATGTCTCACCGTATTCTTCTGAACGAATTCTAATGGATAATGCCCTTATTCAGAAGGACTGTTAGGTCTCATTATCTGACCGTATTTTGTATATGACTTTTGAATATATCGTCAATGAAACTGGCTGTTAAGCCAAGTCTTCCTCTTATTAAACTTGAGAAGCTGAGTTTGGGGAATTAAAAGCAGAACTTCACATTTTTTCCCATTAAATGTGAACTGTTCACGTTCAGCCCAACATCCCAATTTATTCAGGTAATTTTAGCCTTTGTTTCAATGATCTGTTATTTCTGCCTCGGGTCATTCGTGGTTTTATTTAGTGCATCTTCATCTAGATTACTGGTAAAATTCTGCAGAGGGAAGAGTGTTGGGTCAGGTTATTGAAGACCTAGCGTAGAGTCGTCAGTTCATTTATGCAACAAATGTTAATTGAGCCCCTATTATATGCCAGACACTTCTCTAGGCTCTTGGGAATCTTCATGAACAAAATAGACAAAAATCCTTGCCCTCAAACACTTATATTCTAATGGAGGCAGAATGACAGTAAGCTGAATAAAACATATTGGATGGTGTTAAGTGTTATGAAAAAATAAAACAGGAAAGAGAGAGAGGCACACTTGGTGAGGACGTGCTACAGCGTCCAGTGGGGTGGTCGGGGCAGCTCGTACTAACTTGGAGTCATTAATCACTGACGTTCCCTCATGGATCAGCCAGCCAGAATCCACTCAGATCACACTGTCATTTAACGTGGATTTCTCCATCGATTTCACAAAGATGTAATTTTTGGTTTCACCAACTGCTATCTTGAAATCAAAATAGTGCCAACAGAGTGGGGTAGAACTTTAGAATTTACAGAGCACGTTGCACGTAGTATTTCCCCTGCTCTCCCAAGCAGCTTTGTGAGGAAGGCAGAACAGGCATTAGGCTCATTTTTATAGCTGGCGTAACTGAAGTATGAGGGTTTAAGTTAATAATCCACAGTTAGTAAATACTGAATTCTCTGCTCAGAGGGAGCACTGCGGTGGTCCTTGAGGCTGAATCTGGCCCATAGATGTGTGTTGTTGGCCTTTAAAGCTTTTTACAAACTGTTAATGAACGGCCGGCTTTCAAATATTAGGTGATGGCACAGCAAGAGTCAGAGTTCCAGCCTTTTTTGTTGTTGTCAATGTGAAGCTCTGGCAGCACTGAGCTAGCCGTCTCCCGGGGCAACACATGACTGGAGCTGAGTGATGCAGCCAGTAGGGCTGCGTCCCTCTCTCCGGTTTGCCGTACCCCTTCTTGTCCTGGGCTTCTGATGTTGGATTGCTTCTCTCACTTTGGTTACCTCATGGCCCCTGTTTGAGTTTGTGACTCCTGATCTACTGTTTATCCTAATTTAATGATTCTTTAAAAGTGATGACATTTAAAAAGGATTTTGATATTATTTGTCCTCAGTGATGCTATGCTGGCCCTCAGTAGTTACACATTATTTTCCACGTGTTCAAAAATAGTCGGTTTAATGATTCATTCTAGAATTTTGTTTAGAAATTAACATTAAGGATTCCTGACTCACCTGTAATCTCTAAAATCTACCTTCCCCTTACTGAAAATTGTGCAAAAATTTGCTTCTCTCCAGACTCTTGGAATTTTTCCTGATTTTTATCATGTCTGTCATTACTCATGGTTCTAAGCTTGTATCTGCACCTTTTTTTCTTTCTTTTTTAAAAGATTTTTTTTTCAAGTATAGTTGATTTAGAGTGTTGTGTTAACTTCTGCTCTACAGCAAAGCGATTCAGTTACACATATATATCCATTCTTTTTCATATCCTTTTCCATTGTGGTTTATCACAGGGTTTTGAATATAGTTCCCTGCGCTCTACAGTAGGACCTTGTTGTTTATCCATCCTGTATATAATAGTTTGCATCTGCTAATCCCAAACTCCCATCCATCCCTCCCACATTCCCACTCCCGCAACTTTTTTCTGTTCCTTAAAATTAATCTTTTGAGCCTCATTATCCTGGGTTTGAAGTATTTCTTCCATCCTTTATATTTTAGCAATGATTTTTTTTCTTTTTCTCGATTTTCAATCAATGTGGTATACTCTATCACTCCATGTCTTGAGAGACAGCTCAGATACTCATAACCCCCAGCAGATGAATATACAACCTGCCAACCTCCACCCCTGAGACTTATGTTCATTTATAGATTCTGGAAGTTATTTTCCTGCACATAGAACATATGACTCAGCACAGCTGTGACCAAAAGAATCCCAGAGTGGCACAGGGGGAGCAGTGGGTGGTCCGAGGTGGTGCCCATACTCTCCAGGAACCAGGTCAGGGCCTGCCGTGGCCTGGGCTATGGGCAACAGCATGGAACAGGCAAAGGTTGTTGGAGAGAAGGGCAGGCACTGGCAAAAGGGATCAGGAAACAACTCAAGAACCAGGAGGTGTAGAAAGGGCAGGCAGGTCCACGTTACCAAGCTCAAGGCTGATGTGTTTGCTACTGTCCTGGGTGCAGCCCTCCACCCCCAGCAGCAGTCTGATGAAAGGCAGTCTCAGAGCCGAGCTTGTCATCGGGGGCCTGCAGGGGATGGACATCGAAGGTGGCCAGCAGCACCTGCACTTGACCCAGGCATGGCTATCAGACCGAGGTTGCCTTTCTATTTGTATTTGTTTTTCACATTTTTGAGTTTCAGAGCTCCAAGTAATACACTATGGAAAGTGTCTGAGTCCCTTCTCCTCACCAGGAGAAGGTCCTTAATAGGTCTCACGGTGAGGGGACAGACAAGAACGCACAGATGTGGGCAGCCGGCTCTGGAGCAACCTCCAAAATGATAAACATTCTAATAGGCAGGCCCGGGAGTGTCTTCAATGACAGCAGCAGTGGCCTTCCTTTCTATTTCCTCTTTCGTTGGAGGCCCCATAAATTCTCTCCAACCTTAGGACCGGAATGCGTGGTGGAAGCCTAACTACCTTACCTGCCAGGAGGTCTGGGGGAATAAATAAGTTACAGGAATGAAGTCTTGTGACTTCATCCCACTCAGCCCAAATTAGCATGTTAGCTGGTTTTTCCTAAGTCCCAGCTCAGCTTTCCCTTAGGCCAGCTTCCTGAGTTTGTTTCTCATCTGCCCTGCGTCATCTCTGGGCCTGCGCTTGGTCGTCTCTTCAAAGCCATCCACCCCAACATCTCTCTCTTATGTTTCTTATTCTTTCCATCCTGCTGTTAACACATTATTTGACCGGGGGATTTTTGCAGAAACTAACGCCTGTGACAGTAATATGTATCTGGTCAAACATGTGTTAAAAACCACCCCAGTTGCCAAGGCCCTCTTTGAGTTTTTTTTTTTTTTTTTTTAATAAATTTATTTATTTATTTTTGGCCACGTGGGGTCTTCGTTGCTGCACGCGGGTTTCTCTAGTTGTGGTGCGTGGGTTTCTCTAGTTGTGGCGAGCGGGGGCTACTCTTCATTGCAGTGCGTGGGCTTCTCATTGTGGTGGCTTCTCTTGTTGTGGAGCACGGGCTCCAGGTGCGTGGGCTCAGTAGTTGTAGCACATGAGCTTGGTAGTTGCGGCTCGCGGGCTCTAGAGCACAGGCTCAGTAGTTGTGGCTCACAGGCTTAGTTGCTCCGTGGCATGTGGGATCTTCCCGGACCAGGGCTCGAACCTGTGTCCCCTGCATTGGCAGGTGGATTCTTAACCACTGCGCCACCAGGGAAGTCCCCTCTTTTGAGTTTTTGTCTAACCGTTTCTCTGCCTTTGAAGTTGAAGACGTCCATCCTCTCATCCTATATCCTTTTCCCTGATTTGGCAGAAAGTGTCTTAGTGCTCTGAATTCGTATATTTAGTCTTTTCTTATTTCCTCTTCTCCCACCAAATAATATGGCATCTAAAACCCAATTTCACTCTCATAACTTTCTTCTTTATAAGACAAGGTCTTACCATATGATCCTCAGTAACCATTTGGAGGGTGGGGGAGGAAGGCAGGAGGCAGGGAGACTTTTCCTTCTTCAATTTCTCTTTTAAGGAAAGAAGCTCGGGAGGGTGGGAGTCTCCGCTGGGCTCCGCAAGCCCTGTGCATGGTGGGCGGGGACAGGGTGGCAGGCAGAGCTGCTGAAGTGAGAGGGTTGGCTCTAGTCCTGTCCTTCCCAGGAGCCTTTCAGTCATCCAGAATGATGGCTCCCAGCGGCCTTGCTTTCAAGTTCAATAGGCAACAGACAAGGATAGTTTGCCCAACCCAGGCTCATGAGACTAATCCTGGAGGAGATGTGAGCCCCTTTTTGCTAAGCAGCATGACCCCATGTGTGTCACCAAAAGGGGTTATAAAGGGAGACAGACCCAGAAAGTCCAGCAAAGAGAGCGTGCTCTGGGGGTGAAGGTCTAGGTAAGACTGGCCTGGGAAAGTGGATGAGGAAGAGGCCTTGGCGGGAGCCATTCATTCCAGCTTTGTCTCTGTAGCCCGCCCACCCTCGCTGGATGACGTGTGTGGAGAAGACAGAAGCCTTCTTCAAGCCTACGCTGGCAGCCTTGTTTGTCCGTGAGGCCTTCGGCCCCAGCACCCGAAGTGCTGTACGTGAGGGCTCTTCCCCAGCCCACGTCCTTCTGCCCCTTCCCCGCCAACCCATCCTCTCCTAGTTCTAGTGACTTTGCTCTTCTCGATGGTCTCTGTGGTCAGAGAATCAGGCAGTTAGAGAGAGAACCCAGAGAGGGACACGCTGCATCCCTAGGGTCTGCACGGTTTAGCTCTGAGACACAAAGTCCGCACGACACGCACTAACCTGGACAAGTCACCCAGCTTTCCTGCTCATGTGTTTCTTCAACCATAAAACGAGAAAATTGAACTGCATGACCTCTAAGCCTACCCCTTGTTTACCTATGTTTTTTTTTTTAACAACACGTGAAATGACATCAGAATGGAATGCTATCATCTTAAGAAGTGCCAATAAATAACTACTGAATACTTTTCAGTGCCTACCATGTGCCTGATACTCTTATAAGCACTTTGCACCAACTACTTTAATTCCTACTATTATTATAATTTTAAAGCAGAGAGAACTGAAGCACAGAGAGGTTAAGTAACTTGCCCAAGATCGCACAGCTACCAAATAGCAGAGTTAGGATTTGAACTCAGGCTCCCAATGTTGTCATCCATTTTCCTCCATCAAGAAAGGAAATACACACGATGGTAGATGGCTGAGAAAGCAGTAAGTACACAGTCAGGGTGTGAAGCTGGGCAGGCTTCAGCTTGTTGCGAAGCTGAGGAACCCCGGAAGATGGAGAGAGGAAATGCAGGCTGTAAGAAACAGGGTGTGAGGACGAGGGCCCACGAGAGCAGAGAAGCAGATGGCGGTCCACCTCCTCCCGCCACTTTCTGAGAGGATTGCCTGGCCGAGAGAAAGGACGGTGTCCCGGAAAGGAGCTGTCTACCCCGTCAGCTGTCAGGAGTGACCAGTCGCCACCTTCCCCTTCTGTGCTTGGTACCTCCTTCGCATCCCCACATCTCTCTGTACCCTGAGTTTTTGGTCATCTAGTAGATATCACTTTCCACTTTCTCTTTCCGAGATCTTCCTCCTTCTGGCAGCTCCTCAGGGCCAAGGCCCCTTCCTAGAGGCCCAGTGGGCAGGGCCCAGGACTGAGGCTGATCTTCATCCTGTTTCTTTCTCCCTGCCCCGTCCTGCCCACAGGCCATGGAATTATTCACTGCAATCAAGGACGCCCTCATCGCTCGCTTCCAAACGCTTCCTTGGATGGATGAAGAGACCCGGGCAAAGGCCCAGGACAAGGTAAGGCCAGGAGAAGCAGACAGTGTGGGAACGTGTAGTAGGTGTGAACTGAGTGTTGGATCAAGGGATCACAGGGCCTGGAAGAGCGTGCTCAAGGCACAAGGGCACAAGGCAAGTATAAACACCAATATGCCGCACACACATCCTGGTGACACTACCAAAGGAAGGGACAGGGCAGTGAGCAGGAGAGGTTCCTTCTGATAAGACTTGGGGCAGCTAGGTTCCTTCCACCTTTGTGTCTCTTCCCAGGTCGCCCAGCTGCAGGTGAAGATGGGGGCCCCGGAATGGGCCTTGAAGCCAGACCCAGCCAGACAAGAATACAACGATGTGGGTTCCTGCCCTTGCCAGTTACTCTTTAATCCTCAAATTCTTCACCCACCCTGATCCACCAGAGTGGCAGACCGTCATTTTCCCTAGCTGATCCTAAAAAACCCCTTCCCTGCCCTGGCGCTGCTGGGGCCTGATGGGCGAATAGCCACACGATGGATCTTGCCAACAGAAGAGTAGAATCTTTGCAGGTCACGTTGAGCGTGTGTGTGCACTCGCACCCATGCATTCGTGTGACTTGCCTGAGTGTTTGTGTGCTGGTACGCGTGAAGCCCGTTTGTACCACACAGGCGCTGGTGTCCTGGCGCTGGTTTTCCACCATCCCGGGGATGTCCACGCATCAGGGCTTATCTGTCTGGGTTCAGATGTCCGCATCAGGGTATATCAGTGTGCATCTACATTTGTCTCCGTGTATTCGAGTTGCCTCCTGCCTCCTCCCAGATACAACTTGGACCCAGCTTCCTGCAGTCCTTCCTGAGCTGTGTCCGATCCCGCCGAGCTAGAATCATCCGGAGTTTCCTGCAGCCTTTCCCCAACCACAGGTATGAGAGCGAGGGAGACACAGAGACCGCATCCCAAAGATAGCCGTCCAAAATTAGCAGGAAAGAAAGCCAGAGGCTCAGGGGAACAGGAACAGTGACAGTATTTGAGAAGGACGGCATGTAAGTGATAGAGCTGGTATTCATATGTGCTCTTTCCACAGGTGGCATGTGCTCCCCTGGGGCGTAAATGCTTACTATTCAATACCTGACCATGTGGTGGTCTTCCCAGCCGGACTCCTCCAACCCCCGTTTTTCCACCCTGGCTACCCCAGGTATGGGCCATTCTAAGTTTCCCAAGAGCAGTGGACCAATGTTATGATGAATGATGGATGCGACTTATGGTTGGAGAATTGGGGCCAAAAACTTGGAAGGATTCTGAGGGTAAGACAAGCCCTTGCTCCCTAGAGCTGTGAACTTTGGCGCCGCCGGCAGCATTATGGCCCATGAGCTGTTGCACATCTTCTACCAGCTCTGTGAGTAACAGTGGGCCGTTGGGAGATGGGGCCATCGGGAACCCAGGTGAAGGCCCCAAAGGCAGCCTAGAGGGGGAGGAGGGAGGCTGTGCGAGGGCTCCAGGGGGGGCAGTTCTGAAGCCTTTGCAGTGCTCCTGGGAGGCAGCCCACTTTGTGGTACCCCCATGTCTTCACCCCTGCATCACGCCTCACCATTTCATTCCCTTGCCCCATTTTCAACAGTATTCCCTGGGGGCTGCCCAGCCTGTGACACCCATGCCCTACAGGGGGCGCTAGTGTGCCTGGAGCGCCACTATGCTGCCTTTCCATTACCCAACGGAACCTTCTTCAATGGCTCCCGCACGTTCCTGGAGGATGCTGCAGACACGGGGGGACTGGCCATTGCACTGCAGGTAACTCACATCCCAAGGGCTGCGATCTAGTTTTACCAGCAGACTAGACAGCCTGTCCCCAGTTTTTCCTTCCACCATCCCTCAGACAAACATAGCAAAACTTTCTGCCCTTCACATCCCCACCGAACAGGCGGCAACTTGAGGACCCCCTCCAACTCCACAGAGCCCTCTTTTCTAGATCCATAGATCTCACGGCAAGTACATTTTCTCCTGGCTCAGAGCAGTGTGTCAGTGCAGAACTTGGGAAGAAGGACCACGAACTGGTTTTGGATATTGCGCGTAGGGCATCAGATTTCCAGATGGCCACGGATCTAGAGCCTAAGGGCGACTCTCCATCCCGCTCCCATATCCAGGCATACAACAAGAGGCTATTATGGTACCGTGGGGAGACCACCCTGCCCAACCTGAACTTCAGCCCCTGGCAACTCTTCTTCCGAAGCTATGCCCAGGTAGGCAGCCGACATCTCCCACCAGGGCTTAGTCCATGTCAGATAAATACCCTATTGTTAACACTCAGATATTGTTAAACATCTTCCCCCAATGCCACCAACCCTCTGCTGCACAAATCCCCACTGTCATCCTTTCACACATGTCCCCTTGGGACCATCCCTTCATCCTACTATAAATTCTTCTACCAAATTCAGCACTGCCTTCAAAACAAGAAAAACAACTCTATTCCCAAATCCCTCCTTGAGATGAGCCCAACTTTTACCTTCTCTCATTTCTTCTAGAAACACAGATCCCTTCAAAAAGAGCCTTAACAGACAATCTGTAGACCACATTCCTCCTCGGAGACCTCGCCACGCAGTGGGGTCCCCACCTGACATAACCCCCGCTAAGTGCCATCTTCTCCCTCAGCAGATAGTGTCCCCAATTCCTCAGGATACTTAAAGACCCACACAGTGTTCTTACAACAGACCCACCTCTAGGGCACTTACAAATGGTATGATTGCACAGACCAGCCCTCCCCAGATACCCACTGCCAGATTAAATGACCTGCAAATGGCAAATATCTTCCTTTCTCCGTGTGGCCCTCGGAGCATTGCTATCCCTGCTTTTACCTTTGCTGTCCCTAGTTACCACCTGGTCACCAGGTCTGCCATGTCCTGCTGACCCTGATACCCTGCTGTTCTCCTTACCCTGTATGGACCTCTCTTTCTCCCCAGGTGATGTGTAGGGGCCCCAGCACCCAGGATCCTCAGGACACTCACAGCCCTCCTACCCTTCGAATCCACGGGCCCCTAAGCAACAGCCCAGCCTTCGCCAGACACTTCCACTGTCCCCATGGCACCCTCATGAACCCCTCCAGCCGCTGCCAACTCTGGTAACCCAGCTGGCTCCCAAAGAGACCTCAGTACAGGTGTATCCCCGTCTCCCTGCCCCATCCCTGGAATCAGGGCAATACCTCCTCTCCCCTTCTGTTCCAAAAATAAAAGCTGGCCCTTGGCTTCTGCCTGTCTCTTAAGAACACTTTCCTGCTATGTCCGATGCCTAGAAGTCAGAAAAAATCAGCGGAGAAACTGCCAAGCAGAGTTCCAAGGACATGAGACAAGGAAAGAACCAGTGAATGAGCTAAAGGTCGGTGGAAACTGGTTAGAGACAAAATTAAGCTGCCCCCAATTGTTCCAGGATTTGATTGTTATTACTTTTATTGTTGCTGCCTCCCTACCCCTAATCTGTTGTCCTGAACAAAGCCAGGAGAGGCTGGGGAAGAGAGAAGGGCAGGGGTCTGGTGTCTCGGCTCTTGGAGAAGGCCCTCAGAGCGTGGGGACGAAGGTGGGCAGGGGCCATGGACCGCTGAAAGGCCAGCACGGGGTCTCTCTGATGCTGCGTCCTGAGGGGGAGGGTCGTGGGCAAGAGCCAGTGAGCCGCATTTACGTTACCCTCGGGAGAAGCGCTCCGGAGCCCCACGGGGAGATGGTCAGTAAGCTATCGTGAAGCGGAGGTAGATGTCCAGGTCCTCATCCAGGAACCAGGCCACCACCTCTGCCTCTATGTCCCTCATAAAAAAACCACGATGCTGGCCAGATTAAAGCAGAAGGCAAGATCAAACAGGTGGTCACAGATTGCCACCGCCTCTGACGTCTGGTCGTCCTCTTGCTGGGTCATGTCCACTGCCTGCCACAGCTCGCCCACCGAGGAGGCCACAAAGTGCTCTTCAAACTGTTCTCGATCTTGGTCTGAAGCAGGGGACAGGGGACAGCATGAAAGGACTGTTTCTGACTGCCCCCGCCCCCCGCCCCGGCCGCCTTGGAAAGAGGAAGGCGTTGGGGAACCTGGGAGCCCAACGGCCCACACCCTTGTTCTTGACCACAGAGGCGATGCGCCATCTGGGGGGTCTCTTCTGGTCTGTGTGCAGCCATGGCCCCAACTCAAGGGCACGCACTCCCCTCTGCCAATTCAAACTGCCTCCTCCAAGGTGTTACCTCATTTGGGGAGTGAGGGACCAACGTAGAGAAGGGTGAACTTCAAAGACTCTCTTCCCGTATTCACAGGGCCCCATGCACATCAGCTGGCCCCGGCACACCCTGAGTGTGGCCCTGGCGAGGAACCGCGGCTCTAGACCCTTTACACGACACTCACACTGCAGTAGTAGGGCCTGGGGTGATCGCCCGTAACCCAAACCTATCTCAGCTTTCCCTCTGGCCTGACCAGTGATCTGACTCCAAAGAGATCTGGTCCCCGGCTTCAGGCATCGTCCCCCTTCTTCACCTACCTGTAGAGGGTGTTTTCTCTTTCTGACTGCTCTCGTCCAGGCCTGGGCTCCCTTTCTGAGGCTTCACCCCCTTGACCCGCAGCAGCAGCAGGATGGATGCCAGGAATGCTGCCCTGCAGAGCTGGGAGCCCAGGGGAGTCATGGGCCTTCCCTAGTCCCCAGTGCCCAGCAGGACCCCCTCCTCCCTCCCCTGTCCGTTGTCCCAGCCCTTACCCCTTCCCAGCACCGTTTTCTCCCCTTCCCTTCCATAGGACCTCTAATGTCATGAGCTCTGTGACATCACAGCCGTGGGCCTGACCCTCATCCCGTCCTCTCGGAGAGTTCCGTTGGCAGGCAAGAGCGTGGAGAGTGTCTAGCAGGGGGCAACTGAGGCTTCTAGGATGAGCACAGTGGGCCATTCTGTGCAGAGCCACAGCAATGACTTAAGAGTTTGTGGAGTCCTTTCACGTCCATTATATCATTAGATCCACATAGTAACCAGGACTCAAAGTCACGGTATTGCCATACCCATTTTATAGATGAGGAAACTGAGGTTCACAAAAGAAATGATTCGCCCACTGACGATCACACAGATAATAAGGCGCAGAGCAGGGCTCTTGGCCGATTCTTTAGATTCTAAATATCACACCTTTCCGTTCCTCTGTGCAACCTTTCTCAAAGGAAAGCGACTTGCATAAACTGAGACCCAGACCGGATGTCGAAATGGGGATCTTCAAGTCCTGGGCTGTGCATGAGACTCAGGTCCGTCAGAAATGAAGGAGGGGGAGGGCGTAGGTGGAGGAGGGGATAGGTACCTGCTCTGGGTGTGAGAGAGAGACAGAGAGCAGAGTGCCTTGGACCCAAGTGGAAACCTTTCTCTCACTCCTCGTCCTCTCCCGGACTTCCCACTATCCTAGCCATTGCCCTCTTGTACTGATAGACTGAACACCGTCTTCCCTCATTCCACATCCTCCTGTACTCAGACACAGAGGAAAAGTTGTTAAGAGACCCAGTGTCTAAACTCAATCTCTAAAGGGTGGGAGGAGTTACAGTCTTCAGAGAAAAATCAGTGTGGCAGACAGAGGCAAGGATCCCAAGTAACGGATCTCAAGAGACCTACCTTCACGTCCCAGTGCCTGCCCTGCCCGTGACCCTGGTGAGCACAGACCTGTTGGTGGTAATGGGCTGTGGCTAATTAGCGTCTGCTTCCTGGAGCAGAGAGATGGGGAGACAGTATGAAGCCCCACCCTGAATAACCAGAGGCAGATACTGGCCATGAGCGACAGGAGGGGGTGCCAGGACAGGTGGGAGGGGGGTCTTAGACACGTTGGAACTATCACCACCAGCTCACACCACTCCTGGCGTCCACGCACCCCACACCTGAAGGAAATGCAGGGATGAGGATGTGCGCAGAAACACGTACCCTTCCTGAAAGAGGGGATCGCAGAAATGAAAGGGCCCGTGGAGCTTCCCTCCCACGGATGCCGCCCACGCCGGCAGACAGGCTTATCGGGAGACTCTCCCAGACAGCCGACACGGCCTCCTGGGTACTTCCTGTTGATCCAAGCCAGGTGACGGGGTGACTGGGGAGCGGTACAGGAGGTCACTTGCTGATGGGAGAGGCAAGATTCAAGTAAGCAGGCGGCCCTGTTCACCTGTCCCTTGCACTCATTGACCTGCAGGTTCAGGAAATGATGCTTGAATGGAAAAAAATCACTAACCTCCTCCTGGCTATTTGGGGGAGGAGCCTGTTGGTTCAAGGCTAAATGAGAAGCCATCTCCGGCTCTGTGAGTTTGCCTGGGGAGGGTAGTTGGGCGTCAGGGTGTCTTACAGGGGTGGCTGGAGAGGAAAGAACCCGGTGGCACCGCTACCACTGCCCCCATTCCCTCACCACCCACCTGCCTGATGCCCTGTGCTGAGGAGATAAATCCTTGTAGGAAACCAGGAACCCCTTCACAGTTTTTTCTTATTACAAAAGTATATTAAAAAATTATGAAAAACAAAAAAGGCAAATAATTCCACCATCCAATGACAATTCCTCTTCATGTTTTAAAGGATAGTATTCAAATTCTTTCCCTACATGGCTGTGGGGAGGTGGGGTGGGAGGGTATGACAAAAACATTGAAATCTGGGTTTATATGTTTCCCTCCTCCTCATCACATCAGAATAAGAGATCTGGCTCCCTTGGCACCAAGGGTCTCTGGGATAAGACAGGGAGGTCGGGGCCCTGGACTGGCTCTTACATACTCGCGCTAGACCCTGAGGCACCATCTTGCAGGGAAGCTGCTACCTGAGGGAGAGAGCTTGTAGGACTCCTTGCCTGCAGAAAGCTGCCAGAGAATGAGGACGGATGAGAGGAGAGAAGGGAGAAGAGGGTGGCGATGCAGGACGTGACCAAGGGTATGGGGGGACGGGGAGGGAAGCCAGAGGATGGAAGAGGAGAGAACTCCTTAAAGATTAGGAGGCCATTTCTGAATCTCCAGCCTACCAGGTAGGACAGGAGGGACAGCCTGGTCCCCTCCAGGCAGCTTGTTCCCGCCCCTCTCATTGGAGAGGACAGTGCAGGCAAAGGAGCGCAAGCGGGAGGGGAAGACCCAGAGGTGGAGGCCCACGCATGGAGGGGGCCCCCCTTTCCTCCTCCGGGACCCAAGGACCATGCCCTCGGTGGCCAGCCCTGCACACCTGCTCTGTGCGGCTCTGACCGGGCCCTCCCGCCTCCACTCCCTCCCGGACTAGCATTATGGGTTGAGTGTTTCCCGGGCAGGTGCTCCTTTCCTCTGCCGGCCCTGCTTATCAGCACATCTACACCCCCAGCTCACCTTTATCGCTCCCTCCATCTCCTTAGACTGGAAGTCCCAAGGCTTCAGAGGTCATTACAACCCCACACTGCTCCAACCCCCAGCAAAGCAGAAAAATGTCCCACAAGGTGACCCCTCCCCCTTCCCAGCCGGCATCTCCCCCCTTCCTGAGGGAGAGCGTGCTTCCTCGTCTCAGGCACCTCCTCTTCTTTTCTTATTTTCCTTTCAATTTTCATCCCTCTGTAAAGGTAATTTTGTCCATCCTTCAGTCTCTAGAGACGCGCTCTCTTTCTTACAGCAAAAGAAAGGAGAGGTCCCTGCTCCTGAAGACCTCCAAGAGGGAGGGTCCCCAGCCTGTCTCCACCCAAGCCTCTCATCTTTATAGGCAGAAGGTTCCCAAGAAGCCACGAGGTCTGACGGGTGATTTGGACCTAAGGTTCCACCTTGCAAGCCAGCTTTGCCACCAGCCGTGGGTAATCACACGCACGTCTCCCTGCTCTGTCTTCTCATTTAGGAAACAGAGAACCTTCAGCCCGTTCCCAGGTTCCTCGTAAATCTGTTGAATGACTGCAATTCAATAACGTGGATATACCTCTTGGAAAACAACAGGAAGAAAAGTGGAAACTGTCATATCATAAAATAATTGAACACTGTCTTATCTTTATATGCATACCCCTCCTGTTGATTTACTCCTGGAGAGAGTCCCATGATTTCCTCCAGGTTCCTGCTGTTCAGCCTCTGTGGGAGTGCAGGGCTCTCTGGGGTCTCCTCTGACTGGAAGGGAGGAGCTGGAAGGGAAGAGGAGTCACTGGGCTGGGTCAGGAGGAGGCTCAGCCAGGAAACCTCCTTTGAGGCAGGGCTGCAGGGCTGCAGGGCTGCAGGGTGGAGGGCAGAGGTGACCACAGCTCAGACAAGCAGGTCTGGGGGCTTTTGAGCTCATCTATGGAAGAAGAATCAACTGTCCTTGAGCTGTTATGATTGTGCTTTACAGACACTTCCGTGAGAGCATGTAAGTATTACCCCGATTTTACAGATTAGAAGATTAGAAGACTGAGGCACGGAAAGCTCACCTAACTGATTTGCAAGGGCTCAGAGCCAGGATTCAAACCTGGACCTGCCTGATTGCGGAGCTGGAGGGCTTCGCTTCTGTACTCTCTTGCACCCAAGGTAATCGCTCACCTGGCTTGTGGGACCCACCTTTAGGCTCTCTCCAGGTTCCCAGTCCAGATTCCTGGGCCACGCCCCTCTCCCTTCCCGGTCTCAGCCGCCCTAGCCCACTGATAGGAACAAACTCCTTCCCCCTCCCCTCCCAGCTCTGGGGCAGGCTCTGTGCCCCAGGGGCTCTCCCTAGAAAGAGCTCCTCCCCCTCCAGGTAAAGCTTCTCTCCCCCGGCAGGGCCCCCAGTCTCCTCAGTGCACGTGCACACGTCCCCACACCCCACAGCCCACGGCGCACACAGGGCACCCAGGAGGTACACTCGGTCTCCATCCCAGCCCCCGCCTGCTCGCCTCCGCTTCAGCTGCTGCTGAGTCCTAGACCAGCTCCCCTGAACCACATCCCCGTAACTTGCCAGTGCCCGAAAGGAGAAGACATGGGGCCTCCTCCACCCAAGGCCAGGGGACTCTGGATCCAACTCCAGAAACTTCTGACCTCCTGGCTGGGGGGACAGCACGACTGGACTCAGCATCTGGACGAGGCGTACATGCTGCAGCAGAAGAGGTAGGCTGCCCTTCCTCTCCCTGAGCCTCAGACCCGCTGCCCACTTGGGTCTGTCTCCCCGCCAGAGCAGTCCAGAGTTCAGTGCCAGGCACCGGGATGGGCCCAGCGCACCTGTCACCAAAGCCCGGCTGCTCTGTCAGTGCCGGCGGGGTTGTGGCATTGGGCCACAGGAAGGGGGTGCAGAATGATGCCAGGGCTCTCACCTGGCGGAGGAGGGCAGCGGGGGACCCAGAGGGGCCAGGCAGGAGAAGCCAGGGTGTATGGCAGGGGAGGAGCGGGGCAGGTGGGTGCGGACTGGCGGGGAGCAGGGTGCCGGGGAAGCACCAAGATCCTGTGGGTTTTAGGACACTTGTTGGTTGAAGAGAGAGTGCGGAATTACTGTTAACGGGAAGGAGAGGTGATGACGTGCGAACGGGGGAGGAGAGCTCTGGTCTGTGTAACACCTGGAGCTGACCAGCTGAGCGGGGAAACCCAGGTGACACTGGGGAGGCCCAGGGGGGGACTCATAGAGTCTATCCATCTTTTACTGAGTCTCCTGGGTGCAGGGCTGTGCTAGGTCCCGAGGAGACAGAGATCGAATAAGGCCTGGGCCTGTTCCTAGGGCAGTTCAGGCAGGACTGGTGCCCCCGGGGGCCAGAGCATTTCATGGCCAGCCCTGAGGTCCAGACCCTGGAAGACTAGCCGGGGCAGGGACCCGTCCTGAAGGCAGGCCTCTGCCTCGGGGTGTTCGGGGGACTTGTCTCTCGTCGGAGAGCTGCTGTTAACAGATCTGGGGGCAGCCGGGGCTGGACGCACGGGCAGTGGCTTCTCCAGGCCAGAGGCCTGAGCACCAAGGCTGTGAGCAGAGCCCTTAGCACAGGGGGTGGACCCTGCAATCCTGGCCCTGGTTGCTCTGAGCTGGACGCGCTCACACAGAGGGTCTAGGTGAGATAGTGGAGGGAGCTGGCCCTCACTCTCTGCCCTGGAGAGCACTTCCCTGAGGGGCAGACCCGAGCCCTACCTTGAAATCAGCACTTCTCCTTCCAATAAAAAGCTTCTTTCCCCTGGCTCCTGGGACCATTGGAAGAGAGGAACTGGGGGCTGGGGGACACCACAGGAACCACCGGTCAGTCTGTTTTCCTGCCTTTCACCTCTCCCCTCCCGACCCTCTACCTACCATCCCTGTGTTCACCTTCAGAGCCAACACATACTTGCCCAGCAGGAATCGGCTTCAGCTTTATCTCTTGTTTGGCTCATCCAGGCGGGGGGAGAAACAAAGATTAACCGCAGAGGTACTACAGGATGGATATCTCCACAAGCTCCTCCCACCCACTCCGAGACGCACATGCTCAGAGAAGCTCACAGCTATGCTCTTCTTCAGTTACAGACAGCGTGTTTAGATGCTTGAGTCTAAGGGTCACCATAGGAGGGATAGATCCTTCACGGTCCACCTCAAAACTCTGCCTACCCGCAGCAGGAATGTGTATCCAAACAGCCCCCAGCAGAGTCAGAACTTCGGCAGCTCCCAAGTCTCCTAGCTCTAAGAGCTGGCCTGTCTCTCAGCCCCCTTCTGGTCTCTCAAACTCCCCTTGGCTAAAGAGAGCTGGTTCAGCAGACCTGGGAGCAGGGATGAAATCGGGCAGAAATTCCCTTTCCTCCACCTGCTCCAGATCCCCAAGTTCCCGAAACATTTATTCAGCTTAGACTGACTCAGCCAGGCCCACCAGGACCACTCCTTCCGTGGCCCGAGCCCTCCTCCCTCAGGCACGCCACCCCTCATTCAGCTGAGCCACGAGGCCCCCCACATGGGAAGAAGTGGCACGATGTGACCACACGGGGACCCTGAGACAGGCTCTTGCCCCAGGCTGACCCTCAGCTAGAGTCCAGGAAGCAACGCTGCAATGGGTCACTGCACATGTTGTGTGACCCATGTCTGTCCTAGGCACACACTGTCTCTGTTTCTCTCTGCCCTTGCCCTCTCTACCATTCTGTCTCTTCCTGACTCTTGTTCTTCCTCTCCCAGGATTCGAGAGTCTCCTCTGCTTCGGGCAGCCAAGGACAATGACCTGTGTGTCCTGAAGAAACTTCTGCTGGACCGAACCTGTGACTTTCGGCAACGAGGTGGGATGAGAGTTTGATGTGATGGAGATGGGGCAGAAGCCCCTGCCCCTCCCCTCCCCAGGGCTCTGAGGGTTCCTGCAAAGGGGCCTTGGTGCGTGTCTCTGGGAAGTGTTTGATGCTCGTGTCTCCCTCCACTCCAGGAGCTCTGGGGGAGACAGCGCTGCACATAGCGGCCCTCTATGACAATCTCGAGGCCGCCATGGTGCTGATGGAGGCCGCCCCGGAGCTGGTCAAGGAGCCCGCCATCTGTGAGCCGTTTGTAGGTGAGGAGCCTGAACGGTTTTTCAAGGTGGACACAGGTAGGAGAAGGTCTGAAGTCATCTCTTAAAATGAGCCTCAGAGGGTAGGTCGGGGAAGGAGTGATGGAGGTTCAGGAAGGTCTCCCTTGAGTTGGAAGGAAGGCAAAGGTCCTGGTCTTGGCTTTGGGTATCCATGACCTTCTTGAGCCATTTATTATTTCCCTTCAACTCCTTTCACGTTCCCTGAAGGACAGAACTCTCTTTCTTTCATAGCAGCACAGAGTGATTACCTTTATATGCCACCCCCAGTAGTCAAGGTGGGGACAGCTAAGTGAACTGCTGGAGGGGTGACTTGTTCTCAGTCTCACACCACTCTGCTGAGTCGAGGGCAGAAATCCATGCAAGGATCTATCCAGGATCTCCTGTAAGCCAGGCGGATGCTGTGTCTCCGAGAGAACCGGGAACAGACCCCGTGACTGAGGGCTCTCTTGTCCAGGTCAGACGGCACTGCACATAGCCGTCATGAACCAGAACGTGAACTTGGTGAAAGCCCTGCTCGCCCACGGGGCCAGTGTCTCTGCAAGGGCGGTAGGCTCAGCCTTCTGCCTCAGTCCCCACAACCTCCTCTACTTTGGTGAGAGCCAGGGCCAGGGCTGGGAGGATGGGGAGGGGCCAAGAGCAGAGGGAGGGCAGGCGGAGGAGGCTCCACGCCTGGGGAAGCTGGGAGGGGTCCGCCCTCCGCACCGTCCCGCCGCTGCCAAGTGTCCCCAGGCCCAGAGCTGAGAGGTGGGGAGGGAGAGGCAGTGCCCTGGAGAGACTGCCCATCCCAGCCTGCACTCTCAAGCCGCGGGCCCTCCGCGTCCCCAGGGGAGTACCCTTTGGCCTTTGCGGCGTGCGTGGGCAGCGAGGAGATCGTGAGGCTGCTCATTGAGCACGGCGCTGACGTCCGGGCCCAGGACTCCCTGGGTGAGAGCCGGGCTGGAGGGGGAGCTGGGTTGCTCAGGAGGGGCCGGGACAGCCCTCAGGTCCACCCGGGGTGGGGGGGGGGGTCATGGGGAGCATCAGGGACTCGTCCCCGTGGCCGCGTGACAGCCCGCGTCCTCCCCCAGGAAACACCGTGCTGCACATCCTCGTTCTCCAGCCCAACAAAACCTTTGCCTGCCAGATGTACAACCTGCTGCTGTCCTACGACGGGCGTGGGGACCACCTGCAGTCCCTGGACCTCGTGCCCAATCACCAGGGCCTCACCCCCTTCAAGCTGGCTGGAGTGGAGGGCAACACCACGGTGAAGGACCCTCCCCCTATCCCACCGTGTCCTTCTCATGACCCTTTTTCCAAAACTCTCCAGAAGGGTGGTGGTCCCTCACCTCCCAACACCATCACTGAAATCCTCAGCCTCAGAAATTCCTGACTCAGGAGGATTAGAGAATCTTACTTGGGAATATCTGCTATGGTAACCCAGAGTTCTGCTCCCCTCGCCTGTTCTCTTCTTTCAGATCTTTATAGGGTTTGTGGGAAGGAAAGGTAGCCAAAAAATTAAAAGGTTCATGTCAGCAGAGCCTTGTCAGTTCTCAACTGTCCGTCAGTCCCAAGGAGTAAGCGAGCATATGCTGTTGCCCTTGACCTGCTCCTTATACGCTGACCCCCCCCCCCACCTCACCCCTGCGTCCACACAGATGTTCCAGCACCTGATGCAGAAGCGGAAGCACATCCAGTGGATGTGCGGGCCGCTGACCTCCACTCTCTACGACCTCACGGAGATCGACTCCTGGGGAGAGGATGTGTCATTTCTAGAGCTCGTGGTCTCCTCCAAGAAGCGAGAGGTATGGATACCATGGAGGATCAGGAGCTGTCAGGTATCCGTGCAGAGCCTGTCCGTTTGCTAAGATCCTGGGCTCCAGACACTTCCCTGCCCTGTAATAGATGGGGATGAGGACGGACTCCTGGGACCTTTGGGAGAAAATGCCAATCAACACCCCTTTCCTAACTCCACTCTCCCTCTGCTTAGCTCTGGTCCCTTCCACTTACCTTTCTCATACTAACATTGCATATGAGGAACTCTCCAAATGGAAATTGCTTCCTCTCATTCATTCATTCATTCATTCATCCTTTCAGCATATTGAGCTTCTTGCTGTGTCCCAGCCACTGTGCCAGGAATTAAGACTACAGAAATAAATAAAACACAGTTCCTTTCAATCAACTTTGTCAATTGCCCATCCCTGTCCTCAATAATTGTAATAGGGTACAACATAAACCATCAAAAGGGTCTGTACTATGCACAGTGGCAGCAGAATGGAGGTTGGTTTATCTTGGCTTGGATAGACCAGAGAAGATGTCACAGAGGATGTGCTTGAGCTGGGGCTTCATGGAGGAGTTGGGAATCACCAGGAAGATGAAGAAAAAGAGAGCTTTCCACAGACGGAAAAACACGTGGGTCATTCAGACAGTACTGGATTGAGTGATATGAGGGAAAGGAAAGTTTGTTGAAGACTTATAGGGGGAATAAAATAGTTTGTGTTTTCTGGAGCCTCCAAGATGGTGGCAAAATGTAGTTCCCATTGTGTATCTGCCACCTGACAATTTCCTAGGAACCCTTCTAGAGCCCAACTCGGGTGATCACTGGTACTAGTGAACAGAGGAAAAGCTGAGTGGCTGGTTGGTATGAACTTCCTCGGGGCAGGATTTCTTAGGAATTGGAACCCCAGTCCGTCTGGTGGATTGTGCCACCACAAATCCTTGGTCTCTGATTTCAGCTGCTTCTCAATGTTCCGCTACAGGTTTTATTCTTGTCTTGGTCAACTCTTCTATTCCCTCAAAATTCCTTTCTAGCCCCTTCTATATCCCTCACTGCCTTCACCTTCAGTTCTATCAGGAGACCCAGATTCGTTCATTATGATGAAAATAGAGGCTGTCTGGCTGGAGCTTCTTCAACTTCCTGCCTTGTCCTGCCCAACAGGTCTGGAAACTGCCCACTGTCTCTCTCCTCTTCCCTCTAGGCTCAATGGAAAAGGTATTCTTTCTGCTAGTGAATACTCCCGCCAGCTACGCTCTGACTTTGCCTTTTCCTACTTTCTCAGATGTGCTGTGCTGTCCATCATCCTCTCTCAGAGCATCTTTAACATCTCACTGCCTACTGACATCCGAGCACTAGCCCACCTGGCTGAGATTATGGCCGCGCCCCACTCTTTGTGTTCTCTCTTGCTCCTCTCGGGTCCACAATACTTGTAGAGCAAATCTGACTGCCTCCTTGCTTGAACCTTCCAATTGCTTTCCATTGCATTCAGAAAACGAAGTCCAACTCCTTACCTTGACATTCACGAGGTACCATGATCTGGCCCTTAGCTGCTTCACCCATGATAACCCCTGCCCACCCCTCCAACAGGTTCTGCCATATCCCCAGCCACACCTCATCTGCCAATGTCTTCTCGCACCTTCTTGCCTTGGCAACTGCTGCTACTTTATGGAATGACCTTGCCTAACTGTCCCTTCACTCAACCATTTACAGCTCATCCATCCTTCAGAGCCTCTGTGGTGCTATAGGTCCTGGTGTTTACTTCTGTCATGGTTTATCTACAGCACTACCATGAGGCGCAGCATACAGTAGAAGCTGACTGGTTGTCTGTAAAAGAAATGACGGACGAACTGAATGCATGATGCTCATGGTGATCATGACCCTGCCCATCTGGGACCCAGTGGGAAACCCAGCGCTGCTTCTCGCTACGGTGGTCACCCCCAGCTGCACTCTTCTTCCATGGCAGGCTCGCCAGATCCTGGAACAGACCCCAGTGAAACAACTGGTGAGCTTCAAGTGGAGGAAGTATGGGCGGCCGTACTTCTGCATCCTGGGGGCCTTGTACGTGCTCTATATGATCTGCTTCACCATGTGCTGCATCCATCGCCCTCTCAAGTCCCGTAGCGGCAACCGCACCAACTCCCGAGACATCACCATCCTCCAGCAGAAGCTGCTCCAGGTGACTCTTCTCAAAAGGGGATGGAGGGAGCTGATAGCATGGGGTGATGGCGCTGGAAACCAGAGGCACGCTACCTGGGAAAGATACCACTCGCTTGGCTCTGGCAGGGACAGGCTCCTGACCACCCAGACAGAAATTAGGAGGGAGAGAAGGGGACCAGAGTGGGGGCTTAATGAGTAAGAGTGGACTTGTCCAGGGAACAATGGCTTTCTTGTGAACTTTGAAAGAATGCTTGGTATTAAAAACGTCATACTTTTGTAAAATTCCCTGTCATTTACAAAGAGGACCAGACGTTTGTAAATGTGACCTTCAGCAGAAACCGTGCTGTTGTAAAGGGAAGAAAACTGTGCTCCAGGTCCACTTCTGAGTCTGTTTCTGGTCTGTTAGGGCAACACAGGCATCTTTCTGACCTGCATTCTCTTCTGAGCACTGTCAATGCGAGCACACTGGCAACGATGTATCAGCTGTCTGGCCACCTGTCAGGTGTGCTGCAGAAGGACGCCTGGACTGGGTAGCAGGTGGAAGTAAATAGTCTCTAAGGTCCCCTCTACTCTTGTGGGCTTGCCATTCTGTGGGTCACCTTCAGAGACCTGGGGTGAGGATGACTGAGTAGAGGTGTGGAGTAGATGTCAGAGTCTGTTGTTGAAGAGAGCAAACCCCTTGGCATGACAGAATGAGCAGACTCTCGTGCGTACTTCTGGGCATATACATTCAACACTGGGTTCGTTTAATAGGTAACCAAAATTCTTGTCCTAGTGACCTGAAAATAGCTGAAAGGGAGTGAAGGCATGTGGGCAGAAAGCAAAAGACAAAGGAGGAAGAATTTTGCCAGGCGAGTAAGAGCTTGATGACTGGAGATGTATGCCCAATGCAGGATGGGCCAGCCACAGGTATAGCTCAGCCTGGACTTGGAAGAGGGGTAGTTTGGGATAGTTAAGGAGCAAAGAACCTGAGTCAAGTTAGACCAAAGAGAGTGCTACCAAAGATAGCACAGAGAAAGAACAGGGCAAAGAGCCTCATAGAATCCTGCAGTAGGTCAAGACACTCCATGCTTCTGTAACTTCCTCTCGGTATGTACACAGTGTGCTGTTGTATCCAGAGCCTGTGTGTCTCACAAAGCAGGGTTTGCTGCCTGGAGAAGACAAGCCTGAGTCGGGTGGGGCTGCCTTGTTAGAGGCGGGCAGAGGCGTGCTCAGGGGAGGTTGTGTTCCATGCATCTCAAACTAGACATGAAGGTTGTCCCTGGTGTGGAGACCCCACAACAGGAAATAAGGACGTTTAGGAGATGGCCAGCTGAGACAGGCGAGTGGCTAGCGACAGAGGGAATGGGTAAACATGGGGGTGGCTGGACTTTTCCAGCGTTCTTGGCTCTATTTCCTCAGATGCATTCTTTTCCAACCTTCCTTTGTTTCAAACTTACTTGGGGGATTTTCTGGATCTAGAATGTAGATAGCCTTCTAGCCTAAGAGTTGGGTGGTGCTGAGCAACTGATGACCACTGAGTCTTCTTCCTATGTGTCTCTTTCTCTTTGGGGCAGGACTAATTATGTACAGACCTGTTCCTTTGACCCAGATAGTCTAAATTATTATTAGGAGATCCCTCCCCTTGCCTCAGGACTAGGTGAAGCATAATTATAGCTGAGTGCACGAACTTTCCTTCTGTTTGCTCTCCTATTCCTTCCTCGTCCCCTTTGGCATTTTTACCCTTTTGCCTTCCACTTCGATTAAAGCCACTTTGGCCCAAATAGAAGACTCCTGACTTTCAAATATTCTTTTCTTGGTGGGGGAGTGGACTTAAGAATGCTGCCCTAAGAGGTTTGAGTAGCAAAGAACATCAGTGAAGGTCTGTGTCTTTTGACATTACCCCTTGAGCCTTAGTCCTGAGTTGATGGAACCCCTATGCTCCTCTTAACTCAGTCGGAAGTCAGTTGGGATGAGATCGGGGGCTCCCAAACACATCACCACGACTTGAAAGATTCTGCTTTCATGATGTGCCACATTTGTTAAATAATAGGAAATTCTTTTTTTCTACATTTTTATTACTTGAAAGTCTTAGAAAAATGAAAATGTACCAATACAGGGTCTTGACTTGATTAATGCAATTGTCGCCACATTAATTAGCCCACGGAGCTTTTTCTTAATTAAATGAATACTTTTATATCCAATTATATTAATAAATCTGGACATATGGAGCTCTCGGTCACTGTAGGATTTCCTCTTTGGGTCTCATGGGATCTAGAAAAGTTGCTGGGCTCCATGAGAGTAGCCCAGAACACCATCTCAAGACAGTTGAAATGAAAGAAAATACTCCTTTATTTATATGAGGTGGCACAAGCTACACAAAAGCAGACATATATGAGGGTAGAGTCAGTTTATCTCTGTGCAGTTTTGGAGATATCTCAGTGTCTTCACTCTAAGATGCCTCATTGCTCAGCCATAAAAGTTAGGCTTTTCCAGGGTTTCCCAAGAACTCTATAATTAATTAGAGTTCATTTCCTGTCTCCATTCAGTGTCTACTTGGTGTAGGCAGGACACTGTGCACTATGGTCCTAGTTCTCTTAGGTTTCCAGGTGAGCAGAAAGTTCAAAGTCTGGGATTAGGAAGCTTAGGTTTGAGTCCTAACTCTGAAACCAAATAGCTGTTTGACCTTGGGCAGATCCTATCTCTTGCTAGATCAGTAGTTTTTAACCAAGACTACACATTAGAAACATGGGAGGCTGGTAAAAATACTGGTTCCTAAGCTGCCCCACACCTGATACATTAGAAAGACTGAAGCTGAGGTCCAGGCAATGGTATTTTTAAGAAATTCTTTGAGTGATTCTCATTCTCAGCTCGGACTGAGAGCTTCTGGCTTCATCTTTGAGATCTACTCAGCTTTCCCGTGTGAAGTCGATCACTCTGATCATTTAGAGCCCTGATTTGCTGTTCAGCAAGAGGGCATTGATCTCCCATCATCAGATTTCCTTGATCTCTCTGCTGCCCTTTTCCCAAAATCACTTTGCTAATTCATTCACTACACAAGTAATCACCAAGAGCCTAGTGGGGCCTGAACATTGCTGTAGGTGTTGGAAATTCAACCTGGTCTGAGCAAAACGCAAGTAACCTCTGCCCTTTTGGAGCTTACAGACTGGTTGACATTAATTAAATGAATAGATATTGCAACCTGTGATGGTTACAATTCACATGATTTTTTCCTATGATGAGAAAACAGACAGGGTGCTGAGAGAGCTTATAACAGGGGCCTGGGCACTCTGGGCGGTCAGAGAAGGCTTCCCTGAGGAAGGTAACTGAGCTAAGATGTGGGTATGAATTAAAGGTGGAAAGTGAGTTCTAGGCAGAGGGGATGCATATACAAAGGCCCTGAGGCAGGAAGACCCTTGCCAGTGTCTAGGAACTGAAGGAAGACTGGCTAGAGTAGAGGGAGCTGGGGCAGGGGCCTCCAGATGAGGTTGTCCTGGCAGATCTTTCCCAAAACTTTCCCAAATTATACAGGACCTTGCAGGCCATACGGAGGATTTTACTCTTTATCCTAAAGGTAGTGAAAGGCTCAGAAGGATTTTAAACAGGGGAGATGCTTGATAACACTTTTGTTTCGGAAGAATGTCTCTGTTTGTAGGGTGGAGGACAGGTTTGAGGGGGCCAGGGAAGATGTGGGGAGACCAGTTAAGAGACTATTACAGTTCAGCGAGCAAAGATAATGGTGGATTGGCCTCAGGATGTGATGGGGGGATGGAGAGAAGGGGTTGGCGTCAGGGGACTTATCAAAGGTAAAATCATCACTACACAGTGGATGGGATGTAGATAGTCAGGGAGAGGACGTGGCAGGAGTGACTCATAAGTACCATTTATTTTAAATCATCCTCTACCTGTCACGGTCAGTGGGATTGCTTTTTCTACACATCACAATTCCTCATAAGCTCTCGACAATCCAAAGCACTACAGCTATTTGAAAACCCAATTGATCTCCAACTCTGTACTGCTTTACTCGGGGGTCCTAACCAACTCACTTTGGAACACGCACAGCAAATTAAAGACAAGACAGAGGTGAGGAGAAGCAGGGAGCCTGGTAGATAAAAATAACATCTACTGGGTGTTTGTTTTGTGCACTTGATGTGCATTTACCAGTGCTTCTGAGATCTTATTAAAATGCAGATTCTAAGAATAAGGCTGGCGTGGGCCCTGAGATTCTGCATTTCTGACTCACGGCTGGGTGATGCTGATGTTGTGATTCTATGGACCACATTTCAGATGACAAAGCATTGCACCATTTGATCCTCATAGATACCTTAGTAAGTAAATAAAATTATTATTACCATTTTAAAGATGGTGACTCTGAGGTCAAGAGAGGTTTAGTACTTCGGTAAAGACACTCAGCTAGTAAGGGCAGCGTTGAGGTAAGGGTCCTGGTCTGCTTCACTTCAGAACCTTTAATACGAAGCCAGGCCATTTCTCCCTCCAGAGTGATGTGCTCAGTTCCAGGCTTCTTCCTTGGAGGATCCACTGCGTGAGGACCTTGTCTCCAGGCTTTGAGAGCTAGCCAGGGCCTGGCACACTCACCTGTTCCTGGGCACACCTGATAGTTCCCTGCCAAGATAAGGAATGCTGGAGAGCAGGGGTGGGGAGCCAGATCTGGGATTGTCTCCAACCTCTAGCTACTGAGCTACTGTCTGGGCTCTAGTTCTGATACTAAGCCACAGTTTTGATGTGATTAACCTTTTGGTGGATAGGGTACGTCCTGCTTCTGTGGGAATGGGTAAAGACTCCTCTGGAACGAGCAGACCTTTCCCAAGTTCATCTTCCTGAGAAAACACAGGGGCTAGGACATGGAATAAGCCCTTGGAAAGTAGACTTAGATGGAAATCAGGAGATCTTCCTCTCTTTTTGGCCCAGTGGTTCTCAAGTGGGGGTACGTAGCAGAAACATTTACATCTAAAAAAGAAGATGCTGGGTCCCTGCTCCAAACGAATTGAATTAGAGTCCTCAGGATTGGCCTGGACACGTGTGTTGTAACAAAGCTTCTCAGCTGATTCTGATGGGCAGCCTGCTTAGGAGCCCCTGCACAGTTTAGAGGATGAGAGTAACTCTTCATTAGGAACCAGCAGGTCTCTTTCTGGGAGCTTAATTCCTCTGTAAGAATCTTGGGGAAAAAAGAGGGTCTAGGATGGGGTTTGACAATTGTTTCCGGTGCGTTCCCCCTTCCTCGTGGTTACACTTGCTCCCCACCCTTCCCCACAGTGGTACCCAGCCTCAGCTAGGCCCACCCCTCTCTGGGCATTTCCTTCAAGACGATGAGCTCAGTCAGCTGGGAAGTGAAAACACTCTCTTTTGGCCAGTTCTCAGCAAAGTAGGACCTGTCAGCCTCCGCAGGGGATCTGGCTGTGGACAACTCCTAAAATCCTAAGCCATGTAAAGAGGTAAAGGATTCCAGTCATTGTTGAATGACATTTATTTTTTAAAGGGGCTGAGGGGGAGTATTTTCTCAGTGCATTATTAGCTGAGCCTGCTTAGGCGACCTTGCGCTAGGAATCTGGAAATTCCAGACAAGCCCACTTCATTGTCATCCTTTCTGCCATTTGCCTCCTGGTTCCCACTTCCTGATTCCCCTTTACCTCCCTTCTGCAACTCTTAGATCCTGCTCAGCATGCACCTGTCTGTCTACCTGCTCCCTTGTCTCCTTCCTTCTTTCCTTCCTTATGAATGCAGCATCTGCTATACGTGCACTGTGGATAAACAGAAGAAGTTAGAGGTCCCTGCTCTCAGGAAGCTCTAAGATTCCTCGTGAGACATGGAATGTCCAGACGACTGCAGTGTGCTGGGGAAGGGCTGTAACCAGAGACTGGCACCAGGATCCTGCAGGGGAGACACCTGACCTGGCCATGGAGGGGCAGGAAAGGAGACCCAGGAGGAATGCTGTGACTTGGGTCTTGAGGTTGAGGGTGAACCAGAAAAATGGGGTGGAGGAAGGCATTCTAAGAAAAGGGCACAGTCCACACGAAGTCCTGACTTAACAACTGAGGACCCCAATAATTCAACGTGGCCAGAACTCACACGGAGTGTGGGGACCTAGGGCAGGAGCCAGGCCAGCAAGGGTTCTGTACAGCACGCTTGGTAGTCTCAGTCTTATCTTTTATTCCTATCTCACAATGCACATTTCTAAGTAAAAGAACACATGTGCGACCAGCAAGGGTTCTGTACAGCACGCTTGGTAGTCTCAGTCTTATCTTTTATTCCTATCTCACTATGAGCACTTCTAAGTAAAAGAATACATGCCCATGATTTAAAAATCAAACGGCAGGTATAATGAAGATCAAGAGTGCACTGGCTTGCCCCGCCTCACCCATGCCTTACTTCCTGGAGGCAACCAGTGTTTACCTCTTTAAGTTCTTCACCCCTGTTGTCACCTCTGCACTGCTGAATGATGCACTTCTATCTCTGTTCATTAATTAAATTTAGACATTAGCTATTGAATGTCTACTATGATAAGGATTTAGAGAATACCCATCACTCCCATCTCCCCCTCATTTTTATTCCAAAGACGTGGTGGAACTAGGAAAGGCATTAAACAGAGAAGCCATGGGGTTATATTTGCATTTGAGAAAGGTCAGTCCAAAAGCGAGGTGAGGGGGGATTGGGTGCAGGGTGCCATGGGTTTGCATTAAGGCAGTGGTGCTATGGATTGAGGGCCAGGGGAGCATCTGAAAGAATTGGGAGGCTAAATGAACGGGACCTTGAAAATGAGTGTCTCTGTTAATTCACTTTGCTAAATATACCCTTGATCCCTAAACCTTTTCATAAGAACCACAAATCTAGAAAGCTGCAGATCAGTCTCTCCCTATAGACAGGAAATCTTTAATACAATCCCCAAAGAATAAACTTCTAAAAAATTCAAAGAAAAACTCATTACCACTTTGAGTTTAGGGTTTAATTCTAGAAGGGCAAGGGTGGTTGATGAAGAGGGCATTCTTATTATCAGTTCAACAGACATTAGAAAGCCATTTGTTAAAATTCAATGCCCCTGTCCATTTTTATTTTATTTATTTTATCTTTTTATTATTTTATTTATTTATTTGGCTACATTGGGTCTTTGTTTCTGCGTGCGGGATTTCTCTAGTTGCAGCGAGCGGGGGCTACTCTTCGTTGCGGTGTGCGGGCTTCTCGTCACGGTGGCTTCTCTTGTTGCAGAGCACGGGCTCTAGACATGTGGGCTTCAGTAGTTGTAGCACGTGGCCTCAGTAGTTGTGGCTCGCAGGCTCAGTAGTTGTGGCGCACGGGCTTAGTTGCTCTGCGGCATGTGGGATCTTCCCAGACCAGGGCTCGAACCCGTGTCCCCTGCATTGGCAAGCAGATTCTTAACCACTGCACCACCAGGGAAGCCTGCCGCTGTCCATTTTTAAAACACTAAAATCTTTCTCAACTTTGAAAAGAGTATCTATTCCAAATGAGAGCCAACATTACACATGAGTGTGAAATGGTAGAATTCCCCTTGAAATCAAAGAAAAGAAAAATGTTTTAAAAGCCCACTACTATTATTATTTTTTCAGCTTTATTGAGGTATAATTGACAAATGAAATTGTAAGATGTTTAAAGCGTTCATCGCAGTGATTTGATACACGTATAAATTGTGGAGGGATTCCTATCATCTAGTTAATTAACACATCCATCACCTCACATATTTACCTTTTTTGTTTTTGGTGAGAATAAGTTCTGCTCTCTTAGCAAATTTCAGTTGTATAATACCATGTAATTAACTATAGTCACCTTGTTTTACCATTAGCTCCTCAGGCCTTAGTCGTCTTATAGGTGAAATTTTGTACCCTTTTACCAATCTCTCCTTATTTTGTCCATACCCCCATGCCCTGGCAACCACTTTTCTACTCTCTTTTTCTAGGAGTTTGCCTTTTTGTTTTGTTTTGTTTTGTTTTGATTCCACATGTAAGTGATACCATGAGGTATTTGCCTTAATCTGATGGGCTTATTTCACTTAGCATAATGCCCTCAAGCTCCATCCATATTGTTACAAATGACAGGATTTCCTCTTTTCTGATGGCTGAATAATATTCCGTTGTATATATATGTGTGTGTATATATATGTATATCACATCTTCTTTATCCATTATCCATTGATGGATACTTAGGTTGTTCCCGTATCTTTGCTACTGTGACTAACGTTACAATTTACATGGGAATGCAGATGTCTCTTCCAGATTCTGTTTTCATTTCCTTTGGATATATACCCAGAAGTGGAATTGCTGGATCATGTGGTAGTCCCATTTTTAGTTTTTTGAGGAACCCCTATTCTGTTTTCTGTAGTGGGTGCACCAATTTACATTCCCACCAATAGTGTACAATGATTCCTTTTTCTCTACATCCTTGCCAACACTTGTTATTTCTTGTCTTTTTGATTATAGCCATCCTAATAGGTCTGAGATGATATCTCACTGTGGTTTTGATTTGCGTTTCCCTGATGATTAGTGACATTAAGTACCTTTTCCGTACCTGTCAGCCATTTGTACGTCTTCTTTGGAAAAATGTCTATTCAGGTCCTCTGCCCATTTTTTAATCGGATTGTTTGGGGTTTTTTGCTACTGAATTGTATGAACTACCATTATTTTCATTGCAACTTTTGCACATGTATATTACCTTTTGTTTTCCAGAGAGCAATTAAAAAAAAATTAAAACCCTACTAAAGGGTCTGTGTAGCTGTCTTGGAGAGCAGCAAGGAAGGGGGCTCGCAGGAGGCTGTGGCCCTAGGCGTTCTGCTTTTAAATAGAGGACCTTTGGGGACAGAGTGGCAGAGGCAGCTACTTTAGGGCAATCAGATCCCAGGTGGAGCGGAGACAAAAGCTTGGGGTCTCTGGACACCTCTGTTACTCACTGGTGAACTTGAGCAGGGGAACTCCTACTCGTAAAGGAACCTGTTGAACAAGCAAAGCGGTGCTGGTGAGCGGCAGCCCCAGAAGGAGATTACGGTAACCAAAACTGTCCCCAGTGTTCTCCATTAGTTAGGGTTTTGCCTTTTCATCTCCTGAGGGAGAAAGCTGATGCCACTCTCTCGCTGTCCTCTAGGGGCACTCTGGTTCCCACAACTCTCCTGGCCAACTAGTGCAGTCCTTTTCTTCTTAGTTGAGCCAAGGAAAAAGGTTGGTGGCAGTTTTCCAGACGTATGCAACCAAGGTCCAAAGTTTTTTTAAAGTTTAAAAATTTTGTACAGACACATATATGGCACAGATGCCGTTATTTTATTTCTATATTTAATGTTATTTTGTTCCTATAGTTAATGAACTTATTATTTATCCTACTACCTGATTCTCAAAAGGAGTTGGCCTGTTTTACAATGAAAGACAGATGCTATAGGAACATTAAGATCACCAGACCCATGATCTGAATTTTAGGATGGAGGAGAGGGGATGCAAAGATAGTTGTTTGAGCTAGGGATTAAAAAAAAAAAAAAAAGAGAACTCTGAGCTTCCTTGGAAGCAAGGCAAAAGGGAAATGTCCCACTATATGATAAAATAAAATTTGCCAGTTTCTCAAGAGAGATAAACTCCAGAGAAGTTTACAGAACATCAGTTCTTTAAACAACAGCAACAAAGGAACTGATATCTAGTCACAGGTTGTTAGATCATATTGTTTACTGGATACGTAGTCACCAACTCCTTTTCTGGTCTTCCCTGGTCCCATATGATTTACCTGAAACATTTCCACCACCTGTTGGTAAGTCTGGTCCTATTCTTCCCTAAAGACTATATCCTTGGCTTCTTCTGAGCTGACACACACCCTCTGAGCGGCCACAGGACGCTTGGTGGGTGCCTTCTTTATACCATAGATCACCTCCCACTACATAACATCTCTTCCTATTTCAAAAGCTATGCCTCTCACTGGACCAGGGTGTACACTGCTGAAGTAGCCTGCAGAGGGATTCTACGAGGTTCCAGTTTATCGGCAGGACAGAGATGATTAGCATTTCTCATGCTTAATGAGGGATCACGTCCTCCCCAGCTTAGCTCACCCTCAGGGACTCTCAACTCCTGTCTTTGGTGCACAATTCAGAGATGTGACCGTGGAGAATAGAGTTCCCAAAAGTCTAAGGGGTACTCGAATGTGCTGAAATTGTTTGTATAATTTCACGTGGGAATTACGTATATATGAACACAGTTTTCTGGAAAGAGGATCTGTGGTCTTTATGATATTCTCAGATGGGCTCATAACTTCAAAAAAGTTAAGGAGAATTATTGTAGAATTCTACTGCTGTATCTGGGTAATATTGCAAGCCTTTTCCTGTGAAGTAACATGTGCAGAAGCAGGATGGTTTTTATTCCATCTTGACCTTAGGACTGCAACTTCTACACCTACTATCCAGGATAAGGCAGGGCCCTTCCTCAGAACTGAAATCCATATAGTGTCTTTAGCCCTTTTCTATGTTGCCAAATCATAATAAAACCACAGTGAATATATGTACAGTGCTCTGTGGTTTATACACATCCAAATACATCTAATTTGGTCTTCACGATAACCCTGGGAGGTAAGCATTATAGTTTCCATTTTACAGATGAGAAACCCCAAGCTCAGGGAGTTTTAGTGACTGATTCAAGGTTTCACTGGAGCTAACAGGTTCTGGGTCCATATGGGAACCTGAATTCTGTGATGTGTTTATATTCTTCTTGCTGGGAACCGCAACGAGATTGGAAAAGCTGGCCTTTCCGCATAGCTGAAATCAGTCCAAACCACTAATACCTCTTCCTGTTGGTTTAGCCTTCTTAACCTGATGCTCTGAAATGTGACCTCAGCCCCTCAGTACACACATCATCATAAATAACTGCTCACAACATATATATAAGAGGTGACTTGCTAGGTGGTTACTCAAGTTGTTAGTATATGTAACATATGTATATTAAGCCTTGGTTACTTAGACTAACGCCTTGGTTATTTAATGCCCTGGTCACAGACTGAGCCACAGTGGCAGGGGGGGTGTTGATGGTGTTGGTCAGGGGAGCTTTTCTTCATCTTGGATAGAGTTGAGCTGCTTTAGACCACTTACTCAAAAGGATTTGACTCTCAGACCATCAGAAAGCATTTCTTATCCTGAATTTCTCACCACAGGAGGCCTATGTGACTCAGCAGGATAAAATCCGGCTGGTGGGGGAGCTGATGACCATCTTTGGGGCTGTGATCATCCTATTCCTAGAGGTGAGGTGCAGCTGCGTTCAGGTGGAGGCCACCCACCTGAGGCCTCAGATTGAACTGAAGTCCACATCGATCATTGTTCTGTTTTGTTTTGTTTTCCTGGCCTTTTCCCAGATCCCGGATATCTTCAGGGTTGGTTTCTCTCGCTATTTTGGACAGACTGTCCTCGGGGGGCCGTTCCATGTCATCACGTGAGTGTCCTTCCTTCCAGCCCCCTGCCTTCCCTTGCCAGAAATGTCCCAGTTCTCCCAATCCCTCTCTGGGACTCTCACTTCCAGGGGTTTTTCTCTAGTGGGCTTGTGTGTGTGACGGTGTATGTGTTTAGGTATGAAGACTGAGCCTGAGTGTTTGGGGCCCATGTAAGTCAGTGCCATGCTGAAGGGGACCTAGAATATTTCCAGCCCTCCTCTCACTTCCCCCCTCTCTGCTCTACCCCCAGCATCACCTATGCCTCGCTGGTGCTGGTGACCATGGTGATGCGGCTTTCCAACACCAACGGGGAGGTGGTGCCTATGTCCTTCGCCCTGGTGCTGGGCTGGTGCAGTGTTATGTACTTTGCTCGAGGATTCCAGATGCTAGGTCCCTTCACCATCATGATCCAGAAGGTCAGTGCTTTCCCCAGAGTTTCCTCTGGCTTCAGACATTGGACCTTTCCCAGACAGAGGGAGGGAGTGGAAGCAGAAAGGAAAATGCTGCTCGGAGTGGATCTGGTGGAACTCTGGTGACTTCCAATCTATCAGCAGTAGCTGCAGAGAGGCAGGTGGAGAAAGGTTCCCTCCACCCTCCCTCCCCTCTCTGTTTTCTGTAGATGATTTTCGGAGACCTGCTGCGTTTCTGCTGGCTGATGGCTGTGGTTATTGTGGGATTTGCCTCAGGTAAGCGCATCACTGTCTCCTCCATCAGATCATCGGATTCGGTTCTCCAGAAAGTTCTCTCTCACTCTTGCTCTCAGTTATTTCTCCTTTGCAATCCCCTTTGCTTTTTTTCCCCCTGGTGGAAAGTGAATCAAAAAACACACTTGCATTCTTAGGATCTGGGTCACTCAGGGTGGCCTAGAGAGTAGACTCATGTGCTCTGAATTTCTGGGCCAATAACATTCATGTTGACTAACTGCCCTGCAAGATCTTTAAAGGAGAGATAGAAAAAGGGCTTTGGAGAGAGAAGAATATTAAACAGGAAAGACTGGCCAGTCGTGAAAGGTGCCATAGGCAAAAAGTCCAGTATTTAACTCTACTATGTTTACACTTCAGAAGAAGAAACGAAAAGCATTCAATAACACATAAGGTGCCCTTTTGTCCCCTATGTGTGGTCAAAGTTGAAAGAAAAGAAAGGAATTTGAAAAAGGAGGTACAGAAAAAGGGTTTGGAGATTGTGAAGAATGAGAAAGGAAAGCAGAAGAGCTGTGAAGAGAGGCTGGAAGAAGAATGCCCAGTGGGGACCCAGTCACGGCCCAAGGCACAGGGGAAGGGTGTCAGAGAGGGGAGGAGAGGAAACATCCAGAACAGAACAGACAGAGCAGAGGGAGGGAGAGCACAAACGAACAAGTGGAAGACAGTTCTTAGGGAAAGGCAGAAAGAGGAAGGAAGAACAAAAGGCAGCAAGTCTCACCCAGTCCTCCGTGTCGGCAGCTGAACCTCCATAAGGCAGGTGGATGCACCTGATGACATGTGAAGACCCACAACCCTAAAGACAATGACTTTTAGTACAAAGGACGCCATTCCTGTCCTAGGCATTCCCCTGCTTAATGGGGGTTCCCACGAAACAGTAGACTGAAAAACTACGCCAAGATCTGAACTCTGAGAGGGTCAAACTTCGATAGGCTGCCTGTTAGGAGGATTCCTCCTGTACCCTTCCTCCCCACTCTCTACTCCACCTGCAGCTACACTTATGCAAAATGAGGAACTATAACAGAGTCGTTTTCTGTAGATCTCCTAAAGCATCTCTTCTTTGTTGTTGCAAAGCCATACTTTGTCATAGACCCAAGTTCTGCTCTTGGGGTCACCTTATTTATATTTCCATTCCCCACACAGAGATGGGTCTTTTAGAGGTTCTAACGCTGTAGTAAGTTTCTAGGATGCCCAGTACCATCAAGTAGGCTACACACTGAGCAGGGAAAACTTTTTTATGATGGTCCAAGCTCAGCCAGGAAATCTCAGAGTGATGGATGGTTATCTAGAGGATACTGAGATTTTTTTTTAAAGGTGCTTTTCTATTAGCCCTTTCACGTGCTCAGTTCTTTAAAATTGTTGGAGAGTCCATGCGTTCTTGTAACAACTTGCCTTTTAAATATTTGGTTCTAAAATGTAAAACCCAGTTAGGTGACATATACTATATTGATAGATCGATCGATCGATAGATATTTGCTAAATTCTGAGTATTACTGGTATGATAAACTTGGTCATAGGACATCTGAGGGTTAGCCAGGTCCACAGGGAAAATGTGACTTACATGTGTAATTCTACATTTATGTGCCTGTGTGCCTATATGTGCTTGTGTGTAAATGTATGGAGATATATACTGGAGGTAGAATGAATGCTGACCAGGCCCATGCTTATTGTGATAACTCCCCATTTCCTGATCTCCATGCCCTCTTCGTGGGCGGAGCAGCGTTCTTTATCATTTTCCAGACAGAGGACCCAGCCAACCTGGGGCAATTCTATGACTACCCCATGGCGCTGTTCAGCACCTTTGAGCTTTTCCTCACCATCATCGATGGGCCTGCCAACTACGATGTGAACTTGCCCTACATGTTCAGCATCGTCTACTTTGCCTTTGCCATCATCGCCACACTGCTTATGCTCAACCTGTTCATCGCCATGATGGGCGACACACACTGGCGGGTGGCCCATGAACAGGACGAGCTCTGGAGGGCCCAGGTGAGTTCATTAGTGTTAGTCTTTTTTTTTTTTTTAATTTTTTTTTATTATTATTTAAAAAAAATTTTTATTGGAGTATAGTTGATTTATAATGTTGTGTCAGCTTCAGGTGTACAGCAAATTGAATCAGTTATACATATACATATATCCACTCTTTTTTAGATTCTTTTCCCATATAGGCCATTACAGAGTATCAAGTAGAGTTCCCTGTGCTATACAGTAGGTCCTTATTAGTTATCTATTTTATATATAGTAGTGTATTTATGTCAATCCCAATCTTCCAATTTATCCCTCCCCCCCTTACCCCCTGGTAACCATAAGTTTGTTTTCTACATCTGTAACTCTATTTCTGTTTTGTAGATAAGTTCATTTGTACCCTTTTATTAGATTCCACATATAAGTGATATCATATGATATTTGTCTTTCTGTGTCTGACTTCCTTCACTCAGTATGACGATCTCTAGGTCCATCCATGTTGCTGCAAATGGCATTATTTTGTTCTTTTTTATGCCTGAGTAATATTCCATTGTATATATGTACCACATCTTCTTTATCCATTCCTCTGTTGATGGACATTTAGGTTGCTTCCATGTCCTGGCTATTGTTATTAGTGTTAGTCTTACTAAGGGGCAGGGGATGGAGAGAAAAATCAAAGTGGAATATGCCACGGTAGATGACTCTTAGGAGAGTCACGAAACAACCCTGTGGGGCTGTCACTTCAACAGAGGTACTTTTGGATAGATGGAGGGGACTTTTAGCCTAAAGTCTTTTTTTATCTAAAAGAGTGTAAGATGGTAGGATAGGGTTAGGATCAACTCCCAAAAGCACAGAGGAAGGGTAGATTCAGGAGTCAACCTTGAATCCAGTGGGAACTAGAAACTGTTTTGTTCTTATATGTTCTAGTTTTTAATTTGGATCTTATCTTCTATTTGCTTCTATAACTGTTTCTCCATAATCTTTTCTTTATATCATCATAGGCTAATAAAATCTTAGAGTTGGAAGTGCCTTTAGTGGTCTTCTAGTTGAGCTCCTACCCAACATACACTCATTTATTGGTCAGAGGATCATTCAGTATCTTCTTTAATGCTGATTAGGATCTTATTATCATGTGGATCTGGGTAGAGGTTGGAAGGAGAGAGCTTTTTTATATTTCAAAAGTTTTTGTTATTAGAAAAGTCCATATTGCATTGAGCTGAAACCTTATCTTTCTGTAATTCCACTCTTTGGCCCAAGTTTTTCTTCTTGTATAATGCAGAACACACTCTCCCATAGGAGCGCCATTCAGATATTTGAAGACAGTCATCATTTATCCCCTCAGACTTTTCATTCATTAGCAATAATTATTTAGAGCCTGGTTTGTGTTGGAAAATGTCTAGGACCTGGGGACACAGGTATGATGATGTAGTCTGTGCCCTCATGGAGCTCACAGTCTGGCTGGGAAGACAAACATTAAATGAATGACTTCACAGAAAGCTGTACAATTAGAATAGCAAACGTGTCATAGAGACGTGAAGATGCTAAAAACAAGAGGCAACAGAGGAGTTTGACTGGAAAGTTAGGAAATGCTTTCCTGATGGAGTGACATTTAAGATGAGCGCCTAAACATGGGTAATAGTTGGTCAATTAAGAAGAATGAGGGGAAGGAATGGAGGTTAGGATTTGCACCCATTGGGACTTTTGGCTACAGGGACAGAAAACCAAATAGACTTAAAAAAAAACGGGCAGTGGGAAGAGGGTGTGTTGAGCCTCATAACTGGAAAGTTTAAGGAATTAAATCAGCTTCAGACATGGCTGGCCAGAGTCTGGATCTCCATTTTATACTTCAGTTTCTGTTCTTCTCTCTTTTGTCCTCTCTTAAGTCAGTCTCTCACATCATGTTGGTGAGATAGCTTAGAGAAGCTCTAAACTTACAAAGGAATGAGCAGGTGCACTGTGTTCCAAATTCCAAGGGCTCATTCTTATTGTATTCTGTGTGTCTCCCAATACTGTGGATCTGTAGCTTTTAAAAGAGCATCTCCCTCTGTCCCCCGAACCCATCTCATTGCAACAAGTTTGATCATAGGCGCAGGTGGTGGTGGTGGTGGAGTTTGGGGGAGAATAGACTAATTAACCAGGGCTGTGTGAAGTCCAGTCTACTCTGACTGATGGACTCAGAGTAGAGAAGGAGTGATTCTCTAAATGAAAGCTGGGTTCTCTTACCAGAAGAAGGTGGCGGGGGGTGCTGAACAATGGCACAAGAAGAACAATAAATGTCCTTTTCAAGATAAAGAAAAAGCGCTGTCCAGGGAAAGGGAATAGAATGATTGAAAATCCTGAGGTTGGGGACTTCCCTGGTGGCACAGTGGTTAGGAATCCTCCTGCCAATGCACGGGACACGGGTTCGAGCCCTGGTCCGGGAAGATCCCACATGCCGCAGAGCAACTAAGCCCGTACGCCACAACTACTGAGCCTGCGCTCTAGAGCCCGCAAGCCACAACTACTGAGCCTGCACGCCCAGAGCCCGTGCTCCGCCACAAGAGAAGCCACCGCAATGAGAAGCCCGCGCACCGCAATGAAGAGTAGCCCCCGCTTGCCGCAACTAGAGAAAGCCCACGTGCAGCAACGAAGACCCAACGTGGCCAAAAATAAATAAAATAAATTTCTATATTAAAAAAAAAGAAGTCATATCTTTAAAAAAAAAAAAGAAAAGAAAATCCTGAGGTTGGAGGGAGCTCGGCGCAGCTAAGAAACAGAGAGAAGGCCAAGAGAAGCGTGGAGTACCGAGAAAGACGGGGTGGAAGAAGACAAAGTGGAGAATTGAGCTACTTTAAGGATTCCTAGTTCCTTCAATTAATCAAACTTCCTGAGCCCAATCCATCCTGACTGACCCTCTGTTCAGACCTACTATATCCTGGGCCTTTCAAAACTAGAATGGTCCTGATATGATGGGAGGAATGCAGCATGAAGAGGGGTCATGCCTTTCCTTGTTTTGGACACTATACTATAAATAGCACCTAAAATGGCATCAGGTCTTTTAGAAAATATGCAATGGGTTCTTACTAGGCTTATGATCAACTAGAACCCCTGCATCTTTGTTACATGACTGACTTAGCTAAGCTCCTTTACCGTTTTTCCTGTACTTAACACAGACACTTTAGTCTTTCTTTTTTAAAATTTTTATTGGAGTATAGTTGATTTACAATGTTGTCAGCTTCAGATGTACAGCAAAGTGAACCAGCTATACATACACATATCTCCGTCCTTTTTCTTTTTAGACTCTTTTCCCATATAGGCCATTACAGAGCATTGAGTAGAGTCCCCTGTGCTATAAGGCAGGTTCTTATTAGTTATCTATTTTTATACATAGTAGTGTGTATATGTCAATCCCAATCTCCCTCCCCGCCTTATCCCCTTATCCCCACAAGTTTGTTTTCTACATCTTTGATTCTACTTCTGTTATGTAAATAAGTTCATTTGTACCCTTTTTTTTAGATTCCACATATAAGCGATATCATATGATCTTTGTCTTTCTGTGTCTGACTTACTTCACTCAGTATGACAATCTCTAGGTCCATCCATGTTGCTGCAAATCGCATTATTTTGTTCTTTTTTATGACTGAGTAATATTCCATTGTATATATGTACCACATCTTCTTTATCCATTCCTCTGTTGATGGACATTTAGGTTGCTTCCATGTCCTGGCTTTTGTAAATAGTGCTGCAGTGAACATTGGGGTGCATGTGTCTTTTTGAATGATACTTTAGTCTTATACATAAATGTAGGACCTTACATTTGGTTTACTTAAATTTCATATTAGTGGTTTTTGACCAGCATTCCAGTCTGGTGAGATCATTTTTATATTGCTTTGTCATCTTGTATATTACATATCCCTCCCAGTTTTGTGTCTCAGACATATTTGATAAGCTTGTCTTCTATGTTTCATCTAGGTAATTAATGATGGCTGGGCAAAGGACAGAACATGTGACATGCCACTAGAACTTTTCCTGCCAAGTTTGGAGTCATTCACACACCCTTTTCCTTCTTAGCATATGGGTATTTATTTAATTTGCTGCAAATTCCCTGAATATCAGCAGCATCATTTCATCCCCAAGATCATAGAGATCCTATTTAATCACATTATTTAAATCAAGATAATTGGTTTATAGCTTTCATATGAAAAAGGAAATGAGATTAGTTTGGAGTGACTAATTTCCCAAGAACCTGAATAGTAATGCAGGGGTCACTGTTTTATTCAAAGCACTCATAAAATATCCTCTCCTTTTATGGCAGGTGATGAGTAAGGCAGGTAGCATGGCACCTCCCACAGGCTAGGGCATGGGTAGGTGGCTGTCACCTCCACTGATCTCTGGCGTCCTCATCCCACAGGTTCCTTTTGGTTCCCTCTGTCAGTAGCCTCAGGGTTCTCTGAACCTCGTGGCTCTTTCTGAGTTCTTCCTCTATCTCTTGGCTCCTCCTAGGTCGTGGCCACCACGGTGATGCTGGAGAGGAAGATGCCTCGCACCCTGTGGCCTCGCTCCGGCATCTGTGGGTACAAGTACGGGCTGGGGGACCGCTGGTTCCTGCGGTGAGTGACAATGTAGACATGTGAACTGTCAACCAGTGTGAGGCCATGGGAACAAGGGTGACTGGTTCCACATTTATGACCCTCCCCTCCATTCTTGAGATCCCAAATTGGACCCAAAGGAGATATCATCACTCCGTAAAGCGAGACTGCGTTAGCCTGTGTGGGGGAGGCGGGTGGAGCTGAAGTGATGGGGTGCAAAGAATGCTGAGAGCTGATGTCAGGCTATGAGTACATAAGGGCAGTAATGTGAACGGCTAAGAATATGAGTCCGTGCTCGAATGTGGGCATGGGTCACCCAACTTGGTCTAGTCTTGTTTCCACCTGACCCCCACTTCTAGTACATTCTTGAAGCTTCTAGTCTAGCCTTGTAGCTAACCTGCTCCTTCGTACTCTACCTTCATCTCCTGACCTGGCTCTCCTCTCTCATTTATTTCCTGAATTGCATCTTCTCATCCTGACGACACGCTTATCTTTTAATTGGCTCTGTTTTCTCTTTCATACTCACCCACATTCCCCCCACCATCACACGCCCACACAAGCCCTACTACTCTCCAAATCCTGAATGCACAGCCTTTTGGGTCTGTCTCCTAGTTGTCCTCCATCTCCCTCTACTTCCCTTCATTTGATCCTAGAGGGTCTTCTGGCTTCAACGCTGCTAACTTCCTCCGCCTTTCCTCTCACTCCTGTTTCCCACCTGTGCCCTGCTCACTTCTGCTTCTCCCCATGGCCCATCTCTCCCCAGCTCAGCTGAGTCCTCTCCCCTTTCCCCTCCTCAGAGTTGAGACCAACCAAGATCAGAATGCTTTGCGAGTACGTCGCTATGTGGAAGCTTTCAAGGGCTCAGACAAGGAGGAAGAACATGAGCATCTTTCTGAGAAACAGCCCTCTGTGGTTGAAAGTGGGATTCTAGCCAGAGCCTCCCTGGCCCTCCCGACTCCCTCCCTGTCCCGGACCACATCTCGAAGCAGCAGCAGTCACCGAGGCTGGGAGATCATTCATCGCAACACCCTGGGACACTTGAATCTTGGACTGGACCTTGGGGAGGGGGATGGAGAGGAAAGTGTCTATCACATATGATTAGGACCCCTGTTACTCTCCTCCCGACTCCAGGTAGGCCTGCGGGGGGCAGAGAGAGAGACACTGCCTATGCAAGCATCTGACCTTCATGCCCATTAATCCTGGGAGGGTGGACAGAATAATTCTTAAAGACCATCCATGCCTTGCCCTTCACATCAGCATCTAGGGATGAGCAAAGGGCCCCACATATCTTCTGTCTTCTTGGAAGTCCCACATCTTGGGAAAAGAGGGTATCTTTTCAAGCAAAGTTAGACTTGGCAACTAAAGACACGAGGTAGGGGTGCTAGGCCAGTAACTGGGTCATCTCCCTTTCTACCCCATGAGGCACTAGATTGTAAGCTGTGAATCCTCCCTGGTTCCACAGGGCTTCATGTGGGAAGAGCCAGGCATGGCATTGAGGTTGTAGCCTCCCGCCTCTTCTTGTACCCCATAGGACTCCCTCCCCACCTACCAACCAAACCCCAACTAGAAAACTGCAAGAAAAAAGGTTCTTTATCCTTCCTTTATTTAAAAAAAAATGCACTGTGATATACATAACATAAAATTTACTATTTTAACCATTTTTAGGTGTACCATTCAGTGGCGTTAAGTACATTCACATTGTTGGGCAACCATCACCACTGTTCATCTAGGGAATTTTTTAAACTGAAACTCTTGTACCCATTAAACATTAACACCCCATTATCCCCTCCCCATGGTCCCTGATAACCAATATTCTACTTTCTGTCTATGAATTTAACTACTCTAGTTACCTCATATAAGTGGAATCATCCAATATTAGTCCTACTGTGCCTGGCTTATTTGATGTAGCATAATGTTTTCAAGATTCATCCATGCTGTAGCATGAGTCAGAATTTCATTCCTTTTAAAGGTCAAATAACATTTCATTGTATGTATATTCCACATTGTGTTTATCCATTCATCCACTGATGGACGATTGGGTTGCTTCCACCTCTGGCTATTGTAATGCTGCTATGAACATTGGTATACAATTATCTGTTCAAGTTCCTGCTTTCGATTTCTTTGGGTGTATGACTAGAAGCAGATGGCTAGATCTTATGGCAAGTCTACGTTTAATTTTTTTGAGGAACTGCCATACTGTTTCCCACAGCAGTTGTACTGTTGTATGTTTCCTCAGGCAAGGCACAGGGTTCCGGTTTCTCCACCTCTTCACCAACACGTTACTTTCTGATTCTTTGATAATAGCCATCCTTGTGGTTAGGAAGTGGTATCTCATTGTGGTTTTAATTTGCATTTCCCTGACGACTAACAACATTGAACATCTTTTCATGTGCCTATTGGCCATTTGCATATCTTCTGTCTTGAAGAAATGTCTATTCAAGTCCTTTACCCACTTTTGAATTGTTTCGGGGTTTTTTTGGTTGTTATTTTTGGGTTGTCTTATCCTTGTTTTTTGAGACTTGGAGTCTGAAGTGTTTGTATCTCATTTGCATCCTGGTGTGTTTTTAAATATGTGAGGTAAATTATTCCTTTCTATGCTTGGATGGCCCCATCATTTGTTTTATGAGACCATCCCTGGCCTGTGCCTCTGGTTGTCTGTTAGCAGCTGTTCATCCTTGCCTCTGGAGGTAACAGGCTCCCAACCATGTTTCCTGCAACAGCCATCCTCCACCCCCATCTCCCTTTGTCCCTGTGCTGAGCTGTGGGGTAGACAGCAATAATAGAGCCCGGGCCATCCCTTTCCAGGAAGGAAATTGGAAACTAGGTGTCCAGGGTACCCATTACAGCCTCGCTTTGGCCTCCAGCCCTTCTCATCCCAGCCCTGACATCACCCTGACCACAATGCCATGACAACTCTTAAGAGGACTGTGGTCTGGAACGGCAAAAAGGTAAGTGGGATCTGCAGCACCACAGACAGGTTCATCCAGATACTCATGCAAGGCACAAATGAGTGCAGAACAGTGGGGGATCACACACACACACGCGCACACACACACACACACATACACACACACACACACACACACACACAGGTGGTATGGTTTCTAAGCGTGCTCAGCATGACTCCTCTGATCTTCTTTCCCAGTGGAAACTCTCCTTCTCCTGTGTAAAGCTAAACTCCCATCTGTGTTCCAGATGCAGTTTTCTTTCTGTCTCTTCAGGCAGCTCTGTCTATCACTGTGTCCTGTAACTCCTCTCACTCTTGTGTCTTCAGCCTCTGTCTCTCTCCCCTAGCGATGCTAGTCAGCAATTAACCATGCTCTGCTCTTTCCCACCTGCAAAGACATTGTAATCGCCCTCCCTCAACTCCCATTTCTCCTTTCAGCTCCTGCCCTATCTTTTACTCCCTCTTCAGGGCCAAACTTCTTAAGAGAAGACTCTATTGTCTGCCAGCGCGCACTGAGTCCTCACCCCACTGTGAACTGACCTTGTCTCTCCTTGATGCTAGTGATAGCACTCGCATCAAGGTAATCTACCTGTAGCTAACCCCACTGAGCAATCCGAGTCTTGCGCAAACTCCGTAGCGTTCAGATGCTAGTGGACCACTCACCTCTTCTCAGCACGTGCCTAGTGCCACGTACGCCTCCTACTTTGCCTGCTTCTCTTCTATCCATCCCTTAAATAATTTTGGTCCACGGGGCTCTCTGCTTTCCCTCACCTGGAACCTGGGAAGTTCCAGCTGCCTCCGTAGATGGTATTGACACACACACACATTCATGATTCCCGACTCCTTACCTTCACTTTAGATCTGTCTCCTGAGCTCCAGGCCTGAACAGCTTGGATGCCTATCATTTAGACAGCTCTACCTGGATATTTTACAGACATCTGGAACTCAGCACGTCCCGAACTGAACAGCTTTTCTTCCTCACCAAACCCACTCCTCCACCAGTGTTTCCAACCAAATAAGTAGGCAAAATTGCCCAAGCTCAAATCTTAGGTGTCGTCCTCTACACACCTGTCTCAACTCTCATATGCAGTTAATCTCAAGTCTCGTAGATTCTATAAAACATCTCCCTTGAAAAAGAATAACTTTTGAGTAGATGATACACCACATGGTACAAAATTCAAAGAGCACACAAGATATACAGAGAAAAAAGCATTCCTACCTCTGTTCCAGCCCCTCGTGTATTCTCCCCAGGGACTCTCACAAACAAAACTTTGTTATCTATCCTTCCAAAAATACTCTATGCATATCTGAGCATACCTATGTATATATGCCTCTAAAAACACATATAATATAGTGCAACGTATTAGAAAAACACTTCTTGCTTTTTCACTTAATATGCTTTGAAGACTGTTTCATTTGTCTCTACCTCTCCAGACCCTATTGCTATTCTTCCAAAACGGGCCCCCATCATGTCCCACCTTAATTCCAGGAGTGGGTTCCTCCCTGTGCTGTCTGCATGCAGTCTTGGTTTTCTCCAATCTATCAGTCACACTAGAGCCACAATGATCTTTGTAAGATGCAACTCCTGCCTCAACCTGTGATCTTCTAGAAGCCCTTCCATGAGCTGACACCTGGCAACCTCTCCTGGCCTTCTGTTTCACCAAGATGAATTATTCATTCCTCCTCTATTTTCCTTCCTTTTGGTCTTCACAGTTTCTGGACCTTTCTACCTCTCTGCACCATTCTCCCTTCCATCTTTGTAACTTCTATTCATCCTATTAGTCTCAGCTTAACAATCGTATATTGTGTTTGTGTGTGTTTTGGGGGGTGGGGGGCCCTGACCCATAGGCTAGGTTGGAGTCTGCCTCTTCTGTTTCCAGGCCACCTATAATTTCTTCTTATTATACACCCTGCACTTTATTGTACTTACTTGTTTAAATGTCTGTTTTCCTTAACAGACTGTAAGCTCCACAAAGGAGAATGTGATACCCATCTTATTCATCTTGGTGTTCCCAGTGCTTGGCATGCTTCCTGGTACAATGTAGTGGGTAATAAATATTCATTAACTGAATCTAGGAATGATGGACCTGTTTTTATTCTATTCTCCTACTGGACATATTTCAGATTTTTTTTCCACTTGTCAAAGGTGGTTAAAAAAAAATTACCAGCCTTTGTGTAGGGTTGTAATAATTACAGACATAATAGGGGTGGAAACACATTGCAAAGGATCAAAAACAATGCAAACATCAGTAATCGTGGGGAAATTTTCTCAGCTTATATATACTTCTGTGTGTGCAAGAGACAGAAAGAGAGAGAAAAAGAGAAAGTGAGTAGGGGGAAAGGAGAGCTTGTGGAATATTATGAAGATGGAGAAAAAGAAGGAAGGATCCCAGCAGCAAAGCTCTGAGGCAAAGCTCACGAAACCGGCCGGCATGTGGTACCTGCTGAAAGAAGCACTCCAGGCAGCCTACAAGATTCTACATCTGCCCGCAGGAGCCCAAGTGAGAAGTGCAAAAAAGACACCCAGGTATCGCTGTGCAGCACGACAGATGCAGTAAGTGAACTGGGTGCTGAAGTGTTAAAGAAGCTGATAGATGTTTTTGTCCCAGTGACTACAGGGCAGCTGCCAGGCTCATCGATGGGGCTGCCGAGACTGGGACACGCAAACGGAGTAACAGAAATACTGCGGTTCCTGCGCCTGGAAGTCTTCAGGTACCCCTAACGCTTACCATTCTCCCCTGTCTCCCCCTTCCCTGGTTTCTTCAGAATAGAGAAGCAGAACATTCTGGTTCCCGTGCACCTCACCAACCAGGGGCAAGGAGCTAATGAGAGGTTGTGTCCTTACAGGTATCTCTGGACTTTAAAAATGTGTCGCCTCCCAGCTATTTGCAAAGTGTTTGATTGACAAGGTCCTGAGTTCTGGTGACAGTGGTGGTACAGCCCCTGGAGAAAAGCTCTGCCTGCAGCCAAGGGAAGGAAGGGCAGGGCCAGTGTCACCCCTGGTGCCGGCTGGAGAAAGGCCAGCTGAGGTCTGGGGCGCTGCAGCTGAGGGAGGGAGAGAGGCTGAGTGGAGGCCGGGAGCCTCTGTGGGCCCCGTGAGCACAGACGGGGCGGCACATGGGGGCTGGCAAGGCCCCTCCAGCAGCCGAGGTCGCTCGATGAAAATGGAGAAAGTGCCTTGACTTTGATGTAGGAGCCGGGATCATTGACTTCTCTGGGTTGGGCCCACCTGTTTCTTAAGGCTAATGAGAAAAAAATAAGAAATATGCCAGGAAAGAAACTACTTTGACACACAGAGTGCTGTCACACCGACAGGGAGGTTGGATCAAAGGGCCCCTCTCTCCGCCCTGGGAGGGCGGCCAGGCAGGAGCCCCCTGGGTGGGACTGGACACGCCTGTTTCCCATCGCCTGCATTGCTTCTTTGTCGTCCGTGGCATTGAGGAGGTGGCAGTTATGGCCACGGGGCCGGAGCGGGGGCTCTGCCAGGCCAGGCTGCAGACAGGGGGTCCCCGCTCACCTGTGCGGCGGCAGGCGTCTGTGGGAGGGGCTGCTGTGTGAGCACAGGTGCCAGCGGTTCGCTTCGCTTCCTTCCGCTGCTTGCTTGCTGACTCCTTCCCGATCAAGCTGTGGAGTCGACTGAGGGGCGCTGGCGCAAGTTTCCAGCAGACACCATCGCTGCCACCCTCCCCGCTGCCACCACCTCCGAATTCATTGGCCAGGGGCTGCCTTGGGTGCTGGGCTAACCTGAGGGCCACTCCGCTGCCCTCTGCCAACTTCCTCATCCCCAGGAGCAGCCCCACTGGACAGCCAGGGCCCTTCGGGGGTGATGGGTACAGGTCAAAACCCAGTGTCTGGTTCCTGCTCTGCGATGGGATTAGCTGATGACTTCTGACCTGTCTACCTGCTGTGATTGTGATCATCAAACAGCAGCACCCACAGGAAAGCACGTGAGCTGCTAGCATTTCAGTGACGGAAGGAGTTGTGATTGCAGTACCTTTGCCTTCTCCTACTTGTCCTCTTTCAGGCCTTCGCCACTCATCTCTCTCCGGGCCAGGCCTTCAGATGCAGAGATAAGAAGGTAAGGGAGACAGACAGATGTATCAGCGTCTGGCTCCATGGAGGTCACTGACCTCTGACCCAGGCCTTGGAGACTGTCTCCTGCCCCTGGGTCAGAGCATGTTACCCCACATGTCTGGCTAGTCTCTTCTGCCAGGGATTCTCAGGCCCCAGCTCGCCCCAGCCTCACAGGTCTAGAGGAAACAGCTGCCAATCGTTCCTGTTTTTTCCGGAAGCCTCCGCTTTTCATCTCTTCTCTCCCTCTGCGGGTAACCTGGTAGGCAAGAAGGGGACGGCTCCCAGGCCCCATGGCTTCAGGCTTCCATCAGTGATGACTCCCCACCCCACCCCAGAGTCCCAGGCCAGCCAGGAGTGGGGGCTCAGGAGCAGCAGGTGGGATGGAGAGAGTGGCTGCAGGCACAGGGGTCTCTGCTGCACGCAGGCGGCACCCTCCCCTCATCCCAGCCGCTGCTCCCTGCCCCCCTTCCGCAGGCCCGTTACCCTTTCAATGGCAGAAGCCATTCTCTCTGTGTGTGGCTGGGGATTGATGTACACCACCCACATACACGTGGCCCCCTGCCACCTTCCCTTGTTCCTCTGTCACCTCTGGGCCCCTCCCTTGCACACTGAGCCCTACCTTAGCCTTTGGGGCCTCGGAAAGGACAGGCACCCACCAAATATTGGGTTGGCCAAAAAGTTCGTTTGGGTTTCCTGTAAGAGGTTATGGAAGAACCAGAACGAACTTTTTGGCCAAGCCAATAGCTTGCAATTTCCTTGGTACAGATCATTCTGCATAAAACACAGTTCAACGTATACTCTGTGCCAGGTTCTCGGACGGGGAGAGAGAAGAACACGGTGTGATTTAGCCTCTTCCTCCGAGGCTCTGCAAGTAAGAAGCGGCAGACAGCCAGGTCAAGGGACAGTGTTAATTCGGTGCAGTTTTTTGCAGGAAGGGCATGCAGAATGGAAGGTGGGCTGGGACTCACGTGGTAGCATGACGATGGGTGCAGAGGGAAGAAAAGGGAGAACGTGACCTTGGAGTTGAGCTTCAAGGAATGAGCTCGAGTTTACAAACCAGATTATTAACGTGTGGCATTTTCCTGAACTGGGGCAAGATTGACATGGTTACAGAGCTGGCGTCAGGGAAACGCCATAGACCCTAATTTCTCCCTACTTAGTTCATCAGGGAACAAGGGAGTTTGATTTAAACAGTCTCTCTTTCTCTCTTTGTTTTTAGTATTTTAATTTATTTATTTATTTGGCCACACCACGTGGCATGTGGGATCTTAGTTCCCCGACCAATGCCCATGCCCCCTGTGGTGGAAGTGTGGAGTCTTAACCACTGGACCACCAGGGAAGTCCCAATTTAAACAGTCTCTTGGGAGGGAGAGGGGGTGAGGTCCATGGGATGAATGATACAGAAACCCCCCTGTGTGGGGTAACAGGACCAGCCAGAGTTTGGCTGGGCTCTGGGATTTGGCCACAGGAGGGTAAGCTGGTCACCTAAAGGGCTCCAAGGGACAAAAACAGCAGCAGAAGAGAAGAATGAGGGAATAGGAACAGAGGCTATTACTGTGCATTTGCCACGGGCCAGGCACCTGCCACACCTGCCTCATCTGAGTCCCGTAATAGGCCTGCACGTTAGCTGGTGTTATTCTTTTACAGACAGTTACTAAAGCCCAGAGAGGGTGAGTTCCTTGCCAAAGGTCAAGTGTGTATGACTGCTCATTTCGTAGATGGGAAACTGAGGCTCAGAGGGGGAGGACCTTAACTGTACAAGATCACTCAACTAGTAATTAGCAGAGTTTGAACCCAGTGGTATCCGGCTCCAAGGCCTGTGCTCCTTCCACCACGAGATTCAGGGCCCAGAGACAAGACAGCTCTGACATCTGGAAGTTATTTCCTGGATGTGTTCAATTTCAAACACTCCCTCCCAAGCAAAGACGATAAAGCAAATGACTCTCAGTCATTCACACGACACTGTTCGGTATATAGAATTTTTAATGTTCATTATCTTCTTTAATCCTAACAACAACCCTACAGAAGAAATCCTGCAGCAGGATTGTTATCTGCATTTTACGGGCAAGCAGGCTGATTCTCAGAGAGATTCTGTGAGTGAGGTCACAGAGCTCACCAGGGCAGAGCAGGACAAGCCGTGGCTTCTGGGCTCCTGGAGAGACCTAGCGCCACGATGGTTCCCTTGCCCATCTGTATGGACAGATGGACAAATCTAGACCCAGTGGGTAGAGGGCTACCCTCTGCACCAAGTCTGCAGCAAGAAGAACTGCAGGGACATCTTAGCTTGATATTACAGGCCCTCATGTACCTCTGACAGTAAACATTTTAGTACATCCATCTGCCACCTTCGATGGTGGGCACAACCTTGGCCGCAGAATCACACACTGGCACCTCCAGCGTACACTCCAGTGGACAGCCCAGGGTTCGGAGGTTTCCGGCACTCTGGCCCGTGCACAAAGATTTTAGGCCTAGCCCCAACTGCATACCGGTTTCTGGACTTCCCTGTAGCTTGGGGACACGTCAAAGTCAGCTCTTGGAGTTGGGAGTCAGCATGTCCTGGAGAAGGGGGAGGGGTCAGGGAGGGGAGCCAGTGGCCTGAGAACTGCCCCTAGGGCAGAGCCTGTGGATGCTGGACTGACCCCTCCTGGCCTGTGAGCCGATCTTATCAGGAGCTCACTGTATACCCCGCCAGGGCCCCCCAACAGGTCCCAGCGCACCTGTGCTGAAGCAGAGCCCGCGGCCACACCCCACGTGCACGGGGGTCTTACACCCGGGAGGGCACCGGGTCCCAGAAGCCTAGGCAGTGGGGCAGGGGAGTGAGGGAAGGTGCAGAAGGGCTAAGGTCGCTTTCTCTATTTCCTTGTGCTTGTCATTGCCGTGGCTGACCAGGGACCTGCCTACGTAGGGCCAGAATTGCTCAGGAGCCATCTATCTGGAGAACGTAGCGTTTGGCTTCTGTCCCTCGGTTGTTCCCAGCCGGGACGCCACCTCCTGGCCCCCTGGTCTGGCCTCTCCCCCCTCCTCTCAGCCTCCCACCGACCCCGCCCCCCTCAGGTATCTGCCCGGCCCCTCGAGCCCCAGCCTGGCGCTGCCCCACAGTCCAAGGGGAGACCCACCCCCTCTGCCGGCCGCCTCTCCATCGAGGGGGGCGAAGAGGAGGCAAAGAGCCCCCCTCAGGTCAGGTCTGCCTCTTGGGTGGGGTCTTTAGGCAGCGGCCCCCAGCGCGCTCCCTCCACCCCTGCGCTGCTCTGACCCTGCCCCTTCACCCCTGCGCTGCTCTGACCCTGCTCCTTCACCCCTGTGCTGCTCTGACCCTGCTCCTTCACCCCTGCGCTGCCCTGACCCTGCTCCTTCACTCCTGCTCCCCGACCCTCAGACCCAGCGTGCCTGCCTGCTCCCACCATTCCTCCCCGACCTGCAGCTACTGTCGCTGCTTGTATAACAGGCCTGGCATTTTCGCTTGGTTTTTATGACCGAGGTGGTGGCGTGTTCGGGTGAGTGCTTGGGCTAAATAAGTAGAATCTGAGCATTCTTATCATTACCCCGTTTGCTGTTTCACTGAGGTTGTTTGCGGGGGGAGAGAAAGAGACTAAAAAGTGCAGGTGGGGACAAACTGGGGGGGAGATGGCCAATAAAATGCTGCCACTGCAGGGCTGCTGGAAAGGCTACGGTTTGCACACCTGCTTTTGGAAAAGGGTTTTGCTTTGGGCTTGGGGTTTTTTGTTGTTGTTGTTGTTGTTGTTTTGTCTTGGTTTTGAATTTTTGTTGGGAGTAGAGCTGATTTACACTGTTGTGTTAGTTTCTGCTGTACAGCAAAGTGAATCAGTTATATATATACATATATCCACTCTTTTTTAGATTCTTTTCCCATATAGGTCATTACAGAGCATTGAGTGGAGTTCCCTGTGCTATACAGTAGGTTCTTATTAGTTATCTGTTTCATGTATAGTACTGTGTATACGTCAATGCCAACCTCCCATGGGCTCGGAGTTTTAATAGCAATGATCCGATTCGAGATAATGGCTAGATCCTGTCTCTTGAACGCGAAACCGTTGCTGTTTCCCTGAGGCTTAGTGGCCTCAAGACTCCCTTCCCACACGCCCCGAGCCCAGTGTCCAGGGACACTGCCCAGAGCGGAGTGGAGTCGAGGGGAGAGCCAGCCACACTTGCCTGGTCAGAAGGACCACACACCTGGTCCCCAGCCCCAGCTCTGGCTGGCTGTCCGGAGCCCTAGGAATCCCCGTGGTGGGGGAGCTTCGCCCTCTCCCCACTCAGGACCACAGGATCCTGAAACGTATAAGGCTAGAGGATGATCAGAGGCCTTGTGTGCCCGTGTTCTCCCTCCCTTCCCTCTCTCCTCTCTGCTCGCTGGAGCATCTGCCCCTGTGATTCGGAGTCAGACAGATCTCACCTGAGAGATAAGAGCCCTTTCTGATAAAGGGTCCCTTTGGACCTCCATCCTCTCTGCATGTGGAAGCTGAGGGGGGCCGCCTGGGGGAGCAGAGAGTGTTGAAAGGAACAGGAAATCTTAAGAACTTAAGAGTCCTGATTTTTGCAGATCAGGACACTAAAAGGTGATGGGGCCGAGGTCCCACCGTGATTTCTGGCGAAAATGGAGCTGGAACGCAGCTGTTCTGATTACATATCAGTTGCTCCCTCTGTGCCTCTTCCAGAAACCAGGCTCCCTTGGGCATATTTGGAAAGTCCTTTGGGAGCTGTGCACGCTTCAGCAGCTGCGTTCCTGGTTGACTTCTGGGTCTGCAAGCAGAGCGCCTCTGATCAGGTAAGGTGGGTAAAAGCAGATGGAGGGAGACGGCAGAGCAGAGGGGTCTGGCTGTGGAAGGGAGAGGGCTTGGGGTCTGAGCAGGAAGAGAGGGAGGAAAAAAGAGGCTCTAGGAAGCCTGGCCAGCAGGACCAGAGGCTCTGCCCTGGGAAGGCTCTGGACACCCTTCTGCACCCTGCCGTGTCTGCAGAGGGGCTACGCTGGGACTACGAGTCCTGACCCCAGCCTGCAGAGACCTCGAGAGAGAGTTAGGGTCGGGTCAGAGCTCCGCGGGGCTCCCTCTAAAGCGTCAAGCCTCTCACAAACCAGGAGAGCCAGTACCTGCTTCTCCCCAAACCAGCACCCACCCCCTTCCCTGTCACCTCCTGGATGGGTGATTTAGGAAACAAGATGTTCAGAATCACTGAGCAGTGGGAGGAGATTGGAAACCAAGTGAGAGCTGTCAAGGCTGATCAATCTTCCTGCAGAGGTGGGGTGGGAGGGGGAGAACTGACCGGCGGTGGAGAGAAATAGACAGGGGGAGAGGAAGGTGCTCACATCCATACGGCCATCTGTGCCCTTCTGGCACCCTGTGCAACGGGGTAAGGGTCTAGGAGGGCCAATGCCTAGGGACTTTAAAATTTACAGACAATTATGAGGATGCTAGGAAACAGACACATATGCAAACACAAACGAGCCTTCTAAAACATTGCTAAGACATACTGATTCAGTTGACATAAAACATGCCCCACGGAAACATGTGTCAAATAATGTGCACATACATATCTGGGGAGGCAGGACTAGCTGCAAGGCCTTCCCCAGGTCTCTCCAAGGAAGCAGATAGTCAACAGCTCCTACACAACGTCCCCCATGGTGTGAGTGGCTCAAGGATGAGGATGGAGAGGTTGTAAGAAAGGGGGGCAAAGGGATGGAGCTACAATTAGCAATTGGAATGAAAAGAGGGGATCAGGGACTAAGGTCACGTAGCGGGGAAAAGTGCACGAGGCCTCTGCCACAATTCAGACCTCCGGACCTGTGCAGGCCGAGGTGACCGTGTGTACACGTGGAACCCCATGTGACTCATGTTTCTTCAGAATCACAGGATGTTTGAGTTGAAAAGGACCTTGGAGGGTTTTTAGCACAAACTACCATCCAGGCGGCCAGAAATCCAGCTCCAGAGCCCGGCTTACCTGGCTCCCGGGAATTTAGACACCGAAGCAGAACACCATCCTGGCTGAGCCCCTGGGTGGAGCTTGTGACGTGTGTGTGTGTGTGTGTGTGTGTGTGTGTGTGTGTGTGTGAGTGTGTGTGTGTGTGCGCACCCGCTGACCTATCATCTGCTGCCGTGCAGGCTTTATGAGCTGGCACACAAGGGCTTGCGAACCCAGTGACTGGAACAAACTCCAAGCTGAGTGAGAGGCGGCTTTGACCTCATTGCCCCGGCCTGGCTCCATCCTTGCAGCCTCTTGGCCTGCCCAGCCAGCCCTGCACTTGACAGCCCAGCTAAGGAGAGACCCCGCAAGAGGACGCAGGGAGCAGGGATGGGGTGACACAGTAAGCCGGACAGGGAAACAAACACAGGGGCGGAGGGCAAGAGAAAGAAACCCAGGGTTCCACAGAGAGACCACTCAAGAGTCATGGCCACAGACACACACACACCCCAGAGCATACACCACATGCACACACACGCACACACACCCCACAGTCTCCATCACAGAGACCAAGGGAACAGATACAATTGCAGAGAGACAGAAGCAGTGAGAGAGGAAAACCAGAGGGAAACACAGAAATACATGGAGCAAACACAGAGGGACAAAACCAGAAAAAAATTATATGCAAACACTTTTGGGCCCTAAATCAGTTGTTCTCAAGGGAGAGTACTTTGCTCCCTGGGGGACCTCAGGCAATGCCTAAAGCCACTTTTGATGGTCACAGCTGAGCGGTGGGGCAGGGGTGCTGCTGTCACCCGTGAGTGGCGGCTAAACATCCTCCAAATGTGCAGGACCGCCCCCTGCTACAGAATTACTTGTTCCAAAATATCAGTCTGGGGACTTCCCTGGCGGTCCAGTGGGTAAGACTCCGCGTTCCCAATGCAGGGGGCCCGGGTTCGATCCCTGGTCGGGGAACTAGATCCCGCGTGCCGCGACAAAGATCCCATGTGCCACAAGTGAGACCTGGCACAGCCAGATAAACAAACGAACAAATAAATAGATATTAAAAACAAACAAGCAATATCAGCTGTGCCAGGTGGAGGGACCATGCCCCCAAGAGAGAACTCAGCCTCCGCAGCTCCGGGGCTCCCAGTCGGGGCTGGGCCGCAGCCCTCCACACCTATTTTGAGTCTGTTTTCGATTTCCCATCTGCCCTGGTGACCCTGCAAAGGTAGCACCAGGTGGAGAGAGGTGAGAAAGGAAAGGAAAGTTGGCAGTGGCTGCCGGGTCCTCCTGGAGGTCCCCTCCCCGCCATGACTAATACCTCAGTGCCTTATCCTGAATGGGGGTCTTTGCCTGGAGCCCAGCAGGACAGAGAAGGTGGGTGGGTCGGCAGGCAGACACACGCTGGCTTAATGGGCACAAAGGTCCTGGGTTCAAGGTTTCGGTTCCAGCGTCTTCCTCCTACCCAGCCCGAACCCACTGACCCCTGGGTGGGTGGGGAAAGCAGCTAATCATCGGCACTGTTTGCTCAGGCTCTGTGGCCTGGGCTTAGGCCCAACAGCAGGAACAGAAGTGCTGCTGTCTCTTTAGATTTGAGGGTGGCCCTCCTCCGCCCGCCCACAGAGACACCCCACCCCTGCACCTAAGCTTCCCTTCCCCCCTCCACACAATGCACCGGTGCACACACAGGCACAGACCACACAGACACACACACACACACACACACAGACACACACACACACAGACACACACACACACACAGACACACACACACACACACACCCCTTGCTGTACCCTCCAGCTCTCTGAATCAGAGACGGGTAGGAAAAAACAGGCTCTGAAGCCTGCGAGTGACCCACACATACCTGTCACCCTGCAGGCCCAGGCCATCGGGTTCCTGGCTCGCGCGTGGGCTGGGCAGAAGCCAGGGCCTCCGTTCCTTTCCAGGGGGAAGGGGAATCTTCTTAGGGCTCCCAGCTTGCTCTCATCAGAGTCCTGTGCTGTGGGACCGGGATGGGCCGTGCTTCCTGTCATCACTCTTCAGTGTGACTGTGCAGGTCCCTTCTTTCTGGAACGCTCTTTGCCAGTTGCAATGAGGGAATGTGGTAGGGCAGAAAGACGGGGGTTTTGGCATCAGGGGAGTGGGCTGAATCTGGCCTTTGCTACAATGGGCTCTATGACCTTGGGTGATTTCCTTTACCACTTTGAGCTTTGTTGTTTTTTCTTCCATTGGTAAAACGCTGATAATAATACCTGCCTCACAGGTTCAATGTGAGTTGACGTGGGAAGACTTAGTTAAGGGTCCGGCAGGCAGTAGTGGGCGAGTAAATGCTGTCTCCACTGGAGGTTGCCAGAGAAAACATTTACAGTATTTGGGGCATATTTATACTAAAAAGTTCTTTGTTGTTTATCTGAAATTCAAATTGAACTGATTGTCCTGTATGTTACTTGGCAGCCCACCCCTGATGTGTCGTGTTGGGGACCGTGTCTAGAATTCCGGACTAACGGTCCGCGAACTCTGTCCAGGAGGCCACATCCTGCCCACAGCGTCATTTTTTGCCCTGGTTCGTGAGCTCAGAATGGATTTTACGTCTTTTAAGGGCTATACAAACAAAGAGGAATGTGTGTCAGATTCCGTATGCCTGTATGCAGCTTGCAAGGCCTAGAATATTTACTGTCTGGCCCTTTACAGGACCAGTTGGTGAGGGGAGTGAGAGTTTTCAGTATTTATGTCCCTATTCTGGGCCAGGCGAGAGATTAAGCAAAGCTACGTCTCCAGGACGGGAGGCCCAAGAGACCCTGTGGGGAAGGTGTGTTCACTGGGGACCGCGGGCCCCTCAAACCCACTGCCCTGCCTGATCCCTCCCTCTCCTCCCTCACTGACTCGAGTCTCTCAGGCTAGACTGACCTGTCCAGGCCTATCTATAAAAGGTCACTGGGTGTCCCAAAGTCCAAGGAGGCCTCTCCATTCTCTCAGAAGGCCTCCGCTCCCTGCACTGGCTGGGGGCAGGGGGAGTGACCCAGGTGGAGAGGGAGTTTACCCAGGCCCCTGACAGCAGGCAGACCTGCTGGCCTGTCTCTTTAAATCTCAGGTAATTTGGGAGGAGTGAGGGAGTGTCTGCTACTCCCAGGAGGAGCTCCTGCCGGAGAAGCCCCAGTGGCGGGAGTCCCAGCTCTGCCAAGTGTAACAAACTCGGAGGCCTCTGTGTCCGGCTGGTGCACCTGGGAGACCCTAGACGGGACCTCTAGGGGAGAGGGCGGGCCGGCCCTAGGGGCTGCTAATGTGGCCCCAGGGCTGAGTCTAGGCGGGGTCTGGCCTTGGCCCCAGGCCCCGCAAGGAGCCGGCCCTACACTCCATGGGGTTGCCGCTGCCCGGGGAGAAGGGGCACATTCTCTGCCTGTGGAGAAAGTTCCGTAGGTGGTTCCAGAGACAGGAGTCATGGGCTCGGAGGCGAGATGATGAGTACCTGCTGCAGCAGAAGAGGTGAGCCTCAAGCTGCTCCCCCTGCACCCCAGGCTTGCCCCCCACCCCCTCCCCCTCCTCCCTCTGCTCCCCTCCCCTCTCCCCCCCCCGCCCCGCGCCCCGGCCCCAAGCCTTTTTCGGCACCTCTGTCTGGGCAGACTTCCTCCAGGCCTGACTCCTTGGGAGCATTTTGTCTCAGGGGTCTTGGCCTGTGGGGCTAGCGCCCCAGGACGCCAGGTGGAAGGGGAGGGGGCTGGCATGGGTGACACAGGTGTTTGCTATCTTTGAGATCCAATCAATGAGGGAAGCCTCTTGTGAGTACTTCCCGGAAGGCCAGGCACCTTGCTGGGCCTGGGAAGGCTTATGGCATCATAGACCTGCAGCCTGGAGGTGCTTTATATCTCTACCCCCTGGCCCTAGAACAGTCTCTTGGACAGAAACACATAGCACATATATGTACACATGTGGGAATGAATGAGTGAACGAATGGAGCAGAGAGGGAACTGCAGGCACTAGTAACCACAAAAGCAGACAGAATTTGCTAATCATTCCTGTGCATTTATTGCATCAGCCATTGACCCAGGCCCTTCTCTGGGTCAGACTCTTGGGGCAGATAGAGGGGGGTTGGTATGGAGACAACAAAGCTGGGACCCAGCCCTAAAATGTATTACCCTCTGCTAGAGGGAGAGGGGCATGGGTAACGGGCCCAAATTCCAGATGTGCTTAGAACTCACTGTCAAATGCAGGTTGAGGAATTTGAGAGGCTCTAGAGTTTGAGCCCGAAGTCAATCTCACTTGTTGCTTCCAGCCCCTGGAAACTGCCTTAAACTCGTCTGATACTCCTCCCACCTCCATGGCAGCTTAGAGTTGGGAACCGGAGAGGCGGGGCAGGGAGAAAGCTTGAGGCCACGCCAGTGTGTGGTTTCTTCTGCAGAGCCTCTGTGATCTCCCCACCCAGGGGCTGGCAGGCTAGAAGGAAGTCCTCCTCTTGGGACTTTCCTGGGCCCCTAAGAAGGCAGATATTATGTCTATTCAAAGGGGAAGGTCCAAAGTGTTTGCGTCTGAGGGTCCTTCTCCATCTCCAAGCGCAGGGGTCTGCCTGAGCTGACGGGGAGGCTGGGGGCTGTCTGGAGGCCCTGCGGTTTTCCTTCTTTTGCTCAAGGATTCAGGGTTGGAGACGTGCTCCTTTTTTGAGTTTTGGCTTCCCAGCTCTCACACCAGCTGCCCACCTCTCTCCCCCCAGGCCTGGGAGAGTGGGGGCTGAGCACATGTTTGGCCGATGACATCTTGAGGCAACAGTATGGTATTGTTGTCGGAGACCGGGCCATCACTGGTTCCATTCATCTCTTTCCCACTCTCGGGACCCTGGGGCCTGGGGGAGCCAGGCGGGAGCCCAGAAAGGCCTGGGGGCTTGGAAGTGGTGGCAGAGGCTCCCTGTGTGCCTATGTGTGGCAAAGACAGAGTGAAGGACCCGGGCTGGAGCCCGCGGCTGCTTTCCCTTGTCTTTTCTGCCCCTGTTCCTTAGGAACGTCTGGTGGGCTTTCCTCTGGCAGGCCTGGGCTAGGAAGGCCTGATGTCACCACTTGGAGGGATTCTCCCCCCTTCCTGATCTCCCCTGTCTGATTCCACAGTTTTTTGACCCCCTTCTTCCGGGACACCAGGATCCTGGGATATTGATTCCCCTCTGGGTGGATACTCCCCAGAAGGACCTGAAAGTGCCGGGAAGGGGAGTGTCCAAGGCTGTGCCATCACCCAGCTTAAGGAAAGATTTGTGGGCAGCTAGACACACATGAGCTGACCATGTGAGTGAGGAGAGCATGGCCAGGTGAGAAGGGCCTGTTACCATCCCCCCACCCCCTGGGAATGAGGCAGACCCAGAGTGAGCAGAGGGGGGCCCTGGGTGGGGTTGGGGGTGGAGCACGGTCTAGCGAGAAGGGAGCCATTCAGGTCTCTCCAGGAATACGGGGAACCCAGCATTCCTCTTCCTCTGGTAGACTCTTCTTGGGTCTTTGTCGCCGCTCCCTCTGCTTAAATGGATATTGTTGGGATCCAAGTTGAACCGTCACTTTCTCTCATTTCCTCTGCATCATCTCTCTCAGCTTTGCATCGTCTTATTCCCTGAGACGCAATGTACTAGACATGGAGTGTAAAACTCTCAGCTAGGTTTGCAGAAATGAACATGACACATTCTCTGCCCTCAAGAAGCTCGCGTTCTCACGGGCAAAATGCACCAGTAGGTATCGACTTGGGTTAAAAGTGAGCTTAGCGAGTGTTCTAAGAAGGCTGTGAACGAGCATCATGGGGCCCTTGAGGAGGGCAGTGCAGGCTCTGATTTTGGTTGGTGTGGGGTGTGCTGAGCAGCTTGCAGGGTCTGTCTGCCTAACCTGACCCTCCCCCGACCCCCTCGCTGGCATGGTCGCCCTCCCACTAGTTGGCAAAAGGCAGGGAACACTGGGGGTTCTTTTCTGTTTAGATAGATCCCTGTATTAATATCTGTGAACTGGCGTGTCTGTCAAAAGTAAGTGCTGGGACCCTGCAGCACATTAGGACTCTCTGCCTCAGCAACGACCCCCGCAGGAGCGTGCATCTACCACGTGCAGGATGCGGTTTTGGCAACTAGAGAGGCGGCCGAATCTGGAATTAGCCACTTTTCGGAGCTTTGGCTTCTTCATCCCATCGCCCAGAACCTGAGCTGGAGGGAGGTCGCCCCAAGTGGCCAGGGCACGCCTCCTCCCCACTCAGGGCTGCTCCTGGCGTCACCTGTGGTCACTGCACCAGCTGCTCTCCCCAACCTCCCCCCCACCGCCAGAAAAATTGGGAAGAGCCATAAAACTAGAAGAACCACATAATTGAGCGGTGCGAGCCTGAGGCTAGGTTCTTGGCCAAGCATTCTGCCTTAAACTCTGTCTGATCTTCTGGCAAGGCTTTGGCTTGGCTGCCTCGGTTTCCTTTGCGGAAAAATGAGAGAATGATTCAGCCTGTGTCACGGGGCTGTAAAGGGCAAACGTGGTAATACGTGAGATGCTGCTTTGGAAGCTAAAAAGCACGTTTAACCCATGGGACTGTTGTGATTAAAAAGGACGTAAGGAAAGTCAAAAGGCAAGTCCCAGTGATGGCAGGAGTTAGAGGGGCTGTGAGCTTCCTCCTATCAGAGCTGGATCCACCCAGGGAACCAGACTCAGGGCTTCTAGATGGTGTGGCCCTCCCCTGCCCAGTTGGCACGCTCCTCCGGGAGGGGCTCCTGGAGAAACCAGTGGGACCCACACATGTGGATCCAGTCCCCTGTACCTCCTCTGACCCCTCTTCAGATCCTGATTAACACAGAGAATAGGGACAGAGAAATGGCCATTGGGAGTCCCAGCGCTGCCTCTGACTTGTTTGGACAAATCACCTCGGGACTTCAGGCTTCTTTCTCCATCTATTACATGAACAGAGTAGACTAGGTTTCTAGAGACTTTCTAGCTCTAAAATTCAGATTTGAATTCTTCTCTAGACACTCTTGATCCTGCCTTGTTTCCCAGCAACCAAATATAAAACTTCATTCGTGCATACGGCACCCACATGTGCAGGTCCACACGTGAGTGCACACACAGACGTGTACGTATCCACAAGAATGGAGGCAGAGAAGACGGGCTGAGGGGACAGGGAGAGAAGGCGAGTGACAGATCCTTGGGGCCCAGAGGGAGCCCTGAGGGAAGATCGATGATTTATTTACGCTATAGAAAGTGTGCTATAGCAGCATTTCTACCAGTCCGTTATTGAACCATACCGTTCAATTTTATAATTGTCAAGCAAAATAAGACATTCTAAATTCCAGAAACACCTTTCATATCGTTATAATTTCAGATCTGGTCTCTAATTTCTTTTATTAAGTCTTTTATTAAATACTTAATCAGTGGGTGCTTGAAAGGCTTCACCTTTTTTTTCTTAGTTGAGTATTTAATGATTTGTAAGAAAACACACAGAGGGAATTTCTTACTCTATTTAATGTGAAAAATCACTTTCCTAAAAAGATTATGAATAATTATACCTCAAGGTCAGGGTTTCTTTACCTTGGCACTTTTGACATGTTGGGCAGACAATTCTGTTACGGGAGGCTGCCTTGTGTAAGAAGCTTAGCACCATCCCTGCCCTCTGCCCGCTAGATGCCAGTAGCACCCCTTCCTGCAGTCATGACAACCAAAAATGTCTCCAGACCTTGCCAAATTCCTTGGGAGGCGGCAGGGGATCACCGCTGGTTAAGGACCACTGCTCTAAATCACTGTTTGTAAGTAAGAGATTCTGGTAGTAATGTTAAGTATTCTACTAAATAAAGTGAAACTCTCCCCTGGGAGGGAGTGAGTATAATTTAACCATTAAAATCAGAAGACATTTTGGCAATATCGTCTCTTCTTCCTGCCGTAGGGAGGTGTCTGGTGAAGATGTGTAGATTTTGCTCCAGATCTAAACGTCTGTGCTGGATTGCTTTGGAAGAAACTAATTTCCCAGGCACAAGAATCTTTGGATGGGTCTGATCTTGTACCTTTTTTATGGGGCACAAGGGTAGGCAGGTGGTTGGAGGGGGGCGGGATCTGCCTTATTGCCAAGAATGCGAGCAAGGGCTTTCTCGGCTGCCCCCTTGTGGCCCTGTGATGCTATTGCAAATCATGCCTCCGCCTGCTTCCCTGGGAACCATTCAGACACTGCCCTCCGTTTTTGCTGGATTCTGGAGTCTGCCACCCAAAGAAGGCCAGGTCTCCATAAACCTGATTGGGGCTTCCAGATAAAATACAAGACAGAGTTGAATTTGAATTTCAGATAACAAATAAGTTGTTAGTATAAGTGTGTCCCACATATTGCATGAGACATACTTATATTAAAAACTTATTTTCTGTGTATCTAAAATTCACCTCTAACTGAGCATCCTCATGTTTTTATTTGGTAAATCTGGCAAGCCCCATTCAAACAGTAGCTCCCTGCCCTTCCCAGGCCAGAAGGGCAGTCATCAGAGGCCAGAAACAGAACACATATGAACTGGAGGTTTGTGAGAGACATTAATGGGCATCAGAGATGTGTCAGAACCAAGAGGGACATCTTTGGGGCTGCCACTGACTAGCCTCCCCCCCTCATGTCTTAGGAAGCAGGGAGGAGACTCTGCACTTGGGTCAGAAGCCCCCTTAGACTTATTTCTAGCTTTGCCATTAAACTTTAGTCAAAATGGGGCACAAAACTAGAAGCTGATTGGAGGGGGGCAGAGAAAGTTTACAAAGATGAGAAAGTGGCTGATCTCTGACCTCAAGGGTCCCTAGTGTAGAGGAAGAGACAGATGCTAATCACAGAACACAGTGAAAATGCTAAAATGAAAGTAAGGCCAGAGGAGAGGGTGGAAAACTTCCTGCTGTGTGTGTGTGTGTGTGTGTGTGTGTGTGTGTGTGTGTGTGTGTGTGTGTGTGTGTGTGTGTTGGGGAATACTGCTTGCTTTACAACATCTATAAAGGAGGGCTTTGGATAAATTGTTGGGAAAGGTAGTGGTGATGGTGGAGGGGGTGGGGGGTGGTGGAAGGTGTAACAAACTTGTTTTGCAGCTGTGTGCGCATACCAAGCATACTATTTTTTACTTAGATTATACGTTTGCCTAAGATTGGCTTAGGGGGTGGCCTGATGGAGATAATAAGGAAGGGCAGTAAAGCCAAACCACCTTCTGGCATTGCTACAATTCACTCCTTCTACAGATGGTGGCAGTGAGTGTCTGCCATACGCTGGGCATATTCCCAGGCCTCGCGAGCACAGAATAGAGAGCGAATAGGGCGGGGTGGGGGAATAGAGTCCAGGTGGAAGGAGAGTTGAGTTATAGCCCAGGAATGGGGAGGATGGTGTGCCCTGGGGTGGTGAGGCTGAAATGCTGGGTGTAGGGCCAACGAGAGGAAGAGAGCATGGAAAAGGAGTTGCACAAAGGCTGTAGAGGATTTTTGAGTTTCTTCTCCTGGGTGTTTAAGGACCCATCAGACTTTTGTGAACTGTGGTTGCATTTGCCGTTTAGAGAGAGTATCTTGGCAGCCTCCAGAAGAATGGATTGGGGTAAATAGGGTGTAGGGAAAGAGAATATTTTGCTAATCCTGGCCTAGAGAATGAGGACGTGGATTAATGAACATAAGCAGGAATGAGGGGGCAGGGGCTGAACGGAGAGAGATGTTGAACTGACAGGTGGCCGCCTCCGTGGCCTGATGCGGGGAGCTGGTGCCAGCATTCAGGGAGATGCACGTGTCGTGCTCTTTCCTCCTGTCCTGAGCACCCACTCACCCCCAGCTCCTGGAGTCGATTTCCTGCTACTATGGGTTCTTCGGTGTATGAGCTCCTGTTCACATAACTGGCCATCTATGGATAAATAGTGTTATTTCATTCACTCCCGTAGAAAGACCAAGTGGTTCTGGGCCAGGAGAGAAAATTAAATAAAAGGGACCCCATGTATCTTAGTTGGGGTAAGTTTTGCTATTACAAAAGGTTTTTTAGTTCCTTGTAGGTGTAAAACTGGAAAGCCAAAGAAGATGATTCTTTGCCTAAAACAAGTGAGAAGCAGATAGGAAGTAGGGAGAGACTATAATCTGATGTAGGGGCCAGAAGGAAAAAAAGGACCCACGGTTGCTTTTTGATTGACCCCCAAATATGCTGTTGTAGGAAGGAAAGTGGCAGAATGAAAGGGCTTTGCTGAGGTCTAAAAAGGGGAGCGTGACACAACAGGAGGAAAAGCTGCCAGCCTCCACATGTCGGCCTCCTCCACAAATATGAGGAAGGAATTCTTGTACCCTTAGCCCATGAAAACAAAGCTTATCTTGGAGAGTAATCTCAAGACTTTGAGTGAAGCTAAAACAGGGTTCCTCCAGAGGTCAGTAGGTCAGGAGGTGAATGAGCATTTTAACTGAAACTCCTCCCTCTATACCCCAGGTGCACAGATCACACACACACACACACCCTGGTCACAGCACCCAGGGGAAAGGAAAGCAGTTCCTGACATTCTCCCACACAAGCTAACAGGGGAAAAAGTTGCTTTGGGTTAACTAAGGGGTCAGAGAAAGAGAGATCAGGCAGCGCTTTCCCCCCCACAACGGCCCCACCTCTCTGGATGAAGACCTTTGGAATTCGTTGCCACTGAGGGGTATGGTAGACCTTGCTCCACAAGCGGACGTGCTCCCCTCCCTTGTAGGATCTGGGAGTCTCCTCTCCTCACAGCTGCCAAAGAGAACGATGTCCAGGCTCTCAGCAAGCTGCTCAAGTATGAAGCCTGCGATGTCCACCAGAAAGGTAAGGAGCATCTGCTCCCGGGTCAGCCCTGTGCACATGGCTCCCCCTCCCCCAGCCTCCTGCCAGTATAGCCCCAGGACCTTCTGCTGTGGGCCCCCAAATCTCTCCGGTCCCCATTCCCCTGCTCCAGCAAAGCCACGTGACTCTTTCTGTCGATGTCAGGAGCCCTGGGGGAGACGGCACTGCACGTGGCGGCCCTCTATGACAACCTGGAGGCCGCCATCGCACTGATGGAGGCTGTCCCGGAGCTGGTCAACGAGCCCATTACCTCTGAGCTGTATGAAGGTGAGAGGCCAAGGGGCTCGGGATGGAGGGAGGAGCGACCAGCTCAATGTTTCAGGTCAGTCTTGGTGGCGGATAATTTGGGGAAACCAAGAGGGAATGCGAGCCCCCCTCCCCTTTATCCCCCTCTTCATGTCCCTTCTTCCTCAGCATCCTCAGTGCAGCTCATTCGAGCACCAACCCCTGACATGGAAAGGCCTAGAGTGGGAAGAGGCAGGCAGCAGCTGGATCCCCTGGGAACCCTGCCAGGCCCAGCAAACCCCCGCCCCATCCTCCCCGCGAAAGGCTGCCCTGGTGAAGAGGACCCTGTGGAGATACGGGAGGGACCCGCTGCAGGATCCTGGTGACAGACCCCATGACAAGAGCTCTCTTGTCCAGGTCAGACGGCACTGCACATGGCCATCATGAACCAGAACGTGAACTTGGTGAAAGCCCTGCTCGCCCACGGGGCCAACGTGTCTGCAAGAGTTACAGGCTCCAATTTCTGCCCCGGTCCTCACAATCTCATCTCCTTTGGTGAGAGCCAGGGCCAGGGCTGGGAGGATGGGGAGGGGCCAAGAGCAGAGGGAGGGCAGGCGGAGGAGGCTCCACGCCTGGGGAAGCTGGGAGGGGTCCGCCCTCCGCACCGTCCCGCCGCTGCCAAGTGTCCCCAGGCCCAGAGCTGAGAGGTGGGGAGGGAGAGGCAGTGCCCTGGAGAGACTGCCCATCCCAGCCTGCACTCTCAAGCCGCGGGCCCTCCGCGTCCCCAGGGGAGTACCCTTTGGCCTTTGCGGCGTGCGTGGGCAGCGAGGAGATCGTGAGGCTGCTCATTGAGCACGGCGCTGACGTCCGGGCCCAGGACTCCCTGGGTGAGAGCCGGGCTGGAGGGGGAGCTGGGTTGCTCAGGAGGGGCCGGGACAGCCCTCAGGTCCACCCGGGGTGGGGGGGGGGGTCATGGGGAGCATCAGGGACTCTAGTCCCCGTGGCCACGTGACAGCCCGCGTCCTCCCCCAGGAAACACCGTGCTGCACATCCTCGTTCTCCAGCCCAACAAAACCTTTGCCTGCCAGATGTACAACCTGCTGCTGTCCTACGACGGGCGTGGGGACCACCTGCAGTCCCTGGACCTCGTGCCCAATCACCAGGGCCTCACCCCCTTCAAGCTGGCTGGAGTGGAGGGCAACACCACGGTGAGGGACCCTCCCCCAATTCCAGTGTGTCCTTCTCCTGACCTTCATCTTACGTTTCTGGCCCTTTGAGGAAATAGATGTCACCAGCTATCCCCGATGCTGAGGTCCCGTTTTCAGCTTCAATTGGAATTTCTCTTGCAGCCCCTGTCTCTCTTTCTTGCCCACTTTCTCTCCCTTGAGTTGTTGGGGACTTACAGGGTCTAGATCCCACCCTGGAGTGGTTTGAAATGCCCACGTCCTCCTGTCCTTTCAGCCCACAGGCAGCAGCCCTGCATCCCCTCACCTCCCGTTTCCCAGCTCTAGAGGGAGTTACGGGGGAAGAGGATGAACTTGGAGGCTGGCATGAAGATGGGGTCTTTTGCTTGCAAGGCTGTGGCCCCTGAGTGAACAGCGAGCACCCTTTCGGGGGTGCTGTGCTGTGGGCAAGCTTCCCGGCCACACCCTGCGCAGGCCCCTCTGCTTGCTCCGCCTCACTCACCTGCCCTCCACCCCCAACCTTAGATGTTCCAAAACCTGATGCAAAAACGGAAGCACATCCAGTGGACATACGGGCCGCTGACCTCCACGCTCTACGACCTCACGGAGATCGACGACTCGGGGGAGCAGCAGCAATCCCTGCTGGAGCTTATCGTCACCTCCAAGAAGCGGGAGGTACGCGATACGGGGAGGGGGCAGGAGGGGGTGTGGTCTTCAGGGGAGGGAGCAACGGGGGAGGGGAGTCAGGGTCTCTGAGCTGCTTGCTCTCTCCTTGTTCTGCTGCAGGCTCGCCAGATTCTGGACCAGACGCCAGTGAAGGAGCTGGTGAACCTCAAGTGGAAGAGATATGGGTGGCCATACTTCTGTATGCTGGCTGCCATATACCTGCTGTACATGGTCTGCTTTACCACGTGCTGTGTCTACCGCCCCCTCAATCCCAGGACCGACAACCAAACTGGCCCCCGGGACAACACCCTCCTACAGCAGAAGCTACTTCAGGTGACACCCTAGGAGCAGCAGAGCTTCAGGCGGGATCCAGCTCTCTGCCCTTTCTTAGACGTGTGTCACGTTCCCGTCTTACCACCCACATTTCTCCCTCACTTAAGTCTCAAATACATAGGCACAAATTCAAAATACATGCACACAGAAACACACCGATGCTCTAAGAGCAGTTTGAGCGCGCCAAACTTAACAGGTTAAAAAGAATCTGACTGGTTTGTGACCCTAGACAAGGGACGCTGACTTGTACCCAGGGGCAGGCAGGGAAGCCCCGAGTCCTCTGACCATGTCTCTCCCCTCAGGAGGCCTATGTGACCCCCGAGGATCACCTCCGACTGGTGGGGGAGCTGGTGTCCGTCTTCGGAGCTGTGATCATTCTTCTCATAGAGGTGTGGCGTGGTCGGGATCTGGGGGTGAGGCTGTCTGCCGCGGGGATCCAGCCCGAGCCTCAGTCTACAGGGCCTTTGTGTCTTCCTGGCCTCTCTCCAGATTCCAGACATCTTCCGCGTGGGGGTCACTCGCTTCTTTGGACAGACCATCCTTGGAGGACCGTTCCACGTCCTCTTGTAAGCCTCCTTCCTCTCACCCCCGTCCCTTTCCTCACCAAGGCTCCAGTTTTACCCCCTGGATCCCTGACCTCTGGAGAACCCCAGTTCCAGAGGCCCCTCTCTGATGTGTGTGTGACCCTGTGTGTCGAGCTTACGGAGGTTGGACCTGAGTGTGTGGGCACCACTGCCGTCACCCCCTTGCTCTCGGATCTCCAGGATCATCCCAGTCTCCCTCTCATCACCCCCTCCCTGCTCTCCCACCAGCATCACCTATGCCTGCATGGTGCTGGTGACCATGGTGATGAGGCTCACCAACACCAACGGGGAGGTGGTGCCCATGTCCTTCGCCCTGGTGCTGGGCTGGTGCAACGTCATGTACTTTGCGCGAGGATTCCAGATGCTGGGCCCCTTCACCGTCATGATCCAGAAGGTCTGTGCCGCCTCCCAAGCTTTCTAGATAAAGGTCCTAGAGCAGGGGCTGCAAACATTTCTGTAAAGGGCCAGATAACAGAGGTCTCAGGCTTGGAGAGCCACATACAGTCTGTCTGATTTTCTTCTCCTTTTTTTCTCTTCCTCCTTCAAAATTTTTTTCAATCCTTTAAACATGTAAAATTCTTGTTCAAGGGCCAACCGAAACTGACCAAGTAGATTTGGCCAGCAGGCGAGTTTGCCAACCCTATGCGAGAGGGGTGGAGCTGTTAAGACTTCTCAGGGTTAGACCTCTTAGAGGCTGAAAGGGGCATTTGCTCAAGGGATTGATGTGGAGCTGTCCTCCCTTCCTCCCCTCCGTCTAGATGATTTTTGGCGATCTGATGAGATTCTGCTGGCTGATGGCGGTGGTCATCCTGGGCTTTGCCTCAGGTACATCGTCTGAGATGGGGGCCCTGGGCTGGAGGAAACTAGACAGACAGCACAGAGTACCTCTGGATAAACTTGGCGGGGGTGGGGGTGGGGAAGGTGGGAAGGTAGGCAGAGGTAAGAGGAGGCCGTAGGATCTAAGGACTGGCTGTCCCTCGGGAGTGTTAGGGGGCGGTGGCTCTTGGGATCAGGAGGGTGAGCCACATGGAAACTAAGGGAGTGAAAGAACCCAAAGTGCAGAGTGAGGCAGGGCTGGGCTGGTGACTTTGGAGAGGAAGGAAAACAGCACTGAAATGGGCAGCATAGAGCTGGCTATGGTTTATTCACATGTAACTAACTCTCACCCCCTGGGGCGGAGCAGCCTTCTTTATCATCTTCCAGACAGAGGACCCGAACAAGCTGGGCCATTTCTACAGTTACCCCATGGCGCTGTTCAGCACCTTCGAGCTGTTCCTCACCATCATCGATGGCCCTGCCAACTACAGCGTGGACCTGCCCTTCATGTACAGCGTCACCTATGCTGCCTTCGCCGTCATCGCCGCTCTGCTCATGCTCAACCTCCTCATCGCTATGATGGGTGACACGCACTGGCGTGTAGCCCACGAGCGGGATGAGATCTGGAGGGCCCAGGTGAGCCCCCTGGTGGCGGGGAGCGTTCGTGCAAGTCATTCCCTTCCTGCCAAGGGCGGGGCCAAACTCAGAGGCCGGATATTTTGTCCCTACCATAGGTTTGGACGGTTAGCGCACAGTACAAAAGGTTATGCAAAGTGTACAGAACTGGATTAGCAATACAACTGAGCAGTACTGGAATAGCTGAAAAGAATTCCTCACAGTTTTCTCAAAAAGTCAAATCTGTCTTTTCTAGAATAATCAACAAGAAATGACGCTTAGTAGTGGCTACCAAAGCATTCAGTAAATTTTGTTACTGAATAAAAAAGCTGGAGTATCACATCTTTCTGGCAATATTTAAGTCTTCAAAATTTGACCCAGAAAAATTGGACCTGTTAAAAATAATGCCACACAAACTCCCTATATAGCAGAAACTATCTTCAGTCAGATAATTGTGATGGGGACAAAAGAACAAATTGGATCAAATCATCATTTAAAAATACAAAATAATTTATCTCAACAAAAATAATTTCAGCAAAGTAAATGGAAATCCCTCAAATTGGATGGCATCTAACTGTGTTGTGTAGAAAATGGAGTTAAAAAAAACCCTAATCTGGCTAAACAGGGTTTGCTGATGAAAATATTTTCTTCCCTGCGAATGTATTGATATGAGATTTCTCTGCAGGACGTCTGTGTTTCTAAGTGGCCTTCACATCTGTAGGGTCAAAATATTCTGTAGCCCTGCGGACCCTTTCTCTTTGCTCCGCCCTCCTTCCTGTCTCCTTGGGGCAAGGTCTCCCCACCTGCTGCAGGACCAGCCTGGCCTGGATGTCAGGTCACGGGTGAAGTGCTGTAGGGCTCAAGGCCCACCCACTGTCTCCCGCAGAAGAGGGCTGACAAAGCTGGCGCTGCCCTCCCCAGCTCAGGGGTGTTGTCACCTCTGGGAAACCATGAGTTTCCCAGATGTTGCTCAACTGTTGTCCCTCTGCCTGGCGTCCTCTCCTCTCCTGGTCCGCACCCAGCCTCTGATTTCATCCTCTTCTGTCCCCACACGCAGGTCGTGGCCACCACAGTGATGCTGGAAAAGAAGCTGCCTCGCTGCCTGTGGCCTCGCTCCGGGATCTGCGGGCTCAAGTTCGGGCTGGGGGACCGTTGGTTCCTGCGGTGAGTGACAGCGGGGACTGGCGCCCCTCTGCTCAACCTCCTGCCCCCACGGGTCCTGTGCAGGCCTGTGTGCTCCCTGGGCTTCAGGCCTCACTGGGAGAAGGGGGCCTGCTAGGTTCCTGGGCCCTGAAAGCATCCCCAGAGCTGCTGGACTCGGCTCTGTGCTGCTTCCCGAGGCCTGGCAGCCCCTGTGCCCACTCGGGCTGCGGACAAGGGAAAAGGGCACCAGCAGTAGGGTTGGGCGGGGCCAGGAGACGGGCTGGTCCAGGGTCAGCCTTTCCATCAATTCCTCCTTCCCCCCAGGGTGGAAGACAGACGGGATCTCAACCGGCAGCGTGTCCGGCGCTACGCGCAGGCCTTCTGCAACCCAGGCTCCGAAGATGACATGGAAGGACGGTGGCTGGGCGGCCCCTTCAGCCCCCACCTGTCCCTTCCTGCCCCCTCGGTGTCTCGAAGTACTTCCCGCAGCAGCATGAATTGGGGGAGGCTGCGGGAAGCGACCCGGAGGAGAGAGCGGAGGGGGATGGTGAACAGGGCTCTGGAGGACGGGGAGGGTTGGGAGTACCAGATCTGAGTGCCTCCGCCCACCTTGGTGCCCGGCAGCATCAAGAAAAGCCTAGACCTCTCATCGGCCAGGTCCAGAGAGTAGAACACAATAAAGGGAAACCAAGGAGCAGGCCCACGCCTCACGGTAAGCACAGGGCCCAGCGCGAAGAAGGACCCAGCTTCACCCACCCTGGCGGCTGCAATGTCTGAGCAAAGCACTTTAAGAAAGGCTTGCTGCCTCGGGCACCGGTCTCCACCCCGGTGTCACAGCTGAAGATGGCAGAGGAGGCTGGGGAAAGGTGTAATGAGGGGATGGGTACCGCCTCGGGGGGAAGACACCTCCTACCTTCCAATAAAGTCCTTCCTGCTCTCCTTGCGCATCCTTCTCTGCAGTGTGGTCTTCCCGGCCCTGCCTCTCTGCTCCAAGGCCTTCCCACCCCTTCCTTGCAGACCGAGGCCTCACCACACCTCCAACTTGCAAAATCCCTTCTTTCCCTTTAATGTGGGGGAGGGCAGTGGAGGGGCAGAGGACCAGGGAGTGAGGCGTCCCCAGGGTCGGGTTTAGTGTGGCGGGCAGGTGCCTCTCACAGAGGCCAGGGTGGAGACGGGCTCACATCTCCCATGTCCTCCTTGGACCTGCGTCCAGGACTGGGTCACGGGCACTGTCAGTCAGTTCATAGCTTTCTGCCGGGGGCTCAGACCTCCACGGAGCCCAGCGGCCTCAGGTGCTGCTTCAGGAGCTGGATGTGGTGCAGCAGCTTCTTCTGGTGGCCGGCCAGGGTGATGCCCAGGGTTGGCAGGTCTCTGTTGGGGAAGGAGTGGATTAAATCGGGGCCAGTATCTCCAAGATCCCAGGCGCGACCCCTGCCCTGGGGCCTGGGCTCCCCTCTCCCACCTCGCCCTGCTTACTCCAGGCTGAGCTGAGCCACGTCACTGAAGGTGTGGAGGCCGGACTGGGAGAAGCTGTCCTGGTAGCACTCCAGGCCGATGGCCGAGAGCCAGGCCTGAGGGGAGTGCAGAGAGGGAAAGTCCAGGGCCGCGGGGTTCAGAAGGGCCTGGGAGGGTCTGAGTGGGAGGGGCAGGCAGGTCAAGGTCCCCTCTTCATCCTAGTCCCCTTCCCCTCAGTTTTCTTTTTGGTTTGCCTCATCCCTCCCTGGCTTTCCCAGGCTTTAGCCCCAAGCTCCAGACCTGTCCCTGGGGCTCCCGCCGGAGTGCTCTGCTCCCTGCAGAGTGTCTGGCTTGCGGATCATCTTGTCAAACGCAGCCACCAGCTGGTCAAAGTGAGGTCGCTGGGTACGATCCTTCTGCCAAGTGTCCAGCATAAGCAGGTGTAATCCAGGTGGACAGCCTGGAGGCGGGGGCAGCCGGAACTCCTGCTCTATTGCATTTAGTACCTGGGGGTTAGAGGAAGCACGTGGTGCTTGGAGGCTATTGCTAGTGGAAAGGAATGTATTGTCAGGTAACCATGAGGTTAGAAAGGAACTTAAAAGATATGGAAAATGAGACCCACGAATGGACAGCTTAGAATATGTGAGTCTGTGAAGGCTGGAGGGACAGCAGTGGGGAATTGGCAGTGTCCAGGTCAAGAGCTCACCTCCTGGTCACGCATGTCCCAGTAGGGCCGCTCTCCGTAACTCATCACTTCCCACATCACTATCCCAAAACTCCAGACGTCACTGGATGTTGTATGTTTCCCGTGTGCAATGACCTCTGGGGCTGCCCAGCGAAGCATACAACTTGGGCCCTGAGGGGTGGGGTTGAAAGTAACAACAGCAATAATCAGAGCAGTGATCCTAGTTATTGATCAACTACTACGTGCTCAGATGTGCCTCAAGGGTTTTACATCAAGCCTCTCGTTTAATCCCATAACGACCCTGTGGCCTAGATGCCATTATCTCCATTTTGCAGAGGCAAATGCTGAGGCATCGAGAAGTACAAACCTGTGCAAAGTCACAGAGCTTGAGGGTGGCGTGTTCACAATTTGTACCCAGCGGCTCTGACACGAGTCAGCATTAGGGAAGGGCAGGAGGTGGTTCTAGGACTCCCACCCTCCCAGTCCCCTTTCTTCCCCAGTGTCCTCAGTCCCTGAAACCCCTCCATCACACAGGTGAGCTCTGCCCCTTCAGACACTAAGATACACCACCTGAGGCATCCACCGCCCCAGGTTCCAGCTCAGCCTCCGGCACCCCCTGAGGGATGCGGGGCCCCAAGGCTGTGCTCTCACCTGAGGACTGTGGCCAAGACGAGCCACTTTGCACACTAGGTGGCTGTTCACCAGCACGCTGTGGGCAGCGAGTGCGCGGTGGACGAAGGCGAAGCTGGACAGGTGGTGCATGGCGGCGGCCACGCCCCGCTGCATGGCCACCAGCTGCAGGCTGCTGAACTGGCCCTCCCGCTGCTGAGGGATGGGGGCAGAGGTCAGCCAAGGGGCGGGGGACCTCGGCACATCACGCAGAGACACTGGCGCCAAAAGGCAAAGGGACCTGGGGATCAGCGAACGGCCTGGGAGTGAAGGACGGAGACCCTGGAGGTGGGGCAGCAGGGAGCAAAGGCACAGACAGGGCTCTGTCTCCGGGACAGTTGAGAAGTGCCCACCTTCCCGGCCCGAGCCGACCCCCACACCTTGCCACCAGCCTGACTGACCCTCAGGAAGCTGTCCAGGGGGCCCAGCTCCATGAGCTCCGTCACCACCATGAGGGGCCGGCTCTTGGTGACCACGCCCTCCAGCCGCAGGATGTTGGGGTGCTGAAACTGGCCCAGCACCGCGGCCTGGCCTAGAAAGGCCGTCTGCAGGCTCTCGGCGCCTCCGCTCCACAGGGCCTGGATGGCCACGGCCTGCTCCCGCCGTCCCCGGGGCTGCAGGCGGCCCCGGCGCACCTCCCCGAAGGAGCCTGGGAGAGCAGGCGTACGCTGGGGGGGTCTCCAGGAAGGACTCAGTGTCCTGCCCTGTTTAGGAGGGACCCTGCTGGGACCCCTTGCGTGCCCTCCCTCTGCCTCTGCCATACCTGCTCCAATGACCTCCTCGATTTTCATGTATGTGGGATCGACCTCCCGGGCAAATTCTCGGATGGCCTGGCAGGGGTCCTCGTAGGTGGAGGGGTCGACGTAGTACTTCACCCCTAGTCCTGCAGGCACACGGGGTCCATTATGAGGAGGTGTGCAGGTGGGCGGCCCACGCACCCCAGGCACGCTCTCTCACTGCCGAAGATGGTGCCAAGGAGCTGCCCTCAACCCTGGGGGGCCCAGCCTTGCCTGGTGCCCTCCCGGCCCCCGGCCCCTCCCATCCCAGCCACACCCACACCTGGGCTGCTGTACTGCTGCAGCTGCTCCACGTAGCCAGTTCCACGCCGCTTCCTGGGGGACAAACCAGAGTCCTGCGGTCACACTCCCTCTCCCGTTTCCCCCCCAAGTCTGCCCACGAAGGCCAAGGTCCTGCCAGGGATCAGTGGCTGGAAGGAGCCGCGCCCCAAGGGCAGGGGCTGGGTGGTGGTGGTGGTGGACACTCGTGGGCGCTTTTGCAGGGAACCTAGGGGCCATCAGGGCTTGGGATCGTGCTTTGGAGAGTATGGTGCTGGGCCACGGCGGGGAGAGACTCACCTCTGGAAGACGAGAGCCAGCACGGTGATGGCCGCCAGCAGAAGGAAGGCCAGCGCCCCCAGGATGGACCCAACCACCAAGGAGAGTCTCTCGGGAAGCTGGGCGGACAGCTCACCTGGAGAACCAGCCACCCAGAGCCACAGGTGTGGGAGATCTCACACGCCAGTGCAGGTCTCACACACCGCCCCGCAAGCACCCACCTACCCGCACCCCCTCCCCCCACAGACCCGAAGGTCGGTGGACAGCCACTCTCCCGGTCTGGAGGATTTGGGGTGAAGGTTCGAGGCCTGGATGGTTCCTAGACCCCTCCTCACGATCCCTTGGGCCGCCCCCGCCCCGTCCAGGCCTCCTCTCACCTTGAGGCAGCGTCTGGAAGTAGACCTTGCCCCCGTACGGGCCGTGGCCTGCGGCTGTCCGTGCCCGCACCTGGAAGCCATAGATGTGGCCGGGGCTCAGCTGGGTCACGGTGGCCATGTTGGTCTCGCTGGTCAGGGTGAAGGAGTGGGATTCATCTTCTGCCTGGGGGTGACAGCCGCTCACTCCCTGCCAGCTGCGAGGGCCCCTCGCCCCCTGCTCCCGCCCCCGCTCCTCACACCCCGCTGCGGCAGGGCCCCGAGGCACGTCTCCTGTCTCCCCACCCCTAGCCCCACTGCGGAGCACTTGCGGCTCCCAGCATCCCCGCCGGGCGCCCCTCTGCTCCCCACCTGGTCATAGTAGCGGAGCTGATAATCCAGGATGTCCCCGTTGGCCTGGTCGGGCTGTGGCCAGGACACGGTGATGCTGCTCGAGGCCCGGCTCACCTGGTGCACAGCAGGGACTGCGGAGGGAACTGGAGTGCGGGGTTAGCGGCGGTGCCCAGGGGCGGGAGAGCGGGAGTGGGCTCTAAGGCGGTGACTGGCAGCTTAGGGGAGGGCAAGGCTCACCTGCGTGGCTGGTGCTGACATTGACGGCTGCAGCCTGGGGAGGGTCGGGGCTGAGCTCCGACACCCCATTGACGGCCTGCACCTCCAAGATGTAGGGCACGTGTGCCCGGAGCCCCCCAACGAGCACGCGGCTCTCAGTCAGGCCCCTCTGGCGGGGATCGAAATGCACCTCATCCCTGCAGCGGCGACAAGGGCCCTTGCCTCCCGCTCCACACTCCTTGCACACGACGTTGAAGAGCAGGTCCCCGCGTCCCCCCAGCTCCTGGGGCAGGCGCCAGTGCAGCATGAGCGCAGAGCCCTGCACCTCAAACCACAGCTCCTGAGGGGCCGACGGGGGCGCTGGGGAGGGCGTGTGCAGGGCAGGGAAGCGCCGCGAAGGCGGGAGTCGTGGGGCGGGGGTGATTGGGGAAGGAAGGAGGCAGGGGAGGGAGGATGGCCCAGAGGAAGGAGACAGAAAGCAGGGGAAAGCGGAGAAGGCAGGTGGGGCGAGAGAGGAAGGAGGTGGGCCAGGTGGAGATGGGGTCAGGGGAAAGAGGCAGGGAAGGAAAGCAAGGACACAGGAGAAAGAAGTCAGTGCAAATGCAAATCAGCTGCACCTGTTGCCCTCCAGGCTCTCCCTCCCCTGGTCCCACTCCCATCCCACGCCCATCCCTGGGGCCGGGGCAGGGGCGGGGGCGGGGGCGGGGGGGGGGAACTCACCAGTGCAGGGGGCTTCTGGGGGGTCGGAGCTGGCCCGGTAGAAGCCCTCCAGGCAGGCACACACGGGGGCCGCAGGGTCAGGGGCGAGGCTGCGGGCAGGGCACGGTGAGCAGGGGGCATTCCCAGCCGAGGCTTTGTAGGACCCCCTGGGGCAGGCTGAGGGGCAGAGGAGGGTAGAGGCCTCAGGCCCACCCCGTCCATCCCCTCCTGAGCCCCCCACACCTGCACACAGCCAGCCTTCTGAGATCCATCTCCTCCTCACCCCTCTCTCCCCTCTTTCCCTCCCTCAGCCAGAGATTACTTCTGCCATTTTGCCGGGGCAGAATTACACTTCCATTGATGGAAAAAGTGAGGTGTGGTAGGGGCTACAGCAGAGCAAGCACCACATGTAGCTGCCGGGCTCGACTGCCTAGCCTGCCTCTGCCGCAGGATCATTCTTTACAGCTGCATGCACGGCCTTCTACCTGCCTCCTGGTCACCTGGCCCTGGGGTGAACCATCCCCAGCTACATGGCAAATGCGGACAAAGGACCCCATCCCAAGACAGCCTAGGAGTTTAACTCCTTTCTTCTCCATCCATTCTCAGGCCTGCAGCCCTAGGATCCCCAGCAATCGCTGTGGAAGTTTCCAGAAGGTTCTAGAAGTTTCAGATGAGTGGCTGAGAGCAAGGTTGTGCGCTGTAAGAAATAAATCTGGAGAAAACAGGGGTCCTTTCACTAAAATAACTTATTCCTGACCTTCTGGGGACAAAATGAAGTGTGGGCTCGTTCAGGAGAGGATCCCAAAGGTGGGGGGCAAGTGCAAGGGAGCGGGGTCTCACCTTGGCAGGCCTTGTCTCCGCGAGCAGGCTCGTGCCCGGGCTGGCAGCGGCAGCTCCCAACGGCTACCATCCACTTGCCCTCCCCGTTACAGTGCAGCCTGGGAGGGCTGCCTCCTGCCTGGCCCCCTCCTCCATCCTCCTCGGGCTCTGCGTGCTCCACACAGGTGCCCACGGCCGCCACCAGGGAGGCCCCCCCGGCCCCACTGGCCTGCGTCTCAGGAAAGGTGGCGAAGGCGCGGAGCACGGAGGGGCAGGCGTAGGAGAAGAGCTTGACCGCCACGAGGGCCAGGCAGGCCCCGGTGTCCTGGAAGGCCACGTAGAAGCCGCGCTGGGTCAAGGGCCCGAAGCTCCGCTCCTTGACATTCAGCTGCAGCCCCGCCCGCTGCCCCGCCCCGCGCGGGCCCACCGCCCACGCTGAGGAGGCGGGGAAACTCTCATCCGCCGCGATCGTGTCCACCTTGGTCCAGCGTTTGAGGTGCCAGGAGGAGGTGCTGTCGGAGCTGTCGGGCTCCTCGGCCTGGCGGTAGTAAAGCGTGAAGGTCTCCCGGCAGGTGCCCCCCACCACGCCCAGGCTGGAGCAGGCCCGCACGGAGAAGTGCAGCCGGATGTGCGCCCTCTGCGCCCCTCGCCGCTCCACAAAGTGTGTCTGCAGCCAGTTGTCCTGCCCGGGGCCGGGAAGGGCCCTGGCCACGTGGCATGCCTCGAAGGTCCGAGTCAGGCGTCGCTGGTCATCCAGAACACTCACTTCGTCCCACTGCAGGGAGGACCACAGAGGGCATTAGCTGCTCGGGGCTGGAAAGGTGCAGGGAGGCGGGGGCATATCCCTCCGGGTGAAACTTAGCATTAATGACATGCAAAGCAGCTGAGGATACCCGGAAGTCCTGCTCCTCTGGAGGTCAGGCATCTTGTCCCATCCATCTCTAATCAGGGTTTCCTCCACAAACTCAACACGCTAGCGGGGGTGTGGGGGTGGGGGGGCGTTGGGTTCAGAATGAAAGCGTGACACTCACCCCACCTGGTGGGTAGGTGAGCCAGCCAATCTCAGATGTCTCTCCAGTGGTGTCCAGCAATACCTCTGCCCAGCGATAAGAAGGGGCACGCAGTTAGCAGGCCTTCAGCCAGCAGGTCTCACCCCACCCCATTCCCATTAGGAAAAAGAGAATTTCCCTCCCTGGTTCCTTGAATTGACTAACAGGATCACAGCTGCCCGTCGGGAGCCTTTCTCTGAAACCTTCCCCCTTCCTTTCCCCCTTTAGATGTCTTCACCCTTTCCTGCCTTTTCTGAATCTTTCCCACTTCCCATCAGTGCTGGCTCTCCCCTGGCAGGTGGGGGGTTCTCCCGTCTCCCCTCCCTCTTACCTTCCAGAGCCAGGACTGAGGACACCAGCACCAGGACCCACAGGCCACACACCATGCCCGCCACCCTGCTCCCTGACGGGGCAGCCCGCTCAGCGGCCATGAGGCATCTTCAGGGCTCCCACCATTGCTCTGGCCACCACCCTGCTCCCAGGTGGGGCTGCTGCTTCGTAAGACCGGGGTCTGCAGCCAAGCTGGCTTCCTAGGGAGACACAAAGGACCAGAGGAGGCCGGTGGGAGGGAACAGCATTGCTTCAGAGTTGGCCCTGGGTCTCCCCCTGTAGCTCGCAAAGTGCCCCAGCACCAACCATGGGTGAGGGCCAGCAGGAGACTGACTCTCTCCTGACCTGTGTCAGGTCCACCATCTTGGAGGACCATGTGCCCGGTCACCCACTACACTCCACAGGTGACCCATCTCTGAGCATCTGTTTCTCATGGCCCTCCCCTTTAGAGCACCGGGTAGTTCTGAGCCAGTCTTACCCCTTTGCTTCTGGAAGGAGCTATTCAAGTTCTTTCTCTTCATTTACTCTCCTCCCTTCCTCCTACGGCCACCCTGCATAGAAAATCAGAAGATTCTTCTCATTAAAAGCAGGCGAGTTAGAAGCTACTCCTTCCCTGGGGGCACACGGTTCCCCCTGCCCAACACCTCCCAACCCCCATCAGACTTGGATACTCCAGACATTTCTGAGAGGCAGTGAAGCGAGAGGGACAGAAGAAGGAGAGCTGGGGGGTATCATGGGAGGGAGGGTGTGAGAGCAGACGCAGAAAAGAACATAGGCGGAAAGATTCCATCTGATAAAGGAGCCAGGACAGAGAAGGGACAGAGCTATGTAGGTGTGGCATACCTACATTTTATGAACCAAGGTCCTCTCTCCACAAGTGTATATGAAAAGATGCTCCCTAGTTTGCTCACAATGAAAGGGAGGCATGTTGAAACAACAGTGAATTGCCATTTTGTTCTATGAGATTAACAACGCCTGGGTGGGGAAGGTATGAGAAATAGGCTCTCTTGCATTCATTGCGCATACGGGCTCAAGTTGGTGTATCCTCTTAGAAGGACAGTTGGCAATGTCTATCTAGCAGCTTCACTTCTAAGAATCTGTCCTTCAGGTATCGTATACTTGGATCCTTTTGCATAGATGTTCGAACAAGAATATTTATTGCAGCATTGCTTGTAAGGGAAAAGACTGTAAAGTAACTGTTCATCAATAGGAAGATGGTTAAAAAATTATGGCACAACCTTCAGAAGGAATAAGGGCTAGTGTTTATGTACTGATATGAAAATAATTTCCAAGTGAAAGTACATAGTCCATTGCAGAACCATATACAGTATGCTCCCGATTGATCGATCGGTAACTTAAGAAGGACCTACATATACATATGTATGTAAGGATCTTTAAGAAAGGTAGACAAAACCTGGGAAGAAGGGGAGAGGGAGAGAATGGGGGCTAGTGCAAGAGACACTTACTCTCACTATATCCCCTTAAATTTTTATATTTTAAAAATCTTGCATACATATTATTTTTCAATGAAATCATTAAAATTTCATTCAAATCCATAAATAATAACTGTTTAATAAAACAAATCAAAATAGTGTTCATGCCCTCAAAATGATTTCACGCTTTTATGTAAAACATTCCCGAGCCTTAAGAAGCACAGTGCTGCGGTTCACAAGCACATGCCCAGGAGCCCTGGCTGCCTCCAGGGTCACGGTGAAGACCAGGAGGCTCAGACCTTTCTTTGCTGTTGGTCTAAGGTTAGTGGCGAGCTATGTCTCTCCTCGTGACTGAGTCTCAAAAGTCTGTAAGTTGCATGGACAGTAGAGGTCATTTATTTCTGTTGAGAAGAAAACAAGAGGCATGTTTCTCAAAAGACACGAGTTTGAGAGTAAAAAAAAAAAAGTCAATTGGAAGTTGGAACCTAAAAATTACACATTTCACAATGAAGCTGAAACTAAGCTATTAAACTATATTTAATTTTGATAAATATGAGAATCATGATTTGATTTCTGTTAATCTAATTTTTTCAGTTAATGCTGGCTATGCTGTAAGCTGAAGCCGTCAGTGTTATCTCCAGGTGGTTTTCATGAAAAGACACCATTTCTGCATCTGCATGGGCTGACATGTAGTGGATGTCTGCCATGTAGCCACTGAAATGTACCTTTCATGCCTCTAGACCCCTATATGAGAAACAGAGAGTTCAATTTATAGCCTATGGAGGCAAGTAAGGAGCATTGCCAAATCTTCACGTTGTATATCTTAAACTTACACAATATTATATGTCAATTGTATCTCAGTAAAGCTGGGGGGGAAAAGAAGCATTTCCATAGGGCAAATTATTCCTAAGAAACAGAGGTTCTTTGCAAATACTGTCCCAAATGCTACTAGAATCATTCACATATAAAATAAATGTTTCAAGAAGAACCGAGAGATGGTAAAGTAAAAAGCACTGTCCCATCATCAATGGCTGTTTAGAAACTATCCTAAAGTAATTCATGCTGTAGATATACACCCCACCCCAACTCTCAATGACTTAATTTGAAGGCATGCTTGACACACCAGAGCAGACCACTGTCTGAAGAAACTTATTTATAACCTTCGGTCTTCTGAATCCGAATCGAAAAAAGGTCCTCATCAAACAGCAAAAGTACACTTCTGGGTACTTGAAGGTCCTCAACCATTTCTTTGAGAAATGGTCACAGAGTCTTTAGGAAGGCTGTTATCAAGAACTGAAAATGCCAGCAAAACGTCTTTAAACAATGAAGGCTATTACACCATTTGCCCAGCAGATAGTCTTTAAAACAGCCTCTTTCGGTTAGAACATGGATGGATTCTGGAATCTGTACAAAGAAGAAACTATAAGTACCATGTCTTCTTAAACTTATAACTAGACAAATAATCATGGAGAAGGAATAATGAACACTTTGGAATATCCCAGTGAATTTTTTTTGAGAGACAGCAAAACATGAGAGAAAAGGATGCCCTGCAGATCATATCAGCTGTGCAGTATGGAACAGTCTAGAAGATGAATGGCCAAGCATTTGCTTTGATGACCCACAATACAAGTAACACGGTGGCTTGTGGCTATAATAGGGCGTGTGCGCATAGCCTTAGTATGCATCTTGATGACAACATGAAGCTGGCCTCTCTCCAGAAGATCCAGAAAAAAGCAGAAGCAATTATAAAACACGCTAAATCCATTCAGTTTCTGTTGTCAAGAGGAATCAGGAAGAAAAGGATAAAGTGGAGACATCACATGTAGACTGCCACAAGGAATTTTTTGAAATTTTACAAAGAACAAAGACATTCATTAAAAAGAAATGATTGAGGACCTTCAAGTACCCAGAAGTGTACTTTTGCTGTTTGATGAGGACCTCTTTTAGATTCGGATCCAGAAGACTGAAGGTTATAAATAAGTTTCCTCAGAAAAAAACTGTTGCTGAGTGAGACTAGGAAGTTAGGTCAGTTCTTACGTATCAAACAAAGCAGATAAATCCAAGTCTTTTATTTTTTAATGTATAAAAAGAAACTGAGTGTACCTCTATGGTAAGGATAAAAATAAGGATAGAGGGAACTTTATTAAGACACGGAAGAAATTGCTGTCAACTAATTCCTGCCACTGCAGATTCTTTTGAAACAAGATTCAAAGGCGGAAATATAAGTGACAAGAACACGCAGCTCCATCACATGCCTAGAATACAAAACAAGCAGGACTTAGAACTTGATTTTCAAAGGTGCCTTCACTGGCTGAGGATGAGGACATCTTTCCGCATTTGGTCCAGGAGTGCGCCCTGGGAGCAGCCAATCACATCCCTGCTGCCACACAGAGGGAGACAGGCCTCTGTAAGGCCAGGCCCCTCACCCTCTTCCCTGTGGCCTGCTTGAGATTCCTCTATCTCCTCCAGCTCATGAATCGGTCACGGTTTAGAAATCCTCTAACCCCTGAAAAAGCAAAAAACTGATCTCCATCAGGAAAACATTCACATTTCAGATGTGTATTGGTTTTAAAAATATAAAACACCAGGAGCAGCAGAAATGTGGATGTAAAATGATAGCTCAGAAAATGAGACTGATTAGACAAAGTTTCTTGTAATAAAAATTGCATTCTATGACCAGATTTTTTTTTTTTCTCAGCTCCTCTTCTGGTTATACCATTTTATATCTTTTGATACAGTAGGGACACGAGAGCCACAAGCTTGCTACATTTCTTTAGTTTACAAAAACATAACAGTTTCATAGGCATCAGGATTGTATTTTGTTTTCACAAAATGGCAAAGATTAAAGATGTGTAGAATCTTAGCTTCTAAATCATAGCTTATGAGCTCTGTTATGTATAAAAATGAAAGATTTAAAAATAAATGAGTAAATCTGTAAGAATTTAAGAAGTTTCCTGTGCTCAAATTAAAATGCTAAATATGATAATTTATGAACAAACCAAGCTGAGTTAAATATAATTTATGCACCTCGATCCACAAAGCGAATTTTTAAAAATTAAATAATCTAAGCCCAGTGAGCTTGGAGGAAAGGTATGGCAAAAGATATATTGGGCCAGTAAAATTGGTTACTGTAGGAGCATGGGGAAGCAGTTATTGATGGTCTCTTATAGATACTTGAATTGTTTTTCTTGTTACAATAAGCATATCTTATTTTTATAATTAAAACAAAGTCTCATAGAATCTAAACAGAAAAGGAGAATATTTATAAAACTTAGACTAGTATAACATGTTTACAATTTATCCTCCCTGCCCTGTGCCCTCTAAGTTTCCAAACATCTAGAAATTTTCATCTATAAGAAGAAAGCAGAGAGGGAGAGGCAGTAGGACCTGGGAATGAATGAGCGAAATAATGTCAACAATAAAAGCAAAATAACTTCTATCCCTGGATAGTCTTTAAGCTTATCTCCCAAGAAGTTCAAATTGCCCCACTGATTATGCCATGCTTTTCTTACAGGATGTCAAGCATCCTGTAAGCAAAGGCCTGCAACTTCAAAGAGAAAGAGGGGGACAGAGAGGGCTATACACTCGGAACGCACACGGGGCATCACCGCAAAGTGAGCCCCGACAGGGAAGCAGAGCAGCCTGCAGGGGCCAGCAGGGCGAGGGAAGGTCCCAAGGGCAAAGAGGCCAATGGCTTTCAGTGGCTGGTGTGTCTGCTCCGGTTGCTGAGCTGGTCCTCACACCTGTTAGCCGCAGGGTCAGCGTGGGAGGGGTCAGCACCACAGGCCCTGTCGTCCGTCCTGTTCTGCAGCTGTTAAACGCCCAGGAAATTCCAGTATAATCCTTGCTCAGCTGAATGCTGCAGCCTCTACCCCTTAATCTCTACCTTGGTCTCAGTAGGTCTCTTTGAGATCTGGCCACCCGCCCTGAAAAGGATCCCAGCGGCCTTTAAGGAGACATCCAGAGCAGACAGTGAGGAGGTAGCTTTCCTCCGGTGCTTCTAGCCCCTGCTGCCCTGGCTGGAGAAGCCAATGTGTGGATTGGCTAGGACACACTGGCTAGCACACTGTCCTAGCAGAGGACAGTGCTATGTCCCTGGAGGCCTCCAGCCCCGGAGAATGTCCCTCAGAGCACGCAGAGGCAGACAAATGTGCCTCCCACTCCCCGGCTGGCTGTGGAGCTGGGGGAGGCTTTTAAGATGCAGGCAGTGTCTGGGTCTAGCCAGACAGCCACTTAGAATGAGCCACTCTGGCTGTGCATGATGGGGGGACATGCGGGGCCCTGGTAAAGGGCATAAGGGAGGGTGTTGGGGCAGTTGGTGCATATACAGGAGAGATGAGTAAGTGGAAGATTGTGGAAGAAAGCCCATGAGTGCCAGGACCGGTGCCCGTGAGAGCAAGTGTGAGAGTGTGTAAGGGAGAGTTTCTATAAGGTGAGAAGGGTGTGGAGCAGGAGAGTATGCGCTGGGTGTGTGTGTGTCTGTGTGTGTGTGTGTGTGGCAGCAGGCCCATCCCTGCAGACCCCGAGTGGTCCTCACGTTGCTGGCATATGCCCATGAGCCCTTCCCCCTCACCCTGGGTCTCTCCCTACTCCACCCCTAGTTGGGTTGTCAACCTCTCTCTGCCCCAGGAGTTGTTCCTGTGGAAACCCCTGGGTTGGGAGAGGAAGGTACGCAGGGAAGTAGAGAAAGGGAAACCTCAGGCTCAAAGCCCCCCAAACCCCAGCATCCCCATTCCACCTGGTGGGGACACAAGGCCAAGGGCCCAGCTCTGGAGATGGTGATCCGCTGGGAGAGCATCTGGCCCTGCCCGGAGGAGGGATGGTCCTGCCCTTCCCCCGCTCAGCCCATCACTGCCTGTTGCTCCCTGGCATTCTGATGACAGAGCGGCCCCTGCCTGCCATCTTCTTGCCCCCTGAAGGAACCGACAGACTCTAAAGGAGTCCTCTTCCCCAGGTCACTAGGCAGGTACATACATAGGAGCCTGCACCCTAATCTTCCTGCGATAAAACATGTGCATTGCCTTGAAAGAGCCAAGCGGCCCCTCTGAACAGCAGCACCTGGCAAGTCTCAGAGCCCCAGTCACTTGGGCAGTTTCCCTGGACTGCCAGCTTCCCACAGCTCCTTTCCCACTAAACGAGCATCTCTCCTTCTAGAGCCTGAGTCAAGTTCCCGGGGCGGGCACAGGGCCCGGGGTTAACTGACTGGGAACAGGCCCAGCCACTTCTCTCCCTGGGTACTGCCAGGGACATTACAACATCGGCTACGCTGGGCCCCTGCCAGCTCCCCCAGGGATGGGAGGAGAGAGGGTGCCAGACAGCCAAGGCTGGTGGGTCGGGGTGTCGGGCAGGCAGGGCCACGCACCCAGATGTAAAGCGAGGGGGTGAGCCGGGGCAGCAGCAAGCAGTAGACTTCGGTTGTGACTTGGGGGTCAGCGCTGGGGAGCAGGAGCCAAGCGTTCCCTCCACTCCAGGGCTTATGGGTGGTCATGGGGCTGCGGGAGCAGGATAGGCTGTGCGGAGCTGGGGGGCAGGTGTGCGATCAACCTCCTTGCTCCTCCCAGCTCCGCCGGGATTGGAGACATGCCACTGGAGTCAGAGGGGTGGTCAATCCTCTTCAGCAGGCTGGGAGCCCGGCCTCTTCCAGGACCCCTAGATCAGGAACCCCTATATCAGAGCCAACCGAGTGTCTCTGGAAACACCGTGGGGGGTCGCAGCAGCAGGCTCATCGGGGTGTCACTGACGGCTCGTCACAGGCGGGGGTGGGGTGGGAGCCAGGCTGCCCGGGTCCGCACCCCTCCCGAACCCCGCTCTCGCTTTGGGGACGGAGACCCAGCACTCCCCCGCCGAGGACCCCCGGATCTGCAGAGGCCCTGTCTGGAGGGCCCCTTTACTTCTGCAAACCCGAATTCCTGTCCCCAGGCACGCAGGCCCCCGGCCCCCCACGCCGCCTGCGACCCCCGGGCTCACCTTCGCGCCGGCCGCAGGCTCAGCAGGTCTGCGCTCCCCCGAGGCCCCGCGCTGGAGCCGGGGCTCCGGGCGCTCACCGGGGCCGCCCGCCTCTCCGCTCGGGTGCAGGGACCAACCTTCTCCGCGGCGCGGGTCCGCGCGGCGGCCGGGGCTGCTCCGGAGGCGGGGCGCCGCGGATCTTGAGGGGCCCGCGTCGCGCTCGCCGGCGCCGCGCTGGGTCGCGGGTCCCGCCGCCCGCTGCTCTGCTCCCGAGCGGCGGCTGGAGCGAGCGCAGCCCAGCCCGCCCCCTCCGCGTCCCTCCGCGCCCGGCCCGCCCCCTCTCCGGCCCCTTCGGCCGCCCTCCCTGTCCCCTCTTCCGGGGAGCCCAGCCCGCCCTCTCGGCCTTGGCGGCGAGTGCGCGGGGCTCGCCCGGGGCCTGCCCGTGCGCCGGGCCAGGGGACGTGGGCGCGGAGGAGGGCGCGCGGGCCGGGCTGGGGGAGGTGGGCGGCCGGGAGCTCTGCTTAAAGCCCCCGGGGCGGGTGCGGGCTCCGGCGCTCGGAGAGCTGCGCCACTGGTGCCCAGGGCAGGGCAGGGACACCTGCGCCCCGTCGCCTCCCCTGCTTTTCTGCTTCAACTCCAGGAACTAAACCCGCTGTTTTAGTTCCCACTCAGATTTGAACTAAGGTGGGCGTGAGCTGAGAAAAAGAGAAAGAAGGAGAAGGGGGTGGAGGGAAAGACAAACTGAGAATTTAGAGGGTGCGGAGGTGGGCTGGGGGTGGATAGGCAGTCAGGGTACGAAAGGGGCTCTGATCTCGGCTTCAGCTCTTCTCCGCGTTGGGGACCCTGGATCTTGCCCGGCGTTGGGGCTTCTGACTCCACCCGCCCGCCCTCCATCCTCTCCGAAGGGCAGGGAAGCCTGGGTCTCAGAGGGGGGAAGTCCCGAGGTCGGTGCCAGGAGCTTACACTGCCGGGCAAGTCGCTGCACCTCTGGGTGCCTCTTCCCTCGCCCGCTCCCCAGAGAGAAATTCCCCACACGGATGAGAGACGGTGGAAAGTACTCGCAGCGGGTGCCTGGAAGGGTTGAGGAACGGAGGGGGCGCCGCGAGGAAAAAAGGTTTCTGCCCACCCGTAGCTTCCTCTCAAACCCGGGACAGGATTGGGGTTCTATTGTTCCGGCCCTAACAGCCCTGAGCTGAGGCCTTGCTGCGAAGTGTTGCTACCACCTGCTGGCTCTTTCAAAGAACACAAGTATCAGGGGGAGTCTGGCTTATTCCCCCACCCCCAGCTCCCCATGTTACCCTGTCCCACATCATTCTCCTACGTTCTTCATTTATTCACGACACCTTTATTAAAGCACTAGCTGCAAATGGGCTGGTCAAAACTGGTACTTAAGGAGCATTCAGAAATCCAGGAAAATTGTGAAGGAGGTCTATGAGCCCACAAGCGCAATAAGCAGAACAATGAAACTCATTAGGCACCTGGGAGAAACACAGGCTTTAATGAATTGGCTGAATGAGTGATATAAAGAAAGACAAAGGCGACTGAACAAGTCCCCGGGCAAGGGGCTTGTTTACTCTCAATACCTGAGTCAATTAATAAGCCTAATGCTGTTGAGGGTTCTGCATTTGGACATCCAAATGATAAGTCCACTCACATTGGTGAGTTTATCTGTTTCTTCTCTTTGCTCTGAAACTCAGTGGTAGAGAATTGCCTTCATTTCCAAATCAGTTCTCCCCAAGACCTTGAAAGACTTTTGTGGAGAAACCTGGCTTTATATGCAATATTATATAACTCATGATCCTAGATATAGTAATAATTTGATTGTCAGAAAGCTATGGGTATATTGGGAACTTTTTAAAAAAGCATATGATTAAATTATGTTAAAAATAAAAGTATCAATCAAACCAAAACATAGAAGTAACTTTATAAAACCCAGAAGTTCTAATAGTAATTTGCAATTCATCATATATTGACATTATAGCAAAAAATATCTCTATTCCTTTCTATTGTCTGACATAGCTCATTTTTTATACCGCCCATTAGGTGCCTATAATATGAAATTAAGTTTTTGTTGTTTGAGGCTTATGTCATTAGTTCTTTTTCTTTTGTTAATATTTGAGAGGCATCCGGTCTTCAAAGAAAGCTCCCTTGCACCCTGGAGGCAAAGAGGTTTAAATTTGTGACGACACTTTGCCCTGTATCATAATCTCCTGTGTGTTATCAAACTAAATTTTAAAAGCAGGTAGATAGCACAGAATGCATTGTTAAGTGATGCTGCCATCTGCAGCTATTAAAAAACAAAGTAATAAATTCCTTCTTAAAGTTGGATATAAATCCTTTCTAAAATTTGTTCAGTGCCTGGCACACATTAGGTGCTTAGAAGTGTTTTAGAATAAGTGAATAAAAAATCATGGTATTTAAATTTGCTCTGTGCTGAAGGGCAGGACCTAATAAAGTCTGTGGCTCACAGAAGTCATTATGTTGGGACACAACCATCTACAATGTAAATTTGGAGCCAAAAGAAGATCCTGAGTAGAAAACTCCAGGTGATTTGAGATGGCTTTTTGACTGGTTCTGGTTTTGTTTTTCTGTTTTTGCCTCCTTCTTGGGTTTTTCTCTCTCCAACATCTGTCACTCCCCAAGGATGTGCAATTTTCTTCTTTTTTATTTCCCTTTAGAATGCCTAATGCAAGCTGATGTTATTATAAACAAAGAGCTTTATAAGTAATATCAGTGATAAGAATTCTAGTAAAAAGCAGTAAAGCAACTTGCTGAGCCCCCAGATCTCTTATTCCAAGACATGAGTTATAGCTCCAGATGCACAAGCTCACAGGGTCCCTGGCATGTCCCTGAACTGTCTCCAGGCTCCGTGGCCTCTAGGGGCAGTCTTCCCAAAAGCTGGAGTCTGGTCTCCAAACATTTTGGCCTATATAAGTGTCAAACGCCCAATTTATACAATTTTGTTTGTTTGTTTGTTTAGAAACTTCTAGAGTAAACCTACAGGACTGGTTTGTTTGAAAGACAAACCTAGTTTGCAACTGATTTGTACACCAGTGGTGACAGATAACCTGCATGCTCATTGGATGTGAGTGATCTTCAAAGTTTACCCATCGGAGTCTTACACTTTTGCATTACTTTAACCGAATGATAATAAAAAGACATTCACAGGTATTAGTGCACAGAGAGAAAGAGAAAGGCTCTTCTCTCCTGATAGGATGTTTAATCAGTTAGAGATTGATGTCAGCTGCATGTAAGGAACAAATCGAGGAATTCAGGGTTGCTATGGCAGCCCCAGGTCAACAAGACTTAGGTTTCTGCCCCTCCGTCTTTAGGGTGAGGCCTTGTTCTCAGGTTGTCGGCCCATCAGCCAGAGTTCCAATTATAAGGTCTATTAGTTTCAGTCAAGAAATAGAAGATGGGCACAGAATAAAGGGCATAGTTTCAGCTGAGTTAAGACTCTTTAAAGATCCTTCCTGGGGGCTTTACCCAGTGACTTCTCCTTGTATATTATTGGCCAGGGAATACAGGTGCACCAAATAAAATTAAAGGTCTGTTAGTGAGAGAGGAGAAGGGAAAGAATGTTAGACAAGCAACCAGCAGCCTCCACCGCAAATGAGCTGAGATGATCACAATTACCTACTTTTCATGCAATCTATGAAGACGGAGGCTTTTCATCAGACATCCTTGCAGCCCACCCCTCCAGGCCAGCATCTTTAATACATATTTTTAAAGTTCAAAGATGATTCCTAGGAAGTTAATGGAGTGAAGGGAATGCTAGGCGCCTCCTTTTACTAGAATAGCTATGACACCATCTCAGAAGAAAAATCCTCTGCAGTCACTCATATAAACCAGAAGAGTTGAAAACATTCCAGATTTTAATAAGAGTTTGGGCAATCCCCATGTGCGGGACAGGGTTGACAAGTGTGCCACACCACTCTGCCCCTTCCCTTGTCTATGCTGTGTCTTCTCCCTTTGGATCCAGACAGGGTGCGATGATCTACAACACGGAGCAGGTGATCCCATGGTCTGCTCTTCCAGTCACATGCAGTCTTGTCCTCTAGCTCTGGTCCCAGACCGTGTTCTCTGAAAATATCCACATCCCCACCCCCACCCCCAAAAATAGGAAGGGTAACCTGCATTGCTGCAAGATCTGCCACTAGCTCTAGATGTGGCTGGAGCATTTCCTAGTTCTCAGGCTGCTGGATGTTCCCTTGTCTTAGACAATAGTTCTCTCTCTCCGTTCATATGGGATTCTGGAGTCTATCCCATCAGACCTTTAAGCACCAGTAACAAAAGGAGCAAGTCGGTATTAATAATTAGTAAACAACAACAAAACTTGAGATCTTTTAAAAATCTGAGGCAAAGTGAAAAAGGAGTAATGATGTAAGAGTTTAAAGAAAAGGTTTTCACTTTATATTCTTAGTGAGTTAAAAGCAGATACGGAAACTATTTTTAAAGGTTGGGATGAAAAGGGAGTGTGAAAAAAAAAAAGAAAAGCACAATAGCCAAAATAAAATCTCAGTCATGCAGAAAGAAAAAAATTGACTTAAGACTCCAGGAAAAACAAACCAGTGAAATATAACATGAACCTGGGAAGACATTCCATGTGAGACATAAATAGATTATTTTTTAATTAACAGAGAAGATAAAACATCTGAAAAATACAAAAGGGGATTCTAACCTTAAAATGACAGTAATACCAGAATGAGAAGACAGATTAAAAACACAAGAGAAGAAAAATAAAAAATTAACGAAATTTATTTCAGTATCTGGCACAGGCTAAGTACTTTTTTTTTAAAAATAAATTCATTTATTTTATTTTTGGCTGCATTGGGTCTTTGTTGCTGTGCGCGGGCTTTTCTCTGGTTGTGGCGAGCGGGGACTACTCTTCATTGCGGTGTGCGGGCTTCTCATTGCGGTGGCTTTGCTTGTTGTGGAGCATGGGCTCTAGGTGTGCAGGCTTCAGTAGTTATAGCACGTGGGCTCATTCGTTGTGGCTCTTAGGCTGTAGAGCACAGGCTCAGTAGTTGTGGCACACAGGTTTAGCTGCTCCGCAACATGTGGGATCTTCCCGGACCAGGGCTCGAACCTGTGTCCCCTGCACTGGCAGGCAGATTCTTAACCACTGCACTGCCAGGGAAGTCCACATGTTAAGTACTTAATGAATATTTATTACATAGTTGAATTAACTTAAAAAAAACTCATGAAACTGACAATTTAGCAAAACTGATAGGCAAAAATCAATACCAAGATATATTCTGGTAAAAGTTTTCCAGTGAGTACCTTATAAATTTATACACACACACAGAGTTCATTTTTAACAAGAGTCAAAGTCAAGATGTGTTCATATTTCTTTTCTGGGGCATTGATTAATGAGAAGGTCCATAGCTGTAGAATAATACCTTCAGAGTGCTCAGAAGAAAAGGATAAAACACTATTGATCAGCTTCTAAAAAGCCATTCCCAACTCTTCTCGTTAGCTACCTGAAATGTTGAGGCTGAGAAGCTTAAATAATTGCCCTCCTAGTCTTTCTTACAGTTAGGAGTGGATACCCAAACCTAATTCTGCTTCATGAGAAGGAAATAGAATTCTGCTTGGGGCACTTCTGAGAAAGCTTTTGGATTTCTGATAAAAGGGCACAGATTTGGTTGATGTGGCCCTTTCTCGTCTGTCTTGCTTTGAAATCATCCCTTGGACATTGTACTGGTTTCCTACCAAATGCCGCAAAAAACTTAGAAGCTAAAAACAACACAAAGGTATTATTTTACAGTTCTGGAGGTCAGAAGTCTGAAATAGGTGTAGCTGGGCTAAAAAAAAAGAAAAAAAAAATCAAGATGTAAGCAGGTCTGTGTTCCCTCTGGAGGCACTGTTTCCTTGACGTCTCTAGTGCAATGTCCAGAGGCCACTGCATTCCTTAACTCATGAATTTCTCTATCTTTAAAGCCAGCAATGTTGGGCTGCGTTCTTCTCACTGACTCTCTTCTCTCTCCCTTTTCTACTTATAATCACTTGTGTGATTATATTGGATCCACCCAGATAATCCAGGATAATTCTCTCCATCTCCAGGTCAGGTAATTAGCAACCTTAATTCTATATGTAATCTTAATTCCCCACTGCCATGTGCACTCACATAATAGATTTCAAGGATTAGGATGTGGATATCTTTGGGGACCATTATTCTGGTACCACAGACATGGTGGCTGGCGCTGCAGCAGCCATATTGGCCACTGAGCCAAAACCAGCAAACACATATACTGCTTGTTACATGAAAAAAGAACCAAAAACCTGTAATTGTGATTTTTGTTACCTGCAGCTTCATACTTCTCTATTGAATATAGACTTAAATATTATATTCCCAGCTCAGGACCTATTCTTTTCAAGAGGCAAGATAAGGTCATTCTTGGATCTGCAAATTCTTGGAACATTTACTACTCAAGTCTGTTTTCCAGCAAGACACACTGCAAATGTACTCTGAACAATTAAGAGATGAATAAGCAATTTCATTCTTCATTATGAAAGCTGTGATTGAGAAAAAGTGGTTATAATCACTGAAACTAAAGTTGTAGGATAAATAAAATACAAAACAAAATACAAACCTGCAAATCACTAAGCAATAAAAAGAGGAACATTAAGTAATTGAGAGTAATTATGGGAACAAAAGTAAAATATTCAATGTAAGTATAGAAGAAAGTTTTTCTGAAAGGAAATTTTAAACTCCAGATTAGTATAATCCAAAGTATGAAAGGGAAATAGCAAAGATGGGGATGTCGTCAGTGTTAACTTCCTTGACATCATCAAAGGAAGTCAATTGTTACTGTTGGCATAATTAGGTAAAAAGACTTTTAATGTTTTAAGATAATCATGTAAGATTATCTTTAAAATAGGGTGTTAACCTTACAAACCATAGATAAAAGATAAAAGTAAATGGATATAGTTCATTAATGCAAAAGCAAAATATACAAAAGATAACAAGGAAGCATTAAAATGTGGAAAACATAATTAAAGTGACAAATGTCAAACCAAGTACACTGTCCTAATAAGCATAATATTCTAGAACAACTTCCATGGTAAGTCAGTGGAATAAGTATGTTGTGAAATTTCTTCAGGTAGCAAGTAACAAAAAGTCTCTTTCACATTTTGTAATATACTTAAATAATGAATTGTTGTCTTTTGCATTTCTGGAAATATTTATATAAATGAGATGGTATTGGGGGGGCACTTGACCCTTTAATTTCTCAAATAAAAATGGAACCATCAGAAACAGTACAAAATAATACTGTTAAAATTAAACATATAATTTTGAAATATTTAAACCATGGAGTTTAAATACACTCACACACACACACACACACACACACACACACACACACACACACACGGAAGAAGAACATTGCTATCCTTCCCATTGCCCACCTCCCCTCTTCTTCTACCCCTCTCTTTCCCTGCACCTTCACAACCCAAGGAGAGATGCGAAAAGACGCTAATTTGTTTGCAAAATTGATTAGGCTCTTACAAGCAATAATTTCAAAAGCTTCATCTGAGTATTTGTGTAGCTAAAGCAGCAATCATGAAAAAGGATAAAGCTTAGAACTGAGCTCACTTTTTATTTATTATAAACCCAACAGGATGCAGTGTGAAAGGGGGAGATGATTAAAAAAAATCATGGGATAGTCACATTCAAATTCAACAAAAATATAGGCTTAAAGACTTTAATCACTTTAAATGAAAACATGAAATTGTTTATTTCCATGTTGGAAAATAGAGTACATTTCTTAACTGGATTATAGTCATTCATTTCATTCAAAATAGATTAATGAAGTAGAGACATTTGACAGATAATGTAGAATGTTAAATAAAACTAGTGGAAATTACAGAAATTTCCCATGTTAACGCTCATTAAATCCCTACAACAAACACCACCTTCCCCTTTCTTCCCTCCAACAAATTTTTTAATTGCCTAGAAGGAGCTTTTCTAACACTGCTGTTGATAATAATGTAATTGCTAATTTTATTATGGGCAAGGTGGGCTTTACTAATTATTAGATAATTAGGTTCTTTCTCCTTATAATTTTGTTCTGTACTTTTTATGAGAATTAATGTTTTGTCTTCTGAGTTGTGCTTTTCTGAATCACCACTACCTGTTGGATACTAGAAGAAAAAAAAGTGGCATATTTATGTATCACTTTGGTTACAAGATGAAGAAGGAGAGTAGATTTAGTGCTACCCTGAATTATCCTGCTGGAGACTCCCCCAGAGTAAAGTAAATAACTCAAAGTATCCCCCCTGAAGAGATGTTAGAAAACCAGAATACTTTAATGCAGTATGTGTAAGAGGAATAGAAAAATGAGATATCAATGCTACATTCCTTGAAAAGAAAGGCAATACTTACTGTTGCTCAAACTAATCCTTCTACTTAGAGGGATTTTTCTCTCTTTTGTCATCTAGGTAACTCCTATTTATTCTTAAAAATCTCAGCTGAAAGTCCAGAATAAACCCTCACATATATGGTCAATTGATTTTTGAGGAGTGCTAAGATCCTTGAAAGAGGAAAGGACAATCTGTTCAACAAATGGCACTGGGAAAACTGGCCAAAGACTGAAGTTGGACCCTTACCTTACATTATATATGAAAATTAAAGTGAATCAAAGAATTAAACTTAAGAGCTAAAACTATAAAACTCTTAGAAGAAAACATTGGGGAAAATCTTTGTGACTTTGGATTTGGCAACAATTTCATAGACATGACACCAAAAGCCAGGCACACACACACAAAGATAAACTGGACTTCATCAAAATTAAGAACTTTTGTATATCAAGGGATAATATCAAGAAACCAAAATGATAATGTAAAGAATGGAAGAAAATATTTGTAAATTAAATATCTGGTATGCATTTAATATCCAGAATATATAAAGGACTCCTAAAACTCAACAACAAAAAAACCCAATAGCCCAATTCAAAAATGGGCAAAGGACTTGAATAGACATTTATCCAAGGAAGATATACCAATGTCCAATAAGCACATGAAAAGATACTCAACATCATTCATCATTAGGGAAATGCAAATCAAAATCACGAGATACCACTTAATATTTACTATGATGGCTATAATTTTAAAAATGGAAAATATGTGTTGGTGAGGATGTGGAGAAATTGGACTTCTTGTGTACTGCTGGTGGGAATGTAAAATGAAGCAGCAGCTATGGAAAACAGTTTGGCGGTTTTCTAAAAAGTTACTCGTAGAACTACCACACGACCCAGCAATTTCACTCCTATGTATATACACAAAAGGATTGAAATCAGGAACTAGAACAGATGTTCATAGCAGCATTATTCACAATAGCCAAAAGGTAGGAACAATCCAAGTGAACAGATGAACAGATAAACAAAAGGTAGTATATACATATGATGAAATATTATTCAACCAGAAAAGGAAATGACACTGTGACATATGCTACCCGGATGGACCTTGAAAATATTATGCTTAGGGAAATAAGCCAGATATAGAAGGACAAATATTGTACAATTCCAGTTTTATGAGGTATCTAGAAGCGGCAAATCCACAGAGACAGAAAATAGAATAGAGGCTGGCAGGGGCTGGGAGGGAGGGAGGAAGAATTATTGCTTAATAGGTACAGAGTTTTGTTGGGGAAGATGAAAAATTTTGGATATAGATAGTGCTGATGGTTACACAGCATGGTGAATGTATTTAATGCCACTGAATTGTGGTTAAAATGATAAATGTGAAGTTATGTATATTTTATAACAATAAAAGAATCTCAGCTCACAGATGGCTGTTTCAGGGAAAACTTCTGAAATCCTATTATACTCACAGAAGACTATGCTTTTTCTTTCATCACTTTTATCCTACTTTGTAAATATGTATTTATTTGTGTAGTTTTTGAGGAATGTCTTTCTCTTCTCCAGGACCGTGTGATGCATAATGATTTCCATGTCAGGTTTGCTAACTTATCTCCCAGCAGTGTCTAGCCCATTGAACTACTTTGGTATAAGAGTTTTTATTGAATTAATTTTTCCAGTATTAAGGAAGGAAACTAAAATACAGTCTTGAGTACCACATGCATCGCAATTATCTAAACCTTTCCTAGCCATGACATTTATAGAGCTGACTAATTTTAATAGGTCATTTAAAAATATAATTTAGCAAATGTGGCATGACTATGCCACACACAAATGCAGAGAGAGAAAGAAGTCTAATTATTCTATTGTTACATCACATAATTATCCATGATCAAATTATAGATTGTAGAAGGGATAATTATTCCTAATGGTCTCCAAGAGCTATCATTTTCTTTAATCGGAATTTGGTAGGGATTAAGCGATTCGGAAGGGACAGGGCAACACATTCTGATTTTAGGTGATTCACCTAAAGACTGATGATCGTGGTAAGTAAACAAAGTTTCCTCTGAGAATCTACATGTCTTGTAACAGGCTTCAAATAAATTAACAGAGTGGGAAATATGATGAACTTATATGCCTAATAATTCGCAATAAATTTTCTTGCAGTTATTAATAGTTCAAGGGATGAACAACAAAAAAGTGAGGTTTGCTCCTGTTTTTACTTTTCTTTTCTCATTTGACTAGAAAGTTTAAGATTTTAGAATAGCTTCTTTGGTGAATGATTTAGATTCTGAATACCTGGCAGAATATTGACAAAATTTATTCTGTGAGCATATTTAAAAACCAATTCTCCTAGTCAAATGCATTTTCTTTTTTTAGTAGTAATGATAATGGTGGTGAGGCTGGTAGATTCAGTGCTACTTACAATGGGAAATTTCTCTAGTTCACGTTATCTATATTCAAGTTATTTTACTATGTGCCTATTCCTTCCTAATCTGCTTTGTTATTAATAAGTGTATTCCCCAGTTGTGTCGCTTAGTCTATTTTTCCAAATAGAAACAAGTTCATGTCTTTGTAAATAAATGATTAAGACTGTTTTTGTTGGGACTCTGATAAGTTTGTGTATGTTTCTGATGTGTGTCTTTCTCTGTGATCTAGGGTTTTTCCATCTGTTAAATGCCATTGAATAGTTTCCAAAAAAGGCTGCTAAGAAACTGGTTGGCAGAGAACAACATTCAAACAGTAGAAGTTAGTATAACATGACAGAGAATGTTTGGGGTTTTTTTCCTCTTAGCAGCTGGTTTGGAAATTCTCCTTGGGGAAAGCTGTTTTATTGTGCCATGTTTGGAGGAAAAGTATTGGTAAGCTCTCTGGGGCAAGAGCAATTGCAACACGCATGCTCAAATACAGCAGGTTGCTCCCAAGCTGCCCCCTATATCCAGGGCTTAAATCAGGTGGGCTGTCACTGCTGTCACTTTTTTTTTTTGGCTATTATCTGCACATGTAAATTTGAGTATAGAGACATGGGCAGGGCTGAATTGCTTTACATAATAAAGGGGTGAGTGTTTAGGGGTTTGTATTTAATTATTTTTTACAGAGCAATTAGATGGAAATTTCAGGATACGAAAGGAAAAAAAAAGAGCTGTCAAAGGAGATCACGCTTTCTTCTCAATAAAATGTACTGGTCAAAGATGCAGCTGTCAGCAACACTACTTCCTGTCTCTGGCTTCATCAGTGAGGATGGGGTGGGTAATGCCAACAGAGGTGTTGGTGGTAGCCTCACAGCTGGATCTCTGCAGCCTCCTATTCTACCAAAAGGAGGGTATATCATGGTCATAAATGTTACCCTACCTCGGGCAGGACCCTTATGTTTGTTTCCCAGGAGTCTTATGGGAAAATCCATTAAGGATTTAAAAAAAATTTTTTTTGGCCATGCCATGGGCATGTGGGATCTTAGTTCCCTGACCAGGGATTGAACCAGCAACCCCCGCATTGGAAGCACGGAGTCTTAACCACTGGACCGCCAGGGAAGTCCCAACGATTATTTTTATCTTATTTAAAATGTTAAAGGATAACTTTCTTTCTAATCTACTAATGAAGCAAAATTGTAAGCAAACCAGATCCCTGAAGAAACTATTGGCGGATAAGGGCATGTATCTTTAAGAAAAGGATGCAAAGACCCCGCGTTACCGTTCTTTAGATCATGGTCATAGGCTGTTAGTACCTGTGTTCCTTTTTTTAAAATGTAAAAATCACCATATAGCTTTGCCTGGCGGGCCACTTGAAGATTTTCATGTGCACTCTGAGATAGAAGGAGGAGGATCTGGGGAAATAAAAAAGACACGGTAACGCTGAAGGGAGAGAATTCGGGGGGAGGAGTCGGGTGATGAGTTCCGCCTCAACATTTGCAACTAGATGTAACCTGTGTCACCTGGTCAAGAAGCTTAATAGGCAGATGTACTTCATCTATGATCTCTTTTCTTTTTACTGACTTGATATAAATGAGTAGAAGGATCTTGGCAATCACATTTTTAAAGGCAGATGAGAAAAATAACAACTCCATGGTCTCTGAAATATTCCTTCGAGAGGTGATTGCCATCAACCAGGAATGCCCATTTAGGACTTTAATGAGCAAGAAATAAACTTCTGCCATGGTTGCGCCATTATGAAATTTAGAGTTTGCTTGTTTACAGCCATGAATGTTACCCTAACTGATATCCTCTGGTGGTTTATGAAATCAGAGATTGTTCATGCAGATTCAACAGTCCAAGGATCAGAGAAGGCAGCTATCTGATTTTTAGCAGATAGAACAGTGGTTTGAGTGGGACATACTTGAAAACTAACATGTGAGCCACCGTTCCAGAGTTCTTCCCATTTTGTGTATGTCACAGGGAAGGGAGGAAAAGAAAGCACTGAATAACCCAAAACATGGCTGCCTCGGTCCTTGCTTCCATAGCTGGTCATGAAGTCTAAATGAACAGTCATTGCACCCTTCTTATACGCACCCCACCCTGCACCAAATTCCATTTTCCCTTTACCCTCCACCAGCATCTTAGCAAGACAGAGTTCTCTTTTGGTTGGATGAATCACACCTTCATTCCCAGAGGATCTGAGCCTGTGGGGTCCTGGCTTCGCTGGGATCCTGCAGTTTTCATTATCTAGGACCACTGGACAGAAGAACACTACACGGCATCCCAGGGGATGCCCTGGGTTCTAGACATTGCCCTGCTCGACACCGTTATGCAACAGCTCCCAGACTTCCCTTTGGTCATAGGCATCATTCACTCAAGTTAACAAAGGGACAACTTTATGAATATACGTTAAAAACATGTACCCATTATTGCTAAACTTTTCCCCACATGCTTCTCATCTTTTTTACGTGTTTTTTTTTTGGGGGGGGGGCCTACTTTTTTGCATCTTTTCTCCTGAAATTTTCATTTAAGTAATAGTTTTTTACTTCCAGTGACTCTCTCGCTGATTTTTTCATTTTATCCTTTTGTTAATCAGTGAATACAATATATCCTCAAACTTTTCTGAAAAGAAAAAAGAGACTTAGAATTCAGTTAAGGTCCCTGTCTTTGCCCTTGATGGAAGACATTTTCACATATTAAGGTATGCGGAAGTCATTCTGGCTTATACATAATTTGGCTTGAACATCATGCTAACTAAAACAGCCTGTCTTATGGCCTGTCAAACATACATTGTACATCTGCTTTAACCATTAAAAGAAAGAGTGTCGCTCATCCAGTTATACAAAGCATTAAGTTTCAATTCACTGCAGTCACCCACAACAGTGTGCCTTGAGGGGCATTCAGGCTGGGAAAAACAGAATGAAGCATTCTATGCTTTGGATTTACAGGCTCTGGCTCCTACAAAGTTAAGATGCATATCTAAGGAAGAATCTCAGTGACCTCAGATTCTTGCATCTTCCCATACAAAGAAAAACACTAACATCATTAACTTGAGATCTCTGTGATCATCAGTAATCTTTCACAGAGATGTATGCTTGACTACGGGTATTTCCCAGCCGAAAGAATTCATGTATATACTGGCTCTTCTCCTACCTCTTTGGAACCAGCCCCTCAAAGCTACTGAGAGGCTGTTTCCCAGACTATAGTCCTCAGTTTAGACTGAATAAAACTCTCTTCTATTCTTATTATAGATTGTTTATTGATTATTTGTGTCAACAGCCTGAACTCTCTCTGTTTCCTCTGGAGTCAATATTCCGTTGTATTTGGTCTTTTCCTTTATGTTACTACATAAGGAAGAGTAATTAATAATACCTGTTATAACAATTCCCCAATTCTTCGTGCTTTAACCCTGCAGAAGTTGTGGGTTCTTTGTTTGTTTTGTTTAGTTTTCTCTTCACCTAAAGGCCAGTGTGTATCTTTCTGGTCAGGTGGCTCACCTGTACAGCTATTCTATGAGGGGTCACCCTGAGATCCAGGACATGGCTAACCAAAGCTTCTCACTGCTGTCACAACAGGTGAGGTGGAAGATCACATGTGGGAGGTTTGGTGTTTGGGGCCAAGCCTGGAAATGGCATATGTTTCTACTCACACTCCAATATTCAGAACTAGTTGTCTGGCTGCATCTAGATGCAAGGGGTCTGGGAAATGTAATTTTCCTGGACTCCCAAGAGGTTAATAAACTGGTTTGATAAATCTGTAGCATTGTCTTTGCCACAGCTGTTTTTCTTGAAAAACCAAACGTCTACTGATACTCAGTCGTCCAATCATGTTCATGAAATAAACATAAATTACCTGTAACTGACTACATTTCCTCTGATAGTGTGGCCTCTCCCCTGCATGAGAAGACTGCACACGCTCTGTGCGGGTGTGGTGTGTGGACTGCCAGGCTTTAAGGTAAGCAAGCTGGCAACCTCTTCTAGAAGCCATTGCCCCTCTTAGGTTGACAGTTTAATTCCTCTGAAAGGTATTTTTCCAGCTTCACGTTATAGACATTTTCCTTAAACACATTCATACGTGCGGAGGTCAGAAAGGAGGCTCTGACTCAGCAACCATTGAACATATAGTTCTTAAACCAATCGTCTTGCATTAAGTTCTTTCTCACTCTCTGACTACATCCCTGTGGACTTAAGGAACTCTGTCCACAGCTGCTGTGGCCCTGCCTCAGCTGATGCTTTCTCCTTTACCCGTGCTGAGCTGTGTCTCTCCTCACTCTCATTTATATATCAATTTGGCCGTAGTCATCTTTGATCTTTCAGAAACTCATAAAATCTTGCTTTGCTAGTATTTTCCTTCCAGTGTTCAGCAATCATATTAATTTCTTCACTTTTATGCTCTTCACCAAAACTTATATTTCAATAGTTTGTCGCCTTTTTTTTTTGGACCGAAGGGAGGTAAATGATTTTCTTCAAACTATCATCTTGAACTAAAAGCTCTATGTTTTTCACTTAGCAATAAATGATTTTTCCATGCTTATATAACCATTTTCTGTATCATTAAATAGTCTCCTAAAACAAGTTATGATATGTGAAAAATATTCTATTTTATAGAATACTTCTATACAGGGTTATAGTATACAGGGATACTTCCTGTGAATTGTATCCCTCCCCTTTGAAGTCCCAAATAACTTTCTCTGGTTGAATATTTAACTTATTTCAGTATTATTTTTGACAATTATAAACGATCCTGCAATTGACATTCTTGTACCTGGGATGTTAAATGTCTGATGATTTTCTTAGATCAAATTCCTTGACGTGGACTCACTGACCCAAAGATCTTTTGCTTTTTGATGACTTTATGTATGTACACCAAATTGCCCCACTGAAATACCATACTGTCTCATAAGCCCATCAGCAGTAGGTATTATCATTGAAAAAAATATTTGCCAATTTATTTTTACCGCTAGCACTTACTAACTGGGTACCTTCATTTCCTCAACTGTAAGATATGGTCTAGGTATTAGAGTCTTGTAAAGATTAAACATATACTTCATACATGCCTATCACAATCTAAATATGCAGTAAATTTTGTTTAAAAAATAATGAATCAGGCTTCCCTGGTGGCGCAGTGGTTGAGAATCGGCCTGCCAATGCAGGGGACACTGGTTCGAGCCCTGGTCTGGGAGGATCCCACATGCCGCGGAGCAACTGGGCCCGTGAGCCACAACTACTGAGCCTGCGTGTCTGGAGCCTGTGCTCTGCAACAAGAGAGGCCGCGATAGTGAGAGGCCCGCGCACCGCGATGAAGAGTGGCCCCCACTTGCCGCAGCTGGAGAGGGCCCTCGCACAGAAACGAAGAAATTTATTAATTTATTAAAAAAAAATAGTTGCTTATTTATAAATAATAATAATAATAATAATGAATTATTAAGAAAATAAAAGAATCAGCTGTCTGCCTCTCAAAATCATTATGAGGATTAAATGAGATAATATATGTAAAAATACACAGAAGTCACTGAGGGGGAGTGGATAATGTGACCCCCAAATATGCCACTTTGCCATGTGGATTGTTTTGAGCTGATGACAATCAAGGCCTAACAGACTCAGGAAGAGGTGTTTTGGTTTGTTTGTTTGACACCCCCCTTTGATGCCTAAAAGAATTTAGATAGAGGGCCTCTACCAGGAAGAGAGCTAATACCAGAGATAACTTTTTATATCAGAAAGACTTAGCTGCAGGGCATGGCAGACATCTGCTCTTCCCATCTTCCTGTGAATTGTATCCCTCCCCTTTGAAGTCCCAAAACCCCTACCCCCTTCACCTTTGCTCAGGATGGCATATAAACCTCAGTTGCCTTACTGTCTTAGAGCCTCTTATCTTTGGGGTTCCTGTATGTATGAAATTTATTTTTCTTTCTCCTGTTAATCTGTCTAATGCCAGTTTAATTGCTGGACCAGCCAAAGAACCGAGAATAGAAGAAGGGAAAAGATTTCCTCCCCTACGCGGTACACGTGGAGTATTTATATGTTAAGTATTATCGTTCTCTCTCCTTCTAATCCAGACGTCTTGAATGCAAGAGTAATCTAAATCCCCAGGCCCTAGCTAGGACACAGGGAAAACAAGCACACCACGTGGACAGCTTTGGGCAGGTGGTCTGATTGACCCATCACTGAAGATGATCAAAGAGACCAACAGAGGATTGGCCTTGGGGAATTTATTTCCCCTGGCCCAAGCATTCAGATTTCCTTTTAATTACAGACTTATTGGAACATCCGTGGGTGAGCAATTTATCCACAAGACTGTCATCATCTGCTCCCTGTACACCACCCCTGTGGCTAAGTGATTTTCTGCTCAGCCCCATTCCCACCGAGTCTTTATATGAATACAACCCAGGTACAGAGAGGACACATTTCTGGTTCACTCAAGAGCTCTGGGGGTTTTGATAACAAGTTGGCAGGAAGGAAGGGACAGAGCTTTGAAAAAAATAAAGAAGAAAGACCTAGCTTAATAAACATTGTGGGTATTTAAAGGGATAACCGTGAATATGGAAAGGTGAATATTACAATTATTAGAAAGTTAGGTCCAGAAATTATAGGACAAAGAGAACCTGGGTTGAACAAGTGAAACGATTGTCCAGAGGTGCCTCTGCCTTGACTTTTTCTATAGATTTAGGATCTTTGGGATGAAATGCTGGTTACACAGAATATTTTATATTAGGAGCCTTGTTTTCTTCTTCCTCTTTTCTTTGCCCTCTGTTCTTCCTGTCCTGGAGTACACCCTCATCTGTTAAAAGCAGCCATTGTTTTACATCAACGTTCAGCTCTATAATACATTTGATTATGAATAATTGTCACTAGACCCACTCAAGCAGTCCTTGTGTCCTGCTTTGTGTCCTACATCTGTGCCCTGAAATCAACTCTGAGCATGGTCCATGTGTTGTCTTATGAAGTCAGTGAACAAGGCAAGTGTCTAAAACAAGGATGTCCTGTCTGAGTTTATATCAATCAGGTTATGCATTCTTCTGCTGGTAAGAGATGTTAAATAATCATGGCTTTAAAAAAACCCAGTTTTTAAAAATTTGCATAAAAGGAGCCCAGAGTGAGGCAGTCTAGAGCTGGTAAAAAGGCTTTGAGGTGATTTGGGGCAAGATAGAATTTTCTCTTTTACATAAAAGCATGACTGTAAGTAGTTCAGGGCAGTTGTAGAAGCTGTATGGTGATCTAGGACCCAGAATGACTTTCTGCTTTGTACTTCCTAGAGTACTAATAGCCCAAGATTGAGTGAAAGACATCCCACTGAGGTACCAAGAAGCAGAATAGAGGAAGGGGGAAAGAATGGACATATTGACTTCCTTTCAGGACTTTTAGTGAAAGCTGCACACAGCACTGGACCTTACGTAACAGGGCCAGAGCTAAGTCACTTGACTACGCCTCGCTATGAGCAAATCTGGAAAAAAAATTTTGTATTCCAAATTTTTATGTACTCAACTAAACTTAATTGTGGTTTATGAGAGTAGAAGAAGTAGAGAACAGATATTAGGGGACAATTAGCAGTTTTTTCCATAATAGAATATTTTACTTTGTAGAGAACATGGAAAAATAAAGGAGATAATAAGGTCAACTACTTTAAGGAAAACAGAATTTTAACTCCAGGGAAATCAATAAAAGTTATATGAGAGAGTAATTGTAATTATACCTGTATGACTTTGCAGTAAACAATTATTTATGAAGTCATAATAATATAAACACCACTTTAATTTTCAACTTTCAGAGTCAACTTATAGACACAGCACAACATACTTGATTATGCTCCAAAATGAAATATAAGTCATATCAACTTTGACAATGTAGAAGCAGAATTATAGATGATAAATTTAGTGCATGGAGGGAGGTAAAAGAAACAAAGGAAAGATTTAGGACACCAATATCATCATATTATAAAGTTAGCAATGCATTTTTAAAGGATAAAGGAATAAAGGTGAAAGGATGTGTGAATATCGTTTAGAGGTACAAAAGTAATTAATAGAGACTTTATATAAATAGTGATATAATTATGTAGGAGTATTGGGCTTAATTAGGAGAGGGAGTAAGTGACCTAAGTACTCATCTATTAAGACTCTGCCTCGTAGCCAAGGGGGAGGGGGTTGGGGAGGGATGGAGTGGGAGATTGGGGTTAGCAGATGTAAACTTTTATGTATAGAATGGATAAACAACAAGGTCCTACTGTGTATCACAGAGAACTATATTCAATATCCTATGATAAACCATAATGGAAAAGAATATTAAAAAAAGAATATATATATATATATATATATATATATATATATATATACACATATATATGTATAACGGAATTACTTTGCTGTACAGAAGAAATTAACACAATGTTGTAAATCAACAATACTTCAATAACAAAAATAGTGATAAAAAAGACTCTACCACCACACACTGATTAGCTTCCTCTTCCCAGTGGAGGGTATCCCATGTTTAATATGACTGCAGGGTTTTAGGGGAGTTTCTGTGGACTTGGGAGATAGCTAGGAGGATGTCGCTGTGACATGAGTAGATAATATCAAGGTGCACGCTGGCGGAATAGATGAATGAACACAGAAATGAACTTGTGGTCCTTAATGCAGGAGGATTCCTATTGCTCAAGTAGATGCGTCAGCTTAACCCACTGTGATATAATAAACCACCTGAGCCACCTGTACTCACCAAGTGACCTCCCAATGATCATTTGCCTTCTTTTATTTTATTTTTATTTTTAACATCTTTATCGGAGTATAATTGCTTTACAGTGGTGTGTTAGTTTCTGCTTTATAACAAAGTGAATCAGCTATACATATACATATATCCCCATAACTCTTCCCTCTTGCGTCTCCCTCCCTCCCACCCTCCCTATCCCACCCCTCTAGGTGGACACAAAGCACAGAGCTGATCTCCCCGTGCTATGCGGCTGCTTCCCACTAGCTATCTATTTTACATTTGGTAGTGTATATATGTCCATGCCACTCTCTCACGTCGTCCCAGCCCACCCCTCCCCTTCCCCCTGTCCACAAGTCCATTCTCTACGTCTGCATCTTTATTCCTGTCCTGCCCCTAGGTTCTTCAGAACCATTTTTTCTTTTCTTTTTTTTAGATTCCATACATATGTGTTAGCATACGGTACTTGTTTTTCTCTTTCTGATTTACTTCACTCTGTATGACGGACTCTAGGTCCATCCACCTCACTACAGATAACTCAGTTTCATTCCTTTTCATGGCTGAGTAATATTCCATTGTATATATGTGCTACATCTTCTTTATCCATTCATCTGTCGATGGACGCTTAGGTTGCTTCCATGTCCTGGCTATTGTCAATAGAGCTGCAATGAACATTGTGGTACATGACTCTTTTTGAATTATGATTTTCACAGGGTATATGCCCAGGAGTGGGATTGCTGGGTCATATGGTAGTTCTATTTTTAGTTTTTTAAGGAACCTCCATACTGTTCTCCATAGTGGCTGTATCAATTTACATTCCCACCAACAGTGCAAGAGGGTTTCCATTTCTCCACCACCTCTCCAGCATTTATTGTTTGTAGATTTTTTGATGATGGCCATTCTGACTGGTGTGAGGTGATACCTCATTGTAGTTTTGATTTGCATTTCTCTAATGATTAGTGATGTTGAGCATCCTTTCATGTGTTTGTTGGCAATCTGTATATCCTCTTTGGAGAAATGTCTATTTAGGTCTTCTGCCCATTTTTGGACTGGGTTGTTTGTTTTTTTGATACTGAGCTGCATGAGCTGCTTGTAACTTTTGGAGATTAATCCTTTGTCAGTTGCTTCATTTGCAAATGTTTTCTCCCATTCTGAGGGTTGTCTTTTCGTCATTTGCCTTCTTATATGCCTTCTCCCAAAGAAAAGGATGTGCGGGCTTAATAGTATCTCCTCAGAACCTGTGACAATTACATTTTTCATTACTGAATTTTAAATATATAAATTGGCATTCCAATTTATAGAGCAACCTTTTCTTTGAACCGAATAGACTGAGAAGATGATCCACCTTTCTACGATGGTACAAGTGTATGAGCCTGGGAAGCTGAGGACTGCAGCTTGGGCCGTGATGGCTTGACTAAGGTGTGTGGCACCACAGAGAAAACTTTCGGTGGTCAGCACAGCAAATTACCTGGAGATGCCCCTACCTCATCACTTGCCTTCCTCCATCTACATAATGTTTTTTTAAGGGGGTTAAACCTTAGTCTCATAAAATTGGGGAAATCTGGGCTTCGTTGAAGTTGTCTTCTGCCATTGACCAACTGGTCCCTCTGCCTGTGCTTCTTGGACATTTTGTGATTCCCCTCATGCTTCTTTGTATCCAATGCTTCTTTCCAAAGAGGAGTGTTGTTTTTTCCTCACTCTAACCCGCTCCTGTTCCAACTATCCCTCATATTAGGTTCTCAAGTCCTATTTTCTTATTCCGTGAGCACGTAGGTTCAAATCCTGGCTCTAACACTACCAAGCTATGAGTGTCAAGTGAGGAAAATTATTTAGCAACTTTAGAACTCATTATTTTCATTCATAAGTGTAATGGGTTGACTTTAAGGAATTATGAGGGCCTCTCATTGTGGGAATTAATGAATCTATGGACTCATGGGTGGACTGAAAATATTCACCTAGACCGACAGTTCCCAGTGTAATCAACAAAAGAGATGATTTCATTTTTACATAAATATAATTCGAGTTCGAAAATGATAGTCATTATTTATTTAGTCTAGAGACAATAGTTAATGCTATGTAATAATTTCCTCTGTTAAGAGCCAAGTGCCCTCCCTCTTCTAAGCCCTGTTGACCAGGGCCACTCCTTTAACGAGAGTCTCATAATCACTCATCCTTCCCAGACCTCCTTCACCTATTTGCCTGTGTTTGCTTCCCTGCCTTTAGTTGGAAACTGCTCCCAAGACCTTGGTCTCCGCCCTCTGCTGATGTGGTCAATATCACTTATGCCAGCTCCATCCTTCTTTCTTCCCTTCCTTCCTCCCTTCCTTCCTCGCTTCCTCCCTCCCTCTCTCTCCCTCCCTTCCTCCTTCCTCCCCCTCCTCCTTTTCGCTTATTCCCCATCCTTTTCTATCTTTGTTTGGCACATTCAGGCTGCATTTTATCTAGTCGTATGCGTCTCAGAGGTTACTGACTTATTTATCTATATTTAGCATATCTTACGAGTGCTGCCAATGTCTCACAAGATACTTGCCTCTACACTTAGTTTCTTTACCCTCTTTATTTGTTTTCTTGTCTCTATAACAGATTCTAACATTATCATAATGTTAGATATGTAACATATATAAATGTTAGATATATGCCATATGCAAGTAATACGCCATATGCACATTATAAATATTTTTAATTCCTTCTTCTTTGGTTTTTCATTACATTGAAAAATTTGCAGTCTAGACCAGTTGTACAGTACCAGCTTATTTCTTTAATCTTTATCTTTTTATCCTTTACTTTCCTTGGACTTGGGACATTGTTAGGAAGAAATACAGGAGTTCACCTGACCTCGACAAACCTCAATACCACAATCGGGGCTTCTTCTTCTTAATGTTGTTTTTTTTTTTTTTTCTTTCATAACTATAGCTTCATTAAATCTAGAGATAGTGGCCACACCTAGGGCTTTTACGAAACATGCAGAAGCCAACTCTCTCTCCTGGGTGTGCGCGTGTGTGTTTTCCATATGGTGACACAGCCTTCTACTGTAGAGCTTGCCTCAGCTATTTCACCAAGGACCTGAGGGATGGTTTGGAGGAGAACTGGAGGAGGGAGACCCTATCACTAATATCTTACTGATTGCTTTATTCATCCATTAGCAGGACCACACCTCACCTTAACTTCTTACTTTTCAAAATCCTTAGGGAAGGGTGGAGCTTTACTTCTCCAAAGACCACACCCTAGCAATGCAGGAATGCCTAGGTTACTCTAAATGTTCACTTTGCTTCCATCAAGCATTGGGTCATATCAAATGTCATATTTATGTCTTTATGGGTAGAGAGGTATTACAATTAAATATACTTCCAATACAGACAGATATCTTAATGAGTGAGGCTTCACAGACATACTCAGATACTATGCCCATTGTTTTTTACCACTGTGATCAAATGAAGTAATGACATTTTTAGGAGACTTCTAGCTTAAGAAGAAAAAAAAAAAGTGGAGGAAGGTCCTTTATCAAAGTGCATACCCTTAGGCCCTTTCTGAGCCCTGAGTAGATCTGCTACTGACTTCTGGCCGCATCTTATGCTTCATTAAATCAGCTGGTAGTCCTCAGACAACGTTCCTAGAAATTTTGTTTTTTCTCCTTGGTGTAACCTTCACTGTATGTTTTTTCCTAAATTCTACATAAGCACATAGTGGATATCTCCTATCTAGATTTTTGTGTGTATATATATATGCGTATATGTGCGTTTGCTTGTCTTGTTTTATTATAACCAGCTCTTCAAGCAATTTGTTTCTCTTGCTATGTTCTTAGAATCTTGTTTTATTTCTACAATCATAGACTCTACAATCATTCAAAGAGTAGGCGTGTATTTACTTAATAACATTTTTTTAATGAACTGCCTTTGCAGAGATATAAGGTCATCTAATCTAATCTTTCATCCACTGGCTGTTGATTCCATGTTCCGGAGGAAGTTCTGAGGATATCTGCCGACCACCCAGCCTAGGGGGCGCCTGTTATCTACAACAATGTCTGGCACATAGTATACACTCAATAATGTTTGTAACAATTATCATTATTATTACTTTTGTACTTTGATTAAACTTACCTTGGAAATCTTTTCTTTCTCATATTCCCTGATCCCGTCACAACTTTTCCGGTGAGCATATTTGGCTTTGCTTAGAGGCCCTTGTTTCGCAGAATCACCTGGGAATCCTGAAATTCTCAGTTTCTGTGAAATCCCCATTGTCTTTCAAATATCTGAAATGTGTATGTTAACAGAAAACCCAATTCTGTGGTTCTTTTGTCTCAACACTCTTGTGAAGAGGAAAACTAAAAAACAAAGTTCATCTCTTGCCTCCCTTGCTAGCGTTTTCTTGTTTCTCTCTCCACGGGGGAAGCAAAATCAATCACTCGCGTTGCCATGGCTCCCCACCACGACGAGCTTCGGGAGACAGCCTGCCTGGCTGGGTCTCTTGTCTCAACTACTTGCTAATCTTGTGACCGTGGGCAGAATCATCTAACGCACCTGTGCCTGGGCTTATCTGCAGGGAGGGGGCTGATAGCTGCAGCACAGGGTCTTTGTCAGGATCAAGCTGTTAAACATTTCAACACTATGAACAGCACCCAAGGAAGAGTAAGCACTGATAGATATTAGGGAGAAATGCATACCTCTGCACAGCAGCGACGTGAATCTGCTGCCCTCGCTCTACGCTGAGGAGTCATGTAGTGCCGACAACGAAACACAGGAGCTTTGCAGTCGGTCAGCACTAGGTTGACCCCAGGTGTCGCCGGTGTGGTGTGAGCTGGGGCACGTGACCTAGTCTCTCCAAGCCTCAGTGCCCTCATTTGTTAACTGGGACAAATCCCAACCACCTGTCAGGATGGTGGAGCTTTACCTTAAGGGTGATAAGATGTGAAAACAACTTGATTGCACCTGGACACCGCAAATCTCAAAATACGTTGTCTGTTAGAAAAAAGAAATTGCCCGTTCCCTGTATCTCTTTAGTCCACTAATTTTTAAAACTTGTTTGGGGAACTTCTTTATCATTTATTTTCAACTGGCACATGAATTTTACTGTTATTTTTATAAGACACTTTTTAAAGTGACTCTTTACATTCCTGAAACTTTTCCAAACTGCTTGTCTCAACTTCCCTCAGTAAAAGATAACACAGTTATAATCTAGTACATACCTTTTAACACAGCAAGATTTTAAAGGGAGATCTCAATGAAGTTTTCTCACATCCTTGTTGCTCTTTGTAATGTCATCAAAAATAAACATACCTGACCGGTCAAATAATTGTTGCTATTGATATGACTCATTACAAGTATTGCATTTGGAATCTTAGGGTGTGTGTCTGAAAGAAAGTGTGTGTGTGTGGTCATTGGCCTCTCCCCTCTTGAACTTGATTTTCCCGCTTTGAGACACCTTTCTCCGGGAGTGACAGCAACTAGACACCCTGGTCCTCATTATGACTTTCCCTGAACGGCTCTGCTTTTTGCCCCCTTCCCCAACTGTCTCCACATCCCAGTGAACCACACCCAGACCTCAGGGCACCACCCTTTCTCCTTGGCTGCTTTGACTTTGTTCTTATTAGCCATCCCGTTGGTAGCACCCAATCTCGTCCGCAACGTGTTCATATTATGCAGTTGGTGTCTGCTCTGTTGCACATACTGTTTTTTTCCCTTAACGTTTTTCTAGATTCACAGCTTTGCCCTATCGCGTCCTCCTCTTTCAACACTGTTCCTCGTACTTTTCTCTCCCATTGAGAGTTCCCCCAAACCAGCATTATAAGAGGTAGGGGGTGGGTGGGACTGACCTTACTTTGGGCCATTTCTACCACCCTTCCTCTGCTCCTCATTATTTTAAGTCTTTCCCTTTTATGTCCAGAGCCCTCCTGAAATCTATAGCTTAGCAACCTCTGCTGACCCATTTGCACATCCAAAGATGATTCAGTAACTGATTCATGTTCTGGCATTCATTAATGAGCACAGTCTATCTACTGAGTGACCCCTCCAAGAGCTTAGATCTCACACCACTTGGGCCAAACACTGAGTGCTTTCATCTTACCAGACAGTTCTTTCTCAACATGTTTTCTGTCAGCATTTCCAATGTTCTACGTATTCCTCTCCCTCTCCTGGATCATTCACTCACGCCATTCCTTCTCTGACTTTCACATATTTATCCCTCACTGGGCATCCAGACTTCCTGTCAATCTGAACTACTCAGGCACCTTTTTTGATGTTGCTCTCAATGGGTTATTTACTATGAAGTGAAGAAAAAAAAAAGATGGCGTTTGTTTGAGCCTAATGACTGTAATTCACTTAGTTACCTGCTCAAAAGTTTAGTGAGAGTTGGGCTCATTCAGTTGTACTCAATACACATCACGCAAATACATCTACCTCAAAAATACAACACTGACGATCAAACAAAGGCTTTCTTGACACTTCCCTCTCCTGCTTTATTTCCCACAGATAACCATTATTATCAATCCAGTGTGCATTTTTCCAGCCCTTTTTCTCTCTATACAATTTGAATCCCTTATCAAAATAAGCTACACGCGAATGTCTAGTAGGTACCCAGTTACAACTGGTTGGATGAATGAACGTGTAGATATATGTGTGTGTGTGTATACAAATAAACTGCTTTGCACATGGGATTGTGAATGTGTTTTGCTATAAGTCATATTGCTTTATACATATTATTTGGCAGCTTTCTTTTTTTACTTAACAGCATATCTTGGGAATATTTCCTCCGTACCACATATTGCTCTATTTTATTCTACAATACTGCTGCATAGCATAGTATGTTATAGATATTTATTTGTCCATTACTATACTGATGGGTATATTTCCTATATTTTGCCATTTATAAACAATGCTATCACATAAATCCTGACAGAATTTTCTGCCTACAGGTACATATATTTTTATGGAATTGTTTCTTTGAAGTGAATTGTTGAGTAACATGTTATGTGCATTTTTAATAAACGTTGCCAAATGGCCTTCCACAAAGACTGAGCTTACATTCCAGCTGTGTGGGAGGTCTGTATTTCCCCACATGCTCACCAGCGTCGGATATTATTGATTCTTTTAATTTTGCCAATCTGATGGGTGAAATGGTGTTTTATTTAAAAAAATTCATGTTTCACTGAACTTTAGTTAGATTAAGCATTTTTCATTATGTTTATTGGCCTTCTTCGCTGCAAATCTATCCTTTAGACATTTCTAATTCTTTTTCTCTCTCACCAAGAGATCCCCCTCTCTTGGTGCCCTAGAATTAATTTCCTCAGGCTTCCCTTGTTTCTCAATTAACTTCTCTCTTTAGCATCTTCAATTTTCCTGTCTTCACAGATTTACTCCTCTGGGCTTTCAAACATAATCAAATACAATTATCTTGGGATAAAAGACTTTATTCAACTGTATCGTTCCCTTGAACTCCTGCCTTGTCCTCTCCACCCCTGTGCTCGACAGATGAACGCTTCACATCTGCTCCTCTAATCAATGATACCAGTGAGTTCACTCAGTCCTAATTTTGTTGACCTTGTTATGTCCTTTTAAATCCCATTGCCATCTCTCTCTTTTTTTTTTTAATTTATCTTATTTGGTTGCGCCAGGTCTTAGTTGCGGCAGGCGGGTTACTTTTGTTGTAGCTCACAGGCTCCTTCATTGTGGCAGGCAGGCTCCTTAGTTGTGGCAGGCAGGCTCCTTAGTTGTGGCAGGCGGGCTCCTTAGTTGCAGCATGTGGGTTCCTTAGTTGTGGCAGGTGGGCTTCTTAGTTGTGGCAGGCGGGCTCCTTTAGTTGCAGCTCATGGGCTCCTTAGTTGCAGCTAGCTGGCTCCTTAGTTGTGGCAAGTGGGCTCCTTTAGTTGCGGCTCGTGGGCTTCTTAGTTGTGGCAGGCGGGCTCCTTTAGTTGCAGCTCACGGGCTCCTTAGTTGCGGCTAGCTGGCTCCTTAGTTGTGGCAAGTGGGCTCCTTTAGTTGCGGCTCGTGGGCTTCTTAGTTGCGGCATGCGAACTCTTAGTTGAAGCATGCATGTGGGATCTAGTTCCCTGACCAGGGATCGAACCCGGGCCCCCTTCATTGGAAGCGCGGAGTCTTATCCGCTGCGCCATCAGGAAAGTCCCCGCCATCTCTTTTAGGTCAGCATCTTCTCTTAGCTGCCAAGACACCTTCCCATTTTTCTTACCTCTAGGATTACCTTCTTTCTTTCTCAAGCATTTTTTCCTTCTTTGCCAAAAAGCATGAATTTTTAGCCTTTCCTGTTTTTGGACCTTTGTGCTTTGCCTTCACCTGTTACTTTGGAGAGCTTACCCATTCCCAAAATTTTAACTGTTATCTCCATGTAAATAACTCTCAAATCACTATCACTAATCCTGATGTCTCATTAAAAAGCCAGTCTTTCACTTGTGCTTTTCCCCTTGAATTGGACCACTGTAACTCCAAGATCAGAGCACTAAATTACACTTATTATTCCCCTCTCTCCCAAACCAATCGTTGTGATTTTACCAATCTTTATAGGTAACAAGAGAAAGAAAATATTATTTTCTAAGTAGCAGAATTCTCCCTCAGTAGAGATTTATTTTGTCTACTAGATACTTTGATGAGTCCCTTCCGGTGAAGGGGGCTAGGTGAAAGGGTAACATCTGAAAGGACCAAGCTTACATAAAAAGTGGTGGTCATGAAATTAATTTCCAAATGGGGCTGATCTGCTATTATACTTTTGTTTGCTGAATATTCTCTTCAAGAGCTGAATTGTTTGGGACAATCCAGGATGGAACAACTCAGGATGGGAGTGGCTGTGGAAAGAAAGAGAAAGGAAAAGGCAGCTAGCATCCAGAATGGAAATTTGGCGAAAGAACAGACGTGTTTAGGAAGGATTTTATGAAGCTTTCCACTTGGTATAGAATGACAGATTGACAGTATTTTTCCTTCAGCACCCTAAAGATGTCTCTCTGCTGTCTTCTCACTTGTACTATTTTCATCAAGAAATCTTTTGTCTTCCTTACTTTGTTCCACTGTATAAAATATGTCTTTATTGTCTGGCTGTTTTTAAGATCTTCTCTATAACAATAGTTTTGAGCAATTTGATTGTGGTATTCTTTGGTGTGTGTGTGTGTGTGTGTGTTTCTTGTCCTTGGTTTTGTCAGACTTCTTGGATTTGTGGATTTAGAATTTTGTCAAATTTGGAAATTTTTCAGTCATGACTTCTAATTTTTTTCTTTCTTCTCATCTCTTTCCTCTTCTTCTGGGACCCCAATTACAAGTATATTAGGCCACTTGAAGTTGTCCTATAACTCTGGATGGTCTATTTACTTTTCAAAAACTCTATTTCATCTCAGCTTGTTTTTAATGCTTTACCTTCAAGTTCATTAATATTTTCTTCTGCATTGTCTAATCTGCCATCAATCTCAGACAATGTATTTTTTTCATCTCAGACCATATTATAGTTTTCCTCTCTAGAAGCTTGATTTGAGGCTTTAAAAAATATCTTCTATGTCTCTACTTAACATGTTCAATCTTTCCTCTAGCGTCTTGGACATATGGGGCACAGTTATAATAACCATTTTTACATCTTTATCTTCTAATTCTAGTATCTGTGTCAGTTCTGGGTTAGTTTTGATGAATTCATTTTTCTTCTCATTATGAATTATATTTTTCTGCTTCTTTGCATGCCTGGTAATTTTTTATTGCATGCTGCACATTGAATTTTACTTTTGTGTTGGAATTTTTATATTCCTATACATATTCTTGAGCTCTGTTTTAGAACTCTGTTTTAGAAGTTACTTGGACGCGATCTGATTTTTTTTATTGTCTGGCTTTAAATATTTGTTTGGTGGGTCCAGAGCAGCATGTAGTCTAGGGTTAATTATTTTCCACTCCTAAGTCAAAACACTTATAAGTTCTCTACCCCATGCCGCATGAATTTTAAGTTTTTTTAGTCTGGCTGGTGAGTATATACAATATTCCTGGCCCTAAGTGAAATTCAGGTCCTGATTTTTTTAATCCTTTTGGGTAGTTATTTTCCCAGTTTCAGATAGTTTCCTCACATCTATGCACTGATCAGTGCTCTGCTAAATACTAGAGGTGGACCCTCTGAAGAGGGTCTAATTTTTTTTAAATTGGATGTCAGATATTTGTATTTTATGTTGCTACATTCTGGGATATTTGTACCTCTTTAAAAAATTCTGAACTTTGTTTTGTGACACAGTTAAATTCTATGGAAACAATTTGATATTTTCAAGTCTTGCTTTGAAGCTTTGTAAGTTGTGTCTAGAATAGCCTTTAGTCTAAAGTTAACTTGCCTCCACTACTGAGGCAATACTCTTCTGAGAATTCTACTCAATGCTCTCAACTCTTGCTGGTGGAAACATCATCTATTTCAAGCCTATGTGAGCTCTGGGATGGTTCTGCCTGATCACTTCCAGTGACATTTCCCTACCTGAAAGTAGTTTCCTTATATGCATGTACTTATCAGAACAGCTGAGGAATCACTAAGAGCCTCTGCAGATTCTAGGGCTCTTTTTCTTTGCAGCTTTCCTCTCACTGTCCTGGAATTTTAGCCACTTTGACCTCTTTAAACTCTGAACTTGAGTCTTCTCAACTCAGAGAGACAGACAGGTTCTATTTTTCACCACTGCTACCTGAAATATTTCTCAAGATAGTAAGCTGGGGCCATCATAGGGTCACCTCATTTGTTTCACTTCTCTCAGGGATCCTTGTCTTGTGCCACCTGTTGTCCAATTTCTAAAAACTATTATTTCCTATATTTTGTATATTTAATTGTTTTGGGTTGGAGGATAAATCCAATCCCTGTTACTTTATCATAAATTCCCTCCATACATTGATATTTAAGCTTTAGGGAATTTTACTGTAACCCATCTTCTTGCATTATTTCCCACTCCCCCTGAACTAATCTTTCTCTGTTCTTCACTTATGTCCTGTACTTTTAGCCTCTGTACCTTTGCTCAATCCATTCCTCCTTTCCTGTTTTTTGCTCACTCATCTTTCTCAGCCTAAAACTCTATGCCAAACTCAGAGTCTGCCTCTTACATGAAAGTTATGCTGATCATCGTAACTAGAAGTAATCTCTTTCTTGACCAAAGTTTTTTTTTTTTTTTAATTAATTTATTAATTTATTAATTTATTTTTGGCTGCATTGCATCTTTGTTGCTGCGCGTGGGCTTTCTCTAGCTGCGGCGAGCGGGGTCTACTCTTCATTGTGGTGCACGGGCTCTAGAGCAAAGGCTCAGTAGTTGTGGTGCACAGGCCTAGTTGCTCTGCAGCATGTGGGATCTTCCTGGACCAGGGCTCGAACCTGCGTCCCCTGCATTGGCAGGTGGATTCTTAACCACTGCGTCACCAGGGAAGTCCATTGACCAAAGTTTTTGGGATTATCCTGCTTGGGTTTTGCCAAGCTTCTTGGTCTGTAGGTTGATATTATTTTTCAAATCTGAACATTTTGGCTATTATTTTGAAAACTTTTTTTTTCTGCCACCTCATCTCTTCTCTGTGTCAAAGATTCCAGTTATGTTAGGCTGCTTGATACTGTTCAAGAGGTTGCTAAGACTTTTTTCTTTTTGCTTTTGTTCAGCCTTCTGCTACTCCCTTCTTTTTCTTTTTTTTTTTTTTTTTTTTTTGACAGTTTCTATTGTCCTGGTTTTATGTGTACTTTTCTCCTACAGTATCTGATCTAATGTTAAGCTTATGCAGGAACTGTTTCATTTCGTATATTTTATTTGTCTGTTCTAAAAGTTCTATTTAATTCTTTTTAAAGTCTCTGTTTCTCTCCTCATGTTGTGTTTTCCTTTAAATCTTTGAACATATTTATGATAGCTATTTTAAAGTCTTACTTACCTAACTTATCATTGCATGACATTTCTGGGTCAGTTTCTGTTGACTGATACTACCACTGAGTGTGGTCACACTTTCCAGCTTCTTAGTATACCCAGTACTTTTTAACTGAATACTCAACATTCTGAATGTTTTATTTTTTATTGTCTGGATCTTGTTTTCTTCTTTCAAACAGTGTGGAGCTTTATTCTAGCAAGCCGTTAATTTACTTGCAGATCAGCTTGTCTGCTTGTTCCTTTCAAGGGTTTTTCTAAGCTTTGTTAGGTTTAAGGTAGAGTAGAGCCTTATTCCAGGGCTAGTTGAATCCTACTCTATGGGCTCTCTGGGGTCTCAACTGAATGCACTGGGAATTCAACAACATCTATTCTGGGGCTTCCCTGGTGGCACAGTGGTTAAGAATCTACCTACCAATGCAAGGGACACGGGTTTGAGCCCTGGCCCGGGAAGATCCCACATGCCGCAGAGCAAGAAAGCCCGTGCGCAACATCTAATGAGCCTGCAAGCCCCAACTACTGAGTCCACGTGCCACAACTACTGAAGCCTGCGCGCCTAGAGCCCGTGCTCCGCAACAAGAGAAAGCCATGACAATGAGAAGCCCGCGCACCGCAACGAAGAGTAGCTCCCGCTCACCACTACTAGAGGAAGCCCGAGCACAGCAACAAAGACCCAACGCAGCCAAAAATAAATAAACAAATTAATAAATAAAAAGGAAAAAAAAAACATCTACTCTGGTTGGACACAGCTTGAACATCTCTCAGCCTTGTGCAAGCTCTAGCAATTCCTCACCCTGTATTTCACCAGTAGTTAATTCTCCAGGAGTTATTCTTCACCTGGCCTCATGGAGTTTCACCCTAGTCACACACAGCTTAGTATTCAGCCGAAGACTCAAGGAACCCCTTATGTAGATTCCTGGGGCTCTTTTCCTCTTCTCTGAGCTGTCTCCTCAGCTCAGTAAGATTTCAAGATTTGCCGTGCTCTGTCTGGGTTCCTTCTCCTGGCAAAGCAGCCCAAAAAGTACCAGGCAGAAAACTGGAATGACTACAGAGCTCACTTCATTTGTTTCTCTGTGTTATACATCACAGTCTTGTACTAGCTATTATCTAATATCAGAAAACAATTGTTTCATGTATATTATCCAGTTTTCTAGTTGTTTATAGTTGGAGGGTATAATGGGTTGAATTGTGTCCTCCTCAGAAAAGATATGTTGAAGTCCTAACCCCCAGTACTTCAGAATGTGAACTTATTTGGGAGTAGATTCATTGCAGATGTGATTAGTTAAGATGAAGTCATACTGGCATACTGTGGGCTACCTGAGTACTAAGTACTGTAGTGTCTTTATAAGAAGACAGACATGTGAAGACAGACACACAGGGAGAACACCATGTGATGATGAAGGCAGAGACTGGAGTGATGCAGCTACAAACCAAGGAATGCCAAAGATTGCCAGCAAATCACCAGAAGCTAGGAACAGGCAAGAAAGGATTCCCCTCCAGGTTTCAGAGGGAGCATGGCCCTACTGTCACCTTAGTTTTGGACTTCTGGACTCCAAAAACTGTGAGACAATAAATTTCTGTTTTTTCAAGCCACCTGGTTTGTGGTACTTTGTTACAGCAGCTCAAGGAAACTAATACAGAGGACTAGGTGGACACCTGTTTCTCCATCAGAACTGGAAGCAGAAGTTTCCAGACTCTTTTAGCATTTCCTATCTGGATGACTTTCCACCCCTTACTTTCCTCAACAGATAATAGTTACTGGAAGACAAGTATCACAGTTTATTTATTTCTGTGTTTTCCACAGCACCTATTTAACCTTGAATTTACTATGCATTGGGTATGAAATTTATGGCTTCAAACATGGGTGGGTCAAATAATTTTATCTTCTATAATGAAAGTAACTTTATATCTAAGTCCCCTTTCCTTTGGGTACATGTGGTTGACTCAGGCTTTTCTCAGACAGTTCATGGTTTTCCTGTTACCCCTTTCCTCCTGATGGTACCTGAGTTCTGGGGAGCTTACCAAGTATCAAGGCATCATCGGAGGGTACTTCAGTCCTTGTTTATCTTTTCTGCAGAATTCTCATTCATACTGGTTTTCAGCATCTGGCGCCACGGATAACTGCTGCCTTTTTAGTGTGTGTCTGTTCTTCAGTCCCTGTTGATCCATGCAGGGTGCTCTATATGTTCCATGTCTCAACAGGGGGGCCTCTTCGGGCTTGATTTCTTCTCTCAGTTCATCTGTTTTCACATGAATGAGAAAGTGGCTACTCCTGATTATCCTGAGTTCCCTGGGGATTCTTGGAGACTACCTTGGGTCCCTCTGTCAAGAAACATTTTAGAGCCATGTACTGGTTTCCGTTGCTACTGTAATGAATTGCTGCAAACATAGGGGCTTGAGACAGCACACATGTATTGTCTTACAGTTCTATATAGTTCAGAAGCTTGATACAGGTTTCACTGAGCTAAAATCAAGGTGTCAGCTGGGCTGTATACCTTTCGGGAGGTTCTTGGAGAGAATCCCTTTCCTTGCCTTATGCAGCTTCTAGAGGCCATCTGTATTCCTTGGCTCATGGCCCCCTTTATTTTCAAAGCCAGAAACATAGCCTCTCTCTCTCTCTCTCTCTCTCTCTTTTTTTTAAATATTTATTTATTTAGGCTGTGCCAGGTCTTAGTTGTAGCATGCGTGCGGGATCTAGTTCCCCAACCAGGGATCAAACCTGGGCCCCCTGCATTGGGAGTGCTGAGTCTTACCCACTGGACCACCAGGGAAGTCCCTAGCCTCTCTCTGACTCTGCTTGCATTGCCACATCTCTTTCTCTCACTCTTTTCTACGTTCCTCTTCCACGTTTAAGGATGCCTGTGATTACATTGGGCACACCTGGATAATCCAAGATAATTCCCCTATTTTAAGCTCAGTTGATTAGAAACCTTAATTCCAACTTCAACCTGAATTCCACTTCACTATGTAACCCAACGTATTCACAGGTTCTGGGGAATAGGATGTCGACATCTTTGGGAGGCATTATCCTCTTACCACAAGCCATTTCTACTTATTGATCTCTGGTGTGGCAAATAGGTGCCCAGGGTCTTGTTCTCCCCACCCTGGAAATTAGCACAATTCTCTGCCCTCCAAACTTCTGAGCTTCCGATTCTGCCCTCCCCACCTCTCTCCCATCTCTTTCCCTGATCAAGATGTAGCCAGGCAGGGGCAGGATATGGAGAGGACAGAGATTGGGGAGATTTAGGAACATCTCCTTGGGTGACTCTCCTCTCTTCCTCTCAGCCCACGTAATTTTTAACTCTTCTGCAGAGGAACAAATGGACCCTCAAAGTATCTTCCAAATCTGTTGTTTAGGGATGGATTTCAGTTTTTAAATTAAAAAGAGAAGAGTTAAATGTATTGCCATTCTCTTCACGTACAGAGCTTTATCCTGTCAGTAGTGAATCATTAAGAATTCAGTGTGGGGAGAGAAACCCAACATGGTAACCAAAGGATTTGAGGGAGGCTTGCCAGAGAGAAGAACACGCACCTAAGAAAGTGTCCAGGAAGGGCAAGGAGAGAGCTGCCATAGTTCAACCTGGGCTTCAGCTCAGCTTCTCTGGCTGCCCCCTCCTCACAGGGGCCAGAGATATGGCTCCTCCCTCTTGGAGATCTGCTGCCACAGAGTAGAGGGACCATATCCGCATCCACATTTCGATATATGAATGACTTGAATAACTTGAATGAATAAGCAATATTGCAGATGGGAGTGGAGAACGAGGAGATATTTTTCTATGGCATCAGCCATATGGAAGGAGCTCCAAGCTAGTGAGTTGTGACAATGATTAGGGAGTCAGGAGCCAGCTGGCTACTCTCCTCTGAATGTCTGTTCACTCTCCAATCTGCTGTGCCATCTCGAGGGAAGAAGATCACATTGCTTTCTATGCTTGGCGGTGACACTGAGCCAAGGCAGCCCATGAGTTACATCAGCTCTCGTGGGCTCTGCAGGACCCACACAGCTTTTGCTGGAGTGAGAGCCTGCCAGCCGAATGAGGGCATGACGTGTTCCCATCAAAAGTAAGGACAAGTCCCTCCTCCCGGTATCTGCTGCCACTCTCTGTCTACCCTCCTTCCACCCGCATCCCCACTCAGGACTAACTCAATAAAAATTCCAGGAGCAAAGATGAAGGACAGAAAGGGAAAGAAAAGGAGAAAAGAGGCTGTGTGTGTGCATGTGGGCACATCCCCATCTTGGGTTCAACCCCTCCAATCTGACGAGCATAGAGGCATATTGGGTCCTATTAACAGGTTTGTAAAAACTGAGATTGAACAATTGTAGTTGGCTATAGCTATTTTTCATCATATGTTCTAAGTGTTCATGGAACCCACACTATGCTTACCACTTGATTTATCATCATTTAAGTCAATAACATAAAAGGACTCATTAAATTTGGAAAGGATCAAAAACCAAAACCCTCTCCCACAAATACAGTGCATTCAAATGCAAACCAAAAACATGTGCTGCAGCCGAAACTCTATTAGAAGCAAGAGCCCCAACATGAACTTTGAACTGTGTTACTGCAGCAACAGCAACAATAACAAATCTCTTACATCACTAGCCCCTGATGAAATGGGAAAGCATCACAAATGCCTGATTTGCTTCAGGCTTGTTCTCCCTGTTAGGCCACTTCTACGGCTCCTTTTCCCAGGGACTCACCCTAAAATACTCCACCACATCCAGCCCAAAATGAGTAATTGTTTTGAAAAATGAATCCATCAGAGGACAGGCCTGGCAAAGGCAAAGAGAAGTGGAGGTTCCAAGGGACCCAATGGCTGTCCTCCAGGCATCTTGGGGTCCTATGTCTCATTTCAATAGGATGAGGTTATACCAGCTGCCTAGCAGATTCTCATCCTTAGCTACTACGAATTGATGGCTTGGCAATGCTTTTTGTGTCTCTGTCATCCTCCAGCCCCACCCTCCATCCCATCCCATGGTACATCTCCCACTCTTGACCGCAAGCACTGGGGGTACCCCAAAACAGCCAACACTTGTAAGAGTGCATGAAGTGCACCAGGCAAAATGCATCTTCAACCATTTGTAGGTACAGTAAGTCCCTTACATATGAACGAGTTTCGTTCCAAGAGCACATTCATAAGTCCAATAGCGTTAGCCCAGGTGCCCAACTAACACAATCAGCTATATAGTATGGTACTGTAATAGGTTTATAATACTTTTCACCCAAATAATACATAAAAACAAACACAAAAAATAAAGAAAAGATTTTAAATCTTACAGTACAGTACCTTGAAAAGTACAGTAGTACAGTACAACAGCTGGCACACAGGGGCTGGCATCGAGTGAACAGGAAAGAAGAGTTACTGACTGGAGGAGGGAGAGGAGGTGGGAGATGGTAGAGCTGAAGGATCGTCAGCAAAGGAGACGGAGGGCAAGCTGCAATTTCACTCACTTCTGACGTTGATGGAACACATGTTCGAATCTTTGAAAGTTCACAATTTGAAGGTTCGTATGTAGGGGACTTATTGTATTACAATCCTTCTCTTCATTTTACAGATGAGAACATTGAGTATGACAGTTCACTGAGGGTTCCTAAGAAGCAGAGCTGTGATTAGAACCCATATCTATTTGATTCCAAGGCCTCAATTTTCCTCTGCCCCATGTTGCACTTAGAGGATAAATTAGATCCAGTGAGGCCGTTAGAGGCTCATGGAGAACAGAGGCCAACTTTGATCAGTTTAGTAGTTGATTCTGCCTGTCTAGGTCTCAAATCCTGTCTGCCGGGGATGAAGAGGATGCAGACCCCTTGACTGGCTGTCAGAGCAGCTTCTTTCCCTCAGAGCTGAGCTTTTTTGCTTTGAATACACTGAAGACCTAAATCTCTGGACCTTGATCTGCTTTTATCTCCTTTTCAGCTACCCAGGTGACATGTCCTATAGCTGGTTTCCAGCTTCAGACAGACTAAAATCCCTTTTCATCATCCTGCCAGATCAGTTTCTCTGATGGTTACAGAGATGGTCAACTGCGGGAGCCAGAGAGTCACCTCTTGTTTACAGGTAAATAATGAGTCATGAAATATATTTACATACCAGGACTTCAGAGGGATTTCAATAAAGATAACTAGTGCAGGGTAAAGCTGGTTCCCAGGGAGGATGGGATGATTCATCACACACTTAAGAAAAGACAAGCCTCATTTCCTCCCCAGTTTGAGGAGATACATGCTCTACTTTGTGATCTCCGTGTGGGAGGAGGCTGGCCATCTCTGGACCCAGAGGAGAAGGTGTCGGCCACACGAGCTGAACTGAAGGCGGGCTGGAGCTATGCCCCGCTGTCTCCTTGCCCTTCTCCTGGGCACTTTCTTAGGTGGGTTCGCCTCTCAAAACCTCACCACAACTCTCTGAATCTGGAGTCTCAGCTATTGGTTTGACTCTCTTTGGTGCATTCCTTCAATGGTCTGGAATGAATACGGGAGTTTAATCTTAGTGGCGGGTGTGCTGCGTCTTGGTTTCCTCAATCCCCAGGAAGGAGTTTGGTCTCCCGTTGCCCATTGACCCTCTGCACCCTTGGCCTTCCCAGTCTACTCCCCTCGATGGCTCCCATATGCCTGAGTCATGGAAGAGCTTGAGCCAGCCCTCTCTCAGGATGGAAGGTGAGCTGGGCTGGGGTTCTTCCCTCTAAATGGCCTTTTATGCTTCCCGCAGGTGTCAGAGCTCAGACCATCCGTCAGTGGCCACTTATCAGGGTGCAGCCTGCAGGCAGCCCGCTCTCCCTGGAGTGTACTGTGAAGGGGGCATCAAGCCCCAGCCTCTACTGGTACCGGCAGGCGGCAGGAGGGACCCTCCAGCTGCTCTTCTACTCCGTTGGTGTTGGCCAGATAGACTCTGAGGAGCCCCAGAACTTCGAAGCCTCCAGGCCCCAGGACGACCTGTTCATCCTGAGTTCTAAGAAGCTCCTGCTCAGTGACTCTGGCTTCTACCTCTGCGCCTGGAGTCTCACACTGAGCTGGGTAGGGCAGACATCTGTGCAGAAACCCCAGCCTCTCCCAAGTCCTCGCCACCTGCTCCAGGAGCCCTCATTCAGGGGCTGGGCAGAGGACGTTTGTCCCCGGCTTTCTGACTGTCAGCCGACGTGAGGGCAACTGAATCAAGCCAGACACTCCAAAAGACCTTCCCTACATTCTTAGGGAGAACAAAAGAATTTATGTGTGTAGAACCTGTGAACCGCGTATGCAGAGTCAAGTTCCCGATGGGTGGATGTCTAGTCCTAGGCTATCATACTCCAGCCCTCAAAGTGTGCTATACCTTGCCCAACACCCTATTCTCTCACGTTCCCGTGGGTCTACACTGGGGACTGAGGTCGTGCAGATGCTGATGAGAGGGGCAGGATGCACCCGCAGTGATATGTGATGTGATGGAGGACTGGTGAGCAAATATGAGGATGCCAACTAGGGTTATTTAATTAGTTAATTTTCATCACCTGGAAAGTCTCCTGTCCTTGCTCTTTCTGAAGAGACTAGACGTCTTTTGGAGGCTTGGATGAGGCTTTGAGCCAGGGAAGGGGCAAGGTGTTAATTCATAGAGGCTACAAGTGTGGCTTTGTTAGTATCAGAAACGTGCACTTAGGAATGTTGATCATTGTTTCGGGTTCTAGATTTTTTTTTAGTCCTGTTCTACTGTGTCTCATCCCTCGCCTTATGGCAAAGAAGGGAGCAGAGAAGCAGATGGTGATGAAAGAGATACAAGAGACAGGATATGTAATGGCAAAACCCTAAAAAAGAGAAATTACTTGGATGGAAATGAAGGAGAGTCAAAGCTTATGAGGATGGCTGGAAAGAGATACCATGGTTACCTTGGCAACTGAGCACCTTCCTCATCCCTCAGCCCCTCATCCCTCCCTCCTCCTCCTCATTCCTAAAAAGATTTTCTTGTCTAATGTCCCTTCTGTTCCACGAGGGGGCACAAGAAGTCTTAAAATACCCTGTTCCTGGCATCATTTCATTTAGGACAATTCAGACATTTGTTTACTTTCAGAATCACTTAATCTGCAGCACAAAATCTGAGACAGAGACACAAAGCGATCAAGACAGTATTGAATAATGCCCAAGGGTCCCTGTTGCACTTTAAGGTCTACCATGTATTAAGCAGCTATACGTGCTGGACACTCTGAGCCATCACAGGGATTAAAAAGAAAAGTGAAATACACTCAAGACGGTGCTGGGCATGGTCACAACATGGTTTAATCAAGGCACTTGGAGTTTGAGATTCACAGATACACACTACTACATATAAAAAGGATAAACAACAAGGTCCTACTGTATAGCTCAGGGAACTATATTAAATATTCTGTAAATATTCTGTAAAATATTCTGTAAAATATTCTGTAAACCAATTATGTATAACTAATCACTTTGCTGTATACCAGAAACTAACACAACACTGTAAATCAACTATACTTCAATAAAAAGAATAAAAAATAGAAATTGCAGAAAAAAAGCAAGGCACTTGGTTTGTTTTTTTATTTTTCCGTGTGTGAAGATTTAAATTTGCTAAGTCGATCAGCAATGCTAAAACCATGGAAATAAAGATGCATTTACAACTCAACTTTTGTTCACGTTTAGTAGTAAGCAGCATCTGAAGCTAATGTTTGGATGTTAGCTGGTTATTGAATATAAGTGGAAACAGATCTCTCCCTGAAACAGGTTATTTTTAGTTAATAGATTTTAATATTTAGAACAGTTTTAGATTAGTATAAAAATTGAGCAGATAATAAAGTTTTCATATATGTCCCTTTCCTCCCCAGCCTACCCTATTATTAACATCTTACATGGGTGTGGTATGTTTATTATTGAACCAATATTAATATATTTTTATTAACAAAAGTCCATGGTTTACATTAAAATTTACTCATTGTGTTGTACATTTCTGTGGTATTTGACAAATGTATCATGTCTTATATTAACCATTACAGTGTCATGCAGAATAGTTTCACTGCCTTACAAATGCCCTGGGCTTCACCTACTAATTTCTCTCCTCTTTCCCTGCAAACCCTGGTAACCACTCATCTTTTACTGTCTCTATATTTTTAAGGCACTTGGTTTTTGAGTTTAAATTTACTAGCTCTAATGACCTTGGGCTAATTATCCAATCTCTCTAGAACTCATTTTCCTCACCTGTGAAACCTTTCTTGTTGGATCATTAAATGTGTTAAATTAGATGGTATTTATGTTATAAAGCCCTATTACAGGGTCTAATTTTCAACAGATATTATTTTCCTCTCCAAGTTTACAAGATATTTGGATTACAACTTATCCAAAAGAAAGACTTGTTTTTTAAAAATAATTAAATTTAAACTCTGTAGTAATTATTTAAAAATGCTAAGTGTACTTCGATGGCAAACCCATGAAACTTGTACCCTACCTTCTGCTTGTTCAGATATTAATCTTTTCTGTTGGGGATTTACGCAGTCCCAGAATCCTTCTTAACAGAGGTGTTTTCCAGGGACTCACGACTATTCAAGAGAAGTTGGTAGGAGAGTTAAAACAGAGTTTTCATTCCTGTAAGCAATTCAGAAAAGTTCTAGAAAACTTCAGCAGGAGATAGAATTTTAACGATGTTGTGTTTGGGGGAGGCTAGTATTTAGATAAGAAAAATGACATTCCCAGCAGGAGAGTCAGTTTGAATAGAAATGTGGAGATCTCCATCAATATTGAAAGTTCCAGAAAAGCAGTGAGGAAACAGTCCTGATCATTGCACAAGGCAATAGAGACAGGAGGGCGTTAATAGGTAAGGGGAGGCTAGTTAAGGCGAGGCTTGAAAGCCATCTAAATTCATCAAAACAAGTTACTATCCGCCAGGATATCTACCCTATTCATGAATAAGAATCCTATTCCCCTAACTGCTTCCATAGCGTCTGGGAATCAGAAATCTACAATCATCGTCATCTCAGGAGACAAAGGAAACCAGCTCAGGATGGCAGATACTGCTCAGAAATGTTATCTCTTGCCAGGAATCCATCAATCTCACTCACCCCTTTGGAGAGACGAGGCTGTCTCTTTTCCAGGAGACCTTCTAAGACCCTGCTCTTGGCTCTGACTTTGTAGGTGTGCCAGGACAATTCTTCCCATACATGTCATTCCCTGGCCACTGGCACGTGGAAGATCTGGGGCTTCACGTCTGGATCTTAGCTACTCACGGGATTTATAGGGAGAGACCCTGGGGCCTCTAGGCAGCTTGAGGAAGATGGGGAATGCCCAGGTTGGGAAGCTGGCAATATTAAAATTGGGTGACTTCATAGTTGTGTCCAGGATTATATACTTTGAGCTGAGGATACTATGGCCCTTTGAGCTGCTGCAAAGCAGATTTGCCCTGTTACCTATCCTGTCGTTTCCTGTTCCCTCCTTTGAGGTGTTTATTCTGGCTGTGTGCTTTTCTATTCTCTCTTCACTGTGTTCTCCCTCCTCCTCTTGCCCAGATGAGATAGACCTTGCCCATCACACAGACTTCACAGGCCTTAGTGGTTGGGATGATACTTAGAGAAACCCAGTCTCTACAGCACACAGACACCAGCTCAGATACCCAGCGACTGTCCGTTTCTCAGTCTGCTGATGATCTAGGGCTCCCTTTCCTGTGACTCATTAGTACCCACTCATTAGATGAGTGGAAGGAAGTGGGAGGCTATGTATGTGTCGAGGTTGGTGGGAGGGTGCTTAGAGGCAGATGGGGGGAGGGAGTTGCCTGAATGACGTGGGGCCAGAAGGGACCCCAATGGGGTCACAGCAGTTATTGCAGCTGTTCTGCATTCTTCACCGTCCCCAAGGTACTCCCTGCAGCCTCTGATCTTGGGCGTAACCTCCAGCAGGTGTGGGAGTTGTGTTGGGGGGTGGGTGGTCTGCACGTTTAGCTGAGGTGCCTGGATCCAGAGGCCTTTGCCTCTCCCTCTGTAGTTCTATTTCCACTGCCAGGGCGCTCACTGGAGGCCCAGGTAGAAAGGACAGCATGGGAAGAAGTTGGGACAGGATGTGGTGAGCCTGGCGTTCGCGGAGCTCAGAAGGTGGGGGGCAGGAGGGACTTTCACAGGCGCCCCAGAGGCAGGACCTGGTAAATGTCAAACCACATCCTGTTGTGAGTCCCCGAGATGAGGCAGGGGCAGGTGCGTTGCTGTTGCTACTGGTGCTGATGTGACTCAGAGATAAACAGCTTGACAGCCAGCACTGGGCTCGGGCACCCCATCTCTCCCCCAGCTGTCTTCTGAAACACCCCAACCCGCTGCTCTTTACTTCCTGGCCTTTGATTCAAGGCCATTCTCCTTTCAACACTATTTTCCCCTCCTCATTCAAGGCCCTGGCCCTCTTTCCAGGTGCCAGGGCTCCAGGTGCCTCTTGTGAACTGTGGGATTCCGGGGTCAACACTGACCCCCTTACACTACAGACAGCCTCTGAGACTGTGTCACGGGTGGGAATGGTTTGTGTCTGGGAAGAGCTTAGGTTCCCCGAGCTACCTTCCGCATGGTGATCTGGGGCCTGCAGACTTTGAATCACTGAATCTGGAGAGCAGAGCCTGACGATTCCTTAGAGATCACTTTACCCAGTCTCCTCACTTCGCAGAGGAGGAGATAGCAGCCCAGAGAAGAAAAATTGTTCCGAGCTATGTAGCTGTGGACAGCGGAGGACCAGAAGCCAATGCCCTGTGTTTTAGCAGCTCCTGGATCTCAGGCGAAGCTTAGGGGAACGTGGGCTGTATGTTGAGTGGTGATCTTGCTATGAATTTTATGAACCACTTATATAAAGATAAATAAGGCACAATGATCAGATCCGAGATGGCCTGAGGATGGGGAGGTAACTATGATGAACCACAGAGTTAGAATTCTGCAGAAACTAGAGAGTTGGAGAGATGAGCTGAAGAAACATGATAATATTAAAGAAGTACGCCCTGCCACCCTGCCACCACCCCCCAAAGAGAGGAAACCAACTGTCTGAACACAGGAAGGGGACTATGTGCTCACAAGCAGTGCCTGTGGAGAAGACCCAGGGTTTGAGTCAAAAGTGAGCTCTGTGAGTCAATAGAATGATGTGGGTCCCGACACTGACGAGCTGCCCTCATGGGACCAAAGCAGAAGGTATCGAGAACAGGAAGCCAAGCTCCCCCTTCCCCTCTGTAGGTCAGAATAGCACACTTTTAGAAAAGTAGGAGGATTAGAAACAAATGTAGAGGCTTCCCTGGTGGCGCAGTGGTTAAGAATCCTCCTGCCAATGCAGGGGACACGGGTTCGAGCCCTGGGCCAGGAAGATCCCACATGCCGCGGAGCAGCTAAGCTCGTGCGCCACAGCTACTGAGCCTGCACTCTAGAGCCCGCGAGCCACAAGTACTGAGCCCACGAGCCACAAGTACTGAGCCCACGCGCCTAGAGCCCATGCTCTTCAACAAGAGAAGCCACTGCAATGAGAAGCCCGCACACCGCAACGAAGAGTAGCCCCCACTCGCCGTAACTAGAGAAAGGCCTCGCGGAGCAATGAAGACCCAACGTGGCCAAAAATAAATAAATTTATTAAAAACAAAAACCAAAAAACAAATGTAAACATTTCAGAAGAGAGTGGCTGGGCTTTGGAGAGTAGGAGTGCTCAAAACTGTGCCATATGAGGCAAAAATTGAGAGAACTGTAAATGTTTAGCTTGAAAAATAAATCTTTAGACTAGTCATAATTATCATAATAGTAGCTAATATTATTGACACTGTGATCACAGCTTTATATGTTGTGTAGACTAAATAAGACAAAACCACCTTACGAAGTCGGGGTTGTAATTGAGCCCATTTTGCAGGCAGGAAAGCCGAGTCTCAGAGGTGGTCACTTACCGAAGATCACACAGCTGATAAGGGCAGATCTAAGGCTTGAAACTATGTCTCTCTGGCTTTAAAGTCCATATTCTCTGTTGGCATAATGTTCTCATCTATCTACTGCATACTTTTTCCATTTTGCAAACTCAAGCTTTTAAAGGTTCTGCTTGTTCTGTCTCTCATAGCTTTGTGGACTCAAGTAGAGGTGGGCCTGCTAGCTGTCTTAAGAGGGACTCTCACAGGCATATAATTATGACCAGTGCTCAGCACTACAGCGAGAGTTATGGAAACCTAAAGAGGACAGATTTCTTCACAGCACTGTTCAGTGACGAAGTGGCCTACCCAGACAGGTTGAGAGTTCTCTGTCCCAGGACAGATCAAGGATAACTGGGGGGATTCAAGACTCTGACATTTATGCTTCTTTACCACCCAGAGTGTCTATGGTCCAAGATCCAGTCAAGGTCAAGACCCATGGTGGGAGTGAGGGTAAAAGGGCTGAGCTGTAACCACTGGAGTGGCCTAGAACGTGGGCAGGTGGGGTCACGCCCAGGACCACCATCAAGTCACTATTGTAAAACCCACTTCCTTATGTCAGCGAATCTGGTCAGGATGCGGCAGGGGATGGAACCACGGGAAGCCCTGGCGTGCAGTCTTTCTGTCTAGACCACCGTCACACTCACAGAGGAGAGCTGAGCTAAGTTAGACAAAACTTCTGTGAAAATAGTTACAGTTGTTGGCTCGCTTTCAGCTCTATTTGCTGACGTACAGACCCATCCACTCATCCATTTCCCCAGGAAGCCCTCCGAGGAGTCCAAGTGCAACAATAGATGGAGATGGAGGAGAAAAGACATGCAGCTGGGACCTTGGGGGTGGGGTGGGGTGGTGAGCAGAGACTACGTCATTTGTTGCAGGGTGGCGATTCAGGACACAACCGAGTACTGTCACAATAAATCCCCAGGAGAGCCAGAGAGTGTGGTGTGCTAAGAACCCAGGGATTTCAGATCCACAAGCAGCAAAAGAGGAGCAAGTACTCAGGATGGGAGGGGAGGATATCCAACCTTAGACTGAGGCAGGAAATGCTTTATTTTGGGGGCCAGGAGGGGGTGTATGACGTCTCACATTATGGGGTCTCAAGGCCCAGAGATCACCTTTCTGGAAACTATGGGAGTCTGCCACAAGTAATGAGAATGAACTGTAGTTACAATTGTTGCCCAGGCTTGGTAGCCTTCTATACTGTGAGTCTTCTTATATAGCTACAGGGCAATTTCCATGGACATGGAAAAAGGGAACTTGGTGATGAAAGTTTAAGAAGAGGTCAAGGGGGCTTCCCTGGTGGTGCAGTGGTTAAGAATCCGCCTGCCAATGCAGGGGACACGAGTTCGAACCCTGGTCCGGGAAGATCCTACATGCCGCGGAGCAACTAAGCCCGTGTGCCACAACTACTGAGCCTGAGCTCTAGAGCCCGCAAGCCACAACTACTGAGCCCACGTGCCACAACTACTGAAGCCTGCGTGCCTAGAGCCCGTGCTCTGCAACAAGAGAAGCCATGGCAATGAGAAGCCAGCACACCGCAACGAAGAGTAGCCCCCGCTCACCGCAACTAGAGAAAGCCCGTGCACAGCAACGAAGACCCAACACAGCCATAAATAAATGAATAAATGAATAAATAAATGAAAATATTGAATTAAAAAAAAAAGAGGTCAGGGGGTTGCAGATGACAGATTCATCCATAGGTTAGTGCAATGCTAAGAACTGACCTGGGGTCTTTAGTCATTTCTTGATTTACATCAGCATCTCCTAATCCCTAAATGTAATACACCGAGGCATGAGTGTGTTTTCCTTGTACACATATAGCTTCCAGAGAGGGGTCGCAAGTACCAATCTTCCCTTCCCACACCCATCGCTAAGCAGGTCAACCTCAGGAGGCTCTTCCTGTACAGGACCGTTGTGGCTGTGTGTCACACACACTGTGAGGGGCTGAAGTAGGTGAGGCTCCCCTTCTCTGGGTCACTAGGGAGGAAGCAAAACAGGGAAATGGCTCAGGGCAGGAAACGCGAGTATTAGTATCTGTCAAGATCCGTTGTTCTTATCCCGACCTCTCTTGTTCTAAAATCCTTTTTTTCTTTTTTCTCTTCCTTACTCGTCCCTAGTCATTTACTTAAGAGAGAAAAAGTCTTTGTCTCTTGGATGGTCTCAATGTCCTCTACCTGCCCCATCCCTGGCATCCTTACTACTCAACCTTAGTAGCCTGACCCGCCCCCCCAACCCCCACCCCCGGGGCGGTAGGAAAGGCTGCAGGTCTTTACTAGATCCTGGTGCTGATAGGAACATTCTTCTTCCGGCCAAGTGACAGTGACTCAAACAGCCCTTCCCCACAGGAGTCCCATTCCCCCCACCAGGATGTCACCCAACATGACCAGCTGGATGCTTCCTTTCCCCTCCTAATTTCTGAGTAAATCTCTAAAGGTCACAGGGTTGAGGTTCCTCTCCTGGAGAGCTACCCATGGGGGGATCGAGCTGTGCCCCTTGGAATGATGAGAACTTGGGGGACCACAGGCTTTCTTCTAGAGATGCTTGGCTTCTGAGTCTCTTCAATCAGTAAGCACACTTTGCCCCTGTGCTACATTCTGCCCACAGATCTCCTTAATGGGATGAAGTTTGGATTAGCCTAGAGACTGGGATAGGTCGACAGGCGCAGGTCAATGAGGAATTGCTTTAGTGCTCCCCATTCCAGGAGTGACTCTGGTCTCAGAAACTCCCTCTGAGCCCCTTTAATTGGAGCGACTATGTGTCCTGGTTTGCCAGGACAACCCTGGCTTACCCTTCCTCTCCCAGCATCTTATCTTTCACCCTCAATAGTATCCTCATTCGCATAATAAACGATATGATTGCCCTATATCTAATCCATCTTTGCTCAGTTTCACCTGAGGAAGAATGGGCGGGTTGGTTAGAATTGGTCCAGAAGGATCTATTTAGATTCTAGAGAAAAAGGCAGAGGCAGAAGAAATTAACTTCCCAGTTGCCTGTGAATTGAATGTTGGGGGCAGTGCTCTCTGAGAGAGACAAGGAAAGGGCTGTAAAGATTTGGGAAGAGGGGCCTCCCTGGGTCAAGGTAGGGTGGGGACCAAATGGAGTTTCTTCATCTCTATTATGTTTCCAGGAGTGAGAAGGTGACATACACAAAGTCATCCATCCTCCAGGGGACATTTGTTCCTTCGTTCCTCACCTTGACAAACCCCAGGTGCCACCAGCAACTCCCCCCCACATCCTCCCACCTGCTAATGCCTCTGCTTTTAGCACCCCAAAGATGGCAGCCACCAAGCCCGCAGACCCTCCTCTCCCCGCCTCCACCCCGACCCTCCTCACAGCTCTGCTTGCACAAACCCTTGGCTCCAACACTCCCTGCTTGGTTCGTTCCTTCTGCTCCATGCCTTATTCCCTCTGAGGCATTTGCTTGTCTCTTTAGCTGCTTATCTCCCTGTCCCACCCTTGTGAGGAACCACCACACATGTCTAAAGAATGGGAGGGGCTGCTTTTGTGGGTGCTGGTCTAGAGTCTAAACTCAGTCTCCTTTGTTTGGGGATTCTTTAGTCATTACCAAAACAAATACACAACAACAGCAACAAGTAAAAAAACTGTCTGCAGTTTGAGAAATCTTGAGATACTCATGACTGATGGGAAATTATGGGCATGTGATAAGTTTCCCAGGCCATCCCTCCCCTGGGCCATGTCCTTTCCTGGCCTGTGTGAGCTGGGTCCAGAGAACCCCTCGTCTCCCACTCCTGATACGCAGTGTAGTGGGATGAATAATGTCACCCCAAATTCACGCCCACCTAGAGCCTCAGACTGTGACCTAATTTGGAAATAAGATCTTTGCAGATATAATTTGTTAAGAATCTTGGGATGATATCCTTCTGAATTTAGGGTGTGCCCTAAATCCAATGACTTGGGTCTTGGCAAGAGAAAGGAGAAGGAAGCTTACACACAGAGATACGGGGAAGAAGGAGACATAAAGACAGAAATAGAAGGTTGGGGTGATGCTGCCATGAGCCAAGGAGGCCAGGAGCCATCAGAAATGGGAAGAAGCAAGGAAGGATTCTTCCTTAGAACTTTGGAAGTGACCGTGGCCCTGCCAACACCTTGATTTTGACTTTTGCCCCCCAGAACTGTGAGAGAATACATTTCTATTGCTTTAAACCATCAGGTCTTTGTTACAGCGCCACTGGGAAACAAATATACTGAGGAATCGAGGTGTCCTCAGTCTGTTGCTATAGGTCCTGGCCCAGACTTTGGGAGCAGCTGCTCTAAGGTCACCCAGCGATTTTGTGAGCAATCACAACTTCTTGGTCACAACTTGGGAAAAACTTCCTGAATTGCCATCTTCAGAAGAATGTGCCACAGTTTCACAGCTTACCAGTCATTTGATCTATGAACTATGGTTTCTTCACCTATGAAGTTGGGAGAAAAACACCTGCTTCTGGGATCATTGTGGGGATTGGCTGGGACAACACGTGTGCCAGTGCCCAGCCCGAATCCTGGAACAAAGCAGGCTATAAGGACTCCACTTTTCCCACCCTCTCCCAGCTTTCAGAACTGCTTTCTCACCCCCAACGTTCTGCCTCAACTAACTTACCCAGAACCTCTCTCAATGGTCTGTCTTCTGTCGCCTGATGGCATTCCTCTCCTCCCTGCGTGCAGTGTTCTACCACAGTGATTGTAACCTGCAGTAGCATTTACCTCAGTAAGAGAACCATCTCCACCCAAGTGGGTGCACTCAACACACTACATTTGGGGTGAGCCTGGTCTCCATCCCATCAAGTTGGAAGAGACACTCAGGTGCAGCCCCCAGCCCCCAATGGACCCTGCTCCCCTTCTCCATTCCTCCCCAGGGCCTGACCCTATATGCCTCACCTCCGTGAAATCTCCAGGTTTCACACTGCAGTGTTTTCAACTCTATGGCTTCTTTAGGATTCTAACTTAGGCAAAGTAGAACTAAATCTTATGCCCAAATTCTGAAACCACACAAGATGCAAGTGTTAAGAACCAACACAGATACACTCGAAATGCGTAAGAAGTGAAACTTGAATCTGGAATTGAGAAATGATCAGACATTCTAAGCTACAGGTCGCCCTGTCCTCCGTTCAGCTCTGAGCTGGGGGTTACGGTTCACCTCCATTCATCCTTATGCCATCAATATGCAGGTTTTCCAGAGTCCAGCTCCTTGCCCTTCAAACTAACCCTACCCACTGGGGCCCAGAATACCCAGGTGTGGACCATGGGGTCCATCCTCCATCAGGATGAACGGGAGGAATCAGCATTGGTCAGAGAGGAGGGTCCATCACTCTGTATGCCTGAGGGGTGGTGATTTCCCTAAATCAGAGGTAGAACAGGGAAGGGCAGAACTCCATAGACACTCCTGGGACACAGTCAAGCCCACCATGACACTTTTATTGCTTTAGTCAGTTTCAGATTCAGTGGTGAGGAGCTCAATCTGCAGGGAAGCTGAGAGAAGGGACAGATATCCGTGTAGGAAGGAGATAAAAGGTGGAGAGAGAGAAACTCTTGAGGAACACAGACTGGAAACACGTTAAGGAGCATCCAAGGTGAGGATAATGCACTTTTGGAGCTGGTCTCAGGAATCCTTTTTCTTAACCTGAGGAAAAGAGGACATTGTCAGGGTGCCAGAGGCCACCAAACAGTAGGAGTGGGTCAGAGGAAGCTGAGTCTAGGGCCTGATTTTGGGTAGAACTAGTTGATTCTCCCCATCCTCTAAAGCTACATTCTGTGATGATCTCAGACTTTCTCCCCAGTATGGCTGCCCTACTATAACTCCATTGAGGTGCCAGGACATGACACTGAGACCCCTTCAGTTACCCTACATGATATTCCACCCTCTCCCTTCAATCACCTGTCCCACCCTGCCCTCCTCCTTACCATGGCCATCAGCACCAGGGCGCTGACCAGCACAGCATAGAGGGTGGCCTTCCCCAGCAGGATCTCATAGAGGATGGTGGCAGACAGGACCCCTTGCTGATACGACACTGTTGGCAGGAAGGGAGAGCAGGTAGGTACCTGTGAGCAGGGATCTCTGGTCTCCTTGCCCACGCACCACCCCCCCTTCCATGCCCCACCAGGGTCCATGGGTTTTGCATTCTCTGGTTTAGAGCAAAGACCATGGGAGATGGAGACAAAGGAGCAGGGGGCCACTTACCCGAGGTGAAGCCACAGTCTGAAAGAAAAAAGGGGGAGGGAAATGGATGAGAGAGTCCATCTTCAAAAGCAGATTCAAAACTAAGCCAGCCTTCCTCAGTCCAATAGCTGGCAAGGTGCTAACTCTTGCCAACAACCATGTGAGCTTGGAAGTGGATCCTTCCCCACCTGAGCCTTCAGATAAGACTCCAGCTTTCGCTGACACCTGATTGCAGCCTCTTGAGGAAGACGAGGCAGCTAAGTTATGCCCAAATTCCTGACCCATCAAAACTATACAATAACAAATGTGTGGTATTTTGAGCTGCTTTCAAAAAAATCAAGAAAAACAAAAAACTAAGCCCGACTCCCAGGCTCAGGGCAGCCTCTGGTCAGAGTCCTAGCGCCGCCTTCCTTCTGTTTTGGCGATGTGGCCACAGCATCCTTGAAGGTCACGGAACATGGCAGCACTGAAGGGGATGAGGACACACTGCTCAGACCCTGAGCTGTGCAGGCGGGAGGGAGGGGGACCTTTCAGCACAGCTGAGCTGGGCTGACGATCTGGGATCTGGGGGAGGAATTAGCCCGAGGTGCCCTGTCCTCCCTCACGGTGGGCTTCCCACACCCTCCCCTTTATTCTGCATCTAGTCTCTCTGCTCTCCGCCCTGGATCTCCCCCTTTGTCTGCTCTGCCTCCCTCCTTGCTGAACCCCGCCGGAGCGGCTCACCTGCTCGGCCCCAGACCTCGGCACTGATGTTCTGGGTGACGGGTTTGGGCCCGTCCTGCTTCCACTCGTCCTCGTCCGAGACCCCGTGGAACCAGACTTGGCAGCGGAAGAGGTTGCGAGGGTTGTACCAGAAGGGGGCGGAGACCCTCAGCCGGCTGCTCAGACAGTAGCTGGAGTCACTGCGGCTGGGGTCCTCCTTGTGGGGCTGAGGGTCCGTGCTGACCCCTGTCTTGACCTGCTTCCCGTTCACCCACCAGCTCAGCTCCACGTGGTCGGGGTAGAAGCCCGTGGCCAGGCACACGAGCGTGGCCTTCTGGGTCCGGGAGATCTCAGCTTCTGACGGTTCGAACACAGCCACCTTGGGTGGGCTCACCTTGCTCAGGTCGTCTGGAAGGGAGAGGGGTTGGGAGCAGGGGTGGCTGGAGAGCCGGCTGGGCGTGGTAGGGCTGCGCCTGTGCCTGTGAGTCGGGGGCACAGGGAAGGGGGCCACGGGGTCATCGTAAAAGGAAATTACGTAGTAGTAGGTCCTGGTTGTTTGTTTGGGGGTCACCACCCGCTCCTCTGTGATTGTTCTCCCTCGGCCTGCCTGGCCTTTGTATTGACCCTACGACAGGCCTGTCTCCTGTGTCCCCAGCCCCTGAGGTGGCCTTACAGTTTCCTCACCTCAGACAGAGAGCCATCTCCCTGTGATTCAAATGCAGGCATCTTCAACCTTCTTTGCCCCTTTGATTCCACGTATTCTACTTTTCCCTACCAGCAAGCTTCCTAAATAGGCATCTGAGACCATCAGAGCAACTTCGGCTCCCGCCTGTCTCGCTACAACTAAGCCTCTGGTCTGTGGCGTCCCCCAGGGCTCCAGGTGAAGGCATTCCAGTTAATGCCCCTGCGGCCTTTTCATCTGGCTGCCTCATTGCTTCTGGGCCCTCCTACATTCATGTTATTCTGCTCTTTGCTTTTTATCGATTGTTTTGTTTGTTTCTGAGCAATTCTGTTACAAGCAAGACACCTCATTCTAAAGAGATCTAGTTTAGGCTGGAAGATGGAGAAAATGTTCTTCTAACTGACTCTTCACATTTCCCTGGATGTGATCTGAGTTCAGGGCTGGCTTCCTGGGTGTGTGACCTGTGCACACAGATTCACTTTTCCGACGTAATGGATCATTAAAGGGCCAGGGCTTGGGACTCAGATTTACCTGGTTCTGAGGTCTCCTGCTTTTCTCCACCCCCGCTGATCACAGGAACCCAGCTTCCCCTCCGGGAAAACACACTTCAGCTGAGCCTCATTGGCTCCATCTTAACGAGCCTAAGTACAAACAGCGCTTGCTGTTGTCAAATCATCCAGGTAAATATACCAGTATTGAGGGGTTCCTCCCCTCTGGAGCCTCAATGCTCCCAACAGCAGGTGACCTTTAAGGTCCTTTTCCAGCACTAAGAGCCTAAGATCCTTCTGGGAATGTTCCTCACCTCACAAGCAAAATATCTGCATTTTAATGCATGTCCTGCACCATCTGGCTGTTTAACCTAGAAGACATGGTGTGAGGAGGGAGATTTGGGGCTAGGGGATGAGAGGGGTACATTTGGTGAGTAAATCCACCCAGCGGCCCAGGTTCCCATCCAGCCCCCATGTGCTGTACACACAGCCTGGCCCTCAGGGGTCTGGGGCTTAGGAAGAGAGGAAGAGTTTTAAACCTAATTTTAAATCCAAACTTCTAAACAGTAAATCAACAAACCCCGCTGATTTCGATTCTCTCCCTCACTGCCTCGTGTTTATCTTTTTCACCTCTCTGTTCCACACTCTTGTCTGTCATCCTTTTCCTCCTCTGTTCGGTGGAAGCCTCCATCTGCACCTCCCAGGAGCCGGCTCTGCAGGGGGCCACACCCCGTGCTCATCCCTGCCTGTTCCTGCCCCTCCAGCCCATTTTCCCCTTTGCATCAGCTACACACCCTCCTGCCCTCCCCCCAGCCCAGACTGTCCTCCTCGGTCTTTTTCTCCAATCAAGCAGCTCTCAGAGTCCTAATAAATCCTCTCTCTCTCCAATGCTCACCCTGTCCCTAAGTATCTCAGAAACAAAGAGACCGAAGCCCCCCCTTTCCCTCTGTCCAAATTCCCGTCCCGGGAGTATCCCTACCCAATACCCTCCCCACCCAATATTCCCCACCTCCCTTGCAGAGTTGACCCCCAGCTGGACAACTGGCCACGCGCCCCAGCTCCAGCCCACACCACCCATCTCTGGGGACCCCCCAGGCGCCGGGCTGGAAGGAGGGGAGACATCCAAATCTTACCTATGACCGTGAGCCTGGTGCCTGGGCCAAAATACTGCGTATAGGAGCACAGTGAGGGGCCCCGCGCTCAAACCCCCGCAGCCCCAAGGCCGCTCCCGCTCCCGGGCCCCAGCGCCCTGCTTCAGGGCTGCGAGCGGACCAGGTGCCCGCGTCCGCCCCGCGCCCGCCGCCTTCCATCCTCCCCGCCGCCGCTGCCGCTGCCGGGCCCGCGGGCACTCACCCACCACGGTCAGCCGGCTGCCGGCCCCGAAGGGCAGGGCGGCGCCTGTAAAGCACAGCCCCGGGGCTCCCCACCCAAACCGAGGCGCGCCGCCCGCGCTCACCTAGCACCAGGAGCCGCGTGCCCGGCCCGAAGTACTGGGGCTGAGTCACGGCCCCCCAGCGCCGCGCAAAAACCCGCCGCGTCCCCGGCGGCAGCGTCCCCGCTCACCTAGCACCGACAGCCGGGTGCCCGCGCCGAAAAACAGAGGGTCGTTGCTCACAGCCCTGAGGCCCAGGACAAAAACCGGCGCTGCCCTCTCCTGACGTCCCGGACTCAGCCCAGGTCCCCACCGACCCCAAGCACAGCCCCAAATGGAGATGGGCAGCTGCCCACCTCTCTCCAGCCCGTCCTAGGGAGCGCTCACGGACCCCAGCTGCCCTCCTTACCCAGCACAGTCAGATGGGAGACATTGCCAAAATACAGCTTCCCGCTGTTCACATAGCCCTGGGGACTCGGGCACAAACTTAGTCTTCCCTGAGAGCAGCCCAGGAGGGTCCAGCGCCCACGCCCCCAAAGCCAGGGTTCAGGAGGTCATCCAGGCTGGGCAGCCCATCCTCCCTCCCACCTGGAGCAACCTTCTTACCTAGCACAGTGAGCCGGGTCCCTGGCCCAAAGTGCAGCTCATTGTAGGAGCACAGTGGGAAGGGGCTACCAAAAATTCCTCCCTCTTGCCCTCCTCCCCTGGCACAGACTGGGCCCACCCTCCTTCTCCCTGGCTTCTCTCTTCCCACCTCTCTCCAGAACTAGCTGGACACAGAAATCTGGGCCCTGCCTGAGGTCATCCCCAATTTGCAGAGAGTCAGCTTGGCTTGGGGACTTATAGTAGTTGTGAAATTGGAAGGGGTATTTGTGATGGAGATTTTGCTGGATTGGGAAGTGTTCTAGGCTAGACCCTGCCTCTTACTACTTCTGGGACCTGCAACCTCCCTGGCCTTCGTTTCTGCAACTGAAAAATGGGGTAATATCTTCCCCACAGCGTTGTTGTGAGTGCTTAACAAATTACACACCAGCAAGTACTTTGTCAAAGGGCAAGTTTTGTGAAAAGCACTGAATCATGATTCCACTTTAATGGCTTGATTCTTCACTTTCCTGGAAGCTGAGTGTGGAGCAGGGAGAGGCAGAGGTGATCACTGAGTCCAGATCCCTGTGAGATCACATCAGGGACCCGCTCAGTAGCTCTCTCCCAGCTACTCTCCCCATGCAGGAGCCCCCCCTGGGCAGGTGGAGCTATTTTCTGAGGCAGGGCTTTTTCTAAAAGCCCTTCCTCTAACTGAATCATCGTGCCCCCCCCCGAAGTCCCCACAATGTTACACTATGATACAAAAATGTCCTCTCCTATTGTCCCCCTCCCTTAACGACTGTGCAGAGGCAGGAAGTGCAGGTGGCAGAGGTTGGTCTGATGGAGTGGGGTGGGAAAAAAACTCAGAGTAATCGAAAGTGGGGAGGGGCTTGGGGAATGTCAGGGTGCTAGTGGAGGGGGAAGGGGACAGAGAGGCCCCTCCTGGAACCTACGCCACCCTGAGAAGATCTCCTATGTCATCAGGGCTCCCCTCTGGGACGCACTGTGCCCACCTGCAAAGACTGGCATTTATAGTGAGGCGGGTGGGAGGAGCATCCCTAGAGCAGGTGATGGCAACTTAGGGCAGGAGGACACACAGCCTGGAAAGCTCAGCGATTCCCCATTGCTTCCTGCCTGAATAGGGTCCAAGCTCCTTCCCCTTCATTAGTCCACAGATACTTAATGCACATCTACCATATGCCAGGCCTCATGCTGGTTGCAAGGATAGAGTCCACTCTCAAAGCGGGAAGCCCCAACCTGCCTTTTCAGCCTTATGACTTCCACCTTGGACCTCGCAGCCCGCTGAGCAGAAGTAACCAGAAGTACCTGACCCTGTAGTTTCATATCCTGTTCATACATCTGACTATCATGACCTCTCTCCCACATGGCTAACTGAGACCAATTCTTCCTTTGAAGAATTGCCACCTTCTCAGACTCTCCCCTGATGGTCCCAGTCACCTAGTGCTAGCCTCTGCCTGCATTTTAGGAGACAGCTCACGTTGCTGTTGAAAGCATCACCTTGTATGTTAACTGTTTCTATTCATGAATTATCCCCCTTATGAACAGGGAAGCTTCTCGGGGACTCTGACCTGGGTATCTCTGTTTTCTTGAAGGTTACGAGCAAATGTTGCAACGATATGTGCTTAACGACGAGGCTCCTCTGCTCATGCATACAGGTAGACATAGGTGTTTATGCATGTGTGTTGGTATATGTGCAGACACCCATGTTAGAATGCACGCAGTGTTGCAGTAGTGGGAGGAGGCTGTGTGCTGCAGGCCTGTGAGGGGGACGGTAGATGGCTGCTTCAGGCAGACCTTAGGGTGATATCTGCTCCTGAATTGGGTCACTTTGGGCAAACTCATTGATTCATTCATTTCTTTAAAGAGAATTTATTGGGTTAGTACACTGAACCAAGGTACTATGCCACATCGCAAGGATACTGTAATACAACACAACCTGATCCTCAAGGAGCTGACCTTCTAGTGGGGGTGTCAGACAAGGAAAGAGGTAGTTTCCATCAACTGTGGTCAGTGGCAGGAAGGAGATGCACACAGGGTACTGTGATAGCAAAATACAGGGGGAATTTCATCCAGTTGCATGGAGTAAGGGGCAAAGATCCTCCAGAGAAGGCTACTTGCTGGGGAAGATGTCATCGCTGAATCTGCAAGGATGAGTGGGAGCTCACATATGTGTCATTCCAGGTAGAGGAGTGCAAGATGGCCTGAGAGCCAGTGACTCGGGGGTTCAGGGTGACAGCAGTGAGGGTGAGTGTGGATAAAGTGGTGGAGGACAATGGTGGGTCTTTTATGCCATCCTGAGGACTTTGGGTTACATCACCATGGTGACAATGAGACAGTAAAGAGCTTTGGGAGGATTTCTAGAAATACCAACAGGGCTGATCCTTGGTTTTAGGGAAACTTATTTTCTATCCTCCCAGGACTGATCAGGGACATATTCACACACATTTAATTCACTAGAGTGAAATTTATAACCAGCTTTGTAACTTAAACTGGAAGATACATCTGATAAGGAGAATAGATAGTAATAGTAATTTCTCTTCTTCTCACCTGGAATCACTCCTTGGTGACGAAGGAAGCTGAGGAGTGCCCTCAGGGAGACAGTGGAGAGGAGCGTGGGTGATGTATATGACACCCAGCTCTGTGGGCCATGGGGACATGACCACTCAGCAAGTGGACACAGCTCTTCCTCAGAGCACCTTTGTCCAGGTAGGACAGAAATTTCCTATAGGCAGCATCACAACTTTTTCTAGGTTGTTCCAGAGTAAGCCTCTCTCTTCACCAATCACACCCTTTCACATGTACTTAAGTCCTCCCGACAATGAGGAGTAGTACCAGCCACAGGCTGGGTCCCTTGACCCTCCTACCTGAAGGGACTGCACTTTCTTGAATACCTCTTGTTTCTACCCTGGCTGGAGTCACATGGGACTTCAGAGATGGACGGAAGAGATATCTAGACACTCACAAGGCAGACTCAAGCCAGATCAGGCCATTTTTATTGGTTGAATCAGTTCAGGCCCGCCAGGGTCCCCCTTGGGCTAGGGAGATTTTGGTCATGAGTGTTTGGGACGCATGCACACACGGGTAGATACTGGGATGCGTGGAGAGATGAGAGCACCTCTTCTGAAGCACTGGGTAGGAATGGAAAAAGCAGAATTCACATCAGGGCAATAACAGGCTGGAAGCTCCTGGCTCTGCCTCTAAGCTGGCTTCAGGAATCCTTTCTCTTGACCTGAGGAAGAGAAAGTTCGGGGGTCACCAGGAGCCAGGAGTGCTGAGGACTAAGAGGAAGTAGGGTGTCCCACTGACAAGACAAAGAGCAGGGTTCCCCCAACATCCATCCATTGGGTTTTCGGGTGACCCCAGTTTCTCCTTCACAGCATGGCGCTTGCATTGTGATCCCAGAGGTATAAGGTGTCTTCTGAGGCATGTGGGTGACTCCCCCTCTTCCCCTGTGCCCACTCTGGTCCTGGCAGGATCTCTGTGTTCCTGGGTGTGAGTTGCTGTGTTTCAAGTGTCACCTCGAGCCCGCTGGCCCCACCCTGCCCTCCTCCTTACCATGGCCATCAGCACCAGGGCGCTGACCAGCACAGCATAGAGGGTGGCCTTCCCCAGCAGGATCTCATAGAGGATGGTGGCAGACAGGACCCCTTGCTGATAGGACACTGTTGGCAGGAAGGGAGAGCAGGTAGGTACCTGTGAGCAGGGATCTCTGGTCTCCTTGCCCACGCACCAACCCCCTTCCATGCCCTACCATGGTCCATGGGTTTTGCAATCTCTGGTTTAGAGCAAAGACCATGGGAGATGAAGACAAAGGAACAGGGGGCCACTTACCCGAGGTGAAGCCACAGTCTGAAAGAAAAAAGGGGGAGGGAAATGGATGAGAGAGTGCATCTTCAAAAGCAGATTCAAAACTAAGCCAGCCTTCCTCAGTCCAATAGCTGGCAAGGTGCTAACTCTTGCCAACAACCATGTGAGCTTGGAAGTGGATCCTTCCCCACCTGAGCCTTCAGATAAGACTCCAGCTTTGGCTGACACCTGATTGCAGCCTCTTGAGGAAGACGAGGCAGCTAAGTTATGCCCAAATTCCTGACCCATCAAAACTGTACAATAACAAATGTATAGTATTTTGAGCTGCTTTCAAAAAAATCAAGAAAAACAAAAAACTAAGCCCGACTCCCAGGCTCAGGGCAGCCTCTGGTCAGAGTCCTAGCGCCGCCTTCCTTCTGTTTTGGCGATGTGGCCACAGCATCCTTGAAGGTCACGGAACATGGCAGCACTGAAGGGGATGAGGACACACTGCTCAGACCCTGAGCTGTGCAGGCGGGAGGGAGGGGGACCTTTCAGCACAGCTGAGCTGGGCTGACGATCTGGGATCTGGGGGAGGAATTAGCCCGAGGTGCCCTGTCCTCCCTCACGGTGGGCTTCCCACACCCTCCCCTTTATTCTGCATCTAGTCTCTCTGCTCTCCCCCCTGGATCTCCCCCTTTGTCTGCTCTGCCTCCCTCCTTGCTGAACCCCGCCGGAGCGGCTCACCTGCTCGGCCCCAGACCTCGGCACTGATGTTCTGGGTGACGGGTTTGGGCCCGTCCTGCTTCCACTCGTCCTCGTCCGAGACCCCGTGGAACCAGACTTGGCAGCGGAAGAGGTTGCGAGGGTTGTACCAGAAGGGGGCGGAGACCCTCAGCCGGCTGCTCAGACAGTAGCTGGAGTCACTGCGGCTGGGGTCCTCCTTGTGGGGCTGAGGGTCCGTGCTGACCCCTGTCTTGACCTGCTTCCCGTTCACCCACCAGCTCAGCTCCACGTGGTCGGGGTAGAAGCCCGTGGCCAGGCACACGAGCGTGGCCTTCTGGGTCCGGGAGATCTCAGCTTCTGACGGTTCGAACACAGCCACCTTGGGTGGCGTCACCTTGCTCAGGTCATCTGGAAGGGAGAGGGGTTGGGAGCAGGGGTGGCCGGAGAGCCGGCTGGGCGTCGTAGGGCTGCGCCTGTGCGTGTGAGTCGGGGGCACAGGGAAGGGGGCCACGGGGTCATCGTAAAAGGAAATTACGTAGTATTAGGTCCTGGTTGTTTGTTTGGGGGTCACCACCCGCTCCTCTGTGATTGTTCTCCCTCGGCCTGCCTGGCCTTTGTATTGACCCTACGACAGGCCTGTCTCCTGTGTCCCCAGCCCCTGAGGTGGCCTTACAGTTTCCTCACCTCAGACAGAGAGCCATCTCCCTGTGATTCAAATGCAGGCATCTTCAACCTTCTTTGCCCCTTTGATTCCACGTATTCTACTTTTCCCTACCAGCAAGCTTCCTAAATAGGCATCTGAGACCATCAGAGCAACTTCGGCTCCCAGCTGTCTCGCTACAACTAAGCCTCTGGTCTGTGGCGTCCCCGAAGGCTCCAGGTGAAGGCATTCCAGTTAATGCCCCTGCGGCCTTTTCATCTGGCTGCCTCATTGCTTCTGGGCCCTCCTACATTCATGTTATTCTGCTCTTTGCTTTTTATCGATTGTTTTGTTTGTTTCTGAGCAATTCTGTTACAAGGAAGTCATCTCATTCTAAAGAGATCTAGTTTAGGCTGGAAGATGGAGAAAATGTTCTTCTAACTGACTGTTCACATTTCCCTGGATGTGATCTGACTTCAGGGCTGGCTTCCTGGGTGTGTGACCTGTGCAGTCACACGGGACCCCACACTTAGAAGGGCCCCTTGTTGATTTAATGTGCTGGTGTCACCATTTTGAAAGTCTAAGTAATTTTTAATAAAAGCCCTGGGTGTTCCCTTTGCGGTGGTTCTGCTTCCCATCAGGTCTGCTGCCCCACCCTGCTTTTCTCACCTTGCTGATAACTCCTCTGTCCCTTGGTCTTTACTGGCCGACCAGGTCTGAAATGGAAATCTCCTAACTTCTCTCTGCTGTCCTGGCTCCATCAGGCTTTCTGCCCCCAGCCTGGTTATTCACTCTCGCCTCAAAGACCCTGCCCCTGAGTTTCAACCAGCCCTCCAAGGGCACTATGGAATCTACTCCTCTGACCTCCTCACCCAGCAAACTCTCAGCCCCTATTGGAAAAAGTAAAGATGCCTTTGGAGCCACATGCGATGCTCCCCATGATGTTGACGTGATGGACCGAACGATCAGAAGCCAGACCTTCCTCACACCCTGAAGCACTGACTGCATGGCTCCACGATGAGGGCAAAGCCGGTTCTCCCTCCATGTTCGCGAGTCCCTGTGGGGTGTGGGTCGGCTTGCCCATGTGGGTGTACTGTGTGTGTCCTGGTGAGCTTCTGTTGTGTGTGCTTGGATGTGGGCTGAACTAGCCTCAGGCAGAACTCTGAAGTTTATCGGTCCTGTTCCCAGCCCTCCTCCCCATTAGCCACATGCCAAACCTGCCCCTCCTTTGGCACTGGGCTCCCCTCCCTTGCCAGTGGCCACCTAGCAGAAGGGTAGGGAGGGGACCACTGCATTACAAGAGGTTTCCTGGATACCCTCCATGTAGCTACTCTTGTAAGTCTCACAGCAGATTTAGCAGTAGGTATTGTTGATGACATTGTATAGAAGAGGGAAGGTTCCCACAGATTCACTTGGCCAAGGTCACCAGATCATTAAAGGGCCAGGGCTTGGGACTCAGATTTACCTGGTTCTGAGGTCTCCTGCTTTTCTCCACCCCCGCTGATCACAGGAACCCAGCTTCCCCTCCGGGAACACACACTTCAGCTGATCCCCACTGGCTCCATCTTAACGAGCCTAAGTACAAACAGCGCTTGCTGTTGTCAGATCATCCAGGTAAATATACCCGTATTGAGGGGTTCCTCCCCTCTGGAGCCTCAATGCTCCCAACAGCAGGTGACCTTTAAGGTCCTTTTCCAGCACTAAGAGCCTAAGATCCTTCTGGGAATGTTCCTCACCTCACAAGCAAAATATCTGCATTTTAATGCATGTCCTGCACCATCTGGCTGTTTAACCTAGAAGACATGGTGTGAGGAGGGAGATTTGGGGCCAGGGGATGAGAGGGGTACATTTGGTGAGTAAATCCACCCAGCGGCCCAGGTTCCCATCCAGCCCCCATGTGCTGTACACACAGCCTGGCCCTCAGGGGTCTGGGGCTTAGGAAGAGAGGAAGAGTTTTAAACCTAATTTTAAATCCAAACTTCTAAACAGTAAATCAACAAACCCCGCTGATTTCGATTCTCTCCCTCACTGCCTCGCGTTTACCTCTTTCACCTCTCTGTTCCACACTCTTGTCTGTCATCCTTTTCCTCCTCTGTTCGGTGGAAGCCTCCATCTGCACCTCCCAGCAGCCGGCTCTGCAGGGGCCACACCCCGTGCTCATCCCTGCCTGTTCCTGCCCCTCCGGCCCATTTTCCCCTTTGCATCAGCTACACACCCTCCCGCCCTCCCCCCAGCCCAGACTGTCCTCCTCGGTCTTTTTCTCCAATCAAGCAGCTCTCAGAGTCCTAATAAATCCTCTCTCTCTCCAATGCTCACCCTGTCCCTAAATATCTCAGAAACAAAGAGACCAAAGCCCCCCCTTACCCTCTGCCTCTGTTCCAGAACCAGGAGTACCCCATGCCAGGCCCTTCATCCCTTGCAGAGCTGACCCCACAGATGGCCACCTGGCAACCCAGCCCAGCTCCAGCCCTGCCCACCCATCTCCGGGGACACGATGGGCTGCGAATGGAAGGCAGGGAGGCAGCCAGATCTCACCTGTGACCCTGAGCCTGGTGCCTGGGCCGAAATACCGCTCATTGGAGCACGGAGTCCCGGTCCCGCACGCAAACCCCTCAGCGCCCAGCCACTCGGCCTCCGGGTCCCAGCGCCCGGCTCCGACCTTCCATCCCGCCCCGCCGCCGCTGCCGGGCCCGCGGGCACTCACCCACCACGGTCAGCCGGCTGCCGGCCCCGAAGGGCAGGGCGGCGCCTGTAAAGCACAGCCCCGGGGCTCCCCACCCAAACCGAGGCGCGCCGCCCGCGCTCACCTAGCACCAGGAGCCGCGTGCCCGGCCCGAAGTACTGGGTCTCTGAGTCACGGCCCCCCAGCGCCGCGCAAAAACCCGCCGCGCATCCCGCCGCGTCCCCGGCGGCAGCGTCCCCGCTCACCTAGCACCGACAGCCGGGTGCCCGCGCCGAAGTACTGAGTGTTTTGGCTCACAGCCCTGAGGCCCAGGACAAAAACCGGCGCTGCCCTCTCCTGACGTCCCGGACTCTGCCCAGGTCCCCACCGACCCTGAGCACAGCCCCAAATGGAGATGGGCAGCTGCCCACCTCTCTCCAGCCCGTCCTAGGGAGCATTCAGGGACCCCAGATGCCCTCCTTACCCAGCACAGTCAGATGGGAGCCATCCCCAGAATACAGCTCTCTGGTATTCACACAGCCCTGGGACCCCGGAGCAAACTTTGCCTTCTCAGAGAGCAGCCTAGGAGGGTCCAGCGCCCACGCCCCCAAAGCCAGGGTTCAGGAGGTCATCCAGGCTGGGCAGCCCATCCTCCCTCCCCCCCCCGGAGCAACCTTCTTACCTAGCACAGTGAGCCGGGTCCCTGGCCCGAAGTACTGCTCACTGTAGGGGCACAGTGGGAAGGGGCTACCAAGAATTCCTCCCTCTTGCCCTCCTCCCCTGGCACAGACTGGGCCCACCCTTCTCCTCCCTGGCTTCTCTCTTCCCACCTCTCTCCAGAACTAGCTGGACACAGAAATCTGGGCCCTGCCTGAGGTCATCCCCAATTTGCAGAGAATCAGCTTGGCTTGGGGACTTATAGTAGTTGTGAAATTGGAAGGGGTATTTGTGATGGAGATTTAGCTGGATTGGGAAGTGTTCCAGGCTAGACCCTGCCTCTTACTACTTCTGTGACCTGCAACCTCCCTGGCCTTCGTTTCCACAACTGAAAAATGGGGTAATATCTTCCCCACAGCGCTGTTGTGAGTGCTTAACAAATTACACACCTGCAAGTGCTTTGTCAAAGGGCAAGTTTTGTGAAAAGTTTTATGATTATCCCACTTCAACGTTTTGATTCTTCATGTTCCTGGGAAGCTTAGTGTGGAGCAGGGAGAGGCAGAGGGGGTTCGTTTGGGCGTCACCATCCCAATTCTCTGCTGTTAGTCTCCCTCATCTTTGCCCCTTCTTTCTCCCCCCAATGGGCACTCACTACTGACTGCCTCCCACAAGTCCCTAAGGTGGCATTATATCCTGATTTTCTTGGCTGTGTTTGAAAAGCACCTGTACTTGGGGCCCTGTAGGATTATCCATCGAATGAGTATATCTGTCTATTTTCTTCCTAGTTCAAATCCCTCTTTGGTGCATGACTATCTAACTTTTCAGACTCAGAAGCAATTACAGTAGAGTTGAAATAAGCCTGGATTTTGAGGCAAAGGATTCCTACTAGTAGCGTGATCCTGAGAACTCAACTGACTTTTTCCAATGATCATTTTCCTGTTTTTGCAGGGTGTATGTGCTTATCTGTTTGAGTGACGGCACATATTAATTAGAATTAGCCATTCTTCCCCAGAAGAGATACTTTTCCCGTTGCATCTGACATATTCTTTTCTCTATACTCTACCCAACTCACGTTTTGTTTTGATTTTACATGTAACCGGCTTTGTGGAGCCCCCGTGCCTCTGGCTATTATCCTATCTGATGTTCCACACTGACTGCTACACCAGGGCGCCCGGGGTGTCTGGTAGCTTGCCGAGGATGGCTGGAATCCCATGAAAGGAACTGTTCATGGGTTGAACCCTTTCTTATTTCCAGTGCCCAGCAAACCTCTCTACCCGCTTTTGAATCCTAGCTCTAGCCGCGCTTTATATTCATAAAAGCAGCAAAAGCTTAGAAACGAACAAATCCCAAAGTCCGAGGGCCAGTTCATCAGAGGGTTCATATTATAAAGTCCCAGGCCCTTTGGCATGCCTGACAGAAGGGAGAGAATTTCTGGAATTGTTGGAAGGCAGGCCCTCATGTGAAGACATGGAGGGATGGGAAAAAAACACGTCTACCTTTCAAGCACCCTCCTTGTTGCCAGAATGTACTGTGCCCTCTGTTTGGCTCTGTTCTGGGAATGAGTTTGTGGAGCAGAAGTATGGCAAACCCAGATGTCTCCACTTTATCCGAGTTTGGGAAATGTTTCTAATGGGAAAATTGAGCCACAGGTTTGGAAAAAGGCAAACTCTGTGACACAGTGAGGATAAACAACAAGAATGAAAAGGATGGCTACAAGAGGGTAAATCCTTTACAGAGGATTTTCACATGATTTAGTCCCTTACAGTTTCAGGACCCCAAGAGACTACCACTGTCATCTCTGTTTTATACATCTCAGAGGGCCTGAGACAGTTTAGGTCACTTTGCAAATTGCATGAGCCCTTCCTTCCCCAGAACCCAGGCATTTTGAATCCCAGTGATTTGTACTTTCCAATTTCCATGACACTCCCTGGCACGTGCTCCCATCTGCAGGACAAAGGCTGCTCCAGCCAACCAATCTGGTAGAACCTCTGTGGCCCACTGCTCTGGCCATGTCTATAACTCCAGCCCAGGCCCATCTCACCCTTGCCCTGCTTCTCCCACCTGCCTGCTTTCTCCAGAGGGTGGTAATGGTGTGTTAGTGTTTCACGATGGGCCTCTGACTCGCTGATCTCAGCACAGATCCTGAGGTTTGAGAGCACGGGGCCTCTACCTACTTCTCTTCTTTCTGCCTTGGCTGTTGCTAAGATGGTGTAAGTTTCCAGTTGTAACAGCTTATTCAGACCTACCTCCTCTGACCCCCACGAAGCACAATGTTCCCCAGGGCCACCCCTGCAAGCTCACATGATGCCGTGACACGGACCTCGGCCCTTAGGGCTCAGGAGCCCCCCTCAAGCCACCTCAGTCTCACCAAGCTGCTCCCCTATGGCCTCCTGAGCCCTTAAACCACCTCAGGAAGACACACATGGATCTTGGAGACAGAGAAGGAGGACAAGGAAGGCGAGGACAGCGCTCTGAGCTGGAGGGAGGTGTTGGGGTGGATTTTAACATAGAAGACGGAGCTATTCACCAAAACGGGGTCAACAGTGCAGGATCAGAGTTAGAAGGAGGGGGAGAAATGGAGAAGATCAGATAAGAAAGGGAAAGTAAAGCAGCACACCCGCTGAAACAGGAGAGAGGAGAGGAATCTTGGAGAACAATAAGAAGAAGAACGAGAAAACACAAAGCCGGGAGACGAAGCACAGAAGCACAGCTCCTTTGAGCCCTCGGCCAAAGAGCCGCATCAAACACAGCGGGGCAAGCTGGAGATGCTCCGGAAGGAAAGGGCAGTTCTGACCCCCTCCTTACACCCCCCTCCCTGCCTGATACCTGTCACGGTGAGCCTGGTGCCGATCCCAAAGTGGAGGGGCGAATTATAGGAACACAGCTGCAGGAGGCTGTAGGAAAAACCCCCAGAGGTCTCCAGCCAGAGCGCTTAGTCTTAGCTCCTTGAGAGCAGAGATGGCCACCTTTCCCTGCCTGGATTCACGGCTCTGGACCAAAGGGATCCCACTGGGAGAAAGGCCTAAGCACACTCTGGGGAAAGAGGGGAAAGAGGAGGAGGCTTAGGAGGGGCCGATCCACGCACAGGAGAAGGAGGGATGGACCACCGACAGAAGAGTAAGGAAGCAGTTTATGGGCTGAAGACTTAGAGGACAGACAGAGGAATCAACCAAGCCTCATCTAAAGCAGCGGCAGACCCAGCTCCCTGGAAGCCCCCAGGGACCAGAGTTTACTCAATCCCCTCCCACCGCGGCTGGACAGAGAGATAGACACTCCGGGTCCAAGGGACAATGGCCCCGTCTCCCGGCTCCGGCGCCTTACCCAGGACAGAGAGTCGAGTCCCACCTCCAAAGTGCTGCACTCGGTCGCTCCACAGTATAACACGGGCGTGGCAAACCCCAGAGCGGCCGGTATGGGGCCCTTCTTCCCAGAAACGAGCTTCCCCCCAGAACTTCTGGGGGTGCTAGCACCTTCTCCGCTCACCCACACTCTCCGCCTTTTCTCTGCTGCGTTCTCAGTCCCTGCTTTCTCTAAGGGGAACTTCTAGAACTCCAGCCTTACAACACATCATCCCCAGGGAAGACCTTTACTTACCCAGCCCAGAAAGCTTTGTCCCGCTGCTGAAATACAGGCTTTCATTAGTCACACAACACTTAAGCCTGGCAGGGAAACTGTGCCTACGCCTCTCATTCCTTCCCCACCCCCCGCCGGTCCCCCTGCAGCTCTCCTGTCCCCTTCCTTGGCGGAATTTAACTCCCAGAGGTGGAGTGGGTGACAACTGTCCAACCCGAAAAGCTGCGGTCAGAGGACCAGTTTGGCCCCCTGTGAGACTTCTCACCCCCCTCTCCTGTGTCCATCTCCTTTCTGCGCGAGGGAGAGAAACGGCAGGACTGAAAGATCCAAGGCCAGACGCTCTCCCATCTACCGTGGCCATGAGGGGCACCCTCCAAGGAGATGGAAGATGGACAAGGAGACCCCTTTCTAGCTGAGACTACTTGCCTCTCAGTAGGGAAACCCAGGCTTGGCACAGCGAGCCTATGACATTATTGGAGAGGGAGGCCGTCCATCTCATCAAGATAAGAATTCATCAAGACGGGAATTCAGATTTTTCTGATAAAAACATGTTTTAACCTAGGCACCCATATCGGAGGCTCCATCTGGACCCTGCCCTTCCCTGTAGGTTCCCAGCCCTCCAGCCCCGACTGGCTTACCTATGACAGTGAGCCGGCTTCCCTCCCCAAAATAGTAGGTGTCTCCAGAGCACAGCCTCCCAGATTCACTTCAAAACCTCTCCTTGTCTGCTGGGATTCTGGGAGAGGTTAGGGTGTTCATGGCTCCCTTCCCTCCCAGAGCCACCAGCCCCCTTCAAACACTCTGCATACGGTTCCAGAACTTTCCAGGACCCCAGGACCCAGGAGCTGGGTCATCCCTTCCCTCCCACATTCCCCGAGAGAGTCCTCCCTCATGGTACCCACCTGGAGACCCTGGCCTTACCTACAACAGTCAGCTTGGTCCCTGGGCCGAAGGTATAGTCATAGCACATCAGAATACAGCTGCCTTACAATGCACGCTTGGGACCCGCCTTCCCCTACGAGGGGCCAGGAAAGGCCTGGACTGTGTCTTACCTACAACCGTGAGCCTGGTGCCTTCTCCGAAGAAGACTTCAGTGTTTGCACAGTGACGCGGAGCACGGAGGAAAACAAATGCGAGGTGTGCAGAGAGGAGGGGGTTTTGCTTGGTGCCTGGTGGACTCTGGGACTAGGAATCCCCTCCTGTGCTTTACAGATATCGCACAGAAGAATGTTTTCGACTTTTGACTCTTGGGCCCACGGAACACGGGCAGAGTCCATCCAGAGGGCCCTGTGCCCTGTTTTTTGATTCTTCCTGAGGGTCCATCAAAAGGATGTGGGCCTGGAGAGGAGGGCAGGGTCCCAGAGACCCATGACTGTCCCTGGAGGGCTGGGATAGTGCTGGCTTCTTCCTTCATAGAACGGTCACCTCCCATGTACCTTCCCATTGACCTTGTCCTTGGGTGGGGGGAGGGGGAGGGGTGGGATAAAGGGGTCTCTCTGAGGCCTTCACCCATGAGGCCACAGAGGCATCTTCTTATGTCTGGCCTTTCTGCCTGGAAGCTTCAGCTCTGATCCAGGCCTGTCCTTCTCCACGGCCTGGGCTTGACAGGTTGACGGGGGGAAGGTGGAGACATTCTGACCCAAACCACCCTTGGGCCTGTGACCTGGGCGAAGAATGGAAGGACGGTGGGAATTGGGACAGGCAGAAAGGTTTTTGTAAAGGATTCCCGTAGGGTTGAATCACCGTGGTCCCCCTGTCCTCACAACGTTACAGCTTTATACAAAAACGTCTCCTCCCATGCGTCCGCCCCTCCAAGCTGGAGTCTGGGAGAAACCACCAGAGCAGCTGCCCCTGTGAGGGCACTGGAGGGCGAGGCGGTGACATCACCGCCCCAGGTGCAAGTGGCGGGGAGGACGGACCAGGCCAGGGGGTTCCCTCCTCATGCTCATGCCCTTCTTAGCTCCTCAGAGCCGTGTGTCTGTGCATCAGGGGCTGCTTTCCCTGGTATCCGCCCCTCTGCAAGCTGGCGTCATAGTAGCAGCCCCTTTCTATCTCGGGACTGCCCCGATGCTGGGCACCCAGAGGTCACACCTTTCAGCACTCAGTACCCAGACTCTGCCCCGTTGGCCCAATTCTGAACCTCCAGGGTGGTCTGAAGGAGAATTGGCCACTAACTACACAGAGGTAGGGCTTTCCCAGGGGTAGATAAAGTGATAGCTGAGAGCTGTATTTCTAACCAGTGTGAGGTGAGGGGGGACCACGTGTGTCATCAGCTGCTGCACTTCTCACTGTGGACTTTAGACATTCGAGTTCAGTGGAGGGCATTGGGGGAACCAGATGTGGAGAACTGAATGAATACGGCCTCAGGAACGTTCAAATACAATCACATGCCCAAGCGATCACGGTCAAGGTCTTCTCCCTCTTTTCCCTGAAGGGCAGAAACATTATACGTTTTTGGTAGATATTTTATTCTCCCTGAGCAAGATGACCTTGAAATTGAACCTCCAGCTGAGTGGTCTGCATCTCATTTCACTAGATGGCGCTTCCTTTCGTTGCCTTTTAAACTATGACAACATCTAGAAGAAAAAAGACACTCGACCACATAATGATAACACACTTACAGGGGGAAATAGACGCAGAATCAAAAGATCAATGACAGTATGGGAAAAGCATTAGTGATTCTCATCATGAGGGCTGATCTCCCCATGATGATGAACTCCTAGAAATCAATTAGAAAATAATCCAGAGCCCAATAAAAATGGCAAAGAACAGAGGTTCAGAAAAAAAGATCCAAATGGTGCTTAACCATAGGAAAAAGAAATCTTGCAATGATAAATACAAAGTAAAACTGCATTGAAATGTCACTTTTCACCAATATGATTGACAAATTGAATTATGGAAGACCATTCTATTGGCTAGTTTCTGGTGAAATATGCACTTTTACACATTGATTGCTGGTGGGTGCGAAATAATACAACTCTTAATGGGAGCAATTTGGAAATATCTATAAAAATTACAAATGTGCTTACCTTTTCACCTAGAAATCCCACCTTTGAGAGTTTACCCTGTAATTATTCTTGCATACAAAAAAAAAAAGTGCGTAAAGTATTTGCATTATTTGGAATAGCAAAAAGATTGGGAAAAACTCAAGTGCCCATTAATAAGGGGTTGGGTAAATAAATTGTGATACATTCACACAGAATATTATTCAATGCTAAAAAAGAATGAAAATGTTTCATACTGCTATGGAAAGTTTTCTAAGATATAATGTTAACTGGATAAAAACAAGCTGTAGAATAAGGTTCCTGTATGCTACTTTTGTCTAACAAAATAAGAATTATACTTATTGGGCTTCCCTGGTGGCGCAGTGGTTGAGAGTCTGCCTGCCCATGTAGGGGACACGGGTTCGAGCCCTGGTCTGAGAGGATCCCACATGCCGCGGAGCGGCTGGGCCCGTGAGCCACAGCTACTGAGCCTGCGCGTCTGGAGCCTGTGCTCCGCAGCAAGAGAGGCCGCGATAGTGAGAGGCCCGCGCACCGCGATGAAGAGTGGCCCCCGCTCGCCGCAACTAGAGAAAGCCCACGCACAGAAACGAAGACCCAACACAGCCAAAAATAAATAAATAAATAAATAAAGTGTAAAATTTATATATTAAAAAAAAGAATAATACTTACTATTAAAATAAGAATTACACTTCTGTTTGTTTGATGCTGCATGAAGAAACACTGGAAAGATACAAAAGCGATGGATAAAATGATTACCTGTTAAGAATGAGTGGATAGCTGATTCACTTTGTTATAAAGCAGAAACTAACACACCATTGTAAGCAATTATACTCCAATGAAGACGTTAAAAAAAAAAAAAGAGTGAGTGGGGGAGACAGAGTATAAGGAAAATTAACATTTCTGTGTCAACTTTATTGTGTTGATTTTTGAGCCATAGATAGGTATTTTATTTTAAATAGATAACATAGCTATTATCTATTTTATTTTAAAGTAAAACAATAAAATTTTAAAAGAAAAACAGCAGCAAAATACTGCTTTAAGTGATATTTTAAAGTCTGCCACTAGAAAAAAAAGATACTTGTTTTATTTACAAACTCGTTTTTTCCAGAGAAGACCAGTTTATATAAGAAGCTGTTGTACTGTCTTGAATTTGCTCAGTGAGTCTGCAATCACCTAGGAGGCTCGTGAAAAATACATATTTCTGAGTAGTCCCCAGGATACTTTGAGCTCAAAATCTCTAGGTTTATTAATTTACATTTAAATAAACAATTAAGCACAAAATGACCCTGGGTATTTCCACTTCTGCACCAGTCCTGGGACCCACGGCTTGTCCTTGAGGAGAAGGGCAGCTGTCAGCTGGAAGCACAGCAGAGTGCTGTCTGGTGGTGCGAGAGCTGGCTGCAACTGGCACGGCTCTTAGAATTTAGGGAAAAAGGAAAAAGAGGAGACAGTCTGTTTATTTAACTCAGGAATAGTGACAGATCTCACAGTAGCCCAATAAAAGATCATCAATTGCTTTTATCAATCGGAAGGTGGCAAGGCCTCTTCCTTGTTCCCTTTCCACATTGAGGAACTTTCATCCATGTACTGATTTACTTTGATCTAGTTCCATATAGTATTTTCCTTATTAACCCTTTTTGCCTGTCACTAATTTACTCCCTAAGAGTTTCCTTTTGACCATCTAGCTGGGGACTCTCATCCCGACTTGGACTTACAAAGAATACCACCCTGTCTTGGTTTCACAACTACTTTTTATCCTGATGGGGTTTGTCCCAGATCTTTGCCACTGTGTCACTCACTGTTAGTAGCCCAAGTGCCCACGAAGCTTTTTTTTGGGGGGGGGTGGGGGGCGGGGTGAAAGGAGTTTAGACCAGTCAGGCAGGTGCTGAGTGAGGTCATTCATCGTCTTGGGCAGCAGGGGGAAGCCTTTCCTTATTTTTTGTTAGACCTAAGCGGCTGCACTCTCAGCGCGGCCACCTGAGGGGGCGAGAAGAATGTGTATAGTGATCAGGGGACCCGAGGGGAAGCTGGTTAGTTACCTGTGTGCCTTTCTCAAGGCGTGCGTTGGGATGTAGGGAGGAGATACGCAAATAACACCTATGCGTAATTTCTGAAAACTTTCAAGTCCGTTAATTGACCCATTTGAACCCAAACTTTGTCTCCTCATTTCCCCAGATGAAACTGAAATCTGAAGAGGCTAAAGGGCGCGGGATGAGGAGACAGGGCTGGAACCAGCACCCAGGCTTCCTCGCTTAAGTTCCGGGGGCTCTGCTGGGCACTGTACCTGAGCCGCTGGGGCCCCGCTCCTCAGGCAAGCTCATCTCCTGTAGCCAGACTGCGGGGCTCCCACCCACGCCCTCTACTTACATCTGTGGACCTTGGGCAAGTTACTGAACCTTTTTAAACTCCAGTCTCCTTATCTGTAAAGTGGGAATGAAGATGATGATAAATAAAATAACATCTCCCTTATGGAGCTCTTGTGAGACCGAAATAATACACGTAAAGTTTTATCACGGTGCCTGCATATAGTTAGTAAAGACGTTCGTGACTGTCGTTTTCACAGAGAGTACTGGTCTAGGGCTCTCTCTACCACACTGGTTCCCAAGCTCTGGCATTCCTCAGGATGCCTTGGAAGTCTTGTTAAAAGCAAGCTGCTGGGCTCCATCTTAGAATTTCTGACTCAGTAGGTCAGGGGTGGGGACCTAACAAGTTGCATTTCTCCTAAATTCCCAGGTGATTCTGGTGCTGTTGGTCCAGGGACCACACTCTGAGAATCATTCTTCTGGAAGGCTCTTCCTTTCTTCGGTACGTTTGCCTCCACTCCTAGCTCATCGTTCATTCATTCATTCCATCACGGGGTGCCTTCCAGCTGTTGTTTAACCAGTAGATATACCAGGATGAGTAAGGCAAGATTTCTTCCGTGAGAAGCTCATGGTTGAAGGCCAAGGTAGATATATCCATATACACTCAGCAGCACGAGCAGAACTGTGACAGAAGAAAGCATGGAAGAGAAGGAGGACTCCTTACTCAGACCAGAGGGTCCACGGGGCCAGGGCAGGGATGTGGAGAAGAGGATGGGGAGCAGGAAGAGTCAAAGGCTTTTCTGAAGAGGGTGAAGGGGTGCGTGGGAAGCGTGTCAAACCAGATGGACCAGTCGTGTCCAGAGCTAGAGGTCAGAGGTTCATGCTTGTTGGAGGAAACCCCCAGGACTTCTGAGCATTGGAGCACAGCAGGGGAGGGGAGGGGTGAGGAGACCGAGGCTGGAAACATAGGCAGGGGCAGAGCAGGAAGAACCCTACATCTCCACGATGAGGAGCTTGGCTTCTACTTCGAAAATGTGAGAGATCAGGAAAGGTATTAACCAGGAATCAAATAACGGGCCGGACCTCTCTGAGCGCAGGGTTAGAAGACGGGCAGGAGACCAGCACCCCTCAGGAAGTGCTGTGAGGCAGGGGATGAGCTGGAGAGATGCTGAACAGCAGAGCTGATGGACCATAGCTGCAGCTGGAGAGCCCACGAGATGGGGTAGGGGAAGCAGGGGATGGGCTTTAGGACCAGGCAAATAGGGACTCAAAACTCCAGATCTGCCATTTGCTGGATGAGGGATGTGGGTAAACTAATAACCTTCTCTGAACCTCTGTTTCCTTGTCTGTACTGCTGGAATAATAACCACCCCAGAGGGGAGAGGGAACTAAATCTGAAAGTGCCTATAAAGTACTCAGTATGGCGTATTCATGTCAGTACCATCACATGGGAAGAACAGAAGGCAGATTTCTCAGGAGCGTGAGGGATGGAGACCCAGGGAGCTCTTGTCTTCCTCAGACACGTGAGATGGTCGTTGGGAAATAGGGGCCAATGGGGTCTCCCGCTGCCAGGAGAGAACACAAGCTGCGGCTCGGAGGGGACTCAGAAGAGGCCAAGGTGATTGGCACAGGTGCTTCCCTAGGTGTGGGTACCAGTGAGAGGAAGTATGGGATCTTACAGACCATGCCTACGTGTGCACACATCAGCACTGCACTCAAGACCCAGAGAAGTACCAAGGCCAATGCAGCCTTTCTGAAATGAATTTTCCTCTAGAAAACCTGCCCCTGATTATTCTTTTCTGGATTCCTTCTCTTTACATGCTGCTATACCAGTGTGCCATGGAAGACACTTTGGGAAGTGGAGTACTCTGCTCATCTGTAAGGGGTAGAGCCCTGTCTGACCTCAGATGGGAGGAGATGTTTCCCGGAGTGAAGGGGCCGGAGGGAGCAGGTACAGACCTGGGCAGTTAGAGCAGAGTCACTTTATTAGCATAATGATGGCAGAGGGGCGGGGGCTTTAGCTGTTGGCAGCGATGGTCTCCTGAATCCAGTTCACATAGTTGCAGACCTTGGTGTAGACCCCAGGCTTGCCCTTCTGGGCACAGCCAGAGCCCCAGGAAACAATGCCCTGGAGCTCTCCGTTGCAGGTCACAGGGCCGCCAGAGTCACCCTGGGGAGGAAGCGGTGGGACAAGGTTTATAAAGAGAGAAGAAAGGGGACCCAGAGCCACACACAGTCTGAACCTTACAAGACCCCGTTCCTGTCGGCTCTGTGGCTCCACATCTCTCCACAGTCTGAAGAGATGCCACACACACTAGCCTCCCTGGTTTCTCCACGGGACCACCGCCCAGGGACCTCCTCTACCAGCCCCACAGCCGTGGGCATTCAAATCCCGTTCCCAGGGGGGCCTGTGTGTCTGGGCAGCGGTCTCAGAGCGGTAGGGTCAAGCCACCTGGCAGGAATCATTGCCTCCCTCGAGGAAGCCGGCGCAGACCATGTTGTCAGTGATCTGTCCGGGGTACGAGGCTTCACACTCGGCCTGACTCAGCAGTGGGGTGTCCAGGCACTGCAGCAGCTCGGGGTAGTTGACTTTGAGGAGCAGGAAGAGATCAAGGAAAGGAAAATGTGGGTCAGGCCAGGACGGGATGGCAACCCACTGCTGAACCCTGAGGGTGGCCAGGAGAGGCCTCCAAGGAATGATGGGTTTCAACTCCCAGAAAGCTCACTGCAGACCCCTCCCTAGAGGTGCTAATAGCAAGGGCTACATCTGTCCTGGCTTTTGATTCTCGGGCTCAACTCCTTGACACTTTGCGTCTCTCTGGTACCCAGCAGAGAGCCCTTCGTGTAGTAGGCACTTGATGAGAATTTGCAGACTGGAAGCAAAGGGGTCCCAGCTCAGGGGATGCTCAGTTCTGGGCAATGTGGGTAGGTTGGAGGGTGAAGTCGTGAGGGTCCCACTCACCTCCAGAGCTCAGGGTGTTGCCCCAGCCGGAGACGAGGCACTGGGTGCCGGCGGGCGCGCAGGCGCTGGGCAGAGCTAAGGTGGACACCCGGGCATCAGTGACCGCAGGCGAGGAGAGTCTGATCAACAAGATGTCATTGTTCAGAGTCCGGCTGTTGTAGTTGGGGTGGCGGATGATCTTGGCCGCGTCGATGAACTGCTCACGGCCCTCCAGGACGTCGATGTTGTGTTCTCCCAGCCTCACCTGGATGCGGCTATTGCGGGCGAAGCACAGTAAAGGCCTTTTGTCCACATCCCTGCGTCCCCCAGGGTTTTCCCTGCTCGCAGGTGGTGGTGTGGGACTGTCACAGGGCAGTAGAGGGGCAGTGGGTCAGGGATGCCGTGAAGGGGTCCCCCGGGCATGCTCCTCCATTTGCTTTTCCAGCCGCCCTTCCCATGCCTCTCATGCATTCAGTGCCGTGGGTGCAACCGAGCCACTTGGAGTTCCCCGGGCATCCTTCATCCTCTGCAACCTTGCGAACTACACGCAGTGACTTCTACTCCCTCCGTTCTCGCTCTGCTAAGTGCCATCTTCCCGTATGATCTAATCCAGCGCTTCTCAAAGTCCAGCATCAGCCTCAGCTGGGAACTCATTCTCAGTTCCCACCCCAGACCTGCTGCATCAGAAACGCTGGGAGTGGGACCCAGCAATCTGTGTTTTAACAGGCCCTCCGGGTGATTCTTATGCGCACTCAGGTTTGCAAACCCTTGGTCTTGGCAGTGATTCTCAGCTCTGCCCAGAGAGGAGAACTGCCAGAGGCAGTTAAAAACTCCCCAATACTCAGACTCTGTTCCTAAAAATTCTGAGTCAGATAGGAACTAGGCATTTGTTTTTATTGTTTTTGTTTTTGTTTTAACATATCTCAGGCGGTTTTAACGTGTAGCCAACTGGCAAAGGTTACTTGTGTGAGGTCCTCGCCTGCTTTTCTCGCTGGCCATTCCTACCGCAACATGGTCCGTCCCTGCTTTTATGACCCGCAGCCCTTGCTGTTTGATCTACTGATTTGGGGTGTCAGCGGCTTCCTATCAGGTGCCCCTCTTTACCCGCAGCTCCTGTGAGTCAGCTGCCATTGTCAACTTCTTCTCTTCCCCATCATCGTTCCCGACTTCAGCAACCCCCCACACAGACCCCAGCTCTTCCAGAGGGCCCTGGGCGGCGGGCTTTGCAGTCAGGGGCCCAGCACTTACGACTTGTAGCAGTGAGCCGCGGACACCACCCATTGGTCACTGATGAGAGAGCCCCCGCAGAAGTGGTAGCCAGAGTTCAGGGACACCTGGTAGGGGACGGAATTCTCCACGCAGGTGTAGCCCCCTATGATCTTGTCATCATCGTCCATGGGAAGAGCAACTTGGGACAGGAAGGGAGAAGCCACTTGAGACAGGAAGGGAGAAGCCAATTCAACAGGAGGGGTGGGGGTGGAGCCCAGAGCCCCGCGGCTGGACCTTGCTGATTGGGATTCCTGAAGGAGCACAGCGATGAGAGCGGGCCGGTAGCGAGCATCGCCGGCTTGCCTCACAGGAGGCAGTTCTCCCGAGTTGCTCTGTGTGCCTGCAGGGCACAGAGCTAGGCACCCTGCAGGGGCTCGGGCCCAGACCTCCACTGGGGCCAGGGCAAGGACAAGAAACGCCCCTCACAGTGCATTCCGTGTGATAGGGTCTGAATGGGGTCCTCTCACCCACCGAATGCTTCTTTCTCTCTCTTACTCATCACCAGTCTACTCCCCACTGCAACTTCAGCCCCAGCTTGTCATGATGGGATGGCCTAAGTAGGAAGATCTGACTGCGAAGCCCTGGCTGTACCCAGCTCCTCCCCTAGCTCACATCTGCGCAGCGAGGCCGGGGACCCACTGCGCGGGACAAAGGTAGTTACGGTTATCGGCCAATAGAACAGTGATTTGCAGCTGTGGCTTTACATCCGGGCATCTGCAAACTACCTGGGAAGCTTAAAAAGTCAATGCATGGGCCACACCCCAGGCCAACTAATAGGACTGGAATGAGTCATCTTTCCACCTGTCCAGGTGCGTCCGAGGTTAGGAACAGCTACTGTGGAGCTATCCTAGAGCCTCAAGTCCTGGCTCATTTCACAAACCATCCCCACCTGGTCTCCCTTTCTTGCCTCTCCCAACAAAGCCCCAAAATTGATGGATGAGGGAGATGGGAGTGGAGTCCGGCAGAAGGTGAGAGAATGAGGCTTAAAGAGAGCCCCAGAGTGGGAAGGAGGGGTGCTGGACAGGGAAGGCAGGATCTCAGCACACAGGGAGAACAGGAAAGGTAGCAGGAATGGTGGAGCGTGTATCTCTCCCAGGACAGGGGCAAATGGGGCCCAAAGTAACGCATGGGACTCACCGGCAGCTCCCACAAAGGCAAGAATCAGCAGTGGATTCATGGTGGAGAAGTGTAGTTGAGTGGCTGATGGAGAGCCTTTATACCTCCCAAGGAGAGGGAGGGGGTGTGTAGGTGAGGGTGGAGGGTCACCACCCCCCAACCCCGTACAAACACACCTGCAGCTTTCCTTTTCCTGGAGTCTTGCATCAGTTCTACTATGTTTGGCCACTCTGTGGATTCATGGCTTGTGGGTGATAAGGAAACAGCTTCTGAGGATAGGGAGGAAGACAAGCTGATTCCGAGGAGGATTCTGGGATGAGGGAAACAGGGAAAGCTGAGACCCCACATATCACAGCTGGGCCTTCTTAAGCTGAGGAGATGAGGCTTAGGAGGAGGGAGAGTGACCTGGGCCCCTGAGAATCCTCTGACCTCGTGGAGCTTTACTCAACTTACTTGAAGGAAGGGCTGATATTTGTAGCAAACTTGGCTGCTCAGTATCCTGGTCCCACGAGAGGAAAGAAGTCTTGACTAAGTCATACTTGTAAACTTGAAGACCCTTCTCAAGTCTAAACCACTGGGTAGGAAGGTCAGATCCAAAGCCTTGGGGAACCAGGATCCCAACATCAAGAGGTGATGAGATGGGAGAGGCAGAGTTTCTTGTGAGTCTGGGCTTTCGAGCTGGCTTCCTTCCTACCAAGGCTTGTGGAAAGGGGGACATTTGGAAGGAGGAGGGTCCAAGGGGTAAGTAGGTATTTACCTGATACATTGGGGGGCACGGAAGACCACTACCACATTGCTCCTCTTCCTCACTATCAAGACACTGGTCTTTCTCATCGCCCGTGCCGCCATGGGTTCTCTTTAAGCAGCCTCCTGGTCACCATGGGAATCTGCCCTGACGGTGATGAAGATTGCCACCACCTGCTAGGAGCTTGCTAGCCTGAGCTAGAATTATATGCTCCAGATCAGATATTAGAAAAAGTTTGAACAATGGTAAATTTGGGTCCTGATCAGGGAAACAGCAGTAGGTGGAGAAATTGGCACATGATAAAGGTTGAGTATTGGGTGATTGAAAACAACATTGAAGGTGGGGGAATTCTGGAATTTTCTATTTTTGATGCAGTGGGACTATTTTGCTGGGCTCAGTGCAGAGTGAATCTTGCCAGAAATGATCTCAATTTGCAACCTGCCATAGCCATCAAGACACAGCTCTGTAATTTATTGAGGCACAACCTGGCCAGAGGGGTAGAGATGTAACTGGTGTCTGTGCTTGAGTCTAATGACGTGAACCAGGTCGAGGAGACTTCCCATGATGAGGCTTTTCCTTCTCAGCTCTTCTGAGCTCAGGGTTCCTGACAGGCAGGAGTGGGCAGAGTTCACATATGAATTCTCAGAAAGGTAAATATGAGTGAATGTTCCGGAAATGGTGAACAAAGTCAGAAAAGCTCAGAAGTCTGGTGGTGAGCCAGGAAGTAGGCTGGAGGGATAGAGTAAAGGGAAACAGAATTAATTGGGGGAGATGCAGGTGGGGCTTGTGGGTGGAGAGGGACCCACAGGCTGTCTTCTGATTCAGTGCCTGGCACGGCTGGAAGCCAGCTTCTCCAGGACAGGACACCCAGAGCTCTGAGCTCTCCCCATCCTCACTGCACACCCTCTAATACCTGATGGGCTCATATCTAGGCAGGAATACTGCTATATTTGTACAGTGCCTGACAGCTTTTAAATGCAAGAGCTTTCACACACACAAGTAGCAGTGGTATGCTGATTTTCATTTGTGTTGAGTTTCAAGTTTCAGTTTTCACAAATGTTTTAATCTTGAGGTGTGCAGAACAAGATTATTTCCATTTACAGAGGATGAGACTGAGAATCAGAAAGGTTTTGTCTTGTCCGAGAATACAGATCTAAAACTGGCAGAGCTGGCCTCAAGGCTACTGGAAGACGGGGAAAGTACTGTGAAGCATGGGAATCGCTGCAGATGGCAGCTAAGGGGTCAAGTCAAGGGGCAAACTACCTCCAGATCCCTCCTGATGCTTGTCTCCCTGGCAGAAAGAGAAGCTTGAATTAATCTTCCACCTGGCACCTGGCCTCACAGCCCTATCTTGCCATGGCCTTGGGCCCCTCTGGGCCACGTCGAAGGCACAGGTAGCTCACTCAGGTTGTGGAGCCTCCATAATAGAGGCTTTTTCATAAATATCATGAAATACGCTCTTTTGTTTTGTCCCCATGTTGTGGGGTCTTCATAGGAAGCCTTGCCTTGGAGGATAAGGAGAGACTCTTGCTGTAGATACCAGTATGCCCTGGACAGGTACGGGGAGGTGATCTTTGGTAGAAGATAGGAAATTATCCTGGGAAAAGGGAGAAAGTTTTTGAATTGGTGCTTTGTGGCTCTGACTCTGTCTGAAAGGGAACCCTCAACTGCTTGGGCTTTTCTGTGTCTAAAGCCTTAAGACTAGCCTTCTCCTGATGTTTTGCACTCCCCCTGAGAATCAACTATCACACCCACAATACAATATGAGGTGAGTTTTGGTCAAAGTATCAGGAGTCACCTTACAGGCAGAGAAGATAGATATAGGTGGAAACCATTACCTCATACTCTAGGCTCAGATGTGTAGGTTGGATTCCGGTGCACATTTGCCCAAATTCAATTTGAATAAGTCTCTGCAGCACTTGGCACTCTTCATTCTGAATTTTGGATTCCTTTGTCTATTTCTCTAAGACGTTCTCCTAGGACTTCCTTTGTGGTGCAGTGTTTAAGAATCCGCCTGCCAATGCGGGGGACACGGGTCCGAGCCCTGGTCTGGGAAGATCCTACATGCCTCAGGGCAACTAAGCTTGTGCGCCACAACTACTGAGCCTGCGCTCTAGAGCCCGTGAGCCACAACTACTGAAGCCCACGTGCCTAGAGCCCATGCTCCACAACAAGATAAGCCACGGCAATGAGAAGTCCGCCCACCGCAACGAAGAATAACCCCCCCTCACCGCAACTAGAGAAAGCCTGCGCACAGGAACGAAGACTCAATGCAGCCGAAAATAAATTAATTAATTAATTAAAAAAAAAAGACATTCTCTTGGTTGATTTTTAGCTCTTGGCACATCAAGCCACTGGCTTTTCATTACGGTAATGGTGGATCATTTCTGTGCACTTTACTACACCAAATGTGTGTGAGTCTTTCATGGACCTTTTTCACTTTATTATCACAACCACCTATGGGGTTGCCATTTTACAGATGACAAGATGAGCTTTATAGAGGTGAAGTAACTTTCTCAAGGTCACACAGCCAGTAAGCTGTAGAGATGGGATTTAAGCATGGCAGCCCAACTCCAGAGCCTGTAAATTCTACCACAGAACGTTTGGCTTCCCTTCCCCTTATTTGACCCTCACACAGCCTCATGAGTTGGGCAACAGATACCATTTTCTCCTTTTTACCAATGAAAAATCTAAAGCTAAGAGGTTAAGTGACTTCTCCAGGGTCACCCAGCTAAGGAATCCATAAATGACACCAGAACCTTTCCCTGTGGAAGCTAAGTTCATTCCCATCATGTTGCTACATAGTGGAGTCTTTCAGATCTCCTATTGGTCTGAAAAGTAGATTTTTGTCAGATTCCAAATCGTTAGTTTCTTTTTAAAAAATACTTCCCTCCCCCAGCCCCCCAGCTCAGGTATTTCTCCTCAGCTCTTAGTCAACTCCTCCTTGGCCCCCAGGGTCCTTTACCACCTCCAACCAGATTGTCAAATTCTCTGCTGTCTTTCCTCCAAACTCCCAACTCCTTCCCGCCTCCATTATTTTTTCTAAACTACATATTTTGCCCATTGTGCAATTTCTTTTTATCCACTAAGAACTATTCTCTTGAATGTCGCAGCCTGGGAATCACTGAATCTGGATAGTGAAGGGGTGGTCTGTGTGATCCAAAAACACTGAAGGGTGAGACAGAGGCTAGAGGCACAGACTGGTCATTGGCTGGTTGGCCAAATGGAGTAGTCTGTTCCTCCTCCCCACCCCCCTCCTGCTCCCCACCTTGAAGCAAGGAAGATGGGTACGTCTACTTGCATATTTTATCTAGTCTTCAGGCTGATATAGAGGGGCGAATCGGGGAGTCTCTAGCAATTGAAGCTTTTTATCTAAAGATAGATTGGTTCCTATACTATAATGGTCTTTTTGTTCACATTTCAGTCATTCCTTGTCTCATCCCTGGGCTTATTAATGCTGCTTAAGTGACTCCAGAGTCTACTGAAGAGTACTCAGAGGAGAGCCAGTAAGGAGTTTGGGAGGAATACCCACGTGGCTGTGATTGTAGCAGCCATGACTTGTACCATGATACTCAAGAGTTGAATAAATGACAGGTGTATTTACTTTTCTAAATCATATTAGATCCAGATTGAGCCCCACAAGTCAAGTTCAGTGGTAAGCCCAGTCAACTGAGCTCCCTCCACTCATTTAGCTTTTAAAAACTCTAGACTCTGTTGTCCATTTGGAAGGCAGCCAACTGGTCAGCCCACTTCCTATAGGCCGACCTATCCAGGAGGATCTTCAAAAGGCTCCCAAGTCTTAGAACTGAGTGTTCAGTCCACACAGGAACCAACACAGCTCCAAACTGAGGACCGTCCAAGTTCAGGGCCACTGTGTTTGAGCAGATTCTGGGCTTGCCTCTCTAGAACCCATCATATCTGTTCCCTTTCCCAGCCTGGGGGTGGGGCGGAGCATAGGGAGCTGGCACACGTTTTTGGGTCACCATTCTACTCAAGCAGAAAGGTGAAAGCCTCTGTTCCCTCCCTGTTAGAACAATCTAGTTCTTTTTTTTTTAACAAACTCTTTCTCTTTACCAAGGGCCGTTAATATCTGCATCATTTTTAAAAAAATTTTATTTATTTATTATTTTTTTTTGGCTGTGTTGGGTCTTCGTTTCTGTGCGAGGGCTTTCTCCAGTTGTGGCAAGCGGGGGCCACTCTTTATCGCGGTGCGCGGGCCTCTCACTATCGCGGCCTCTGTTTTTGCGGAGCACAGGCTCCAGACGCGCAGGCTCAGTAGTTGTGGCTCACGGGTCTAGTTGCTCCACGGCATGTGGGATCTTCCCAGACCAGGGCTCGAACCCGTGTCCCCTGCATTAGCAGGCAGATTCTCAACCACTGCGCCACCAGGGAAGCCCCTAGTTCTTTTTTAATGGCCTTACATTGCCTGAACTCAAATGCTTTTTGTAGAGATTTTTCTCCAGGGAAGTCCACATGGTTTGGCAAATTTTTCTCTTTTCTGCTGAATCATATTTATTTGCTCAATGTATTAGTTTGCTAGGGCTGCCATAACAAAATACCACAGAAATCTATTTTCTCACAGTTCTGGGAGCTAGAAGTCCACGATCAAGGTGTTCATAAAAGAAACTTTCACATATTGAGGTATGGAGAAGTCATTCTGGCTTATCCAGGAGTTAATTTGAATTTTATGCTAACTAAAACAGCCTGTTTGTGGCCTATCAGCCATACACTGTACATCTGCTTTAATTATTAAAGAAAAGGGCACATTGACTGGAAGTAAAAATGTCTATGTTAAAAACTAAAATGCCTCTTTTCCTGGGACACCAGCGCTGATATTCCTTCGATGATAAGACTCCTTCTCAGGGACCAAGGACATACTGACTCACTGTACGTGTTGATCTGTTTTTTTTAAACCTTGAAGGAATGTACCCCTGACTTGCTTAATGTTCTTTGTTCTGACAAGATATAAAACTGGGTTGAAAACCATGCTTCTCTGGAGCAGTTCCTCAGAGCTATCTGAGAGGCTGTCTCCTGGGCTATAGTCCTCAGTTTGGCTCATATAAAACTTGTTTCTATTCCTATTACAGATTGTTTATTGATTATTTTTGTCGACGGTGTCAACAGGGTTGTTTTCTACTGAGGCCTCTCTCTCCTTGGCTTGCACATGACCTTCTTCTAACTGTGTTCTCATGTAGCCTTTCCTCTGTGGGCACATCCCTGGTGTCTCTCCTTTTATGTCCTAATCTTTTCTGATAAGGACACCAGCCAGACTGGATTAAGGTCCACTCTAATGGCCTCATTTAAATCATTTCTTTAAAGATCCTATCTCCAAATACAGTTACATCCTGAGGCACTGGGGGTTAGGACTGCAGCATATGAATTTTGGAGGAACACAGTTCAGTCCATAACACTAACTAAATATTTACTGAATTCCTGTGATGTTCCTGTAATTTCTCTAAGCTTTATGGAAACAGCAATGAAGAAGACACAAAAGGTCCTTGCCTTCATGGCATCTATGTGTATTTATGTGTTTTCGTGTCCACACATATGTAAGGAGGTATAGCTATGAGAGGCAGACAGTAAATTAAAAATGTACATATACATATATATGTATATATACATATAAAATGTGTATATAATGCATACAGTTGACCTTTGAACAACATGGGGTTTGAAATGCACTGGTCTGCTTATACATGGATTTTTTTTTTTCCAATAAATAGTATAATATTACACGATCTGAGGTTGGTTGAATGCACAGATGTGGAACTTCGGCTACAGAGGGCCACCTATAAAGTTATACATGGCTTTTCAACTGTGCAGTGGGTTAGTGCCCTTAACCTGCACCTTGTTCAAGGATCAACTGTATATTTATATCAGACTATGGTGATTAGATGTTATTAAAATAGGATAAAGTGATAATAAATGTGAGTAACTGGTGGCTGGGTCCACAAGTGCTATATTAGGTAAGAAGGTCAGGAAAGCTGTCTTTGGGGAGATAGTATTTGAGTTGAGAACCTGAATAAGAAGATGCCAGCCCTGTGAAGGTGGGGTAAGCAGGGCTTTCATCATTCCCTGCTGAGTCTATAACAGAAATAAATTGACACATACAACCATTGCTTTTTAAATTAAATTACCCTATCATCTAGCATATGGATATTTACCTTGCTATTAATTTTAATTGTAAAAACTGATATTTAAAGGATGGTCATCAATACACCAAAATATTCTTATAAGTTAATGTAAAGTATATTTTTTGACATGAAATATTGTTGGCTTAAGAGAATAAATGATAAAATACATATCATATGATCTAATTTTATTTAAGTGGGTGATTTTAATTTTCCTCAGTTTAATAAACTGTATTTCACAAAAAAACATGCGTTTATTTTGTTATTAAAATAGCTAAAATAAAGAGAAACAATTATCATAATAAATACAATTTTCCCAGAGAGGGCAATACCTGACCTTGAGGGTGGAATTGTTAGTGGTAAAATTTCATGTATCGGGCTTCCCTGGTGGCGCAGTGGTTGAGAATCTGCCTGCCAATGCAGGGGACACGGGTTCGAGCCCTGGTCCGGGAAGATCCCACATGCCGCGGAGCGACTAGGCCTGTGAGCCACAATTACTGAGCCTGCGCGTCTGGAGCCTGTGCTCCGCAACAAGAGAGGCTGCGATAGTGAGAAGCCCGCGCACCGCGATGAAGAGTGGCCCCCACTTGCCGCAACTAGAGAAAGCCCTCGCACAGAAACTAAGACCCAACACAGCCAAAAATAAATAAATAAATAAATAAATAAATTTAAAAAAATTTCATGTAGCACAGTGAGAAATAAATTTAACTAGTAACTAAATTGTGTGTTTTGTCTCTACCAGGCACAGTGTGATGCGGTTTACATGGAAGACTTCATCTCATTCTTATAAAAATCCTCACACCTTTCTTTTTTGGCATCATTATTATCCTTATTTTATATATGAAAATATTATGTATATGTATATGAAATTGTGTAACTTGTCAAGGTCACACCTGGTGGGTGATAAAGCAGTGGAGTCAAGTTTTAAGCTCAGGTCTGCCTGGGAACAGAAATCAAGCCCCTAACCACAGTGTTTTACTGCTCCTTAGGAGAAAAGTTTGCCATTATATAGGAAGATGCTCACACCCCAAGGCTTATTTGTAGGTGAATTTGCCCATTCCCTAGGGAGCAGGGAACAGGAGGGTAAACTAGCACTTTTGATCCATCTGGTCAAGTGGGTGCACACGTGGATCCCTGTGAGCTAGAGAATCAGCATGTGTAGAAACTGGGTAAGACCCACTGGAACCTGTACAGCACTAGGGGCGTGATGGGAATCGCTTCTTCATAAAGCCAGGATACAGGAAAAGCTACACACTTAGTGAAAGGGCAAACTAAAAAAAATAACCCCACAGGCAATTGACAAGGACTATTCTTTTTCTTGGTCTTGGCTTTGGGTGGAGGATTAAAAACAGCTTCCTCTGAATATTCATGGCCACTGAGTAGTCAGCCCTTTGGGTTTTGGCATAGACAGTGTATGGCCAAGAAGATGGACACTGAGAATTATAAAGGAAAACATCAGGTCTGTTGCATCCCAATTGCTTGACAGAGGCAAAAATAAATATTTCCTGGAAAGCCCACCTTTACTCCAGGATGTAGGGAATTCCCAAAGATAAATTTTATAATATCAAATTACACAATGCACAAGGAAATAAGCCACCCTGAGTGAGAGGCAGCAGAAACCACAAGAAAACCAGGTGCATAAAGTCATCAGATGTTGGCACGAACAGATAAAAATTCCAAGTATAAGTTTGATATCCTTAAAGAAATAAAATAACTGAAAAATACATGACGAGCAAGATTCTTCAAAAATGACTGCTCATATTTGTAGAAAGACCCAAGTAGATTTCCTAGAAATGAAAATATATTTTAAATTAAAAAGTCAGTTGAAAAAAAAAAAGTCAGTTGAAAGGTGAAATGGCTTAATGGAGTTGAGGTGTGAATTAGTAAATAGGACAGAGAGTCTAAAGGAATTACCCCTAACATAGCACAGAGAAGCAAAAAGAGGAAAAATGTGAATGAATGGCTAGAATCTAGATGATACTGGGAAAGTTGAACACAGGCTAGATCTTTTCTTCAGGACTGAAGTTCTGGCCCTTGCGAAGATTTTCCTTTACCACTACCTTTCAGAACCATACTTATGTTAAACTGTAATCATCATTCCAGAATAAAATGCAACCCTACCCAGAAAACAGCCCCATAGTTTTTCAGCTGAAAATAGGGAATTCCCACAAAATCTTGAGTACGGATTGAGGGTAAGGTGGGTGTGGAATGGGAGTGTGGACCATGAAACCGGGACTTGCTCTTGAAATCAAATTGTGCCTCCTTCCAGCTATGCTTGAATCTTGTCTTAATTATACATTTTCCACTGAATAAATGAATACTCTGTGTGTGTTCAACTTTACAGTTTTGCAAATCAACTAACACCCAGTTCTGAATGCCATAAGGCATTTAGTAAAGAGCCAGGAGCAGCTTTTCAAAGGAAGAATAGTTGTTGCCAGGTAGAAGACAGTATGGCTTTACACCAAAACTCTTTGCATCTGCCTCGTGATTCTCTTACTGGGGAATGCCACGAGCTCTACAGAGCAGCTCTATCTGCCATGGGCACTTCAAGAATAACTGAGCTACTTGGTCTATGGCCCAGGTGGCTGGGAAGCTTACATCATCGCCTCATTCTGCTACAGAACTCTGTCTTGCACTGGCCCAGCCTTACAGATTACACAGTAAATGGACCAGAGTAGCACACCCAACTGTAGTATATGTTAACTCCGAAATCCAGAAAGTCCCATGAAGCATTGCACCTCTTTCTCCACAGCAGATGATATAAGAGGCAGCAGCTTGCCCCTCACTTTGGAGGACATTCCAACATATCTCACACCTCTGGACTACTCAGAAGCTCACCAAATTGGCAGGTCCCTGAATTTTTGCAGATTTACATTGGTCTGGCATGCATATGTCATACCAAGGCATCTAGAGTGCTTTATAATTTCCATTCACCAAGAACAATCAGCATAATGCCATCAGTGTAATGGACCAGTATGATATCAAGATGACTAAGGGCCTTCTAAACTACATCGATAGACAACAGGCTAAATATAGCCTTGAGATAAAATACTTAAAGGGTATTTTTGACTGTGCCACTTGAAGGCAAATTGTATCTGATTGTCTTTACTGAATATTTCTAAACATTCCTCTGGAAGACATTTTATCCTCAGCCTCCAGTAGCAACTCTTCCTGTCTGTGGACGGGGCCCTCCAGCGGATCCTAGCAATTCTCTCCCCATCCCAGCCTACCCATTCACACCCATCCCCACCCACCAGTGCACAGGCAGCTGCAGCTGCCCTAGAGCTGCGGTCTCCCCCCTCCAGCCTGCTTCCCAGGGTTCTCAGGCTCACCTGGATGGAGCCGGGTAGGAGGGAGCAGGGGTTCTTGCTGAGACCTTTGATCTGTGCCCAGCGCTGTGTCTCCAGCGCTGCAGAAATAAGAGCTGCTGTCTTCCGGGCTCACGTTGCTCACGGTCAGAGTTGAGACGTCAGGTGTGGGCGGCGAATGGGAAACTTGTCCTCGGTAAGCCCACTCTCATAAGTGGCCTCAGAGCCCTGATTCACAGTTGCCATCAGCAGCAAGCTCTGTCCTGGAAACTGACGGTACCAGTACATGAAGGTGAGCTGGCTATCGACCTAACACTGGATCATCACGGAGGTCCCGCATTCACAGATGTCCCTGCTTGGCTTTTGAGATAGGAGAGCACCGAACACCGAGCCTAGTTCCAGAGAGACAGAAAAACCCATGAGGGTCGACAAGCTTGTCCCCAGGCAGGAAGGTCTTTTACTATTTGCTCCAATACCACCTTGGCCCCCAAAGAACCCTGTAGCACTGCCTGCACTTTGGTTTTGTTCTGCCAACTGTTACTGTGTCAGGATCCTCTAATCCAACATCTCCCCCACCCTCTGACTGGTGGCCTCGGACACCCTACTCCTCTCCCCAACATCCACATTTACCCCAAACTTCCCCCCAGTATAAGGCCATACCTAATCCCAGGAGAGGTAGCAGAAGAGTCAACATCTTTAGGTGATGGCCTCGCCTCTTCCCAGAGGAAAGGCACTAAGACATCAAATTCGAGTTCATCTTTTGTCACCACTGTGTAGCTCATCCCCACTGGCTCTCTCTTCCCTATGGAGACTTGTCTGCCCCCTAGTGGAGCTGTGTGGCTCTTCACTTAGGCTGGATCTTCATTCACAAGTCTCTCAGCCTGCAATGCAGTCTATCCACCATGTATCCACCACCTCCCCATCCATCATTACTGAGCATCACGTATGTGCTACTCCTTGGGTGTAAAGTAAGACTAGGTATGCAATATTGACCTTAGATAACTAAAGGTAAAATTTTAGAATATTAGGGAAACATAATTCAGAATATCGACTGTCTGCTGAGTCTTTATTTTGGTTGTCCCAAATTGAACTCATTTTTCCTTCCCTGATACCTACTCCAGTAAACTGGCTCCTACTCCTGAATACATTCCTCTTAATAAGTGGTACATGTATATACAGTGGAATATTAGTCATAAAAAGGAATGAAATTGTGCCATTCGCAGAGACATGGATGGACCTAGAGACTGTCATACAGAGTGAAGTAAGTCAGAAAGAGAAAAACAAATATCGTATAATATCACTTATATGTGGAATCTAGAAAAATGATACAGATGAACTTATTTGCAAAGCAGAAATAGAGACACAGATGTAGAGAACAAACATATGGACACCAAGCGGGGGGAGGGGGGTGGGATGAACTGGGAGATTGGGACTGACATACACACACTACTGTGTATAAAATAGATAACTAATGAGAAGCTACTGTATAGCACAGAGAACTCTACTCAATGTTCTGTGGTGACCTAAATGGGATAGAAGTCCAAAAAAGAGGGGATATATTTATACATATAACTGATTTGCTTTGCTGCACAGCAGAAACTAACATAACATTGTGAAGCAACTATACTCCAATAAAAATTAGTTAAAAAATAAAAAATAAAAATAAATGGTACCCCCACTCGTCTTGTTGTCTAGGCTCGGAAATTCATCTTTATATTTTTAATTTTAAATTTATTTTTGGCTGCATTGGGTCTTCGTTGCAGGGCACGCAGACTTTCTCTAGTTGTGGCAAGCGGGGGCTACTCTTCGTTGTGGTGCACGGTCTTCTCATTGCAGTGGCTTCTTTTGTTGTGGAGCACGGGCTCTAGACACACGGGCTTCAGTAGTTGTGGCACGCGGGCTCAGTAGTTGTGGCTCACGGGATCTAGAGCGTTGGCTCAGTAGTTGTGGTGCATGGGCTTAGTTGCTCCGTGGCATGTGGGATCTTCCCAGACCAGGGCTCGAACCCATGTCCCCTGCACTGGCAGGCGGATTCTTCACCACTGTGCCACCAGGGAAGTCCCCAGAAATTCATCTTTATTGCCTCTTTTCTTCTCAGGTCTCTCACAATTAATTCACAACTCAAATGCATTGTATCTCTATTTGTCTGTCATATCTCCTCCTCATTTTGGTCAACGGTGTCTTCTATTCTAATTCAGCTCATTATGGACTATGAGACAGATCATCCCTCTGTAAAATTTGACAACAGTGCTACGGTCCTTTTTCATCATCCAATTGATTTCCTCTGTCATGTAACTTCCTGAAACAGTTTAACACTTGCTTAAAAACTGAGCTAATGTTTTTGAGCACTTACTCTGTGCTTTACATGAGTTATTTCAGTCTGTGAATTAGGCGACTTAGGCATGTTTACAGATTAAGAAATTTTACAGATTAGACACGAAGACCTTATATAACCTAAACAAGTTCACATAATCTGAGATTAAGTGACAGAGGCAGGACTCAAATCCATGTCTGTGTGACACCAAAGCTCAAAAGCTAACATGGGTACTATTAGGGATTGCCTCACGTTTGCCATTGCTTGTTGTTCTGTCCTTGGTAGGGCAGAAGCCGGTGGATGACCGAGAACTATAGGCCTAATACCCTAAAGGAAACAAGGAACCTCTAGAAAGAAATTTTTGCAAAACTAACTTATTTCTTTGATTCTGAGATGCCATCTATTAAAAGATGTACTGTTAAAAACATAATTGATATGTTTAGGTGGTTGTTAATTCTATTGCATTAGCAATGAACATTGAATATAGGATTTGCCAATAGTTTAGAAAAATAAAATTGTGAAGAACAATTTACCTTATAATAGAGGAAATGTGGTATATTAGGGATAACAGTATTCCAGTAACCCTTTTCTATGGTGTGTGTGTATAGCCTCTACATCTATAGGAGATGCTAGAGACAGTGGTTCAAAATAAACCCTACACTGGAATAAAGACGCAGATGTAGAGAATGGACTTGAGCACACGGGGAGGGGGAAGGGTAAGCTGGGACGAAGTGAGAGAGTGGCATGGATATATATACACTACCATATGTAAAACAGATAGCTAGTGGGAAGCAGCCGCATAGCACAGGGAGATCAGCTTGGTGCTTTGTGACCACCTAGAGGGGTGGGATAGGGAGGGTGGGAGGGAGACGCAAGAGGGAGGAGATATGGGGATATACGTATACATGTAGCTGATTCACTTTGTTATACAGCAGAAACTAACACACCATTGTAAAGCAATTACACTCCAATAAAGATGTTTAAAAAAAACCCAAAAGACAAAATAAACCCTACAAAGTAGTATCCTGGTAAAAAGTATAGAATAATCCAATTTTTCTTGACATGAAACATTAAGTACATTAAAATCTCTTGGTCAAATACACCAAACTTTCTTCCAAAATAACCCCGAATCTTTTTCTATTTTAGCAATCCTAAATTCTTCTGAAAATTGCCTAATTACTTACTGTGATGGCACAAGCAAGAGTCTAAAACCGAAGAAAGCACAGACTCCCTGAGCCATTTCCCTGATGTGATGGCATGCTGCCCAGGGTCTGGGGATCAGCACAGACGTGGGCGGCCTTCTCACTGTTGAGAGAGCCCTGAACAAAAGCCTCCGGCAGGGTTTTGGGCGCTGGGGTGTGGGAGAAGGGTGTGAAGGGGGTGCGAGGAGTGGAGAAGTACTGGCTGCTGAGTCAGAGTGGGGAAGTGTCCCAGGGTTCCCCCACCTCCTCCCACGAGGGGGCCGTGGCAAAGGGGCCTGAGAAAGCCCTCTACCCAAAGCCCAAGGCCTCAGATAAAGAGACCTAGGAATGCAGTTTCAGGGCTAGGAATGCAAATGTTATGAAAAAATGACCAGCCCAGGGGTCTGAGTCCTTGAATACAGCTCCCTTCAAAGACTGCAGGGCGCTGGCTGTGGACCTGCAGGTAGGTGTATGTTTAGCTTCATAAGCAAAACTAAGCGAGGGGAGAGATGTTGGAAGAAGCAGGTGCACTGCGGATCAGCACAGGTGTGGAGAGGAACTGGGGCTGGGATTAGCGCTCTCTCTACCAGAGGCTCGGCGGAGGTGATGGCAGCTGTAATGGGGAAGGACCCAGGTAGCACTGGAAACAACTCACAGACTCATACCTGTTCCGTTCTCTTGCAGTTGATTTTCTGAGTCTGGACAATGTTTGCTGCGAGAAATAAAAAACTTCGGGGAGACTGTAGGACTCCCAGACACCCTGAAAGCCCACTGAAGGTACATGTTTGTTGATGAAGTGTTCTCTTATTTGAGGTTATTCTGTGAAGGTGTGTTTTCTCTCTTCTGGATGTTGACCTCAGGTTGACCTGTGATTCCTGCCTCTACTTTTTTTTTTTTAATTTATTTTTTCTTGGCCGTGCCGCATGCGGAACTTCCCTGAGCAGGAATGGAACCTGTGCCCCCTGCTTTGGAAGCAAGGAGTCTTAACCACTGGACCGCCAGGGAAGTCCCCTGCTTTTTCTTAAAGAATTCACCCCTTCATCCAGTGGCACCTCTCACAAAGCATTGCAGTATATTTCTTTCAATAGTTCCTCTTGACCTTGTTAGTTATCTATCTCTCTCCCATGCTGCCCATTAAGTTAGGCAAATCTGACTCTATTTCCTGTTCTAGGAATAGACCTGGATGCACTTAAGTCAATCAAAATCATCTTAACCTGGCTGTAATTGGTTCAGGAAGGAACACGAGACATAATTCAGGTCAATGAGATGCTATGAGAGGTTGCAGGGCCTTTGGGGAAAGTTTTTCTCGTTCTTCCAGGACAGCTTCTAGGAGTAGCTCCCTTTTTCTCCCTGCATGTGAGGGCGAAAGCAAGGAAGCCCCACTGCTTGCTTTGGATTTCGGGAGTGTTGCACCGTTTGGTAACTGGTGAGTGTGGTTCATTTCACCTAGAGTGCTTGCACAAACAATGTAGTTTATGCTGAACACTGCTTTGTTTCTTTGAGTCTGGAATTTGGTATGTGCCAGGCAGGCAGTGCCTATGTGATCAGCTGTATTAGTTTGCTAGGGCTGCCGTAATAATGTCCCATAGAATGGGTGACTTAAACAACAGAAATTTATTTTCTCACTATTCTAGAAGCTAGAAGTTCAAGATCAAGGTGTTGGCAGGGTTAGTTTCTAATGAGGCCTCTCTCTTTGGATGAGAGAGGTGACTGTCTTCTCCCCCTGTCCTCACATGGTCTTCCCTCTGTGTGTGTGTGTCTGTGTCCTAATTTTCTCTTCTTATAAGGACACCAGTCATATTGGGAAAGGGCCCATCCCAATGAGCTCACTTAACATGAATTACCACTTTAAAGACCTTATCTCCAAATATAGTCACATTCTGAGGTACTGAGGGCTGGGACTTCATCATAGCAATTTTCAGGAGACACAATTCGGTCTATAATACCAGCCTCCCAAAATATCTGGGATGCTGAGTCTCTAACAGGCTTCTCTGGGCAGAAACATCGCACACGAGTTGCTGTATTTTCATTGCTGGGGTGAAAGTGTGCACCTTCCTGGGATGCAGAGGGCATATGGATGTCTCACATGGATTCCTCCAAAGTCTGCCTGTGTCTTCTTTCTTTTTTTTCTTTAAATTAATTAATTAATTAATTAATTTTTGGCCGCCTTGGGTCTTCATTGCTGTGCACGGGCTTTCTCTAGTTGTGGCGAGCGGGGGCTACTCTTCGTTGCGGTGCGCAGGCTTGTCTCATTGCACTGGTTTCTCTTGTTGCGGAGCATGGGCTCTAGGCACGTGGGCTCAGTAGTTGTGGTGTATGGGCTTAGTCGCTCCGTGGCATGGGATCTTCCCAGACCAGGGCTCGAACCCATGTCCCCTGCATTGCCAGGCGGATTCTTAACCACTGCGCCACCAGGGAAGTCCCGCCTGTGTCTTCTTCCTCTTATGCTCTAGCTGAGTATCCTTACAAGGTCTGTGTAATAATCTTAGCCGTGAGCACAACCATATGCTGAGTCCCGTGTGTCCTCTTGCGAGTCTCTGAAAGTGAATCTCCAAAGTGGGGATTTTTTTTTTTTCCTGATTAGTAATACTTTATTGTTTCTCTCTCTCAACATATATTTCCTTCACAGCACATTTAGTTTTTCATACAATATTATTTAATAACAGTAATTATTATAAGGAGTGTATTGGTTTCAGACTTTGGACCTAGACTGCCTGGGTTTCAAACCTGGTTCTTCCACTTATTCGTAGCTGCAACCAAATTCTGGGCCTCAGCATCCTTATGTGTAAAATGGGACTAATAAAAGTACCAACCTCCCAGGGTTATGGTAAGAAAGCAACAAGTTGATACTTAGAAATTGGTTATAACCATGCATGTCTCAGTAAATGTAGCCATTAAAAGCATTGACTGTTATCCCTACTACCATCATCTACTGAAAACTAATTTTGTCTCAGACACTACATTAAAATTCTTCACTGATAAAGGATTTCTTTTACTCAGCAGCCTTATGTAAGTCTTTGTCTTTTTAGATTGACCTTCCAAAATATTTCTGCAGGAATTGTTTTCAATGAAATCTAATCTGTAAAACTAAAACTACACTTAATATGCCTTCTTTAGCCTCCATGGATACTAAACTTTCGTTCATTACCAAATATCCTACATCATCTCTATTGATCTTTTTTCTAAGCTGCATGATACTTTTGTAACAGACACCTTACACAAATGCATCAGGCTCTGCTTACCTGCTAGGAAGGAAAAGCTACAAACTCCAGGGAAATTCTGACACTAGCCATCAATTTCTTTCCCCTGAATTCCTGATGAATCTCTTAACCAGAAGTGGTCAGAAGAAGTAAGTCTGACTTTGTGTTCTGATTCAAGTGCTATCTTCCTGTGATGTTGCTCTTTGCTTTCGAAATGATTGGTTTTAGCATTTAGGAGATTTTATCAGACTGCGAATAGCTCCCAGCTATCCTGAGGACATCTGTGCCTCCAGGTTGGCATCTTGCATCGCAGAGTATTGTAACAGAGAAGAACAAACCTGACTCCATATTGGATCTATTCCTTTACCACTCATCTTTGTGCTCTGTTTCCTGTGCTTAGTCATGCTGACTCTGCACCTTTGTAAAGAATGTTGCCTATAACCTGAAATATACATGATAGCCCATTCTCAAGGCTCTGCCTCCCAGGCTTGACCTTTAAAAGTATAACAGTGTTCATTCACATAGAGATACAAAGTTACAGAACAGAGAATAACATTTATCTTGTTGGAGGTTTACAGGAACACTGTGACCACGCGGACTTCGACAACAGCAAGAGCAAAGCATTATCGCATCCCCGCTGGGGCCTGGCCAGCGCCGAGAAGTCTGCAGCAACGAGCAATACCCGCTCCCCGTTTAGTATAAAAGAAGCCTGAGTTTTAACTTGGGTAAGATGGTTCTTCCCATCTCCTTGGTCCGCTGGCTTTGCGAATAAAGTCGCTATTCTTTGCTCCAACACTTTTTCTCTTGATTTATTGGCCTGTTGTGTGGTGAGCAGTGTGGGCTTAGACTCAGTGACAATAGGAGAAATGTGTATATAATTTTGGTAGTATTAAGGAATTAGAAATAATTTTGTTAGGTAAGGTAATATTATGCTAAGATAAGAAAATGTCATTATTTTAGAGCTTACTAAAATCTGCAGTAAAATATTACGATGTCTGGAAATTGCACCAAAATACATCAACTAAAAATGCCGGGAATAGAAGAAGGAAGGGTCGCAAAATGTTAATTACTGAATCTGGGTAATAGGACTCATTTTTCTCTCTGCTTCTGTGATAGAAATTTTCCTAATAAAAAACTTGAAAATATTATACCAAGAGAAACATGGGAAGTACAAATTATTTTTATGCAATGCTTTACCACAACATTACATAGGGGCTTCCCTGGTGGCGCAGTGGTTGAGAATCTGCCTGCTAATGCAGGGGACACGGGTTCGAGCCCTGGTCTGGGAGGATCCCACATGCCGCGGAGCAACTAGGCCCGTGAGCCACAACTACTGAGCCTGCACGTCTGGAGCCTGTGCTCCGCAACAAGAGAGGCCGCAATAGTAAGAGGCCCGCGCACGGCGATGAAGAGTGGCCCCCACTTGCCGCAACTAGAGAAAGCCCTCGCACAGAAACGAAGACCCAACACAGCCATAAGTAAATAAATAAATAAATAAAAATTTAAACTAAGTACCATCTTCTATGAAGTAATTGACTTATATTCTTCAAAATGTCAAGATTACAAAAGACAGGACAGACTGAGGAGCATTCCAGATTAAAGACTAAAGGGACATAAAAACTAAGCACAAGGCATAATTTTGGATTGGACCATGGACCAGAATCTTTCCCCCTTTTTGCTATAAAGGACATTATTTGAACAATTGCCAAATATAAATAAAGTAAAACATACTGATGTAAAAAAATAATAAATCCCAATTACAAGTTGTTCTGCTTTTATTATCACCGTGCGCCAGAAATTCTAAACAACTTTGGTGATAAATGACCCCTTACCTGCTTTGTCCTTCTGTGACTGGCTTATTTCACTTAGTATGTCAGACCCTGAGCAGCAGAAAGAAGAATCTTTACAGGGGCTGCGGGGAGCAGGGAATGGGGAGTTGCTGTTCTACAGGTATACATTTTCAGTTGTGCAAGATAATTAAGTTCTAGAAATCTGCTGTACAACATTGTGCCTGTAGTCAGCAATACCAAATTGTACACATAAAAATTTGTTAAAAGAGATCTCATGTTAAGTGTCATCACCAAAAAAACCCCCAAAACCAAAAAAAACCAACCCCAATAATAGTAACAACAAAAAAAAAACTCACCGGGTGATTTTGGTGCATGTTCAGAACACTCATCAAAACAAAAGGGTCAGATGCGGACGCCACTATGAGGATTGTATGTCCCAAAGTTTTATTTGTAGTTACTCCTCTTCCCTCATCTATTAAAATTTTCTAATGGCATATAAATTGTTGAAAAATTGCCTGTGTACAACACAAATCAATTATAATCATACAATGGCTTCTACATTTTTTTGCAATTATATAAAATCATAAAATCATAAAGATTCAGATTAAATTCCTTACATTTGACACTACTATAAAGATCTAATGTCTAATCCAACAGCCAAAACCTTGCTATAAACAAGAATATTGACCCAGTTACTCAACACGGAAACCCTTTGAACATGTTTTACTGCATTATTTACTTATACAAAGGGTTTCAACTCAATACATCATTCTTATTTCTATTAGAATGTGTTTTCCTTTTTATTTTTTACAAGATGGTGAAATCTGTAAATATGCAATGTAATCAACATGTTTAAATGAAAGGCATTAGGCTAAGATTAAAATTCTTCCCTGGCGCGTAGAGGTAAAACAAGAATTTTCCTTCATTAAAAAAGAAAAACAACTCCTTCCAAAAAAATCTTTCATTGGTCTAAGCGATAAACGATTTCCATGTTTATATATGTATATTTTGTATAAACACACACATATGTATATGTGCGTGTGTGCGCACGCATATACTTTCTCTCCTAACAAGCACTGTTTCTCCACAGAAGTTGATTTGGAGAATTCCTAGTTACGCAGCTTCCCCAGTCACACCCTCGCTGTTTCAAGAGTTAAGTTCCTTGAAGTTTGGGATCATTCATGCTCCTTTCAGGCACAGTTTCTGCCCGAGCCCCTCAGTACTATATATTTCTCTATTTAAACATTAAATTAAAATATGCCTAATGTTTGTCAAGATGAAGAAACAAACTTGTCACTTCTGTCATACTCTATGAGCAATTTAAGATTATTTATGTTTAAAATTTTAAACAGTGAGACAATATTTACTGTGAAGTGTAAGATTTTTGTTTGATAAATACAAGTTTGGGTTCATACATGAGCTATTTCACTGAATCTGAGTAAGATTTTTAACATTGAAATGCATGAATACATTCTTATTTTGTAATTGTTGATTTTTTTAAATCTAAAGAATATGCTGATTTTTAGTGATTATTACATGACTGTTAATGAAAATAACATTGTCGTATAGGGGAGGGGGGAGGGTGGTGTTAAATATTATTTGCTCTGGCAGACAAATAGACTAGATAACGCCATGGCAGGAGGGAAAGGATTCTGGGCCTTTCTCTTACTTGTTATGAAGGAGAGAAATTCCAAACTGAAAGATACTCAGGAAAAGATTACCTTCACAGCGTCCCTTTGTCACAAGCTCTTTCCTGTCTTCACAGCAGCAGTTTGGTGGCAGAGGGTCAACATGCCTGCTCTAAGCCCAGTGACCCCAGCAGCTCATGTGAAGGGCCTCTCCCCAGGAGAACTCCCCTCCTACCCCTGGCCACCACGCCTCCTCTCTGGGGCTGGAGGTGACTGTGGATTCGAAGACTAGAAAATTCTGTGCCTGAACCTGGGATGGTGAGGCTTTTACTGAAATCGGTAAGTCTAGAGAAGAAATGGGCAGCATCTATGCTTAATAATAACATCATCCAAGTGAAAACCTTATCTCTTAGAGACTTTACTCGTCAGCCTTGTTATCTAAGCTGCTTATAAAAAGCACTCTTGGCTGGAAAGAGAGATAAGGAGGACATATTCTGATTAGAATTCTGGAAGGCATCATAGAGTCCTTGCATTGATATTTATTGAACTCTGGCTATATGCCAGGCACTGGGAGTACAGCTATGGACCACAGAGACACAGAGGTCCACGCCTCAGAGCTTCCATTCAGTTCATCAACCCTTATATCACACACAATGGGGAGATTTACATCAAGCAAGAACTTACTTCACTAAGACTATTGCAAAACTACAATGCCTAAAAGGCGTGTTGTGTTCAGGAAATGACCAGAGACCTTCTGGGGAACCTGGGAAGCGGTCATGAGATCCAGAGAAGAGCATGAGTTTGCAGGTTGACCTAGTGGAGGAAACGTGATGGGCAATTGGAGGTTATCTCGGTAGACAGGTGATGAAAGGCAGTTATCAAATAACTCCGTATAAGGTGTTGAGTCCTGAAGAAGTGAAATCCAAGGGCCAAGACCTGAAGTTGGAAAGGCAGTTTATTTGGAAATGGAGTAGAACAGGACACTCAAATGCTGTTTTGGAAGAGGGTGGGGGGAGGGGAACAGGGAAATGCAATGGGCTGGACAGCCCAGGGGGCCCTGGGGAGAGTCCTTGAAGACCAAGTGTGTCAGCTAGAAAGATGCGCTCTGCAGCAGGTGGTGTGAGGGGAGCTGGACTGATGTCAGGTGACTTCTGTAAAGGGCCTGGGTGGAGGGAGCCTATTGAAACAGCAGAAGAGAAGAGAGGAAAAGAGGATGGTGACAGCTCACCCACAGGTGCTGTCCTTTGTGTGACTTGGGGATGGACTCCTACTGCCTGGGGCCCTGGAGCTCTAGATGTCTCCCCGGTGGGGGTGGAGAAAGGCTTCTGCGAGCTTCTGCAGGCGGTAGCTTCCCCTGGTAGGGGCAGGGCCCTGGAAGGCCGAGCCACCTTCCTGCTGTGACAACCTTTCCGTACAGAGAGGAAGTGGCTGTGCAGGGTTGTGGGTTAACCGCTGGCAGAAGTGTCTGAGAAGGGCTGGACGTCTTCAGGTTGGGAGAAATGCTCAGCCTTATTTTAAAAGACACATATCTCTTAGAGACTCCCAGTGTTGGTACTCCTTGCACCAAGTGAGCAACAGATTAGTTGTAGCCCCATTCCTGGCTCTTGTCTGGATCATTACATATAGGTCACAGTACATATTTTGGTCACACCACCGTCACCTTCTTTCCTGACCCTGAAACCTGATAAGCTGGGGTTTTCCTGGCATCAGCACCCATGGACATTGTGGATAAAGAAAGATGGTACCTGGAGAGAGAGCTCAGGAGAGAGCTGATGTACAACCACCAGAGACAGGCTTAATGTAAGGGTCTGGCAAACCAAGCTCAAGGACATTCTACCTGTGCCCGTGAACCACCTATTCCAAGGAGACAAAGAGCTACACTGCAGAGAAGGCCCAGTGCTCATGGAAGGTGAGTTCATGGTGGGGTGTCTGTGTTAGCTCTGGCGTTAGTGAAAAAAAGACCTGGGTACTAGGGAGTCAGTCTGTGATATCTTGTCTGCCAGTTGCCCCTTCTGAAGACCAGAAGGCACGCCCATTTTCTCCATCGCATCGAATGGGATTTTCAGGTAAAACTGGTCAACTCGGAAGGAAAAGCAGCTGGTGGCCTCTGTCTGTGCAGGTTTATAGTGATGTATTCTTATCTTTTGTCTTTTCTTAAATTTCTTAAATCTCTACACACATTATTATTTCAGCATCACAAATTTTCATTAATGTATGGTGGTTGAATTTTCTGATTATTTCCATAGTCTGGATTCTTAGGATGATTCTTCATCATCCCTACTGTCTTCCTAAACTCCTCCTCAAAATTGCTTTTACCAATTTACCCAAATCTGCAAGTTTACTTTCATCCCACTGACTCTCCTGTTACAAAGATTTCCATCTTCAATGATTTCCCCTTAGTGAGGGGCTTGCCAAAGTTCCGCTCGCCCTGAGCCCACACTGGGGGTACCTGTCCCTCTGCAGTTCGATAATTAGGTCAATTGTTATTGGGGACTACGATGCAGAAGAAGGGAAATGACTTAAAGTCCACACCCCTTTTCTCTTTCTTTCTTCAGATCCACACCACCATTCTGGCCATCCATTTTGCTGTGCACGATTTGTGCTCTCTTTTTACCATCCTTTTATTTAGTCCAAACACTGAGATGCCTTTGTTCTCCTAGCTTAACCCAGGTCTATAATACGCTTTCTGTTTAATACTTTCATCTTTTATTCTTATAAATTTCCTTTCACTTTTTCTACATGTTTCTAAGAACATATCTCATGTCTATTTCTTGCACTTGAGGAACGTGGTGGTAATCCCAGACAAAGAAACTGGGAGAAAACTGTGGCTTCTCCATCTGAGAGTAGAGAGACCTGGATTCTGGATGTCTAGGGAAAACCTAACATTTCATATGTGTGTGTGTGTCAATGTAACTGTGTGTCATTCTATGTATGTGTATATTCCTCTTTTTAATTTATTTTTTTATTTTTGCATGTAATTTGGGTATATTTAGTTTTAATCATTTTGGTTTTTTCTCAAATATGAAGTACATCAAAACTCAGTTATATGCAGGAACCAATTTTTAAGGATTGCTGCAAAACTGTGCTCCCTGACTATTCTTCAAAACTCCTTGGTTAGTCACATGAAAAACTGGATGAATTGGTTTTCATCAAGACTGGCAGGGGGATTAAATTTGTAGAATGTGGTGAATTGAGTGTGAAGTACCAATGGAGATTTCAAGTGACATTACCATGTAGAAAGTTGCATAAATTGAGCTGAAGCTCAGATTAGATATCTGACTAGAATACTGAATTTGATGTTATTAGAATAGAGAGTTTCATTAAAGTGATGAACTTGAATGATGTTGCTCAGGGAAAGCGTATAAAGTAATAAGAAGAGGGAAAATGATGGAATACTGGAGAAAACCATTTTTAATGGAAGAATATAGAAATGGTTGTCTACCAAGGACATTGACAATGAGTGAACCAAAAATTAAGATTGAAACAAATCATGAATAGTGTTCTTAGTCTGTTTGGCTGCTATAGCAAAATACTACAGATTGGGTAGCTTATAAACAACAGGAACTATTTCCCACAGTTCTGGAGGTTGGAAGTCTGAGATCAGGGTGCCTGCATTATTGCTGGGGACTCTTTTCTGTGTGGACTTTTTGTTGTAACCTCACTTGGTGGAAGGGGCTACAGAGCTCATTGGGGTCTCTTTTATAAGGGCACTAATTCCATTAATGAGAGCTCCACCCTTATAACCTAATCATCTTCCAAAGGCCCAACCTCCTAATATCATCACATCTGCAATTAGAATTTCAACATAAATTTGTTGGCGGGAGGGCATAAATATCCAGGCCATAGCATGTTTTAACTCTAAAAATTCACCAAATTTTGTAGATATTTCTTTAGCATGTGTGAAATTGATTGAGGTAGTAGTTAGGCACTGGAAAAAGATTCCATAAAGAAGACCGAGACTGGATTCCTCTTATAGAGAACAATTTAAAACCAGAACTCTCCTGGTCCTAGGAAACAAAGAGCAGAGTAACCTGGTGCCTAGGGCAGGTCTAAGTCAAGAATAAGGGTGTCCCAGCTCTAAGCTCTGAAATGACGGAGGGAACTAGGTTTGTGGATTCTTCATAAGTATGAAGGAGTCTGTCGACATCATTGTCTCAGAGGTTCTCATGGGATGGGAGTCACCTGTGATGACTTCCAGGAACTAAGAATAAGTTATTGGATGTAGACTCTATTTCACAGGGAACAGTCTTGGTCTTATAAGCTCCACTGACATATTTGATTTAATTAGTATAATTCTATTTATATTGAGAATATGATAAAAGGTATGATGGAAACCCAGCTTGGACCTAAGGAGCAGCAACTTTTGTAGTTCAGAAATGTCTGGATAAGTATTTCAAAAAGGAGAGGATGGTCCCCTGGAAGTCTCTGTGTATGACAGCATGTGATGATCCCAGGAGAGAGCTCACCTTGAAGTAAGGGTGGGGATGGGGGCGTGGCAGGGTAGACTGACCCAGTAATACTACCGTAGTTCTTGGAAAGATGAGCAGATTCTAAGCTCAGCTGGGTTTTTATTGCCAGAATTTGTGTCTCGGATGAAGTCCTCCGCATCCCCTTGTTCCAGGTTATAATTACTATTTTAGTGGTTGGTAAGGAATGTATGTAATTGAATGAACCTTTACATTAAAATCTCAGTAAGACATTGGGGATCAAGACACAGACCTGCAGTCTTGCCCCTCCAACACCGGCAAGGGAAAGGTTGAGCCAAAGTCTTCCTCTTGTACTGCATCGATAGAGGTGGCACTCCGCAGGGAACTATACCTGGGAGTGATGATGGAACTCACTGGGAACAATAATAGGGTCTGCTGCATTGTATTGCTTGGCAGTTGGAATGGTACAGAGCAGAAGCATCTGCTATGGCTGGCAGGTATTTTAGGGACCAACAGAAAAAGAAAAGAATCCCATGGATACAGTGGTACCTGAGAGAGGCAACATCCTTGTCAGGATGACATATAGCACAGAGTAAACAGGGGCTGGAATACAGGAAGAATAAAACTCTACTAGAGTACAAGATTTATCTTGTTTACATACCCATGTGAAAACCCCTGGCATCCCCCCAGAGTATGTGTGGGAGAGGACTTTGCAGGGGGCTTAGATTCTAGACTAGGAGGAGGGGTATTGGGAAGATGATCTAAGAGAAGACTGATTCCTTCATTCATTTAACACGACTCTCTTCAAGCACTCTGGTAAATATGGAGATTAAAAAAAGTAACCAGTATAGGCACGGTCCCTGCTCTCATTAACTTCAACATTTATTCACATAAATTTCAAATATCAAACAATCAAGTGTCCCTGAGGACAGAAGCTCAGGCTGTCTTAAGAGCACATAGCAGAGGAACTAACTTAGTCAGGGGTTCGAGGAAATCTTCCTGGAGGAAATGACTTCTGAATTGGTATGCGGGGAAATCGTCAGTTAGGGATCCGGCTAGAGAGGGAGAGGAAGAGTGCTCTAGGGAGAGTAAACATCATTGGTGAAGACCCAGGAGTGCGTCAGCGTAGGATGTATTTGGGGGCCTCAGGGAGGTGGACGCTGTCTGCTAGAATGGAAAGCAGTTGTGGTAACTGAAGGAAAGAGGACATTCCCGTTAGGGAGGTAGACAGGTGCAAAGACTGCATCTTGGAGGGTGTTGAGAGGCTTGTGAAGTACCACAAACTCGAGACTTTAGCTAAGTTAATGAGAAACCCTGATGGGTTTTTAAGCTCCGGAGTGGTTTGTGGGTGGGGGCAGGTAGCAAATTGGAAGGTGGTTAAGGAATCCAGGTGAGAGACAACATTTTCTGGATCACAGTGTTGTCCGTGAGGTTAGAACAATTAGTAAAATTTGCAAGGAATTTAATACTGAGAAGTCTGTGGGGGATGGATGGATTGGGTGTGGAAGGAGAGAATCTGAGAAATGGTGAGGACAACTCCTACATCTTTGGCTTGGGCATTTGGGTGGATGGCAGACCATTTGCAGAGATGAGAAAAATGGGAGTTACCAGATTTAGTAAACAAGTCAGATGTGCTACTCCTCCAGGTGACAAAACCGCCAGGAATAGGACCTGGAAGGTGGGATGAAATTTTGTTGAGTGATTGGATTGAAAATGAAATCTTCAGTTTGGGCAACGATGAAGCTCAGTAAGGAGAAAGGATTGCAGTGCGTGTAAAATTCCTTTTCTAGGAAAGGAATTCTTTACCCATGGTGCTAGACTTAACACAGGTAGCTTGTCCTGCCTGCACTGTGAAAAGCTCATTGTTACCGGAAGTAAGAGGAGGACACATTGCAGAGGGGCTGCCTTGCTCAGAGCCCACAGAGTCGGAGAGTCAGGGAAGGACTCCTGTGGGCACTGATGGCGGGGGAAGTTTGTCCTCTCGGTTGGGTGGGGCCTCCGGAGGGTGGAGCCTCCCTGCTCTCGTGGTTGCCCTTTTTGTGCAGAGAGCGGCTGACTGTGCCGTGCTGTGGATAAACTGCTGGCACAGAGGTACAAAGAGGTCTGGTTGGTGCTGGCCGATGCCAGGGTCAGGGGGAAATCTGGCTTCTTTTTTCGAGAGACAATGTAGCCATCAGGGACATCTCCCTTTTCAACCAACTCAAGATTGCTTGAAAAGTAGATCAGCTTTAGACCCAGCCCTGGGTCTTGTCGATACCAGTACATAGCATCGTGGTTCATATTCTGAGAACAAGTCAATGTCACCCTCTTCCTCGTCTCTGTGATCTGGTGTCTCGGGCTCTGGGTCACATCGGCTTCCAGGGGGTCTGTAGGGGAAGGAGACAGAACTAGAGACAGCTGAGGAGTCAGCTTGCGCTGCAGCTTCTAGGAAAGGGCTTGGGCTAAGACCTGAAAGCTATGGCCAAGGCATGCGCATGAGTTCTAGGACTCACCTGCTCCCAGGAGACAAAGCAGGACACAGCCCAGGAGCCGGGGGCCCATGGCAGCATCACTCTGCCAGCCCTGGGGGCCCTAGCTGGTTTCTGTGATGTCTCTCTCTCTGCAGCTACTCGATCCTCATTTTCAGGGGAGAAGCCACTCCCCTTTCCTTAGAGGGCTGAAGGGGTAACACAGGTGCTCAGTCGTGGCCAATGGGGGCTGGCAAGGCTTGTGATCACCGTCATTTTCCTTGTCCTCCTTTGAGGCTGCTGGTTTCTATGCATTTGACAATGTCTTCTTATTAGCACACTCTTGTCAAAGTTGAAAAATAGTTCTGTATTTTGGATCTTTATGATGAAAATTGGTATAACATATTTGATTATCACTTAGAAATGTGAGAACATGAAACTCATGCTATCATCAAAACACTTTTTTTTTTACTTTAGAAGTCCTCATTTCTACTCTGTAGAAAAAAAAAAAATCCAAGTATATTCATATCTTTGTCTATCCACAGATATATTTTTTAGCCACTACCTTTTAAAAGAGTCTCATGTGTAAAAACTTAGCCAAATCCACATCATGGGTTATTTTATTAGTCTGTATCCAGTTCATGACCCTAGACTCAGGGCTCTTCTCCTTAGCAGATTAAATTTAGTAACGGGTGTGAGTAGCTGCTTTTCTCAAGGCTGGTGTTGGATGTATCCTTCTTCCTTCTCTTCTCTCTCCGCTTAAAGGGGCTGTGAAAGGCAGAGGAGAGATCTGCCTTCTTCAATAACCTCTTATTTTTACCAGCCAACTCAGTTTCTTTGCTGATTGTGGGGTGTGCTTTGCTGTCTTGTGGTCTCCAGATGGGGCTCCACACGGAAGGGTTCTGTCGCTGGATATTTCACTGCAGCCGGGCTGTCTTTTCTGCTCTGGATCTAAGTCACAGGGAGCTCTGCCTATAGCTGGGGTGTCGCAGCATCTTCTTACTCCTCCAGCCACTCACATATTGCTTCTTTTCTGGGTCATGATGTCTTCCCTGCATTGAGGTGACTTTCCAGGGGTTGCTGAGAGTATTTCCCCCCTTGAACTTTTCTTGAGCTTTGTTGGAACCAAAGTATTCTTGGGGGTGTGGGGAGGAGGAGAGGGAAGGACATTGCCCCATCCTCCTAATTGCTTCAGTCACAGCTAGAGCTTCGCAAAGCCCTTCTGTATTTTGCCGAATCATTATCATCTCCAGGCAAGAAGGGGGTCCTCATCCCAGTTCCTGGGCTGCCCTCAAACCTCAGAGATGGCTTTCTGCCCCCAACCCCTTTCATGTTGGAGGTTCAGGTCCAACACTCCCTATTCCATACAAATAAGGGAGATGCAGTTTGCTATCATGACATGAACTCTTCTCTAGGGAGGAGTGTTCTTTCTTTTTATATTTCTGTGCCATTCCCTTTTGGAAAAGACTGTGGGAAGCACACTTGGCTCTACTTCAGTCCTAGGCAAGTCCTCCATAGCCTAGCTACGGGTACAAGTGTTCCAGAAAAAAATAAAGCAGGTTTAATTCTCAAGAACCTGCCTCAAGTAAATAACTTCGTATTATTCAGTTAACCTGTCATCCCAAATCGCATCTTTCGAGATCTTTCACAGTTTACCCACATCCACAAAGCTAAACTCACTATTTATACTCCTGTCCATTGGATTTTCCAAGGTTCCATGGTACTTCCAATGTCATCGAGGTGGACAATTACAACTCAAAGGTTTATAGTTTATCCCAAGTACTTTCCATATTAGATTAACCAAAGATTTAGGAGGCAGCTGCTTCTATATTCCTAACCCCCCATGAGCTAATTCACTCTCCTCAGACCCGTGCTTCTCCCCGCATCCCCGTCCTGTTGGCTGTGAGGCTGCTCTGGTCTCTTCTTTCTTTCTCAACATCAACCAAGACACTAAAGTGATGTTGTTGACCTGAGTCCCTGATATCCTTGTACCAGGAGCCACTTCCTGTACCTCCCCCACCCTTCCTTCCTGGAACCTTCCCTCTCATCTCGCCTTCCCAAGGCCACCACACGCAAGAGTCTGGGGAACTTCACTTCCCCAACGTGGACCAGGCTCCTGTGTCCCTAACAAAAGCACTGGGAAGAAAACAGAATCTTCTAGATGTCCAGGGGCTCTGAAATGTCTCCTCCATCTTTTGCACTTTAATGTAATGCCTTTCACTCTACACTGTCCATCCCTTTATGTCTTTCCCTGTGCCTGATTGCTCCCAGCCTCTCCTCTGAGGCATTACTCAGTGAGTCTGCTGCATCTCTTATCATCCTTCCTGGTGACAGTCTCTTGACAATAATAATTATGCCTGCCTCTACCCAATTAAGGAAACATTTCTTTAAAATCCCTGCAAGTAGAATACACTGGTCCCTTTAAATATATAACAATATTTTCTCTATGGGTGATCCTGAGCAAGGATAACAGACTACAGAATTTCACCACCCTTCAAATCCTATTTTACTTCTGCTCAGGCCATTTTTGGTTCTGAGGAAGTCATTTTACCCTGGATATTTTTCTATACTATATGATTAACTTTTCAAAAACCTTGAGAGAAATAGCTGTATATTGAGTTTTCTTTTAATTGGTGATACAGTATTCAATTTTATCAAACCTCTTACCAGTGTCTGAAATGCATTTATATTAAGGAATATGTTAGTGCCCTCTAGTGGAATAATACTGCAATAGGCAGAGTAATGGCTCTTTAAAGATGTTCAAGTTCTAATCCCTACATTCTGTGAATGTTTAGATAGCAAAAGGGAGTTAAGGTTGTGCATGCAGTTAAGGTTGCTAATCAGGTGGCCTTGAGCAGTAACTTAGATTATCCAAGTGGGCTCAATCGAATCACATGGGTCCTTAATAGCAGAGAACATTTCCCAGCTGTGTTTATAGGGAGACTTGAGTATGGAAGAGTCAGAGAGGCCGAATGCTGCTGACTTTGAAGCTAGAGGAAGGGAGCCATAATGTAAGGAGAGCCTTCAGAAAGGAACGGAGACTCGCCAATGTACTGATTTTAGCCAGGTGAGACCTGCATTGGACTTCTGACCTCCAGAATTGTAAGGTAATAAATTTGTGTTGCTTTAAGCCATTAAGTGTGTGGTAACTTGTTATAGAAGCAACAGAAAACAATCATCAACACTAAAAATTTGTGGCACAATGTGGTAAAAAAAGCATTTAAGATGGGAAAAGCAAGGAAACCATAAACAAAACAAAAAGACAACTTATGGACTGGGAGAAAATATTTGCAAATGATGCAACTGACAAGGAATTAGTTTCCAAAATATACAAACAGCACATACAACTCGGTATCAAAAAAAACACAACTCAATCAAAACATGGGCAGAAGACCTAAATAGACATTTCTCCAAAGAAGAAATCTGTATATACAGATTGCCAACAAACACATGAAAGGATGCTCAACATCACTAATCATTAGAGAAATGCAAATCAAAACTACAATGAGATATCACCTCACACCAGTCAGAATGACCATCATCAAAACTCTACAAATTGGGCTTCCCTGGTGGCGCAGTGGTTGAGAATCTGCCTGCCAATGCAGGGAAAACAGGTTCAAGCCCTGGTCTGGGAAGATCCCACATGCCCCGGAGCAACTGGGCCCGTGAGCCACAACTACTGAGCCTGCGCGTCTGGAGCCTATGCTCCACAACAAGAGAGGCCGCGATAGTGAGAGGCCCGCGCACCGCGATGAAGAGTGGCCCCCGCTTGCCGCAACTAGAGAAAGCCCTCGCACAGAAACGAAGACCCAACACAGCCAAAAATAAATAAATAAAAAATTAAAAAAAAAAAAACTCTACAAATAATAAACGCTGGAGAGGGTGTTGAGAAAAGGGAACCCTCTTGCACTGTTGGTGGGAATGTAAATTGGTACAGCCACTATGGAGAAAAGTATGATGGTTCCTTAAAAAACTAAAAATAGAGCTACCATATGATCCAGCAATCCCACTCCTGGACATATATCTAGAGAAAACCATAATTTGAAAAGATACATGCACCCCAATGTTCAAAGTAGCACTATTTACAATAGCCAAGACATGGAAGCAACCTAAATGTCCATTGACAGAGGAATGGATAAAGAAGATGTGGTACATATATACAGTGGAATATTACTCACTTATAAAAAGAATGAAATAATGCCATTTGCAGCAACATGAGTGGACCTAGAGATTATCATACTAAGTGAAATAAGTAGACAGAGAAAGACAAATATCATATGATATCACTTACCTGTGGAATCCAAAAAAATGATTCAAATGAACTTATTTACAAAACAGAAACAGACTCACAGACATAGAGAACAAACTTCTGGTTACCAAAGGGGAAAGGGAGGGGGAGGGATAAATTAAGAGTTTGGGATTAACAGATACATACTACTATCTATAAAATAAACTACCAGGTCCTACTGTATAGCACAGGGAACTATTGTCAATATCTTGTAATAAACTAGAATGGAAGGGAATCTGAAAATATATATAACTGAATCACTTTTTTGTACACCTGAAATTAACACAACATTGTAAATCAACTATACTTCAATTAAAAAACAAAGATGGGAAAAGCAGAGGAAAGGATAATACCCAGCAGGCAGGGCTCTGGGCGGTCTTGTGTGGGTGAGGGGAGCTCACGAGGGCAAGGTCACTGCACACCTTGGCTCTGCTATTTTTGTGCAGGAGATGTGGCCGTGTTGATAAACTGCTGGCGCACAGAGACTCGGATGTCTGTGGAAGATTCAAGGATCAAGGGGAGATCATTCTTTTCTTCTTTCCTTTCTCTCTCTCCCCCAGTCTCCATCTCCCTGTCTTTCTTTCCCTCTGGGTGCCTGAGTGTGTTTGTGTGGTCGCCTTACAGGGGAATGAAGCTGGAAAGTGGATGAACTTCTCCGATATTCTCAGTAACAAGGAAAAATTCCAACCTCCTGCTATTTGCAGGGTGACTCCCTGTGTTACAACCCCCTTGCCTTCCTCGGCAGCAGCACCCTGGTGGCTCCGCGCTCCTTAGCAGAGGCCATGCACACCGTGCCAGCCACTGACTGTCAGGCCAAAGGAAGGAATTCTTCCCAGGAGAACAGTCCCCCCACTGGGGCTAGCAATGACTGTGGGGCTCCCGGCTGGAACATTCTGACCCTAACCCTGTGGAGATGAGGTATTTGCAGAAATGGGGTATGTCAAGAGCAGAAACTGGTAGCATCTGCCTTTAAAAATGCATCCTCTGATTCAAACTCCCATCCTTGGCCCTTTGCCTCTTAGGCTACTTGCAGAGTGGCTCTCTTCATCAGGCACCTTCTTGCAGCTGCTTGGAAGTAGGGCTCTGTATTAGTTTTCTATTCCTGCTATAACAACTTATCCAAATTTAGGGGCTTCAAACAACACAGATTAACTATCTTACCATAGGTTAGAAGTTTGACACGGGTCTCATTAGGTTGAAATCAAAGCGTGCAGGGCTGTGTGCCTTTCTGGGAGCTTTAGGGGAGAACTTCTTTGTTTTTTTTTAACTCCTAGAGACCACTCATGTCCTTTGGCCCCCTTCCTCCATCTTCAGAGCCAGCAACAATAGATAGAATCCTCACATCATGCTGACGTCAGCCGCTTTTAAGGACGCATGAGTTTAATTGGGTCCACCTGGATAATCCAGGTGACTCTTCCTATCTTGAGGTCAACTGATTAGCAGATTTAGTTGCATCTACAAACCTAATTCTCTTTTGTCATGCAACGTATTCACAGGTTCCAAGGACTAGGACATGGACGTTCGTTGGGGGGGTGTCATTATTCTGCCTATCAGGGACCTTTAGCCAGATAAAGGAAGGTAAGGCCAGAAACTGGTTAAACTTAAGAAATATAATTTTTTCAGGAGAGGAGAGGAAGAAAGTGCAGGATCAAATCATTGTAGACATTGCTGAATTATCTATCCATTCTTTAATGGACATATAATGAATAATGATTATGTGTCAGATGCTGTTTTAGACTACGGGAATACAGACATGAACATAAAAGACATATTGATTACGTTTGATCATTCATTGAACTTGTATGTCATGCCCCGAGGAAGCTACTGGGGAAGGAATGAAGGAAAGACAAGTCTTTTTACCATAAAGATTTTATAGCTCAATATACAATGGAATATTACTCAGCCATAAAAAGAAACGAAATTGAGTTATTTGTAGTGAGGTGAATGGACCTAGAGTCTGTCATAAAGAGTGAAGTAAGTCAGAAAGAGAAAAACAAATACCATATGCTAACACATATATATGGAATCTAAAAAAAAAGAAAGAAAAATGGTTATGAAGAACCTAGGGGCAGGACAGGAATAAAGACGCAGATGTAGAGAGTGGACTTGAGGACACAGGGAGGGGGAAGGGTAGGCTGGGACGAAGTGGGAGAGTGGCATGGACATATATACACTACCAAATGTAAAATAGATAGCTAGTGGGAAGCAGCCGCATAGCACAGGGAGATCAGCTCAGTGCTTTGTGACCACCTAGAGGGGTGGGAAAGGGAGGGTGGGAGGGAGGGAGACGCAAGAGGGAGGAGATATGGGGATATATGTATATGTATAGCTGATTCACTTTGTTATACAGCAGAAACTAACACACCATTGTAAAGCAATTATACTCCAATAAAGATGTTAATTTAAAAAGATTTTATAGCTCAATGGGAAAATAACCATATCAATAAACATTGTAACTTGGTGCTTGCAAAAAGGTAGGATCGTGTAAGGCATGGTGAGAATACAGAAGAAGGAGCCCACAATCTTCTTGGGAAAACAGAATACATTTCCCATAATGCTATTGTTTTAGGTAATATTTGGAAGATCAAAATGAGTTTGTCAGATGTGCCACACAAGGAAATTAGTATGTGCTGCATGTTTGGAGATTACCTGAGCAACACTGAACTCTAGTAAAGTGAGTGAGAATGCGAGTGGCAGAAGGTATAGCTGGATTTTCTAGTAGAGTTGTGATCATAGAAAACCTTATATATGTAGGAAGTTTTCTTTACCACTCCACGTTTCCTTGCTGGGTGGTTTACTTATGTCTCTTCCCCAAACCCACAACCATACCCAGAGCTCTCCTGGCCCATATCAAGTTAGAAAACTAGAAAAAGATTTAGTGGATTGAAAAAAAAAAACAGAACTTGTCAGCATGGTACATTCAGGTGTTATGCTTTAAGATCTGGTAAATATATGGAGACAAAGGGGTGATTATCTTGTGTGTCAATCAGAGGCTGGATCCGGTCAGGTCATTTGGTTTTTCTCTTTGCTTCCTCCTATGAAAAGACGTGAAGATTCTAAAGCACTGACCCATTCCTGTTACTTACAGCACGTCTTCCCAATGCCCAAATGTGATGGGCTTACAATGGAAAGAGATCGGTGACTCAAGAGGAAAAATTAAGATCTCTTTACCATTACCCTAGACTCTAGTGAGAACTTGACATTCTAATACAAAGATATCTTCCCGGTAAAGGATTGAAATTTCTGCCATTTCAAAATATTGAAGAGATAGTCATACGTTTTTTCCATGCTAATAAGTTTAGATTTTATGTATGGTAGACCAAAGAGAGCCGTTGAAGGATGCTCTGGAAGGGAGTGACAGGGGTCAGATTTTTGCAATTAGGAAGATTACACTTGAGTACAAGGCTGACACGCATTAGACCATTAGACGGAGTGAGGCTGGAGCCAGAGAGATTAATAAGGAGGCTATTCCATTTATCTGGGGAGCTGTTAAAAAAGAGCATAAACATGGCATGGTTGCCTTGAAAAGGGATGAGAAGAAAATTTTTGTTGGAGTTAGAAATAAAAGTACTTGAATACAGATTGAATTCCAGGGTAAAGGAGGAAGAGAAATTTAGTATAATTCTGTTTTCAATCTTGTGCATGTAAATCACTCATACTTTCTTCTTCACCAAATCAGGAAACCAGAAGAGTAGCTTGAGAGGCAAAGATGACATGTTGTGTTTAACCTGCAGGGTGAAGTGTTCAGTTCGTGTCCTGAATGGATTTAAGTTCAAATTAGGCATCAGGGTGGAGAGTACAGATCTAGGATTCATTAATTACTAGGTGGGATTCTTGTGCCCCGGTCCCCATCTTGGAATAATGGATAGCAACTACCTTACAGAGATGAAAACAAGCAGGACCCTCTGGGACCTTCCCAGGATAGACCCCCTAACCCCTGCCCATGTCCTCTGCCTGCCTCTTGTTTATAGAAAAACTTGGCCTCCTAGGCCTTCTCTGAGTTCCAAAGAATATATTTGACCAGAGAAGTAAGAATATGCAGAAGCAAAGGATAAGAGTCAAACAAGACAAAATAATAATATTGATAGTTTAGCCATTAAACAATGTCAAGGACTTTTAGTTCCTCCCAAAGGGCTATAGATAATATTCTGAGCCATGTCCTTTGAGCTGCTTTATAGAGACTGAAACTCCCTTCAGGTGGAAGAAATTATCTGTTTGCTGCCCACAGGCACGTAGACCCCGGACTGGTTGGAACCAGAAGGTTGATGGTGTTGACTACCAATTACCTCACCACCAACCAATCAGAAGGATGTCCATTAGCTGATGTGATGTCCACAACCCCACTCCCTCACCCTGTCTTTAAAAACCTTTCCCTGAAAGCCATCGGGAGTTCAGGCCTTTAAGCACTAGCTGCCTGGCCTCCTTGCTTGGCACCTGCAAAAAATGCTGCACTTTCCTTCAACACAACCTGGTGTTCATATATTGACTTTAACTGCGTGAGGGCAAGTGGACCCAAGTTTGGTTTGGTAACAGAGAGGGAAAGAGAAGAGACTAATACCATTTTAAGAATTCTTCTCTCTCTTTAAGAAAGTACCTTTTTTCTCCTCCTCTTATTTTTTTTTATCACTTTCTCCATCTACGGCAGCAGGTGGCAAGCCAATTCTGCTTCACTCGTTAATATTTGTTACCCTGACATGATCCCAGTTGTCTCATTGTGGAAGGGTAGGTCAATTCACAAGAAAAACAATTTGCTTCCCAAGATTAGAACAGTGCCCAGATTATCCCAAATTTCTTCTCCAGGAAATTTTCACAAATTTGCTGATAACAACAATATCACATTATATATCATCATATAAACTGGACCTTAATATGTGTTGTTTTTCTGAGGCCCCACCTTGAAGTTGTTGGTTTTCTGACTCATTTGAATTTCAAAAGATTGTGCTTTCTCCTCCAATAATTAATCAACTGGTAATAAACTATTTCCATGTTAGGTTACTCAAAATTCATAAGGACAAGGCTAGTTATATACTGCTTTCCCTCTGCAACTAATTTTATTCTCTTTGGAAAAGTTCTCTCAAACCTCACTGCATCCTGTGACTGCCGTTCTGTCTCATTTTTTTAAATCTCTTTTCTCAACTCAGGGACTAAAACAATTTTGTTCCTCATCCGAAGAATTTTTGATGTCCTTCCAGTAGAAGCCAGATCTATTCTACCTCCTCACCTTTCCCTTCTAGACCTTCCCATTCCTCCCTTTACCAAAGGCCACTCCATTCTACTTTTATATTGTGTCCCTGATAAAACAGTAGGAAGAGAACTATATCTACTGCATGGCCAAGACTTTGAAACATCTCTCGAGTAGTTGTGAATTCTAACTTAATGCAATTAACTATTTGCCCTGTGAATTTCTTGTCCTGATTTTCTTGGCATTTGTTCCCCCATGATACTTGCCTGATCCCCTCCCCTTTGAGTGTAGGTGGAACCTGTGAATATGATGAAATATCACTCCTATTACTGTTACATTATTTGGCAAAAGGGATATTATCCAGGTGGGTCTATCCTAGCCTAATCACACAAGCCTTTTAAAAGCTGTTTTCTCCAGCTGGTAGCAGAAGGGAAGGCCAGAGAGCTTTTTGAAGCATAAGAAATATTTGATGTGCATTTCTGTTTTTGAAGATGGAGGAGACCTGAGAGAGACTGCCAGGAGCTGAGGGCAATCCCCAGGGACAGCCAGTGAGGAAACTGGGTCTCTAGTCCTACAACCACAAGGAACTGAATTCTGCCAATGATAGGGATGAGCTGGCAGGAGGAGCTGGGCTCCAGAAGAGAATGCCACCAGATGACACCTTGATTTCAGGTGCATGGGACCTTGAGCAGAGAACCCAGTCCTCCCGCCTCTGCCCCTGTCTTCCTGCACTTCTGACATACAGAATTGTAAAATAATAAATTGGCATTTGTTTGACCTGCCTAATTTGCAGTGATTTGTTACAACACAGCAATAGAAAACTAATAAGTTTTGTTATCCAACATCCTCCTTTGGGGAGCTACACAGTGAACTTAAAAGTTCTGCTCCTTAATAATCCCTGGAGACAAACACATTTCTTCTTTTTCACTTCCCACCCCTCCCTCTTACACATACACATTGTCTTTCCTCCCTCTGGGTGATCTTAAATCCACATGTCTGAAAACTCTTCACTACCCTCTGTATCCTCTTTTATTCATGCTCAAGCCATCCCATGTCTGAGGAAGTCCCAATCCCCTACCTATTTTCCTGTACAGCATGATCAGTCATTGAGAGATTATTTGAAGAATCTTCGAAGAATCTTCGAAGATCTTCGCAAATCTGAGGGCTTTTTTTTTTTTTTTAACTGAATTGAACAGAATTCAATTTCATCAAAATTTTCTTACGTCTGAATCTGAAAATTGAAGTTTGTCCTAGAAAATATTCACATTGGGTTAATAGCGTCTAGTTGAGTGGAATATCAAGCAGAAGCAAAGATTTTGATTACAATAGGAAGGGTGTTGGAGGGACAAGAATGGGAACAGGGAAGTAAAGAATAGTAAAGTTAGGGCAGGGCTTCAGTGCAGGCTTTTGAAAAAATCTTTTAGTTGGGGTCAGGAATCTTGAGGACAGCATCCCCTCACTCCTTGGTTTGCCCCTCTTTTTGTGCAGAGAGGAAGCAGCCTTGCAGCACTGTGGATTCACTGCTGGCACAGAGGTACACAGATGTCTGGTTGATGCTGGCAGACCCCAGGGTCAGGGGGAAATATTCCAACTCATTTCGAGAGACACGATACCCCTCAGGGACATCTCCTTTCTCAGTGATGCGGGTACTAGTTGAGTAATAGATCAGCCGCAGTCCAAATCCTGGGTCTTGGCGATACCAGTACATTGAATTATGACTCATATTCTGCGAACACTGTAGAGTTAATTCCTTTCCTGTCTTCGAGACCCTGTGTCTTGGGAACTGTGTGACTACAGCATCCTTGAGGTCTGTGAGAGATAAAGCAGGGATCCCATAAAGACAGGCTTGGGAAGCTACCATCCTGAGGAAACATTTTGTAGTTGGAGCCTGGGAAGCCAGTGACAGGGGTTCCTTACCTGTGCCCAGAACTCACCTACTCTGAGGAGAAAAAGGACAAAACAGCAGAGAAGCCTGTTGCCCATGGCAGCGTCAGATGAAGAATGCTGTCCGCTCCTGGGCTGAATTTAATCTCTGAAACCAACAGGTTTCATCTACTTCCTGGCCAGAGACCACACCCTCCTACCCCACTGCTTCAGAGAGGAATGAAAAGCCTCTTAGACTTGACGGAATGTGATAGTTTCATTTATCCGGGTCACATAATTGTTTATGCTGTTCTCTTGAAGAATTAGCATGGCAGTTGTTTCCCTTTATGAATTTTCTAATTTTTCTTATACAATATATCCTTTTTGACATGGTGGGTTTGCATCTTTTGAATTTTTACTAGGCTATTATGGTAAATTGAACAGTCTTCCGTGGGCCCCTGAGTGTTTTCTCTGAACACTTTTAGAACCCTTCCATTTTGCCCTTATGCCCAACCTCAAATTCCACTCTAGAAGCACTCTAATCTCTTTAGCCAGCCTAATGTTATTCATTTACACGAATGCTGTACAATCTCTACATGCTTTCCATATAGTCCTATGTCCTCTCTTTTCCTTTAGGCTAGTTCTTAAGGGAGTGGAAAAGTGTGGTGAAGGGAATGGAGCAACCAAATGTATACAAATTTAGGAAAATCTAGTAGGTGTTTAGAGAGGATTTTCATGTGGTGTAGTAACTCATCTTACCAGAGGTTCCACCAGTTAGAACTGGGTGTGGGACAAATGCTGATGCAAGGACTTCCAGCAGCCATCTCCCTCTTGAGTGATCTAGTAACTGCTCTGAAAAAGGAGCACTTTGGGAAAAGAAGCATTTTAGGGAAATTGTGGGATGTTAGTCACCACAGACGAACTGAAGCTCAAATGTCATTGATGTGGCTTTCTGCTGTTTAACATTATTTCTAGGAAGTTTTGTTTTTGTTTTTGTTTTTTTGATTCTAGGTCTCCTGAGGATGTGGCAGTGAATTGCTGTGGATAAACTGCTAGCACAGAAGTGTGAAGATGTCTCCAGGGCCAGGAAGGAACCCTCCTTCTTCTGGGAGACACTGTACTCATCGGGGAAACTTTTCCAGTGCTGCCAGCAGCAAGTGAGCAGTGGATTAGCTGTAGCCCCAATGCTGGGTCTTGGTCATACCAGAACATTCTGAAAGACATTCCAAAAAGGCTTCCCCCCCGTTCCTCTCTAGATATCTAGTTTCTGGATTTTGCTAACATCCAGGTGACCTGTGGGAGAAGGATGCAGAAGTTACAAGCAGTGTCCATCAGGAGGCCCAACATTTGGGCCATGAACAAAAACAAAAACAAAAACAAAAAACCCTGTGCTGGAGCCTAGAAATCCCAGAATCTGGTTTTTCCTTGCGCTCCAAGGTCTCATCCATTTCCAAAAGACAAAAAGGCCATTCCCCACAGAAGCCCGACACTCACTGTGGGATGGGAGAAGGAATAGGTCTTTTTCCAACTGTAGACAGCCTATTGGCTGTTTGCCTGTGATGTCACTGTCTCTGCCCACACCCAGAGCTCCACGTCTACAGAGATGGAATCTTTTCTTCCCTTCACAGAGAACCACCAGACGTTGGACTTTCCTGATCAATTCAGATTAGGAAAAACAATTGCTCTTTGAGGTTAATACATGGTATTCCTTTGCGTTCTTTCTGACTCAGACTTAATTTTTCATCCATGACATTTCATGGAAGGCTCTAGAGGGAGACTGCCTGGATTTGAATAGTGGTTCTGTCACTTACTCTCTTGAGCAAGTAAATGAACTGTTTGGGCCTCAATTTTACTATCTGTAATTTGTGCTAATAAAAGTATGTACATTATAGTGTTGCTGTGGGGATTAAATAACTTTACATGTTAAGTGGTTATAACAATGCCTAGTATACAGTGAAGTCACTTGAGGTTGGGGTATGGGATGGGAAAAATGAGCGAGCTACTCTCTGCTGGTTATAAAGAGAACCCATTCCAAATTGAAAGTCCCTCAGGGGGTTACTTCCTGTGCCCCTTTGTCACACCTTCTTTCTTTCCTCTCAATAATAGCATGAAGTTGATTCCTGTCATTATGATGGCCCACTCAGTGTCAGGGAGGGGACTCTCCCTGGAGAATAGCTCCTTGTGGAACCCAGGGATCACTGTGGAGTCCCCTGATGGAAGATTCTATCCCTGAACCTGTGGAGGTGTGACAGTTACAGAAGTGGGCCAATTCTGGAGTTATCTGCACTTAAAACTGGAATCACCAGAATAACAATATTGTCTTTATTTCCATGCCTCTTTTTCAGCCTTTTCCACAGAGGTCTCTTCATCAGCCTCCCATTTTAAGCTGCTTTGCAACAGGGCCTTTGTTTATCTGGGAAGGAGGATGAGACCTGAGACATGAGAGACTTGAGCAAATAAATAATTTGGGTGGGTGAGTAGACGATAGTGGGGCACAAATTCAGGGTCAATTCCATAAAGCATATTTGAATCTTTCATTTATTTATTGAAAAAATATTTATTGAACACTTACTATGTGCCAGACATACCGCTAGATGTTAGGAGATAAGCATGAACCAAAAAAAGGTCTCTGCTCCCATGGAACTTATACTTTTGTATCCAATATATCTTGCACAGCCCAAGATCCTGGGGCTACAATGTAAAAGGATATGAAGTCCAGTCTCTCAAAGGCCATACTTGCCTATGAGGACCCAGACATGACCACAATGACAAGCCACATGGCAATTACAAAAGCTGGGGTTTCTTTAAATTGGCGTAGGAGCATAAAGGAAGGGAACACCTTATCGTTCAAGGAAGAAAGGGAAGACTTCACAGAAGTGGTGTGGTTTTAAGTAAGATTTGTAGGAAAAGAAAGGGATAGCAGATGAGGTAGAACTCATAAAGGAGACAGGAAAAAAAGAAGTATGACTTTTTTCCAATTAGAACAGGTAGAAAATAAAAGAAATTGGGTTCTCTGTATCTGAACTGTCACCAGGTCCTGTGGATTCTTCTGTGGAAATAATCGAGGTTTATGAGTTAAGAAGACAAAGCACATGAGGAAGGCTTCAACCTGATTCTCAGGCAGACTTTTACACCACGCTTGCAGCCCTTGATTAAGTATTTTTGTGTCTAGAGTACACTGGCTCCTAGGAGCGTCCTCCCTGAAGGGCAGTCAGGGTTATTTCCCAATGCCTTTGGAGAAAAGGGAATCTCCAAGCTCCTAGCTTTGGTTCTACGCTGGACAGCAGGCAAATGTTTTGGAATTCAGTACATCCAGAAAATGAAGCAAGTCTATCTGTTCCTGCAGGTTAAGATTGATCTCAGTAGAGATCCAAGTGTCGGGCCATAGATGAAAGATAACTTTTATAGATCACAGTCTCTGGTACTTGAATTTCACCTTCTGAGTCAGATTTAATGGTGATTCAATTTGCTTAGAATGAAGTTTTAGAAAGCAAGGTAGTTTGTTTTTGGTATAAAGGCAACCAACTACAGAGCTAAACAGTAGGACTTGGAAGGACTGGGATGGGACGGGGCTGGCAGGATAAAGGTGACATCAGCAGGAACAGAATGGTCGGGGATGTTGCAAGGTGGGTGGAGACAGAGGCCAAAGGACCATTAAAAGCCACACTGTGGATGCGCTAATAAGAAATGCTTTTATTGCAAATCATGATGGTGTTCCCAAATGCTCAGGTTCATTCTCCTGGGAGGACAGTATTGGGCTAGCCCCACTAGAATAGATAAAGAGCGTCAGTAGGCAGGGGAGGTAGGTTCAGTCTAGCTTGTGGTTTCGGAGTCATCCCATGGCCTGGGGACACTGACCCAGGGTGGCCCTAAGTTCAGACTGAGGCTCACACAGCATAGAACGACCTCTAAGGATCCCACATCCCACATCTAGGAAGACTCTGTGCCCTTATGAGCAAAGGTACCCGTCTTTCTGTGTAGAGAGCAGGTGGCCAGGAAGCACTGTGCAAATACTGCTGGCACAGAAGTAAAAGGCTGTCTGGTTGGGGGTGGCGGGCTCTAGGAAGAGGGAGAACTTCGCCTTCTCCTTACGAGAGACATTGTACCCATCGGAGACATCTCCTTTGTTAATATCATTGACACCGTGGGAGTAGTAGATCAGCCGGAGCCCCAGTCCTGGGTCTTGTCGATACCAGTACATAGACTCATGACCCTTAGTCTGAGAACATTCCAGTACAGTGTTCTTTCCTGTGTTTGCGATCCTATTCCTTGGAGTCTGGGTAATATCAGCATCCATCGAACCTGTGAGGAAACAAGACAAAAACTGGAGACAGAACCTAGGAAGGGTCCTTGCCACAGTCTTCAGGGAGAAGCTTTGGCCACGACCCGGAAAATTTAAGGCAGGGATTCCCCATGTTTCCTAAACTCACCTGTTCCCAGGAGACAAAAGACCACACAGCAGAGGAGCATGGAGCCCATGGTGACGAGAGGCGGGAAGAAGATGGTCTTAGCTTTGAGTGTTGGGGGAACAGGACACGGAAATAGGAAATTGCAGGGATTCAGTCAGTGATGTCCTCGTTCCTCCCAACTTAGTGGGTTTTGGAGGAAGATGCAGCCACACCCCTTCCCACCACATCCCCCAAGGCTCTAACCTTCTTCACTCCCTTACTCCTTAGGCGGGTGGTGCTTTAGCTTAGTGTACATCCATCAGCAGATGCTGAAACCCTTACTCCCTCCTCTTCTCTTCATGCTGCTTCTCTGCCACCTATCAGAGAGCAGTCCCTCTCCCCCTTCTCAGACCTTATCTATTTAAGTCATTCAAGGAAGTATCATCCTCCCAATTGGCTAGGCCACAGAGAAAATTGAGAATCCTCTCAAATAAAAGGAGTCTAGTCTCATTGGAAGGTTGTGACACTGTCACATTTCTATTTTTTCTGCACTTATTTATTTATTTTTCTAACTCAGATCTAGATAAGCTATGCAGTTTGAACATGTGCACTGCAAAGTTTGAGATTTTTTTTAAAAGAAGGGCAACACTATAACTTTGTTCCAAATTGACACTGTTCTTTAACGGCTGCTGCCTTTTTGGTCAATGTTTTCAGGATGCAGATCTTTACTGAAAGTATTGGCTCATTGCAGGAAGATATTCATTTAATGTGTGTATGGATTTCAAAGAAATACTAAGACCTTCACTCATATCTTGAATTAACTGTAAGTGGTTCCTTAAAGACAGGTAATTTTAGCATAACATAAATTGTTCCTGATTTTAGGAGGAAAGTGTTCAGTATTTCAAGGCAACAAATTACAAATAATAACACAGTTAAACAGCAGTGGCATGAAACCCTTTGCGATGTAATAAGGAAACTGTTGTTCGCCACTTGTGCTTGTCCTGGCTCCACCCCATCCGTGGATACACCATGGCATCCCACACCAATCAATCCTGCTGCACCTCACATTGGGAAAGCCTTTTCAAAAATATTTTTCCTTTTGATTATGAAAATTTCTAACATACTCCAAGTAGACGTAATCGTATAATGAGCTTCCACGTCCCCACATTACCTGGCTTCAGTAATTACCAACTCATGGCCTCTCTCGTTTGTCCCCACTTGGCTTCTCTCTCTCCTGTGTTATTTTGCAGAGTTCCTGATTTATTTAGGAGCACTCAAGCGCATTTTCAGCCAGTGCATCGTTCCATATGATACAATCCCGTGTTCTCTCCCTTCTCTCTCTTTCTGGTAGAGGTCTCCATTAATCATACCAATAGAACGGTGAATTTATTCCAGTAAATCGCTTATCCTGGGGTTCAATGAACACAAACAGGGTAATTAAAAAAAAAAGACTATCGTCTTGGGTTTGCCCTTAATGGTAAAATATAATTGCACTCATTTGCAATTCTTTTTTTTTTTTTTTTTAAAGATTTATTTATTGATTGATTGATTGATTGCTATGTTGGGTCTTCGTTTCTGTGCTAGGGCTTTCTCTAGTTGCGGCGAGCGGGGGCCACTCTTCATCGCGGTGCACGGGCCTCTCACTATCGTGGCCTCTCTTGTTGTGGAGCACAGGCTCCAGACGCGCAGGCTCAGTAATTGTGGCTCACGGGCCTAGTTGCTCCGCGGCATGTGGGATCTTCCCAGACCAGGGCTCGAACCCGTGTCCCCTGCATTAGCAGGCAGATTCTCAACCACTGCGCCACCAGGGAAGCCCTGCAATTCTTAAATGTACTGTTTTGCTGCCCCCTGCTGTAGGCAGTGATTTGAGCAGAAGAGAGGTTTGAGAGCTGAATATAACCTATCATTGGGGGGGCGGGTCACAACAGTCGAGAGAAGAGAGGACTCAGGTCCAGTGGAGTCCTACAGGAGCTGTTTGGAGATGCATGGCAAGGAGAGAAGAAGCAGAAATCATCTGGGAGCAGAATCTATGCCTGAGGAGGAGTGAGAGACTATTATCAGAGGAATGAGTGGAAGAGACACCTATTGGATGGGAATGGAATGGAAAAAGACACTTATGTGTGGGCAACCAAGAGGGTCCTTGATGGCATGGACCAATATTCCCCCTACTCTGGGTAGCTCGTATGGCTCTCAAGTCTTTCTTATAACCCACTTTTCCTCTGACTTATCTTCAGACCTCTCAGAGCACAGACCTCTCATTCTCACCCACACGCCGAGCTCTTTGCCAGCTGTGTGCTGTGTATTCATGGATGTGATCCTCTGGACGCTGAAAACACTCTTATTGGGGAATTACTGATCTGTATAACAAACATCCTCTGGCACAAAGGATGCCAAAGGAGAAACGACTTTTTACTACTGGTTACTGCTTTCTGTGTCATAAGAAATTTTTGCCTACCTTCAACTCACAAAGGTGTTTTCCTCTAGAAGATTTGTAGTTTAGCCTTTACACTTAGGCATTTCATCCACCTCAAACTGATTTTTGTTTATGATATGAGGTATCAGTAAAGTTCATTTCCTTCCATGTGCTCATCCATTTGTTTCAACTTTATTTGTTGAGAAAATTGCTACCTTAATGCACTGAAATTTTCAATCCATAAACAGATATCTTTCCATTTTCAATATTTTCTTTAGTTTCCCTTTGTGACATTTTGTAGTTTTTCATTGAACATCATTTGCTAAATTTGTTTGTTATTGATACTATCGTATATGGAATTGTTTCCTGAAGGTTATTTTTCAGTTGTTTGCAACTCGTATAAAGACACTTGATTTTTTAATATTGACCTTGTATCTTGTGATCTTTCTAAATTCACTAATTATTTCTAGTTGTGGTTCATTGATTCCTATATAAATAATCATGTAATCTGATAATTTCACCTCTTTTTTTACAATATTTAGGACTTTTATTTCATTTTTGCTTGGCCCTATGATACTGGTTAAGACCTCCGGTATAATGCTGAAGAAAAGTAGTGAGAGAAACATCATGCCTTGTTCCCTATTATAGGAGGAAAGTGTCCAATATTCACCATTAAATAGGATGTGAGTTGTAAATTTTTCGCTGATAATCTCTACCAGATTGAAAAAGCTCTCTTCTATTACCAGTTTGCTGTGAGTGTTCATTTTGAAAGAGTACTGGATTTTGTCAAATGTTTTCTCAGCATCTATTGAGATGGTCAAATGATTATTCTTCATTATTTTGCTAATATGATGACCTACATTGACGTTTGAATGCTAACCCATTGTTTCTCTTGCAATAAATCCACTTGGGCGTGATGCATTACCACTATATATGTATAAACACATACACACGTGCATACATACATATACACATATTCATTTGGATTGGGTTTGTTAATATATTGGGAAGAATTTTTTTCATCTGTGGTCATAAAGGATATTGTTCTGTAATATCTTTGTCAGACTTTGGCATTAGGGTTTTGCTGGCTTTATATAATGAGTTATGAAGTGCTTCTTCCTCTTTTGTCTTCTAAAAAAAATTAGGTAAAGTTGACCTTGTTTTTTTCCTTAAATGTTTGATAGAATTCACCAGTAAAGGAATCTGGATTTGTAGTTCCTTTGAGGGAATGTTTTTGATAAAGAATTCAATTTCCTACATATCAGGTTCTTCATATTTCTAATTTCATGTTGAGTCAGTTTGGTAAATTGTGCTTTTCAAACAATCTCACTTAATCTAAGTTGTAGAATTTTTTGGCATATACTTATTTATGATATTCTATCACTTTAATGTCTGTTGTGTCCATAGTTTCTTTTTTCATCATTGATATGGTAAGTTGTGTTTTTTTCCTTTTTGTCTGGATTGTTATGGGCTAAACACTTTTATCAGTTGATCAAATTATGATCATATTTTCCTCTAAATTCTTGAACATATTTTTATAATGGCTCCTAAAAATCCTTGTCTGAAGTTTCCAACATCTGTGTTATTTAGGGTTGGTTTCTATTGCCAGGTTTTTTCTATGTACAACTCATATTTTCCCATTTATTCCCACGTCTAATACTTTTTTTACTGCATGATTCAAATTGCAGATGCTACATTTTTGAGAGTCTAGATTTTCTTTTGCCTTTATTTAACAAGTGCTGCGATAATTTTCTATGAAAGGCAGTTAATTTATTGGCAGATCGGGTAGATCCCTTTGAGGCTTGTTGAGCTTTGCTGGGGCAGTTCTAGAGTGGCTGTCACTCTAGGACTTGGGTAGCCCTTCTCCCGAGGTGTGACCCCCACCAGAGGTGCCAGGTGTTTTCCCAGGGTGTCAGCGAAGTCTCTCCACTCTGGCTGGTCAGGATCCGTGTCTCCCACGACTGTGTGATGCCAGAATCTCCATTTTTCTCACAGCTCCCCAGCAACTGCTCTCTGCCAGGACTTGGGGGAGGGGCGCGTTCTCTGTTATGCACCTGCTGTTACCATTTGACCGAAGAATAAAGGGGACTCCATGCAATGTTGGGAGCTCTGTTTCTGCCCAGCTCCCTTCTCTACAGCAGCTGACCCTGCAGTATCAGCAGCTTCCACAGCACCGAGCTCTGGTCTCTCTCCCCGCCTCAGCCAGACCACTATGCTCTGCCTGGTCTCCACGTGCTTGTTCCTCAGTCCAGAAACTGTACTAAGGCAGAGACTTGTATGTTTCCTCTTCTAAGGGATGACCGCCCTCTACTGCCTGCTGTCTAATGTCTGAAAACTGTTGCTTTAAAACTGTTGTCAGGTTTTATAGTGGCTTAAGGATGTAGGACAAGTAAGTAACAACTATCCATTTTGACCCAAAGCCAAATTCCCAAGTTATCCTTATTATAATTATAGAATTACTATAATACTTACTGCTTTTTAAAGGTTCTTGATCTCTATTGTCAAACTGACACCATTACAAGGAGTTTATAAGTGTAACCCTCTGGCTGGGCTCCTGATCAAACTGGATAACATAAGTCTTTTTTTTTTTTTTTAATTATTTATTTATTTATTTTTGGCTGTGCTGGGTCTTCGTTTCTGTGCGAGGGCTTTCTCCAGTTGCGGCAAGTGGGGACCACTCTTCATCGCGGTGCGCGGGCCTCTCACTATCGCGGCCTCTCTTGTTGCGGAGCACAGGCTCCAGACGTGCAGGCTCAGCAATTGTGGCACACGGGCTTAGTTGCTCCGCGGCATGTGGGATCCTCCCAGACCAGGGCCCGAACCCGTGTCCCCTGCATTGGCAGGCAGATTCTCAACCACTGCGCCACCAGGGAAGCCCTCTTTCATATTTTAATACTTATGTGCAGGTGCATAACTAAACAAAATGGTGTTTACTGTTGCATGCTTTTAAACTTTACATAAACGAGACATTGCTGTACATGTGTTCCCCAATGTAATTTTTCACTCAGATTTGTGAAGTTCAATCATGTTGATGTTTAGTTTTAGTTCATTCATTTTTATTACTGTATAATTTCTTCATAGCCATATACCATCATTTATTTATCTATTTTTCTTTTGATGTACATTTAGGTATTTTTTAGCTGTTTTTTTCTTTTTTTGTTTGTTTTGGCTGTTTAAGGTAACGTTATACTGAATATTCTAATACATGTGTCCTAGTTTTCACATATGAAAGATTTTTCTCAGAGGGTGTAACTGCTAGGTAATGAGTACACACATCTTAAACTTTAATAGAGAATGCCAAATTGTTTTCCAAATTAGATCCACCAACTTACACTCTGTCTAGTGATTCAAGAGAGCTCTTGTTGATATGTTGTCTTTCCTTGTTATAGTCTTTTTTGCTGTAGTCATTCTTGTGTGCATATATTTCATTGGAGTCTTAATTTACATGTCCCTGATAATAATGAAATTTACCGATGTTTGCATGTTTAATGACCAAATAAATTTCTGCTTTTGTGAGGTGCTTCTCTATGTTTTTTATCCATTTTCTATTGTTATCTTTTTTGTATTAATTTGTAGAAAAATTTACAGTAACTTGTAGGTGTCCTTTATGAATTCTATTCACCAGCCTTTCTTGGATATATAAATATAAATATGGCTATGGATATAAATATAGACATATAAATTATTCTCACTATGCAGCTATTTGTTCACTCTTGCATGGTTAACTGTGATGAATTAAGTATCTTAAATTTGATATAGTCATTTCAATCAATTTGTTCATTAATGATTAAGGAGATTACAAATGATTTCCCTGCCTTGAGACCATGAAGATATGTTCCTATCCTAAAAGCTCTGTGATTTTACTACGTTTATGCTCTTAATACAGCTGGAATTGATTTTGGCTATTGTGAAATAACTGTCCGGTTTCATTTGCCTTCATACATACAAACCCAATGTTACCATCACCAATTTGTTGAAAAATCTGTTCTTTGACTCTAGAGTTCCATCTCTGTGTGTATATGTGTCACTGTCTCTATGCTAAACTACCTTTATTATTGTGGTTTTATAATAATTCTTGACATTTGTTAGCGATCTCCCACTTGGTTCTTCTACTACAAGAATGTCTTAGCTATTCATTGCCCTTTGCAGCATAACATAAATTTTAGATTTAACCTAGCAAGTTCTATCAAAACTTATTGGGATTTTGATTGGATTCCGTTAAGTGTTTTAAAAACACTGAATCTACCCAACCTAAAACATAGGATCTCTTCACTTATTTAAGCCTTCTGTAATGGCTGTCAATAAGGCTTTATATATATATGTAGATATATTATTTTTTTCCATGGAGGCATTTCATTGCTTTTCTTCAATTTATTCTTAAGTCATGGATATTTGATATCTTTATTTAATTTTCTAAATCTGTTGCTTGTATATAGGTATTTATGTCTGGAATATCATTCATGTATATACTTAAGAACAATATATATAGTTCTGTATATGTATATATATATATATATCCCATGAAATATACCTGGTTGGGAAAAATATTTGTGTACCTAATCACTCCGCCCTTTTTGGCACCATTTATTTCATACATATCCTCAGATTCTTCCTGTGGCATCAGCCATTGGTAGACAGACTCACACTCCATTTACGGAGGCTTCCCATTTCCTGCTTTGGTGGTTCGCTGGAATCTTACCTCTGTCTCATGTCTTTCTAAAGATATCTTGAAGAAACTACAATGTAAAAGCTCTTATTGTCCAGAATAAGCTAATATATTCATACCAGCTTCCCCTTTTCAGACCAGCTACCCAAGAAGTGTTTGTGACTTTTTCTGTTGGGATTACCGTTTTTTTTTTTTTTTTTTTTACAAATAGCAACATTAGACAACGCAAAGCTCGTACTGTACTCTCTCTTAATTCCCTCTTTTTTTTTTTTTTTACATTCCATACCTTGGTTAATCCCTATACAGTCCACTTCTGTCTTCTTTTATCTCCTTAAAGAACCAGAATACCACAGTCTATATTTCCAACTATATTATCTCTACATAAGTCTATATTTTGGGTGGACTTTTCTGGTCCCGTAGTTTAAGCCTTTATACACTGAGTTCTGCAGAACCTATATCCCTAGCCCAGCTCTATTTACGTCTGTATATACAATTGCCTACTTCCAGTTTTCATCGCATTATCCAATAAACAATTCAAACCCTACTATCCCAAATGGGAATTGCTACTGATAACATGGCCCCATTTTATTTGAAGTTGTGGCTTTGTAAGGAACCAAAATCATACACAGACCATTGAAAAATTATATTGATGGCCTATCTGCTGATGACAACTGAATATTTCTCTCAAGTTTCAGCTCCCTTTCTTGAGCAACAGCTTATAAGACACTTCTTTACTTACATCCATGAAACCGGAAACTCGACCTGTTCAGAAACTCCATCCTGTCAACTCTCTCAAAATTGTTCTATTGGATAAAATTAATATCTGTTGACTATATTTTCTCTTCTATAATTTTTTGCAAAGTATGACCTACTTTAATATGAATGTCCTACTCACAATCAGATGCATTTGGTGAAGCTCAGATTCTCTTAGCTTTCTCTGATCCAACCGGACAGAACTGGCTTGTCTTCCCCAGAGCCCCCAAAGAACTTCTGATTATAGTATTATATGGTATTATGTTGTGATATGATATATGCTATTACAGTGTATTATATTCAAATCCATTATAATTACTTTCTTACTAGTCTGTTAGCTCCTTAGATAAATTATCTATTTTCTATTCAATTTTTTACCCTTTGTATTTGGAAAGGTAGAGGGACTTAGGAAAATGTCAAGAAAAAATACAGCTAAGTGTACAAGGAGTGATGAAAAACCAGATGCCCTAGGAGCAAAGTGTATCCTCTGGGTCTATTCTCGTGAGTTCTTTTTTTTTTTTTTTTAAAATGTATTTATTTTATTTATTTATTTTTGGCTGTGTTGGGTCTTCATTGCTGCACTCGGGCTTTCTCTAGTTGCGGCGAGCAGGGGCTACTCTTCGTTGAGGTGTGCAGGCTTCTCATTGCGGTGGCTTCTCTTGTTGTGGAGCACGGGCTCTAGGTGCGTGGGCTTCAGTAGTTGTGGCACGTGGGCTCAGTAGTTGTGGCTCGCGGGCTCTAGAGCGCAGGCTCAGTAGTTGTGGCGCACGGGCTTAGTTGCTCCGCGGCATGTGGGATCTTCCTGGACCAGGGCTTGAACCTGTGTCCCCTGCACTGGCAGGCGGATTCTTAACCACTGGGCCACCAGGGAAGCCCCTCTTGTGAGTTCTTGATTAAGAATTCTGGGAGTGCAAGGAAGGGACGTTGTTAACAATTTTAGAGAAAGGCTATGTTGGGAGCTGCAGGGCTGGAGCGGGTTTGTGCACAGGTGTGGTGTGGCCGTGCTCCACTGTGACGCTACCAGCACAGAGGTACAAGGCTGTTTGGTTGGTGTGAGCCGCCTTCACAGTGAGAGGAAACAGCCCCTTCTCCTCTCGAGAGACACTGTAGCCTTCAGATATGTCTCCTCTCTGAACAACCTTTTCAACCGTAGAGTAGTAAATCAGCCTCAGACCCTGCCCTGTATCCTGCCGGTACCAGTACATGGCGTTGTAGCTCAGATCCTGTTTACACTCCAGGGTCACATCCCGTCCAGCCTTAGCAAGCAGGAATCTCATTTGGTAGATTTCAGCATCCATGGGTCCTGTGGGGTAAAGACACAAACGTCCAGAAGGGAGCCTGACACTATCGTGAGAAGAGGGTGCTGGAGTGCGGATCTGCACCTACAGGATCGGATTTTACTGTGTGGGTATTGGGCTCACCTGCTCCCAGAAGACAAAGGGCCACGTAGCAGAAGGTCCAGCTACCCATGGCAAGGACTAGGTATTTGTAAAGCTCCAGACACAGACTCTGAGAGAGGCCAAGGGAAGGGGCTGGGATCTAGGGCTCCCCCTGGCTCAATATGCAGAATTGGTAATTGCTATAAGGTGACTGACTGTCACAGCTGATTTTGCACATGGGGAACTAAGGCTAAGAGAGATCAAGACACTTGCATCTTCTCTTCTGCCTAACAGAGCTCTTTATATCCCTTCTAAATGGACAAGTGCCCACATGATGAAGATACTGAATCCCCCATTTCCTGGTCAAAGTCACACTCAGAATGCCATGTGCCTGTGCACTCATTGTGATGAAAACTAGGAAAGGAAATGCCTACAATTTTCAGAGTCTATTGCCTGTCTATCAACTGCTCTGTTTACCACCAAACTGCCAACACAAGAAGAGGTTCAAATGTTGTTTTATAAAATAGAGCCAATTCTCTCTGTCCTCTGTATTTATTATAATCGGTACAGTAGAGATGGTACAGCGGCTACTCCAGCAATTTTAGCAATAACAAAGGGCCCTAAACCCACCCTCCCCCTATGGAGGTGGATTAGAGCAGGGATTTGGGAGACAGCCTCGGCTTGAGTTCTGGCCCTGCCAAGTAGCAGCTGTGTAACCCTGGGCAAGTCTCTTAACCTCCCTTTGATTTGGTTTTCTCATCTGTAAAATGGGTATAATGAGTATCTACTTCAAAAGTTATTGTGAATATTATATAAATATAGAATTTAGAACAGTTCTTAATACAGAAAAAGCACAATATTTGTGTTTGCTATTATTACCTTCTGGACTTGTTATTTAATCCAGAGGATTTAGGAAGTTAATACTATGTCAAGGGAATTCAGATATTTACTGACATAGGATTGTGCAAGCTAAAAAAATTATCATTCCCCAGCACTGAACTGAAACTTATACAATGAGTTGTGATGTTCATTGCATAACATCATTTCTTCTCAAGAATCTTAGATAAATAAAAATACAATCATAGATTATTTCTCATCACCTGTTGTTATGTTGGTAGAAAAATGTTTTATTTTTATTTCTGGGGTCATCTGTAATAAAAGACACTTTTATGATGAAACTTGGTTGGAGTCTGGTGGCTCAGACACTGTTGCTTCCACTTTCTGGAAGAAAGGTGTCTGTGTGAGAGAGAGAGAGAGAGAGAGAGAGGAAATGATGTAATGATTGAGAATGAGAATCATTAGAAAGTGCAGCCCTGGGGGAGAACTCTGAGAAAGAATGCTGGCTGACAGGTTGCTTCCAACCATTGGGTGCAGGCTTGAGGCTGTCAATCACATCTGCAAAGTTGAAGATCTCACTCCTCACACATGGACCCCTTTGGTAATTCGGTTAATCCTAAGGACCCATTCTCAGAATAATGTTTTAAACTCATAAAATAGAATACATAGTAATACAAAGGACACCAATTATTTTGAAATGCAGTTATCACAGTATTTTAAATGAAATTTATGATATTAATATATATATACATATATTAGTGTATTTATGATATTAATATATACACATCTTTAAAATTCATTTGATAAAATATATCCTGGTGAGTCTGAAAACTGCCATGATTTCCAGTAGTGAGTACTGAGAGTAATGACATAGATAAATGACATTACTCAATGTAATGTGATATGAAAATACCTGGGACTTTCATATCAACTGTAATCTATATCAAGTGTAATAACATGCAAATAAATTTATGCAAATATGTGCACATACCTGTGATTTCTTTTACTGACTTTGTCACAGGTTCTACTAACATTGCTATGGTTATTTACCCATCATGAACTAAATGCTGTGTTTTTAGTTACAGACTAGTGAAAATACAGATACATTTTTCCCAGTCAAATTCATGGATTACTGAATGTTATCATTGCACCCCTTGGAGGTCCATGGGTCTCAGGTTAGAAATTTCTGCTCTAGAAGAGAATATTCTTTGTGCTGAAATACATGGATGGGAAGCATTAGGAAGTTCATGTATCCTCAGGAAGATTTTGTCTACAGTGCAAGTTCAGATTTGTTAAATGTGTTCTGTTTTTAAATATTAAACCGCTTTTTAGACTGATGTACAAACCTAAGGTATGACAAGAACAGGACTTACTATGATTGTGTTCTAGTCCCGGGGATATGATTCAATTTCTCTATGTATCTTCCTATAGACCATCTTTATTATCAGTTACCTTCATCACCACTGTTGTCCTCATCATCTTTGTAATCATGATGTATGTGTGATTCTTGAGGGGCATTATTGGAATAGAGAATGACAGGGACACAGCATGGCACAGATAGACTTTCTTGCATGAAACAGTGAGGTTTATTCTCAGAAACCCTGTAACTAGAAAGAATATCCCCTAAATGGAGTAGTAAAAAGATTTACAAAGGATATACTTTAAAATCATCCCTTGCAATAGCATGTGTACTAATTCTGAGACACTTTAGATCCCAGTTCTGTCTTGTTGACAGAATTTTAGACACTTCTAGTGGATTTAAGATCCTTGTTGCATTCGTTGTTAAGTAGTGTCATGTTTCAGAGGTAGCTCAAAGGAGTAAATAATAAAAAAGTTTATGTTGTTACAAACTTTTTCCCATATTGTAAAAGATTTCACAGCCTGCTCCATTTCCATGCCCCTAATGCAGTTATTTCATATCTGGAATGCTTATATATTTCCAAGAGAAACCCTGAAAGGATAAACCAAGAAATTAATAAAAATGGTTACCTAGAAAGGCAATGAAGAAATAGGGTAGAGACGACAAGTTGAAAACAAGAGCAAGAAGAGGCATTTTCATCCGAGTATATGGCTAATCATATTAAAAGCAAGCAATCTAAACGATCCAATCAAAATAAGGAGATTTTCAATCTGGATACTGAAAGCTAAGGAACATTGGATTCATTTGGTAGCAGGACGAGGAGAAAGTTGTAGGACTAGAAACCTGGATGAAAAGGTCCATGGGAAGAACAAGAAGAGAACTCACAGACTGACCCCCAAAGCTGCAACACCCAAATGTTCTCTGTAAGTCATGTGCTTCACTGTCAAATATTCCCCTTACTTATTCTTAACTCAATTGTTTATTTCCATAAGGAAACAGTAAGTCTTCTTATAGTGTACATTGCAGAAGTTTCATAACTTTTTCAATATGTTTGAATCAGTCACTTTTACTTAAAAGCAGAGCAGTACTAACAGTTGGTCACACAGAAAATGAGGCTGGTGTTGTGACCTCAGGTACAGATGCTGGTGAACACTAACTTCTGGAGAAGATATTTTTATATAATATACTGAGGTTGAGACATCAGTTGAGAAATGTAAAGACTAAATGTAAGTGGGCTAATGTGAAGTCTTGGCAGAAAATATTTTAGTCAATAAATTCCTTGTGAGTATTAAAAGGTACATTCATAATACATTTCTTAAAGTAAATTTAGGAAAAACTTAGGAAAAAGTCAACAAAATATATGTAAGACATGTTCAATAAAAAATACAGAGCAGGGCTTCCCTGGTGGCGCAGTGGTTAAGAATCCGCCTGCCAATGCAGGGGACACAGGTTTGAGCCCTTGTCCGGGAAGATCCCACATGCCGTGAAGCAACTAAGCCCGTGCACCACAACTACTGAGCCAGTGCTCTAGAGCCTGCGAGCCACAACTACTGAGCCGGCGTGACACAACTACTGAAGCCCGCGTGCCTAGAGCCCGTGCTCCGCAACAAGAGAAGCCACCGCAATGAGAAGCCTGCGCACCTCAACGAAGAGTAGCCCCCGCTCGCTGCAACTAAAAGAAAGCCCGCGTGCAGCAACGAGGACCCAACGCAGCCAAAAACAAACAAACAAATAAACAAACAAACAAATAAATAAAAAATACAGAGCAATGCTGAGACAATTTAAAGACCTCAATAAAATAGCATGGGGGGATTTTGGGGGGAGGGGAAAATATTCTGTATCTTGACCACCATGCTGGTTACATGGGTCTAAAACTTTATCAAATGTATTGAAATATATGCTTAAAATGGGTGCACTCTATTGTGAGTACGTTATGCCTAAAAATTCCTTTTAAAACTTGTGTAATTGTAGTATTCAGGACTGAGAGAGTTGCTGAGTTTCTTGCTAAGTTGCTCTGGCAGGGACAGCTGTGAGAAGCGGCCGAGAACCCCTAAGGACTCTCTGGGTCTGGATCAATGAAATTTGCTGAGCCAGGTGATCAGGGGCCCCACGAAAGACAGGTGACTTGCTGATTATCCTTAACCCTGAAGGCACAGCTTTGCCAGGTGAAAAGCATAGAACTAGATTTTAAAATATTGTTAGAAACCCATCAAGCTTATATCCTGTGTCTTTCCTTTGCCAGATACCCTGCAAACGGGGGAATCTGAGCCCTCTTTACAGCTGCCTTCCCCTTCCTTCTGTTTATGTTTCCACCAGCTGTTTTAAACATCCCTTTCTGCTCACCCAGAGTTACCATTTACAGATTTTTCCTTCTGGTTCATGCTCTTTCAAGGTGGGTTTCCGTTAGTTCCTACCCTCCTAATATACCACTTATTTCCTGAGCTGGGTCCGTGATGAGTTTGTGTTCTAAGGAGAGCTAACGTGCAGCACTGTGGATTGGCTGCTGGCACAGAAATACAGTGCTGAGTCCCCTGCCTCAGTGGACTTGACTTCCAGGCTGCAGGGTGAGTTTCGGGGGCAGTGAGCTGAAAATCGCTGTTTGAACACATCTGTATCATCCACAATGTCTTCGTTCTGTAAGTAAACCAAAAACTCGAACCCTTCTTCTAGCTTCTTACGATACCAGTAAACATGAGTATGTCCTTTTCTGGGGACACAATGCATCTTTGCTTTCTGTTCTTTTCCTTTGACCAGATGTCCAGGACTCTGGGTGACCTCAGTGGCCATGCAGCCTGTGAGGAAAGACACAGAAAGTTCAGAAAAAGCTCAGGAAGGAGCCTGGATTTGCAGCCACAGGAGAAAGTTCTGAGACTGGAATCCAGCAACTTCGCAACATGACCTTACCTGCTCCCCAGAGAAAAAGGGCCACACAGCACAGCAGGCTGAGGCACATGGTTGGCTCAGGGGAAAAGCAGGGCAGGTGGCTTTTTCTCTAAGCCTCCTCATCCCCCATCAGCAACCTCCTTGTGACGTGGTCGGTTCCCACGGTCATCATGGTCCCCATGTACCTGAGACTCTAACATCACATAGGCTGGGAGGGCAGGGAAAGCTGGTGAAACAACTAGGGTGAATTTCAAACTGTTTTTATTCTCTTTTTCCTGATTCTGCTCTTTCATTATTTAAATAAAATCACACATCATTAATTTATTTGCTTTTTATATTTGTCAGTTTGTCTCCTCCCCTCCTCCCTTCACCCTCAGGCAATGAACAGTACAGCTGGCTGTATGTCAATCATAGCTTCCACCGCACTTACAAAATCATATAGCAACTACTTAAGTTAAAAAATTAAATGTTGAACTATACAAAACAATATTTACGTTGATGATGCAATGCATCTGAGGAGACACAAAAAGGAATGATCTTGCCTGAACCAATCAGCTTAGGAGTTAGATTATCACTAAAGATTAATTCCCTGTGTTATTTTTCTAGATTTTTATTATTCTTTTTCCACCTCATCCAGGTAACCATAACCTTGAAGTTTATACTTTTATTCACTTGCTTTCCATTACTGTTTTTAGAACTTATGTAAGAATCTGTAATTTATATATTATTTAATGTTGTATGTATTTGAAATTTATGTAAGGGGGATAATTCTGTTCATATTTTTTTCTGGGACATGTTCTTTTTTTATTCAACATTATGTCTATGATATTAATTCATGTTGTTGCATACAATTTTAGATAATTCAATTTCACTAATATGTAGGATTCCATTCTATTTGTCAGAATTTATTATCCATTGTGGAATTAATGCACACTGGTATGTTATTTTCCCTAGATTTTGCTACTGCAAATAGGACTGCATTCTTATATATTTATATAAATATATCTTATATATATATTTAAGATATATTTCTTTACATAATTAGGTGAAAGATTTTCTCTATACCTGGTAATGTAGAGATCAAGCATTAGGGTCACCATGTCAACCTAACATAATAAAACAAAATGCTTTCTAAACTATTTAACTCAAGTAAATATTCATGAGTGTTTTCAAATGTTCGACATCTAGGACTCAATAGGCATGTAATATTTCTTGAATTTTGCCAGTCTAATAGGTTAAAATGGTATCACACTGTAGTTCACATTTTTATGATTGCTAAGGAGGCGGAACATAATGTTTGTATTTATAGGCCACTAGTGTTTTCTGTACACTACCTTTTCCTTAAATTTCTTTTTGGTTGATTAGCTATTACTTATTTGTAACAGTTCGTTATATAGTCCGGGTACAAACTTTTTCATTTATTTGCGTTGTTAATATCTTTTCAATTTGTGACTTGTGTTTCAGTCTTTGTAATACTTTTTTGTTGATATTCCTTTTTTAGGAGAGTCTATCATTCTTCTTTGTGAGGGTATGCATTCTTTAATTCTTTATAAGCAATGCTCCTATAGCCCAAGTTCATTAAGCTATACTCCTATATTATTTACCAGACAGTTAACATTTTGAATGTTACATTTAAGCATTTAATACTTTTAGAATTTATTTTTGCTTGTGCTGTGAGAAAGAGTTTAAGTTATTCTTTCTTTCTGTGGACAGCAACTTGTCCCAGAAGACCTTATTATATATTGCATTTTTTCTCTACATACATGCAGTGATGGCTCTGTCATATAAAAAGTGCCTATATATGCACGGGCCTATTTTTAATCTATTATTTTCCATTTGTCTATTAATTTTTACCTTTTTCATTATTCACTTTGTAATTCAATATTATCTTTCCTATTCTCTCCTTTTCCACTTAAATTTCAGCTTAATTTTGTCAAATTTCATGAAAATATCTTCTGTGATTTTGCTTGGTGATGCGTTGAATACATAGATGATAGTGCAGAAATTGGAATACTTTTAGTATTGGTTTAACTTATTCATGATCATGGTATATGTCTTCACTTATTTCAGATTTTTAAAATGCTTTCCTCTAAAATTTAATAATTTTCTGAATTAAAGTCTCATTTACCTAATAGATTTGTTTTTATGTATTTTTTGTTATGTTAGTATTCGTAAATGGTCTCTCTCTTTAAAAAATATATTTTTAACAGTTGCTCATATATGGAAATAAACTGACTTTTTATACTTATGTTAAATTCAGTAAACTTATTAAATTTGTTGTTATTAATAATGCAATGCTTCTTTAGATTCCTTTGGTTCTTCTTCTAAATTTGCCATCTGTCTTTAATCACTTTTTTTCCTCTTTTTCTCATTCCCACCATTTTTTCTTGTTCTACTGGCTAGAAATTCAGCACAATCTTGATTAGAAATGATGGTGGCATTCATTTATTTATCAATTATGTTTGGGACAACTACAGGTACTGGACATGTGGTACAAGCTATGGGGGTTACAAAGTGGAAGATTAAATCCTCCTATTAAAGGAGTTATTGGCATGCCAGGATATCTGCAAATCATTCTCTCAACTGTTACTAGGCCAGGTTCATCTTGGCTGATGCACAGGAAGCCAAACTGCTGAGATGCCCAGGTTTGCAGCAGAGAAGAGGTTTGTTTACAAGGCAGCCAAGCAAGGAGATGGGAGAACAGATCTCAAATCCCCTCTCTGAAGCCAAGGGGCTCAGGGCATGTATGTGATAAAGAAGCAGGGTTGTCTCAGGTGTGAGGAGCTTGGGGCTCATGGGAAAAGGTGATTGGAAAAAAGTGTGTTAATTGTCGTCCTGCACAGGGGTAACTAAGCTACCAGCCTCTGTAGGTTCATAAATGAAAGCTCTTAGCATGATCTGAGGGTGAAGTTTTTGGACCTGATGTCAAAAGTTACCAAGCAGCAACGTGCTCACTCCCGGTTGGAGGGTCTCTGGTTCTATCCAGTCTTAACCAGCTCAGCTTGGACCAGACACAGCTGACTCTGGGCTCAGCGGAATTGCAGGCAGCTGACTCCAGACCCTGGAGAATAAGTGGGACAAAACATCTCCTGTTTAGGCTTAGGTGCCCCTTGGAGGCCATGCAAGTCTTGAAACAATCTTGATTAGTGAAGGCAGGTGAACTGGATTTGACTAATCATTACCCACAGTTCCACAACCTCTACCTAAAGGTATCTACCTGAGTTCCCTGAAGCATCAAACAACTTCTCAGATGAAGGAGGTCTGTGCTGTTCTCTAGGCTCAGAGGTGTTTTACAGAAAGACCCACATCACCCCCTAGTGGTCAAAGTTGCAAATCTTCTTCCCACTTGGTCCTTCTAATCCATGGTGTGGCAGTTCTCTCAATCCTCCACATCTATGGTCTCTTGTGTCTAATCAAATACCAAGTCCTTTGATTTTATTTCCTGTGTTTTAAATCTCTCATTTCCCAGTATTTTTCCACCACCACCATCATCATCGTAGCTACACTGTCGCCTGCCTGCACCACTGCATTTATAACTTTTCTCAGCCACTGCTTTTTGCACACTGTCCATTGTTGTTTCACACTGTAGCCAGGATGATTAAAAAAACACACGTGCATGCACACACACACTCATAAACTCAACAGTACACACTAACGTGATTGCTACAGAAGTCAAATACTTAAAACCTCAATGGCAGGGCAAGGGGCATCTGAGAACACCCTGAACATTCTGCTCCAATTTGCTGTGAACCTAAAACCATTATTAAACATTAAGGCTAAAAAAGCTCAGTGACTCCTATTAAATCGTGTGTTAAGCTCCATATCATATACCTTGATTTATAAGGTCATGGAGGGTCTGATGGGTGATGTCTGCCTACCCGTCTCCTGTCTCACCTGTGTTCACTCCCTTCCTCACCCTGCTCCTGTCACATTACTACATCTTGTCATTCATTAAACACACCAGTTCTTTCCTGCCTGAACAGTTTTTCATGGGACCTTCTATCCATGCTTATCGGTTCTTTATCCCCGGTCCCACTTAATGAACTCTAGCTCGTCTTTAGGATGTCATCGTAGACATGACATTCTCTAAGGAAACTGCTCTGTGACTCCCTTAGTTCTCCCTGGGTCATAAAAAGGAACAACTGGGTTCATATAATACCCTGCCCGTGCGCTGAGATAAGGGCCGAGACACCAGATCCCAACAGATATTATTTTTCCCATGAGTTTGAAACTTTAACAGAGCCACAGAGACAGAAGGTAGTGGTTGCTGAGGTCTTTTATGCCTTTCTTTTAGAAAGAAGACTTAGGAGCTCCTATGCCTTAAGGACATGGGAAGAGGGGTTCCTTCTTACTAAACTGCAGTTGATTCTCACGTTCCTCTGAGCTCAACCAGCATCCATCCAACCAACTCCCTTTAAAACATAAGTTACTGTTTTAAGCAGAACTTGTTAGATTTTTGTTCCTTTTATCCATTTTTCACAGCTTTATTGAAGTATAATTGATGTACCAAAAACTGTATATATTTAATGTATACAGTTTAATGAGTTTGGAGATAGCATACACCCATGAAACCATCACTAAAATCAAAGTAATAGACGTATCTATCACCTCCAAAAGTTTCCTTGTGTCCCTTTGTTTCAATTTATTGTCTTTTCTGGTAAGAACACTTCACGTGAGATCTACTCTCTTAAACTGTTAAGTGTATAATACGCTATTGTTAACATTGTTAATATAGGCACAATGTCAGATGTAGTATGTCCTAGAGCAGATCTCTAGAATTAATCTTGCATAACTGAAATTTTATATCAATTTAATATCTCTCCATTTCCCCCTTCCAATTGACCTTGGCAGCCACCAAATGGCAAAATTTCATTCTTTTTTATGGCTGTGTAGTATTCCGTTGTATGTATATACCACATCTTCTTATATCCATTCATCTATTGATGGACATTTAGGTTGCTTCCATATCTTAGGTATTGTAAATTGTGCTGCTATGAACATGGGGGTGCATGTATCTTTTCAAAGTAGTGTTTTCATTTTCTTCAGATATGTACCCAGGAGTGGGTTTGCTGGATCATATGAAACCTCTATTTTTAGTTTTTTGAGGAACCTCCTTACTGTTTTCCACAGAGGCTGCACCAATTCACATTCCCAACAAAAGGGTACTAGGGTTCTCTTTTCTCCACATCCTTGCCAACATATGTTATTTGTGGTCTTTTTTATGATAGCCATTCTGACAATTGTGAGGTGATATCCCATTGTGGGTTTTGGTTTCCATTTCTCTGATGAGCAATGATGAGCATCTCTTACATGCCCATTGGCATCTGTATGTCTTTTATGGAAAATTGTCTCTTCAGTCTTCTCCTCGTTTTTTAATTGGGTTGTTGTGTTTTTCATATTGAGTTGCTTGAACTGTTTAGATATATTGGATAGTAACGCTTTATTGGTTATATAGCTTGCAAATATTTTCTCCCATTCAGCAGGTTGTCTTTTTTTTGATCAGTGGTTTCGTTTGCTGTTCAAAGCTTTTAAGCTTTGTTGAGCTTTGTTATTCAGTTGAGACATCAGTTGAGAAGTGTAAAGACTAAAATGAAGTAGGCTAATGTGAAGTCTTGGCAAAAAACATTTTAATACATAAATTCCTTATGAGTATTAAAAAGTGCATTCATAATACATTTCTTAAAATAATTTTAGGAAAAACTAAGGAAAACTTCAACAAAATATGTGCAGGACATGTTCGATAAAAAAATACAAAGCCATGCTGAGAGAAGTTAAAAAGAACTCAGTAAAGTAGCATGCGGGGATGTTTGGGGAGGGGGAGATATTCTGTGTCTTGATTGTCATGTGGTTACGTGGGTGTAAAAACTTGTCAAAGTGTTTTGAAATATATACTTAAAATGGGTGCAGTTTATTGTGGGTATGTGATGCCTCAAAATTGCTTTAAAAACTTTCATGATAATAAGTGGTGCTGGGAAACCTGGACAGCTACATGTAAAAGAATGAAATTAGGACACTCCCTAACACCATACACAAAAATAAACTCAAAATGGATTCGACACCTAAATGTAAGGCCAGACACTATCAAACTCTTAGAGGAAAACATAGGTAGAACACTCTATGACATAAATCACAGCAAGATCCTTTTTGACCCACCTCCTAGAGAAATGGAAATAAAAACAAAAATAAACAAATGAGACCTAATGAAACTTAAAAGCTTTTGCACAGCAAAGGAAACCATAAACAAGACGAAAAGACAACCCTCAGAATGGGAGAAAATATTTGCAAATGAAGCAACTGACAAAGGATTAATCTCCAAAATTTACAAGCAGCTCATGCAGCTCAATATCAAGAAAACAAACAACCCAATCCAAAAATGGGCAGAAGACCTAAATAGACATTTCTCCAAAGAAGATATACAGATTGCCAACAAACACATGAAAGGATGCACAACATCACTAATCATTAGAGAAATGCAAATGAAAACTACAATGAGGTATCACCTCACACCAGTCAGAATGGCCATCATCAAAAAATCTACAAACAATAAATGCTGGAGAGGGTGTGGAGAAAAGGGAACCCTCTTGCACTGTTGGTGGGAATGTAAATTGATATAGCCACTATGGAGAACAGTATGGAGGTTCCTTAAAAAACTAAAAATAGAACTACCATACGACCCAACAGTCCCCCACTACTGGGCATATACTCTGAGAAAACCATAATTCAAAAAGAGTCATGTACCACAATGTTCATTGCAGCTCTATTTACAATAGCGAGGACATGGAAGCAACCTAAGTGTCCATCGACAGATGAATGGATAAAGAAGATGTGGCACATATATACAATGGAATATTAGCCATAAAAAGAAACAAAATTGAGTTATTTGTAGTGAGGTGGGTGGACTTAGAGTTTGTCATACAGAGTGAAGTAAGTCAGAAAGAGAAAAATGCTAACACATATATATGGAATCTAAAAAAAAAAAAAAAAAAACGGTTCTGAAGAACCTAGGGGCAGGGCAGGAATAAAGATGCAGACATAGAGAATGGACTTGAGGACACGGGGAAGGGGAAGGGGAAGCTGGGACGAAGTGAGAGAGTGGCATGGACATATATACACTACTAAATGTAAAATAGCTAGTGAGAAGCAGCCGCATAGCACAAGGAGATCAGCTCGGTGCTTTGTGTCCACCTAGAGGGTTGTGATAGAGAGGGTGGGAGGGAGATGCAAGAGGGAGGAGATATGGGGATATATGTATATGTATAGTTGATTCACTTTTTTATACAGTAGAAACTAACACACCACTGTAAAGCAGTTATACTCCAGTAAAGATGTTTAAAAAAAACCAGTCCAACAGTTCATGAACTGTTTTCAAATGTTAAACATGTAGGACTCAATTGGCACTTAGTATTTTAATTTTGCCAGTGTATTAGGTTAAAATGGTATCTCACTGTAGTTTTAGTTTGCAGTTTTAGGATTGCTAAAGGGATTAATATTTTGTATATTTATAGGCCACTAGTGCTTTTCTGTACACTGGTTGATTAGCTATCATTTATTTGTAACAGTTCTTTATATATTCTGGACACCAAACTTTGTCATTTATATATCTTGCTAGTATATTTTCAATTTGTTGCTTGTGTTTTTACTCTTTGTAATTGTTTTTGTTGATATTCCTAATTTAGTAGAGTCTATCATTCTTTTTTGGGAGGATATGCATTCTTTAATTCTTTGTAAGCAATGTTGCCATAGCTCAAGTTCATAAAAATGTACTACCATATTATTTACAAAATAGTTAATAATTTAAATGTTGCATTTAAGCATTTAATCCTTTTAGAATTTATTTTTGCATATGCTGTGAGAAAGAGTTTAATTTTTCCTTCTGTGGATACCACTTGTCCCAGAAGAACTTGTTGTATAGTGCATTATTCCCCTACATACCTGCAATGATAGCTCTACCATATATTAATTGCCTATATATGCATGGTGCTATTTTAAACCTATGATTTTTCATTTGTCCATTCATTTATTCCTTTTTAATTATCCTAAAATAATTAAAATATTATTGATAATAATTAAAATAATTGATAACAGTTAAAATAATTTGATGATTAGACGGGGAATTCACGTCACTTTGTACTTCTTTAATATTATCTTGAGTATTCTTTCCTCTTTCTCCACTTCAATTTCTGATTACTTTTGTCAAATTTCATGAAAATATCTTTTGTGATTTTGCTTAGTGCTGCATTGAATACATAGATGATAGTGCAGAAATTGGAATGCTTTTAGTATTAGTTTCACTTATTCATAATGGAATATAACTTCACTTATTTCAGATTTAAAATGCCTTCCTCTGAAATTGAATAAGTTTCTTAATTGCTTATCTTCTAATAGATTTGCGGTTTTTTTGTATTTTATATGTTACTATTTGTAAATGATCTCTCTTTAAAAATCTATTTTTCAACTGTTTGTTGCTAGTATATGGAAATAAACTGACTTTATTTTAATTTTAGTTAACTTACTAAATGTTGTTATAAGTAATGCAATGCTTCTTTAGATTCCCTTGTGTCTTCTAAACTTGTCATCTCTCTATAATCACTTTTTTCCCCTTCTTTTCTCATCCTCACCCTTTTTTCTTGTTCTACTGGCTGGGAATTCAGCACAAAGTGGAATAGAAATGGTGGTGGCATTCATTTACTTACTTACCAATTACGTATGACTAGGACAACTATAGGTACTGGATATGTGGTACATGCTATGGTCGTTACAAAGTGGACGATTAGATCCTATTTTAAGGACGTATTAGCATCCCAGGATATCTGCAAATCATTCTCGCAACTGTTACTGAACGAGGTTCATTTTGCCCTAAGCACGGGGAGCCAAAATATTGAGACTCTGATGTTTGCAACAAAGAAAGGGTTTATTCTCAAGGCAGCCAAGCAAGAGGATGGCAGAAAAGACCTCAAATCCACCTCCCAAAAGGCAAGGGGCACTGGGTATTTATAGGGTCATGAATGAAGAAGCAGGATGGTCTGACGTATGGGGAGCACGGGGCACTCGGGAAGCTTGGGGAAAGGTTATTGGGAAAAGGTGCATGAATCATCTTTCTGCACAGATGTAACTAAGCTAAAGCCTCTGCATGTTCATAACAGAAGTGCTTAGCAGGATCTGAGCATGGAGTCTTTGGTCCTCTGAGGTCAAAATGTCACCAAGCAGACGCTTGTGCATGCCTAGAAGGAGGGTCGCTGCTTCTAACCAGTCTTAACCAGTTCAGCTCAAACTAGACACAGCTGACTCTGGGCTCAGCTGAACTACGTGAAGTTTCCTGGAAAATAACTCAGGCAAACATCTTATTTAGGCTACGTGCCCCTTGGAGGCAAGTCTTAAAACAACCTTGATTAGTGAAGGCAGGTGCAATGGATTTGACTAATCATTACCCACGGTTCCAAACCACTACCTAAAGGATCTCACCTGAGTTCCCTGAAGTATCTAACAAGTCTTCTCAGATGAAGGAAGGTCTGTGCCTGCCTTTTATGCTCCGAGGTGTTTTACAGAAAGACCCACATCACCCCCTAGTGGTCAAAGGGGCACATTTCTCACATGCCCTCTGGTCTCTCAGCGCCTTCACCTCCTGCGTGGTGAGTGGGGAGTTGCTGGTTCCACACTGCGCATCCAGGCCCCCCAAGTATCAGAGCAGAACTAGGAAACACGCGGCCATCGGTGTGGTGACCTGCTGGGGTACTGCAGAGATCTACTAGTATTTAGTTACGCAAGTAGTCACTAATCCCATTGATTGGTATTATTGATCAGTATAATTAACCTTCTCAACCTCTTGCAGCCACATTCAAGGTGAGTGGGCTCCTCAGATCTCTGTCCTAAGTCCTCTGCTCTTTTGTTTGTATATTCTATCATCAAGGGATCATGTACACTTTCATTCTTCCAACTATGGAAATTGTCCTGAATTTTTCAGTTTCATCCAGGTCCTTTTTTTTGAGTCCCTGACTTGTACATACAACTGCTTTCTGCATATTTCTGGTCAGATTTCTGTCTCAAAGGCACCCCCAGTGTGAAGTGAATCATGATCTTCTTTCCACTGGGTCCTCCTAACCATCTGGCTGGTGGTCACAACCATCCTCCCTATATATTGCCTCTTGTGTCTAATCAATTACCCCATCCTTTGATTTTGTTTCCTAATTATGTTTTAAATCTCTCATTTCCCTGTATTTTAGCACCACCATCATTGTCCTAGCTTCATTATCACCTGGCTGGGCAATGGCATTGGCTGACTCTATTCTCTGCTTCATCCTTTCCACACTGCCCATTGTTGTTTCACACTGTAGCCAGAATAATTAAAAACAAAACAAAACAGTGCACACACACACACACAGCAAGAACAGCAAACAACAATTACTACAGAAGTCAAATACTTAAAACCTCAATGGCAGGGCAAGGAGTATATGAGAACTCTCTGTATCTTCTGCTCAGTTTTGCTGTGAACCTAAAACTGTGCTTAAAAATTGTCTATAAAAAAACCCTCAATGGCTCCTAGTAAATTTTATGTTAAATTCCACATCATATATGTTGAGGTTCCTCAATAATAACTTAGACTAAAATCTTTCTAAGGATATATTCAAACATCTTTTGCCCCCTGTGTAATGAGGAGAAAGTAATGTTTCTGGTAAAAGGACACACAAATCTTGATGTAAAGCATATAAGAATAATTTTTAGTGTTTTCGCTCATACCTTTCCCAAAGGGAGGATAATTTGATCGTCACCAGCAGTCACTTAGTCTGTTTTTGTTAGAAAAACAAAAGAATCTTAATTGATTTTAAAAAAATGGAACCAGAGAGAGAATTATAGATAAAAAAAACAGTAAGATATTTAGAGACTATTTGAAATTGACTCTTAATCACTCAAAAGTGTCCAATTGCTTTGCTTTCCGTGTTGCAGAATGGAAACACAGGGAAGCAGCCAATCAAATGATCACCTTCAGACACCTAATGTATATTATATACTGCAGCAATTGTGTTGAGAGTCTTGTAAACCAGTTCCAGAAATTATTTTTGTGAGATGTTGAATTTCAATGCCAGTTGACTCACAACCTTGCCAATCTCTTATGTGTAAAGTAGGGTATTGAGTAAGAAATGGACATTCAGAATGGTGATATCCAAGGATATGGAAGTCTTAAAGCCTCTTGACTCCCTCAAAGCCTCTGAAATTCTCCCCATGGCCTCTCTATTACTGGAGAACACTGTGCCTCTGTTGTGTGTGTGTGTTGGGGAGGGGGAGATAAAGAGTCTATCTCTTACTCCATCCATCACTGGCTCTCAGAGGCTAACTTGGTTTCAAATACAACAGAGCCCAGAGAGTAGAATATAGACTCAGAGCACGAAGACAAAGCATTACACTTAAAAAACTTCCCACTTGTATCATGAAAACTTTGGAGGTAATGTAGTAGTAGTACTACTACTACTACTACTACTACTATTATATTCAGTATACCATACTCCCCTAAAATAACACATGTGAACAGCAGGCTGACTCTGATAGTCAGCTGGATTGGAAAAGGTAAGTTCGGACGCAGCATCCGTCCATGCTAACTGACACTGGAATATGATCCTCTTACGTTTAATGTAGAGGAAGGAAATAAATGACAGCTTGAGATAGAGATGTTATCACTTTCTAACTATGTTTCATGCCAGAGCCTAAAATGCTCTTATCTTTTGCTTGCTGTTGGTGAAGGAAGCAGTGAGATATTTAAAAAATATTTTACTAGTTCTCTAGGCTGGAAATGCTGACACAGCAGGGGGCTGCTACTAAAATAGGTCCCTGGTTTCAGTGGAAATGAACAAAGTCTGAGGGCAGGTGACTGAACTTACGTGGGGTATTTAATCACAGTAACAAATGGACATGGTCATCATGTAGATATAAAGTGGCAGCATGTCCATTGCTGAGTCGGTTCCCATTTTTTCTGGTCAGTTCCACCTGGTCAGGGACAAGGTCTTATCTTCATGTCTTCATTTTCACACTTGGTGTCTACGCACCAACTCCCTGGTTCTCACTATATAATGTCCTTCATCCTGCTCTTTCACAAACTGTAATCCCTTCAGTTATTTGTTTTGTTTTTCTCTCCTTTTTGATCTCATAGACATAGGATTTGATTGGTCTTAACCCTTGGCTCATAACACACAGGCATTGTTTATTGATGCATGTTATTTATTTATTTAAAAATGTAGTGGGTACTTATGAAACATCTCCCCCGCTCATCCAATGATATGCAAGGTAGACCTTGACAATATTTAAATATTGAAACTATGTGGTTTACCCCCATCCCATCTCCTGCCACTCCCCATCCAAGTCCCATATTAAACATCACCCTGAACTTGGGTCATCATCCTCCCTTGCCACTGTGTGTTGGTAAATGTTTGACAACCAGCTCTCTCTGCAGGAAAATACAACAAGCCCTGATTTGTGGTGTCTGCTGATTACTGTGGCGTAAGCATCTCTGCTATGGCTGATTTCAAGCTATTAGCATGATGTCACTGACGTTAAAGTTGGGAAGGATGTGTACAATGGGCCCTCATGAGCTGGTAAAAGCCAGTTCCAGCAACAGCTGTTTCTTGCTTTACTTTTAATGTAATCTTTTTCTAATATATTTGAGGTTGTGAAAATTATTTTCTTGATTCAGTTGTTTTTAGCTTTATAAAAACTGTGTCATGCTTTACAAAATCTTACCAGGGTTAGTTTCTGTAGTTGGTATTATATTGCTAAGATAACCTATAACATTGCTCATCCCTGTACTGCATTCATTTTGACTGACGTATATAGTTTTCCACCACATGGATATACCACAGTTTATTCATTCACTCTCTTGTCAATGCGTATGTGCCTTGGTTGCATGTTTTGCTACTGTGAACAGTGCTGCTGAGAACAGATTTTTATTTATGTCATCTGATAAGCACATGCAGAAGCTTCCTTGATGTAGTGGATTTGTTGGGTCATGGAATAAAGGAATGACCAACAATATGAGATAATGCCAGTGTTTCCAAATTGTTTGCATCACTTATGCTCACAGCAGTAATCCTGTGGATCCAGACCCCCTCTAACAGTTTATATTTCTAAGCTTTTTATATTTTGCTAATCAAATGGGTATCAACTTACATATCATTGCATCTTGCTTCATGTTTCCTGATCACCAGTGGAGTCAAATATCTCCTCATGTGTTTATTGATCATAGATGATTCTTCTATTAAGTGTATGTTAATATCTTTTGCTTATTTTTATTGGGCCATACAAGATTTGTGGTCAATGTGTGATTTTTCCTAGAAAAGGATTTTTTTGAGGAGTTTACACTCACTGCTCCACTTACTATCTTGTGGCTTCCGACAGAACTTTCTAGTTTTGTAGACAAGAATTGTTGTCTGAAGTGTTTCTTATTTACTTTGTCTTCTCTTCCCTCTGACACCTTTGTTGAGAGACAGAAACACATTCCCTGTGAAGGTTCGGGGCATGCTCTGTACCTGGGTTTAAAGGGTGCACCCCATCCAGTCCTACCCTATTCATTCATCAACCCCAATACTATATATAGCACATCACTGAATTCTTTCAAGAGTGAACATCTCTACTTGGCCTCCTAATGATTCTGTTTATCTTGAGGGCCTAGGATGGTGACAAGACAGTGCAAGACATTTTCTTGGAGAGACAAATGCCAGAGTTTATTATAAAAATACACAGTGCATTATAGAAGCATTTTGAGATCTGCCTATAGGATTATGTGTTGATTTATCTAAGAAGATATGATTAACATATGGCAGAGTCAGAAGAAAAATCCAGGTTTTATAATTTTCAGCCCAGGGAACTTTCCAGGTTGGTTGGCCATTTATAGGACCAGCTCCATTCCCATATGGCTAGCTCTCTAACACACACCATACTTTCTCCACGCTCCGTACTCAGATATTTTCTCTCTCTCTCTACATACACATAGTCGCAGATGACTCAGTCAGAGAGGCTGTGGTTTTTCTCTCTCCACACCTCCTACCACGGGGCTCCATGCATTTGGTGGGGTGGGGAGTGGGAGCTGTTACAAAGGTTCTTGTTTGGGTCTCTGATCTCCGCCCAGCGCTGTGTCTCTGGCACCACAGAAGTAGAGGCTGCTGTCTGCAGGATGCACATTTGTCACCATCAGAGATGAAAATGTGAGGTTTGGGTGGCTGATGGGGTACTTGGCCTTGGTATAACCTTGTTCGTATGTGGCATCAGAGCCCTCATTAGAAGTGGCTATCAGCACGAGGCCCTGTTTTGGGAACTGATGATACCAAAACACAGTTGAGGCTTGAAAGTCCACTGAACGGCACTGGATGGTCACAGACGCTCCACTCTTACAGATAGCCCTGCTGGGATGTTGAGAGACGAGAGCACTGAGCCCAGAGCCTGCTGAGACAGAGGTCAAGGAGGTGAGAGGCCAGCAGGACAGACAGACATGACCACAGGCAGAAAAATCACAGCCACGCTCGCTCACCTTTCTCCCAGCTCCCAGAGAATCCTGTTTGTTTTGTGAAATCTTCCTATCCTAATCCCCCGTCTCTCCTGACTGGTGACTTCTCACCTTACCCTTTACAGCTCCAGAGAGCAAGGATGTCCCCTCTCATTTTGATCAGTGTAAAAAACCCACAATCTCTGGCTGTCACTTCACTCATGCCAACACACACGCACACTTGCCCAAATTACTCAGATAATAAGGCCCGTACTGGGTCCCAGAAGCAGCAGAAACACCAGCATCTTCAGGACCCAGCCTCACACCACACGTCTCTGAAGAAAGGTAGGACCTTGCTCTTCAGTCTTCCTTTTTCCACCCCTAGAAGGAGGGATGACTGTTTACGTAATCCTAAAGATGCTCAAATCTGCCTCCTGGTGGTCATCGTTGCCAATGATGCAGGACCCATCGCTCTTTCTGAATAGCAAAGAACCATACAAACATTGCTGGGAGGGGCCTCAGAGATGTTCTAACTCAACTCCCAATTTTATAGAACATAAATTGAGACCTAGATCATTGAAATGACTTCAGTTTCTTAGTCTTATATAAGGAAAGGGCTATATGTTTGTGTAGTAAATGACATTATAGTTAATTCTTTACTTCTGTTACATATCCTTAAAGTAACCGAGACAACTCACTAGAACTAGTGATTAACTATGTTAATCACTAGAACTATGGCTGAACATAAGAAATCCTAGACTAGAAGCTCAATGTTTCTTCACACTGATAAGGACACTTCCTCATCTTCTCAAAGAAGTATGTATTTCATGACTATCTTATACCAGGCCCCTCATACTGATGGACTTAATACTAAACATATCTATTTATTACAGTCTGTATGTCTGTGTAAATCAACGTGGAGGCTATGAGGATAAGTTATAGCTATTTCATCATGATACAGGTCGTAAGCTAAGCATTGGACAATGGAAATAGCTTATAGGAGATCTAGGGAATTATTTCTGTTTTGAACATGCTAGAATATGTTCTAAATGGCTCAAGCTTGGAAATGTATAGCAATTTCAAAGAGGTTAAAGATTTTTCTCCAAGGCAGTATACTTTCATTTTCATAACAACCTCCTAGTTGTGTTTTCACTTAATATTTAGTTCTTTGTAACTGGAATGGGTAACTAAAAAAAGGTGGAATTAGAATGTGACCCATCAAATTGTATTAGTACTATAGTGACATAGATTTTTATCATGGAAATGACTGCATACTACATAGTACTATACACATAATACTGATATATGTATTAAAGGCCATCTGACATGCCCTTGTGGTTGGTTTTATTTTTTTATGATTGGGGTAGATCACATTAGAATGGGATCATCTCCCATTATAACTGTACCTTTTCTGCTAAGAGCAGGTGAATGTGCCTTGTAATGGATTACTTCTGGCACAATATTATAACATATGGGATTAAGTGGCCGGAAGCTCCTGGGTCAGAAGACAATCTTTCTACTCCTTTTGACGACCACCAGCCATTAGGTATATACCTGCAGTGTTTTATATTACTGTGTCAACTTAACTAAGGAGGAAATAAATTTCCCAGAATTTTCTTCGGGTTATAGTTCTTGATTAGAGTTGACCTCAAAAACAGTATTTGCAAATGAAGCAGCTGTCATTATGCTCTGAAGTCATCATCGGTCCAAGGCAATGAGGAATAGAATCAGAAGTACCCATTTTTCATGCTATGGTAGCTACTCTTCAAAGATGGCACCAGATGAAACACACCTCCCAGTATCCACATTCCTCTAAGTCCCTTCCTCTTGAATCTGGGCTTGCCTGAATGGAGGTGATGCTATGACTTTCCAAGCCGGGTCATAAGTAGCCTTGTAGATCCCACCTGGGTCTCTTGAATTCTCACTCTCGGGGAAGCCAGCCACTAGGTGATCATTTTCACTACCCTGAGGCCACCATGCTGTGAGGAAACTCACCTAACCACATTGAGGGGCTGTGTGTAGAAAGAGAGACATGCCAGGCTGGTCCACAGCTGTTCCAGTCACCTCAGGCGAGGGATCAGGCATGTGCGGAAAGAAGCCACCTTGGATGTGCAGGCAACTTGAGCCTTAAGGTGTCTCCAGCCTCAGGGACTATCTGACCGTGACTGCATGAGAGGCCCCAAGTGGGAGCTGCCCAGCCGAGCCCGCTCAGCCCACAAATCATGAGAGATAATACATGTTTAAGTCACTATAGTTTGAAGTGGTTGTTGTTATCATGGTTTTTCTAAGCTTTTAAAATGAGATATAAAGTACATATAATAGACTGCACAAATCTTGAGTGTACAACGTAGTGAACTTTCACAAATGAGTACATCCTATGGAAAAACCCGAATGAATTTTTTGGCCAACCCAATATATAACTACCACCCAAATCAAGATATAGGGGCTTCCCTGGTGGCGCAGTGGTTGAGAGTCTGCCTGTCAATGCAGGGGACACGGGTTCGAGCCCTGGTCTGGGAGGATCCCACATGCCGCGGAGCAACTGGGCCCGTGGGCCACAACTACTGAGCCTGTGCGTCTGGAGCCTGTGCTCCGCGACAAGAGAGGCCGCAACAGTGAGAGGCCCGCGCACCGCAATGAAGGGTGGCCCCCGCTCGCCGTAACTAGAGAAAGCCCTCGCACAGAAACGAAGACCCAACACAGCCAAAAATAAATAAATAAATTTATTAAAAAAAAAAAAAGATATAAGACATTTTCAGAACCCCAGAAGCCTCCCTCATTCTTCTCTCCAAGTAAATTTAAAATGCCCTCAAATGTAGCCACTATTTTAACTTTGTATAGTGTGTACTCTGGCTTCTTTTTTGTTTAACATTATGTGTATGAGATTCATCCATGATTGTGCAAATAATATTTGTGTTTTTGCTATATTTTATCCTATTACTAAGTGTAACTCTATACATTGCATGGTTGATGGACAATTGGGTGTTTTCCAGCTTGAGGTCGTCATGAATAAAGCTGCTGGGATAGTATGTTTTTCTCACATCTCCTTTTCTATTTCCTCAGAATTCTGGAATATTTCTTAAGTTTGTGTACAGTTAAATTGGTTTTCTGACTTGCCTAATTTACTACTGATTGCTTACAGTATATTTAAATTCAGAAATTTGATTTTATTTTTCCATAAATTTTTCTTCCTAGGTGATAGATGCAATGGCTTCTTAAAACTTGCTAAGAAAGCATTTAGTGATACTTTATCTTTTTTGACTTTCATTTCATACAGTAACTCTTTTACAACTTGGTCATGGGAATGGGGGCTATTATGAAATTTCACAGCTAAAGAGTTCTTTTTAGTACTAGGACCACTCTGAAAAAGTAAATGGTTCAATAGTTTTAGAGTGGACGTTTTAAAATCAAGTAAAGTCCATCTGCTTTGTTTCATAAATTCTTCCACTGACAGGAAGAAAACTGTATCCTTTCTGGTTACGCCCAAGATAAAGAAAAACAAGATTACCTATCTCTTTTTTAAAAATTGTTTTTATTTTTAACATCTTTATTGGAGTATAACTGCTTTACAATGGTGTGTTAGTTTCTGCTGCATAACAAAGTGAATCAGCTATATGTATACATATATCCCCATATCCCCTCCCTCTTGTGTCTCCCTCCCACCCTCCCTATCCCACCCCTCTAGGTGGTCACAAAGCACCGAGCTGCTCTCCCTGTTCTATGCGGCTGCTTCCCACTACTATCTAGTTTACATTTAAGATTACCTGTCTCTTACTGTCCTCCCTTTAATTTCCTTTCTCTCATTGGACAGATAGCCTCACCCTTTCCCAGGATTTCTGGAGCATGGCTTCTACACGGGAGCAGAGAACTCGAGGGGCTGTGTCTCCTACTGGTCTATGACTGCATCAGCTAGCTCAGGAGAGGACTGGTTTGGAGGCATCTGTGAGCATGGTCTGGACAAAGTAAAGGATCTTAGATCCATCCATTCCCCACTATCTCCTTACTATTTCAGAGAACACTAGCTGCAGTGAGGGCTTGAAGTTCTCATCATGTCACATTTTAGTGTTTTAAATCCTATTCAAGGGGTTAGTATCTCTTTTCCACCTCTGTTTCTCAGTACTTTGGTCCTAGTGTGAATATGTGGGAGAATATATGGGAGAAGAAAGCCAAAGTTAACACAAAATTCAAGAAGGAACCCAAATAAAATGCCTGGAGCCAAGGCTTGTACGTAATGGTCAGGGACTCCCCACATGTTCCCCAAAATTGCTTGTCCCAAGAGACACAGGGTCACACCGAAGAGACTGGGACTCTTAAATTCTTCCAAGAATGATTTAAAAATATGTTTAATACAGCATTTTTAGCTGTATGCAGTGGGACAGTTAGTCTGAATAATATGGACTGTCAATCTTTTCTAGAAACAGAACTATGTGATTAAATAAATATTCGTGACAAAATGAAGTCCCAAGAATTAACACACTTGCCTCCTAATTTGATAGATTGGTGGCAGACCACAAAAGGAGAAAATATACACAAAATGTAAAGACCATTTGCAAAATAGTGCTGACCACCTGTCTGCTTATTAGTCATGCAAACATTTCTCTGAAGCCTGACTCTCTCTTCTAAGTGCCAAGCCTACATTTACAAGAGCCTGGTAGGTATTTCTATGCACACATCCAAGGAAGGCCCACTAGAACTAGAAGCCCAATTTTGCTTAATAATTTTGCTCCACCCATTTTTCCAAATTTTCTCCTATTGCCATATTCCGGGGAGGGGGTGGTGATCATCTTTTCCCTATTTTATCTCATGATTTTCTCCTGCCGTAGTTCCCTAAGCCTGTATCATTACGCTGGCGTTTGTCCATCTGGTGAAATCCTACTCACATTCGAGTTTCATCTCACATTTCGCCTTTTCTTTGAAGCCCTTCCTGATGTCAACAGACAGAACTGACCGTGTTATTTCCTGCACTCCACTAATACCTCTGACGAAAGCACACATTCTATGATACTTGATTACAGTATGTTTCTACACATTTCTCTCCCCACTAGACTTTTTTGTCTTTCTGAAGGAAGGGACCATTTTCTGTTCATTTTTTGTTTTCCAGTATTTGGTAAAAAAAAAAAAAAAAAAAAAAAAAAGCTGGGCTGTGAAATTACCCTCTCCTCTCTCTCTGATGTAGGTAGATATAGATAAATAGGTTTATGTAATTTTAAAAGTCAACTTAGTGGATCGCTGAATTGTGACGGTGCCATCCCACAACGTGTGCTGTTGCAGCAGCTGCTGTGTCTGCCTGGTTGAGGAGGAAGAAAGGGGGCTGACCAGGGTACTAAAAACAGAAAAGCCCCGCCACCTGGTGGGGAAGCAGGGCTTGGGCCGCATTTATGTGCAGAGAGGAGGTGGCTTTGCTTCACTGTGTCTATATTAGTGGCACAGAGATAGAGAGCCGTCTGGTTCTTTTGTGTCGATGTCAAGGTGAGAGGAAAGAGTGACTTCTTCTCCCGGGAGGCACTGTATCCTTCAGCTATGTCTCCTTTCCGAACATCATTTACAATTTGAGAGTAGTAGATCAGTCTCAGCCCTTGTCCTGGGTCCTGTCGGTACCAGTACATGACGTCGTAATCAAAATCCTGTTCACATTTCAGGGTCACATCTCGTCCTTCCACTTTGAACAGGTATTTTGGGGTCTGAGTGACCCCACCATCCACAGTGCCTATGGAAGAAAGGGAGTGGCTCTGGAAACACGGCCCAAGAGGGCGTCTAATGCTGCTGCCATGAGGGAAAGGCTTAGCTCTGGAGCTCAGCCCCTTTGGGACAGGAACTTGCTTCCTGAACCCAGGACTCACCTGCTCCGAGGAGACAAAGGGCCACACAGCAGATCACCTTGCCCATAGTGGGAAGGGGGTCTCCTTGTAGCTCTGAGCACAGACAAATGAGGAAAGAAACTTAGCTCTGGGGCTCCCTCTGGCTTAATGGGTGGAATCTGTCATAAGGCCAGAAAAGATAGTTGGATAGAATCCTGGAGATATTCAAGACAGGCTCCCTAATTTTGCAGATGAGGAGATTAAGAACAGAGATCTGAATCACTTGCTCCCCCTTGTGCCTTCCTCCCCAGAACTCTGCATTTTGTCTGGTCTGGGTGGGTGGTACCACCACATTTCCAGGCCAGAGCCTGGAAATGATTGGCCCACGGGTTTTCACCTTTCTGGTTATGGTAACGTCTGCTTACTATGGGAGCATAGTAGGTGCTCTGGTCACACAAGCATGCAGAGTTTATTTTTAATCCCCTCGCTGCCATAGTTACTGCTCCAGATCTGTAGCAGAGGAGGAACAGAGCTAACACCAGGTTGAAACTGCCTCCCTTACTCTTTAGCTTATGTATCCTATTACTTTAGCCCTGCACATCAAGAGTTAAACATTAGAGAAATGTTGCTTGTGCCCAAATAGCTCATTAAGTTCCCTTAAGAAAGTCCCCATCCCGCAGTCCCAGGTTCCTTATGGCTCTTACTTGTTGTAGATAAGTTTGCTTTCAGCCTAGAAACCTTGTGAATAAGCAGAGATAAGAGTGGTAAAGTAAAAATAACTGCTAACAACTTGAAGTTTTGCAGGAGCCTGGTGATGCAGCCTTGTGAGCAAGCAGAAGAACAAAGAAATGTTATGCCGCCCTTGAAGGCCGGGTGGCTCCAAGAAGTCTGTAATCTGCCTTTACCCTTAATTATTAAACCCTCCTGCTTCCCCTTTTTCCTTAGCATAAAAGCAGCCTGAATTCTACTGCAAAATTTAGGACATTAGTCTACCCTCTTGTCGTTTTGCTGGCTTTCCGAATAAAGTCGCTATTCTTTGCTCCAATACCTTGTCTCTTGACTTACTGGCCTGTGGTGCATGGGTCAGTAAGAGCTTGGACTTGGTAACAAAATTTGACAAGCCAGCCAGGAATCTTGCTGCTCGTGGCCAGCTGGCCCTCGTCAGGGAATTTTGCTTGGCAGGGCCCTAGCAGCAGTCAGGACCTCTTGTCCTGGGGATCCTCCTTCAAAGGTCCTCAGGGCAACACCAGCTGCCCTAGCGCTTAGCAGCTGGAGCAAGGACTTGACATTTGGGAGTCAACAGTCTCAATGCAGTAGGGCAAGTCACTTCAGTGTGTACAACCAAAAACTCCCTTCCCCTCCACTCTGGGCTTTTCCTGTCTGGAATAAGCCCATTTGTTTTGCATTTGTGTGGGGTACCCTGTTGAAGAGGTAGATAGTTGTTGGATTCTACCTGATTTGTGAACCAGTTCATTTGTTTCTTTAGATGCTAGCATTTGGTTTTGGGGGCACCACTTGCGCTTTGTTTTTCTTGCCTTTCTGTTTTTTGAAAGATGGGAAACATTTCATCCATCCCTAAAGAAAACTCTCTGGTCGCATTTGGAAAAATTGTCTGATTATAGCTGTGAACCTATGACAGAAACAGATGACATTTTATTGCAAAAATGTCTGGCCACATTATTCATCGGCATCTGAGGAATGGTGGCCTCTGAATGGTTCTCTGAATTATTATACAATCTTGCAGTTAGAGTTATTCTGTGAAAGAGCGGGGGAAATGAGGAGATTCCTTACGTGCAAGCATTTATGTTGTTACATCAGGATGAGAAGAAGTCAGACAGTTGCTACCTTATGGTACAAGGGTCTGAAAAGAAACCCAAGAGAAAATCTGTTCTACAGGAGGACAAGGAAGGGAACGACAGTGAGGATATATTGCTGCAAACCTTAAATCCTCCTCTGGCCATGCTGGCTGTCCCGGCATCTGCTCTAACCACCCTCATGCAACTGATGTCCATCCCTTCCATTGCCTCCTGTTTCTATACCCCAGCTCCTGACACTGAGGTGCGGGAAGTAGTCAGACTGGCTCCCCCTTCTTATAGGATCAATCGGAAAATCTTGTGTTGGTTTCTAGGGCACAGCGACGTGGTCTGGCATCGTCACTTAAGACCCAACTGGGCACTCAGTTTAGACCCGGAGCCACTTCCAGGGCAGGGCAATTTCCCATTATCCTGTAGGGAGCCTCAATGAGAATGGCCAGCCAACTGGGTTTTTGAGGATGCACAGTCCATTTTCAACCTCAGATTTGTTTAACTGGAAGGACTGAAACCCTCCATATAGAAAGGATCCTTTTCAAATGACAGAATTGTTCACTTCCATTTTCACTACCCACCAGCTTTCACGGCAGACATTTGTATTCCCAACGTGATGCTTACCGGGCGATGAGAAGATGATGGTCATGGATAAAGCTAGAGAGGTAGCACACCAGCTCCACCTTATGGACCCAAATGGCATACCCAAAACCCACTTGGCAGTACCCACTGCTGAACCAAACTAGGACTCCAGAGAAAGAGGGATGCTCTTAACAGAGTACTACTGTAAGTGCATCTTGGCAGGGCTTCAGAAAGGGGCACCAAAACAAAAGCGTGTAAACAAAATTCAAGAGATTCAGCAAAAACAAAGTAAAACCGCTCTGAGTTTTTGGAAAGAATATACTGTGCCTATAAGCATTACACTGATGCAGACCCTGAGGCCCCTGAAAACACTTGAATGGTAAACATGAATTTATCAGACAAAGTGCCCCAGATAGCAGGAGAAAATTACAGAAACTAGATGGTACATTTGAAATGAATCCTTCTCAGTTGGTAGACATTGCTTTTAAAGGTATTTAACAGCAGAGAACAGAAGCAGAGAAAGGAAAACTCAAAGAATATTACTCAGCCATAAAAAAGAACGAAATAATGCCATTTGCAGCAACAGGGATGGACATAGAGATTCTCATACTGAGTGAAGTTAAGTCAGACAGAGAAAGACAAATATCATATGATATCACTTATATGTGAAATCTAAAAACAAGGGGTACAAATGAACTTATCTACAAAACAGAAATAGAGTTACAGATGTAGAAAAAAAACTTATGGTTACTGGGGGAAAGGGGGTGGGGAGGGATAAATTGGAAGATTGGGATTGACACACTACTATATATAAAGTAGATAACTCAAAAGGACCTACTGCATAGCACAGGGAACTCTACTCAATACTCTGTAATGGCCTATATGGGGAAAGAATCTAAAAAAGAGTGGATATATGTATAACTGATTCACCTTGCTGTACACCTGAAACTAACACAACATTGTAAATCAACTATACTCCAATAAAAATTTAAAAAAAACAAAATGCCACTTTTCTGGCTGCCACATTGGATTCCAAAAGAAAGGTCAACTATCACTAGGCAAGGAAATATGCATGTATTATAAAGAGGAGGAACATTGGAAGAGGGGATGCCCCAGACCAAAGAAAAAGAGGATTGAGGAAAAGAAAAGGGTTGAGCCCTCCCAGATGGTAGAGAGAGAGGAATGCTCAGATGATGAATAAAGCAGCCAAGGGGCTCCCCTGGATTTGTGGCACCCAATTCAAATATCCTCACCAGAGCCCCAGTTAAAACTGACAGTAAGGAACAAATTGATTGACCTTCTAGTAGACATGGGTGCAACCCATTCCATGCTAAAACACCAAAATGGCGCACAGAACACCTCAGTCCACCCCTGATCATTTTTACAATCATTGGAACGTCAATTAGGAGACCTGACAGTTTCTTGTATGTGTCTGAATGCCCTATGTCCCTCTTGGGTTGAGATCTCCTTTGTAAACTAAATGCACAAGTGACTTTTTTGCCAGGACAACTTGATATATGGGTCCCACCAGAACACATTTTTTAAAAATTAATTAATTAATTAATTAATTAATTAATTTTTAACTGTGTTGGGTCTTCGTTTCTGTGTGAGGGCTTTCTCTAGTTGCGGCGAGCGGGGGCCACTCTTCATCGCGGTGCGCGGGCCTTTCACTGTTGCGGCCTCACCAGGGCTCGAACCTGTGTCCCCTGCATTGGCAGGCAGATTCTCAACCACTGCGCCACCAGGGAAGCCCAGAACACATTTTTAAACCTCCAGATGGCTCTCATAGAAAACCCAGAGAAGGAGATGGAACTTCCTCCCCCTGAGGTCTACGAAAAGACCAAAAGTATGGGGTGCTGGCACCCCAGGAAAGGCCAAAAATGCAAGGCCAATACAAATCCCATTAAGAAAGGATGCTGGGACACCTAACCTAAAATAATATCCTCGGATGCAAGAGGCCCAAAAGGGAATATAGCCAATTCCTGAGAGATTCTTAAAAACGGGACCGATTAGATCTTGCGAGCCCCCATACAAGACCCCTATCCTCCCAGTTAAAAAGCCAAACTCAGCAGAGTGTCACTTTGTTCAAGACTTCAGGGCTGTTAATGAGACAGTCCAAGATCTGCACCTTGTCATCCCTAATTCGTACACTCTGCTCACAACTGTTCTGGGAGAATATGGCTGGCTGTCAGTTTCACACTTGAAAGATGCTTTTTCTTTGCATCCCTACTGCAGAGAGTCACAGCAGCTATTCACCTTCGAATGGCAGGACCCAGAAACGTGGGTAACCCAACAACATTGCTGGACAGTCTTACCTCAGGGGTTTAAAATTTCTCCTACTTTTTTTTTTGGAGAAGTGTTGGCTAAAGACCTCCAGAACGTAACACTAGATGAAGGGTCCTTGCTCCAATATGTGGATGAGTTGCTGATAGCGAACCCCACGTATGAAAAGTGTCTACAAAATATCATTAAACCTCTGAACTATTTGGCTGAATATGGATATAAAGTCTCTCCAGAAAAGGTCCAGCTATGTAAGCAGCAGGCCGTGTATCTGGGTTTTGCTCTCTCCCAAGGACAATGAGATCTATTGCCTGGCAGAAAAACAGGCAAGTGCAGTCTTAGGAGTACCTAAGACTCACAGACAACCAAGGGGGAATGGCAAGATTCTGTGGGATTTGATCCCGAATTATGGGCTCACAGTAAAGCCCCTCAAAAAGCTTTAAAAGAGTGCCAAATAGCCTCTGAAACAATAAAAATGAAGTTAATCTCAGCCCCAGACTTGGGGCTACAAGATTTGAAGAAACCTTTCAAATTGTATGTCCATGAAAGTCTTGGGGTATTAATTCAAGCTCTGGGAAGTATTCCTTGACCTGTTGTCTACTTCTCAAAACAACTAGATCAGACAGTTAAAGAATGGACCCCTTCATGGTATATGTCCCTCACCATGTCCTTTGTTTGCTAGAACAAAAGGGGGACTATTGGCTGACTTCTGGGAGAATGGGAAAGTATCAAGACATTCTCCCAGATAATCCCAGTGTAAGACCACAGGTCACTTCGGCTCTAAATCCAGCCACATTGCTCCCAGTTAATGCTACACAATCCTCAGAGCGTGATTGCTTACATGTCATCGAGTTAGTATACTCCAGCAGACCAGACTTAACAGGCCAACCCTTGGCTGAGCTGAATTTGGAACTTTTCACCAGTGGGAGCAGCATCATGGATCAAGGGTAGGCAATGCACTGGGTAAGGTAACCTTAGAGAAAAATATTGAGGAAAAAGCCTGCCCCAGGGGAGGTTGGCTCAGAAGGCAGAAATCATTGCTCTGACAAGTACCCTCCTACTCACCAAAGGGAAGAAAGTGAGTATACACAGACTTTCGTTATGCATTCTCTGTAGTACAGGACAATCTGGAAGGAAAGGGAGCTTCTTGCTTCAAAAAATAAAGATATAAAACATGCTTCTGAAATCCTGTTACCACTAGAAGCAGTCTATAAGCCCTCACAAGTGGTCATAATGCATGGCCCAGGCCAGCACCAGGTGAGACTCATAATTAAAGGCAATCAGTCAGCTGACCAACCGGCAAAGAAGGCAGCAAAGAAAAGTGATTACCAAGCCATGATAGCTCACTTCTCCCACAAACTGATTTCTCAAAATATCAGCCAGTGTATTCAAAAAGGGACAAAGAAAGGGCCAAAGCATGGGGTTTCCCTTTTGATTACACCTCCCCACGCTGGAAATGTAACGCATAAGGAATGGTTTTGATCTGTGAGGCCCTTTTGAGTACCATGTTACGACACATTCATAACAGTTCCCATTATGAAAGAGATGTCGCCTAACAATGCATTCAGAAGTATATAATGGGGTCTAATCTGCAAAAGGGCATCCAGCAAGCCACTCAGAATTGCATGATAGACCCCCTCAAATGGGAACTCAACATAGAGGAACCTGACCCACCGAGGATGGGCGAATAGACTTTACTCAAATTCCCCGAGCCCCAGGAAATTTTAAATCTTTGTTAGTGTTTGTACCTTTTTCAGGATGGGTGATAGCATATCCCACCTGGACAGAAAAAAATCTCTGAAGTAGTTAAACCCTCCTTATGGAAATCACTCCCTAATTTGGATTGCCTAACACCCTTCAAAGTGACAATGGACATGCTGCAGTCTCTAGCATAACCCATCAAGTGTCTAAAGCATTGCGTATTGATTAGAAACTACATTCAGCCTGAGACCACAATCAACAGGAAAAGCTGAGAAAATGAATCATACATTAAAAAAAAAGAGTATTGCTAAACGATGTCGAGACTAAATTCACTTGGGATAAGGCCTTGCCGGTTGCCCTGCTATGGATTAGAGCGGATTCCGGAAGCAAGCTTAAATTAAGTCCCTTTGAAATTTTGTGTGGCAGGCGGTTCCAGGTGTCTACCCAGGCAGGAGAATCCAGTGATGTTTTCAAAGGACCTACTACTGCTAATTATGTCAAAATTATAGCCACTATACCAACCTCTGTTTATAAGCTTGCTTCCAATAGGTTGCCTATCCTCCTGAAGTGCCCCTGCACCCTATTCAACCCAAAGACCTCATCGTCCTCAAAAGCTGCAAAGAGAAAGGACATGACCATCAGTTGGCTGTGAAGCGGACAGGATGGGGCCACATGAGGTCTTGCTAACCACTTATGAGTGGTTATGAGTGAAAGCAGCTGGGGTTAAGCCGTGGATCCACCACATCTGTGAAGGCAGCACCCACAACCTCAAAGCACCAAGGAGCGCCTCTAAGCTAGAGGGAACTAGAGTAGACAGTGGACTTGTGAGCCTCTGAAGATCTAAGATTTCTGTTCAAATAAAGATAAGTAATAAAACACATTATGTTCTGTGTTTTGACTATCCTCTGGGGACTTTCCTCCTTTTCCCCAGCTTGGGAAATGAATTCTTTAGTCAGAATTTCTCAGTCAATAGTCTCTTCTGCTAATCTATCCCATGGCTGGGTATGCTATCCCAAATCACATTCTGTTCGTCATCATGGGGATCGCTTTGTTCACCCCATTTACGATTTTTCCAGTGTCCCCTTGTGTTGGTTTAGAAATCCATGGACCACTCGAAGAATAGTCTATTGGGTTCGGCTGGTACATCTACTAAATGAGGCTGTGACACCTCCTTGGTTTTATTTAGGACTCCCTTCCTTTCCCTTACTTCATCAAAGATGCTTTTGAGTTTCTAGAAAGTGAGGGTGATTTCAGCTATAAACGAGAAACTACATTACTGATCTGCACTAATCACACTGATCCCTGGTTAAAAGAGAGCCATGCAGAGATTCTCTTCCAACGATTTTGTAGCCTGTGCCCCAGAAGGATCCTTCCTTGTGTGTCATTAGGAAAATGTGCCATGGGCATATATTGCCTATGGAACAAACGGACAGAAGCCAATGTCTATTAGGGATTCCTACTACTCCCTTTTCAATCTACAATACATCAGAAACTGCTCATTGGACTAATTCCCTCCAGCTGTATCCTTCCGAGTTGCTGCAGTCCTCCCTGGGACATTCCTGACAGTTATTTCTTCGGATGTACTCTTCTTCCATGGTGGGGTGTAGTACAGCCCACCTTAGGAATTTGCCAAAAACCTTGGGAATCATTGCTCATGAGACTGCTTCTTTTCTTGCTAGTTTACAAAAGTCTTTAAATTCTCTAAGGTTGTGCTTGATAAATCACATTGCATTAGGTTATAGGCTTGCTGAGCAGGGAGGGGTCTGAATGGTAACAAATTCCACATGCTGCATACCTGTATTAATTCTTTCTCTGGTATAGAGATTCATATTGGCAGAATTCAACAGCAGACTACTACGAGATTTCAGACCATCAAAATGGAACTCACTGGGGAGACTGGTTTTCTGGACTGTTTTCCTGGGTCCCACAAAGGGTCCAGTCAATATTTTCAGGCATCTTTAAGCTTGGCCTGTCCCTTTTACTAATTGTTGTTCTTGTCTACCTCCTACTCAATGTCATTAAATGCCGGATAAGATGTTGCTCAAAAACCACAGATCAGAGTGCAAGAGTGATGATACCTAACATAGGAATATTTTCAATTTCAGGTTTACCAATTTCATTCCACGGGTCACCCCTTCATCACCCCATTCAGAAGGAAGTAGCCGAGTGTTGCCTCATTTCCCACTAGATTGTGGAATGGTACTGACAGTGGAGAATTGTAACAGAAGAATAAAACTAACACCACCTTGAAACTGCCTCCCTCATTCTTTAGCTTATGTATTTCCTTTAGCCCTGCAGGTCAAGAGTTAAACATTAGGGAAATGTTGCTTGTACCTAAATTGCTCATTAAGTTCCCTTAAGAAAGTTCCCATCCCAGGTCCACCAATTAGTTACGGATAAAATTTGTAGTTAAGTTTGCTTTCAGCCTAGAAACCTTGTGAATAAGCAGAGATAAGAGTGGTAAAGTAAAAACAACTGCTAACAATCGATTACAGCTAGCAACTTGAAGTTTTGCAGGAGCCTTATGATCTGGCCCAAGTGAGCAAACAGAAGAGCAAAGAATATTATGCTTTCCTTAAAGGCCAGGTGTCTCCAAGAAGTTTGCAACCAACCTTTACCCTTTAATCTTAAACCCTTGTGCTTCCCCTTTTCCCTCAGCATAAAAGGAGCCTGAATTCTACCCCAAGTTAAGAAGGTTCTTTAGGACATTTGTCTGCCACCTTCTTGGTCTGCTGGCTTTCTGAATAAAGTTGCTGTTCCTTGCCCCAAAACCTTCTCTCTCAAGTTATTGGCCTGTGGTACAGTGAAAAATTTGAGCTTAGACTTGGTAACAGACCCATTCTGCATTCACACCGAGGCCTCACTTTCATTCCCCCACCTTCTCGCTGGCTGGTTTTACTTCTGTCATTTTCACCCTCTTAGGTATTTCCCTGCCTACCTTCAATGCCCTCACTAAGCTTCCATTCTGGTTTATTCTTCCTTGGGTATCTTAATTTAGCCTTCATTTCTTAGATAATTGTCTTTTCTTTCCTTTTTTTCCTGAGTTCAATTAAAAAAAAATTTCTCCCTGCTTTTTCCATTTCTGTTCTTAATTTTTGAACTTCTGGTTATAAGTGGGTAATCCTATCTTCAACTGCTCCTGTTACCGAACTAGCTTTGCCTTGCCTGACGTGCAGCAAGCCAAACGCTAAGATGCTAAGGTTTCCAGCACCTTCTCCCCCAAGGCAACCTAGAAAAGAACAAACCAACTGCACCGAAAGGTAAGGGGCTGGAGTATTTATAGGATGACCAATAAAGAAGCAGGGTGGTGTGAGGTGGGGGGGTGGGGCATGTGGGGACAGGTGATTGGAAAAAGGTGCGGGAATCATTCTGCACAGGCAAACTAAGCTATGAGCCTCTGCAGGTTGGAAAGGTCACCAAGCAGCCGTGTGTGCATGCTCAGCTAGAGTGTGGGTGGTCCTAACCAGCCTTAATGTGCTCTGCTGAACCAGATGCAGCTGAGACTCCAAGTTCCTGGGCAATAACTCAGGCAAACATCTTCTTGTTCAGGCTGCGTGCTGCTTGGAGGACATGCAAGTGTTCAAATGACCTTGATTAGTCAAGGCAGGTGAAATGGATTTAACCCACTTTCCCTTGTTGGGTTATTGAATTCTGTTTGGAGTGTAGACAGATATTTTTCTGACTCATGATTTTTTTTGGGGCGGGTGGGGCAGAGGGTGAGATATGAGGGGTTTCCTCTATTCTATGAATTTTACTTTCCCCTTGTTCATTTTCCTGATGTTGGGGTGTTTCACAATATACCCAACTTCATGGTCTCCTTTCCCATTGTTCTAGCAAATGGAGACACATTTATAGTTCTGCTGCTTAGTTTTCATCTTGGGCTGGTTCTGAGTCCTCTTATTTTGTGATTCTCTTAAGTTTTGCAGGACTCGAAGTTTCACCCCTTTTCTTTTTTCCCTCACTACCCAAGTGCCAGAGAACGCTTCTTCTTAACTTTTTACTTTTCTTTTTTTCCCCTGGAAGAAGCTATGCATTTGGAAGAAGATCCCTTTAAAACACATGCCAGGTGATTTTAAGGGAGTTGTGAGCGCTTGGAAACCGTCCTGCAGGCCTGCTCAGGTCGGCTCAGGGGCTTCTTCTTCTGGAGGTCCCTCCACCTTCCCCCGAGCCCCCACTCCTTCCCCTGCCACTGGCCCCTCCTGCGTCCTCCTAGCAGTTTTTCTGGTCCTCCTCCTCCAGGACACGGAGGGGAGGGACTGGAGTGTGTGAAATAATTTCAGAAAATCAAAAGGCAGAAAATGCAGCAGTCACGTGGTTCCTGCTCCATCCTGGTGAGCGTGGACTTCCTGGCACACATATATTTGAAGTGACTTTGCATTCATCTGCTTTTTGATTTTCTGAAACTGTTTCATCAAAGAAAATGATAATAAACATTGTTCCATAGGTGCCCAACGTTTGCTGCATGATGAGAATTAAAAAAAATAAACTGAGTTAAAATTTTGAGGTGATATATTTCTAATGCACAATATTTGGAGACCAGATCTATCTCTCAAATTCCAGACCGATTTATCCAACTCTATTTCCACCATCTCTGGGATATCCTACAGATATTTTGGTTTTAATCCTGGCATCCACACCTACCTGCACGGGCACTAGGCAAGGGACAAAACCAGGATTATTCCAGAAAGAATAAGAAGCAGCACAGCATGGTATAAAAAGCATAATGCTTTTGGACAGACAGACCTGGGTTCTCTCTCTCTTTCTCTCTCTCTCTCTCTCTACACCACCCCCCCCCCTTTTTTTTTAGTTTGAGAAAGAAAAAGTGAACTCCTGGATCCATATTTTCTTTTGTTGAAAATGAAGAAAATATTCCCTTTGCTTATCTTGGTGATTAAATAAAATTCTATATTTAAAGCATGCAATAGAGAACTTGAAATAGAGTTATGAAGTAAAGAGAAATATTAGTCAATGAATATCTAACATGAAAAATTATGCTGTTTTAAATTATGTTCCTGTTTTTGGGTAACAGAGTCTTAGTTCCTGAGCTTGGGCTGGGATGTTCTGGTCCTCTCCTATTTCCATCTTCATCCCACAAAATGTTTTATAGCTGATTTAACTAATCCAACATGTCACCTTTCCCAGCTCCACCAGCTGTATCTTTAAGACATTTGGTCCCTCTTTGGACAATTTGGCAGAAAAGGCTTTCATTGGCATTCTTGACTCCTCTATGATTTTTTGCTTCCTAAAGGTAAATCATGAATTTCAGATCTTCCTCCAGGAGCTGCTGATACCAGTAAACATAACTGTGTTCTTTCACTGGGCTGCATCTCAGTGTTGCCTCCTGTACTTTACCCCTGACCAGGTGTCTTGGGTTCCGGGTAATGCGAACATTCGTGGGACCTCGGAGCAGAAGAGATTGCATGAGACAGAGTCTTAATAGTAGAGGAAGTGAGTGCCTTACAATGAAGCAACCCAAGGGGAGCTCTCAAAAATCTTTGAAGTCTCCTGCATTCATTTAAAAATTCACAGGAATTTTGCTTTATCCTCCATAATGCAATTATGTCTTTTTGTATGAATGTCAATACCTTTCAGAAAATCTCTGGGCAACATGGCGGTCCAGGGCATATTTGAGACACAGCTACAGAGCCACAGATAAAGCCGAGTGATACTGACCCATCAGCCCAGAACTGATGGAGAGCTCCGGTTATCCCAGGAGCCAATAAGCCCCCAGCACAGTAGTCTGCTGCCCGTGGCAGGGTTGGGCAGCAAGGGGAGCCTGCAGGCAGGACCAGGAAGGGTGTTTACTGCATCAGCTCATGGAGCTGGATCTCAAAGCTGCCTTTTATGAGGCGGATCTTCCTGTGAGGTCACCATTTCCAGTGGATCCTATTGTCTCTAGAACTAATCTTGTACATCAGTTGAATGGAACATCTTTTTTTCTTATCTATGCACACAACCTGGTTTAGAATGTGTCAGTATGGGGCATAGTGTTCAGAGATGAGTACCTTCGTCATTGGTCCTTAGCTTCTGAAACAGTTTGTACCGCTTCCCTTTCCACTTTTTCTTATCTTTCATTCCTTTATTTTCTTTCATTGGCTTGTATCATCTTTCCATTTTCTGTTACTGAGTAGAGGTGACCACATGTGATATTTAGGTACACATATTGAGAGACAGGGAAGTGGAGACCAGGATTTCTGGCAAAAAAATTAGAGATAGGAAATGATTTGACTCACTTTCCTTCTTGTCTCCACCTCAGCTAAGCAATGGTTTCAAGCATCTTGAGGGAACATTATTTTATGGTTTATAATTCACTCTTCTCATCTTTTGTTATTCTACTTGAATTTTTGATGTAATTCAAAGAACAGTTGTTAGAGAAACCATAAACTCTCCCTCTCAAACCTTTTGTCCCCTGTTTCTATTTATTTGTATTATTCTCTTCAATCATGAATGGAATACCTATGTGTGAGGGCTCTTCCTTCTTTCCATTCTTCTTTCCTTCTTTCCTACCCTGTGGTAGTAAATGAAAATTATATGAAAGGAAGTTGCAAAGAGGAATAAGGCACAATCCCACCCTATTAGAACGTACAGGCTCCCTGGAGGAGATGTAACCTGTACATCTAGGATGCTTCAAGGCTTCAAATAATAAATAAGATCATGGTAAATTTTAGTGTCCAAATAACCATGGCTTAAGGCCTTCTTTTATTAATTGCAAGATCCTAGGGCCTCCTTCAAAGGGTCTCTGTTATTTGGGAAGGTATTCAGTAGGCTTACCCAAAGGTACACTTCAATCAGAACTCAGCTGCCATCACCACTTAATCAGCTCAGTTATTTCTCCTGGAAATACTCCAAGTTGTTCATCAGTGCTATTGACGAAAATGCCCATCACTGAACACACACAACTAGCCTGAAGGGACTCTTCCTGGGTGCTGCCAGACCCAGAATCCTCAGGCTGCTCTAGGGCGGTGGGTGAATGCGTTATCTCCCCATCATCTCTGAGGTGCTCTTGTTACTTAGGGTCCAAAGCAACTCTGCTTACGTGCAGAATCTCACCAAGCAACTTGTGAATGTTTCCATCAGCTGCCGATGATCAGTCTTCCCTCTTTCTGGGTTTAAGCCCAATCAAGCGGGTAAGATAAGGAGCAGGTGCCTTAGCATTCCTTTTCACTCCCTCCTGTTCACTACTGCATGTTCCAAACCCAAACTTGTCGTTCTGGTCTTAGTTACCAATCAAACATCGGGATGCGTTATCCATAGATTTAAGCAGTAAACTGTGTGTTGGAATAGGAAGCGTTAAAGAGCACTGGTCCTGATGTTCTGGTGGGAGTGACGGTGATAATCTGGGGGATGCTGACAGCTCCGATGTAACTCAAAAGGCTGTGGGACAATTGCTATAATGTATGTAATTGCCTTTGGCACTTGAAACTTACCTGGTCAAAGGTTCACTTTCAGCCCTTCAAACTTGGCTCTTCTGACAAAATAGCAGGTACTTCCCCTCCACCACAAGCACACAAAGGGCTAAAGGTTCATTTCAATGGCTAAAACCTCAGAAGACAGCCCTCACTTTTTTCCCTCATTCCCTCTCGTTTGAAGCCCTGATAATGTGCCCCTACTCTTCAATTGAGGGAACATTTCTTAACAGGGTCCAAGTTGACTAAACTACAGACAGGTGGATAATAAAAATTAATTTGGGAAATACTGAGTAAGTTTAGGAGATAAGTCGGGCATAAAATGTCATTTAATTTCCCTTATCTGTCTCCAAGCATGTCAATTATTGGCTTAAACACTTTGCCAAACACTTTTGGATTTCCTTTCCATTGTTATTAGTATTATAAACTTCAAAGTTGCTAAGAGACTAGCTTTTAATTGCTCTCATCATTAAAAAGAAACAATAATTATGTGATGTGATAGAGGTGTTAGCTTGACATAACAGTATTATAACTACAGTAGCCATATTGTAATATATAAATGTATCAAAGCAACACCTTGTATAGCTTATACAATGTTATATGTTAATCACACCTCAGTTTAAACACAGTTTTATTGAGGTATAATTGACATACAAATAAACTGCACACACTTAAAGTTTCACATACGTATGCAAATGTGGAACCATAACCACAATTAAGATAGTGAACTTATCCATCACCTCAAAAGGTTTCTCTGTGTCATGTTGTAATCTTTCCCTCCCAACCCTTCCCACCTGAGCTATCCCTAGGCAATCGCTGGTCTGCTTCCTGTCAATATACATGTGTTTGCATTTTCTGGATTTTCATATAAATAGAAAAATATATTGATAGTATGTATTCATCTGCATCTGGCTTATTTCCATCATCGTAATCATTTTGAGATCCATCTATATTACTATAATCATCAATAGTTGGTTAATTTTTTAGGCCACCTAAAGAGTGCATTTACTGAGAAGCTTGTAAAATGTTTTATACTTTTAGAAGATTGACAAGTTCATCAGTAAAGCTGTTACACAATACAAAGTAGACAACACATTCTCCTATTCACAATGATGTCTCTTGAAAACATACTCTTTTTCTCTGAAATTCAAGCTAGAATATTTGAATCTTTTTAGGTTGAGTGATGTGCAACCATCACTACCATGTAGTTCTAGAACATTATCGTCACCCTAAAAACAATCCTGTACCAATTAGAAGTCACTCCCTGTTCATTCTTCCCTGGAGCCCATGGCAACCATTTGATACTGCCCTCTGCTGGGGAAGGTGGAGGGAGGAAAAGCTGATGTGTGCCTTTACATGGATGTGTGTACATATGTGCATGTCCACACATGTGTGCATGTCCACACATATGTGTGCATGTGTGTGCATGCGTGTGCGTGTGTGTGCATGTGTGTGCATGTGTGTGTGTTAGCCTTGAAATGTGGAACAGCAGTGGGTGAGGCCACTGGTCATGAAAAAAGGAAAAAGATAGGTTTTGTTTTGGTTTTTTCATTATAAGGCTATCCATGTGGATACATCAAATGTACCTCAATTTCAAAATGATCCAAACTGAATTTCTTCACTGAATGTTCTTTTTCATCTCTGCTCCCTAGATGTGTCGATCATCTTGTTATTCTTGAAACCTAAGGGTCATCTTTGTCTCTTTATTTTCCTTCACCTCTTACAACAGATAAGTGTTAAAATTATGTCCGTTCTCCACCTCAAGAATCCATTCTCCTTTTTTTGAACTAGGCCCCGTTCTTGGGCAGTCTTCAAGAGCCCAAATTTAGCAAAAATCCTGCTAAGTCAGTTAGCCAGAATCTCCCACCTTCAATATCTGGCTACCCTTAATATCTGACCTAATTCCTCTTGTCCCCCTGCCCCCCAGGTGATGTCTGATCATCCTGGCTTGCCTTCAGCAAGAACTCAGGTAGCTCAGTTTAGCCAGAAGCCCTCTTAGTGTTTCCTGGTGTTTCCTCTTAGTAAATCTCCATCTACTGACCCCCTCCACCTCCCTGCTCCTTGGCTATAAATTTCCACTTTTCCTTGTTTGAGTTGAGCCCAATCTGTCTCCCCTACTACAAAACCCCATTGCTGTAGTTCCACTGAATAAAGTCTGCCTTTTCATTTTAATAAGTGTCTGAGTAAAATTTTCTGTAACACAATTCACTGAGATAATAAACAGTTTGCTTTTCACAGAGAGATGCTGCAGTTTGTGTCATGATCTACAATGGCCATATAATTTGTTGTCCAAAACGAACCCTTTAATATGTGAAATAGGGTACTCTTAATAATGATGCCAGGACAACAGGCCTGAATCAGGGTCGCTATGTAAATCAGAGCGTTTGATCTCCTTACATGGTCGACTTTCTGACACGCTCCTTTACTGCCAGCTGGCAGCAGTTGGGGAGACTTCAGGAAATATATACTAGTTTCTGTGACAGGAACACGTTTCAAGTCAGCATCCGTGTTGAGGCACGTAGCGATGTCCTATAATGCCCCTTCCAAGCAGATGTTCTCTGGATTGGTGTTGTCTACCTGTATAATTATGCTCAGTTATTGTCAGATGGTCATGTCATGTCTTCCCCAGCAATCCCTGTGGTCACGGGTGTGGGGGAAAAATGGAGATATATCCTGAGTCAAAAAATCATAGTCATGTCGGATCTTGGAGATCCAACAGATAAATGGATCTTGCAAATAAATGGTGCAAGTCTCTAATTTGAAAGAGAACACTGAGTTTCAGGGAGTTGAGGGCATCTGCCGACGTCTTACAGCTTAAAATAAAAAAGCCAGAATTGCGATTAGGAAGCAGGTTTCCTGAATTCCTAATGTGTCTGTGGATCTGGAGCCTATGAGAGAGAAGGGAGGAGCTGAGGGGTTGAAATCATAGAGTATAAGTTCATGCTCCCCTGGGCAGCTGTACCAGGATGTGAGATTTGAATTTCCTACGTAATCTCTGAGTGGGGTGTTACTAATCAGTTTCTCTGTCTTCCTTCCTCTCCAGAAGACTGTGGTTGCTCTTTCCTCAGTTATTCCTATTTAACCATTTTAAGGGACTGTCGGTCTTGGAGGGGCCAGACCTGAGATAACAGGACTATTATAAACCCCTGGTAGTCTGCATTCTGTGGTTCCACATAGAGGTCACCACCTCCGGAGGGTACGTTGATGGAGAAAGAGTTTGCAGGGCAGTTGTCTTTGACGTAAACTCAGAAGGAATTTCTTAGCATTTTTGAGATATCAACCTCAGCTATCTGGTCTCTCTGTACTTGAATCTGGCTGGGGGCAGGGAGGGGTCTTTATGCCTAAACTCACAATTCACAGACTGCCTAATTCTGCATTACTTTTAGGAATTTCAGAAGCCCGGGCCCCAAAGCATGCCCATCATGATAATTTAAGAGATGGTTTATGGTCCGGCTTCCTACCGGCAGCAGCTGGAGCCACAGCAATCAAGCTGCTGCTTCTGAGGCAGGAGGACGGGGAAGCGCCTTTTCACACGTCTTCCTAGAGCTCAGGGGGAGGAGAGAAACCAGGGAGCTCGCACACTGGAAGAAACTGACTCCGCCACGTGGCGCCGCCCATGCCGCGCGGCGCAGAGATGCACAGCCGAGTCCCCAGCTCCGCGGGATGGAGCTTCAGGGTGGAATAGGTGTCATTGGGTCTTTCAGCTGAGAATCGTTCCTTGGGCATCCTGACTCAGCTGCGGTGGTTTGGGAATGAAAGGAAATCAGAAACTCCATTTCCAGCCCCAGATTTTGTTGATACCAGTAAACAAATAGGTGACCAGAAATTGGATCACATCTGAGACTCACCCCTTGTCCTATCTCTCTGCTCCAGTGGATGGGGTCTGACTGACTCCAGGGACTGCATGTCCTGTGGGAGGAGATGGAGGCATCGAGAGTGGTCCTACAGTAGCTCCAAGTAAACATCTTCTACACAAGTTCTCATGCACTCCTGAGTCACCCAGAAGAGGAGCCGGTGTCCATGGCAGGGTCGGGGCAGGATGAGCTTTCCCTGCAATGGTTTCTGAGGCACAGCAGCCAAGAGGAATGGAGGTTCTGGGCTCCCCTGACAACACCCACAGACTCCGGGGCACCTTCTGCAGGAGATGGGGAATCCTTGGTCCAGATGTTCGGTGTCTCGTTTATTTTGTTACATGGATGGTGTAAACAGGCTCCAAACCCACTTGAGGGCTCTTAGGGAAGTTGAAGTTTAAGGAAAACATAAGAGGAAGTGGAAAAGGGAAAAGAAGAGAGCGAAAATAGAGCAAGAAGAAAACGATAGAGCTCTACACAAGTTTGCAATTCTATCGATCTTAGAAAGTTCTCTTGGCAGAAGTTCTCAACGTTTCACATGAACAATAATCACCAGGGACTCGGCAAAATTATATGCATTCCTATAACCCTCCTCCAGAAATTCTGCCTCTGTCCTAGAATTTACCTGTTTAACCTAACACTCAGGTGAGGCAAGTTGTCTCAGATCACACTTTACAATTTTTTTGAGTAGAGATTCTTAATAGGCTAAACTAACCAAAAACAGAGCACTTAATGCATTAAATTACATGTTAAAATGTAAGTAGAACAAGAAGAATTATCCTGGGAAAGAGAATATTTACTGGATAAATTTAGGTTCTGGGAATTGCATTAAAAGAAAAGGATCAATAGGAAATGAGAAACCTAATTGAAGACGATGTAAATGAAGCTGAGAGAAATTTCCAGGGCTTAGGGTATAGTCAGTACTGTCAAATGCTTCAAAGAAATCAGGCAGGCAGAGAAACAGAAATGTCTTTTTTCCAGCATGTATATAATTTTAATGTTTAGGAGAATAGTTTCATAAGAATGGAAATATTCCCCTAAAAAGCTGAAGATAGCATTCAAAGGAGTGACTCTTTTGCAACAAAAGCAAAGGTGTTGGTGATCAAGAGTAAGACTGGATTTGGAGAGGAACACAAATGGACAATATGGGGCACTTATTTTTGAGCTTCTGTTTCAAGGGGTCAGAATGAAATTTTGTCTGAGAAAAGAAGAATTATATCTGGACTTCTGGGAGTAAAGCAACTGGGTTCATCTTATACTGAAATAAGAGCAGATGTGACTAGAAAGAGTGTATAAAAAAGCCTCGTGGTAGGTGGTGTAGAAATGACCAGTTTTGTGAAAGGACTGGATCATCAAATTTTAACAGAGGGATTTTGAATTCTCTATCTGCTCTATGTCATGGCAATGACCTCCCTAGGTCCTCTCACTTACACTGATGTGGAATGTATTGTCCCTCATTACACTTTGGATCAGATACCTGAGGATTCTTCAACTGTCTGAATATCAGTTTTCAGTTGTCTGCACATCAGGTATTTTTCCACTGAGAACATATTAATCTGTCTCCTCCCTCAACTCCATAGAAACGAATTAGTGACTGTGGGGTCTGACATGGTTACACTTAAAATTAACATGCTTTTTGTGTTACCTGGATTTAACTCCTTAAAAAGAAAGTAACCAGTGTTTTCGCTTGGTCTGACATTATTCTAAAGACTAAGGATTTGATCCCTTCTCTAATTCTTTCTCTTTTCCTATCCAGCAAATGCATTGATTATCCTTCACACCTCATGTGTGACGGACATCTCTTGGGTGACCCGACTCCTAATTATAGAATTCCTCTCTTTGGAATCCTTGATCCATAAGGCCAAAGTGACAGACCCTCAGCTGCCATGTTGTTCAAAATAAGTCAACTCATTTGACTAATGTACTTTCCAAAGCATGTTTCTGAGTAAAACAGGATCTTTTTTTCCCCCTATTTTCTGGATTTGGAATCTAGCATGAGAGAAAGTTGGTTCTTCTCAATGTGGCTGGAGGGCTGACATCTGAATCTAGAATCATCCGCTACTATGAAATCTAAGAAATAGAGGAGAGGGGGCAGGCTTGCCTGCACGGCCGGGCTGGGGACCTGCGTCCCCCGGCGAGCAAGGCTGACTCCTTCGGCTTCATGAGACCCCAGGCTTCGTGAGACCCCAAGCCGGGACGCCAGACCCCTCAAGAATGAAGGTCTTCCTGCCCGTGCTGCTGGCTGCCCTCCTGGGTGTGGAGCGAGCCCACTCCCTGGTGTGCTTCTCTTGCGTGAATAAGAACAGCAACTGGTACTGCCTGAAGCCCACCATCCGCTCCAATACGGACAGCTACTGTGTGACCATCTCTGCATCCGCTGGCATCGGGAACGTGGTGGACTTGGGCTACCCCCTGAAAAAGGGCTGCTCCCGGATCTGCCCCATCCCGAGCGTCGACCTCTGCGTGGCGTCCGTGGGCAGCCGCTGCTGCCAGAGCTTCCCGTGCGACGTCAGTGCGGCCGACGGCGGGCTGCGGGCCAGCACCACCGTGCTGGGCCTCGGGCTCCCGCTCAGCCTGCTGTCGGCTCTGCTGCGATTTGGCCCCTGACCGCCGAGACCCTGTGCCCGGCCCAGACTCCCAAAGCTCAGGAAGGAAGGAAAGCCCAGCCCCTCCGAGACGCAAGAGGATCTCGAAGCCTCCTCCTCTGATTCTTCACCCTGCTGAGCGGCCCCTCTAGGCCCTGGGGCCCCCTAGGCCCCCCTGCCCTCTGCACCCACACCCCTGCCAGCTACCCTTACTTCCCGGACAGCCTTCCAGGGGGAACCTGGGAACGGAGCCTGAGGGTCCCGGAGTCAGAACTGAGTCCCAGGGACGTGCTGGGAGGGACACGTGGTCCCAGGCCTGCCCCTGTGCAGGCCCTGTCCGCCCGCAGGTGCAGAAGATGCGCTGTGTGGACAGGCGTGTGGTCCGCGTGCCCTGCCGGGCGTGGGTGAGTGTGTGGCCAGGTCTCGGCCTGTGTCGGGGGGAGGGGATGCGAGTAAGCGCCAGGACCCCGGCATCCACAGCCCCTAGAGCCCCAAGCGCCAGCACAGAACCCCTTTCCCTGGCACCTCTGCACACCTCATTTCACTCACTTCAAGGGCAGCCTCTGGGGAGACAGGGCTGTCACTATCCCCAGGGCTAGGCTGCTGACCCAGGAATCTGCTCCCAGCCCGAAATCCAGCTGCGACTCGGGCCCCTCCCTCCACCGCCACACTGGAGCCCTCCTGCTGCTTCGGTGCCTCAGATAAACACAGGTGTTCCCACCCTTTCCCGCTCTGGGTGTGGCCCAGAGCCCGAGACCGCCCCTCCCATCAGGGTCCTAACGACGGGGAGGGGGCAGCAGAGATGCAGAGCCTCAGGTGTAGGGGGTCCGGGGGTCCGTGCGATCGGGCACCACAGTGAGGCCCACTGGGAGGCAGTGGGGAAGAGGGTCGCCTGAGTCCACAGCTAGCTGCCCTCGGCCGGGCAGGGCTGTTCGGGAAGTTTATCCTCTGGACAGGACTGGACTGGACAGAGAAACCAGCGGAGGTCAGCCTGCTTCTGGCTGGAAGGCAGGACCCTGCAGAGGGAGGGATGGGGTTGGGCGGCAGGGGACCCCCCCCCGGGGGTTCTGGGACTTGGGTACAGGGTACCTGGGCCAGTCAGGCTGAGGAGGACACAAAGCACGGCAGGGGGTGAGGGCGTGGGGGGAGGAGCTCAGTAAGTGGGTGAGCGAGACATCCATCCCAAGGGCCTATGGGAGCAGTGGGGGGGGGAACTCCCCTGGGAAGGCCTGGACCCCGGCTGGAGGGCAGGGGTGCTGCTGCCGGAGCCGGCAGCCCTCCCTGCTGCACGCCTACTCCCCCGGCAAGCCCGACTGTGGTCTATGGCTAAGCCAGGGGTTCCCAGCATCTGCAGTGGAGGAGTGTCTGAGTTCTAAGCCAAGGGGATGGTTTGATTGGGCTGGTGGCCGAGGAGGAGCAATGAACTGAGGGCTGCAGCTGGGTGTCCTGTGGAGAGTGATGTGTTTATCCCTCAGGAGGCTGTCACATCTCCCGGGTGGCGGGAGCGAATGCAGCAGGGCTGGGTCCGGGCTGGCCAGAAGCTCTGACGTGCCCGGGTCCAGGGTCCAAGCATCGCTGTGCAGCAGGGCAGGACAGTGGTCAGTGCGGAAGCTTGGGCTCCGGCCCATATCCTGGGTCCCGGTCCCAGGGGCAGGTGAGCAGCTCTGCACAGGATGGGCCCTGTGACATACATGAATGCAGCGGCCTCAGTGTCACTGCCACCAGGAAGATGCCAGCCAATACACGGGCTTGAGCACCAATGCAGTGATAGAGCTCCAGGGAGGGACGGGAGGAGGGGTCTGCCCGGGGAAATCAGGGTGATCCAGCGGGACAACGAGGGGAAGGAGATCCAGGCCCAGCCAGCATCTTGTGGAAGGGTCCAGAAGCACATCACAGCAGTCTGGTTGAGACTCATGGGGTGGTGGAAATGTTGAGATTCACTTGAGTGGGTCAGACCAGCATTAAAAACCAAAGCAAGAAAAAGAATTCAAGGGGATGAAATCAGAATGTCCCCCAGGAATGCTGGTTACCCCTGGAGTTCGGAGTCCTGTAAACAGAACGTTGCAGGGACTTCCCTGGAGGTCCAGTGGTTAAGACTCCGTGCTCCCACTGCAGGGGGCACGGGTTCTATCCTTAGTCGGGGAACTAAGATCCCACATGCCTGCCTTGCGGTGAGGCCAAAAAACAACAACAAAAATGCTGCCCACCATTCCAGTTCCACAAGGATTAAATTGCAACCCCCTGCAGTCGCCCAACTGCAGTGCGCCCTGCTGCGAATTCAGGATGGGGGAAAGCAGGAGGAGGCATGCTGTGTTTTGGATGTGGGCCCCTAATTAAGATGTGGATCTAAGGGAGAATTTCAATGACCACTGATTCTTGCGTCTTCCCAAACACAGAAAGCACTAAAATCAGTAACTTGAGATGTCTGTCTTTTGTGATTAGCAGTAATCTTTTACCAAGATGTATACTTGACCACCTGTACTTCCCAATCAAAAAACTCATATATATCCTTGCTCCTCCCCTACCTCTTTAGAGCATTTCCTCAGAGCTACTGAGAGGCTGTCTCCCCAGGCCAGAGTCCTGCGAAACTGGAAGCTCACTGTGTAAGCAGATAGGTTAGGGGGTCCCCAGAGAAAGAGAACCAGGAATGGCTTTCTTGACATAAGAGAAGCCATTTTGGCCTAAGCCATTCTGTGATCTAAGCCTGGCCGCAATGCTTCTCCTTGAACAGGTCTCGGTCATCAAAGGAATATACATAATAGTATATCTTTGAGTTCTGTAAGGAACTAAGGCCCCCCCCCCAGGAGGATTATGGGTGGAGGATTATGTTGACCCTTCTGACGTCAATCAGCTCAAGCTTGGACTCCGTCAACCTTTGCCCCGATTCTATACTGAATAATCCTCTGCTCAAGCCCCTTCATGAATATGCACAGACCCTTAGCTTAAAACTTCCCCAGTGTCGCTGTTGGGGAGACTCTGCTTTGGGTAGGATCCCTGGTGTTCTCCTTACTTGCTGCCCGTAATACATCCTTCCTTCTCCTGCTCTTTGGCTTGGTTGCGCCTTTTGGCTCCACACCTACTAAGAGGTGAGCTCAGTTTCCAGGCAACAACTGCTTTCACATTGTGCATTTTGTTTGCTTTGTTTATTGTTGACAGTCCCCATGTAGAATGCATCCACTGTGCTATTCACTCAAAATAAATCACAAGAGACTTTGCTAAAAGGACTGAGACCAGCAGGGTGGGGCAGTGGTGGTGATAGGGACAGAGTGAAGGGACAAAGTAGGTGATTAATAATTACTCCCACTAAGGGATCATAAGTAAAGAAAAAAGTATGGGAGACCCCTGTAAGTTAATGATCACTGAAGAAAGCAGGCATGCTTAGCATGGAAACCAAGCAGGCCTGCCTAGCAATAAGACTTTGCAACAGAAGCACAAGACATGCCCCAAAGCAATGGTGGAATGAGACCCACATCCTGCCCAGTGATGTCGGTAAGTTAATGATTCCTAGGACATGTTCCTCTGCGCACACTTAAAACAAAAATATAGGGAAAGGTGACATTATACTGAAACCTGAGATGATTTACCGCATTTTAGTATATGTTTAGTATATGTTTTTGCCCATTTCCATAGCACCATGACAGTCCTGGTTTGACCATGTAGGGACAAGAAAACTTCCCTGCCTGACGTGGAGGAGGAGCTGATGACGGAAGTTTGACGTCTACTCAAGGATGAGGAAGAGGTGGTCTTCTTCCCCTCCTCACTTTTTCTACATTATAAAAATGTAGCCCACCCAGCTTTCATCACGGCTCTCCCTTGCCTGCCCGCTTGTATCTCTCACAAGCGTCCTATACTAATAAACATTTTCCTTACCTGTCAAAAAAAAAAAAAAAAATAGAGGAGACAGTTTATAATAAGGGAGAATAAATGGAGCTAACAAGGTGGAAAAAAAAATGTTATCAAATCCGCCATGTCACAGTTCCAGGACTTCATTCCAGAGAAATGCCTGTGCTCTTGTTTTGAGGTTTTATAGGATATACATTTAGCCTTGTAAGAAATTTCCATTTGGCTTAAGATAGCTCTAGTTGGCTTCTGTTATTTCCTTTCAACCTATTATACCACCTGCTTCCTGAGCTGAGCCCAGATTGAGTTTGTGCATTAAGATTAGCAAATATTTATCACTGTGGAATCACTGCTGGCACAAAGATACACGGCTGAATCCTGCAGCTCCGCAGGCTGGATCTCCAGGCTACAGGGTGAGTTTGGGGGGCACTCAGCTGAAAACCTCTCCTTGGGCATCTCTGTTTCATCCAAGACATCATTATTTTGGAAGGAAATCAAGAACTTGAACTCTTTTGCCAGGATCTGTTGATACCAGAAAACATAAACGTCTCCTTTTCTTGGAACACAATACATTTTCACTTTCTGTCCTTTCCCTTGGACCAGGTGCCCTGGAGTCTGGCTGACTTCTGCCTCAAGGAAGCCTGTGAAGAAAGCACACAGAAGTTGGAGACTTAGCCCTTGAGGGCGTCTGATGACATGGATGAAAGGCTTAGAGCAGGGGGCTGAAAGGTCAGAACAGGGACTTACCTGCACCCAGGAGACAAAGGACAATGAAGCAGGTGAATTTTGGGCACATGGCAGAAGTAGGAAAAGGGCAGAGTCAGGTGGCTTTCTCTCAGGTTCTTACATCCCGCATAAGCAGCTTCTCTGTGACGTGATCACTTCCTAAAACCCAATAATCTTTATATAAAGACATGTTGGTTTTTGCCACAAAGGAATCACTCCTTTAGATGCCATCTTCAGCTTTTTCATGGAGTATTTCCATTCTATATATTCTTATGAAAATATTCCCCTAAAGAATAACATTATGTATTTTCTAGGACAAAAACTTATTTTTGTTTCTCTGTCTGCTTGATCTCTTTCTAGCATTTGACCACACTAACTGTAGACTATCCACTAAGTCCTGGAAATTTCTCTTCCTTCAGTTTCATTCACATTACTTTCAATTAGGTTTCTTATTTCCTATTATTTTTTTAAATGCAGTTACCAAAACCTAAATCTATCCATTAAATTTAGAATCCTGCTGTGTATAAGCAAAAAAAATGTAGAATATATGAAACAACTGTACTCAATCATTGGAAAACAGGCAGCACAAGACTGTGATTCTTCTAAAACCAGAAAAAACGGGGAAATATCTGCGCACAGTGAGGAGGGAAAAACAGAACATGTAAATTTTGTGATGAGACAGAGGTTAAAAGACAGAGGGGACAAAGGCCACTAGAATTTGTGAGGAAGACTACCAGAGAGGAAGAAGCTACACAAAGAACTCCAGAAATCTTCATAGGGATCATAAGAAATTTTTGTCTCAACAGTAACGTGTCTGTGTGGAATGAAACTAACAAGCATTAGAGAGAAACCACAGAAAAGATTCACCAGCACCCCCAGAATGGCCATGCTTTTGTAGTGGGACAAAATTAGGCTAGAGCAAGAGTTGGCAAATTATAGCCCAGGGCCTGTCCACCTGTTTATGTAAACCGTTGCGTTGGGATGGGAAGCACTTCCAGAATGGCAGCATGAGGAGCTTTGAATACCTGATTTCCAGGGAAAACAACATAATTGCTGAAAATTTAGAAACAAGCACTTAAAGCCTCTGAAAATTGTCCCAAGAGCATACAGCAAATGGAGAAACAGTTACTCAAGAAAATCCACTAAATCTCAGTAAGAGCCGTGAGTCTGTGGCATCTGAGCCATGACTCCCTCCCTCCTGCTCTGTGACAGAAGCTCTACCCCACATGCACGTGGTCCAGAACACAGGGATCCTCCAGTTTCTCCTGGGGAGGAGCCAGCTGCCAGCACGCCTTACCCCCACCAGCTCCACAGTGTAGAAACTCTGTTCCTGGCCAGTCCAGCCCAGAGGTCTGGACTCCCTTCCTCCACCTAGCACCGACTCATACGGTGAACTCTCTATACCAGAAACAACTGGCCAAGTTGTTCTGGAATCTTCCTCTTTCTGGCTTGCTCATAGGGTGGAGGTTCCACGCTGGGAGGCACAAGTCAAGAAGACCAGGGCATCCCACCCCACCCAGGGACCCATTCAGACAGCAGAGGGGTATCATTCCAAGAGAAGCGAGCTGTTGTCCCTGTCCCCCCATGGCGAGGGGCAGGCCACGATGGCACTGAGCTCTACAGCTCTACTTTGACTTAAGGACCAGCCCAGCCTTGCTAAGATTTTCTTAGAACTATATTGCAGCCTAAGACCTACTTTTCTTCCTTTCTCCCTTTTCCTCCCTTTCCTCCTTTCCTCCTTCCCTCTCTCCTTACAAGGCCAGATCTGCATCACAGCTGGATGGCTTTCCCAGCCCCCTTGGCTTCCTTCCCATTTTCCCCGACAGGCATTTTCTCTAATAAATCCCTTGCATGATTAGCCCAGGCTTGGCTAATTTACTTCTTAGAGGACCTGAACTAATGTATCTTTCTTAGGTGAGTTTGGGGCCTTCAGCAGGGGTCATAGTCAATGCTAAGCTCTGCGGAAATAACTGTCAGTTCTGGAAAATCGTTGGTTCCTGTAAATCCATCTGATGGCACTGGATCGTCACAGAAGTTGTACTCGTATAAGATGCCCTTGTATGGCTGTTGGGAAATAAAATCCCTGAGTGTAAATGAGAGAGATTAGAGGAGGCTGCAGGTGGGATGAGATGTAAGCCAGAAGAAACCACTCACGCCTGGATCAGTGGAATCTTGTAGCTCCTATCCTTCTGTGACTGGCTTATTTCACTTAACATAATGTCCTCAAGGTTCATCCATGCTGTGTCATATTGCAGAATTTCCTTCTCTTCTAAGGCTGAATAATATTCTACTGTACGTATATACCATATTACACTTAAAATGTTGTGAGGAGGGTTAAATGTTCTTACGACAATAAAATAAAAAATTTAAAAAAGACACCACTCACTCTTGCCCCCCTACTCTCTCCAAAGTCCCAGAGCATCCAACAACATGACTTCCAATTTTTTTCTATCAGATTCTCCCAAGATTTTAATTTCCTCCTTCCCAAGTGTGTCCTCACACTTTTAGTCACCTTCATATGCCCTAGAGAACAAGGGCATTCTCTGCTGCTCTGCTTATCAACAGCACACCATATCGACAGCCCCTTTCCTCCTCCTCCTCCCCCATCACACCTCCCAAAGCCGTCCAGGTACGAGGATCAGACAGGGTACCAGGAGCAGTGGGGGCATCTGCATCTTCAGCCCCGGTCTCACCTTTCATCTGGGCCTGGAACGAGCTGAGTCTGTGCTCTTCTTTTCTCCCCTCCTTTTATTCAAGAGGACATGGAGTGTTTACAGAATGGAAAGGAGCTCTCACCTGCCCCCTGGTGGACATCTATGGCCATGGCACTCAGGATGCATCAGTTTTCTAGACTTTGCCATGGAACCATACAATGTGAGAAGAGGCCCCAGAGAAATCTAGCCCCAACATCTCCTTTTATAGAAGAAAAATCTGAAATTTAGGCAGATGAATAAAGAGACACAGGGTTGAATCAGATGTGCAGATGTGTGGTGAGCAAAGAGAGAGGAAAGCAGAACATGGAAGTTAGATGGTGGGTGGCCCAGATGCCGGTTTTTAGCTTCTCTGATTTTTACTTAACATCACCAGAATTGGATATTGGGCAGTACTTCTTGGCCTCTTGATTAAAGAGTTGGACGCATGTGATGTTGTTGATGACCGTATGCAGTGATGTAATAAATTATCGCATACTGGGAATATCTCTGTGTTCTTTAAAATTAAAATAGAACACATTCTCATCTTCTGATTCAGGCATCTCACAGCTAGCAGATGCCAATTCCTTCTTGCCCTGACGAAATTTATTCCCTCATGCATCCATTTATTCAATCAGCCATCATAAATATTTCAATCTAGTAAAGTACATAAGATACCTACTGGCTTTTAGAAAGCTGTTCTAGTAGACTGCAGAAATCCCTTTTGTTTCAATCAAGATGCAGTACTTAAAATTTTCTATTAATATTAAAAACACAGGGTAAACTCTAGTAATTTTAATGTATCTTCCACGGTGCTGCTTCTAGATTTTGACATGAGTCCTATTTGTGCCACTTAAATGGTTCATAGACACATTTATATCAGGCACAATAGCTAAAGGCATTGTGAATAATGCATGTCCCAGGCATTTCATGTGTCTTCAAATCTGGCACGAATTTTTAGCAGTTCTAATTTTCCCTACTTGATCAGAAAAATGTGAGACTGCATTCACATGCCTGTGAGGGCCGTTTCTTCTCCTAAGTGCAAGGACTCAGGACAGTGGGGCTACCTCATGCCTGGGCCTGTCCTTTAACATGTTTCTGAGTCAACAACTCAGACTTAAAAACAACAACAACAACAACTGAGAAAAAAAATTCCTATTTATCTACTGAAGAGAACAGAATGGGTGATTAAGGTGATCCTGGGAAATTACCACAAACTGAATGCAGGTAAGAGTAACCACTTTTCCCACTCTTGGCATAACTGTCAGTGGTTTTTGTAAGTTTAGGCCCAACTTCTGTCTGCAAAGGAGATAATGACAGCCATAAACCCACTTCCTCTTGTGGTTGTAGGAGGGGAAACAGGTCTAGAGGAGGCTCTTGGATCTGGGAAACAGAGGTTTATGAACAGAGGGGAGGTAAGGCTTCAGTTCTGTGTCTCGACTGCTGGCACAGAGATACATGGCTGAGTCCCCCAGGCCTGCTGAGCGGATGCCAAGAGAACAGAAGGAGGTGTTCGGCCAGCTGGACTGCAAGTTATCAGAGATGTCTTTTTCATTGTTGAATTCTTTATCATAGTAGTAAAACAGCAGGCTTGGTGCTGGGCTCAGCTTCTGTTGGTACCAGAACATGACTTCATGATTCAGATTCTGAGAACAACTCAGGGTCACTGGTTTTCCCATCCTGGTAACCAGGTACCCTGGGTTCTGGATGACCATGGCACCCATGTGACCTGCAGAGGAGGTGGAAGATTTAGAGACAGAGTGAAGAAGGAGAGTCATGTTACCCATAAACGAAAGGCACAGACCTGGGGACAGGATAGCTTTAGTCAAAGATGTCCTTTCTGACCGGGACTCACCTGCTCCAAGGAGACAAAAGGCCACACAGTGGAGAAGCCTGGGACCCATGGCAGGGCCGGGACAGGAATGAGACTCTGATCTCTGGGTTGAGAGGTGGGAGTTCGGAGAGTCCCTGGTCCCTCATAGGCATATCTGCCTGTGATGTCGATTTCACCGGGGCAAGGGCACTCCTCGCTGTGATACTGTACATAGCTTTGTGTTTGGCAGGGGCATCTGGGCTTGGCTTGATCAGGTATTAAGCAGATGTGATGGTCCCTTATTTGCCTCTGTTCCTATATCTGCTCCATTTCATCCTGGCCTCTCCATCTCACTTCGCGTTTCTTTTATCCTATAAGATAGTTCAAGGTTCCTCAACACATGAATAACTTTTGCTAAAGTCTCACTTATAAACCTGTTGAGATAATGTCTGTTTTGCTATCCACATCACGGATGGATGACCGATGTTTGCAAGCCATCCTCACCTTGATGCAGAAATCAAGTCCTGGAATCCCTCTATTTATGTCCACTTTTCAGAGAGTATCAAGGAACTTTTCTACACCTTGTGGTCATCAGTAACGCCAGAACGCCTCCTTGTGGCCAGTAGAAATGTACCTAGCAGCAGCCTTCCCCCACTGGCCCGAGGAAATCTGTGCAAAGGGTGATATGCATCAGCGCTTAGAGATGTATCTAGTTCTTCATTCTGCTCCGACTGGATCCAGAGCCCTCAGGCCACCATACCAGTACACTAGCAAGCCTCACCAACACGCCAGAGCCCTACTGTGGCAACTGGACCTGACCTCACAAATGTTCAGGATTGGCTGACACACATCTGTATTTAGTGCTAACCCGTGCTTTTTACGTTAAAAAATCAGACCCTACAGATAAAGGAAAATCAACTTTATGATAATTGACCTGGTTATTCCACTCAAAAATGGGGTTTTTAAAGTGTTTGGAAATGGATTTGTGCTAGACAAATGAAACTTAAACTTATTATCCCCATTACCACTATTATCAGGGAACAACCTACAAACCAGGAGTAAGTGCATTTTGATTCACTATTCTTATTTCCATCTGGGAGACTTGTTTATCTTGTGATAAAAGGGCATATAAAGATGTGGCCACAATCAGCATCACAATTCCTTTTAGATCAGAGCAGCAAGGTAGGCAAGAGTCTGCTGTGTTTTACACCAGGATAACACACACACACACACACACACACACACACACACGCTAAAAAAAATAGATTTACATATGGATTGGGAATTTGGGATTAGCAGATGCAAACTATTATATATAGAATGGATAAACAACAAGGTCCTACTATACAGCACAGGGAACTATATTCAATATCCTGTGATAAACCATAATGGAAAAGAATGTGTAAAAGATGTGTGTATATATATAACTGAATCACTGGGCTGTACAGTAGAAATTAACACAACACTGTAAATCAACTATACTTGAATAAAATAAATTAAAACAAATAGATTTGTCTAGATTGAGTTCTGTGTAAGAAGCCCCAGAAATACCCCAAATCACAGATCTCTCCACCCAAATTTTCTTGAAATACTCTTGTATTTCAAGGGTTAATTCTGGTTCTTCCTCTCCTGTCTTCCTTGGGGGAGCAGGCACAGGGAAAGTCTGTTCAGGGCTGCCATGAGTTGAGAGGAGTGGGGAGGGTGCGGTTTTGCACAGCAAGGACAGGCTCTGAAGCACTGTGCCTCAGCTACTGGCACAGAAATAAACTCCCGAGTCGTCGAGCTCTGAGGGGTGGATCCTCAGACTGGACGATTCCCCTTCAGTCCTTTCCGCTGAGAATCGGTCTTTGGGCATCCCTGAGTCATCCTGCATAGACTCTTTTAGGAAGCATATCAGGAACTTCATTTCTTTCCCCACAGCACATTGGTACAAAAAAAAAGATAATCATGTCCAGAAATTGGGTCACATCTCAGATTCACGGCCTGTCCCTTCTCTACGACCCTGTGGCTGGGGGACTGGGGGACTGGGGGACTCCAGCTGAGATGTGTCCTGTGGGAAAAGACAAGAACATCCATGACAAGAATGGACAGGAAAAGGGCCAAGGGGAGATTTTCACATATCTCAGGACTCACTTGCTCCCAGGAGATAAAGGGACACTAAGCTGAGAAGCCTGGAAACCATGGCAGGATCCAGATGAAAATGAGACCTTTCCCAGATGAGGGAACTTGCACGTATGAGCAGAAATGAAAGCAGATCCTGTCCTGGTGGCCCTCTAAGGTGTGGGCAGGCAGTGACATCACCCTGTTAGCAGACGTCCACAGTCTCAGGAGCTCCCTCTAGGGAAATAGAAGCATAGAAGAAAGAGCACGTTTTCTGCAAAGGTCGCCCCTTGAGGGGTGATGAGGAAGACCTGATACCAATAAAAATTGGCCTGTTTATGCATTTACTAGGTATTGACCTCATATGTGTTCAATCTTTGCCTCCGTGGTTACCTTGCTTTCTCCTCTTCCATCTGTGTCAAATCTCCCTGTGTCTCCCTCTTATACAGACACATGATCTCATTAGGGCCCAGCTGGCTAATCCCAGATAATCACCCCTTCTCAAAAATCTTAACTTAATCACACCTGTAAAGTCCATTTCTGCCATCTAAGGCAACACGCACAGGTTCCAGGGATGAAGACATGGGTATCTTTGGGGGTGGGGGGCTGGGGATTATTATTCAGCCTACCACACAATACAAAATGTCCTGCTGATCAGTTTGGAAATTTTTATGGGTATTGTTTTCCTGTAATACTAATGAGTCAACTTTATATCCTTCGTGTATAAATCTGTAACTGGCATTCTCTTCACTGTTAAGCTTCAGTGTTTGTTAGCTTGCAGAAACTAGCGATGGCAGAGTCAGTGTGACCCCAGCATATCTGGGGGCTGTGTGCAAAGGGGACAGAAGCGGAGCCTCAGAGAAGCATCAGGGCAGCCTTGGGGGTGGACTTCTGCACTTCAGGCTTCGGCTCAGCCTGCCTTGCCCCGCCTGATGTTTAGGAAGCAGTGGAACGGAGACCAAGAAGAAGCAGCTGCGTCTGGGTCTGTCCGAGTGCTCTGAGCTCGGGGAGCAAGTACAATTAACAGCAACATGACAAGCTGGCTTAGTAGGGACTCCGGAGACCCAGCGCTGGAGAATTTATTTCTCATGAGCTGTAAAGATACTACGGTTCCTCTATACCCTTCACCCAACTTTCCTTAATGTTAACATCATGCATAACCATGATACTTTGCTCAAAACCAAGAATTTAACATTGCTACAACTCAGCTACAGGCTGAACTCAGATTTCCCTAGTTTTTCTACTGTTCTGTTCCAGGATCTAATCCAGGATACCACACAGCATTTGTTATGTTTCCTTAGACTCCTCCAACCCATGAGAGTTTCTCAGCCTGTTCTTGTTTTTAGTGATTTTCACACTTTTGAAGATCACCGGTCAAGTATTTTGTAGAATACTTTTCAAACCGGGTTTATCTGATGCTTACTCAATCTTAAACTGAAAGCTCAGTGGGTGACATTTACCCTTAGCCATGGACTGTCACCCTCTGTGAGAAATTTGTGAGAAATGCCAGGCACCAGGCCCCTACTGCCTTCCCACCAAACGTTTCCTAATGTGATGGCTTGTTACATTCTGTCCGTGCCTTCCCTAGGGACAGGAGAACACCAGACCCCCGTGCTGCTAGGGGCGGAGCCTAGGAAGACTTTTACTCAGGACTCAGCATGGCTGGGGGCTGGAGCCAGAAGGGGAAGCGGAGGTTTTCTGCATGGGGTGGGGTGACTCTGCAGCACCGTGTCTCTGCTGCTGGCACAGAGGTACGTGGCCGAGTCCCCAGGTTCTGTGGGCTGGATCTTCAGAGTAGAGAGTGATGCCTTCGGCATCGTAGCTGAGAATCGGTCCTTGGGCATCCCTGACTCGTCCATAGGAGCTTGGTTGAGGAAGTAAATCAGAAACTCCAATCCCTGCACCAAGGTCTGTCTGTACCAATAAAGCACAGTGTGGTCTGAAATCGGCTCACAACTCAGAGTTACTGCGTGTCCCACTTCTGTCACCTCATGCCTGGGTGTCTGGGTGACTCCAGCATCTGTGGGCTCTGTGAAAGAATTTGGAAACAGAATACGAAAAATACTGGAGTCACAATAAGGAAACCCTACATGAGGACGCTGAATATTCCAAGGACTCACCTACTCGCAGGAGACAAAGGGCCACACAGCACAGGGCTCGGATGCCCATGGCAGGATGAGAACAATGTGGAATTGTCCAGACCAGGGCCCCTGTGCAAACGAGCAGAGAAGTGCATTTGGGACGGCTTATCCCCACAAATGTGTTTGTCAGTGACACCACTGAATGAGCCAACCCCCGCCCCCTCCCCCCGGGCCGCAACTCAGAAACTCCCTTCAGAGAAGAAGGCCGCATCACCAGGAGAGGAATCAGGAGGGACTGAACTCAATTACAAATGATCTAAGATAGAGATTTACACATCCAGAGGCTCCCTGCAGATGTTTTGATATTATCAATTCATACTGCCTTCTCTATACAATCTCTTAGCTAGAGCCTGCCAACTATTTCCGTTTGAACCTCAAACTCCAAGTATTTCAAGATGAATTCATTGTCTCATTGCAAGCCAGCTTCTCTGTGAACCCTCATATTCCTCTCACTGGTGGCTAGATGCTCCTGGTCATATCACACTCCAAATCATCCATCAGTTAGGAGGTGGGCTCTGGGCTCTCCAGGAAAAACAAGAATAGCAATTGCATTGTTAGCGCTTCAGGGACCGAATTGACACCTGGAGAACTGATTCAATTTGAAAGCTCTTTTTTTTGCAGTGAAAGACCTTTCTGGGTTCATTTATCCTTGAGCACTATTAAATGCTCAAAGCCCATAGCATAGAATTTCCCTCATTTCTCTATCCCCACCATGAAATAAGCAGAGGATTTTCATGTTCTCTTTGCAAATCAAATTCTCTAGAGTTGATTTAAATTGTATTCTTACTCCTAGAAAAGCTTGATGTTTTCAAATGAACACTGGGCCCCTTCCCTATAAAAGGGGTCTGCTGCCACAAACCCACTCCCTCTCACGGTTGAGGTTATGAAAAGCTGAGGGAAGCTTTCTGTTTACTGGGCTGTTCAAGCAAGTTATTTGCTGACCAGGAAGAAGGACCAGTTCAAATCCATATTTTGTGATTAGCACAGAGACACACTGCTGAGTCTTCTGAACCCGAGGAGCACATGCCAATTTTAAAGAGAAGATAGTTTACAGGCTAGATTTTGTTACCAGAGGTGCCTGTTTCCCACGTGGGTTCCATCCCCTTGGTTTCTGTTGGACCCTGAATGTAAAACTGAGGCCGTTATTGTATTTTTATAAAAGGCCATTGTTTGTTCCTTCCTCGTTACCGGGTACCTATAGGCATGGTAGACAGAACGGTGACTCCACAAAGAGCTCCATGCCTGATCCCTGGAACGGTGCATGTGTCACATTGCGTATCAAGGGGGAAGGAATTCAGGTTCTAAATGGAATTAAGGTTGCTAATCAGCTGACCTTAATATAGGGAGACTAGACTGGATTTTCCAGGTGGGCCCAATGTAATCACAAGGGCCCTAAAATGTGGAAGAAGAAAGAAGAGTCAGGGTTACAGCGATGCAGCCTGAGAAAAGACTGGATCCATCACTGTTGGCTTTCAAGATGGAAGGGCCCACTGGTGGAGAAATCTTGGTGGCCTCTAGAAGCTGAAAAAAGCAAGAAAACAGATTCTCCCCTCCAGCCTCCAGAGGAAGGCAGCCGGGCTGACACCTTGTTTTAACCCACTTAGACCCATTTTGGACTTCTGACCTTCAAAACTGTAAGATAATAAACTTGTATTGTTTTAAGCCACAAAATGTGCGGAAATTTGTTAGAGCAGCAATAAGAATCTAATAAATTACAGTATCCTTGGGGCTCATGAGTGAAAGAGGCCGTAGCTAGATACCAGATACAAGGGGGGAGACTGAGGTTTAATCACACAGTAAGAACTTGAAATCAGGCCAAGGGAAGCCCAGGCAAAAGACTTCTTATCTCTGCCAGACCTCATCTGCTTCCAAGAGACACATCGGAGTCTGGCAAAACTCGATTTTGCCTCTTCCTGCTGAGAGCAAAAGTTCTTGGGGAGAAATCCTGTTGTTCTGATCCACCCCAGTCCCTGCCTGACACATGGATTTGCTGGTGGTATCACTGTGGTTGTCAGCTGCCTGGGGCCAGGGTCCCTCTGATGAGGTCCAGGGTAGCACCTGCTGTTCTCCCGGCCCTACCCTCTAAGTACAGCAGAGCCGGTGGGCTGGCCTGGGCTGGTTTGTTTCAGGCTCACTAGGCTGCTCTGACCCTCAAACTGCTTCTCTGCTCTTCCCAACCCAGAACGTGCAAGCTTCCCCACCCAGCTCCTTGTGCAGCCATGTCTTAAGCAAACTTGGAGGAATGCCCACTGCAAGCATACCTACCATTCAAAGCTGGCTCAGAGCTCCAGTCAGAGCAAAACCCACCTACACAGCAGAGGAAGAAGGGTTGGTCTCTATTTCCTTCATTCTCAGCCATTATTCAAGACACCTGCAACTCCCTAACTCTAAACCCAGCCCTATGGTTTCCCTTAATGCCATCCTTCCAGGCCACATAGATGCTAGATGACAATGAAGCCACAGTGTCTCCTAGTGGTCGGTGGGCAGAAGCGACACAAATATGCTGTCTGCCCGGCACATAAGGGGGGTTGTGTGTTGTTCCACTGAGTACAGGGGGTGTGGGTATTATGATTTGTTGGTGTTAGAGGGTCAATAAATAATATTGACTTATTATGGCCTAAGACGGAACCACCTGTGAGTTAGACATCGGAGTCAGGCAGAGATAATAACATCAGTTTTGATATTGGTAAATAACAGGGCTCAGATGTGAAACCAAATGGGCTGGCTAACACTATGCTGAATCAGAATTTAACTCACTTTCTCTCCCCTCCAAACTACAGGCCGACCCTCTATGGATAAGAAAATTCTCCGCTATTCTTAGTGCATGTTGAGAAAACACCAAAGAATCTATCTCTTTTCTCTGTAGCCAGGAACAAGGCAAGAAGATGAGAGACTAAAGAAGATAAAGAGATTAAATAAGACAATCTATTTCCCTTCCCATAGAGAAGATTCAGCAAGGAATAGGAAGATTAGAACAGGAGGATTACTTTAGGGAAGTCCCCGAAAATGGGAAATGTCAAATAAAGTGTTGTCCTAAGAAACTGGGTTTAAGGGGAGAAGAAAGATAGACACGTCAGTTATTCTTCCCAATTCCAACAATTGCTCCTTGAGTATACTCGCAGAAAAACAGCACAGATGTGTCCTGACAGCATAGCAATTAAACACATTCCAAGTCCGTTCTGTACTCTGTGATCAAGTCTACATAGTCACTCCCTATTTCATTTCCCATCCTGCCACATGGTCCAATGGAACATCAGAGGTTATGCAATGAAAGTAAAAAAAAAAAAAGAAAAATTTAAAACTCCAATAATAAAAATGACAAAAACAAATAGATGTCTCAATTTGATTATAAATACCCTTTAAGTTTTTAAAAGAAATACTTTGGTTGAAATTAAAGTTCAAGTGTAACATCTCTATGTCGTTTAAGTTAAATATCAAAGAAATCTCAGACTAAGAATCTAACATTAATTGGTTTTTTATTTAAAATTCCATATAAAATTCTTTTGACTTTAATCCCAGTAATTATAAATGAGAGCACTCAAGTTAACCCTTCTTTGTTGTCTAAATAGTTGGGTAAAAAAAACAACATCAAAAACTTCAGTTAATTAAAGTCTAAAATATAGTGAGGGATTCTTGGCTAGAATCTTGGAGAGGTGAGCGTCTAAGGAGGGGAGCATAGCAGTCCTCTTGCCCTTAAGGACATTTGCCTTCCCTGACTCAGTGCTCGTGACACTGACTTACAGTCCAGGGGGACAACAGTAAAAGACCAGAATGTCCAAATGTGGGACATTGAGAAACTCAATGTTCTCTCTTGGTGATCCAGGACATCTCAAGCCTTGAATTCCAAATCAGGTAGCCCCGGACTGTTTATACCTCACACAGTTGGCAGAAGCAAAAGTTTCTCTGGTCGATGATCTGTCCATCTTAGATGAGAATTATTCCTACAAATCTAGTGCCTGGCACAAAGTCAAAGATAACCAGATTCATGAAGAGAAATACAAACACCATAAAAATACAAACATCATGACTGAGAAGCAGCAGAGAAAGAAAATCAACAAAAATAGTCCCACAAAGATCTCAGATGTGAAAATTACCAGACACACCCTAAAACAACTCTGTCTCCTATGTTTAAAGAGATAAGATACAATCTTGGAAAATGTCATTAGAGAATTAGTGACATAGGAGATTGGAAAAAGAACCAAATGAAAATGCTGGTGAGGAGATGGTCATCAATGACTGAGGTTTTATCAGACAAGTCAGCTGGATCAAGATATGGGCAGAGCAGTCAAGGAGATATGCTTTGAGTGAATGGACGTATATTATGACTTGCAGTGTTGGTTGGGTAAAGAGAGAAGTGAAACCAGCAGAGATTGAGGGGCAGTGAGCATGCCTTTAGGAGAATCTCAGTAAGCTGCTTTCCAAATAGTTCCAACCAATGCTTCAGAAAGATTTCTAGAATTATCTTAGAGAATCCAGGCAGAAGTTAGAGTAGAGGATACATTATCAGAGGGAGCAATTGGATCGGGGGTAATTGATTGTTTTAGAAGTTCTTACTAAGGAATATTTTAATGTACTAAGGAACTATTTTAATGTACTAAGGCAAACAGCTGGAAATATCCTCAACATGCAGTGTTCAGCTGTGTTGGTTACAGTAACAAACTCCAGAGTAAGAATTTGTTTTGAGCTAAGATTTGAGACTGGTTGCCAGGATACCCATTTGTGTATATTTCTTTGAGGTTGGAAAAGGGCTGAATAAAATAGCTAAAATTATCATCACCCCCACCAACATCATTATCATCAACACATTTCCATAAAAATGGGAAAAAGGTGTTTTCCAACCACATACTCTGTGTGTAGACTTTGTTGCCTAAAACTTCCTAAGTAAAAGCAGAGAGAGAAGGAAATCAACTTGAATCATTCAGATGGTGAAAAAAACCTCAGTGAGCCTGCTGTTTGCTACACTCATAGAATCGCCATCTGTATTATTCAAGTTTATTGGACATGTTTTGTGACTGCATATTTTTATAGGAGAAAAACCATCACTAGCTCCCGAGGGCTGAATCTGTGACAAGTACTTTCAGTTTGGGATTCTTGAGTTTTCACCACAGAACGCTTCTAATCCCTGAGTCATAATTATTTTCAAACAACAATTTCGGCTCTCGCGTTTTAAGAGATAATGTGTGTCCTCCATTTATATGCATCACAGCTTATCTCTGCAAACCCACTTCTTCCCCTTGCATAATGAGGAGTAAGGGGAGGGCTGTCTGGAGCCGCCGTGAGCAACACAGAGAGGGAGAATCATGAAGTTTGTGCACAGGCAGGAAGGGTCTCTGCAAGGCTGTGGCCAAGCTGCTGCCACAGAAACACACAGCCGAGTCGCCCAGCTCTGCAGGCTGGATCTTGAGAGTGGGGTCTGCTCCTTGGGGCCTCTCTGCAGAAAATCGATTCTGCGGCAACTACAAAACATTTATTTCAGCCTCTTCCTCAAAGAGAATCAGTAGCTCCAGACCCCTTGTAAAGGATACTGTGGCCTGAAATAGGATCGCATCACCAAGCCATGGCCTGTCTTTTCTCTGTGATCTTGTGCCTGGGGGATTGGGCGACTCCACCTTCTGTGAGTTCTGTATCAGGAAAAGACAGAATTTGAAAATGGAAAGAGGAGATGATTGAAATAATCACTGGAAAGAGAAAACGCAGAGAGAGCTTGGTGTTCTCAGGACTTACAATTGTACGTTATGTAACAATTATGCCCCCCACCAGGAGACAGAGGGTTTCGCTCAGCAGAGGAGCCTGGAGCCCATGGCAGGGTCATGGCAGCAGTGGGAGGTTCACCAGCTCAGGGTCCTTGTGAGCATGAGCAGAGGAGGAGGGGCGTCCTTGTCCCCACTGGCAATTCCCATGGTGACATCACTGTCTCTGCAAATGCCCATCGTCTTAGAAACCAACTGTTATTAACTAAAACGTATCTAGACGTTTGTTGAACATGTTCATAGACTGCATGTGAATTCATCCAACTGTCCTCATGCATCGTTCCAGGGCTGAGTGATTGGATCTCCCATCACCATCTTCTAACTCTCTGCTGGATGTTTCTACTTGGATGTGTCAAAGGCAACTCACATTTGACATATCAGTTAATAACCTTTTTGTGTTATCTGTAATTATCCTTTTCTTTGGAGGTGTCTCTTTTACCAGGTTCTCTATTTTCCCAATCAGATGAGCTTAGACAAGGTAAAGCCAGAGTAATTGCCACCGCTTTATCCTAGAAGCACAGCGAACTAACTGACACAATTGAAGGTAGAGGGATAAAATGATGCCCTGAGTGTAGATTTGAGTTGGAAGCTTTTATTCTGTCTGAAGGTCAAAGACCAGTTTCCTCTATGCTTTCACTCATCTGCATGATGCATTCAGAGAACTCTCTTATCCCTGAAAATACCAGGATGGATACAGTAACAGTAAATACAAAATTGAACTGACCTTCTGGAATCTTAAAAAACATAGCATAACATACAATTGAATTTCACTGGTTAGTATCTGACTTTTTTTTTTTTTTAACAGGTCAACATTTGTTCTGAAACATTTCTTTTCATTGTCTGAGTGGTGAGGTAGAAAGGGTTAGAGGACTGGAGAAGGCCCCAAGAGTTGGTATGAAACACGAAAACAAGGAAATGTGTGTCAGAGAGGTGGAAACAGTAGAGTCGTGTTCTCAGAGATAATCTTCTGAATACCCACAACCTAGGGCTTACATGCCAACGCTATCAAGTTAAGACCCACAGATGCAGAACTATCAGAACCATCCGTTTCCCTCGTAAATTCTCTATTATTGAGATAGAAAAGCTGCTGGTCTGAGTCCAACTTATGTTGGTACCAGTTAATCATCCCATGATGGGAAGTTTCTTCACCCTGAGGTGTCACTACTTGTTCCATCCTTGTGCCCAGGGGTTAAAAGTTCTGAGCGATGGCAGCATTCAGGGTGGCAGGAGACGGCTGATCAGGCTACATACGAAATGCTTGCAGTTGAGGCTTGCCCATTCCAGAGGAGAAATCCCCGCTGCGTTCCCGGGCCTCACCTGCTTCCTGGGCAGCACTGAACAAATCCAAAACAAAATCCAGGCAGGCATGGGGCATCTTACTGCTCAAGGGAGGAAAGGCAGGAGTTCTGGGAGATCTGATACTTATTAAGGATATTTGCAATGTCTTAGCCAGTAATTTGAGACTAGCCTAGACAAGGTCTAGAATTATCTACTCTCCTCCCCTGCATTTCCCTTACATCATCCTATACAGCATCTAGGACACACAACTAGTGGGGGTTAAGTTTGGGGTACAGGTGTATATCTAGAGTTTCTCTGATGGTCTCCCAAGGCAGATGTTTTCAATCTCTCATGGGTCCCTGAGAATTCGGCCGGCTCCTGGCTCTTCTTTGTCTACACCCCCAGCAGGGTCAGAAGATTCTCCACTCGGTGATTTGCTCCGTTTTTACGGTTCAGGTTCACTTCTAAGCAGAACCCACCTGCATCCATAAAGGAAGAAGAGTCTCCATTTAATTCCTCACATTCCACTGGCCACTCACATCTGCAAACCAGATGCCGGATACAAGGATGAAGTTGCACTTTTCCTGCCTCAACTTCTAAGGCAGAACTAAGTCCTGTTTCAAAAACATCTACAGATTTAATGTGATCCCTATCAAATTACCCATGACATTTTTCATAGAACTAGAACAAATAATCCTAAAATTCGTATGGAAACACAAAAGACCCAGAATTGCCAAAGCAATCCTGAGAAAAAAGAACAAAGCAGGAGGCATAACCCTCCCAGACTTCAGACAATACCACAAAGGTATAGTAATAAAAACAGCATGGTATCAGCACCAAAACAGATAAATGGATCAATGGATCAGAATAGAGAGACCAGAAATAAACATGCACACCTACAGTCAATTAGTCTTCGACAAAGGAGGCAAGAATATCCAACGGAGAAAAGACAGTCTCTTCAGCAAGTGGTGTTGGGAAATCTGGACAGCCACATGTAAACCAATGAAGTTAGAACATACCCTCACTCCATACACAAAAATAAACTCAAGGGCTTCCCTGGTGGCACAGTGGTTAAGAATCTGCCTGCCAATGCAGGGGACACGGGTTTGAGCCCTGGTCCGGGAAGATCCCACATGCCGCGGAGCAACTAAGCCCATGCACTACAACTACTGAGCCTGCGCTCTAAAGCCCACGAGCCACAACTACTGAACCTACGTGCCACAACTACTGAAGCTCACGCACCTAGAGCCTGTGCTCTGCAACAAGAGAAGCCACCACAATGAGAGGCCTGTGCACCTCAACAAAGAGTAGCCCCTACTCGCCGCAACTAGGGAAAGCCCGTGCACAGCAACAAAGACCCAACACAGCCGAAAATAAATAAATAAAATAAATAAATTAAAAAAAAATTCAACCCCCTCCAAAATAAATAAATAAACTCAAAATGGCTTAAAGACTTAAATGTAAGACATGACACCATAAAACTCCTAGAAGAGAACATAGGCAAAACATTCTCTGACATAAATTGTACCAAAGTTTTCTTACGTCAGTCTCCCAAGGCAATAGAAATAAAAGCAAAATAAACAAATGGGACCTAATCAAACTTATAAGCTTTTGGCATTTTCTCACCTCCTGAGATGGCCCACACTCTGTCTGTGGAGTGTGTTTCTCCCTAAATAAATCCACTTCTTACCTAAAAACAAACAAACAAACAAACAAACAAAAAACCAACTTATAAGCTTTTGCACAGCAAAGGAAACCATAAACAAAATGAAAAGACAACCTACGGACTGGGAGAAAATATTTGCAAATGATGCGATTGACAAGTGCTTAATTTCCAAAATATACAAACAGCTCATACAACTCAATAACAAAAAACCAAACAAACAAATCAAAAAATGGACAGAAGTCCTAAATAGACATTTCTCCAAAGAAGACATAGAGATGGCCAATAGGCATATGAAAAGATGCTCAACATCACTAATTATTACAGAAATGTAAATCAAAACTACAATGAGGTACTACCTCACACTGGTCAGAACGGCCATCATTAAATAGTCTACAAATAACAAATGCTGAAGAGGGTGTGGAGAAAAGGGAACCCTCCTACACTGTTGGTGAGAATGTAAATTGGTGCAGCCACTATGGAAAACAGTATGGAGGTTCCTCAATAAACTAAAAATAGAGTTGCCATATGATCCAGCAATCCCACTTCTGGGCATATACCCAGACAAAACTATAATTCAAAAATATACATGGGCCCCTATGTTCATAGCAGCACTATTTACAATAGCCAAGACATGGAAGCAACCTAAATGTCCATCAACAGAGGAATGGATAAAGAAGATGTGGTACATATACACAATGGAATATATATAGCAGACTCAAACTATTGTATATAGAAAGGATAAACAACACGGTCCTACTGTATAGCACAGGAAACTATATTCAATATCTTGTAATAAACCATAATGGAAAACAACATGAAAAAGAACATACATATATAACTGAATCACTTTGCTGTACACCAGAAACTAATACAACATTGTAAATCAACTATGCTTCAATAAATAAATACATACATAAATAATTTAATTAATTAGTTAATTAATTAAATACAAAAAAACCCCGATCTGCTTCTCCATCCAAAACCAATGCCTCCCGATGGCCAGTGGTTCGGGGTCACTGAGGCCCTTCATCCAATGGCCCAGGGAGCCTGGTGCAACTTGTACACTATTTGCACTAGAACTGGGGCTGACACCAGGCAGTGTTTGTGAAGGTAGGTCCTCCCGGCTCCTTCTGTTCCTCCTGTTTCCTCATTATGCTAATACATACTGTCCAACTACAACTTGGGATAAATACTACTTTTCCTCCATTTACACTCAGTCAACTTCCCAAAGTTTGTGAGTGTTTGGCTATCCTTTAGAACACTCAGCCTCTCTTGACACAGAGAAAATGGTCCTGTGCGGCTGTTATATAAAGACAGTGAAAGGAACCTAAGTAATTTGAGTATTTTGGTAATTTATCCAGAAGTGCTGTTGTCAGAGTATATCCCACAAAATGTTCTCTGATATAGCTGTAATTTTCTTTTATTTATTTTATTTTTGGCTGTGTTGGGTCTTCGTCGCTGCACGCAGGCTTTTCTCTGGTTGCGGCGAGCGGGGGCTACTCTTCGTTGCGGTGCGCGGGCTTCTCATTGCGGTGGCTTCTCTTGCTGCGGAACATGGGCTCTAGGCACGTAGGTTTCAGTAGTTAATGCACACGGGCTCAGTAGTTATGGCTCGCAGGGTCTAGAGTGCAGGCTCAGTAGTTGTAGCGCACGGGCTTAGTTGTTCCGCGGCATGTGGGATATTCCCAGACCAGGGCTCGAACCTGTGTCCCCTGCATTGGCAGGCGGATTCTTAACCACTGTGCCACCAGGGAAGCCCTGTAATTTTCTTTTGTAGTGTAAGAGAGTTTCCAGTAATCGGTACCTTTACTCAAATTTCAGACTATCACTCTTTTGAAAATTTTCCAGTCTGGTAAGTTTGAGGTCGTAACTTACTGTTTCAGTTTGCAATAGTTTGATTCTAAGTAAGGTTGCGAATGTATTCACATGTTTAGTGAGAATTCATGTTACCTAGAATTACCTAGATTAAGTACTGCCATTTTTACTGGGTCATCTTTTCCTTATTAAGTAATAAGAATTATTTATTCATTTTCAATACTAACTCTAATAGACAAGGTCAGCTATGCTACAGAAAATAAAGCAAACCCTAAAATCCCAGTGGTTTAACTCTAGAACATTCTATTCCCCATGACCATGAAGTCTAGTGTGGCATGAACAGCTTCTTTCTGTGGTTGTCCACCAAATTATGATCCGGGGAGCCAGGCTGCTTCCACAGTTTAATTAGCCAGCCTCTACTGGGGACCTTCCAAGTTCCCCAAAGCATGGCAAAAGAGAGTTGAAGCCTGCCCATGCAGAAAGAAGCTAATACAGCAGATCTGAGACTGCTGTGTCTGGAAAGCCTGCTTGCAAGTCTGGCCTTTGGCTGGCATCTGGGAACTTGGCTGGTGAACAGCTATCTATATTGATAGAAAGTTTTCTTGAGAAGAGTATTTCACGGTGCCTGGACCACTGGTGTGAACGACATAGTTTACGCTGAACACTGGACTTCCTTCTGGGAGACTAGATTTTCCATTCGTGATAGGCAGTGGGTGCCTATGGGATCAGCTCCCAGTAAAACCTTGGGCACTGAGTCCTCGGTGGGCTCCCTTGGCAGAAATATCATACCCACGTTGCTGCATTTTTCTTGCTGGGGGAAGTGTGAGCTCTGTGTGAGCCCTCCCAGGAGGAAGAGAGCGTAAGGAAGCCTGTGTACGGATAGATTCTTCCAGACTCCATGTCTTTTCCCCTTACGATCTGCCACTGAATATCTCCTTGGTCACTAATAAATCTTAGCCATGACTACAACTCTATGCCATATCCCGTGAGTCCTTTTAGCAAATCTCCAAATGGGAGGATAGTTGGAGACCCCACCACAGTGCCACAGAACGTTATAAAGGGCACAGCTTGAAACTGGCTTACATAATTTTCACGCACATCCCATTGCTCAGGACCTAGTCTTAGGTTCCCAACCCTCCAACTATAGTGATGTTGGAATCACATCGGAGCCACAGAAATTTGGTGAGCACGAACGGTCTCTGTCACACTGATTCTTTATCATCTGTCTGCAGTCTTCATGTCTTTTCTCAGTCTGTGGCTTACCTTTTCATTTTTTACAGTGTGTTCTGATGTACAAGAGTTTAATTGAATGCAACTCACATTATAAATATTTTCTTTGTAGTTTGTGTTCTTTTGTGTCTCCATTAAAAAAAAAAAAAAAACCCTTCCTCAGATGAATGCCCCAGAATATTTTTTTCTTAATTTCTCCTAGTAAAATTTAATTTTGCTCTTCACAATTAAGATTAAGTATACCTGAAATAGATTTTCATGTAAAGAATGAAGTAGAGAGTTAGAAAGAAGAGGGAGGGATATATATTTAGTGAGAGAGAAATAGCCTATAGAAATAGCCTTAGGATGGCAAAGAACATGGCACAGAAGAGGAAAAAACTAAATGTGGATGCATGTGGCTGGAGCAGGGAAAGTCAGGGGAAACTTGTGCAAGACGATGGTGAGGGACAGACAGAAGGCAAACATTATAGGACCTTGTAGGGCTATTGCCCAGTAGAAGAAAGGCAGCCAGGAGCAGAGACCATGTGAGTGAAAATTTCTTTTTTTCTTTAATATGTATTTATTTACTTCTGGCTGAGTCGTGTCTTGGTTGCAGCATGTGGGATCTTTCGTTACGGCGCATGGGCTCTCTAGCTGTGGCGCACAGGCTTAGTTGCTCCGTGGCATGTGGGATCTTAGTTCTCCGACCAGAGATTGAACCCGTGTCCCTTGCATTAGAAGGCAGATTCTTAACCTCTGGACCACCAGGGAAGTCCCAGTGAGTGAAGGTTTCTGACTTGTAAGGTGAAGGATAGTAGAGGATGGGGTAGGCAGTAGATGAAGACGTCACAAAGCTCACAGGGGAGAGAAGGATGTGGGCCTTCGAGATTATCAAGGTGATCTTCATGTGTCTCAACTAAAGATGCGTTTTCCTTTCTGCAAGCAGAGGGGACCTCAGAAGAGAGAACTAGCTAGCTATAGTGTTGAGTTGACCTGCAGTCAGGCTAAGACTGGCATGGGGCAGACTTCAGCACTGAGAGTCACACTGCCCACTGCCGTCCAGCCCCCATGCTGGCAAGAACTCTGTGCCTTTGATGGAGACAGGGGCTTCTGAGGGTTTGGGCCAGACCTCACGTGTGCAGGCGACCCTCAGTCTTTCTAACTACGCTTTATGTGCAGAGAGGAAGCAGCTGTGCAGTGCTGTGGAGTCACTGCTGGCACAGAAGTACACAGATGTCCGGGAGGGGATAACAGACTCCAGGGTCAGGGGGAAATCCTCTGTTTTTGATCTCGAGACGTTGTACCCGTCAGGGATTTCTCCTTTCTCAATGATGCCAACACCATAGGAGTAATGGATCAGCCTCAGCCCATGTCCCAGGTCTTGTCGGTACCAGTACATATAGTCATAGTTATCAGTCTGGTGACATTCCAGAGTCACTGTCTCTCCTGTCACCGTGATCTTGTATCTTGGTTCCTGGGTGATCCTCGCCTCCACAGGTCCTGTAATAGACAGAGCTGATGTCATCCCAAGAGGAAGGCTAGTATTGAGGTCTTGAGAATTCCAGGGACGGGAGCCCACCTGTACTCACCTGCCCACAGGAGATAAAGAGTCACGCAGAAGAAGAGCCTGGTGACCCTTTCTGGTCCTGGACAGAAGCTCATGTCATCCAGTTTTGTTTTGGGGAAACAGAACTTGGGCTCTTGGGAAATCCTTGGCCGTCCAGTGGTTAGGACTCAGCACTTTCACTGCCGTGGTTGCCTGGGCTCGATCCCTGGTCCGGGAACTAAGCTCCCACAAGCCTCGAGGCCCGGCCAAAACAAAGACTTGGGCTCTCAGTAACTCAGTGATGTCACTGTCCTTGACACATGCTTGAGCTGCAGAGCTCAGCTGCCACAGCCCTTCCCACAAGAACAAGTCAATAATACATATAAAGTTGAACAGCTCAGAACAGGAAGAATTAGTAAGTCTGCTTTAAAAAGAAATCTTATGTCTCTACGCTTTTTCCCTGCCTTTTAGTAAGGAAATTTTTTCTTCTCTGCATAATAAAATTCCTTATTTGGACACTGTTAAAATTTTTCATATTTCTGTAGACTAAGAAATATTCTCATGGCAGTCCTGGTACTTTTGTGACTTCTCTGCTCAAAATTTTACTAGTTTTTTTCCCTTTGCCTAAACTCTGGATAATTGACTATCAGCCAACAGTGATCTTTTCATTTAAAAAGAACTACCTGATATCCAGAATGTTTTCAGTCTCAAGGTCAAAGTCATTGGAATTTGAAGAATTGTTTACATTGGGAGCCCCACTATCCGTGCTCAGGTCTCTATATCCTTGGGGGTAAGAGTCCTCCCTTTTTTTCCGAGGAGGCCATGGAGGACTAGACCACTTACCCCCGTGACCGTGCTTTCTGTGAAAAAGAAAGCAGGCGCATTAGCAATGAGGATGAGAGACCCATCCAGAGGTACACGTGCGTGATGCCTCCAGGGTCACAGGGAAATGTTCTGTCTCCATTTGGAAGGTCTCATACACACCAAATGAGAGAATATTGATTGAATCATATTTTATTATATTGAATCATAAATTGCTGTAGTGCAAGACTTACAGCTAGACAATATCAGGGCATACTGTCATTTCAAACATAGGTCATGTGAGTGTATGTGGCTCCCCTATTTCTGTGATTATATATCTCCATGTTATCTGGATGGGTAATTCCTATAATCACACAATAGTGAGAAAGGATATGGAATCCAAAATCAGAGACAAGAAGGAGGCTGACGTAGCACTGCATGGAAATGCTTGTGACTGGGGTCTGGCAAACTTGGGGAAGGCCTTTCCCATCTATGCCCAGGACCCACGTTGTCCCAGGGACCAAGAGCCTCACAGCAAAGCAGCCTACTAACTATGGCTGGGTGTGTGCAAAAAAAGGGAGTTTTTCAGCGAGGACTCACATTCTTTGGGGTAGGGTGCATGGAGTCCTAGGAAGCTGAGGATTGTTCTCATGCTAAGGTATGATCTACCTATAATATTAATATTCTCAACGATACTCTAATTTTTTTTAGGGAAATAAGTATTTACCAGGAATATTTCCTTTATATTTTTAAATTAATTAATTATCAAGTCACAAATTCGGTGTTGCTGAAAACATACACCTCATCTAGAAGCTTTGTCTGTTTTTTGGCTTTTAGTTTTTTTTTGTTTGTTTTCTTTGTTTTTGCACTGGTGTTTCTAGGTACCTGGAACAGTCTAGAACAGTATCTACACACAGTAAGTAGTGAAGAATAGACTGGCCATGAAGTCAGTGAAGAATAAAATAACTTCAGGCCTTCTCAGTTGCACAGAAACTTTCCAAGACTTTAACATTTTTTTTCTATTCTCTTTTTCAAAGAACACCCTAACATTTGATAAGGTTTAGGCCACACCAGAACCTGGATCTACTCTGCCTTCAATAAGTGTTTGTTGAATGACTGAAGAAAAAAAAGATTATCCGAGTCCAGGCCGACTCTACGTTCGTAAACATAACTCTAGTCTATTCAGTTGCAAATATCAATAGGTTCAGAGCTTTAAGGGAGCAGAGACCATGTAAGTCTGTTGGGAATTCAAAATGAACCAAACTGAATTGAGAAAGGTTCATTCATATATGTTATGTAAGACTTTTTGAATGACTGAATGGCAGTATGAAGAAAAGAAAAATGGTGGTCTCTTCCAAAGAGAAGGGTCTTCTTTTTTATTTATTTATTTATTTATTTATTTTATTTTTGGCTGCGTTGGGTCTTCGTTGCTGTGCGCGGGCTTTCTCTAGTTGCGGTGAGCGGGGGCTACTCTTTGTTGTGGTGCATGGCTTCTCGTTGCGGTGGCTTCTTTTGTTGCAGAGCACAGGCTCTAGGCACGTGGGCTTCAGTAGTTGTGGCACGCGGGCTCAGTAGTTGTGGCTCGTGGGCTTAGTTGTTCTGCAGCACGTGGGATTTTCCCGGACCAGGGCTCAAACCTGTGTCCCCTGCATTGGCAGGCGGATTCTTAACCACTGGGTCATCAAGGAAGCCCGAGAAGGGTCTTCTGATGTGACATCATTCCATCACTGTCAGAGAGCAGGGAGAATGAAGCGGGGAAGGAGAAAACCAGGATAAGGCGCCACAGTGAAATTGTGCTGGGGCAACGGAGATGGATTCCTTTGGGACCTTCTGAGAAGCCCAGGATATGCCTCTCTGAACTATCTCTGAATGCTGACTCTGGAGCTTTTGTCCCCTGGTTCCTGGCCCACAAGGAGCTTTAGCACCCCTTCAGCTCTGGCTGCCCTGTGTACAGGCCAAGGGGGCTCCTATGACATCACAGAAGACCCTGGGGCAGAAAGCAGAGGGAACCCCAGCATGCATGTGAAGGGGAGCTGTCAGCATGGGGCAAATGGACGTAGGCTTGCACATAACCCTTAACCGCAGTCAAGGATGAAATCAGAGGTGGGCTGAGGATGTGATGGAAAGCCCTAGAGGCTCCTTGATGGCCGCTCTTCAAGTGAAAGTGTCCCTTCCTCTAGCAGATCTTTCGTGTGACTACTAATGGCTTGGAAGCCGGAATTTTCTGGAAGCACCACACCTTCTTGCATATCAGACTTAATATCAAACAGGAAGGGCTGATCTGAGTCCCATTTTCATTTTCCCTTAAGAGGCAACTCTTTGTGGTTAGTTTCACATAATAAATTATCAGACAACTGTATTTGCATTTCAGATGACTTTGCGTCTGGAACACAGGTGACTCAGGCAAAAGTAATCTGTGCCTGCCTTTGATCCCAGAATTGAACACAGTCAGTAATTGTGCTAGACCACAGTTGTGTCAGAGAGTTAACAGGGAACTAAGATTTCTTAAGCCTGTACTTTGTATTACGCAATTTGTTTCATTTTCTTGCATAAAATCTCGCAAAACAGGTATCATTGGTCTCAGTTTACAAATGGGAAAACTCAGCCAGATCTTTTCCAAGTCACCAGCTCAAGGCAGGTCGGAATAGTCCAAGGCAAAACAGACCAAGGTTTCTGAAGTCAGAACTCTTTTCTCTTTAGCCTCCCAGGTGAAAGATGTTGTGATGATAACTTGTGTCAGAGTCAGTGTTTCTGAAAGGGACTTTTGGGTCAATGTTCCGATTCTGAAGATGTCCACCTCTACCAAAACGCAGAAGGGGATCCAAAGCGTGGGTGGGTTTGAGACCCAGTTCTAAGATTTGTTAGCTGTGCCTGCTTTAGCAAGTTATCTAAACTCTCCAGCAATCAGTTTTTTCACCTGTAACGTGGATACAGCGCTCTATCTCACGTGGTTCTTAAGAAAACTAATCGAAATAACGTACTTAAGTATATGGCACAGAGAAAATGAACGACAAATAAAGGAATTTTCTATAACTTCACCTAAAAAGGGTAGAATGAAAGCAGTCTGCGTTCACTAGTAAACTTGTGCCCACCGTCTGTGAATGGCTACACCGTGCATTTAATAGCTGTGACCCTCAGCTGTTTTCTGCAGTTACTGACCTGGGCAGAAGTAGTAATTTCACATTTTTTGATTGAAAGTGGTCAGACTGAGAGAAAGCTGCAGACTTCGGGGACCCGCCCTCCTCCAAACCCACAATGGGATATCATGGTCCCACCCCATATCGAACTATGACAGGACAAACACATTCCCTGGCTTGAAGTCATAGGTCCTAGAAGCTGGCGGGCTGTAAGCTTATAGTAACAACACACCATGCTGTGTGACCTTCCACTACAGCTCAGCCAGTCTTGAGATGGAGGAGACAGTGCTCTGCTACATCTTATTGACCAAGGCCCGGGAAACCCCATGGAATTTTAGGAGAATACTGATTTTGGAAGCATCAAGATGTAGGTTGGGTCCTGCCTCTGATACTTTAGATAGAAAATATTTGGAAAGTCCATGACCGCCAGCTTGCTGTCTATTATACGGTGTACTGAGAACTTTCCTATCTACAGAGTGGACATACCCGTGCCTATCTTACATTAAAACACAGAGTGAATACCTCCGCTCTGGCACAGAGGAGGAGCTCCTGTTCTTTGCTAGGACCTGTGAGAATATTCAGGGAACCTGGGCCCTGAACAGTCAGGAGTGCTCTGGCTTGAGCTCAGCAGGGCGGAGAGCGTGTTAGAAAAGAACTAGAAACATCCCTGGAACTTAGCTAAGGCCCCCCTCCCTCTCCGCATTGTATGTGAAGCTGGGCCAGGAAGGGTGGTGTACAGAAAGCCAGGAACTCTGCAGGGCTATGCTAAGCTGCAGACACAGAGGTGCGAGGCTGAGTCCCCCAGCTCCGAGGAGCTCACGTTCAGCTCAGAGGTGTGGTCACTGAATTGCTGAGCTGAGACGTGATCAGGGATGTTTCCTTTGTCTCTCTGTGACTTTTCATAATACTAAGGAGGGCGGGGGGCCCTGTCCCAGAGCCCGCTACTACCAGTGTACACTGCTGTGTCCAGAGATCGGAGAGCAGTTCAGAACGGTCTCCCGCCACTGCCTCTGATTAGGTACCTTGTGACTGGATGATTCCAGCATCCACTGAGCCCGTGGAGGAAGGAGAAAGAAGCTGGATACCTAGCACAGGAAGGGGTCTGATACTAGCAACAGTCAAAGCTTTGGGGTCCAGGGCTGTCCCACCCGAGCTCAGGACTCATCTGCCCCAGGAGACAATGGGCCACACAGCCAAGAAGCCGAGTGCCCCAGGCGACTCAGGCAGTATGAAACTGGTCTTCTCCCTACTCAGGGCTCTGGTTTCCAGGGTGAGAGAGCAGATGTTTGATCCTCCCTTTTCTCTGGAGGGCTTACCTGTGATGTCACTGTTCTGATGTCCCTGTCCTTGTGGGCTCCCGCAGGCGCCCTGCATCCCCAGACAGGCTCAGCCGATCCAGGCCTTCCCACCCTGTCTAGTCACCCATGCAGCAGGTGGGGCTGGCTGTGCTGAGCTAGGCTGCGCAGGGCTGGGCCAGGTGATCAACCCTCACTGCTTCTCTATTGCCCCAGGGCAGGAGCTCCTTTCTCTACACCTGCCTTGGATTACCCAGGCTGCCCCACTGAAGCCCCATCACACTCTTCACTAAATGTAGCCTCCCAGAGACGCCTTTACTCCCTGCCAGGCGACGTTCACGGTTCCCCGCTGGGACAAACACACCTGCATGTTTGTTAATGCGAGAAGACGGTGATGAGCTCTTCAAATGCCAACACTGACTCTGATTCATCAAATAATCTCCCCGACGCAGGGACCAAGCCAGGACTCTCTCGCCCTTAACCCCGCCCCCTCCTCCTCTCCCTCCCCCTCTCCCTCCGCCTCCCGGACGCTGCTGACAGAGGCTCGCTCAGTGGATCCACAGTGCCCTCAAGTGGCCAGTTGTGCGGTAGCGCAGTTGCTAGAGCCCAGGCAGGCCGAGTACTGCCTAAATTACGATCGAAATCCGGATCCACCAGGGCATACAGGGCACAGGTCTTGCTGATTTGCTCTTTATCTGTCTCGGGCTCACCCTTAGCACGTGGTAGTGAGGGAGGCCTGAAGTAAAGATTTTTCCAAGAGGGAATAAAAATTCTAAACCTTATCAATTAGGGTTCTAGGAAAGAGGATACGGGCCAGTTGCCAGTTGCCCTGGGAAGGGGTGGGACGTCGGGCAAAGCTTTCTCTTTAACCAAAGATAATTCCTGGAGAGACTGACAGTGGAGTTCTATCAGCCAAAACATCTTCCAAGCAGCCAGGGAAAGAAGCCCATCAAGTCCTTGAAGAGGAAACTGCCTCCTTACATATTTTCTCTTATCTGAATATCCTGTTCAAATTTTTTATTTATTTATTTATTTTATTTATTTATTTTTGGCTGCATTGGGTCATTGTATTGGGTTTTAGTATCTTTTGACAAACACAATTTTTAAAATTTTGATAAAGAATAATTTAATTCTTTTTAAAATTAGAACATTTTTCATCCTCCTAGAAATCTTTGCCTACTACAAGGTCATGAAGAGAATCTGCTGTGTTTTCTTTTAGACTTTATACTTCAGAAGCTTTATAGATCATTGGAAATGTTGCTGCAACTCATATTAATTTTTGTTTTTGGCAAGGCGCAGCAAGCCTTCTCTGTAAAGAGTCAGATAGTAAATATGTTTGGTTTTGTGCACGCCATGCAGTTTCTGCCAGAACCACTCAACTCTGCCATTGCAGTGCAAAAGCAGCCAGAGGCAATACGGAGATGATTGAGCTTAGTTTTATTCCAACAAAACTTTACTTACGGATACTGAAATCTGAATTTTGTATAATTATCACCTGGCACAAAATGTTATTCTTTTTATTTTTTAACCATTTAAAAATGTAAAAACCATTGTTAGCTTCTCGGCCATATACAAACAGGCAGAGGCCATATTTGGCCTCTGGGCCTTAGTTTGCCAACTCCTGGTTCATGGACTGAGATAAAAATTGAGATGCATTATTTTTCCACATGGATATATATTTTTTTCCAGCACCATTTGTTGAAAAGATTATTTTTCCCCTCTTTATGCTACTTTTAGTGTTTGACCTAGGGATTACAATGTGCATCTTTAACTTATCATGGTCTATCAGTGAAAATGTTCTATTAACCATAGGTTTTCCATAAATGCTTTTTATTAGGAAGTTTCCAGTTATTCCTAATTTGCTAATTTTTTTTTTATCAGGAATGGATGTTGGACTTTATCAAAATTTTTTTGAGCATCTATAGAGATGATCATATGGTTTTCCCTTTATAGTATTTGATATGATAAATTGTAAAGCTATAGTAAATAAAGCAGTGTGCTATTTGTGTAAGAACTGGCAAAACAGACTAACACATACACAATGACTGATACATGACAAAAGTGAGATCACAAAGCGGTGAGGAAAGTATTACTCTTCAACAAATAATATTGGGTCAATTGGATAACTATAAGGAAAACCATAACCTGACCTCTTCCTCATTTCATATACAAAGAACTCCAGTTGAATTACAGATCTTAATGTAAAAGTTTAAAATATAAAGAATTTAGAAGGAAATATAAGAAAACATGATCATTTTGAAATAGGCAAAGATTTCCTAAACTAGACACCAAAATACAAACCAAAGAGGGGGGAAAATGGACTGATTTTTGGATTAAGAAGTTCTCCTTATCAAAGGACACAACTAAGAGAGTGAAAAAGTAACCCAAAGAGTGTGTGTGTGCATGTGTGTGTGTTCATGTGCGTGTGTGCCAGTTGAAAGGCTCATATACCTTGACAGGAGTGTAAATTGGAAACCTCAAAGAATCCTGAATGCATGATATAACTCTTATTGCAGTCTTCTTTGAATTACTCCCCTTTAACACCTTCTCTAGTGGGGTTACCTTTTATGAAAGCCAAACTGAGTTTCTATTTAAAAAATAGAGAAGAAAATTAGACACAAAATGACAGCAGGATTGTCAAGAAATAAAAAAGCAATATATGGACGTACATTAGCGTGCATTATTGTGGATGACAGTTCCCTGTGGATAATTTATTTCAGTGGCAGCTGTTGCTAAGGATTCTAATTTATTTATTTTTAAGGTTGGTAGCTACAGATGACCTTAACAGTGTTCTGCATTGGCTGGCCCACATCTGGGCATTGTGTGGTCTGAGTTGGTGACATTCAGTATGAGGAGTTTATTATAAATGTGCTGAAACTAAATAGTCTTACAAGAGGATACTTCACTCTACCTGAGACTATGGTCTGATATTCCATCCCAATTATAGAATCTTGAACTGTATGAAGGAATCTCAGAAACCCAGATGCTCTAATCTTTCAAAGGTTATTTTCCGACTTCCTACTATCAGAACAGCTGAAGCCCCAAATCCACTTATTCCCCCTGCTGAGGGAAGAGTGGGGTAAGTCCTTTATATGGGGATTTCTGGGAACTTTACAAACATGGGTGTTTGTAAACAGGAAGGAGGTGACCGTGCCACGCCATGGCTAAGCTGCTGGCACAGAGATACACGGCCGTGTCCCCAGGCTCTGCCCCCTGGATCTTCAGATGCGAGTACGAGCCCTCAGGCCTCTCAGCGGTGAACCAATCACTAGGCATCCCCGATGCGTCTGGTGCATCTTTTCTCTGAAAATAAGTCAGAAACTCCGGGCCCTGCCCCAGCATCTGTCAGTACCAGTAAAAGACTTGGTGACCAGAAATTGGGTCACACCTGACAACTACAGCCTGGCCCCTCCCTGTGACCCTGTGCCTGGGGGACTGGGACACTCCAGCTCCTGTGTGACCTGTGGGGACAGTAAGGAAGAAGATAAATGTAATCATCACACACACACACACACACACACACACAGAACTGCTTGGTTTGCTGAGGACTCACCTGTCCCCAGGAGACAGAAGGTCGCCCAGCAGAGGAGCCTGGAGCCCATGGCAGGGTCAGGGCGGCAGTGGGAGGTTCACCGGCTCAGGGTCCTTGTGAGCATGAGCAGAGGGGGAGGGGCGTCCATGTCCCCACAGGGCAGTTCCCATGGTGACATCACTGAGCCTCCGGATTAATTAATTAAGTAAGTATATCTAAGATGCCTGCAATGCGGAGATGCACCATTCTATTATGTACCATTAAGAAAAAAATGACTGTCAGTCATGATCAGAAACATTAAAAGGTGAAAACTTGTGAGGCATAGAATTAATGAAAAATGGAAATTCAGAAGTGGGTTTAAATAGGCACTGACTCTGTTAGGCTCCTTTCTGTCACCCCAGTGTCCCGGGCCCTGAATCCCAACTCCCTACCTGGCCTTCGTGCTTCTCTCCTTCTTTTCTCATCATCAGCTGGACATTTCCACCTGGATGCTTCAACAGCACTTCACATTTGAGGTAGGAAATGCTGATTTTATCAACTCCAGCTGAGCCTCCTATTTCTTTTTTTTTTTTTTTTTAATTTTATTTATTTATCTATTTATTCATTTATTTTTGGCTGAGTTGGGTCCTTTGTTGCTGCGCGCTGGCTCTCTCTAGTTGCGGCGAGCGGGGGCCACTCTTCGTTGTGGTGCGCGGGCTTCTCATTGCGGTGGCTTCTCTTGTTGTGGAGCACGGGCTCTAGGCGCGCGGGCCTCAGCAGTTGTGGCACGTGGGCTCAGCATTTGCGGCTCGCGGGCTCCACAGCTCAGGCTCAGCAGCTGTGGCGCACGGGCTTAGTTGCTCCGCGGCATGTGGGATCCTCCCAGACCAGGGCTCGAACCCGTGTCCCCTGCACTAGCAGGCGGATTCCCAACCACTGCGCCACCAGGGAAGCCCTGAGCCTCCTATTTCTGACCTCGTTCCTGCATTCGCCTGGTCCTATGCATGATCTGGGCAGGAGTGGGCTATGTGTGTGTGTTGGGGTGGGGTGGATGGTGGAATCGCCACGTCTTTGTCCCAAAGGCAGTCTGAACTCACAGCTCTGGGCAAGGGATGAAACGGCGCCTCTGGTGTGTACCGATCTAAGTTCAAATCTTCTAGTAATTCTGGAGGTTAAAACAAAAACAGTTCCCTTTATTAATTCATGAATCTCCATACAGTTTTTGTCCTCAACCCCCTATCGTGGTGCCTCCTGTGTTTCTAAGTCACTTCTAAAATAAATAAATGTTACAGAACCTTACCTTGAGGAGTCAGAACTGTTTTACCTTTAACATTCGGGTGAGAGTCATACAATAAAAACGCGGTGGGGGGTTAAACTGATCCTTGGGACTCCTAACAGGCTGCATTATGAGTAATTCATTTCTCATTTTCACTCCTAGGCTAACTCTCAAAACCTGACTGGTGGCTCCCTTCAGAAAAGGAACAAGACTCACGATCCTTTCCAGAAGAAGATGGGATTCCTCCAACCTGATTAAGCAGGAAAATTGACCTATTTCCGGCCCCTGAGAGTCTCTTTGGGCACTGCCTGTTTTATTAGTGTGCCCCATTGAACAGGTAAACTGTGGCCCCCAGCCTCACCACTTCTCTCTTCGTCACCAGCCTTCCCAGGGAAAAGGAGCTGTATAGCTGGTAACTTCACATTTGAAATAAATTATCCCATTTCCACCCCCTTAAAAAGCAAAACTGATCAGAACCAGCTTGGAGTTTAGTTAACACTGTGTTCCTCTACATTTCACATGTGTGAAGCGACCACTTAGTTGCCTCTCTCCCCCCCTTTCTCATTTTAATAAAAGCTTCGCACAAAGGTCCCTTCCCTAAATCACAATCGTATCTGTGATGCATCTTGGGATTGGAATAATTTGCCCAAATCTCAGCTTTTCTGGGGCTAAGCCCTGATCAGGCATCTCTAGAACTCCTCTTCTGCCAATATCATGATGCTCTTACCTGCAGCGGTGTAGGACACACACGGACCCTCCTACCTGCAGACTGAAAACCCTCAGGCTCCCAGGGCCTCACACACAGATGTAACCAGACTGTCGTTTGTAATCTGGTTCCATCATTTATCAACTCTGAGACCACGCACGAGGCCATTAACCTTCCTGTCTATCCCCATTATGCGATGTGAAGCAGCTAATAGAAGCAAGTTAGATCTCTATCTACCTATCTGAAAAAATAAAGTCCAAAGTAGACTAAGAGAAAAAAGTATGCAAGTTGCAGTTAATGTGTACAGGTGGCCCCGCTTTTGTAGGGGTATTTGGGTAGACAGGTTTGCATGAGCATAGAGAAGAAGGTAAGAAACACACCCCTAAAGGTGGGATTGGATAGGGGTGTGTTTGGAGAGGGAGGAGGATTATTAACATTTAACATTTTCCTTATACATTGTTGATGCTTTTTTATTATAAAACATAGCTTAGCACTATATACAAGGCATAGAAGCAACCCAAGTGCCCATCAATAGATGAATGGATAAAGAAGATGTGGTATATATATATATATATATATATATACACACATATATATATATATATGTGTGTGTATATATATATATGCATATATATATATATATATATATATATATATATATATATATATATATATATATATGCCACATTATATAATGGCCCCTGACCGGTGAGCTGGGTGAGCGGTGAGGTCGATGGTGACTTCAGTTTGTGTTGACTGTGGATTAATGTGGCTTCTACCTCTGCAAGAACGGCCACCACTGGGAGTGGGGGCTCTGACCCCTCATTCTAGAACAAGCCTTGAATAATCCCCTTATTTGAAAAGGAAGGTAAATGAGCGCCTCCTAGTGCCTGCATTTTCAAACTCAATAAAAATAAGTTACATTTTCACAGGCTCTAGAAATGCTCATCTTTTACTTCTAATTCAGGTAGCAGTATTGTTGATTCCAGTGTCGGGTGTGGCGTTATTCCAGTGTTCATCAACAGCTCACAGCTTTCTCAAATGGGTGAGGGACGCTGTCCCCAGGGAACATGTTCTAACTCCAGTCTTTCTAAGGTTTGACTCTTTGAAGTAAGTAGTCTATTTTTGGTCTTCATTGCCTAAGGAGATGAAGCTGCATTAGTCTCTAAAGCATTGATGTGAATCATTCAGGCAAAACCGGGGCTCTGGTCTATCCTTGGGCCATGCTAGGCAATTGTATATTTGATTATTTCCGCCCAGAAAGACTCACACAATTCTTCAAGGACTAATGCATGGCCTCTCTCTATAAATGGAGCCTTTGCTGCCACAAACAGCATTTCCGAAATGGCCGAGGAGGGAGAGCTGGAAAGGGCACTGCCCTGCATCCTGCCCCACAGGCAGGGTGTGGGCTGAAGCTGGGGTTTGGGGGTGAGGGACCCTCAGCTCTGTATCTCTGGCGTTCCCCAACGATCCATGGAAGTGGACATCCACGACACGGTAGAGTGTATCAGGCCTCGTGGCCTCTGATTTATCCAAGAGGGATTTGTGCCTGGGGAAGACCTTCCCTCACATAATAGAGAAGCCATTATTGTTTCCTTCTCCATCAACTCTTAATACTAGTTTTTGACTTTCTGTTTCTGATCATTCCGCCAGTGAAGAGGTAGCCCATGTTTGGGAGTCTCCAAAATCCATAAGCCTTTAAGGGAAGGAGACTGAAGGAAGAGACAAGTTGAGCAAGCTGATGGGAAGACACAAAACTGCAGAAAGCCTTGGGACCCGGTGACACAAGCCCACGGTAGGGATTTCTCTTCTGCTCCCAGGACTCACCTGATCTCAGGAGACAAAGGGATGGAAGGTCCCCATCGATGTAGCCAGACTTCTGGGATAGCCTACGAGGGAACCAGGTGGTCTTCCGTGATTCATTCATTCCCTAAAGACTGTCCACTGGTGCCTGGACAACTACTGTTGATGTTGGAAATAACACAGGGAACAAAAACATCCGTGGCCACTACAATGTGAGATTTATAGAGAGTGAAAAGGGTTTCTGTTGGTCGCACAAATTCATGTAAAATGACAACTGTGCTAAATGTTACTGAATAGTATAAGCTATGAGCCCTTATAACAAGGGGATCTGAGCTAGTAATATCGAGAAGGGATGCTTTTCTAAGAAGGTGATGGTCAAGCTGAGATCTGGAGCAAAGAGAACAAAAGAGGAGAGACCTGTGTTGGCAGAGAGACGGAGCCTGGGAGCAGGCAAGCCTTCCGGAGGGAGGAGCAGGGTGCAGAGGAGGAATGGATTGAACTGAAGCCAGTAAGGTTGAAGAAGAGATGAGGGCTTGGGGGTAGGGGAAGGACAGCCAGGAGTGGACACAACATGGATAAAAGCTTATGACGGAAATGAAAATGGTGTGGGAGAGACAGACTCATAAAAGACCAGCAGAGAAAAGAATATGGACCTGTGGCGTCAAGGGTGTCTGTTTGTATCCAATTTCAAGCACAGTTTCCTTCCTGCAAGCAGCTGGGTAGGAGGAATTCCTCTGAAAGTCCAGAGGTGTAGTAGCTCTGATGGCAGAGCCGCAGAAGTGGGGCCGTGGAAGAGAAGGCTGAGTGCCCTCAAATCGTGATGCTGGCCCAGCTGACACGGACCTCAGAGACCTCCCAGCACAGGACTCGCGGCCTCTGAGGGTCCCCCGCTAGGATGACGTTTTTGGCTGCGAGGGAAAGTCGCAGACCCATTGGGAGATTCCTCCTTTGTGCAGGCTGTACTATATCAGCCTGAGCCCCAGTTTCAAGTTCTGTTGATACACATTACCTGAGCACAACAATCACGGACATCTCAATGTCACTTTCTGTCGTGTCCTTGTTATCTTGAGGTCTGGGGAGTTCCAGCATCCATGACGTCTGTGATCGAGGGAAGCTGAAACTGGAGACGATGCCAAAGAAGGACCCCAGTGATTTAGACATGAGGAAAGGCTTCGTTAGAGCTTGGCGAGCCCAGGGAAGGGCTTTGGAGGACTCGCCTGGCCCAGCTTGTGTGTTGGGGAAACAAGACACGGCTCTCAGTGGTGTCACTGATGAAACCAATCAGTGATGTCACTGTCCTACCAGCCAGTGTCTCCTTCATCTACCCTCTGCCCCTCCCCCACCCTCTACTACCCCTCAAATGACCGCCATAAACCTTCACTCACATGGTCCCTGCTCCTGGCTGCCTTTCTTCTATGGGGCAATAGCCCTACAAGGTCCTATATTTTTGGCCCTCCACCTGTCTCTTCACCATCAGCTCTGCTCTCTCTGTACCAGGCACACCTATCTACATTCAGCTTTTTCCTCGTATGCACCGTGTTCTTTTCCAACCTAGGGATCTTTTTACAGGCTAGTCCTTCTGCACTGAGCTACATCCCTTCTTTATAGTCCCAGATCTCTACTTCATTCCTTACGTGAAAATATATTTCAGGTATATTTTTTTCTTTCTCATGAAAAGTAAAATTTAAATTTTACTCAAATACATTAAGAAAAATATTTCCAGGTACTTATTTGAGGGAGAATTTGTTTGGTTGAGACACAAAGGAAACTATAATGTCAGTTGCATTAAAGTCTTGTCCATCAAAACACACTGTAAAAAATTGAAAACGTAAGCTACAGACTGAAAAAAGGTGTGAGGGCTGCCTACAAATGATAACGAATCAGTGTGAAATCATATGGTCCTCAGTGTTGCCAAGGAGGAGGCCATAGTAACAACCTTGATGATGTATGAGCTTTCCACTGCTGTCCAGCGGGACACACGAAGGCACGGCCAGGCCTCTGTTCTCACTGACCGGGATGCAGAGGCTAATGGTGGGGCAGCTGGTCTGTGGAGGAAGTGTGGACTTTGTAAACAGTCATGTTTGTTTCCCGGTTCTGCTTCTTCTAAACCGTGAGACATTGGGAAAATGATTTAATGTCCCTGAGCTCTTTTATCTATACAGTGGGCCTAAGAATATTTGATTTGCACAATTGCTGCAAAGCTTTAAAGAGTATGATATGTACAAAGAATCTAGCACACATTAAGGGCTCAGTTGCCCCCCTTCTATTGACTTGGCTGCTGCTGGGAGGCATGGAAACTTTCAGTGCACACAGGTCAACCTGGGTTCTGTTCGCTGGGAGTGCTCTGGGCTCAGCAGATAACAGGAAGTGGATTTGAAACGGCTGAAAACATCCCTTGCAGGAGGGAAACCTGGGCGGGAGGCTGCACGCTCTCTCAGTGCTCAAGGCAAGGCAGGGAGGTTTGCACAGAACGCGGGTGACTCAGCAGGGCTGTGCGAAGCTGCGGGCACACAGGTGCAGGGCCGAGTCGCTCAGCTCCAAGGAGCTCACGTTCAGCTCTGAGCGAGCGTCACGGAACTGCTGTGCTGAGAATCGACCCGGGAAGTTTCCTTTTGCTCTCTGCATATTTTCATAAAACTCAAAGAGGAACTGGGGGCCCTGACCCAGGGTCTGTTGGTACCAAGATACACTGCGGTGCCCAGACACAGGGGAATACTTCAGTGTCACTGTCTGCCTGCTGTTTTGATCAGGTGTCTCGGAGTTTGGGTGACTCCAGCCTCCAACGGGCCTGTGGGAAACACAGACATAAAATGAGCACCGGAGAGAGCCTGATGGTTATCCCCAAGGGGAGGTGGAGGATTCAGGAGTCGGGAAGCTCAGAAAGGCGATAATGTCTGTTCACAGGACTTACCTGCTTCCAGGAGATAAAGCACCACCCAGGGAAGGAGGCTGGAGCCCAGGGCACGCGGGGCGGGCAGCGAGCGCCTCGCGCTCACCTTCTGGTCCTCCTGGGTAAGAGCCGAGCTCCGGCTTCGCTCTCCCTGATTGGAGGATTACCCTGTGATGGCCCCTCCCTGTCGTCCTCCCCCTGCAGGCTTCCCGAGGTCCTGCGCTCCTCATCTCTGTGATGCTGGGCTCAAACCAAGCTTTGTGTTGATATGTTCCTTTCCCGGGCAGCATTCCCAGCCCTCACCCTGAGCGGCCAGTGATGCAGAGACACCAAGATTTAGTCCATCTGACTGGGTCCGAAGGGGGCCTGGGTTGTCTATAAATTCTTGGGAGTGAAGATTCTCCAGAAACGAATTTCTGCCTTTATGGGCTCGTGGCACAGACCTAGTCAACTTGGGGTTTACTGCCCTCAAGCCCATCTTCAGTGTAGCATTCTGGAGAGTTTCTGTTTATCCCTCCAGACTCACCTTGCCCTGTGAGGCTGACCTTTACAGATTATAGTAACTGGGCTTCCTCTAGATTGAGTTTTGTTTATGGGACATAATGGCAGGCGAGTGAAGGGAGACAGGGCACCACTGTCCTGGTTTATGATAAATATGTACCCTTTTGGGGCTTCCCTGGTGGCACAGTGGTTGGGAGTCTGCCTGCTAGTGCGGGGGACGCGGGTTCGAGCCCTGGTCTGGGAGCATGCCACATGCTGCGGAGCAACTGGGCCCGTGAACCACAACTACTGAGCCTGCGTGTCTGGAGCCTGTTCTCCGTAACAGGGGAGGCCACGATAGTGGGGGGCCCGCACGCCACGATGAGGAGTGGCCCCCGCTTGCCGCAACTGGGGAGGGCCCTCGCGCAGAAACGGGAACCCAGCACAGCCAAAAATAAATAGATAAGTTGATTAATTTAAAAAAAAAAAAGAAGTAATTAACACATCCCCTCTGGAGTCTGGCCGGAACCAGGAAATATTTGCAACAACTTATAAAAAAAAAAAAAAAAATGTACCCTTTGGCTTCCTTCTCCCCGTTACATTTCATCCTAGCTACTCTTTCTTACCAAAGGCTGCAGCACCTGGAAGGAAGCCGGTTCCCTAAATTACAGCAGACAACTGCCCAGGGAACCACTCCCCTACTCCTTTCAGGCCAATGGGAATAAGAGCCACCCATTTATGCTGTCCTAAGACCCTTCTCTTCCCTTACCAGTCTCCCTAAACCCTGTCTCACCTTTATAAATAGGTTCTTCATTGGTCCTCCTCAACCCTCCCAGCACCCTGTGGAGTAGACAGTAGATGTAGCCAGGGAAAAAAGGAAAAACGAGCTTGGAAAATGCATTGGGCCTTTTTAAAAAGTAACAAAAGTCCTAACATTCTGCAGTTAGCAGTAACAGAAGTTCTAACTGTCTGCAATTAGCAATGATAAAAGTTCCAACATTCTGCAATTAGCAGTAACAAAATTTCTAACATTCTGCAATTAGCACTGCTGAGACAGTCAGCAGAAGCAGAGAGAAATATGCAATGTGAAAATAAATAGTATGACTTGGGGACATAGAATCTGAAGAGGATCCAGGGAAGTATGACTGCCTTCCTCAGCTACTCCTACCCAGGGAAGTCTACAGCAGGGTGTGTTTCTTCACATACACAGTGGAGAACTTGGGGCCCCACGCAGATCCCTCCTCAGGACACTCTCTCTGATCCCCCTCAGTGGGCACTGCCCTCCACTGCAGGGATCACCTTTGATTTAAGAGGCAAGAAGGGAAGAAGAGGGCAAATTTTACAGAGAGTGGGAAGTGTTTGAAATATTTGAGATAATGTTCTGTTGAGTGAGAGAGTGAGCTAGTTGGAATCTCAAAACAGAGATGTAAAGGCAGGTGAGGTTAGTGACTCGATTTATCATGCTAGATACCAGTTTGTGCAGGTGTGATTTATTCTGACAGCTCTCAGCTGCTGCCCTGAAAAAGAGAGATCAATGCATTCACTCAGGTTTGGGATTCTGCAATGTGAGGGCAACCTAAGAAGATCATGGTAAAAGAATGAATATTTGCAAGATAGAGTTAAGAGAATGTATTATAACATCATCAATTCTACTCTATCAGGAGGTGATGAAAATATGGAAGGACCCTAAGGAATAGGAAGAAAGAAAGAATAGTTACCAATGGATAGGAGATCCCGGTAATGTCAAAGAACAGGTGTGGGAGGATAGGAAGCTGTGGGCAGAGTGGGATGATTAACTCATGAATTTGGAGGTGGGTCCTTTCCAGCTGATGGCAAGGAACAAGGGATGATGCTATTAAAGTGAAGAAGTGGAGCAAGAAATAGAAAGAAAAGGCTCATAACTTTGGGGTAGGCAAAGAGCACCAAGTGTAAAAGAAAAAACTGTTAAGTTAGACTTTATAAAAATTTAAATCTTCAATTAACCAAAGTCAACATTAAAAAAGTGAAAAGGCAAGCCACTGTGGGAGAAGACCAACTCAGGCTATGTAATGGTCAAAAGACTCCTATCTAGAATATTAAAATATCACTTACAGATCAATAATATAAAGACAACCTGATTTTTAAAGATGGAGAAATTCAAAAGCAGGCACCTTATAAGAGGAGATAGGAAGATATGAAAAAAGTAAATATCATTACTGATCAGTGAAGTGTAAATGAGACACCACTACAAACCCAATAGAATGGCTAACAATAAAAAGAACACCAAATGTTGGTGTGAACGGGGTGCCAAGGGAACCCCCACCCCTTGGTGTTGTAAATTGGTGCAGCCACTTTGGAAAACTATTCAACTGCTTCTAATAAAGTCAAATATGCCTCTACCCTATGAATCAATAGTTCTACTCATGTTTATACCTAAGAGAAATGAATGCTTTTACCCACAAAGACTTGTACAAGAATATTCAGAGCAGTTTTATTCATAATAGTTGAAAACTGGAGCAACCTATTCATCCATCTATAGGAGGATGGATAAACAAATAGTAATATACAATGGAATACTACTCAGTATTATAAAGAAAAAAGTACTGATAAACACAACAATATGAGTACATTTCAGAAATAATAATTTTGAGAACAAGAAGTCAATAAAACAGAGTATTTCCTACGTGGTTCCACTTATATGAAGTTCAAGAATAGACAAAACTATAGTCATAAAAGTCAGAGAAGTGGTTAGCTCTGGGAAGTAAACTGATTGGGAAGAGGCATGAGGAAATTTTCTTGGGTGGTGGAACTGTTCTTTATCTTGACTTCGGTCATGGTTGCACTGGTGTATGACTTTGTCAAAATTTACCAAGCAATACGTGTATTAATTTGAGCATTTTTCTCCCTATTTACACTTTAAATAAAGTATGACTAAAACATAAATAAACAATTACACAGGAGATGGGAGTCACGTACAATTTCATTGCTTGTATTCCACGTAGTACACCTTAGAAACTAATCACACACAAATAAGACAGGAACAATTCCATGCATAAAATATTGAGAACATGAGAAGTTCTCAGCGACTGAAGTATACAACATCCAAATTTGACCTCAAAATAAGCTGGACTGACAAGTTTGCTCAGAAATAGCTGAGGATCAATGGCTGAAGGAAAGCTGTAGCCAAACAAAAACTTCAACAACAACAAAAAATCCTCAAAGTCTGTTGAAATCATTCCAAGCATCCTGAACTGCTGTAAACGCCATACTTTGGCAAAATTGGTCATTCGTCAGTTTCACCATTTAGACTTTCAGCAGGTTGGCCAATTAGTGAGTTGAGTTTTTGCCCAGCAAGCAGCCAGCCTGCTCCCTTGCCTGCAAGCAGGTCCTGGGTCAGCCAGCGCTCCCCCAACCCAGGGTGTACATGGCACAGCAGGTCAAGGGGTGAGCAGCACATGGGGTTTGCCCTTCCTGTGAAGCCCAACTGTGGACCCCCAGACTTGGACTTACTGTATCCCACGTGAAGAAACCCTGCTCTTGTGTGTGGACTTCTACCTGTAAGAAGCCAAGGAGGGATACAGGCTGCGGGGGAGAATAAATTGTTGCCAATATCACTTTGTAATATTTTGCAAGAAAAAAAAATTGAAAAGCTCAAAGATTTTAATCCAAGCCAAAGGGATGATAAAAATGAGGTTCTTTCTTAATTTACAAATTGCCTAAAAGATGGGAATCATATACAATTTTATGCATGTAGTTCAACTTAGAAATGAATCACACACAAGTAAGAGAAGATCAGAACAGTTACAGTCATAAAATATTGAGAACGTGAGAAGTCCTCAGTGACCTCAAAAGACCTCGTAACCTCAGAAGATGCAAAATACTGCCCTATGCCCACAGGAGAGACTTAGTTTGTCATCTTTTTTTGGATAATTCTACAGTTGATCATCTCAGGGTTTAATGCTGCTGTTTGATGCATCTACTAACATTTCCCCTAAGTGGTTTGTTTACTTATGTGTTTCATAATTTGTTATTGAGAATTGTTTTTCTCCAAAGAATTCTTGCTTGGTATTCAATGAGCCCCAGGCAACTTTGTGTAACAGTTTCAAGCTTGGAGAGCCCCAGATCACTCAGGGAATTTAAAGCGGCACGGCTGCTTTCTGCTTAGTTCTGCACTGAAAAAGAAAGTGAAATATAAATTTCATGTTAGATGCTGCCGTTCCTCTGCTTTATTCAATTACCAGAATATTCTGAATTGAGTGACGTAACACTAAGTGCTATTTGCATTTACTTTTTCTACCATTTTTAAATTGAAGTATAATTAATTTACAATGTTGTGTTAGCTTCAGGTGTTCAGCAAAGTGATTCAGTTATATATGCATACATATAATCTTTTTCAGATTCTTTTCCATTATAGGTTATTACAAGCCATTGCATATAGTTCCCTGTGCTATACAGTAGGTCCTTGTTTGTCTGTTTTATACATAGCGGTGTGTATCTGTTAATCCCAAACTCCTAATTTATCTCACCCCCCCCCAACCCTCCTATCCCCTCTGGTAACCATAAGTTTGTTTTCCATGTCTGTGAGTCTATTTCTGTTTTGTAAATAAGTTCATTTATATCCTTTTTTAGATTCCATGTATAAGTGATGTCATATGATATTTGTCTTTTTCTGACTTCACTTTGTATAATAATCTCTGGGTCCATCTATATTGCTGCAAATGACATCATTTCATTTTTTTAATGGCTGAGTAATATTCCATTGTGTATATGCACCACATCTTCTTTATCCATTCAGCTGTCAGTGGACATTTACGTTGCTTCCATGTCTTGGCTATTGTAAATAGTGCTGCAGTGAACACTGGGGTCATGTGTCTTTTCAAATTAGAGCACACACACACACACACACACACACACAGACACACCCTACGCTGATGGACCTCAGTTCACACAAGTCTGGTGAGAGCTTCAGAATGAGCAGTTTTTCTCCCCTGGTGAGATGTGGCCTCAGGAAGAAGTGTCCGCCTCACGCCTGCGGCTGAGGTTTTTGTGCAGAGAGCAGCTGACCATGCCGTGCTGTGGATTCACTGCTGGCACAGAGGTACAAGGAGGTCTGCTTGGTGCTGGCCGACTCCAGGGTCAGGGGGAAGTGTTCATTCTTGTTCCGGGAGACACTGTACCCTTCCGTGGCGTCCCCTTCGCCAGTGCTGCCGACGCCATTCGAATAATGGATCAGCCTTGGCCCCTGTCCCGGATCTTGCCGATACCAGAACATTCCCAAATGGTTCATATGCTGAGAACATTCCAGGACCATCTTGTTTCCTGCTCGTATAATATGGTATCTTGGCTTCTGGGTGACTGCTGCATCCACGGGGCCTGTTGAAGAGGCAGACACACAGTAAAGATGAGGCTCAGTGAGTAACCTGGATCTGCAAAGGAAAGGGAAAGCCTTGGAGCTGGGACTCTGCAAACCTACAGCAGAGGTTTCAGCCGAGTTCCGAACTCACCTGCCACCAGCAGACAAAGAATCACACAAAAGAGGTTGGGGCTCATGGCAGGGTGAGGGCGAGAAGAGGGTCGTCCCTGCTAAATGCTCTGATCCACAGGCCTGAGAGAGGGAGCTGGGGGGCTCTTCTTCAATGGCCAGGTGGGTCTGCCTGGGACGTCACTCCCCCTACCCCTGCAGATTCTCCCGGCCCTGGGAGGATCCCCTGTGACTTGGCTCAGGTGAGGTCAGCGTCTCCTCTCCTACACGTTGCTTAGCATGCCTGCAGGGGAGATGGAGTGGGGCTGCGATGCACTGACTTTTGGGTGCACTCCACCCCCTGGGTTTCCCTATTCCTCTGACACAGTTGCTCCTTGTCTGCACCTGCCCCCGACATCAAAGCTGCTTCGCCCAAATCCTTCAACTGTGGATCTCATTACAGTTTAGAGGGACCTCCCACTTCTTCCATAGCTGTAGGCAGTTTGGCAATAACGGAAAACTTCTTCAACAGCTGTGGAGTAGTGGATCCACGCCTAAGTTTTTCTTAACCCTTTTCCTCCCAGGCTGCTCTCCCAGACTCTGCCCAGAGCCCCTTAGATCTCGGTGGCGTCATAGTGCCATCTTGTGGCCAATACCTGAAGTGTCATCATTGTTTCTTCTGCAGTGGCCCAAGGGGTGCTGGGAAGTGTCTGCATGATCACCTTTTGTACTCAACTTCCTTCAACCCTAATCCCAACACCAGTTCTAACCCAAACTATTCCTTTGATTTATCATGCTTAATAGGCCACCCTCATTCTACTTAACCACTATCACATTATCTGGCAGTTATAGGCCAACTGAGTTCTTCCCCCTTAAAATTATCTTCTGAAAGGGAGAGGGATAGAATGGGAGAAATTAAAGGAACTAATGTTTAGTTAAACTAATGTTTACTTTAAACTAATGTTTAAAGTAGGAAGAAAAACACAGACGTTGAAGTGTAAGGAGGTTCTTTTACCTTCATTACAAAAGATAAACAAAAATGCTGAAGAAAATAAAAGACAATCAATGTTAACTCCAAAATATAGATTAGCAAAGGACTGGGAAGATAATGAAATTACCTTCGAGATGGGGTCAAATGTGTACGAATAAAAAGTAAAATTGGAATGTAAGAAAAATAAGAACATCTTACAAGGCATTAAGCAATCACGGAGGAAACAGTATCTGATGGGGAAATAAGGATGGATGGAATTAAGACCAGCAAGGGACAGTCTCCACTAAATGAAAAGTTGTACAATGTGCCTCTGCTGATTTGAGCAGCAGGGAGGGAAGAGATGATTCTGGAAGAAGCAGAGGAGTTAGGAGATGTGAAAACATCGGTACAAAATAGTATTATAAGGAAGCTGAATCTGCCACGTTCATGTGGCAAAAATGGGGAAAAAATGGAAAAAAAATTGAAGATGAAGTCTAGAAAGGGAGTCCTTGGAATGGGATTCCAAGAGCAGGGAATTCCCATGTGTGCCCTGGCTTTCCTCACTCCCCAGAGGCACAGGGCAACAGAGCAAGGGGAGCTTTGCTGATGCCACAATTAAAGACCAGCAAAATTCCTTCCCATGGATGCTCAGTCCCTGGGGAAAGACATTTGGTGTCCTGAGCCACTACAGTTTCTGATAAGTGGATTTGGGGCAACTGTCACTCCCCTTACCTGCTATGCAAGGCTCAGGGAGCCTCTACCATGGCCGTGACATTTAATCCCAGTCTCGGAGCTGGGTTATCTCTTAGGACTCCCAGAAGACATGATCCATAATCATATCCACTCTGACCTTAGATTTCATACATTCAAACTGCAGCTTCGCGCACAGATGGATGGAAGATGTTATTTACAATATAGGTGTTTATACTTATAACGAATATCTCTAACAATATATAATATAGCAAATACATAAAAAGGAATAGGGGCATTAGAAAATAAGGTAAAGATTTCAGGGAAATTATTTCAAATTGAAAGTCTAGGGCATGAAATAAAACAGTCTCTCGAGAACAGATTTACTCAGGGAATCGAGATGAAACTGGAGAGGTTGTAAAAGTATGCTCTAGTGTAACTGTCAGGACAGGAGCAGTGAAAACATGAAAACAAAATAAAGTGGGCTGCTGAAATGAGGCAGAGGAAATGAAGTCTTGTTGTTTTCAACGTTGTGTTTGTCAATTAACTGGCACAAAAGTAGTAAGGATTTTACTTAAAACAGGAAGAGAAGTCTTGATGCTGTGTTGTGGAAAACTTCCAGTGTGACAGGGACAGAAGAGGCTTTAGAAGAAAGAATATGCCCCAGGAGGTAGTTGAAAACTTTCCAGATGCCAACCACAAGCGCAGAGGAGATTCTGCTCACTGCACAGACAGGCAGCCAAAGCCATGCATTTGGGCAGCCCCCTGAAGGTCCCATGGAAGACTGTTATGTCCGGGACTTTGGGTCCTTGCCTTGGAGCACTGAGCTGGCCCTGGGACTCCTAGAACACAGGAGCCATAATTATTTCTATCCACCAACATTTACAGCCGCAGTATTTCAGGAGTTAACCTGTGGTCTCTTTCTATCCAAAGAACAGCTGATGTCCAAATCAACCTCTTTTTTTCTTGGTGAATGGAAAGCAAAACAACAGCCTATTTAAGGTCTCTAGGAACCGCAAGGAGAGAGAAGGATGAGGTGAAAAAGAAGGAAGCGACTGTGTGACACTGTTTGATTAAGCTGCTGGCACAGAGATACACGGCCGAGTCCCCGGGCTCGGCTGGCTGGATCTTCAGATGGGAGTTCGAGCCCTCAGGTCTCTCAGCAGAGAACTGATCATTATGCATCCCCGATGCCTCTGGTGCATCCTTGTTTTGAAAGTAAATCAAAAGCTCTGGGCCCTGCCCCAGTGTCTGTTAGTCCAAAAAAGGGAAACATGACCAGAAATTGGGTCACACCTGAGAACTACAGCCTGGCCCGTCCCTGTGACCCTGTGCCTGGGGGACTGGGACACTCCAGCTCCTGTGTGACCCGTGGGGACAGACGTTGGGACAGTAAGGAAGAACATACTTGTAATCATCACACACACACACAGAAGACAGAGGCCCGCTTGCGAGTAGGAAGGAGGCGTAATCCGCAGTAACAAGGGGAAAGTTCATAGTCCAGACCTGGAAAAGCTCGAACAGAGACACCCCGACCGTGTTCACAATTCTCCTGGGAAACGGGTGTGCCCAGAATTGCCTGACCACCCAGCGGGACCTTAAACGGGAACATGGGCAGGAGATAATCACCACAGAAGGAACGGTCTGCGTCCAGTGCAGGGGAAATAGCTTCTGACGTCTCTGAGATGGGCAGGGACATGACCCAGATGAGGGGCGAGCAGCGTGGCTGGAGTAGAGAGGGCTGGAAATCTGAGGTCAGGGAGGTGGGAGAGACCTGCCCCACCAGGGAAAGGCAGGAAAGAGCAGAGAGCACGTAAGGGCCAGTCTGGGGGAGAACCTTCCAGAGAAACAGAAATGAGGTGCCTGGGGAGAGACAAGAGGATCTGGATGTGTGTGATTTACCGACAACGTTCCCTCCTGGAGGTCTCAGACTCAGGCTGAGGGCCAGGGGTCAGAGCTGGGGAAGCATGTTTCTGCTCACAGGGCAGCTGCAGAGGAAAGACAGAGAGTGATGGTGGACACACGTCTGCAAGGCCATGCAGTCAGGTCTGGGCTGGCCGAGACCACACACTGAGGGTCGCAATGCAGGCACCTGGCACCGGGGCTCCAGGTGCCAGGAGCCTGCAAGGGGCTCTGCTGAGTCCCGGGGTGCAGGGCCTCCCCTGCCTTTTTGTGCAGAGAGGAGTTGGCCGTGCAGAGCCGTGGAGTAACTGCTGGCGCAGAGGTACACAGATGTCTGGGAGGGGGTGGCAGACGCCAGCGTGAGAGGGAAGTCCTCGAGGTTTGATCTGGAGACGCTGTACCCGTCGGGGACGTCTCCTTTGTTGGTGGTGCCAGTGGCAGACGAGTAATGGATCAGCCTCAGCCCGTGTCCCAGGTCTTGTCGGTACCAGTACATATAGTAGTGGTCCAGATCCTGGGCACATTTCAGGGTCACGCTCTGTCCTGTCCTCAGGACCTGGAATTTGGGGTCCTGAGTGACACCAGCATTGCCTGGACCTGTGGAGAAGGAGAAGCTGATGCTGCAGACACAGGGGACACGCTTGGTGCCGGGACCCCAAAGGGACCCCGCCCAGGACTCACCACCTGCCTGCAGAAGACCGAAGGCCACACAGCACAGGAGGCTGGTGCCCATGGCGGGGGGGCACGCAGAGGGGTCGTCTGTGTGTTGATGAGAGGGGAGCGGGGCTCTCCAGAGAGTCATTCTGAGGTGTCACTGTCCCTGCCAGGCCCTAGAGCCAACCCGTCACAGGGGGCCACGCCCCTTCCCCCCGAGGCTGAAATCAAACATGAACCTCCGGCGAACAGCTCAGAACAGGAAGGTCGCGGCCTCTGAATGGATGCCTGTCTTACATGTTTTGTTAACTTTTCTGTAAAACACTTTGTAACTTTATGTGTATTTTATCCCAGAGATAATTCTTCGTTAGTACGTGTATTGGTTTCATTTATCTAATCTAGTTTTGAATTTCGGGGAAAATCCTTATGGCTTCCGGCTGCCCTTTATGACTCATGCAGCCCAAATACCCTTCAAGTGTCTGTTTCTACTTTGTTTCATTGATCACGGTCCTGGCCCTGTCCTTCCACCTACAATGTGTCTTCTGGTATCTGGTTTCCCAACCTCGGGCTCATCAACATTTGAGGAATCGTTTGGCTCTATTTCTTGTCAATTCACCGACAGGGGCAGCTGGCAAATGCAGCTGCAGCTCCTTGATGTTCACCTGGGCACGTGCTTCCTGTGTCCGGAGGGGGACGTCTATCAGCGGCAGAACCGCATCACGCCTGTGACCGACCTTCCTCTGTGGAGAGATGGTTGCCCGGCACCGCGGATGACACGTTAGCACAAAGGAATACAGACGCGGGATGGACGGGGTGAGAGGCGGCAGACTCCAGGGTAAATGAAAGATGCTCTGTTTTTACCTGCGACATCCATTCCATGGGGAATACCTCCTGGTATAGCATGGTTGCCATTAATTGAGTCACAAATATCACAGAGCCCCAAACTGTATCTTGTTGCACGTAACCCCACACTGAGAAGGACCCCGTACTTGCTGCAATGTTCTGCTGCCGTGATATTCATTCTGAATAAGTTTTGAATCACGGGCTCTGCAAATTATGTAGCTGGTCCTGAGTACATGATTTTGGACCTGTGGGTACTTCCTGATGTGCTGGTTTCCCTTGAGCATGACCACATGTCTGGGGTCTTGGTGACTCGGCATTCCTGGGGTCTGGGAGAGAAAGACACAGAAACTAAAGTCAGAAGCAAAGAAGGATCCTGATGTAACCACAACAGGAAGCCTTGATTTGGGGCCTGGCAAGCCCCGGAGTGGTTCCACATCTGTGCTCAAACTTCCCTAGTCCAGGAGACAGAAGGACACACAGCACGGGAGACCGGTGCACAGGCAAGGCCAGAACAGAAAGGGGGACTTTCCAGCTCGAGGCCTGTGTCTTGGATACTGGGGATAAAAGCCAAGGGAACCCTCCTCCTGACATGAAACGATCTCTCACCGAAATTGCTACTGCCTGTTGTCTGCACAGCCCAGCACACAGTGTGTGAACATGAAGCCTTGCTCTGTGTGTGTCTCATGGGATCTCAAAATAATTTCCTGGGAGATGATGACTTCTTATCAAAATATCATTATAAAATGATTTCTGGGAATGGGTGCATGAGAAAAGAAATTTCTAAAAGTGAATAAATAAATTTTATAAAAACAGCCTATACCACCTGGCAAGACCTTTTGATGGTCATTTTATCAAACTTTCCATCCCCAGCGAGGTTTGTCCCTGAAGGGGATATTGTGTATTACATGATTTCAAGCACTTTTTTTAACCATAACACTTTCCAGGAGCACCTAAGTGTCTTAAATATTTAGCTCTGTGCTAAAGAGGAATCGTTTCAATGGTTAGAGACCTTAAATTTTCACTAAACAGATGCCTGAGCAAAACGAATCTATAGCAACAGAAATCATTTGTTTGGTTTTCAGAGATGGACAGGGGCATGGGAAAGGGGCATGAGGGAACTTTCTGGGAGATGGAAATGTTTCTATATCTTAATAGGGTAGATATTACATGGGTATATACGTATATATTGAGCAAAACCATTGATCTGTCAATTATAAAGTGTGTAATGATTATTGTATATACAGTTGATCCTTGAACAGCACAGGTTTCAACTGTGTGGGTCCACTTTTTAATAAATACATACTACAGTACTACAGGATCTGTAGTTAGTTGAATCTGCAGATGCAGAACCGCGGATACAGACATTCAAGTGTGAAGTTATATGTGAATTTTTGACTGTGGGCTTGGGGGTGGCTCAGAGCCCCTAGCCTCTGCTAAACTCCACATTGTTCAAGGCTTAACTATAATTCATCCGTCAATAAAGTTGATTTAAAAATGCCTGATGGGGCTTCCCTGGTGGCGCAGTGGTTGAGAATCTGCCTGCCAATGCAGGGGACACGGGTTCGAGCCCTGGTCTGGGAGGATCCCACATGCCGCGGAGCAGCTGGGCCCGTGAGCCACAATTACTGAGCCTGCGCGTCTGGAGCCTGTGCTCCGCAGCAAGAGGGGCTGCGATGGTGAGAGGCCCGCGCACTGCGATGAAGAGTGGCCCCCGCTTGCCACAACTGGAGAAAGCCCTTGCACAGAAACAAAGACCCAACACAGCCATAAAAATAAATAAATTAAAAAAATAAATAAAAAACTAATTTGCTTAAATTAAAAAAAAAAAAAGCCTGATGAGGGATGTATATTACATGCTCTGGTTAATTTCATGTAATGAATCATCAGGCATAAATATTCACCTTTCTGTGACTTCTGAAGTCCTCAACTATAGGCAAAATATGTCCATCTCTAACTTTGCCTCTGGGAAACGGTGGAAGAGGCCGTCAGAGATTAACAAAGGGAGTCAAGAAAGGCAGAGTCCTGTTATGTGCCAGGTACTTCATGCTTACTAAATTTTTATGCAACCTTGGAAGATGGTGTGATGGCTAATGTAATGTGTCAACTTTGTCTGGGCCACAAGTATTTAGTTAAACACTATTCTGCGTGTTCCTGTTAGGGTGTTTTTGGAAGAGATTAACATGTGAATAGGTAGACTTCTTTAATATTAGATTAGATTAACATTTTAGCTAGTAAAGCAGATGACCTTCCATAATGTAGGTGGGCCACATCCAATCAGTTGAAGACATGAACAGAACAGAAAGCCTAATCTTCCCAGGTAAGAGAGAATTGTCCAGCTGATGGCCTTCACTGGAACCTCAGCTCCTTCTGCCTAACAGCCTTTGAACTTAAACCTCAGCTCTCCCTGGATCTCTAGTACCAACAGCCCAGCTGCAGATTTTAGACTTATCAGCCTTAAAAAAAATGTGAGCCAACTCCCTTAAATTATATATATATATATATTTGTTCTATGGGGGGGGACTGTTCTATAGGGCAGGGACCACAGGTGTTGAGGACAGACCTGAGTCTGATTCCGTGCTCTGACAGTTATGAAATATGAGATCTGGGCAAGACACTTCTCCTCAGATATACAAACAGGTAAAATAATACTTATTATGCATGCTCTTTGGGAGCATTCATACATATCAAAGAAATAATATCTGGGAAAGGCTGTCTGCTTTACCAGGGCCTGGGACTGGCTAGCTGGCAGTCAACGCCCTCGCGGCCACTTCCTGAGCCGGGGCAGGAATGTTTTTGCACCAGAGGCAGCCGATCATGCAGGGCTGCGTCTTGGCTGCTGGCACAGAGGTACAGGGCCACCTCCGTCAGCTCCAAGGAGCTCAAGTCGGGCTCAGAGCTAGAGTCACTGAACTGTTGACCTGAGAATCTATCTAGGATGTTTCCTTTCCCTCTCTCTTCCCCTCTGTAATACTCAGCTGGGAACTGATGGCCCTGGCCCAGGGCCTGTTGGTACGAGGACACAGAGAGGTGTCCAGAGACAGGGGAACATCTCAGTGTCTCTTGCTGTTGTCTTGATTTGATCACATATTTTGGGGTCTAGGTGACTCCAGAATCCACCGGGCCTGTTGCAGGGAGACAGAAGGAAGCTAATGGCAGAGCACTGGGAAGCCCCCTGCTGCAGCCCTCATCGGCTTGTATCTCAGGATGGCAAAGGCATATCAGAAGCTTCCACACTGTGCCCAGGACTCACCTGCTCCCAGGAGACAAAGAGCCACACAGCAGAGGAGCCTGGAGCCCATGGCAGCATCAGGAACCAAACAACTCCTAGCTAGGGGCGGGTCTCCTGGGGTGAGTGGTCTAAAGAGCTGAACCTCCCGTTTCCCTGGTGGGAGATTTGCCCATGATGTCACTGCCCTGATGTCTCTGCAGGCTGCCTCCTGGTCCACTGCACCCCTTGGCAGGACCCAGGCCGGCTACTCTGTGCCATTCCCTGTCCTGCACAGCCCCTCGGCAAAGGGTGGGTGTGAGGTGGGTACCATCGCCACGTCCCCATATGCCCACGACACACTTGTTCTCCTCTGGCTGCCCCTGCCTGATAACAATCACCCAGCCCTCCCCAGCCAGCCCAACCCCTTCACCCTCCACTTCCTTTGCAGGCTCCAGGAGATGCCTGCTTGGTGCGTCCTGAGGCTCAAGACGCATCTCCACCTCCCTGAGCGGTGAGAAGTCTGTGCTGGCTCCTCCTGTCCTGGGGCCACTCAGTGAACTCAACCAGGCCCCCTGATGCAGGCATGCAGCCAAGGTTCCCTTAAGCTGCCCTCTCCTGGGTGACTGTCAACCCCATCAACGGCGCCATGAGTACCGTGGGCCCACAGTGCCTCCGAGTGGCCAACTGTCCACGGTACCATGGATTTACAGCTTCTGTCTAAATCAAGAATAGAAATTCCCCACAACCCCACCTGCAAACCACTACACACACACACACACACACACACACACACAAACAGACACACACACACAAGTACACACAAACACACACGCACAAACACACACACACACACACACACATACACACACCCCTGTTCTACTGCCTTCCCAGCCTGGCTGAATTAGGGTTGATCTTCAAATCCACTCTTAGCCTGTGGAGGTAAAAGACTGTATGATCCATTTCCATTAAGAAGCAGATACTTGCTGCACCATTGCAATGACGGCAGTATGCCAAGACGGAATAATACGGGCATAAAAGTAAACGCTCTGACGATTTCAAGTGAAGCCAGGCTGGAAACGTGTATCCCATAGCTCCTTCTGACTAATCGGATCCATAGTTTCCAGATTTTATATTTAAATTAAGTATTACCAAATTCTAGGTAGTGTATTTTATAAAGAGGTTTTATGTATATTATCCCATTTTTTTCTGAACTCACAAAATCCTGAAATAAACAACCATGTCAGCAGAAGACCTAACTGGACATTTCTCCAAAGAAGACATACGGATGGCCAAAAGGCACATGAAATATGCTCAACATCACAAATTATCAGAGAAATGCACATCAAAACTATAATGAGGTAACACCTCACATCGGTCAGAATAACTATCATCAGAAAGTCTACAAATAATAAATGCTGGACAGGGTGTGGAGAAAATGGAACCCTCCTACACTGTTGATGGGAATGTAAATTGGTACAGCCACTATGAGAATATTATGGAGGTTTCTTAAAATCTAAAAACAAGGTTACCGTATAATCCTGCAATCCCACTCCTGGGCATAAATCCTGACAAAACTATAATTTGAAAAGATACATGCACCCCAATGTTCATAAGGCACTTTTTACACTAGCCAAGATATGGAAGCAACCTAAATGTCCATGGGCAGATGAATGGATAAATATCTGGTATATATACACAATGGAATATTACTCAGCCATAAAAAAGAATGAAATAATGCCATTTTCAGCAACATGGCTGGACCTAGAGATTACCATAGTAATGAAGTAAGCCAGACAGAGAAAGACAAATATCATATGATATTGCTTATATGTAGAATCTACAGAAAAAAGATACAAATAAACTCTTACAAAACAGAAATAGACCCACAGACATAGGAAAAAAACTCATGGTTACCAAAGGGGAAAGGTGGGGTGGGATGAATTAGGAGTTTGGGATTAACATGTACATACTACTATAAATAAAATAGATAAACAATAAGGACCTACTGAACAGCACAGGTAACAATAATCAATATTTTGTAATGACCTGTAAGGGAAATGAATCTGAAAAAGTATATATACATATATGTGTGTGTGGGTGCGTGTGTGTGTGTATGTGAATCACTGAGCTGTACCCCTGAAACTAACACAACAATGTAAATCAACTCTACAGACAAATGCAAAGAAGAAATTGAAAACATCCCAACTCCAAATTCTGAAATTGTTATAGTTCGGAGAGATTAGGGAAATTGCAAGAGAGGGGCAGTTTGGATTCAAACCCACGTTTAACTATAAAACCTATATATATATATATATTTATATATATATATTTTTTTTTAATTCTATGTTACCGTTCCATTAACACTTTACACTATACTCACTGGGAACTATATCAACAAATGTACTTTGATTTGAAGAGGGCTGAATATGGAATATTATGATCAGACTTAACACTGACATAAACATACCCAGAAAAGAAAATGTTAAAATGTTCACACAAATTGGAAGCCTGGGCTTGTGTCCAGTTGTTCATACACTAGGATAAATGCCTGAGTTGTGCTGGGAAAAAAGTATTCCACGCAGCTATATATATAAGTGGGCATTACTTCATTCATTTCACAGGTGTCAAGTGGTATCAATTATACATTGGTAAAAATAAAGTTCATTCAGGGCTTCCCTGGTGGCGCAGTGATTGAGAATCTGCCTGCCAATGCAGGGGACACGGGTTCGAGCCCTGGTCTGGGAAGATCCCACGTGCCGTGGAGCGACTGGGCCCGTGAGCCACAATTACTGATCCTGCGCATCTGGAGCCTGTGCTCCGCAACAAGAGAGGCCGCGATAGTGAGAGGCCCACGCACCACGATGAAGAGTGGCCCCCGCTTGCCACAACTAGAGGAAGCCCTCGCACAGAAACGAAGACCCAACACAGCCATAAACAATAAGTAAATAAAAATTAAAAAAAAACAAAAAACTCTTCCAACACTGGAAGTTTCTCTTTACAATAAAGTTCATTCAGTTTTAAGTAAAAATAAGACACATTTTTCATTTTCACCAAGAATTTTATTGAACAATGTATTCATTCACCTAATGAACTTTTTGGCCAACCCCAGTATATACACACTTAGCTTTTCCTATGAAAGGAAAGGGAGCAAGGTAGTTTTTATAGATGAAATCGTGTCTCCCCGAAATTCATATGTTGAAGTCCTAAGCCCCACTGTGGCTGTATCTGGACTTAGGGCTTTGAGGGAGGTAGTTAAGGGTGAATAACATGATAAGGGGGGACTCTAATGAAACATGACCGGTGCCCTTAGAAGAAGAGGAGGTGACACAGGAGAGCTCTTTCTCTGTGAAGCACAGGGAGGCCACGTGAAGACGCAGGGGGAAGGCAGCTGTCTACAAACCGGAAACAGAGTTCTCACCAGAAACCAACCCTAGCACCTTGATCTTGGACTTCAGGCCTCCAGAACTGTGAGATTATAATAAATGTCTGTTGTTTAAGCCACACAGTCTGTGGTATTTTATTATGGCAGCCCGAGCAAACTAATCAATAGTCTAGAGCCGTGAATGTCAGGATAAAAAGCAAAGAGGCAGGCATGTCCGAGCCAGTGCTTGAAAGATGAGCAGCACGTGGTCCTGCTTCAGGACGAGAGCGGGCCCTCTAGGCCATGGGAAGGGCAAGAGCAGATGCAGAGGACTGGAAAGGCATCGGCGTTTCAGGGAATTTTACAGGGATATTTGGTCACAGAATGTCACGCCTCCTGATACTCTGGAGCAGATAGAATCTGGGTGGTGAAGCGTTAAAAAGCGATTCCAGGGAAGCAGAATTGATGTGGGGAGCCCTTGCCTGTTTATAATCGGGGGAGGCCTGCCCTCATCTCTGGGCGGGAGGTACCCGTCTTTGCCCCAAGGAGGCAGGACTGGGGTGAGAGGTCAAGAAGGAACAGGTCAGAGTCATGTCCAGGCTTCTCACACCATCATCACATCATCTGTGTGGTGATGGCCTCACCTGGACCAGCCCCCAGGTGATGCTGGTTGTTATAAGGCCTGGCTTAGTATTTTCTGGTGATTGAAGACCTTGGGAGGGAGGAAGAAAGAGATCATGTTACAAACAACACAGTTTTTACTGATTTTGTAGCTCTAGCTCTGTTCTCAAGCATCTTAGCCATATTTTATGTCCTAGACTTTCCCCAAATCTCCATTTCTTCTTCCTAAATTATATAAAGCAAACCCCTGATTCTATTAGAATCACACATTTATCGAGTAATTTTGCTCCCCCAATGCACTCTCTCTCCCTCAAAAAGAGCCCGCCAGCTATTAAGTTACAAACTCTTCCTCTCCCTGGTAGCACAGAGTGCCAGGCCCGGAAGGTCATGTTGGAGGGAACCTGCTGATGTAGCCCCATCCTCTGAACATACCTTCTTGACCTCTCTGGTCCCTCCTCTGAGCGGCACGAGAGCCCGTGGCTGCTTTCCAGTGCCTTCAGTCATTTTCCTTTCCCACTGCAATCTCTGGGCTCTCATGCATCTGTCAGCTCTGAGGTTGCCCCCCACTGGGGCAGGGAGGTTTGCACAGAACGCGGGTGACTCAGCAGGGCTGTGCGAAGCTGCGGGCACACAGGTGCAGGGCCGAGTCGCTCAGCTCCAAGGAGCTCACGTTCAGCTCAGAGCGAGCGTCACGGAACTGCTGTGCTGAGAATCGACCCGGGAAGTGTCCTTTTGCTCTCCGCATATTTTCATAAAACTCAAAGGGGAACTGGGGGCCCTGACCCAGGGTCTGTTGGTACCAAGACACACTGTGGTGCCCAGACATAGGGGAACACCTCAGTATCACTTGGTGTCCTCTTGCTTTAATCAGGTATCTTGGTGTTTGGGTGACTCCAGAATCCACTGCACCTGTGAGGCAAGGAGACCGGGGCTGGAGAAAGAACGCAGGAGAGAGCCCGATGGACCCCAGTGGATTCAGGCGCAGTCAGGCTTAGAACAGAGATGCCACGCCTGTACCAAGGATGGACCTGCTGCCAGGAGACACAGAGCCACACAGCAGAGGAGGCTGGAGCCCATGGCAGGAAGGGGCAGAGCTGGGCAGGCGTCACCTGACTCAGAGCTCTGGTTCTCTGAGAGCTGAAGTTCTGGGCATCCTTTCTCTGCTTGGAGGTTAGGCAGTGACGTCACTGCTCTGATGTCATTGCCTCTGCGGGTTCCCATGAGCCTGGCCTCCCTTTCCAGGTCAGCTGATTCAGGAACGCTGCTTTGTCCTGCAAAGTCTCTTATGTGACATGTGGGGCTGGACTGAGCTGGCCTCAGCGAGGCTGGGTGTAGGCCACGTGCCCATCCCCACAGCTCCTTTGCTTTTCCTTTGAGGCAGGTGTTTCTCTACCTGTCCCTGCCCCCTCCCAGCTCTACACCCTTCACTTTCCCTTGTGACCTCAGAGACTCCCTCATCACTGCATAGGTGAAGTTCATGGCTCCCAGCTGGGACAGCACACCTGCAAATTAGTGTCTATGCTATTAAGCCTTCCAGAGGATAAAGGCACCAAACAAAGCTGTTTCTTAACCCTCCTGGTCCCAGGCACCTAGCTCTGTCAGCTTGCTCTGCCCCAGAAACTTTTGGAGTTTGGCAATTCCACAGTGCCCCCATGCGGTCTGTGGGTGGTAACCAAGACATTGTCTTTGCCGTGATGTAATAATTATGGGATGTGTTTAAATTAGAAACTATTTCACTGTTTGCCTATTGCACTGTGTTTTTGTTTGTTTGTTTTTTGTGGGGTTTTTTGCTTTGTTTTTCCTAAAGGGACACACACACACACACAGGCCCTAGCTGATTTGTGATTTTGTATTTTAAGAGAAAAAAGAAATGTGGCCATGGCTGAAATGTTTTGACTTTGAGAAGATTTTGATGAGGGAAATGGTACAAACCTGGTCTAGGTTAGGTGAGATGCTAAAGTTAATTTTCCTTAGATAACCGAGGACAGCTCGCTCAAAGCAGACCACTTAGGTCTCTTTGCAAGGTCCCCACTAATCAGCTTACCCCAGAATGAAGAAAATAATACTCCCTGTTTCTGTACTGCTGGAGAATTTCTTTATCTTCTATGTCTCTCTTTTAGAAATCCTCTTTTTGCCTCTGTTCATTGATAATAATATAATGCCCATTTGCCCATATATGAATAAATATGTGTGTAGATAAATTATATTTCTCTAGGTTTTTCTTTGATGCCCGTGTGGGAAATAAAATATTCTAACCTTCTGCAATTAGTATGCTAGAAAGGAAAGGTCATTCTGGATTAATGTAGGATAACAAAATAAACAGAAGGATTTGGGAAAACAGAATCTGAGAAGGACTCAATTCCAGAGCCAGTATCTCCCATTTGCTACTTCTGACTTTTAGTTTACTTCCAATCCAAGTTTCTTTACATATTTACATTTGACTTACCTGTTCTTCAGTTTTACATAGTGCATTATATAGAGTGAATATAGATATTCTAATGGAATCTATTTCTTTACTTCAAAGTCCAAAGGCAACAAGCCCATCACATACCACTGAGAAGAGATCACTGATCCAGCTGCACGTGACACTGATGGGCAATGCATCAATGTCATCAGCGACTAGTTGCTGTGCCAACGAGCCAGGAGTTACCAGTACCTCTTATAAGATCCGCCCAGTGGAGGAAAATTCCACCCTGAGCGATGCTCCATGGATATAACCAGATAAAATTATCTCAAGCCCAGATGGAAATGTCCTATAACTAAATATTTTTTCTGAATTTTGCGCATACATAACTCAAAACCTTTCACAATAGCAGCTGATGTGTCTTATGGAGTTTCTAATGGTAGAGAAGGAGAAGTTTCTACACAAAATCATAGAAGTATAAACAATCACTATAAATCACACTAAGGAAAGTGTGTTTCTCAGTTTTAAGGAACACTTGGCATTTTTTGGCTTCAGTTAGATAAAACTGCCGGATTGCCAATCAGTTCTTAACTACTGATATTTGAAAAAAAACAGAACATCTAAGATTGCTTAAGAGATGCCTGAGACCCCGTGATAAACAGCCATTACATCTCAGACAAGAGGAGCCCAGCCGATATTACAACAACGCATGAAATATGAGGGCACTGACTTCTGGATCCTGCTAAAATTGTGAACTAGCATCATCTCCTGGCTCCTTCTCCAGGGAAACCTGATGAGGCAAGAAGCAAATATGAACACTAGAGACTCACCAAAACCAAGAGAATATTCTGGAAAGATTGAATCTATTTGGGGCTGGAATATGAGTAAGATGAGGGGTGAGCCCAGGAGAGCAGTGATAAAACAAGATGGTAAAAATAATTTAAGCTCTGCTCTTACCCGACCTCTTCTTTGCTCTGAGACTATCTTACCTGCATTTTTACTGCAGAAATCAATAGCAGGATAAGTGATACCATTAAAGGACTGAAAACAAAAAAGATAACCAACTGGACAGTATATATCCTCAGAAAGTGAATTATTGAACCCGATGAACCAAGAATTTATAACAAGCAGGACAAATATACTACGTGAAGATCTGCAATATAAACAAGAATATAGAAGATGTCTACCACATAAGAAAATTTAAGGTCAACTTATCGAAGATCTTACCAGCAGCCCACCTAGTATATTTTACATCAGCATTTCGAAGTGCTGTATTATGGAGAAGAATGTTCATGTTCTCTAATTCTCTAAAAGAAGCCAATGTTTCATGTAAACACTATGTTTTCTTTCCAGTAGGAACTAATATATATTACCCTTTTCTTAAAATAATGACTCCTATCATCAGGGGATTTTTTTTCCCCGTTTTTATAAAAACAAGATTTCAGTTAATACATTTATAACCCAGATAAGATCTGTGAAGCTCTCTCTTCTTTGAAAACTAGGTGAAATTTCCCAGAGGTTACAAATTCCAAAAGCTATGGAAATTCGAAGCCCTTCCAGAGATCTCTGACCGTGCCCATGGACATTTGTTTTCTCCTGGTCTTCTCTAACCCTGTCTCATTACCTGTCCATAAAGCTAAGACCTTTTTGATTTCCTCAACAAAACTATGTACATCAAGATCCCGTGAGTTTAGTAGAGTCTAATGAAGATTTGGGTGGTTCTGTAAAGGAATCGTATGATGCAGAACACAGATTTTCACCATTTGCCTCTCATCCTTACCCATTACACTCCCTTCCAAGACTTCCCAGAATCTCAAATTATTCTACCTGTATTATATTGAACAGTGTCCTTGGAGTTTACCCTCCACGTTTAGCACTTATATTAAAATATTCTCATCAACAATACTTTCCTCCCTAAGAAATAGGGTATAATCTCTTTAAGACACTAAAATTTAACTTTTCTGCATTCAAAATTATGGTTAACGAATTCTTTTTTTGAATGGAACTCATCTCTATTCAAAGATTGTCTGTTTCTAAATTTTAATTTAAGCTGTTCTTTCGTTTTATTATTGTGATAAAATATATATAACATAAAACTTACCATTTTAAGTCTATAGTTTAGTGGCATTCACATTGTGCTACCATCACCACTTTCCATCTCCAGAACATTTTCATCTTCCCAAAATGAAACTCTGTATCTGTTAAATACTAACTCCTCATTCCCTCCCTCACCCCAGACCCTGGAAACCTCTATTCTGTTTTCTGTCTGTATGAATTTAACTACTCCAGGTACCTCATATAAATGGATACAAACACAATTTGGCCTTTTACGTCCAGCTTATTTCACGTAGCATAATGTCTTCAAGGTTGATTCATGTTGTAACATGAATCAGAAAGTCGTTGCTTTTTAAGGCTGAATAGTATTCCATTGCATGTATATATCACATTTGCTTTATCCATTTATCTCTTGGTTGGACAGGTTGTTTTCACCTTTTGGCTATTGCAAACAATGCTTCTACGAACACAGGTGTGCTAATATTTGTCTGAATTCCTGCTTTAACTCCTTTGGGTATATATCCAGAAGTGGAATTTCTGGATCATATGGTCATTCTATGTTCAGTTTTTTGAGGAATTGCCACACTGTTTTCCATAGTGAGGAGTGTTTAGTGTTTCCACTAAACACTAGTGTTTAGTGTTCCACTAGTGTTTCCACATAGTGTTTTCCACTATTTTATATTCCCATAACAACACAAAAGGGTTGCAACATCTCCACGACCTCACCAACGTGTGTTCTTTTCTGTTATTTTCTTTACTCTCACTCTCTGTTTGCCTGGGGCGGGGGTGGTGGCTGGGAAGGGCTTCTGTTCTTCCTCTGTTTAGTGCAGGGGCCTCATGAAGGAGAACCACCTTGTTCTTTCTCAGAACTGAGTGCCTGTGACTCTGCAGCCCTGTGGCATCCCAGCTGACACAGAAGTGCGGAGACATCCGGCTGGTGGCGGCTGACCCCATTGTCAGGGGGAACATCTCTGTATCTTTTTGAGACCAGTAACCTTCAAATACATCTCCCAGGACCATAAGTTTTGCTCTTTCTGACTAAGGGATTAGCCTTAGTCCCAGTCCTGAGTCTTGTCAATACCAGCACAAGGCAAAATGGTGCATTGTCTAAGACTATTCAAAGATCAGTTTCTTTTCCATCTCCATAAGGATCTTGGCATCTGTTTAACCTGAGCATCCATGGGTTTTGATAGAAAAGGATATGTAAGCTAAGATAGAGACAAGGAAGCAGATGAAGGAAATGCCAAGGATCTGGAATTGGGAAACCCATATCAGGAGTTTCCCTTCTGTTTTCTGGACTTACCTGCTCCCAAGAGACAAGAGGCCACAAATCAGAGAAGCCTGGCACCCAGGGCAGGTCAGGGAGGGAGGGGCGACCCCCTGCCCAGTGTTCTGGTGTTCATAGGTGAGAACTGGCTCTCTGATCCTCTTCACGATCTGATAGCCAGGTCTTCCTGGGATATCAGAACTCTTACAGGTCCTCCAAGCCCAGAATCCCCTCTTATGTGGCTCAAAATTAGCCATTGTCTCTTTCTCTTTTCTAAAATAGGGCCATGTTCCATGGGTTTGGGGACTAGCCTCATGCCCTAGTTTCTCTGATCTTCCTTTGAGGCTATTACTCCTCTGTATACACTTGCCCCTGGGTACCCAGTATGCTCCTTCAAACTCCCTCCCTGTCTACTTTTCTTCCCAGTTTTGAAGCATTTCCCACTGTCTACAGAGAGCTCTGCTCGTATTCTTGCAGTGGCTCAAGATCGGCAACCAATCTGCCTGACAAAATTACAAAGCTTTCTGAACTCCTCATTTCCTGCAGCTCTTTCTGCCCCTCCCCACAGCATCTTGCGGTTCAGTGGAACCACAGTGCCTCCTCTTAATAAATTGGAAGTGTTTACATTGTCAGCTGGGGCAGGAAAGTTTCCAGTAATTTCCTGGATGTCTTACCAGCATCCTCTCTGGAGCCCCCCAGGTTTCCCGTGTGGTATTTCCCAGCTGAGTGTAGTATTAGTCACAGCTCTTCTGAATCACCATATTGACCTCCCTTCCCCCTCTTCTACTTTTTTTCCAACACAAACTGAAGCAACTGAAACTCACCTTCCTAGCAAAGATCAGGAATGGGGCACTCTGTGCTCTGGGAAAACTGGCAGAACAGGCCTTCAGATCGATATTTTCAGGAGAAATTTTCAAGAACCTGGATTCTTGCATTTTCCCATACTTAGAAAAGCACTAAAACGATGAACTAAGGTGTCTGTTCCTTGTGACCAGCAGCAACCTTCTACCAAGATGTGAGCTTGGTTGCACGTACCCTTTGCCAAAATCACAGATACGCTTACATCCCCCCCGCCAATACCTTTCAGAGCAGTTTCTCAGAGCTCTCTCAGAGTCTGTCTCCCTGGCTATATCCCTTGGTAAGACATTGAAAAAACCTGACTCACGGCTTTTCTGCAACCATGGCGAGCCACATGCAAGCTCCTGCATGACATTTTACAGAGAGGAAAAGGAAGATGGGAGGTCTGTAGTAAAAAAGGGTCCAAGTCTTTTCACTGACTGAGTCCTTGCCAGGAAAGAAGAGGAATCTTTTTCTTCTTCCTCTTGGGCTCTGCTACCATCTCAGGGCTTGAGAGCTCCACCTCCTGGTCTCCCAACTCTATTTAATTGAGGCTTCTGTTTATTAATTTTTTACATTACAAAGGAAGGTCACACATTCACGAATATCCAAAATGTGCTAGTTCTGAGCCCTAAGTACCCACATTACCAGAAAGTCCAGCCTTACCCAAAGGCTTGATTCCATATGAATTCCTAAGGAGCCCCAGGGGTGTTTATTGTTTGTGAATCACCTTAAGCTTAGGCTGAACCCAGCAGGGGTTGACCCTTCAGGCCACCGTCTTTCAGGTTGCCTCAGGGGCTTGTGTTTCTTCCCAGCTGCCTGGAAAACCGGCCCTGTCTGCTGCTTCCAGGGGTCAGGATGTGGGGGGAAAAGGGGGGCACGTGCTCAGCCCTTAGTGGTCCCTCAGGGAGGAAGGGTAGGTGCCCCTTCACTTTGGGCCACCCTGTCAGGGAGCTCCACCAGCAAAGCCCCATGAGCCACCATGACCACCGCTCTTAGCAGACACTTCTCCCATTAGCCACAGCTGTTTGCCCAGGCCTGAAGCCTCCTCCTGCTCAGGACTCTGAGACGAAGCCCACGTTTGGGACACAGGTGGGGTAAGTATAGGTCTCACCTTGTTGTTCAAGGGTAATTATTAACAGCACCACTTTCACTCCCCCAAAAATATGAGACTATACATCTCCTCCTCATTTTGCATGTTCTCTCTATGGTGTTTCTGTCTTAGTAGCCCCAGCACATCTTTTCTAGAGGAACTGGTGATTTCATAACATGAAGGAGAGTTCTTTAGGGTAGGCTGACCCCTCATCACACATGACCCTGTGATTGATTCTTCCTCTGAGACGCACGGGGTCCCTGCGATGCGCTAGCCATATTTCCCATATCTTGGGGTGAGGAATCTTTTGTCGAAAGGAAAGAGGGAAGGAAGGAAGGAAGGAGCGGGGGAGAGAAGGAGGAAGGGAGGGAAGGAAGGGGGAGGGAGAGAGAGAGAGAGAGAAAGGGAGGGAGGGAGGGAGGAAGGAAGGAAGCAAGGGGAGAGCGAGAGAGCAGAGTGCGAAAGAAAGAAAGAAAAAAGGAAGGAAGGAAAGGAGGGAGGGAGGGAAGAAAGAAGAAAGAAAGAAAGAAAGGAAGAAAGGAAGGAAGAAAGAAAGGAAGGAAGGAAGAAAGGAAGGAAGGAAGGGAGAGAGGGAGAGAGGGAGGGAGGGAGGGAGGAAGAAAGAAAGAAAGAAAAGTGTGTAACCAATACAAAATACTTAATTCACTAGCACAACAATACCAATTTATTTCTCTAACTGAATACATGAGGTCCACCTGCCTCATTAATGGGACATCCAGTATCTCCCTCATGAAGTATTCTCTGCATCATCCCTCCAGCCAGCTATTCAGGAACACTCAGGTCTTAGCCTCTGAGAAGTCAGTCCCATCTTTGCCCATCGTGCCCAGAGTGAGCAGTTCACGCCAGTGTGGGCACGGGAAGTTCTGTGGGCGTTTGCTCTTGCCAAGTGTGTCCTCTAGGGTGACCTTCTTGTTGGCCTGGATCCCTGCTGGCCCAAGAGCATGAGATCACATTCACAGGGGCAACCACTGTTCCCCAAAGAACCTCTCTGTGCTGCCTGGCAGGGTCCTGAGGTGCTTCTGCCTCGGCTGCCTACTGTCCCAGAACATCCCTCTCCTACCGGTACTAGGCTCTGGCATTGAGATCCTTCGCCTTCTGGAAAGTTCCCAGTTGGGGCTCCTGGGTATCCCCGTGCAAACCCCTCCCCTCCTCTCCAGTAAGCCAGTCTCCACTCAGAGATGGAAGGAAGGCATGTTTTGCTAAATAGGAAATAACACAGAGACCAAAAGAGAATACACAGGTTTCTCTGTAGGCTCCCCAGGTCACTCATTGGCTACACCTGTCCCATCGTTGGGGTCCCCAGCCACATTCTGCGGTGCCTGGGAACATTTCCCAAATACCACAGCACCAGATATCCTGTGCAATATTTCCTTTTCTGCAAATTAAAGTTCATTTTGACCTCTGCTACTGGAGAGCAGCTGCAGTCCCACCACACATCCCCCGCCCGCCTTGGGCAGGGCAGGGAGGCTGAGAGCCTGGGGAGAGCAGCGAAGCTGTAGAGTTGGTGGAAGGGCAGGAAGCGTCTCTGCAAGGCTGCGGCTGAGCTGCCGGCACAGAGGCACATGGCCGAGGCCCCCAGCTGTGCAGGCTGGGTCTTCAGAGTGAGGCACACGCCATCGGGCATCTCAGCTGAGAAGTGATCCTTCAAAAAGTCTGCCTTCTCTGAAGACACTTGGTTATAGATGGACCTCAGAAACCCCATGCCCTTTCCTGGGGTCTGTCGGTACCAGAAGAGGTACAAACGACGGGGCACAGGACCGCATCCCAGAGTCACATTCCGTCCCATCCCTGTGATATAGGGGCAAGGGCTTTGGCTGACACCAGATTCTATGTGTCCTGTGGGAGGACACAGAGTCCAGAAAGAGAATGAGGCAAAAGTTTGGAACGGGCCTTAGGTCAAGGGAATGGGATGGGAGTTTTCCACATACTCCCAGGACTCACCTACTCCCAGGAGACAAACGATCACCCAGCAGAACCTGTGGTCCATGGCAGGGGCGGGGCGGGGCTGAGGTCTCCCCCAGTGCGGCATCAGGTCTTTAGCAGCCCAAGAGAGGAGACTCTGTGACGATGTCCTAGTGTTGGGCAGCACCCACAGACTCAGGAGTGCCCGCACAGAGGGAGCAGGCAGCCCTCGTGCCAGCGCGGACACATGATGCTCCAAGGCTCAGCCCCCGCGTGCCCTGGAGCGTTCAGGCTCCCACGCCCCAAGTGAAAAACTGCAGCTGCAGAGGGACCCTGGGAGAATACAAGCGTCAGGGCAGTGAGGCCGGGTATGAAGACCCAAACAGACAGGCGGGACCCACTCCCCTCTCTAACGGCCAACTGAGAGCCACAGTTCAGAGGCATGGGCTCTGTGTGTCGTAATTCTGAGCCTGACGATTAAAACATTGGGAATGTAGAGAGCGAAGGAAAACAAAAAATAACCCTGCAAGTGTCAGTGTGGAGAGGAAATCTAGTGAGAAGTTGAGACCTGAAACCTAAAAGGACGTTTCAGTGCAAGGGAAGGAGAGTGGACGAGAAAGTAAGCACCCAGCCCAGTGCGCTGGCTCTGAACCGAGGGGCGCAGGGGCCCGCCGACTGCCTGAGCGGTGGAGAGCAAGCGTCTGTGCAGATTTGGAGCTTTGATCAGGCTGGGGTTCGGGGTCTAGCCTTGGGTGGGAAAAAGAGAAATCGGAGAACAGACGAGCCAGATTATAGAATATGGATTTGGTGAAGACAGAGAGACACATATCTCTCACACCCGTTTCCCAAAAGCTGGGTCTCTTACTGTCCTTTGCGGGGTCTCCAGTCCTGGGACCCTTGCCTGGAAGTCGTTCTCTGATTCCCCAAAGCTCTGTGCTGCTCGGCCCTGGGCGGCCACAGCCTTGGCAACAGGGAATCCTCGGTTCCTGAAAAGAAGAGGCTCAGAAGTCAGGTACCTGCCGAGCTCCAAGCAACGCACTTCCTCACAGGGCGGAATCCTTCTCATCCTCTGGTGCCATTAGGGTGTGAGTGCTGACGTGCAGGCGTTTGTTTAGAGGATCCCTGTGAAACCTTAAACCAAACCATCCACTTTACAGCAGGCTTGTTTATTTCACGACGAATAACGCATTAAAATACTAGGCGGGGATGTGTTTATCTCTTAACCAGTTGACAGGGCAGAGTCATACTCGGGTGAAAAAAACCCCACACTCTAAAGACGTAGAATAGAGAGTCGCCACAGGGGTTGACTTGGGTATTATGGTTTGAGGCTCTGCCAGGGGTCTCCCTGTCCCTGGAGCGTCCTCTGCAGGAGAGAGGAGGGAGCCTTTGTGCGCATGCAGACAGCTGACTCTCCAGGACGCAGGGCTTTGCCAGCCCTTGGCTGCTGGGTTGTGCAGCCCTGAGACACATTACAAGGAGCAAAGCCGGAAGATACGGGGTTCAGCACCGGGTACAAAGTCCTGCTCTGAAATGTCAGGAGGCCATCACTGCTCACTGCCTGCTGATAATACAGGATGCGAAGACCTGTAGAGCTAGGGTTAAAGAGACAGAAGGAAAAAGAAGCAAGCCTGAAAGTGCTAAGGCTGGAGTGGAAGAGAGGCCAGCAAGGGGCTGAGCCCCTGACCGCGCAGCCGGCAGAGTGAACTAGAGAATAGGAATCCCAACGGGATGGGGGATCCGTGGTCCTCAGGGGCAGGAACGGCTGGAGACCCTGGTGAGGGAATGAGGTGCTTTGAAAAAGGTCTGAGCATAGTTGGAGCTGGGATCTGGGCTGAGATCCAGGGTCTAAATTGGATGGAAGGGGAAGTCAGAGAAAGACATCTTTTAGAAGGAGGATGGGTAGGACTGCTGTGGCCAGAGGGTCAAGTGTCTCATGAAAGACTTCCCAGGGGCGCCAGCCAATTGGAAAATGCTTGGGACAACTTAAACTTGAACGTCTGTCCTCCATTCACCCAGAGGCACAATCTTGGTCAGGACGAGCCCGGCACAGACTGCTGGAGTCTGTGGGGAAACTGAGCCCTGCCGTGCCCCATGAACCTGCAGGCAGTATTATGGTCTGGGATTTCTGTCCAGGGTCTAATGGGAAGTGGCAAACGGAGCCTTGGCTGGCCCCCTAGCTTCCTGGCTGGACCCTGGAGGTTTGTGCACAGGAAGGAGTTGGCTCTGCAGGGCTGTGTCTTTGCTGCTGGCGCAGAGATACAGGGCGGAGTCTTCCAGTTTCAGGGTGTCCACGTGCAGGTACAAGTGGGAGCTGTCTGGGCATTCGGGCCAGAATCAACTTGGAACAGTCTCATTGCTAGCGAGTTCCTTGTAGTTGTAGACGAACATGAGCTCCAGCGGCTTCTGAGCGCTCTGCTTATACCAGTACATAGCATTGTGTCCCAGGTGTTGTTCACATCTCAGAGATTTCTTACTTCTAGTTTCCATGACTAGGTATTTTGGTATCTGAGTTATTCCCGTGTCCGCGGAGGCTGCTGGGAGAAAGGGACAAAATTCAGACAAAGCCCAGAAGGGGAGGTGTTGATGCAGCCGCAGGGAAATTGTTGGGGGTCCGGGGGCAGCCCATGTGAACCCAAGACTCACCTGCTCCCACAAGAGAGAGGACCACACAGCAGAGCAGCCCGCAGCCCATGGTGGTGTCAGGGTCGAAGTGGCATCATCTAACTAGGATGCCCCGGGGGTGGGGGGTGGCCTCTGGTCTCCTTGGCCTTGGTTGGTGCTTTTGCCTGTGATGTCAGTGTCCTTGTCAGTTTCCCCAGCCCCAAGCGATGTTTCTTCCTTCCCCTTTTATGCCTTACATAGATTTCGATAGAAGGTGGATTTGAATGGACTGGGCTGGGATAGTCCTCTGACAGTTGCTCTTTTGCTATTGGCTGCCCTCCTCACTATATAGATTCTCCCTCTGTCCCCCCTCCCTTCCAAGACCCCCTCTCAGCAACAGACCATACTCCCTTGAAGAGATCTCCTTCCTCCCCTGCTCAGTCCGAGGCAGGACAACACTTAAAACGCCCTTTCCCTCAGTGTCTAAGCTTGCTGGAGCCCCTTTGCCCAGGTGCATGGAGGGAGGAAGATTGGAAGGCTGTGGTCCTTTTCTGTACCAGTGCCCATCATTAAAAAGGCACGACTGTGACGCCAGCCAGACACCAGACATTGGGAAGAGTGCTGAGAGGGCCAGAACAAGGAATAAGCCATTCTCTGGCCCTGTATTGAGGGTGCAGCGCTTGGCTGGGCTTAAAGCAAACAAGTTGCCGCAAGTAAACAGCACAAGACGTCCGGTGCAAGACAAACGGAAATCAATTTGAAAATGACTTTAGCTTAGTATCTTTGAGAAGTCTGCAAGCGATGCACCCAACTGATATAAGGATGAAGCCTCAACGCCCTGCTCCCCTCCTCACCCCCTCCCTCTACTCACTCCCAGCCCCTCCCCGCCCCCAGTCTCGGCGGTCTCAGTGGAGCCACAGCTCCGCCTTGTGGCCAAAGCTGCACATTTCCCAGATCACAGGCCTCTTACCAGCCCGCGTCGGCAGCCCAGATCCCTCACTCATTCCACAGACCAGGAGCAGCTGTGATAGGTACGAAACTCCAGGAAATCATGAAGAAGAAAGAAGCACCTGAAACCACCAAAACAGTCGGCAACGATACCATTCATCCACTTATCTAGGAAATTCAATTTTTACTCAATGGAGATTGGTTATGTCTGGATTCTTAGGAATGAACAAAATGCAGCCCTGCAGATACTACCCCAGCCCCTGTGGAGCTTATAGACCATCTTGATTTGTTCAACAAATACTCATTGAGCAACAGCTAGGAACAAGCACAGAACTTCAACACGTTCACCCCCAGAATTCTACTGTCGTGGGTCATTCAGTATAGTCCCAGACAACAACCACTAGGGAATCAAATGTAGCTTATATGAAGTTTGAGAAATGTGTCCAGTATTTCAGTATTTAAATCACTTCATGAATGTGATAGCATATTTCCTCAGCTATTACAACATGGGGACTGAATGCAAATGATCTCCAAAGCCCCGTGCATTTCCAAAATGTTAGAAACCAAACCAGGCCCATCCAATCCACAGACAGTTTTCCAATCTGGGACCAGCTTGCGTGATCCACCGTGAGTCTTTCCTACTTCACACCATGAATTGTTTATGCCTTTTGTCCACTTACTTATTGGAATGTCATCCATTTTCTTAAAACATACTGTTATGCCAGTACTGAGTTTTCATTCTGGAAAATTTGAAGATATGAATAAACACAAAAATGAAATCTATAGTTGCTAAATATAACATTTGTTTATTGTTATATTAGATATTTATTACCAAGTTGGAATAACAAGAATCTATATAAATCTATGTTGGGACTAGGGAGGGTAGTTATCCATGTGTAAAGTCAAGAGTTGATAAGTGAGATGTTTTTTAACCCAGGGATGTGCTGGGTCAGGAAGAAAATACTAACATTTTTCTAATGTAATAAATATTATCAGATTTTCACTGTGGCCCATAAAACAAAAAAATGTAAGGGTATATGGGTTAGAATTTAAGCAAAGTGGGTTGGATATTCCCCTCCTGAACAGGTTACATATATGATGGACCTTAAATCCACTGCAGTTGGAGATATTCCATTCTTAGATAAGAACCAAAAATTAACCCTAGTTAAAAGGCCAGCATTGTTACTATTAACATTATTATGATGGCCATTCGCTGTAGTAAGAAGACACTGATTGGCCCTTCTACAAGAAAACAGAAAAATATGAGTGAATAAAATGTTATTACATTGTTAGGCTGTCAATACATATGCAAAATTTCACAGATGACAAAACGCAATGGAATTTAAACTAAAACCCCGAACAATGAGTAAAAGTGAAAAGCTCGGTTGCCCTGAGAACATTAGCTAACATAAACATTTCCCAAAGCAAGGAGTGGGGTGAAAGGTGAGTTTACGTTATCTGAATTAGGGATGTGACCGAAGAAAGAAAATGATCTAAGGACAGTCTGCATTGCAAGAACGAATAGTGAAGAAGTGGAATGGTAAACATGTAGGTAAATTCAAACACTGCCCATTATCAAATAGTAATAGTATATGTTCCTTGAAGATATATAGAAAATACATAACTGATTCCAAGACAGCTGGGATTTGGGTTATGGGAGCCCCAAGAATACATGAAGGGAAATTACCTTTTTTCCTGGCCAGTTGTGTCTACACAGGGTGGGACTCCAGAAGGTTCTGGAAGGCTATAGAACTGAGCAGAGATTTCAGAAGACACTCAGCTGGAAGACATTGGCATACAGACCCAGTTAGAGCAAGAGACATTGGTGAATATGCTGTGATTCCCACGGAGACCCTGGAAAGACCAAGCACTGTAACAATGAACCCACATGCTAAGGTTCCCTGAGAGGATTTGCTCCTAGCAAATCCTACATCCAGACCTGCCAGGATAAATCCAGAGCCTCTCCTCTATATCATCCACAAGGCCCCTCATCATCCCTTCATAATCTTTCATGTAGAGTATTTCAGAAGTCTTCTAATTGTACATTCTACCCGGACTCTATCTCCCTTCTGATCCAGTATTCCTGTACCAAAATACAAACTTGATCATGTTATCTCACTTAAGGTAGGACCACTGGCTAGTTCCTGCCTAGAGATTTGTGGCCAAAGTCCTTTCCATGCCTCCTAATATCCTCCATCTTCTGGCTACTGCCTGCTCTCGAGGAGGCTTCAAAGATGACACTCAATCAGAATTGGGAACAATGGCACTGGTCCTCCTTCTTAGAGGGAGGAAGTCTGCAGTGCACAAGCGTACCTCGATGGGTGCATCTGCCCCACCCTTTCTCTCTAGTTTACCTGTTGTTGGCCTGCACCCTGAAGGCCTGCAAGTCTTGTGGTTGCCCAGCCTCGAGACCAAGGAACGAGCCCGGAGACAGCGACAGAGACATCAGTGGTTTATTGGACAGGGGATTATGCACAAAGGGTCCTGGAGTGACACTCCATTGTGTGCAGGCAGGACATGGCAGCAGTCTTAGCCACTCCGGGAGAAGGAGGCTACCATTTACAGGGGGAATTGATGTCAGGTGGGCCCATCAGTTACCAGGGACTGATTAAGCCCTGTAATTTAGAGGACTGGATAGTCATGTGAGTGAAGCAGGGCTTGGTCGAGCAGAGGATGTACAGAGAGCAAGAGAACAGTCATCTTAAATGGCCTAACCATACACCTGTCACCCTGGACTTTCATGCTTCTCCAAATATTTTTCCATTAAATGGTGATCTCACTGACAATCTGAATTTTCGTTTGGTCTTAGAGACTTTTATCTTCACCTTACCGTCCTTTAGGCTTTTTCTCATCAAACATTCTTAGCAAATAGTGTGTTTTCAATCATAATGTTATGTACAATATGTACCAATATGTACAGCAGAGAAAGGCAGGGAATGGCTTCTTCCATCAGTTAAGATCTTCAGGGCATGGGACAGGGTCCTTTCTTGTTTGTGGAGCCATGAGTACTTCAGTGAAATTAATGGAACCCCCTGCTCTAGCTGAGAAGTAGAATTCTGTAAGACCTCTGTGTGTCTAGAACTGCCCCATCGGGTGTGCTGGCAGGATGTCCTGGAGGCTGGAACTCATGGGGGTGAGCGGAGCCTTGAGCTGGGTGAACATGTTGCCCCACAGCTTCCCGACTAGGCCAGGGTTTTGTGCACAGATAGACAGTGACTCTGCAGGGCTGTGTCTTAGCTGCCGGCACAGAAACACACGGCAGAGTCGCCTGGCTCCAAGGAGTTGATGTGAAAGTTTAAATGAGCTTTGTCAGGAGATTCTGGTGAGAAACGACTTGGCACTGTTTCGTTGAGAATGAGTACCTTATTACTGTAGACAAACATAATCTTCAGCAATTGCTTGGAGCCCTGCTTATACCAGTACATACTATCATGGTTCAGCTTTTGTTCACATTTCAGGGGCTTCTTAGTTCCCATCTGTGTGGTGAGATATTTTGGAGTCTGCAGAACTGCCGTGTCTAAGGCACCTGAGAAGGAAAGAAGCAGAATTCAGACGAGTCCCAGGAGGTAGCCTGTTTCTGGAGGGTTGACGAATGGGCTTAGAGACTCAAAGAGGGATCCAGCCACCTGCTCCCAGGACTCGCCTGCTCCCAGGAGGCAAAGGGCCCCACAGCACAGGGGCCTGGGGCCCATGGTGGGGTCTGGGCTGACTAGGCCAGGCCCTGGACCGGGACTCTGGTCCTCAGTGGTAAGAAGACCAGGCTGCCGTGCTCACTGCCCTGCCAGGTGCTGTGCCTATGACGTCACAGCCCAGAAGGACTGCCTCACCCTCAGGCCTCCTCTATCCTGCTCTCCTCCTTCCGCATGTCCTGCGCTTGCTCTATCCAGAGAAATGTTCATTTCTACTCCTTTCAAAGGAGTTTGGGATTTCTAGGCATAGCTTGAGTATGGTGAGCATGTCGCCTCAAGGACGTTTCTCTGACGGTCATTCTGTGCCAGCAGCTGCCTCCCTCCCCTTTCCTGCCCCAGGACCCGGCCACCTCCTCCCTCGCACCCCATTCCAGGCCCCTCTCTCAGAGTCAGCCTGGTTTCCCTTCTCTGGATATTCTACTTCCCTGTCACAATAATGCAGCACGATCCCACTCAGGTCTTGGCTCCCTTGAATGTGTGGTTTACGCTAAGTTCCCCTCTTGATTACTTCAGTTCTGGTCAAGAGATTGACTCTGAGGTCTCCCTGAGAACCAGCTGCAGACCATACACAAGTATGCATTGCTCTCAGGAGCAAACTCTGTTGATGCGTCTTTGAGGGGGAATAAACGGCAGCCCCACTCCCTGTGATGTTCTCTGTTGGAAAGGCAGAGCCACAAGGCTAATAGGAGGGAATAAGAAGGCAGGATGTGACAGGAGCGATGAGGTTACAGAGGAGAATAATAGCACGGAGCTGGGAAAATCTAAGCGGGATGATTTTACTGCCCTTGCTTTGTCTACAGGTCACCTTCCCTTCTGGCACAAAGTCTACAGCTTGATGCCTAGCCTGGCCTTTCTCAGCCTCGGCGCTATTGACATATTGCACGGATAGTTCTTGGTTTGGGGGCTGTAGGACGTTTAGTAGCATCCCTGGTCTCTGTCCACTACCTGTCCGTAGCACTCCCCACCCCCGTTGTGACAACCAAAAATGTCTCCAGCCGGTGGCATCACCCACACTGAGAACCTCCCCCCCTTCATTCCTTCCCACAGTCTTTGCCCTCCTCCACCAGCCTCTAGGATCCTGTAGGGCCGCAGCGCCTCCTAGTGGCCGGCAAGGTGCAGTTCTCAGATCTCAGTGCCCCCGGACGCCGCCCCAGCCCTCGGTAAAAGCCAAGTCAGCAAGGACCCAGAGTGAGACCAGGGCACCAAGTGCCCCGGAGACATCTCTCTCTCTCTCTCTTTCTCTCTCTCACACACATACACACACACACACACACACACACACACGTGCACAAAGTACGGCACCGCTGTCAATTACTGGTGAAACCCCCTTCAGAGACAGACCCAGTGGTTCATTTGCTTTTCTTTGAGCACAGAACAAGCACTAGAGACAAGATAGTGAACAAAAGGGAAACGACCACGGTCCCAGAACCACATGCATGCTTTATTTGTTGGCAATCATTGAATGGCTGCTTAGTGCAAAGCTTGAGTAAGACAGCGTTCTCATTCTCATGATGTTTATATTCTGATAGGAGCCAAAAGAAATTTACAGATTACCCTAGACCAGAAAGATAAAATACATGTTATGCAGACATTAGAAATATAATCAGTATTAATACAGTTAAATACTGTCCTGCACATGGCTTCCCATTTCCTCATCTACAAAACAATGGGCTGAAATAAATCATGTCTAAGTCTCTGTCCAGTTTTAAAATTGTATGATCCTAACCAGGGGCACCTCTAGATGTTAACTGGCTCGTGGGTCTTATGCAGCCAGTATCTTAAGTACCTACCTCATTGCACAACACAGCTTGCTTGTGAAGCTTTTCAAAGAAAAGAGGGAAGGGAAGAAGGGAGGGGGGAAGAAAGGATAGAAGGAAAGAAGGAAAGAGTCAAAAATGAAACTGACAGGAGGCTACATATATTAGTGATTCTGACCATACAAAGAAGCAACCATTCTTAAAAAGTAGATTTCACATGAATTATTTACATTAGCATTTATGCACATGCCCTTGAAAAATCAGGTGCACACCATCCAAAGAGATGCTGGATTGAAACTGATTGAAAGAAAAGTGCCTCACATGAGGTATGTCAGTTCTGGTTGTTGTTTTCTGGTTTTCACAGGAGAGTCTGAAAGCCCGATGTTTTCCCTTGTCTATCAGGAATTGCCCAAAGGAAAGAGAGGAACAAAGAAATAGCTTCTTTGTGCTTCTTTTCTGACGGGTCCAGCTAGATCAGAGAAGGGGAAACCTCTGCAGGGAGAACAGGAGGCTGATGCTGGGATGCTGGGAAGCGCCAGGGTTCAATTACAGTAGAGAGTAAACAAGGAAGGAAAAACACAGTAATTGTAGCATGAAGCTAACTTGATCCACAAAAAGGTGAAGAGTCATAGGACTCTGGTGATGAGGCAGAAAGCTGGAGAAGAACTAGAGCAAAAAGGAAACAGGCTGAAACGATATCAGGATGTGTGTTTTGGACATCGGTCGTATTTTTGGCTGTCCAATATCTAAACTCCTTCTCATGTTTGGACAGTTTCCCAGAGTTTGTATGTTAGTGGGAAGAGGCATGTGTCAGTATGTTTTGAAAGCGAAACCTTCCTGCCATTCTAGAAGCAAAACTTCCACCACTGCCTCTGCTTTTTGTGACTTTCACGAGAACAGGGTTCCTCCCGGCAGAGCTGTCTCTTTTCACCAGCTCCCTAAGAACTTGGACTTGGGGGGAGAGGGGGAGGAAACTGGGCCATGTGCTTTGGCAGAATGGGATGGAAGGACAATCTCTTGATCCCAATTCTGTCCAATTTAGTTACCTGGGCAGAGAGTCCCATGAAGATTTCAGTTTCATCGAATTTTCTCTCTTTCTTTACTGGTGCTCAAAATTGGTTTCTCAGGTTTGCAAAATTGACAAGGACCATGATTTCCCTTCCATTCTGCTCACCTGGCTGTTAGTTGCTGGTGGCCCTGACCTTGAAAAAAATCCCCTTTCTTGTATTGACAAAAATAGAAAAGTCAATGTACACATCAACTGCTGCAAACATACGCCTGCAGGTGGACCAGTGGTCACTGGTTTTCCAAATGAAAATCCAGATCAAAACCAGACGTGACCCTCTGCAGGTCATTCACCCTTCACCTTAGAAGTCATCAACTCATGCTATTTGCCTATTTAGACTTTGAAATCTCCTCTAACTTAAAATATTTATATTTACTGTTTCTATTATTACATGGATCAGAAATGTTTAATCTTGAAGTCACTTGAAAGTAATACAGGCAACAATTGACAAAAAGTAAACACAATATTATGATGAACAGGCATTACTTATTAACTTTCAAAAATGATTAGATGTCACCTTATTTTTGCTTTTAGGAAGAAGCTATAGATGTTTGGTGGAGGTGGGAGTGGGGGAGGTTCAGGGGACCCTGAATTCTCAAGCCTTAAATTAAAGGTAGTCACTTAGAATATTCAATATTGAGCTTAGAAGTGCGTGTTCCCGCACTTTCTAATGTTTATAACTTTCAGCAGATTTTGAAAGTGGCTCATAATAATGTTAAGAAATTTAGATTTGAGCATGGACAAATGAGTTGGCTTTCTTTAGTAGATTCCTCTGTTCTATCCTGAGATGAACTGCAAAATGAACCTTCACAGAAGAGCTAACATTTTTTCTGTGACTGGCCAACCAGACTTTAACTTCAGGCAGAATGGGAGAACATATACGGTAAAATAAATAGATATTCTGAAGCTTCCTCCTGCTATATACAACTAGAGTTTACACCAAAGGTAATGGCATTCTTGGATTTCCAAGAAGAAAGAGAAATTCCAAATTTTAAAAATTAAAAAAAATCTATTTATTTGGATGCTGAATCTTTAGTTGCGGCATGTGGGAGCTAGTTCCCTGACCAGGGATCGAACCTGGGTCCCCTGCATCGGGAGCACGGAGTCTTAGCCACTGGACCGCCAGGGAAGTCCCCCAAATGTTTTTCTTTTAAAAATGAGGCAGGAGCCTTGAGTTAAAACAAGTGAAAAGTCATATTTAGGTCTATCTTTCGGATGTCTGTCTCTTGTACCTCTAGTGTTTCGGTATCAGGTGTTTTCGTTTCTGGACGAAGCCCCATGTGTCACTGTAGGCAGGGATGGAAGTTAGAGGCAGAGTCCAGAAGGAAGTTTGTTGCTGATATTTTGATGGAACCGTTTTCTCAAACCCAGGAAAGGGGTTTCATCTCATTGCTCCCGACTCTCTTGTTCCAGGAAGGAAGAGGACCACCCAGCAGAGGGGCAAGAATAAAGCCCTTTTTACTTTAACCCCCGGACACGCTGGAGTGAGGCACAGGGCTCCAGGTCTCCTTTGGCCTGGCAGGTAGACGTCCCTAGGTTTTTACCGTCTCTGCAAGATCCCCAGGAAAGCTCTGGCCTGTGGGGCTCCCTGGCTGAGCCCCAGCAGCTCACAGCGCACCGCTCCCCTGTGCCTCTCTGACGGGCCTGCGCCTGCCCGAGGGCTCTCACCCTCCGCACCTCAAACCCCTGTCCCTCGACTCCCACGCAGGCTCACAGGCAACGAGTCTGGTGGTCCAGGCTCTTCGCTGGGACAGAAACATCTGCAGGAGGGGGAGCTTCAAGACGGCGGAAGAGTAAGACGCGGAGATCACCTTCCTCCCCACAGATACATCAGAAATACATCTACACGTGGAACTGCTCCTACAGAACACCCACTGAACGCTGGCAGAAGACGTCAGACCTCCCAAAAGGCAAGAAACTCCCCACGTACCTGAGTAGGGCAAAAGAAAAAAGAAATGACAGAGAGAAAAGAATAGGGACGGGACCTGCACCAGTGGGAGGGAGCCGTGAAGGAGGAAAGGTGTCCACACACTAGGAAGCCCCTTCGCGGGCGGAGACTGCGGGTGGCGGAGGGGGGAAGCTTCGGAGCCACGGAGGAGAGCGCAGCCACAGGGGTGCGGAGGGCAAAGCGGAGAGATTCCCGCACGGAGGCTCGGCGCCGAGCAGCACTCACCAGCCCAAGAGGCTTGTCTGCTCGCCCGCCGGGGCGGGCGGGGCTGGGAGCTGAGGCTCGGGCTTCGGTCGGATCGCAGGGAGAGGACTGAGGCTGGCGGCGTGAACACAGCCTGAAGGGGTTAGCGCACCACAGCTAGCCAGGAGGGAGTCCGGGAAAAAGTCTGCAGCTGCCGAAGAGGCAAGAGACTTTTTCTTGCCTCTTTGTTTCCTGGTGCGCGAGGAGAGGGGATTCAGAGCGCCGCCTAAACAAGCTCCAGAGACGGGCGCGAGCCGCGGCCATCAGCGTGGACCCCAGAGACGGGCATGAGACGCTAAGGCTGCTGCTGCCGCCACCAAGAAGCCTGTGTGCAAGCACAGGTCACTCTCCACACCGCCCCTCCCGGGAGCCTGTGCAGCCCGCCACTGCCAGGGTCCCGTGATCCAGCGACAACTTCCCCGGGAGAACGCACGGCGCGCCTCGGGCTGGTGCAACGTCACGCCAGCCTCTGCCGCCGCAGGCTCGCCCCACCTCCTCCGTACCCTTCCCTCCCCCCGCCCGAGTGAGCCAGAGCCCCCGAAGCAGCTGCTCCTTTAACCCCGTCCTGTGTGAGCGAAGACCAGACGCCCTCAGGTGACCTACACGCAGAGGCGGGGCCAAATCCAAAGCTGAACCCCAGGAGCTGTGCAAACAAAGAAGAGAAGGGGAAATCTCTCCCAGCAGCCTCAGGAGCAGTGGATCAAAACTCCACAAACAACTTGATGTGCCTGCATCTGTTGAATACCTGAATAGACAACGAATCATCCCAAATTGAGGAGGTGGACTTTGGGAGCAAAGATATATATATATATATTTTTTCCCTTTTTCTCTTTTTGTGAGTGTGTATGTATATGCTTCTGTGTGTGATTTTATCTCTATAGCTTTGCTTTTACCATTTGTCCTAGGGTTCTGTCTCTCCGTTTTTTTTTTTTTACTTTTTAAAAATTTTTTCCTAATAATTATTCTTTATTTTTTATTTTAATAAATTTATTTTATTTTTTCTTTCTTTCTCTCTCTCTCTTTCTTTCTTTCTTTTTTCTTTCTCTTTCTTCCTTCCTTCCTTTTTCTTTCTTTCTTTCTCTTTCTTTCTTCTTTCTTTCTCTCTTTCTCTCTTTCTTTCTATTTTTTCTCCCTTTTATTCTGAGCCATGTGGATGAAAGACTCTTGCTGCTCCAGCCAGGCATCAGGGCTGTGCCTCTGAGGTGGGAGAACCAACTTCAGGACACTGGTCCACAACCGACCTCCCAGCTCCATGTAATATCAAACAGCAAAAATCTCCCAGAGATCTCCATCTCAATGCCAAGACCCAGCTTCACTCAACGACCAGCAAGCTACAGTGCTGGACACCCTATGCCAAACAACTAGCAAGACAGGAACACAACCCCATCCATTAGCACAGAGGCTGCCTAAAATCATAATAAGGCCACAGACACCCCAAAACACACCACCAGACGTGGACCTGCCCACCAGAAAGAAAAGATCCAGCCTCATCCACCAGAACACAGGCACTAGTCCCCTCCACCAGGAAGCCTACACAACCCACTGAACCAACCTTAGCCACTAGCGACAGACACCAAAAACAACGGGAACTACGAACCTGCAGCCTGCGAAAAGGAGACCCCAAACGCAGTAAGTTGAGCAAAATGAGAAGACAGAAAAACACACAGCAGATGAAGGAGCAAGGTAAAAACACACCAGACCTAACAAATGAAGAGGAAATAAGTCTACCTGAAAAATAATTCAGAATAATGATAGTAAAGATGATCCAAAATCTTGGAAATAGAACAGACAAAATACAAGAAACGTTTAACAAGGACCTGGAAGAACTAAAGAGCAAACAAACAATGATGAACAATACAATAAGTGAAATTTTAAATTCTCTAGAAGGAATCAATAGCAGAATAACTGAGGCAGAAGAACGGATAAGTGACCTGGAAGATAAAACAGTGGAAATAACTACTGCAGAGCAGAATAAAGAAAAAAGAATGAAAAGAATGGAGGACAGTCTCAGAGACCTCTGGGACAACATTAAATGCACCAACATTCGAATTATAGGGGTCCCAGAAGAAGAAGAGAAAAAGAAAGGGACTGAGAAAATATTTGAAGAGATTATAGTTGAAAACTTCCCTAATATGGGAAAGGAAATAGTTAATCAAGTCCAGGAAGCACAGAGAGTCCCATACAGGATAAATCCAAGGAGAAACATGCCAAGACACATATTAATCGAACTATCAAAAATTAAATACAAAGAAAAAATATTAAAAGCAGCAAGGGAAAAACAACAAATAACACACAGGGGAATCCCCATAAGGTTAACAGCTGATCTTTCAGCAGAAACTCTGCAAGCCAGAAGGGAGTGGCAGGACCTATTTAAAGTGATGAAAGGGGAAAACCTGCAACCAAGATTACTCTACCCGGCAAGGATCTCATTCAGATTTGATGGAGAAATTAAAACCTTTACAGACAAGCAAAAGCTAAGAGAATTCAGCACCACCAAACCAGCTTTACAACAAATGCTAAAGGAACTTCTCTAGGCAGGAAACACAAGAGAAGGAAAAGACCTACAATAACAAACCCAAAACAATTAAGAAAATGGTAATAGGAACATACATATTGATAATTACCTTAAATGTAAATGGATTAAATGCTCCCACCAAAAGACACAGACTGGCTGAATGGATACAAAAACAAGACCTGTATATATGCTGTCTACAAGAGACCTACTTCAGACCTAGGGACACATACAGACTGAAAGTCAGGGGATGGAAAAAGATATTCCTGAGAAATCCATAATTCAAAAAGAGTTATGTACCACAATGTTCATCGCAGCTCTATTTACAATAGCCAGGACATGGAAGCAACCTAAGTGTCCATCAACAGATGAATGGATAAAGAAGATGTGGCACATATATACAATGGAATATTACTCAGCCATAAAAAGAAACGAAATTGAGTTATTTGTAGTGAGGTGGATGAACCTAGAGTCTGTCATACAGAGTGAAGTAAATCAGAAAGAGAAAAACAGATACCGTATGCTAACACATATATATGGAATCTAAGAAAAAAAAAAAAAAGGTCATGAAGAACCTAGGGGCAAGACGGGAATAAAGACACAGACCTACTAGAGAATGGACTTGAGGATATAGGGAGGGGGAAGGGTAAGCTGTGATAAAGTGAGAGAGTGGCATGGACATATATACACTTCCAAAAGTAAAATAGATAGCTAGTGGGAAGCAGCCGCATAGCACAGGGAGATCAGCTCGGCGCTTTGTGACCACCTAGAGGGGTGGGATAGGGAGGGTGGGAGGGAGGGAGATGCAAGAGGGAAGAGATATGGGAACATAGGTATATGTATAACTGATTCACTTTGTTATAAAGCAGAAACTAACACACCATTGTAAAGCAATTATACTCCAATAAAATGTTAAAAATAAATAAATAAAAGTAGCTCCTGTTAATAAGAAAAAAAAAACACCTGCAGATCAACACAAAGCCAATAGTCTGCGTTTAACCCCTCACATTTCAGCACTGACTCACAGCCTCCGCAAACCACATTCTCCTGTGTTGTGAACAAACCCGGACTCTCTCTCAACCCTCTCCCATCCAGGGAGTTCTCTCGACCCTCCCTCTTCTCGCTGAATCTCAGGAGAGTCACAGTGCCCCCTTGTGGCCAAAGGGAAAACTCAGTTCTTCTGTCCTGGACCAAGACAGGAAGGCAGTAAGAGGTCTTAGCGGGGCCTACAGTCAGAGGGCTGGGATTAGCCCACGGCCCTCCCGTCTTGGACTGATTTCTCAATCTGGATGAGGCTTACTGTTAGAAAAACAGGAGCTGCAGTGATTTCTCAGCATTCTGTGCATACCAGTATATAGAATTACGTCCCGGATGTCGTTCATACTTTAGGGTCCCGTTGCTCCCCATCACTGTCACCGGGTGTTTTGGGGTCTGGGTAATTCCAGTGTCCAAAGGGCCTCTGGGAGCAAGAAACCACATTCAGTGAGTCTCATGAGGCAGCTCCATGAAAAAAACTTGAAGTTCAAGGACAAAGATGTCCCACCTGTTCCCAGGACTCACCTGCTCCCAGGAGGCACAGGACCACACAGCAGAGGGGCCTGGAGCCCTCCTCAGCTCAGACAGGATGGGACCCAGTGTCTCCCTGCCAGGTCCCAGTCCTCTGAGGGTGTTTCCCTGGTCCTGAAGGGGATGTGCTTGGGGAGTCACGGCCCCGTCAGTTTCTGCAGCTCACATTCCCTCTTTCCCTCTCATGCCCTGTGCCAGCACCTGCAGAGGTGAGTCGGGGCTGGCATGGCAGGACTGGGCGTACAGGGGCGGGGGCAGAGGAAGAGACGCGCCACCAAGCCCCAGCTTCCCAAGGAGGTTTCTCAGCTGCCTTGTTTGCAATTTGCTCGCAATTTGCTCCCCACGCCCAACAAATAACGGGGTCTTTCCTCCCTCTTCCTACTGTCTAGCTCCTCCTCCTCCCTCATACACACAGCCCCGCCCCCCACTTTGGGCAGATATCCTCCCCTGCTGCCTCTCGGGGATGCAGGACCATCCCCCTCAAGCCTCATCCTGATTTAACTCAGACAGGCTGCCTTGCTCAGGTCATCAGAGCCCCTCCCTGGAACCAGCTGTTTGTCATTTTAAGACCCAGGAACTCGGGGCTAACTAGATAGGAAGAACCCCTCAGTGGGTGCTGAGGGGAATACGAGAGGAATACGCTGCAACCTGTACCCCCAGGGAGCATCTCACCTCCTTGGGTTGCTGAGCCTGAATATGGAGCAGATATACACAGAGGAGGATGCAGGGGCAAAACAAAAGCTTCTGAGGGCTGTGAGCCAAAGGGATAGCAGACACACTGCTGTTGAGGTTGGGCAGGTGCCACGTGCAATGGACCTTAGTGCTCTCAACTCTCAACTGTCCATACACCTTCCCTCCCCGCCCCCCATTCTATCCGGGAGTTTCGGTAAAGTCACAACTCCTCATAGGGGTCAAAGAGGCACGTTAACCTCATCTCAGTCGTGGGACCCCAGTCCTCCTGATAGAGCTCTGGGAGCAGAGATGATGGATAGGGATGAAGCAGAGACGTTTAAGGCAGGGAAATACACAGGCAAGGAGACACCTGAAGCACCAAAGAAAAGCTTTAGCGACTATTACTATCACGTGCTGGCGAAACATCGCCGACTACCACCACCATATACATACTTGCTTAGCATATTCTTTTTTTAAAAAATATTTTTCAGTAAGTGTTTGTTGAACACGTACTATATATGCCAGGTATTGTTCAAGGACTAGGAATAGAGAAGTGAGTAAAACAGACCCTCATGGAGCACACAGACTATTTTAATTAGCTCAACAAGCATTTGTGAAAAAAATGTTCTCGTCCTCAAGATGCTACTAGACTTATAGGAGCAATAAGTCAGGTTTTTCAGATAATGTATAGTTTGGAGAGTTTTAAAGTGTGTATTTTAGGAAGGTTAAAATATAATTGGTTTTTAGATGGCTCCATCATTTCATCTTCTCACCTTATCATTTCTTCATCCATGAAACCTGAATGAGGGGAGAGTCTGAAATAATGGTCTCCGAGCCTCTGTCCAAGTCTGAAACAGCATGAGCCAGTCAGGGTAAACTCTCCACCCCCAGCCCGCCGTTTACCAGGCTGATGTGCCGGGACCTCCCAGTGTCCTTGGCTCATCTAACTATACTCAACACTTTGCAGGTACTTAATCCATGCTTATTTAATGAACAAATGCATAAATGAATATAATGGAAAATAGTAAGAGACCATATGTAATGAGTCAATCTAACCATTTAAAAAATGTGTTCCACATGTGGTATGTTTGCTGTTAGTGTATTTTTACTGGCGGCTTTACGGAAGTTAGGATACAAGGCTGAAATGTAAATGATAAAAATTAATTTGCCTGGCATGAGGTGAGCTTTTGGTACTATTTTTTTCTTTAATTTTAAAGGATAGGTATAGAATAATAATTTTTCAGTGTGCATCAAGTATTAACCAAAGGAGATATGGAAATAGGGACATTGTTTCCCTTCTTAAACCTTCCTTCCTGTCAGGGTCTCTATCATTCTTTGAGTATTTCCTTCCTTCACAGCACAAGAAGACATTCAAGTCTCGTCTTGTACTTTCCCTGTCTCCATCTTGGTATCAGCTGTTTCTGCAGAGTCCTAGTTCCTTTGAGTGGATTATGGTATTTATTTATTTTTGTGTGTTTTTTATTCCAGTTTTATTGAGATATAATTGACATACAGCACTGTGTAAGTTTAAGGTGTACGGCATACTTATTTGATTTATATACATCATGAAATGATTATCACAATAAATTTAATGAACATCCATCATTTCACATAGATACCAAATGTAAGAAAATTTTTTTCCCCTTGTGATGGGAACTTCTAGGATTTACTCTCTTAACTTTCATACATAACACAGAGCAATGTTAATTATATTCATCATGTTGTACATGACATGCCCAGTACTTGTTCATGTTATAACTGGAAGTTTGTACCTTTTGACCACTTTCATCCAATTCCCTCTTCCCCAACCTCTTGCCTCTGATCTCTTTTGCTATGAGTTTGTTTGTTTGTTCGTCTGTTTGGTTTTGAAGTATAATTGACCTACAACACTATATTATTTCCTGGTACATAACACAACAATTCAATATTTCTATACATTACAAAATAATCGCCACAATAATTCTAGTTACCATCTATCACCATATATAGATAATACATTGGATAATGGTATTTAGAAAATAAGACATGGGCACTACATCTGGGCTTTGGGGGTGACTACTTTAGGGTCATCACAGTGGACAGAGTTAGGGAATATACGTATATATATATGTACATACATGTACACACATTTACATGTATCTTTAATTCTATATTTATCTATGAATATGGAAAAAACATGAGTTTACAGAAATACTTCTGTTTCCAATTCCAATATTGTAAGGTTTATTCTAGTGTTCTGCCTTTCCATATTTGCAATCCCCTTATCCAACACTGAGAAACCTGGCTCCTGTTATCTTTCATAGATTTACATATTGGATCCTTGCAGGTACCCAGTTGTCCATTGCAATGGCCACTTTTGCTCCTTTGTAAATGCCCTTCTCACTCTGCTTGGATCTGACCCTGTGTCAGGGCGTCTACCCACGTCAGAACCCTCCTTACCTCAGTCCAGTTTCCGATACACCACAACAGGCATGCCCTGCCCTGTGTGGGTGCCCTTCACCAGCCTGCTGGCCTCACCCTACTTGGGCTCCAACACCCCACTCACTCAGGAATGCCCTCCTCGCTTGGCATGGTCTCTGTCATCTTGCACTGGGCTCCTTCCTGCACAGATACAAAGAAATGCACCAGTTCAGTCCTCTGACAACAGAGATATTTCACTTCACAGGATGCTTATTGCATAATCTGCGGAACCTCAGACAGACCTTGTCTGTTTCCCATACGCTCTAGACAGATCCAGACAGGGTGATGATTATAGCTAATGAATGTGTACTTAATTTACCTGACTTCTTTGAACAACTTGCATTTCTCATTTTTTTCACCCTGTCCTCCAAGAAGCAATGCCAATTTCTTGGTTCCAAAAGTCCTAGATTTTCCCTTTTTTTTTAATCCCCCTCCTATTATAACACATTTTTGTCATGTGGGTACTTGTCTTCCCTACTGAATTTTCTCTTTTTAAGGTCACAGGCTGTATCTTTTTTTTTTCCAATTCCTTTTTAAAATTTCCTGCATGTTGTTCTTCATAATTTTATTTATTTATTTATTTGGCCACACCGAGCGGCATGTGGGACCTTAGTTCCCCGACCAGAGATCGAACCCACGTCCCCTGCATTGGAAGCGCGGAGTCTTAACTGCTGGACCGCTAGGGAAGTCCCTATTTTATTTATTTTTAACAGCTTTATTGAGGCACAATTGATATGAAAAGAACTGCACACATCTAATGTGTACCATTTGAGGAGTGTGGACATATGAAAACACCTATACCATCCTCACAATCAAGATAATATACATATCTTAATTATTTTATTTTTTCTCCTTCCTATCAAAACCCCCCTTCTTACCTGTCAGTCTTGCATGGCATATTAAAGGTGTACTCCTTTTGCCTGAAACAACAGCTATTCCTGAGAGCCCGCTACATGCTTTTCACTATTTCCTCCCTAGGGGTTACCTTCCAACACTCCCAGATGAGCAAACAGTCTAATCACCACCTGTTCATCTTGCTAGGATCCCAGGCTTTAGAACCACAACCAGATGCTGTCTTCTCAGCATTTGAGAGCCTGCCTGAAGTCTCAGCTTCCTCAAGGACTGGTCCCATGCTATGTTCTGGTCATCAAACAGCCATATTGATTCTATGCGTATCAATAGAAGTGCCCTGATAGCAATGGGTTCTGTGTGGAAAGGAGAAATAAAACAATAAAAAACAAAAACCATAGAATATACAGATTTATTTTTGGTGTATGTGAATATTTTAGACAGTAAGACAGAGCCAATATCAAGATGAAGCACCTGAAGAAAGAAATAACTATATATTTCACCAATCATAAAATAATGGGTATACAGTATATCCTTGTTGCTTATCTAAATATAGTCATTATTTTGTAATAACTTGAAATGGAGTATAATCTATAAAATATTGAAGCATTATTCTGTACACCTGAAAATAATATAATATTGTAAATCACCTATATTTCAATATAAATAAATAAATAAAATAAAATAATGGGGTATAAACTGTATTTACCAGCATTGAAAGAATATATAGAAAAAACAGTTATCATTTGGGGTCTGCCAGAGTTGGAAAAGGGTTTTTGAAGGAGAGGAGTTTAACCAGATCTTTAAGCTCTCTAACGAGTCCTATACCGATTTATTCTTTCTAAGAAATAGCTCTGCTACGTTGTCTAAAATGAAGCTAGCCTCTAGCTTCAGCTAGTACTGTCTGGCATGCCTTTCTCCAGTAACGTGAAACAACTTCTGAGATTGCTTTTTGAGATGTGTTCCTGCTATATACAGAGGTAAAGGAGTCTCTAACGGACTGGAACCCTGGCTTATCTTGACTCTCCTTGTACTATTCTAGAACCCACAATCTTCTGCTGGTTTTGGCCTCTAGTGACCACTTATTTTCTTACTATGACTCTCCTGGTTCTATCTTCCCAAGGGACAAGACTAAGAAAAAATGGTCAGAGCTTTAACTAGACCGTTTCCTGGTTCAACACAAGGAAGAATTTTCTAACTGGATGGTTGAGGAGATACCATGATCTCCTCTCTGCAACAGAGGCTGGATGACCTTTGGTGGGGATATTGTAGATGGGGCTCAAGTGCCCGAGGGGCAAAGAGGAGCTCAAGCATCTACTCCGTTCCAGAGACAGAGTTACAAACTGGGGATTTAACCACAAAATGTTTCTTCAGGAGCTCAAAATCTAGTTGTCTTCATGACAAGGAAATCAAATCTTGCAACAAAATTCAAAAGTTATAATAAAAATATAATTCCAGTGTCCATAGGGCCTGAGCAATTCAGAAACCACATTCAGAGAGTCTCCTGAGGCAGCTCCATGGAAAAAGCTAGAAGTTCAAAGACAAAGCTGTCCCACCTGTTCCCAGGACTCACCTGCTCCCAGGAGACAAAGGACCACACAGCAGAGGAGCTTGGAGCCCTCCTCAGCTCAGACAGGATGGGACCCGGTGTCTCTCTGCCCAGGTTCCTGTCTTCTGAGTGCACTTCCCTGGTCCTGAGGGGGATGTGCTTGGGGAATCACTGCCCTTGTTAGTTTCTGCAGCTCACATTCCCTCTTTCCCTTTTATGACCTGTGCCAGCACCTCAAAAGGTGGGTTGGGGCTACTTTGGCAGGACTGAGAGGAATAGATCCATCCCCTACACCCCATGAAGATGGCTGTCAGCCTCAGAGGGATGGAAAGAAGGCAGTAAGTTGGGCTTGGGGGTGACAGTTTGGCTTCAGACTGGTAAAGCTGAACACTTTTCTAAGGAGTTAGGATACTAAGTGGGTATTGACACAAAAACCTGAGAACAAAAGAAACCCATTAATTGGAGATGGTGATCAAATGAGGACTTGGTCTCAAGGAAATGGTGACAGCCAAGATGCTTGAGCAGAGAGGAGACAAGAGCCCAGGGGGACGATTGACCAATATCACTTGATGCTCTGTCATTAGCCTTGATGTCCTTGAATTCCATTTGTCTAGGAATGGCATTATATCAAATCGTGGGTCAAAGTTGAGTCTGGTAGTAGCACTTAAGAGAATAAAATGATTGGAGGACTACTTGGACAAACCAGGGAGATTTTTACATTGGATGTTATATCTTTGGTGCCTTGATTCAGTCACCTGCGGTGTTGATTCTTCTCAGCTCTGGGTCACTAGCAAATCAGCTACATGGCTTTCTGTGATCTCAAATCAGAGACCTCAGGGACTTCTTGCTACATCTCATATGGGCTCTGAGAGAGCACTTTGGAGAAAAGTTGTTAATCAGCTGGGAATCTACCTTGGAGTACAGCAGCAAGAGCATGTATCAACTCCTTACCTGCAAAAATACCATGGAAACTGCAAAAATACCATAGAAACATTGTCAAGTGCTTTGCTGAAAACAAGACATGCTAGTTCCAATTTCTTCCAAATTCCTCAGTCTAGTGAGCTCACCCAAAAGAAAATGGGGTCAGCTTGACATGACTTATCCTATGTGAACCTGTCTTCTCTACTAAGATTGCTAAATACTTTGTCTGATGACTGTCACTCACAAGGATGAAGTAGGAAAGTGACAATGACAGAGAGTTTTGAGGGTTACAGCACTTGTGAATGGTTGCTCACTAGCCTATGTCCCAGGAACTGTGTCTTCTTCCTAGAGTGGAATTCAAGGTGCCTACTAGGTTTTTCCTAATCCCCGAATTTCCAAAGCTATAATAGAAAAATATTTCTGAGCCTAGTAATGGAACTCTTTGGATATCTGTGTACTTTGATTTAGGAAATGTATCCCATAAAAGCAAGGTGGGTATATTGAAGAAGGTTGGGATGATGGAGCTTGGAGACAAATCACAAAAAGTTTTCCTGGTGGGGATATAAATATATCTGAAAGAAAACTGTCTTTGTCAAAAAATTAATGTGGGGTGTGTACTATAATTTTTCCCTCTTTCTTGTCATTTTCCATTTGTGATGCTCTACTTTGACCTTCAGCATCATTTTCACCTTCATCCATCTCTGTTTCTCTTCCTAATCTCATTTCCTTCCAATCCAATAGAAGGTTTTCTCTTAATAAATGCCTCACTAGCCCATCATATTCAGAAGTGGCAAGTTTCCAAATTATTTCAAGATGGCATTTGCGCATGCTGTTCTGACAGCTGTGGGTCTCAGGTTACATACCTGAGAACCTCTATGACAAAACTTAATTGCCCTTGTATTAAGCCTGCTTTACCAACCTAATCTTGAGGAATGGAGGTAGGATGTGGCTGCGAGTGGGAAGAGAGGGAAATGTGAAGTGAATTCTGACAGAGACATAACTGAATTAAGTCGGCACTTTAACAAAACTCTGATATGTGGATCAAAGATTAACTTCTCCCATTTCCCCATTATTTTCTCTGGGTATTCATTTTATCCATGAGAATATTAAAGTCCAGACACCCCCCCCCAACCCCGCCGCAAAAAAAAACAACAGGGCTGCACTCACTTATTCATGTACTCTTTAGGGCTGCTCATGGTCAAAAGCAGAGTAGCTGTGACAGAGACCATATACATTGCCTGCAAAGCCTAAAACATTTACTATCTGGCCCTTTACAGGAAAGAGAAAAGGTTTCTGACCCTGCACATAAAACATGGAGAGAACCACATGTGGCTAGAAGAGAAATGCCCCCAGACTAATGGCACCCTTGAGCAGGATTCTCAAGGAAAACGCAGCCTGGTTCCAGGATTTACTTTACCAGGAAAGAACATCCTATTCACTAACACCGATTTGCCCTGATTGTTTACTTCAGTTTTTAAGTAAGTTTCTTAGTATATTATGTTTCAAGGGGAGAAATTCTTATTTAAAATTTCCCTACACATTGTAGGTAAAGAGCCAGCACAGCACAGCCTCAGTGACTGGTGATGTATTAACCAGGAAGGTGACTAGAGAAGCCAAAGAAAAGGAAAAACAGACTCATTGAAGGAAAGGGCATAAAATTACCTTTAATGGTCGGTGACTCTTGCTCTTGCCAATATAAATATCAATATGTTTGCTGGAGCCCAATCAGCACCCAATTTAGGCACAAGTTTAAATAATCCTCTAAGGCCACTAAGCCATGTGCATGGGAAATAAAGGTGACAAATACAGATTAATGAACACAGACACATGCTTCTGGGCCACCATGTGTTTGAAGTTAGGAAAAGAAGTATAAGTACCAAACCACATAAAATGCAGACAAGAATATTTATTTAGTCTGAGACCCAACTCAATTGCCTAGGGTCAAACTTCACAGAAATATCTCAGAAGAATAAGATATCTTGAAGGTCCAAGCTCCCACACAATCATTCAAAGATGTTTTCTTCAGATTTGTTAACCCACTTCACAGAAATGACAAACACACATACATAGATATAGAGACAGCTCACACTGATCCAGTATTCCTCTTCAATAGGGACCATTCTCCTAGTGACTTTCACTTAGAATACAAAGCTCCTTCACTTAATGCCAGGTCTACTCTGCTCCTTACCCTTTCCACTCACAGCCACCCCCTCCCCTACCCCCATCACCTATCCCTGGTTTTTCCCACCTTCATGCTGTCCACCCATCTGTCTAGTCCCATGTTGGTATGTGCATCATTAGAATTCCTCAGCATGATTTTACATAGTTCATGGCTGACCATTTTTACTTAAATAGCTTTTAAAAAATAGCATGTGTTCATGTAAATGTGCATTAGATAAAAATCCGCAAAGACATACAATATCAACATCTTTGTTTAAGAAGGGACTCAGGAAAAGAAGTGTAATTTGAAAATGAGAATGCAACTACAGTACAAGCACTGTGCTAAGTGGTTTACATGCAACATGTATGAGAGTTGTATGGGAATTACTGAAGTCTGGAAATGATCACTTGGCATTTTTCTCACATCCCCACTACTGCTTTAGATGAGTGAAGAATCATCACACTGCAGCCAGACAGGTCTCAAGGTGTTTAGCTGGGAATTTGCCATTGATCCTACATAACTCTCCTTAGCTGGCAACCCTCACTCTTTCCCTTCCTAATAGAATGGGTCCAAGTAAAAAAAGCCCAGGGCACACCACAGAGAGGCCTCTAGGACTTAGCAGCATATGAGCCAATTATTGTGTAAACTCTTCTCCAAGATGCTGTGTTTTTCATATGGATTAAGATCCCTGACGAAGTTTGGGGGAAGTTTCAGGGGTGATGTAGAATTATACAACACATAACACTTCATTGTGGAAACGTCAACATGGAAGATAATTAGACGGGATGAGAAGACACCCTGTTCCTCATTCTGGGAATGGTTCTCCCCTTACTCCTTAGTATTTCTTAATTTTTAGGGATCAATGAATGGCAGCTTCCTGCCTTGTGTACCATGTACTCAGTGTTACTGAGTTCAGTTAGGGACAATACAGGCATTTTCCCATGGCTGTAGCCTTAGAAGCTGCTTTGCCATCTTTTCACCCTAGTTCAGTCATTCTCAGCTGGGAATGAAATGGACCCCCAAGAGGACATTTGGTAGTTTGGAGACATTTTTGGTCATAACTGGGAGGAGGCCTAATGCTACTTGTAACTAGAGGCCAGGGATGCTGATAAGTATCTTACAGTGTGCTGGTCAACACCCCACAAAAATTATCTGGTGCATGTTATCAACAGTGCCAGAGTTGAGAAGCTCTGCCTTCTACTAAATCATCTTCATATCAGCAAATTTTCAAATGAAGAAGAAACAGAACCTACTTCAGGAGTGACAATTTGCTAAAGCAGAAATGGTATCCTGGTAGGCCATTCAGATGCATTGTATAGGTGTAGAATTTGGCTATATCTAGCTAAAGGTTAGTTCTCGCTCAGATTCACTTATTCTGGATACTTCCGCCATGTCCCATTAATTATGACAGTTCTTGCTCCAGGAACCCATTTCTTAGATATTTCAGAATTCCATACGATCCTTGTAGTCACCCCTTAATTTGGTAGAGTTCAGAATCTTCTCCTATCGAGAAAAATTCAAATGAACTATCAAATTAAGGGGAAAAAAGGGAAATTTTATTTGAGCCAAGCTGAGGATTACAACCAGTGAGACAGACTGTAAGAACCTCTGAAGACTGTTCTGCCTGTTAGAAGTCAAAGGCACAGTTTGTATACATTTTCGAGACACAGGACCGTACATCAAAATGACACAGTGATATTTTACATAAAGTTCACCAAAGAAACACAGTCCAGGTAAGCAAGTACAAAGTGAGCAGTAAGACATCATGACCCCGTGCAGAGCTGGGAAAAAACTTTCAAGAAGTTATATCGCTAGCTTCAGAAGAAAGGGAAAAAAGTTGATCTTTACCATCAAGCAGGCACTCCCACTTTTGAGGAGCTCTGTTTAATATGAAAAGCAGATGCACACTGCACATTAGGAGGAAGGGGGGTAGCCCAAGGTGACACAGAGAGAATGTAATGTTGAATTTTTCTTGTCCTGCCTTAAAATATAAATGTTATTTCATCATTCCTCTATTATGTGTACGGCATCACAGTGGAGGGCATGGGCTCTGAAGTGAGGCTGCTTGTGTTTGAACTCTGTATGGATCACCTCATAGTATTAAAAATTTGAGGAAAAAAAGCTTACCTTCTCTAAGCCACAACCTCCCCATCTATAAAATGGCAAAAATTAGAGCACAATACTTATAAAGTTGTTTGTAAGGACTGAATGAGTAGATGTATCAAAATCCCACCCACAGGGTGTGATACATATTATAGTAAGCACTCAATAAATTCCCATCGTCTCTTCGCTGGCCAAGAACTCTGTATTATCTTGGTGTCCAGACTTTGGTGAGCTGACTAGGGAAGTGTTACGTAGTGGTTGAGAGCACAGACACTGAAGCCAGATTTCCGGGGCTGGAATCCTGACCCTACCATGGATTTGCCTTGTGATTTTGGTAAAGTCCCTTATATTTTTGTGAGCCTCAGTTTTCCCATCTGTTAAATGGGAATTATAATAGGGATCTTGTAGGCTTGTTTTGAGAATTACTAATTTAACAAATAGGCTAAGTATTTAGCATATGCCTATTAAATAGTAAGTTCAGATAAGGATAAATTATTCTCATTCTTTCCCTTTCCTATTTTGAACTATTGTGGTTTCAAATCAGAAATGTTTTTCTTTTTTTAGGAGAACAAGTGTTCCTATCAATAATGAAACATTAACATGGGTATACAAGGCCAGAGCTACTACAAAACAAATTATGTAATTCTGAAACAGGCAATGTTAATTACATAAAGGGTATAGCTCTCAAGATAATCCTCAGCATAAAAGTTCATGCTTGAGACAACCAAGTACCTAAATTTTTTCTCTGGGAATCAGGACACCTGTAGCCCTGTTCTGTGACCTTACTCCAACTTACTTTTCTATTATGGGGAACAGTTTCTACCAGGTGGGCTCATTTTTTCCATTCCCATAACCTTCTGGAAAAGTGGACAAAAGTGGATGTTTAAATTGGATGCTGAATCATCTTCAATGTGGCACGGAACTGAATTCTAAATTTGGATTTGTGACTTTCCAGTGAAATCACATTTCCAGCACCTGTGGCCATGGGTGTCAGTGACAAACCTGGTGGTATAAATAGCTGTGGATGGAAACCCTTCAGCATAGTCCTTAGTCCAGATCCGGGGAGCAACCATGAAGACCTTCATCTTTCTTGCTCTCCTGGGAGTCGCTGGTGAGTCTTGATCAATAAGTGATCAGTAGGTGTCTATGACTCTTTTAAGGATGCACTTTCTACTCTGGAAGACAACAATGAATGCTGAATATAATCTCTATACTCAAGAGGCTTAAGGTGTTGAAACAACACTGTACAGTACATATGTCTGTAGATAACTAAATCTCACTTGCTGGAGAAGATTATGCGGAGCAGGGGTGATCAGTGTAGAAAGTATTAAGGGGAAGAATCTGCCCTGAATTTCAGGTACAGTCTATGAAGTAAGAGTGAAAAAGAAAAGATAGTCAACGTTAAGGAAATGTTGTTTTGATCTTTATAAGAACTTGGAGTTAATAATTGGGACTAATGACTAATCTTGTGCTCCTTGAAGAGGCTGCCTGAGTCTCCTCTATACTAAAGGGCATCTTAAGAGAGATCTTAACAGGAAAAGACACTCTATTTCTCGTGAATAAAAGCTATGGGCTGGTTTTACCACATCTTCACTAATGAAATCTCTCTGATGTAAAACAACATGTCATGCAATCATGAAAAGAAATAGAGAAATGACTATTTCTGTTTTTATACTATTCAATACTATTGTACACTTCAAACTTACTACAGAATTTTCCCGAATTTGGTTGTTATAAATAAATTCAATACACATATTTACATATCAAAAAAGGCTATCTCAAATTACTTTAAAATATATGAACAATAGGGCATATATCATATAATCCCAGACATTTGGAGTCCTTAGAAATCATAATAAATCAGTGGTCGAAAATTTACAGTGCTGAATAAATTAAAAATGTTGGAAATATAATTGGGATGAGGGGAAAGATTAGAGAGAGAAACCTTATAATGTTCTATGAGATTATTTAGTTAACATTTTAGGTGAGAACCAAGAAGAGATTGTGGAAACCAAAGTACAAAACTCCCCATTTTTTCCAGGTCAGAACATTCTCAGGTGGTATTTAAAAGTTTCCTTTCTGTCACCTCATGCGGTGTTTATCCTATACTGAACTCTACAAATAAACACAATCATGGTGACTGCAAAGCTTTATTGAACACATACTTAAATGCCTCCTTAGCAAGGTTTTGTGTAAAAAGTATTCTTTATATTCTCAGCTAGTGGTCTTCAAGGCATTTATTACGTAAGGAGTCTCTGATTTGTGTGTGTGTGTGTGTGTGTGTGTGTGTGTGTGTGTGACATACGTAAAAGAAATCAGTATATTGATCAAATTTAAAGCATAAATTAAAAATTAGATACTTTGAATAGTGTAAGTAGCATATGTGTTAAATGTATAGAACAATAAGATTTTGAAAACAATTATATTAAAATCACTGTTTCCTGATTATGCATGACAAGAAAACATGACCTATTTTTTTTCTGGTTAATCTGCAAAACCTTGCTGCTGAGTAGAAATTCCACAAAAGCTCCAATTTCTCTCTGTCAGTTGCTTTCCCCATTGACGATGATGACAAGATTGTCGGGGGCTACACCTGTGCAGCGCATTCCATCCCCTACCAGGTGTCCCTGAACTCTGGCTACCACTTCTGCGGGGGCTCTCTCATCAATAGGCAGTGGGTGTTGTCCGCAGCTCACTGCTACAAGTCGTAAGTAACCAATACTCACAGCCCTGTTCTCTGAGGTCAGGTCATCCCCAGCCCTGCCAAAGCACAATCAGGGAGAACTACAGAGTTAGGCTTGAGGGGGGAGCATTCAGATTTCAAGACCTCATTATTCCCCCCTGCCCAGGCGTTGTACGCATTGAGGGATTTTCCCACAAAAAGATACCCTTAGAGTTCCCTGATGGCCTTCCAAATGAGGGCAATAAAGACATAGGAAGAAAAATAGTGAGTGATTAAATATACCTAGAAAACCCTAACAGCTCTAATCATTATAGCTCAACCAGGAAAATCATGGCATATGCAAGTAACAAAACACAGGAACTTTCCAGTACAACCTAAAGATAAACACAATTCATTCTATTCCCTTCATATTCTGCCATATCTCTGAGGCCTGCCACGGCTCCCTACAATAATTGATAATCCCAACCAGAGTAATCAACACCAGGTGTCTTTTCACCTCCCACTGCTTGATTGGCATCATTTGGTTCCCATTCCTATACCTAATGAATCTAGCAAGATGTTGGGTTGTGAGTCTGGCCTTGGGGTGACGCCTACCTAAGGAATCCTCTAACCTGCACCGTAGGTGGTAGGACTGCCTTAAGTGCACACTAACCTGTGTGTGTATGTGAGGGGGGCTTCAGGGGGCTTCTGTCTGTGCTTATGCTCAAGACTCAGTTGTAATGGAATGGGAAGGAGCTCACGTTGACGTTGGAGTCTTAGAGAACTTGTAATCCTTTAATCCAGCCGAATACAGGTGGGTCTGGGAGCACACAACATTGATGTCCTTGAGGGCAACGAGCAATTCATCAGTGCAGCCAAGATCATCGTCCATCCCAGTTACAACAAGAACAACTTTAATAACGACATCATGCTGATTAAACTGAGCCGACCTGCCACTCTCAACACTCAAGTATCCACTGTCTCTCTGCCAAGATCTTGTGCAGCTGCTGGTACCCAGTGTCTCATCTCTGGCTGGGGCAACACCAAGAGCAGTGGCTGTAAGTGTCACCTGGAACAGAATCACCAAGTCTGAGAATCCTAGAGGTGAAAAACGTGTTCAGCGTCAGTTAGCCCTAGCTGTCACTCAAGGCAATGTTCCCAGAGAATAGTGGGGTTCTATGGAGTCTTAGAATATACTAATTGAAATGCATAACATCCCTCTGCTTGACAACACAACAAAAAAGGACTATGGTAAAGTTGCCAGGTATGCAACTAAAATGTGATTAGTGATTTGCAGGGAACCAAAACGCGAGGAGGTACACAGAACAGAGACTAAGAGATTTGGAACTTTTCAAAGCATAGCCCCGCTTCAGAAATAAAGTCTCTAGATTTGAGCTCTATGGTCACTGATGCTAGTGTCAGAGAGAGAACAATTTGTTGATGAAAACCGTTTGGAAGACCCTCCAGATATAAGTTGTTCTTCCAAAATAGAAGTTACCGGCAATCTGAGAGAAGGGATAGGAATATTGGGAAGAGGGGGGAGAGATACTGAGAAAGAAATTTCCCAGATTGGATGGGTAATCCTCTTCCATTTCCACTCTTGCTCCCAACAGCCAGCTTCCCTGAGCTCCTGCAGTGTCTGAAAGCTCCCATCCTGTCTGACAGCGTTTGCCTCAATGCCTATCCCCGCCAGATCACCAGCAACATGATGTGCCTGGGCTTCCTGGAGGGCGGAAAGGACTCTTGCCAGGTTAGTTGCTTTGCACGCCTTCTCCTTCCAGCTCAGCCTCACATATCTCCACAGTATTTCCCATTTCCTGAAACTCAGAAAATTGAAAAGCTGTCCCTGGGGCTGATTATGAGGGCTGAGGGATAGATTTGGGATAAATGATAAATTCATTTTGCCATATTAATGGTTAGGGATCAGGGGAAAAGATACACAGAAGATCATGTGCAAACAGTACATCCAGGTGGGCTTCTGAGGAGGGCTAGAGCAGAAGGAAACTTTGAAAGGAGCAGGGCTAGATGGGCAGCATTGCACTGCCCAGTCCTCACCTCTTCTTGGCACTACAGCCCTGCAACTAAGGAAAGAGGGAGCTCAAAGGAGGTAGAAGAAAGAATAGGGGTCCAGTATGGAGATTGAGGGTTGGTTTTCCAGGGAAAGAGAAGGGCTTCATGGAGGGTCAGCAGCCTGGGAAGGTGGTCCCCGGGTAAAGGAGGAATACCTTTGAGCCTTTCTCCCATGTGGGCACAGTTGTGAGTTCTAACTGGCTCTTCCTTCTTGCCCAGGGTGACTCTGGTGGCCCTGTGGTCTGCAATGGACAGCTCCAGGGCATTGTCTCCTGGGGCTACGGCTGTGCTCTGAAAGGCAAACCTGGTGTCTACACCAAGGTCTGCAACTACGTGAACTGGATTCAGAAGACCATCGCTGCCAACTAAACAGCTTCATCTCTTCATGCCCTCCACGTTAGTCAGCTCCACCTTCCTCCCATCCTGAAAACAGTATCTAAATAAAAACATTTTCTCCCGTACCAGATATATCCAAGAAGTGTCCTTACTTGGTTTGTGTACTTTCTCTTCAATGTGGCTACTGAGAAGAGGGTGGATATAGAGTTGAACTATTACAAGAAGATGGAATTTGAAAGGCTATTTAGTCATTCATTCAGCCTCATCAAAATAAATTACTGCTCACCTACTAGATGCCACATTCCGTGTGGATGTTTGGGCTATAACGATGAATAAGGTTAGCCATCACTATTACCACTGTAGTTTTACACAGATAATGACACTAAAATGCAGAAAGTTAAAATCAACTGCCTAAAGTCACTCAACTAGTTCATTGTGCAGCTGAAGTGAAGCCCCAGCCATTCTTATCCCATCGCTTTGCTGTCGCTGTGACCCTGCGCTCTCCCTTTGTCTCTAATCTACCTGAAACTCTGTGAGGCTAGACTAGGGGAAAGGTTACATGGAGAATGTTTTAAAAAGTACAGATCCTGCATTTCCAAGGTTTCATCTACCTATTTCTTTTATTCTCCAAGATACTCTTGTTTTCCATCTGGAATTTTACTGCTACAGCATGCATGATTTCTGCCGGTAATCTGTACCCCTCTCCCACACTAGACTGCCCAAACCCCAGCTCAACGTATGTACTATTTTGAACTGTAAGCAAAAGAAGGTGCAAATGCAGATAAGTTTGTGGAAAATTGATCTGTTACCCTGAGGTCATAAAAGTCTTGACTATAGGGGTGGTGTTCTCTGTTCTATTCCGCCCTATCCCGCGAGGCAGCACAGACACCCCACTTTAGCTCTTCAATGTTGTTCCCTGCAACTTTTCATTTTTCCTTGGATCATCTAGAGGATGATTAGGAGTACAGGTCCCAGTACATGATTCCTATGTGTATCTGGTATGAATCAAGGATGAAAGATACAATATGGTCTGAGCATAACAGCATTGGAATAGGTCGGGGAGTTCTGAAAGGTAAAAATGTTTGTAGCCCCAGTAGGATAACGTGATACGGTGAAGGATGGGTATTATCTTAGTCAGTTGGTGCTCTGTAACCAGAAAACCACAGATTGGGTGGCTTAAGCAATAGACATTAATTACTCACAGTTTTTGAGGCTGGAAAGTCCAAGATCAAGGTGACACAGGAGGTAGTGGGGGCCCCCTTCTGGCTTGTAGACAGCTGCCTTCTTGCTGTATCCTCACATGGCTGAGAGAACTGACTCTAGTATTGTAATAGGGGCGGGGCAGGCGTGCAGCCAATAGCACGCGGCCGTTACCCTGTTACTGAGCAACTGTTACTGCGAGATCAGAAGCAGGAGAACCTTCACCTGGCAGGTGGAGGTCGCCCTTGGCCAATGGTTGGCCATGTCGCGGTCCTCGCGGGGTGGGGTGCGTGTGGTAAGAGGTGTATCAAGGTCTTCTCCCAGGGCCCCTCCAGGCCCTCCCACCTCGGGCCGGTGGGTGAGCTGGGGGGGCCTGGATGCTGTGTCCTGCAGAGCTCCAGAGCCCTCGCCACGGCACCCACTGGCCGGGCCCAGACCTTGAGGCAGGGGGAACCTCTCCCCCACCCCTGCCTCTGCGACCTAATGGCCGCAGCAGTCTGCATGGGTCCACAGGACCTGCTCCCCAGCCCCGCTTTGGGTGGCCTGAGGAGCCTGAGCGCTAGCTGGGTCCTGGGCGCCTGGCTCCCTCCGTGATGACAGCTGGGCAGGGTCTGGGGACCTGGCCCTGAGGGCACCGTCAGCAGAGAACTACCTCTTCGGCGGGGCCTGGGTGCTGCACGAGCGCTCCCGGCCAGGGTAACCCTCCTGTGTAGGGACCCCCTCCTCTCAGCCAGGGCAACCCTCCTGTGTAGGGACCCCCTCCTCTCAGCCAGGGCCTGGACCTCAGAGGGTGAAAGTCGAGCCTTGGGACCTTGCACTTTCTTGTCAGAACACAGAACAACATTTGTTTTGGTGGAGGTTTACAGGAACATCGTGACCTGACCGCAACCTGACCTCAAGAACAAAGGATCTGACACCAAGAAATCGGCAACAACTAACCACGCCCCTCCCTCAGCTTTCCTATAAAAGGGCTTTGCTGAAAGCTTTCAGGGAGTTCGGGGTTTTTAAGGTATGAGCCACCCGTTTCCTTGCATGGCCCTGCAATAAACCTTTCTGTGCTCTGAACTCTGATGTTTTGGTATTGTTTGGCCTCATTGTGTGTCACGCACACAGACTTGTGTTAGGTAACAGTATCTCCCTCTTATAAGAGCACTAATTCCATCATGGGGGCTCCACCTTTATGACCTCATCTAAACTTTCCAAAGGCCCTACCTCCTCATACCATCTCCTTGGGTGTTAGGGTTTGAACATACGAATTTTGGCGGTGAGGGACACAGATATGCAGTCCATAACAGGTATCTCAGAAGAGGAAGGTATGGGAAGATACATTCCCCTATTACCAATTTTCTATCCCTTTGTATACCTCTGGATGGCACATTTGTAGGGAGCAGTCCTGAGCCCTTAATATTACCTTATCATGCCACTAGGATGGAGCCCAAATTCCTTAGCCTTGCATTCAGGGCTCTTAAATGTTCAGTTATAACTAATCTGCCCTGTGTATTTCCTTAGTTGTTATTGAATTGCTTTTATGTTTGCTTATGGCCTAAAATAATTTCACATATAACTCCTCTTTTTTTGCTTTTAAATGTTACCTTGTATCTACCTTAAATAAACATCTCAGGCTTCTCTACAGAAACAAATGAGTTTAAAGATTTCCCTGTTCCCTCTGAAATGTTCTTCTACCCCACCCATCACCATCACCAATATACACCTACTCACCTAACCACCTCAGGTAGAGGGAAGATTCAGAGACCTGAAAAGATAAGTGAGATAACATAAAAGATGAGAGATCAGGGCAGGCCCAAAGTAAAGTATGAAAAGGCAAATAAATCATTTTTCTGGATGCCATCCAACAGTCCCTTTTCAGCATATCTCGGCATTTTCTATCTCTTACTTAAAATCTGACTTGTTACAATTTGTGAAATTATATTAAAATGTGAAATCTATATGCTCTTTGGCCCAGCAACTAAACTTCTAGAATCCTATCCTATTAAAATGTGCTTATAAAAACAAAAATGTGTAAGTGTGAGTGTATCATTTCGGAATCATTCAGTTGCAAGGAACAGAATGTCCAACTCATACTTTAACATGTACTTTAAAATGCTCTAGTGGAAGCTTAGAAATAGTGAGAACAGCAAGGATGGTCTGATTCAGCAATTCAAAAATGCCATCAGGGGACCCAATTTATTTCTGTCTTTGCCCTCTGCATCACTGTCAGCTTTATCCTAAGGATAAAGCCTTGTGATCAAGACAGCTGTCAGAGCCATACTCTCCCTTGCCTGTATCTAGGGGGAAAGAAGCTTTTTGCCCAGAAGCCCCCTGTCAAACATATTGTGTCTCCTTAACTGAATTTGGTCACTCTCACATCCCTGAGCCAATAACTGAAGAGGATTATGCTGTTGAACTTATAATTAAGTTACATGGCACACCATCAGAGCACACATAACCTTTTCATTTTGCAATAAACATGGCCTACTTGGTATATATTTGGTTAACGGAGTAATTATAAGGTTAGCTATCAAGAAAAGGAGGTGTAGATTTTAAGGAGGCAGCCACAGTCTCCACCAGAGTAATTAAGGATGCTTACTGATGTATCGTCTACATAACACTGAAAATCCGGAAATAACTCAAATAGTCATTAACAGAGGATTGATTAAATAAACCTGGTATGTTGTACAGTGGAGACAATGTAACTATTCTATTCATTTATCCAACCATTTAACTTATTGAGGGCCTATTACGTGCCTAACAGTGTTTTATTCACTAAAGATACAACAGGGAAGAAAACAGTTAAAACCTTGCCTTCACGGTGTATTCATTCTGATTGCGTAAACAGAAAACAAATAAATAGAGACTAGAGAATATAATGCTAATCAATGCAAATGCCACAGGAAAAGAAAACTGGATCAAAGAATGGATAAATGGAAAGCAAAGATCTGCTTCTAAAGTATAATCAAAAGAAAAACATCAAAAGACCTGTGAAAGCATACTACGATTTAAAAACCCATTTTGTAGTCAGAAGAGATACCTCTCGCCAAAAGATATTTACTACAAATAAATACCTAATTCATGATTCAATAAAATCCAGGAAGCCATGATATTTCATAGCAAAAATAAGGCAATGTAAAGAGGTAACAGTCTGAGATCAGGAAAAGTTTTTTGCTTGCTATGTCTCATTACAGTAACAGATAGATTTAATTTACTTATCACTTGCTCTGAAAACTCTCAGACGGCTCTCAACTGTCAACTTCATGGTTAGGACCTTTGATAGCTATGTAAAATAAAGCAATATTTGCACTTGGAAGTTTAGCTACTTATGTAAATATTTTTTCACATGGGATATATAAGCTGGATAGAAGTAACTTCACTTCAGATTGGTACACTCCATAATCTGTTAGTTTTCCCATTAACGAGCAAAAAATTTCAAGGTATACTCAAGATGAATTTATCGAAGAATATTTGCTTTAATAAGACAAATGGAAGCCTCTTTTTCCCTAGAAATCTTATTTAATTCATTATTTAAATGAAAACTAGTTTAATCATTTCTTTTATGGCAAGTAACTTTAGCATTAAAATCAAATTCTAAAAGACCTTTAAAAAATAAAGATATTTACTATCTTGGTATGATTTTAGCCTTACTTTTAAAAGTCAAGTAAGAGGGCTTCCCTAGTGGCGCAGTGGTTAAGAATCCGCCTGCCAGTGCAGGGGACACGGGTTCGTGCCCCGGTCCGTGAAGATCTCACATGCCGCGGAGCGGCTAGACCCGTGAGCCACAACTACTGAGCCTGCGCGTCTGGAGCCTGTGCTCCGCAACGGGAGAGGCCGCGACGGTGAGACGCCCGCGCACCGCAATGAACAGTGGCCCCCGCTTGCCGCAACTGGAGAAAACCCTCGCACAGAAATGAAGACCCAACACAGCCAAAAATAAATAAATATATATTAAAAAAAAAAGTCAAGTAAGAATGTCTGCCTTGTTGAAAAAATGCAACTACAAAAGTCTTTATTTAGTCTTAAAAATATCCATCTTTTCTGAGTAGCTCAGTCTAATCCCTTTTTAATTTATATTCCATCTAAGCTGTGGAAACTTTCTAAACATACTCTTGCCATACGATCCAGCAATCACACCCCTTGGTATTCACTCAAAAGAGCTGAATATGTATCTCCACACAAAAACCTGCACATGGGTGTTGATGGCAGCTGTATTTATAATTGCCAAAACCTGGAAGCAAACAAGATGTCCATCCTATGAATTAGGTGCTAATATTCCTCCCATTTTATAAATGAGAATACTGAGGCTTAAAGAGGTTAAATGTTTCCATCAGGACAAGGCACCTAGAAAGTCCTGAAGCCAGGAATTGAACCCTACCTAGGAGCTTGACTCCTGAGTCTATGCTCTGCACTGCTATTAATAAACATGGAAATGTTACAAAGCTTTAAGGGCTTACAACAATATTTGGACATAGATAAAAAAGTGTTCCCAGAGGCCTGGAAAATATGGGGATCCTAAGGTTATAGTTATTTTATTTAACAAGCATTTATATAGCATTTACTATTTACCATTAGAACTTGCTGTTCTAAGCACTTTATAAATAGAAAATCTGAACAGACCAATAATGAGTAAAGAGATTGAGTCAGTAATCGAAAACCTCTCAACACAGAAAACCCCAGGACCAGACAGCTTAGCTGGAGAATTCCAACAAACATTCAAAGAATGAACACCAACCCTGCTCAAACTCCTCCAAAAGTTGAAGAAGGGAGAACATTTCCCAACTCATTCTACAAAGCCAGCATTACCCTGATACCAAAGTCAGAGAAAGACAACACAAGAAAACTATAGACCAATATCCATGGTTGAAACCACTATTTGTTACATATCTCTGGGCTGGGGGGCAGTCAGAAAGTTAAGGCTAACTTATAAAAAGAAGGAGTGGGGTGCATTAAAAAGAGTACTAATTGTCAAACACAGAAACTGAACAGGTAGGGAGATTGATTTTATTCAGATTATTGCAATAAGAAGAACATCCCAGATCTGGAGATCAGAGTGCCTCAGCAGGATGCTTTTGCCTTAAGACATTTGTAGGGAGATGTAGACAAGTTACAGGTGGGGAGATTAACAGTTGAGGTTGTTTTGCAATCAGGGGAATTCTCAGTTAGCTGAACAGGAAGTGTTTATCTCTAGTTGTAGTTAGATTCGGGGCGGGGCGGGGCGGGGCGGGGCGGCGGGGGGGAAACAGTTCTAAGCTCAGCTAATCATTGATGAGAGAAAGAATGGGGAGCTGGAGGGTCCGCGTGGTTCAGGCAAAAGCGGGAGGTCTGTGGCTGACCTTGTCACACGTCCACGAAGGAGTCATCCGAAGTCTTATGGGAGCCATGAGAAAGAGTGGACGGAGTCTTTTCAAACTCACGTGGGGAAGGGTCATTCTTTGTGATAAGCCATTTCTCAGAATACAGAATCTCCAAGAATTTTTCACCCACCGCTGTCTTCTGGAAGCACGGGGCTCAGGTAAAGTTCTACACATCAGGGGAAATCTGGAAACACCGTTCCGAGTCCTGACTTGGCTGCTAACTTCCACGAGGCCTACGGCATCCTCGTCACTAAAATGGCGAGGGGAGGATGGTTTGTTAAATCTATTTCATACCCCAATGTTTGAAGAGGCTCTGAGAGGGGCAGAGGGACTCTTGGGGAAAAGGGAGATGGCAAGTGAGGGCAGGGAGAGAGGTTCACAGTCACAAAGGGAGGAGAGGACAACAAAGAAAGACTGTGTCACAGAGAGGGGAGGAGAATGTCAGCAGGTACACCTGAGATTTCTAGGGTCCGAGAAGAGGCACCAGGGGCTGGACTTGGTCTGCCCCTTTCCCTTTCACCCACATCAGAGACAGATCTCAGGTGTGCCTTATGTAACTGGATTTTGATCAGGGCTCGTTTGAAGACATCTGTAAAAGCCTTGCTTCTCCCCTAACCCCCAACTTAATATTTTCTCTCCCCCGCTGTTCTTGCCAAGGACGCTTGGACTAAAGATTGAGACAGCTGACGGCTGGATCTGACTTGTCTGCTCCTGGCGAGATCCCAGCCTGCCATGAAGTGGTATCTCATCTTTGCACTCATGAGCGCAGCTGGTGAGTCTGGGGTCTTGTTGCTGCTTAGGGAGAGATGCGGTGGTGTGTGGGAGGGTCAGAGAGGGAAGTAGCTAGCCACAACTGAAGAGAGAGGAGTTGGTGGGCATTTCCTTCAAGTAACTATTGATGCAAACGAAAGGAACCGCTCTTGATGCACAGCTTACCCCACCAGCAGTCTCTCTGAGCTTCTCCGGTGCCTGTCAGCATGTTAGGATACATCACTGTAAGTCCCCTGCACTCTCCCAGGACTCTTGAGTGTGTGATTTCCTAGATTGCCGTGTCTCCTGAATAGACACCAGAGAAGTATATCTTCCCTTTCTCTGGGCAGATGGACTTTGGAGGAGTGAGTGCAGGAAAGGAAGGGGGGCTGGGTCAGGGGCTCTGAGAGCCTCGTGGCCCTACCCCAAGCTTTTCCACTCCTTTCACCACCAAAGTAAGGTAGTATTTAACTTTTTCCTTTCATTCCTGGCAAAAGTTAATTTAAACTATTATTTTTAAAGTAGTAATTCTTTTTTTTTTCATTTTTATAATACACAGCACTGCCAATCAGGGTTTTTGATCAGCCTCAGATAAACGTTTGCATTAGTTTCACAGAACTTTAATATACCTCCATCTCAAGCAAAGACATGTGTCAGTTTTCTTCATGTGTAGAGCTCAGGTGACATGCATGATTGCCCTTTGATTTAAAAGAATATTTAAAAATAATTTGAAGATCTTGACATTGTCCTTGAAAACCTTAAGGTGGGAAAAACTATCCTAGTCAACTCTCACCTCTTGCCCTGTCTCTCCTTCTGCCTGTGACCCCACTGATTCTTTAGGAGTCATTCCGGCCCAAGATTCTAACACTGAGAAGATGTACGTAGCAGAAGATTTTACTATTCCTTACATGGTCTATCTTCAGTCCTTCCCGGAACCCTGTGTGGGGTCTCTCATTCACCCTGAGTGGGTACTGACCGCTGCTCACTGCCCCTTACCGTAAGTATCCGTTTGCTCTTGGGAGCCATGAGGGTTCTATTGGAACAAAATCAGGTCTGATGAGGCATCCCAGCAAGTTCTAATGGCATCCTAGGGAATTAGAAGACCCAGGAAGAGAGAGGGTCGTCTTCCCAACGGGGAAAATAATACACACTTGGGTGGTTTAGGAGGAGATGAAGAGGAAGGTGTCAGAAGACTCTTTCTCACGGACAGTAAATAATATTCATTCATTCAACATACTTATTGAACATTTACTATATTCTAGGGACTGCTTAATGCACTGAAAAAACAGCAAGGGAACAAGACAGAAATTAGTTTTCCCTCATGGAGCTCACATTCTGGTAGAGGAAGTAAGCCAAAACAAATAAATGTCCCAAAATAAAACATTAAAAGGGTGCCAAGCTGTAAAATACAGGAATAAAGCAAGATATCTACTTTACTTAGGGTGATCATGTCAGGCCTAGTTGAAGAGATGAGACCAACAGGAAGAGGAGGACGCAACCAAGTGAATAAATCCTGGGGAAAATTCCAGGCAGAGGGAATAGTGTACAGAGTCTCTGAAGCAGTAAAGATAATTGAGTGTTTGCCAAACTGACAGACCAGCGCTGAGTGAGTGTAATGAGTAGGGGTGGGTGTTCACAGGCTGAGGTCGAAGTGTTAGCAGAAGCCACGTGATGCAGGTAACAGAAGAAGGGCAAAGGAACTCTGCACGAGATGATGCTTACAGACCTCAGTGTCTCTGTTGTGTGTGAGAAACTGTTGTATGATTGGGACCCAGCCAGAGTTTCAGGAGTATATAAGGGTCATTTCTAACTCAGAACTCTCAGCCATCTGGTCATTCAAGACAGTTTACTCAGACCCAGATTGAAGCCGTGCTCTGTGTGTTAATGAGAAATACAAAGGAAATAAAGACAGTTCATCCCCTCCAAGAACTGGAGCTGGTAAATTGGATGTTCTTCTCTCAGCCAGGCCTAATGCATGAACTGTTTCTGGTAGGCAGTGGCTCCTGTATCTGTTCCGTGACTGCCCTCCTGACAGTGGAAGTCTGTGGGTTTGAATTTGTCCAGGAAATATAATGGAAGATGGTAAATGGGAGTCCTGATAGACTACTAAGGGTCTTGTGAATCTATAATCAGTGTAGGCAGCACATGGTAAATACAATGATATGGGCCCAAGAGGAGCTGGGAAGGGCCTAAGAATATCCAGAAACAAAGGGTACAATATGCTTGCTCAAGAGTTGCTTGAGACAGTGTAGTGCAGGCAAAGACCTCTGGAATAATGGATTGTGGTGCCATATCTGTTCCCTATTCATTCAGGTCATCCATCATCACCATCACCAGCATCACCACCATCACCACCATCACCACCATCATCACAACTAGATTGCATTGAGTATGTTCTAGGTGGCAGATACCATGTCAGGTTTTATGTATATACATTGAGTCTAACACAACAGTCCTATAAACTATTGTTATTACTGTTTTACAGACCAAGGCCGGTCACTTGAGTTCTCAGGTCTAAGAGATAAAATTAAAATGATGGGAGGAGGTCACCTCTGACACTTCTTGCAATTCTGACATTCTGTGACCCTGTTATTTTCCAACTCCCTGCCTCCTTTCTTCCATAGTGTTAAAATCCGATTGGGAGTTTATCAACCCAACATCAAAAATAAGGAAGAGCAGGTACGGAATTACTCGATGACGGTGCCCTACCCTGAATTCAACGCAGGATCTCTGAACAATGACTTGGTGATGATAAAACTGTCTAAGCCTGCTGCACTCAACAACCAAGTGGGAACCATAGCCATAGCTATGGAACCCTTATCATTTAATGATTCCTGCTTTATCCCAACCTGGACCTGGAGTAAATATAAAAACCGTAAGTGTTTGACTCTGTGTTCTTCATCCTGAGAAGGTTTTGGCGCTGGGGAAAATGTGGAGGGATATACCTGAAGGAAATAGCTGCTATGAGGTAATGCTCTTGACCCTAGAGGGATTACTGCAGGGCCTTATACTAGCATTATACTCTCTTTCAGTATTATCAAAGGATGCTGGAACCACCACTCGATATCTGAAATGAACTGATAAAGCTAAATTTATTGCTTATTATAGAAGAGCAATGCTGAGCTGACACAGTCTCAAGGAGCAGAGTACTAGGCTTACATGGGGTTTGTGGGAAGCTTTCCCTACAGGGTTTGGAAGACTTTCAGGGGCTTAAGAAAGTTGACGTCATCTGTAGAGGCGTGGTTACCTGGGTGAGATTGTTGTTGATTGGTTGGCACTCAGCATGTTTATTGGAGGCGAGTCTGATTTGCTGACTTTAAAAAGTGACATTGATTGATTGGCTCGCCAAAGCCTGTTCACTGAGGCAAATTGCCATGGGTGTTAATCAGGTTTAAACCCTCCTCTGGTAGTTACAGAACAATTCGTATGTTCTGTAAAAACAAAAAGTGGGAGACTGTTTTGTCTATCAGTCTGTTTTGTGAAAACAAAAGTAGAAAGTGGGAACTTTTGTATTCTCAGTATTTGGCAACTTCATTTTCAATTCAGAAGCAACATTCCAGGGAATCTAAGTGAACATATTTTCTGAACAAATAGAAGATTTTAAGTCTTATTCAAAGTAACTGTATCACATTTTACAAAGTAATTCATTACACACCATTTGAAAACAAAATAAAACTACATAAATGTTTTATCCCATAGGCTCTGCATGTCAGAATCATAGTGACAAACCAATTCTACAAGCTCTCTGGTGCCAGCCTCCCAATATTTATTGAGTTCATTATTTCAAGTAACTAGGTTACTTTCACCTAGCTTGTTCTATGTATTTCAATTCAATTTCCATAAAAACTTAAAACTGAACATAACTCTTCTTGGTCTTTTCGGACTTGACATTTTCTGGTCTAATCTGCTTTAAGACGTTAGATTGGATATATATCAGAAAAATCCTTCTCTATAAGTAACACTAGGCTTAGCCTGAGCAGTCTCTGGTTAATTTTTTGTTTCCTTCCTCCTTGTTACTCTCTACCAGAGATTAAAATTATATAATGCCTTGGTTAGACTCCTTGCATCCTGAGGTTAACAGTATAGTAACAACTGCTATGAGTGAGATAAGCAATATTACTTCTTAGGGGAAAATATATATGTATATTTATACATATACACTCACATTCACTTATAAATAATCCATTTATAAATTATCTCACTAAAAAAGCATGTTTAGACACATTAAAAATAATTTTCTACCTTTATGATTAAATGTAAAGATGATGAAGTAGGTGCCAAAAATGAAGGTTTCTTGGAGACAATGGCTTTGTGTCTCTCTCTTCTCACAATCATTCATAATTTTCCTGTGGGTTTTTCAAGCTTTCTAAGTTATGCACGTTACAGAGAGAATTATAGATCTGATGATATCTGACATAAGGCTCACATAATGCTCTGAATCCACTGGTCTAAAACAGAGACACTGAACAAGGGACTCTAAGAAGGATGGAATGTCTGATACCTGCCATAAATATTCTCGGGTATTAATGTATTCACAAAGTAGAGGCTGATCACAAGAGTATATGTGATAAGGAGAGTAACCCTGGACTTCATTTCTCTTCCCCACAGTTAGTGACCCTGACATGCTGACTTGGATAAACCAATATACTCTTCCCTACGATGAGTGCCAGAATATGCAAGATGAAAGAATGGCAATAAACATCATGTGTGTGGGACAACCTCTAAAGACCTTATCTGAAAATAAGGTATCTTTCCCTTCCCCAGACAGGAAGATAGCAAGGGGTCCATGAGGAGGAGAGGTGCCAATAGGAAACCAAATGGTGCCCATCAAGAAGGCCTGGAGCCCTTCTCCTCTTTCTCCTCAGTCTCTGGATTTCTCATCAACTCCCCTGCCTTCCTTTAGAGTGGGAGAGATTCGGTGGGAGAGCCATTTGTCCTTTCTCCTCCTACTTGCTCTCAGTTTGGTCAAATTCAAACCAAGAGAGGTGAGCCCTACGTGGATGTGAAGAGAGGTTTGCCACCTCTCAAGAAAAATGATTCCAGGCCGTTAGATGCTTCTGCTACTATAATGTGCCACTTCTTGCAATTAATTCTTGTTCCACGAGGACAAAGCACTATTGATCTCCTGTTGCCTCTCTCTGGCAGGAAGTCTCAGCAGCTCCAGCCATCTGCGGTGGGAGGTTGCATGGCATCTTGACTTGGGCAAAAGGAAGTGTCACCCTGGGAAGTGAAGGATTCTTCACAGAAGTTAATCCTTATGCAAGATGGGTCATGAGCGTCATTGAAAGCCACTGAGGCTCCTCTGTTCCTCCATCCCTTCAGTGCAGTACCTTCTTGATTTCTACACTGGATCCACAACTCTATCTTTCTTGTTCTTGAACAGAATTCATTAAAAAAAAAAAAAAAAGACACTAAAAACTTGGGCTGTGGCCCCTGATCTCTTTATCACATAAACTGTAAACATGATGAGAAATTCAGCAACATCCTCACCATTTGTTCATTCAAAAATTATTGAAATATCAGCTATTTGGTAGGTACTGCATATGCTAGGGATACATTATGACACAGACTTTGCCATCAGTTAGCCAATACCTTGTGACAGTTGCTACAATGGAATGAGCAATAAGTTCCATGGGAGTATAGAAGAAAAAACATTAGGGTATCAGAGTCACGGGAGGTACCACCCAAGAGGCAGACAAATTCGGGGAGAATATTGTAAAACTGAGGTTTAGTTAAGTAAAAGTCAGAAAAGCATAAAAACTGTGATGTGTTCTGGAAAATATATGTAAATAAGTAATACTGGAGGGTAGAAAATTGTTTGCAGAGCGGGAGAGAGAATGTGATAAAAAAGTATTATTTATAGCAGGTAAGTGTTAAGATAGCAAAGGGCCTGACCTGTTTGGTAACGGAATTTAGATTTTTATCTTGTAGGCATCAGAGGGTGTGTCATTAAAGCCACCATGGTAAATGAAACATTGTCAAACTTCTGAATTGGGAGATGTAGGGAAGCAGAGTCTGTACATTTTAGACATACTGACTGTGAGTAGAAACAACAGGGGCAGAGTCAGGGAAAGTCAGCTGAGTTTCTGACTTTCACAACGGCCTAGATGGTGGTTCTAAACAGTAATATAAAGAGAAGCAATGTTTTCATGTGTAATGGATCAGGAACAACGGTTATGAATCAGAGAGATGGGGCATGTTATATGTGAGATCCTTGAAAGAACTAGAGATGGTCGTTTCAAGCAGACAAAGATCTGGCTCTCAGGTGATATCCAAATAGTAACAACGGGGTGGGTTCTGTGTTTATAGGTAGTAGGTGCGGACCTTAGTAAAGCTCTGTGCTATTGGGAAGAGCTCTGATGGATGCTCAGTGCTTCTCACACTGGCATAAAGTGAGGAGATGTACAGCATCCCAAACCCACTGACCAGGACACCTAAGAATACAGAATTGAGAGGATGCTGAATGACCCAAAAGTAGGGGCTCAAGTGATATATGAGAGGCTTTGGAGTTACATGTAGGGGAGGGGCAGTGTGATATGGGATTACCTGTTAAAAAGGGAAAGAGGAACAGAGAGGGCCAGTGAGATGAGCAGAGAGAATCATGCCACAGGAGAAAAAGACTCTGCAAAGAGTGAAGAGATCTGGAGCTGCATCTCATGAGGGAGGTGGTGAATCTGTGTGTCTGTAGAGATTGCTGAGGTGGGTTGGGTTTTGGTCATTGCTATACTCTGAGCATGGATGCTTTTTCTCTCCTACCAAAGCAAAGCAAAACAAAACAACAAAAATAACAAAACAGAAAAACCATCTGGGTTATGACTAAGACCACGCTTATCCTGGCACATAGAGAAAAACCATATCCTCAAATTTGGACACTAAGCGCATTTAATTCAACTACACTTCTTTTTCTTTTAATCTTTGGCCCATCGGAACCACAAGCCCCTGTGTTTGCCTTTCTTCTCCAGTGGGCTTATCCCTAGTTACGCCCTGCTTCCTGTCTCTGATTCACTGACCAATGCTCCCTGCTCCCTTTACTGAATCACATCTATATTTGCTCCAGAGTTTTTAATAAAATACTCATCTGATCACTTCTTGTAACTTTTTTTTTTAATTGACATAGTTGATTTACAACACTGTGTTAGTTTCAGGTGTACAGCAAAGTGATTCAGTTAACTTGATGTAACTCTTAAATTACATCTTCAGCACTTATTGACCATCCTATATTTTCCAAATCATCATCTATAACATTCTCCATAATGACCATTTCAAATGTTCTCCTCTCTTCCTCCAACTTTCAGGGCTCGCCTTCAGCAGACGACCTCTGGTTTGGGAGGAGAGAGACTGAAACCCTCAGAAGATACCTCAGTCCACTTCTCATCCCCCAATCTGAAAACATACTTAGACTTTTTTCTTATTTTTTTTTCCATCCTTCCTGTATATGAAGCCTTATTATCAACAGCTTCTATCACTGCCTATGATATGGATCTCCTCTCCTCTGACACCCTCATGGACTTGCTTTATTATCTCCACTTTTCAGTATTTTTCAGCTTCCCCTATCAATCGGATTCTTCCTGTCACCATTTAAGCAAGATAAAGCCTCTCCCATCTAAAATATCGTGCCCAAGGACACGTTCCCTTGATCTGCTCTCTGGTTGCCTCCTCGTCTTGTTTGCAGGCCGTTCTTACTTGGCAATTACTGAAAGGTCTGTTTGGTAAGATCCTTCTCTGTCTCTCTTTGTATTCTTTTGTGTGTGCTCTGCTCTCTTTGGAGTCCTTGTTCATCTTCCCAGAGATCTCTTCCCCATCTCCCCATTTGATTAACTTCTACTCATCGTTCAAGCCTCAAACAGCACTTCCTCAAGGAGGTCTTCTTCTGACCCTTGCCTTAGGGTCCCAACTATGTGTTTTTCTACCTCCCTTTATTTCTCACATTGTGACATTCATGATAGTAGGTCTTATAACTTCCGTCTCCCCTATTAGTCTTCACGATCTATGCGGGCAAGATTCTCCTCCCCATTCTTACTCAGTCATCTAATAAAGTGCCAGCACCTAGTGTACATTTGTAATAGTTTTCTATCGCTGTGTAAAAGCATTACCGCAAATTGTACAGCTTAAGACAACCTTTATTATCTTATGGTTTCTGTGAGTCAAGAGTTCAAGCCTGGCTTAGCTGGGTCCTCTCCTCAGGCTCTAGCAAGTCTTTGGGAGAAGAATTTGCTTCTAAGTTTATTCAGGTTGTTGGTAGAATCCGTTCCCCTGTGGTTGCATTACACAGGACCCTTGCTTTTTGCTGGCTGTGAGCTGAAAGCTGTCTTCAGGGCCTTGAGGCTGTACTTGGTACAGGCAGGTCACCCGTACATAGTTCTTTGCCACCTGGGCTCCCTCAACATGGCTGCCTACTTGGTCCAGCAGCATGAAGAATCTCCCTTGTGCACACTAGCAAGATGGGTATTTATACAATGTTAATGCAATAGATTAACATAATCACGGGGAAGACAACCCATAACTTTGGCCATATTCTGTTAGAAGCAAGTCACAAGTCCCACCCACACTCAAGGGGAGGCCCTCGGGGATTATGCGGGGTGTGAAATGGGGCACGGCTCTATCCTCTATAACATTCAATAGAACGTTGTGAAATAATGAATGTATTGGTTCCTTAATTCCTACGCAATAAAAGACAATGCAAGTCTTATATATACAAGACTTAAAAGATAAGGCTTCTCATTCTTTAATTTCTGCTTATGTCTCCACCCAGCTCTTAACATTCCCCCTATAATACTTGGTAGTATTTCCACAAACACACCACGTTGCTTCACGTACTCATGCCTTTATAGAAGAAGCCTTTCTCTCTTTTTGAATTATTTTTTCTCTTCTTTTTATGTCAGACAAGCTCCTTTCTCTTCTCTAAGACCCAGATAAATTTTAACTTCTGGGTAATGTTTCACGTACTCATGCCTTTACAGAAGCTTTTCCCTCTTTTTGAATTAGTTTTTCTCTTCTTTTTATGTCAGACAAGCTCCTTTCTCTTCTCTAAGACCCAGATAAATTTTAACTTCTGGGTAATACTTCCTTGCACACAACGTAGAAGTGAACGTCTTCACTTCTTATGGTATGCTCTGAGGCACATACCTCCATTTTTAAAAATGTTTCTCTGACATTTTATTATGCACGTTTTCAAACATAAAACAAAGCTGAAAGAATTTTACAGCATATACCTGTATATACCACTTGGATTATACCATTGAGTAATCTACTTCTTCTCTTTTTTTAAAATAAATTTATTTATTTATTTATGGCTGCATTGGGTCTTCGTTGCTGCACGAGGGCTTTCTCTAGTCGCCCAAGCGGGGGCTACTCTTCATTGCGGTGCACGGGCTTCTAATTGTAGTGGCTTCTCTTTGTCGTGGAGCACAGGCTCTAGGCGCACAGGCTTCAGTAGTTGTGGCTCAGTAGTTGTGGTTCACGGGCTCAGTAGTTGTGGCGTGCTGGCTTTAGTAGTTGTGGTTTGCAGGCTCTAGAGTGCAGGCTCAGTAGTTGTGGCACACGGGCTTTTTTGCTCCCGGCATGTGGGATCTTCCCAGATTGGGGTATGAACCCGTGTCCCCTGCACTGGCAGGCAGATTCTTAATGACTGCGCCACCAGGGAAGTCCCTGTATTTATTATTATTGAATGTCTCCACTCATTAGAATGTATGAGTGCAGAAATATTTCTCTGTTTTGTTTACTATGTAGCACAAGCCCTTAGAGCCTGACACACACTAGATGCTTAATATTTACTTGTTGAATGAATGAATGATTTCCTCCCTCTCAGACTCAGTTAGCATTTGCTCTGTTCTTTAAATGACATATATCACTCAGCCTAGCATTGTCAGGAGAAAGGGTTAAGATTGGTCAAAGCATTCTAAAAATGGTAGAAAAATGAGTTGATTTAACATATGTCCACTGAATCATGGAAGGTATTTAAGGAAGGTTGTATTTTACTTTGAAGAATGCTTATGGACAACTAAAAGAGAAAACACCTTTTATCTTTTGAAATAGATATGTTTCTATCATTTTTTCTTGTTTTAGAACAAAGAAATTCAGTTTACAAATTCAACTTACAGATAAAGGTACTGGAGAGAAGGGTGGGGGAACTTGAGTCTATCGAGTTAGCTTCCTTTGTTTTCTCTAATGATACCTGAAAAACAATCTCAGCATTTCCGGTCTCTGTTTCTCTCTCCAGTTGCTTTGACCTTTGACCCAGATTACAAAGATGTCATCACTCCCCCCTACATGATCTACTTGAAATCTGATTACTTGCCTTGTGTTGGAGGCCTGATCCACCCGCTTTGGGTGATCACAGCTGCACACTGTAACTTACTGTGAGTAATAAGCCCCCAACATCAACCTACATTTTGGGTTCTCAGGTTGGGTACAGACCAGAATCCTGCCTGGGATCCACCCAATTAAATAGGATTAGAGAGGCCTTCTGGGGATGTTCAGTAGTAGAGAAAAGGCTTTGGGGAGGAGCTAATAAAGGCCCATAAGGATGGATAAGCCATGTCTGTTAAGTCCTCTCATGAATATCCCTATTGCTCCAGGAAGCTTCAGTTAATACTGGGGGTTACAAAACCATCAAATCTAAAAGAAGAAAAGCATACAAGTGGTTGGTTATGAGAAGATGATCCATCATCCACAATTCTCCATCACTTCTATTGAGCATAACTTCATGTTAATCAAGCTGCAAACCCACATAGAACTCAATGGCTATGTGAAACTGGCCAGCCTGGCCAAAGAACCTGCCACTGAAGACACCATGTGCACTGTCTCCACCTGGACCTACAATGTGTGTGATCTCTGTGAGTAGCTCTCAGAACCAGACATGCATCTCTCCCGCCTCCACTCTTGGCTTCTTCTAACCTTGAGCTCTCTTCTAACCTTTTCATTCATCCTTTCATCTCCTTTCCCTTCCCTAGAGCCTCACTGCAGAAGTCCTGCAATCTTTTGTTTCCCACTGTATCTTTCTACATCTTTGCTTTCATATCTGATAGACGTGGTGTTAGTGGAAACAGGACATTTGTATTCTGGTCTTAATTTGCTGTATGACAGCTGGTCGGTCACTTTACATTTGGAGCCTTAATTTTCTGAATTCTGAAATATGGCACAAACTGTATCAGATGGTTTCCAACCATTTCAGGCAATAAAGAAACTTAAAGCCTTGAAATAGCATGAAATAATGTTTATGTGTTAAACGTAAGATAAATACATAATATTGTGCTAAATCATGCAGAACTTCCATATGCAAAATTGTGATACAGATCAACAAAAGTTTAAGAAAATATTTCTCAAGTATTTTTAACTGGTAACATTCTGAAAATGAACACTCACTCACTTCTTCAGGAAGTTGGAAAACGACTATCATTTTTTTCAGTGGAAGTCTTCCGTATATAATTCAAAACTACTGAATTTCATGTTCTACCTAAGCTTTCTTCTATGTCACGTGTTTCAGACTACATGAAAAAACTTTGAGCAAATGAAGACAGCCTTCTCTTTTCTAAGTTTTGTGTCTGTCTTCCCTCTTCCCACTATCCCATTCCATATTTTTCATGCAAATCCTAATCAACTGTCTCTAGCTATTAATCAAGATGGCAGTGAGTACTGGAGGTGGGGGGAGGTGAGTAACAATAAGAAAAAACTATGATAGAGTCCCTTAGGAAGAATTAATACATTTTTACTCATGAGTAAGTCTGAATATATTTAATATACAGCATACACTAGACATCATAGTATGGAAAGGAGATTAATTTTTAACAAGCTTATCAGATTACATTTTTTCCATCCACTTCCACTTTCTTTTACAGAAGCCAAGAGGTGGCTACACACCTATCCTAACAATGCTGCCATTACTCAAACCTTTTAAAACTACTTTTTGATAAATACCTTCAGATCTTGGGATACATTTTCTTGAATATATCACAAAAGTAGAAATTCTTTTTTTCCCAGCTTTAGTGAGGTATAATTGACAGATAAGCACTGTACATTTTTAAGGTGTAAAAATTCATGTTTTGATATGCATATATTGATACATTGTAAAATGATAGCCCCAATCAAGCTAATTATCCACCACCTCACATATTCACCTTGCGTGTGTGTGTGTGTGGTGAGAGCACTTAAGATCTATTCTCTTATATCATCTCACACCAGTCAGAATGGCCATCATCAAAAAATCTACAAACAATAAATGCTGGAGAGGGTGTGGAGAAAAGGGAACCCTCTTGCACTGTTGGTGGGAATGTAAATTGATACAGCCACTATGGAGAACAGTATGGAGGTTCCTTAAAAATCTAAAAATAGAACTACCATACGACCCAGCAATCCCACTACTGGGCATATACCCTGAGAAAACCATAATTCAAAAAGAGTCACGTACCACAATGTTCATTGCAGCTCTATTTACAATAGTCAGGACGTGGAAGCAACCTAAGTGTTCATCGACAGATGAATGGATAAAGAAGATGTGGCACATATATACAATGGAATATTACTCAGCCATAAAAAGAAACGAAATTGAGTTATTTGTAGTGAGGTGGATGGACCTAGAGTCTGTCATACAGAGTGAAGTAAGTCAGAAAGAGAAAAACAAATACCGTATGTTAACACATATATATGGAATCTAAAAAAAAAAAAAAAAAGGTCATGAAGAACCTAGGGGCAAGACGGGAATAAAGATGCAGACCTACTAGAGAATGGACTTGAGGACACGGGGAGGGGGGAGCGTAAGCTGGGACAGAGTGAGAGAGTGGCATGGACATATATACACTACCAAATGTAAAATAGATAGCTAGTGGGAAGCAGCCACATAGCATAGGGAGATCAGCTCGGTGCTATGTGACCACCTAGAGGGGTGGGATAGGGAGGGTGGGAGGGAGGGAGATGCAAGAGGGAAGAGATATGGGAACATAGGTACATGTATAACTGATTCACTTTGTTATAAAGCAGAAACTAACACACCATTGTAAAGCAATTATACTCCAATAAAGATGTTAAAAAAAAAAGATCTATTCTCTTAGAAAATTTCAAGTACACCATACAGCAATATTAACTCTAGTCACCATGCTGTACATTGAACCTCCAGAACTTACTCATCTTACAACTGAAAGTTTGTACCCTTTGATCAACATACCCCTATATCCTCCACCCCCTAGTCCTTGGTAACCAGCATTCTACTGTCTGTTTCTATGCATTTGGCTTTTTTAGATTTCACATTTAAGTGAGATAGTATTTGTCTTTCTGTTTCTGGTTTATATCACCCAGTATAACATCCTCTAAAACAAGAAAAACGGAGCTGGAGGAATCAGGATCCCTGACTTCAGACTACACTACAAAGCTACAGTCATCAAAAAAAGTATGGTACTGGCACAAAAACAGAAATATAGATCAATGGAACAGGATAGAAAGTCCAGAGATAAACCCACACACCTATGGTCAACTAATTTATGACAAAGGAGGCAAGAATATACAACGGAGAAAAGACAATCTCTTCAATAAGTGGTGCTGGGAAAACCGGACAGCTACATGTGAAAGAATGAAATTAGAACACTCCCTAACACCATACACAAAAATAAACTTAAAATGGATTAAAGACCTAAATGTAAGGCCAGATACTATAAATCTCTTAGAGGAAAACACAGGCAGAACACTCTATGACATAAATCGAAGCAAGATCTTTTTTGATCTACCTCCTAGAGTAATGCAAATAAAAACAAAAATAAACACATGGGGCCTAATTAAATTTAAAAGCTTTTGCACAGCAAAGGAAACCATAAACAAAACAAAAAGACATTCTCTCAGAATGGGAGAAAATATTTGCAAACGAAGCGACTGACGAGGAAATAATCTCCAAAATATACAAACAACTCATGCAGCTCAATAACATAAAAACAAACAACCCAATCAAAAAATGGGTGGAAGATCTAAATAGACATTTCTCCGAAGAAGACATACAGATGGCCAAAAAGCATATGAAAAGATGCTCAACGTCACTAATTATTAGAGAAATACAAATCAAAACTACGATGAGGTATCACCTCACACTGGTCAGAATAGCCATCATCAAAGAATCTACAAACAATAAAGGCTGGAGAGGGTGTGGAGAAAAGGGAACCCTTCTACACTGTTGATGGGAATGTAAATTGGTACAGCCACTATGAAGAACAGTATGGAGGTTCCTTAAAAAAACTAAAAATAGAGCTACCATATGATCCAGCAATCCCACTCCTGGGCATATACCCAGAAAAAAAACATAATTCAAAAAGATACATGCACACCAATGTTCATTGCAGCACTATTTACAATAGCCAGGACATGGAAGCAACCTAAATGTCCATTGACAGAGGAAAGGATAAAGAAGATGTGGTACATATATACAATGGAATATTACTCAGCCATAAAGTAGAAGTAAATAATGCCATTTGCAGCAACATGGATGGACCTAGAGATTGTCATACTGAGCGAAGTAAGTCGGACAGAGAAGGACAAATATATGATATCGCTTATATGTGGAACCTAAAAAAATGGTACAAATGAACTTATTTACAAAACAGAAATAGAATCACAGATGTAGAAAACAATCTTATGGTTACCAGGGGTCGGGGGAGGGGGAAGGGGGAAAGGGATAAACTGGGAGATTGGGATTGACATATACACACTATTATATATAAAATAGATAACTAATAAGGACCTACTGTATAGCACAGGGAACTCTACTCAATACTCTGCAATGACCTATATGGGAAAGTAACCTAAAAAAGTATTTGTATATGTAATTGATTCACTTTTCTGTACAGCAGAAAGTAACACGACATTGTAAGTCAACTATACTCCAATAAAAAAAAAAAAGTAGAATTTCCTTGTCCTTTGAGAGACAATTTGAGTTTTGGAAATAGGCAAATGTCCTTCTGTTAAGCAGTATGTTTGATTCATCTGGGTATGTCACTTGAGTCAAAAAGAGATGTAACTTACAAAAAAATGCAGTTTATTTTGATCTGGCTCATGAAGTAGTTAAGTAAGCATTTCCAAAAAAAACATTCCCAAAAGAAATGTTGAGCTATACAATTATTGCTGGGCTGGAAAATAAGGCAAAGAATCTCAATCATTTTCTTTTAAAGAACTAATATATTATTTTCAAATAAAGACACTCAAACACACACCCATTAAAAAAAACAAAATCTTAAACTAAAATACTTCCTCCTAAAGAAGAATCTTTGGCAAGAAAACTAACCTGTGTGGAGATACTACTTTGCTCTTGTTTTTCTCATTTTGTTGCAGATTGGAAAAATTTTGTTATGGGTCTGCACAGTTCATAGTACGTGTGAACCACTGATATAAAGGAAATAACTTGAATTAGGAATGAGGAGACTTAGTTTCAAATCCTAGTTTTATGGGTTTAAGAAAACCACTTTTTGAGTGATTTTAAATGAAAAATTAGGCTTAGAGCTCACTAAATTCCTTCAAACTCTCAGAATAGGAGTGACCTTGTTTAAGGGTACAAACTTGCAACTAGTAGATAAATAAGTTCTGGAAATCTAATACACAGTATAGTGAATATAGCTAGCTATATTGTATTACAATCAAACTTGCTGAGGGACTAGATCTTAATTTTTCCCACCACGAAAAAGAAATGATAATTATGTGAGGTGGTAGAGGTGAACTATTGCCCCAATGGCAATCATATTACAATATTCAAATGTGTCAAATCAATATGCTATATACCTTAAATTTATAGTGTTTCTTGTCAATATATTTCAATTTAAAAAATTAGAAAGGAGACAGTGATTAATGTAAAATATGGGACAAATAAAAAACATGGGAGCTCAAAAAGTAAAATAAAATTGAATGAATAAAATTCCAACTCAACAGACACTTTTTAAATGTCTGAATTGCCAGAAAAATTTTAAGTAATTTATTTCATTTCATTGCAGAAATGTCTTATATTTACATCTAACTTCCAAGAATTTAATCTCTTTTATAAGCAGATAGACACTTTGTATCATGAGAAATTGTTAATCTGATCATTTCCTATGGTCGTAGTGGTCATAGTTGTGATTTCTCTCAGTGTTTGAACTCTTCCTTTCTACCAGGAGATGAAATATGTTGAAAAAGAGGGAAAGGAAACAAGAAAGTTTGGTATCTCGTAACACTTAAAGTTCTATTTCTTTCTTTCCTCTAGACAAGGACCCCGACTCACTGCAGAATGTCAATATCTCTGTAATCTCCGAGACTGAGTGGCGCAAAGCCTATAAAACCTACATCAGAGATAGTATGATGTGCGTGGGCATCGTGCCAGGAAGGAGGCTGCCCTGCAAGGTAATGTACTCTCAATGCCTTAATTTTCCCATTTTATTGTGCCCTTTGCCAGAAAAATAACCCGGTTTCCTTTTTCCTGGCAGGAAGTCACAGCTGCCCCTGCCATGTGCGATGGGGTACTTCAAGGAATCCTGACTTTTGCAGAGGGATGTGTTTTGAGAGCCGATGTTGGCATCTATACCAGAATCATTAACTACATACCCTGGATTGAAAAATACCATCCGGAACAACTGAGCTCTCATGATGGGAACTCTAGACCATATGACACCACCTGTCCCCAAGTCCAGCCTCAGAATTAAATCTAATCAGTGTCCTGAGTTGCATCACACATACCTGTCTCACTCCTGCCCCACAGAGTGGGTGACTGGTACCTACCTGTACTGTGATTATACATGGCAGCCCTCCCTCCTCACCTAATGATGATGATGGCAAACTCCATACCCCTTAGGCAGTTGGAATTTATGGAGTGGCAATTGTGTTCTCTCTAATGAATTGATCATTGACTTATTGAAAAAAAAAGGCCACTCGATTGCCATCTTGGGCGACAAAACCCCTACTACTTGCACAGAATTCAATAGCATGTGCTTTTGGCAAGTTACACATGGCAAACGGAAGTCTGAGAAGGATGGAGCTACACAGAAGTCCCAGGGAATGGAGAGGGTTTAAGGAGGGGTGCTGTTGGAGGAATGGCGCTTGGTTTCCCCCTGCCCACACAACTCTCAGCACCAGACACAGATTCTGGACATTCATTTTGCAGGATTCTCGTAGGGACTTGCGCTCTGAGAGGTTAATACAAAAGTTAACTGGGGCTTAGGACACAGCAGATGAACAGGGAGTCCAGGTTGGATTTTGCCAATATACGTGCACGTGGGCTCTTTCTACTATGCCAGCTGCCCCGGGAACTGCATTCTCCCCCAGTTATCACTCTTGCCTTTTTCTTCCTTCCTGTTGTTTTCATTTCACCTCTGCAGCTCCATTTACCACCTGAGAGTTTTAATTGACAGTTTTCTATGGGGAGTGGCCTTTGGTCAGTTGACTGAGGATCAAAACCACAAAAACAAAACCGAGTTCTAGAGAGTTCTGTCTGTGGCCATTACCAGTGGACTATTACACCCTTATGGTCTAGCTAGGCAAAAAGAGAACCCCTCTTAGAAAGCAGAAGTTCCAGCAGAAAATCTTGTGCTCACTAGGTTCTAAAACCTCTAAGTCAATAAAGCCTAGCTTGCGGTGTTGAACAGCAACATTGTGTGTGGATTATTCAGTGCTATTGCGAGCACTTCACCTTCATGTATGTTATTAGTTGAATTTTTTTTTGCTTTGGAAGAAACAGATGGTTTTTGCAGGAAAGCACCTCAGCCTCTGTAGATGTTTCCCAGTTTGAAATGGTGCTACAGTTTCAATAGATCATACTGATGTCTTACAAAGCCAACTGATCCTAGGTGATGAAGCAGATGGTAAGGTCACTGAATTCCATGGGCATCAGCCTACTGTCTCACTGCTACCAGTAAGGTAAGTAAGGTAACTTCCTTGGTTGGAAAGTACATTCCATTTTTGTGGAATATATAAGGGATTCAAGGATGGTGGTGCTGAGAGTGACGATGGCAAAAGAAAGAAAATCCAAATCTAGAATATGTCGGAAATTCCCTGGTGGTCCAGTAGTTAGGACTCTGCATTTTCACTGCCGAGGGTGTGGGTTTGATCCCTGGTCGGGGAACTAAGATCTCACAAGCCACGTGGCACAGCCAAAAAAAAAAAGAATATGTCATGTGCAGTGAGAATAAATAGCTACTCCCTCCGTGACAAAAAGGGGCTCATCTCCCACCACATGGCTGGTGGGAGACCTGGGGTACCAGTGATATGTCATCATTATATTAAGGGTGAGATTGGTCACCGACACTGGCAAATTGGGTCTTTGCAAGAAGTCTCTGCATATGCTCCGTTTGGTTCCATTGCTCACTTTGTTTGTGGAGCCATTTAAAAACCACTCAGAACAATGAGGAAGGACTTCAGAACAGACCAGCTTGTCTATCTGATCGTTAAAGTCTTCTGCAGTGAGAGCATTTTGGTGAGAATTCTCATGGGACACATTTTCCTGCTCCAAGCTGACCTTGAAGAATGCTTGTACATAATTCTTCCTCAAATAGCTTATCTCCATTCCCCCGTCTTGCTCTTTCTGATTGCCTACCAGGGAAGACCACCAGCCACTCCTAAGAAATTCAAATAAATCTTGACCTCAAGAAAGAGAATTAGATATGTTGATTGAGCTTTTGTCTCCTGAGAAGAATTCAATTCTCCTTTTTCCTTCATGGCATCCCTCTGAAGGGTTTTAATATCACAACAGTACACGTGCAATTGGACCAATATATCAACCAAAGTTATGCATAATCAAGGTGAAGTCTTTTCACCCTCAGCGAACTGTTCAGGGAGAAATCTCTTTGAGGTCATAAGTGTGGATTGAGGAAAGGCTGCCCAGAGTAATTGCTTATGCAACTAATTTGGACACTCAGGGCCTGATTTACCTCTGCTCCATTTACGTTTCTAATTGAGAATGGAATGCTACTGAGCATATCCAAGTTAATGACAAGGAGAGGCAGGTAGCCCCACCTACAGCAAGTTTCATGGTCAACTGGTGGTCAGCAGTCTGGCATTTAATCTCCACCTGACCCTAGTAGCAAACCAGAAGCTATTTCCCAAAAAGCTACCATGACTTTGCTACCTAGTTTAGGGGTCTCTGTATTGATTTTCTTATTAGGCTTTGCCATACACTTCATCTAGGTTGCTAAAAATACTGTTAGCACCATTGGAGCTACAGAGTTTAAACCCAAGAAACAGAACCAACTGCACTTCAACTTGTGCAGGCTGGAGAATCTTTTCTGACTTAGTCTCTCCCTAAACTAGCAACTTTTTAGATCACTCATTAAATGGCTCAGAGCATGATATCCTAATGAGATATATGTTGCTCATAAAATTTAGAGACCTTCGGACATCACTCTTAATGGTGGAGAGCGCAAGTTTCAACAATGCGTTCATTTCAGTGGAGGAACCCACCATACACCCACAAGCTTCACTGCAGAAGCAGGTGATTCTATTTTTACTTGTTGCATCACCTACTCATTACCACACATCTGTTTTCCCAAGACATCTGGGAAACTTGCTACTTGCTGTCTGGTCCTATCGACATGATATCATCAATACAAGCAGACCAGTATGGTACCCTTTGAGACTGCCAAGTCCCTTAAAGATTACTTTCAGGTACAGGGCCAGAGCAATCATGATTGCTCTGGAGGTGAAATATATACTGCTGTTTCTGCCAAATGAAAGCTAAGTAATTCTGAACTTCTCAAAGACAATGTACAAAAATGCACTTGCCGTGATCATAAATGGGTAAACAGATAAAAAAATGTTGTGGTATAGCCATACAATAGAATACTTCACAGCAATATAAACGAATGAACATTCGATACAACTATCAACATGGATAACCTCAAAATAATTAAGTTGAGTGAAATAAGTCAGACAAAATGAATACGTACAGTATGACTCCAGTTTTATCTACATGCACACAGATCTACAGTGACTGAAGGCAGATAAGTGGTCTAGTGTAGGCAAGGATGCAGAAAGTGGAGTGAGGGAGAGGTAATGCAAAGGGAAACATTTCTACGCGTGATAAATATGTTCATTATCTTGACTGTGGTGACGATTTAATCACATGTTTAACAAACCTGTCAAACTCATCAAATTGTACGTTTTAAATATATGCAGTTTATCGTATGACAATTATATTTCAATAAAGCTGTTAAACAACAACAACACAAATGCACTTGCTAGGTGAATAGTTGCATACCAAGAATGAGGGACTGTGTTTATTTGCTCTGGTAAGGAGGCTACGTATGGAACAGCAACTGTAATTGGTACTACCACCTGATTACCCAATAATCGAACACTATCATTCCCCACTACTCTTTTGACTTGGGCCAAGCTGAAGAACTGAATGGGATTATAATAGAAATTACCACCCAGCACAGTTCAAGTCTGTGTTGGTAGTACTGATCTCGGCAATGCGCTCATGCTTTAGATTTACTAAAGGAAGTTTCCGTCAACTTCCTCTTAGCCTTTTCTACAACAAAAGCCCTCACGTCACAGGCCAGGGAGAGATTGTAATAGTTGTTTAGCAATTCTACCAGTTGTAGATTAAAAACTGCACCTCCCCCGACAACAGTACACGTAGGAAATAAGGAAATAAATTCAGAGCCCCATTGAATTGCTCTAGGAAAGTCTTAGGTTAAAAAAAAAGAATCCATGAATCCCTCAGTTTTCATAAGCCCCACTCTGATCAGAGGGTGGCACGAACCATGTCTTCCCACCACCACAAATTAGAACTCATTCAGGTTCCCTCAAAAAAGTAAGCTATGTTCTTGTCCACGGAGCACAAGTCGCCAGGTAAACAGACACTGGTCACTTTTCTATAAGCTCGAAGACTCTCAGTGTTAGAATAGAGTCCATTCTCCAGCTCCCTTCCGCTCAAGGGGCATTGAATCAGTTAATATAACTAACAGGTCTGTGAGCAAGAGAGAAGGCTGTGATACTTTAGCATATTGACTCACATCGGTCTACTGTTATCAGATCTGCTGGTGTTTTTTCTGGTTGGTTTTTTGATAATGTAAATCAAATAAGAATTTGAACTTCCTGTCGATTTCGTTCCCGGGGATCCCGTTTTTACGGAGAACCCTTGAGAGAATCCTCTTCAAGTCCCCAAACATCATCATGTAATATCATTCATTTCCATTTTAAGAGTTAGAGAAGCAGGTGAAATTAATAACGTGACATTGTCTATGTTCCTTTAGCAAGTTACATTGAAATGTAAAAGGTTCGGGCTTCCCTGGTGGCGCAGTGGTTGAGAATCTGCCTGCCAATGCAAGGGACATGGGTTCGAGCCCTGGTCTGGGAAGATCCCACATGCCGCGGAGCAACTGGGCCCGTGAGCCACAACTGCTGAGCCTGCGCGTCTGGAGCCTGTGCTCTGCAACAAGAGAGGCCGCGATAGTGAGAGGCCCCCGCTTGCTGCAACTAGAGAAAGCCCTCGCGCAGAAACGAAGACCCAACACAGCCAAAAATAAATTAATTAATTAATTTTTAAAAATGTAAAAGGTTCTTTAGCAGGAGATAAATGACACCGAAGGAGGAGAAAATGTGACCTACAACATTCTCCTTCAAGGCTTCTCTGTTCATTTGCATTTTGTGTTTTTAACAGAAAACAGGACGGAGTCTACCCCTCAGTGTCCTGAAGGGCGGCATAAGTCTTTCTCATTTTAAGTTGCAGCACTGGGCATCCTGTTGTCATATATCTAAGCCGTATTCTCTTTCAGCTCCACAAGTAACATTGCTAGAAATTTCCCTCTCCATCTGCCTTACTCCTTTATCTCTCTGTTTGTTCAGAATTTATGTAAAGAAAATAGGGGTGTCACTCATTAGCCTCCTCAAATCCTAACAATACGTCAGGATTTGCAGAGCATGTTGTTCCATTGGTGATACGCCCTATAACCGCCATTCTCAAGGCTGCAAAGCTATGACCCCAAAAGCTAAATGTGAATGGATAGGGTCTCACAAAAACTAGGTGAAGATTAGGCTAGAGCTTGTTCTTGTGCACAGAAATGAACACCAGCTACTGCACTGATGAGACTTTCAAGACGTCTTAGAATTTAATTTAGAATTTCTTCCTTTGTGTATTTACTTCAAGGATGGGAGGATCTGAGAAACCATAAAATGAGCTCTGTTCAATAGGGAACCAGGGTGGGGAAAAAAAAGCCCTGGTTTAAAGTCACTGGCTCAAACAACTGGAATAGAATCAAATTGCCCAGCGGAAGCTAAAGATGGGGGTCTGAGAAGCTGGGCCAGGGGAGGACATTGACAAGAAACCCCAAGGCCATCGCTCCCAGGCCCTTTGAAAACTCACACAGTACTCAGCAGCTTGATTATCTTACTCTGGGGTTTCTGGCAGCTACTCTGACCAAAACTAAACCAATATGCCACAGAGACAAATGTCTTTCCCTTGTCTTTCTCCCAGTCTATACTTGTTCGTCCCTGGCTCTCCGAAGCCCCAAACCCCTACCTTGATCAATTTAATTGGCACATCTATAATCCGTAGAGCTCCATCTACAACAGCAGCCCAAGACCTGGGTCCAATGTTGTCCTTTGTGAAAGGAGTTTAAACACCCTCCTTATTCAAGTGACTCATCACCAAGCCAAACTTGCTATTACATTTTTCTACCTTAACAGGCCCAGTTCTAATGACTGGGTTTCTGTTCTGTTCCTGCAGTAAAGTCACCCTTTGTATCCCAGTTCCATTAATGCTGTCTTTGGCTTGACAACCTTGTCTGATTCTCTGGCTCCTATAAGCCTAGGACTCGGCCTTACTCTCCCCAGGTGGTGCTAGAAACCCATAAGAGGCCAGCTTCTTGCTGTCAGAACGTCCTGCTGCTAAGTGCCTGCCATACACTTAGTTTCCCTGGCCTGCCACGCCTCCACTGGCCACCTGGCCCTGACAGCCTGCCTGGTTGCCCTTGTACCCTCACTTCAGTACGCTTTGGTGTTAGCTTAGCTGACTCCCCCCGTTATTGTCACCCCCATTCCCTCTTTGACTCCTACCATCTGCCCCTCCACTGCAAGTTCATCTAATTTCTAGATTCCCCCAAAGAGTGACGTAGGGTTAGTGTAGTTGAAAGAGTGTGGATTTGGGATCCAAGCTGGTATTTAATCCTAGCTTCAACAGCTACTAGCTGTGTGTCCTTGGGCAAGTAATTAAGTAATTTAACCTCTCTTGCCTTAGTGTATTTATGTCTCAAATGGGACCCATAATACTTTCCTGGATTGTTGGGAATAAATAACTTAGGTAAGGCACGTAGCATAATACTTAGCACATAGTAGGCACTCAAGAAATCATAATTCCACTGAAGCCTTTACCAAGGGATGACTGGGAATCTGTCACCATTTCTTTACATCTGTGCTTATTTCTTCAATTAGAATTAAACCTATTTGCTGGGACTTCCCTGGTGGTCCACTGGCAAAGACTTTGCCTTCCAATGCAGAAGGTACGGGTTTGATCCCTGGTCGGGGAGCTAAGATCCCACATGCCTCACTGCCAAAAAAACCAAAACATAAAACAGAAGCAATATTGTAACGAACTCAATAAAGACTTTAAAACAATGGTCCACATCAAAAAAAATCTTAAAAAAAAAAGAATGAAAACTATTTTCATGTCCAAACATGTCAGGATTCATCCCAAACCCAGTTTATCCAGTTCATCCCAGTTTATCATCAACAAGCTCCCACCAGGGCACTCTGTGTGTATGCCTAAGCTCAAGGGACCCTTGCGTGGATCCTGAAACCCTAACAATTATTAACTCATTATCAACTCCCCTCTCCCCAAGCCCACCTGTATTTAATCCCCTACCTTCACATTAGACCCCCTCTTGCTCCCCTACTCAGGGGCCCTGAAACGATGGCATATGGGTCTTAAATACTAGCTGTGTTTCTGCTTGGGGCTCAGGAGTCTGAATTATAACCAAGATGTTACACAAAGATATATAACTCCTTTCTTTGCTGCTCGGAACTACAAGCGAAATTTTGAGCTCATGCTTTCTGCTCTCTGAGGACCTTCTAAATGAAAGAATAAGGAAGGAAGTAAGAGGGGTAAAATTTGGAGGAAGTAAAGAGGAAATATGCCTCATACTTCTTGAAAGTCACACCCTATCTAGTCAAATACTGACAACTGAGCAGGCATTTTTATACATTGATGGACTGATTGAGAGAGTGACTGAGACAAAGGAGAACAAGTAGACGGCTGTCATTGGTGACTGTATTCACGTGCCAGTCCTTCAATTCCACGATCTTCAGACTAATCCAAACCGTGAAGATAACTATGGGGCAGAAGCTGGTTTACACAATCAGAACATACATTACTTTTCCCTCCAAATGATTAGATTTAATCAGTACAATTCTGTCTATTCCAGTCTGATCCTGAATCCTGGGTGACTAGCTTGGCCCTTTCCTCACTCTTCTTCTCGGGCCACTCACCTGACCTGCTCCATGTGGTGTGTAGACTTCCCTGTTTTCTCTGACCATATTCGCCAAACAGCCTCTCCTGATGGCATCACTAGCAATGATTTTTATTTCCCCCAACCAGGGTTTGAACCCTGGGCCCCAGCAGTGAGAGCACTGAGTCCTAACCACTGAACCACCAGGGAATTCCCAAATCACTAGCAATGTTATGTGCATCGGCTTTCTCGAGGGGGGCAAAGCTGCCTGCCAGGTAACACCTCCCCCATCCCAGTAGTAATGTATTCATTATGCAGAGAGAGGTGTTGAGAGTCCTAGACGTAGAATCAGAATTCCTGTTTTTTGAGACCTGGTTCTACTACTATTAGCTATGTGACATCAGGCAAGTCACCCAAACTCTTGAGCATCCATTTCCCTATTTTTAAAAAAATGGTGGTATGTACTTGCCTAATAGAGCATTTGAAAGTCCTGAAGGAGAAAATGAAGTTAAATATACTTTGCAAAGACACAGACAAATCACTCTTATCAACCTGAAGACAGGAGACTCACAGGACATTGATCAATATTTCCTATCTGAGTAACCAGGGAATAACATTATCCATTCAGTCAAAAAGCATCGTTTGAACCCCTACCATCTGCCATTCTGCGAGGGCTAGTTTCATCACCATGGAATCAAGGATACAGGCAATAGTATTAAGGCATAGTTCATGGTCTGAGAGAGAATTGCATCCAGGAAGTCGCCAGAGAGCTCTCAGGGATTGAGGGTGAAGGGAACCCATCAGAGCCATGGTCCTTTCCATCACTCCAGCCAGATGCTTGGCTGTAGTTGTTTTAAGAACTGCCAGCAGAGGGCCCCAGCTTTCCTTTAAGAGCCAGTGGCCCAGGGCCTCCCTGCCCTACCATCTCCTCTGTATTAAACCGCCTCTTGATGGCCTCTGACTGCGGACCTCGCAGTGATATTCTCAAACAGAGGTACCCTTCCTGGAGAAATGAGAGAATACAGGTATCCAAAGGCCCCCAGGGCTCTGGGCCAGGCTCTCGACCTCCTCCTCAGCCCTGTCCTTGTCCTCTAGAGCCGGGCAGGTGTCCGCCACCACACCTGAAAGGGGCTGAGAGAAGACCAACACCTATGGCTGCTGCCATGCCCTTGGTGCAGGTCGCGGAGATCCGTGGGCAGATGGCGCTCCCTGATGGAAAAAACTTCTCACTGCCCACAAGCACTGAGGAAAGCAAGTGCCCGCAGCTCTGCACCGCAAACCACCCACCCACCCACCCCGCCATCAGCGATGGGGCTGCCTTTGAAGTGCCTCCTTATTCACTCCCTCCCACCCTGCACCCCAGTTACCTGCTCACGTGGTCCACACCGCCTGGGATGGAGAAGCTCCGAGCCGGAAGCAGAGTGGATTAGCTGCAGGCCGGTCTCCCATCTCTGCAGGGGTCTCAGGATGGGGGTCTCTCTCATAACACCTCTCCCGCCGGTTCCCGGCCATTTGTCTGGGGCTGAGCCTCCTCGTTCGGCCCTCACTCCACGTGTGCCCTTCCTCAGGCTGCAGACCCAGTTCTGAGCCATGGCTTTTAGGTCAATATTTGGTAAGTCCTCCGCTACGGAACCCAGACGCTGGTCCTTTCTAGGTCAGGCCCTCTCTGTGGATCTTAATTTTAGAATGATCGACTTGAGATTGAGGTGTGAGAAATTTAGGCAGTGCTGAGTGCCGAGAATGTGGATCTAATTGGAAAAACCGTGTGCTTATTTATTCCAGGGGTGTGAGTGGGGGGTCATACGTTGAGATATTCACTCCACCCCTTTTCTGAGCTCCCAGAATTTCTCTGGGTTTCTTTTCAGCACCCCTCTGGTATTGAAATGCAATATGCTTTTTATACACACATACTGTGGAGAAAATAGCTAACAGTGATTAAGTGCTTCCAACATGCCTCTGTATTTTCCTAAAGGCTTCACCTGAATTGTGTCGTTTAATCCTAGCAGCAACCTTCTGAGTTGGGTAGAGTTACTGTCTGTACTTTGCAGACACAGAAACTAAGTTTCAGTGAGATGAGGTCTTCCCCAAAGTCCCAAGTGGCAGAGCCAAGGCTGCCCCCAGCCCTGCAGAGCCCATGGGTCGATTGCTGTGCCCATTTGGCCGAGTGTCTCTGAAGCGCAATGGGAAAGTGGCAGGGGAGGTCTGCTTGTAGTAAAGAGGCCAGAAGGGAGTCTCTGGGTGGGGAGGAAGCAGACTGGGGAGGGCCGTCAGGGCAGAGGAGGAGGAGGAGGCTGGGTCTGTGGTTGGGAACCAGGGGTGGTTTTTATTCATTTGCCCAAGAAGGATGTCTCACTGTGTCTTTACTGCAGGTGCAGAATAGGGTTCTGCCCTGGGTCACGTTGGCCACGTGTAGGCTCAGCTCTCTGTCACCGACCCGCGTGGCCCGGTAATCTGCTCCAGGAAGGGATATGACCTCCTCATCCCCGGAACTCCGCAGACTGGCCAGCACCTGTAGCTGCCCCTGGAGATCCTGTTGGTACCAGCTCATCCAGGAGTACTGGGAATCCTTCAGGATGCAGCGCAGGGTTTCAGCCTGTCCGCGAGGTACCAGGACCCACCTGGGGCTTTGCTCCACCAAGCTTGTGTCGGCGTCTGAAACACACAAGCAGGCCAGGCTAAAGGTCCTGGGGGTAGTGGTCACTGCCAGAAATAACTAGTTACAGCCAAATCCTGAAGATGGGGTCCTATGAGTAAGGCCGAGAGGAGGCTCCTGGGAACAGGACAGGTATTCTCACAGGGCGAGGAGATTCGTACAGCTGGGATCAGGGAGCAAAACTTTCTGTACCTACAGGGGCCCCAGTGCCCCAGTCCCTTTCTCCCCCCCTCAATGCACCGAGTGGCTGTCTCTGCCTGGCCTCTGACCTGTGCTCACTGCAGCCATGAGAACCCAGCCCCACAGGATGGGAAACGGGGCCATTCCCGGGCCTCTCCAGCAGGGCAGTGGGACGGGGGGCCGTGGGACAGGGACGGCCTAGGCAGGAGAGCCGATCCTGGCCTGTAAGGTGGCGATTAGTGTCTGAGACTCTCTGGGCCCAGCACTCAAAAGAGAGTGGCTTTTCCAGGAAACTCAGTATCTTATCTCATCTTCTCACTGAGGCTCAAACCTCAAACTGAAGTTTCCTGTTTCGGCACCCAACACGCACTCACACTCGTACACACCCCCCAGGCTCACTGAGGGCCTTAGTGAAGGTACCTGGCCCTGCACCCTCTCAGCTGCCTCGCAGAGATTCCAAACTGAATCCGTGCCTCAAATTTCTGCAAGGAATTAAAATACCTCATTGCAACGAAGCCACACTTGCAGATTGAACAGAAATCTTCTCATAGGCATAGAGGCTGCTGCGGGTCAGTGTTGGGCGGTCGGCAATGGAAACTCATCTCCAGTGACATGTGTTTTCCTCTGTAAAAGCAAATACAAACCAAACGGAAGAGGCTCAGTTCTCCTGTTGAAAATAAGGGGAGAGACTTCCCTCCCCTCCATTTTCTTAGAGAATTTACTTTAGAAAACTTGTAAGTTCTTTCTCTGTCTCTTTGAAATGCATACACTCTTCTTAAAAGCTAAATCACCTCTTGCCAGCATTAAGACCCAGGAATATCTTTCTCAAGGACCTGCAACCATCTCTTCAGAATATAAACATCAAGGAAGATGAGCTTAACTTAGTCTAAAGCAGATGGCTGGCACCGGGTTGCAAAATGATTTCATCATAAAGATATAACATGTTTATTTCTCCTTTGGTAAAGCCAATTCGCAAACACAGACAGACAGCCCAATTACCCAGGGACTTCAGCATGAACTGTGGATTAACAAAAGGTCCTGTCGAGTCCTCTCATTTGAGGACTAGTTATTGCTTATCTTGAGAACACGTGTGTAGTGGTTTTGATCTGCTGGCCTGTATGATAGGCCGAAATTTCTTTTTGTCTCTGCAATCTCTTAACAAAATGCTTGTGATGTGTATCACATTCTGACTTAATGATTATTCAATAATAAAACTGTTTTCTTTCTCTTCTACCTTTGTGGAGAGATTCTCTGAGTTGGGAGGGGATTTTGTTTTTAATTGTATTTTCCCAGCAACTCACAGTGCTGTCACTTCCTGTCAGTGTGAACTTGGACTTCAGTTTTCTTCCTCTGTAAGACAAAGATAATAATGAAAGCCATTTCACAGGAGTAAGTGGATTCATACATGAACATTTCTGAGAATAAAACTTGGCAGAGACTAATCGTTTAATGAGTTGACCCCTATTATTGCAATTGTAAACTTCCAATAAAAACATAATTATAGTGGCTTTTATTGGTCTTTAATCTCCTATCACTTAGTAATCAACTGAGATTCAAATCACAAGTTCTCATAACTTTTTAACATTGATAAGAGGCCTCGTGTTTTGGTAACCAATGATCTGGGAAATGAGATTTAAAAGACCCACACCTACTGCGGCTACAACCTCAGCATTTTATAGACAGGACTATGGAGACACAGAGGGGTCTAGCAACAAAACTTTACTCTTTCAGGACCTGGGGCTGCACAATATTCAAGTTGGTGTCAGGACACTCCATAAATGGAGAAGGGAATTAGAGCAGGGAGAGGCCGCAGACCCATCTTCCAAGAGAGTCTGTATGTCGGGGCCCAGCAGCGGCCTGGCATCCTGGGGGTCTGTGCCTCCCAGAGTCACCATTTTTTCTAATCTGCTGGAGTTTTAATACATGCAACAATACGGTTCACATGAGTCTGGCAAAACATAACAGTCACTGATGGCATTTGGTGATGGCATAATACAGTTTACAATTTACTTGGCTCGCTAGCTTTGAAACCGTGTGGTTCCTGATTTTTTAAAAATACAGATTTTCATTATGTACAATTATGTGTGTAACTTGATTAATATTTTCTATATCACACTTTCAAATTTGCATAATCTAAATGTGCACAAAATGTCAATTGCACTACCTTCTAAGTAACATGTGCTGATTCCCTTTTCTGGGGGGAGGCGGGAATCTGATTTTTTTGTACGTAAGTTTCAGGTGTACAGCATTATAATTCAACACCTGTACACAATGCAAAGCGATCTCCACCGCAAATATGGTTACCATCCATCACCGTGCAGTTGACCCCCTTCACCCATTTCACCCACCCCCGTGTCCCCTTCCCCTCGGGTAACCTCTGCTCTGATCTCATGTGCTGAGTCACTCTTGTCTTTGGCCCCCTTACCTATTCCCAGCCGCATCCGTCACTCCAGAGAGGGAGAGAGATGAGCTCTGTGAAGCATTGCCCAAATCACACCTCTTGAACACCAGACCAAAGGACACGCCGAGATGGTGTGTCCTCACAAGCCTCGTGCACTTAATCCTGAGGTTTGCTGCCGAGAGAGTCAACTCTGGGATTTGGATGATGAAAGGAAAGGGGGCTGGGAGAGGGGAGAAAGCCATAACTGGGGAAGAAAAGGAGAAAAAGTCGACAAAAGCCCCATGGAAAGCCACACAGACAGGACCCAGGAGAAGAGATTCCCTGAGCTGTGGTGGTCACTGGTCCTCCCCAAGGCCAGCACTCTGGCCGGTGAGCGGATTGCAGGAAAACGGATCCTGGGCCCATCTTGGTTTACAGGGCTGGCAGTCCTATCTCCCGGCCCCCTTCTGCATTTGTCTTAATCCCCAAGTGCGATTGGGATCAGAGTGTCTCTGACACCCCTGTTATCTCCTCCCCGGCTCCGGTTCCTCAAGGCCGGTGCCTCCCCAGGCTCCCGTCCTGGACCAAAGTAAGCCTCTTCCTTCCAGGTGGCTGCTTAGCTCCCTACCTGCTCTGCCTGCTCAGAGGTGGGCGGTATGCTTGCCCTCTTGGGAACAGTGTTTTCTCCCCACCACGCCCCAATTACTAGTCAGGTGCTCACAGCAGCTACAAACAACCTCAGCTGGATCCTTACCAGCTTTGATGGGCTCCACAGGTAATGAGAAGAATAGGCGTGGCCTGAATGGAGGCGTAAACAGAGGTGCCAGCTTCTTCCCACCCTCACTTAAGCTGGATTCCTGTGTGGAGATGTGTGGTCCGGATTCTGTGACGGAGGAGGCCCTCGAGGCATGTATCCTTGTTAATTTTTCAGATCCTCTCCACTGTCTGATGGAGGAAGAACACTGAGGGTCAAATGATTATCAGCTCTGCCACTCACTGGAAGAAAGAACTCTAGGATTAGAGACTTTGGTCCCCTCCCTAAGGAGCAGCCAGCAAATGACACCAGCTCCCTCCACCGGGACAAGCCATGGTAGAGATGCCTCCAGGGGGCTGAGTGTCTTATGGGTGTCTGTGACCTAAGGAAATAATGGAAAGAGCACCATCCTGGGGGCAGGGCCCCTATGGTCTCGCAGTTAGCTCTGCCACCGACGGGATGGGGGTTCAGGCACTACGCATGTTACTCCCTGATGTTCCCACTTCCTCATCAAAAAATTAAATGGGGGCTTCCCTGGTGGCACAGTGGTTGAGAATCTGCCTGCCAATGCAGGAGACACGGGTTCGAGCCCTGGTCTGGGAAGATCCCACATGCCACGGAGCAAATGGGCCCGTGAGCCACAATTACTGAGCCTGCGCGTCTGGAGCCTGTGCTCCACAACAGGAGTGGCCGCGATAGTGAGAGGCCCGCGCACCGTGATGAAGAGTGGCCCCCGCTTGCCGCAACTAGAGAAAGCCCTCGCACAGAAACGAAGATCCAACACAGCCATTAATAAATAAATAAAGCACACCTAGTATAGTGTAATTTAAAAAAAAAAATTAAGTGGACTGGAATTTTTGGAAAATCAAGTGGATCTAAAGTTCCTTTTCACTCTGGTGTTCTGATATTTTAATATTCCTCTGCGTTTCTACTGTTTGCCTCGTACCAAAGAGCTTGCCAGCAGGGAAGTGGGCCAAGACTCCAGTGGAGGGTCCCCGAATGTGACTTCTCCAAATGGCAATTTGTGGGAGGAAGGGCAAAGTGCAGAGCATCCCAAAGGCAAATGCACATTTATTCCCCATTTTCTCCCTCTCCTTCCCCACCTCCTCCTCCTCCTCTTTGCCCCTCCCCAGCGATGTGCAGAAACTCGAAGCTGCCCCAGACGTGGCCATCTGGAAAGCTGATTATGGCTCCTTCACCTCTACATGTCCTTCCAGGGATTAGTAGCAAAGACTCCTCCAGGAGATGGAGATCACAGCCTTCCCCTCCCCCCTCCCAACACCTCCTCTCCTCCTGCACTGTAGGGAGGCTGGAAGGCAGGGCCACTTGGAGCCCCACCCCCACTCCCTGTCTGGGCATCACTTCTATATAGAGACAAAATAGAAAATGCCCATAAGAAGTTGGGGTGAGGGACATGTGCCAGAGGCCAGAGCGCTCAGTAAGAACATCCAAGGATACAGGGATGGTGGGGGCAGAAAGGGAGAGAATGGAAGGAGGAAGAGAGAGAAATAGAGGGAGAGGCAGGGAAAAACAAAACCTCCTTGATTCTGCAGGGTCCCTATAGGTAGGACACTGGTATTGGGTCAGGATGGAGGAGACTGAGTGATTCATTCCCCAGAATTTCATGCCAGGTCCCTACTCCAGGGCAAGGGCAACCTTCTCTGGGCACCTTACACCTCCAAGTTATGTAAGTGGCACCACTCTGAACTCAGAGATAATCAGATCAGAAGAGCCCCAGTCTGTCCCTCCCCCATGGCACGGTGCCTGGCACAGGCAGAGATGCATATAAGTCTGTACTTCTTGAGTGTCCATCTAAGGAGGACCCCAGGAGCCATGGCCTGTGCCCTTCTCTTTCGGCTTCTTCTACTTACGGCCCTGCCGACCTCCTCTCAAGGCAACCACTTGGGCCCCACATCGCGTCTGCGTTATTCCACATTCCTAGATCCTTCTAATGTCATTTTCCTGCACTGAGACTTTGACCTTGAGGCTGAGATCATCACTTTTGAGCTCCAGGTCCGGACAGCTGGCTGGGTGGGCTTGGGTATCACAAATCGCTACACCAGAGTGGGAAGCGATCTGGTTGTTGGAGGAGTCTCGCCGGACGGCAATGTCTATTTCTCGGTGACTGTGAGGGTGACTCCCTCCCAAGCGTGAGGGTCTCTTGCTGGGTGGAGGGTGGCTCTGAGTCCAGGAAGGATCCGCATTTTCCAAACACATCCAGGCACAGGCCCAGAGCACCAACTGATGGCTGACCTCTCCCTACAGAAATGGTCCATTGGAGAGTTTGAAGCTAGGTCTTCCAGACTGCATGTCTCTAAGTTGCCAAGGGAATGGAGCCATTGGACTGAAAGAGAGAGAGTCCTGGACCACGATCTCGGTGCAGGTCACTGGGCGGAGAGTCAAAGCTGTTTGGTACACAGTCCTCATCTTCAGTTACCTTTAGGCTCAGTCAAATAGACCACAGCATAAAATAATCTAATAACAACATCAGCACCTGCAACAATAATAGCTTAAAACTGTTACTCATTTTTGGTTAAGTAGGCATTGGTCCAAATTCTTTGCACATTAAACCTCACAGCATCACCATGAGGTTTCTTACCCCATTTTACAGATGAAGACGCAGCTCACCCGTCTCCCAGTCTCACTCAATCTGAACTTCATTTATATGGCAAAGTGTCCATGTTAAGAGCCCCATGAGAAGAGGAATAGCATAGACAGGTCAGAGAATAAGTGAGCTTTTAAGACTTAGGGATATAGGAATATTAGGATTTATGGAGACGAGATTTGAAATGGGAGAAGTAAAGCAAGGTCAAGTGGTTAAACTCCATCAGACACCGTCCATCCGTCTTCCCCACGAATCCCCCCTCGATGCCATGCTCTGTCCTAGGAGCAAATTATATTAAATAATACAGACCTGGGTTCTGCTAATTTGGTACTTTAGGGGGGCTAAATGGACCCAGACTACTCGGAATCCGTGACCACTTAGGGCTCCTGGTTCTTACCCCTTGACCTTCCCTGGACCCCAGGATGAGCACCTGGTAGACGAAGATGCTCTGGAGGAGGACGGGAGCCAGGACGCGGAGCTGCTGGCACTGACAGAAAACGCCATCTATACCACCATGCACTTCTCCAGGCCCTTCCGCTCCTGTGACCCTCATGACTAAGACATCACGGTAAAAGAGGGAGGAGAGAGGAGCATTTGCTCACAAGCAGCCTCTCCTTCTAGGAGGTGAAGTCACCCCCAATCTGGAATGGCCGTGCCTGTCAGGCAGTCAGTCTCGGTTCCAGGGCCCTCGTCTCTCTCAGCCTTCCCAGGCACGGCCCCAATCCTGCCGCCTCTGATTCCACCAGCCCTCTACAGGTGGCCTCCCACTGACTCAGCCCCATGCCACCCTCCCTAGTGTCCCCTCCTGAAGAACCTTGTCTGATCTCCTTGAACTTCAGTGTCATGAACCAGATGTGGACACAGGCTCAGAGAGGGGACATGAGAGGGGGTGTGACTTACTCAACATCGCCAGCAAGTCAGCCTCTAGGCAGAAGTGGAACCTGACTAGTTCTGACCCCCAGTCTGAAGCGTTCTCCTTTCTGAAACCCCTAGGTGGTGTTTTGGGGGCCTCCAAGGAGCTCTGGTTCTTTATGTCTCAGTGCAGAAAGAATTCAGGGAGAGGCAAAGTGATAGATAAGAAGTGACTTATTAGAATAGGAAGCTTGTGAGGCTTCCATCAGGTGGGCGAGAAGGTGCCGCCCCAGAGAACCTAGTGGTCTACAGTTTTACAATCAAAGGAGAAGTGGGGAGGGGGAGAAGACCAACTTCTTCCTCATTCTTGAGTAGACACAAGCTTCCATCATCAGCTCCTCCTCCAGGTTGGGCAGGGGAGTTTTCTTGTCCCAACATGATCAAGCCAGGACTGTCATGGCACTATGGAAAAATTATTTCAGGTCTCAGTACCGTGAGGGTCTTTCACTTTGAAATGTCACCTTTCCATAAATTATTGTTTTTTATGTGTGCAGAGAGCATGTCCTAGGTGTCATTAACTTACTGAGCTCACTGGGCAGGATGTGGGTCTCATGTCACCATTGTTTTATTGTTTGGGGGCAGTCTCATGCTTCTGTGGCATGGTTTTGTTGCTAAGCAAGCCTGCTTGGTTTTGTGGTTAAGTAAACCTGCTTTCTTGAGTAATCATTAACTTACAGGGGTCTGGCATACTTTTTTCTCTACTTACAGTCTCCTGTGGGATTAACTATTTAATCACCTACTTTGTCCCTTTACTCTGTCCCTATAAGTTCCACTGTCGATGTGAGCAAGTGGCTTGTGTCGGTGGTTGGGTGTGGGTGTGTGCAAAGTGCTGCTCAGGGGCTGCAGCACCTCGATGCCCTTGACACCCCCAGAGTGACACTGTGAGGGTGCTTGCTGCCTATGGCCCAGATGCCACTCTGAAGCTGGATTGGGAGTGTACTTTTGTGAAGTCCATCTTCCTGCTCCAAATTGTCCACCCCGATGATCTCGATGTCCCCGAGGACACCATCATCCATGACTTGGAGATCACTGATGTAAGACCCCTCCTTCCCACCCAGCCGCCTCCAGCCACTGCCCATCTTCCTCTCAATCCAGACCTTCCTCTTGCACCCAATATTAGTACGTTCCTGGAACTGAGGTTCCTCTGACTCCCCCTGGTCCCCCGAGGATGGTCAAACTGGCCCTCAAGTGGCCGCCCTTCCCCGACCTGTCCCTTCCCGTTTCTCCGGGAGCCTCCGTACCACCTGCTCAGCCTCTGTGTGTCCTCCTCCAGTTCCTCATCCCAGAGGATGACACCACGTATGCCTGCACCTTCCTCCCTCTCCCCATCGTTAGCAAGAAGCACCATATCTACAAGGTACCATGAAACAGACTTCAGGACATTGTCAAGGTGGTTGAGATAGGCAGTGGGCATGGTTCACTCTGAAGAGATGGTGTTCAGAAAACTGCTGGGAGGATGCAGGAAGGAGGTGGTCAGGAGAACATGGGGGCCAGGCCAGGTTTGCTGGAGGTGGCAGTTTCATGATTTCCTGAGCCCAGAACTATAGCTCCCAGCACTGTTTTATTCACGCCCCACAGTGCAGCAGCGATTTTGATGACGGTCATTGGTTAATAAGTGTTTGCAAAGAACAAAGCATAAGTCCTGCCCTGGGCCCAGAATTGTGTTCTCTTAGCCCAGGAGGAGGTGCAGGCTTGGGAAACGCGGCCAAAGGCTGTCAAGTCAGGAAAGTCTGGCTAGAGGAAACTCAAATTGGTCACCTGACTTCACATTTGAGTGATTTCAACTTTGATCGAATAAATAAAAGTATGGGAGCCACTGTGGGAGCCACTGTTTTCTTTAGAGAGTGAATCCAACAAGGCAAATCACATGCTCAAATATAGAGAACTGACGAGGTTCTTAAGGGAAAGTAAAAAGTCTTGGGATGTTCCCGGCTGGATCAAGTGTGTTGTGTTTTCAGGAAAGGATTTTAAAAGGGTGAGGGCTGAGAGAGGAGTCAGACTGAGTGCAGGGGAAATGATAGGTTGGGGAAGGAAAAAAACAGAGGAAACGGAAGAGAAAGAGAAAGAGAGAGAAGTGGGGACTGGGCATAGTTTTATTTGGGGAAAAGGAATAGGGGGCATAAGGACATGGCCCAGAAGATCTTGACCACACTCTGTCCTGCGTCCCCCGCCCAGTTTGAGCCCAAGTTGGTCCATCACAAGGAGACGATGGTGCACCACATCGTGGGGTACGCCTGCAACAAGGCCAGTGCTCTCCCCAAGGGCATCAGCGACTGCTACGGGGCCCACCCCGCCTTCTCCCTCTGCTTGCAGGTCATCGTGTGCTGGGCTGTCGGGGGCACAGTGAGTCGTGTTAATGAGAGAAATCAGCGGCTAAGGGGACACGTGTGGTTGGGCAACTGGGATTGTTGGATTGATGGAAGGTGGGGAGACGGGAGGTCTGGGACGAGGGCCAAAAGACAAGGGCGGGCCCGGGTCCCTGCACCTACTTCCCAGCCATTCTTGCCGCCAAATCACCCTCCATCCAATAGAGTTACCAGTTTCCAGGTGATGTGGGTATCTCTATTGGGACGCCTTTGGACACCCAGTGGGTCTGACTGGAGATTCACTACAGCAATCTCCACAGCCTTCCTGGCGAGCACCTAGAGCATTTACGGGAGAGCAGCGGGTGAGGCTGGCTGAGTCCTCTAGGTGTCGGGAAGGGGATGCAGGGTGCACGCCTACTCCTTTTGCTTGCAGCCCCCCCCGCCCCCACCGCTTTCCCAGGGCCTCTTTCTCCCCACCGTGCGACACAGTCTCCTGCATCCTGTGATTGGTCCTTCCTGCACCAGATGTGTACGACTCCTCGGGGATTTGAGTGTACCTCACGGCGCAGCTGCGCAAATATGACATGGGTGTCCTGCAGCTGGGCTTCTTCACTTTCCCCATCCACTTCATACCCCCGGGCGCCGAGTCCTTCGCGTCCTACGGGCTGTGTAAGAAGGAGCAGTTTGAAGAGGTGAAGCCGGGAGGCACCCCTCCTCCCCTGATCTTCCCGGTTCCCCATCGCAAATCTGGTGTGACCCACCAGGCACAGCTTGAGCCCCAGACTTGGAGAATGACCACTGCCCGGTGCTCAGGAAAATCGCTCACCTGAATGGGGCGGGGGAGCCAGGAGGCAGGGCTGCGGGGCAGGAAGAGGGGCCAGGAGGTCCAGTAGGGACTAAAGGGGTGTGTCTCAGTCATAAGACGAAGGTGTCAGATATGAAAGGAGGAAACCGAGGAGCGAGGCCAGACGAGAGTTCCTAACAAGCCAGGTGGTCTTCTCCCTGCCACAGATGAACGGGGCCCCGGTGCCTGACATCCAGGTCTGCGGCTACCTGCTCCACACCCACTTGGCTGGCCTCACTCTGCAGGCCGTGCAATACAGGTAAGGCAGACACGGATTGGAAGCTCTCCCTTCTGTATTTGGAAATAAATGTTAGCAATAATTATTTATTCTGCGGCATGACGTTATGCTCAGTTGGGAGTCGGAGAAGCTAGAACTATCCCTAGAGTAGTGATGACAGGAATATGACAGTGGACGGAGGAGCTTTTTCATTTTATGGGCAATCTGTGCCCACAGAATGACTGCACACGCTGCTTCTTTGTTGATAGACCCCCTCCCTGCTTCATCCTCTCCTTATTCCTGTCCCCTCCCCTTGTTCCCGTCCAGAAATGGAACACAACTCCGAACAATCTGTAAAGATGATTCCTACGACTTCAATCTGCAGGAGACTCGAGATTTACCTTCTCGAGTGGCCATCAAGCTGGTGGGAGCCTGGGGGGAGGCACGGCTGGCGTCGGGGGAAGGCAGGGTCAGCACTCACTACTGTTAGCCAAGAGGACTGTACCAGTCCCTCTGTGTCTTACTCTGAGCCTTTGTTTCGCTCTGCACAAGGAGATGAATTGCTGGTAGAGTGTCACTACCAGACGCTGGACCGCGACTCCTTGACTTTTGTAAGTACCTCTCTCCCCATCGTGGTCAATGACGGTAGCCTCAGAATAGAGCCCCATCCCTGGCCTTGGCTATCACGTGACTCAGATTATTCCAGCTGAAGCCCCTTTCTTTCTCCAATGGTATTACCCAGGCACATGGGGCTTCATGCTCTCGCATCCCCATGACTGTAAGATGGTTACAAGGATTCCCGTTTTCTCTGTCAACGACCCACTAAGATTATGAAAGAAAAGCATGTGATAGTGTCTAAGAGCGTGGACTCTGGGCCTGATTGCCTGGGTCTGAATGTCAACATGATCATTAATAACTTTATAACCTTAGACAAATTATTCAGATTCCTTGTGTCTCAGTTTCCTAATTCTTAAAAGAATTAATACTATCTATCTCATAAGATTTGAGGGAGAGTTGATGAACATGCCTAAAACATCTAGATCATTGCCCGACTTTTTGTAGATTGTCAGAGTTAGCTATTATTATTATTATGGTCACAAGGAGCCCATATTTTGTGTGTCAGGAATGGCTCAGTGCCTGTAGGATTCAAAATGGATTACATGCTTCCAAGGAAGAAAATACAGCCATACAAATGATTACAACACAAGTTAGAAAGTAAAATACACCGTAAGAGAAGAATGGGGAAAATGCACTAGGGGGATTCACAGGGGAAAAAAATCATCAGGTCCTATTACAGTGAACTGAACATGTGACATATCTGAGTGGGTTCTGCTTTTGACATGTAGAGATGGGGAATTCCAGGGAAGCTCAAAGGGAGTGGCTTTTTCGGGAAACTCCGTATCTTATCTCATCTTCTCAACCATCTTTTCTCAAACCAGGGCAACAGCAATGGAAATGTAGAGGATGGGGAAGATACATGGGATATTTCTTTGGAAATAATATCAATAATTGTCCACCAATTAGAAACACAGGAGGAGAAAGCAAGTGTGGTGAGAAGTAGTAAATAACAATTAGTGAGCTGGCTCAAGGTTAAGGGAAAAGGAAAACAGTCTCATTGGTAGAATGATCACCTAATCTAGTTTCTGCTTACCTTGTTCTCCTCTCTCTGCATGCCTGTGTATCTCTGTCTCTCCATCTCTCTCTCTCTCTCTTCTTCTCAAGGGGGGTCCCAGCACCATTAATGAGATGTGCCTCATCTTTCTCTTCTACTATCCCCGAAACAACATCTCCAGCTGCATGGGGTACGCTGACATCATCTACATGGCCCATGAGCTGGGGGAGGAGGCATCAGAGTGAGTCATCCTGGAAGATAAAACCCTCAAGAGTGACCTCTAGAAGTTAGATCACTTGTGTACAAAGTATTTGTCTGCCTTTTTCTCATGCACTACCTGATTCAAAGACTGTTTACTTTCAAGTAGTGACCCTTAATTACTTGGGACTAAGGGGCCTCCCTGAGACTCTGATGAAAGCGCTGAAACTCCTTTCCAAGAAAAATGCACATCTTTGCAGACACATCCTATTTCACATATAATTTCAGGACATTTATAGTTTCCCTGAAGTCACCCTATCAACCTTCTTGGACTTCATGGCCCCCAGATTAAGAAACACTTTTTTAAAGAGTCAGAACTTTCTCTTTTTCACTTTTAAAAATTCTCTTCTCTGAGCTCTGATGATATTTCTCCTTCTGCCAAGCTCCCGGTTGTGCCATTGAGCTGTAAGACATTCCTTGTGGTTTATGCCAACATGGAGCTCATGCTAACAAAAGTGAGGCTACTTTATACACATTTTGTCAAAGCTTTCAGTCAACCCTCAACTAGTGTCTGTTCTTCCTGCCCATGACAGCTCCATGGAGGGTATGATGGCCACGAACAAGGTGGAGTGGACCCCGGAGAACATCAAAAAGGCTGAGAAGGCGTGCAAGGAGGCCCAGCAGACGGTGATAATAAAGACCATTGACGTAAGTGTCCCAGGAGACACCACGCTCCCGGGGTTAGGGATGGAGGGGTGTGGGAGGGTACTGGACGTGGCCTGAAAAGAGAAGAATGAGGGGTGTGAATGACAATGGCAGGAACGCTGGGTCAGAGAAGGAGAAGCTGAGGGAGCAGAAAGAGGGCTGACGCTGCTCTGGGTGTGGATGGTAGTCTCCCAGTTAGCCTGTGAGGCTGCAAGGACTGGGGATTACCGAGTAAAGTCTTAGGAGAGGAAAGGAGGTGGGGATGCTTCCACCTTCACCCATGTTCTCCCTTCTCCTGCAGGAGCTAGTGGAAAACACAACAGGCTGGATTCCGGAAATCATCCCTGCTCCCCGGGGTCCTTGCTTGGAGTCCTCCAGAGGCCTCCTCCTGGTGGACAGAACCAGGACAGAACCCCTGCAGGCTTCAGGGCGGCCCCCATGGCCCTCTCGGGCTCCAGCACTGCCACACCAAGGCGCCTCCCCCTGACTGCCCTCTTGTTTGGTCAGGGGGCCCGTGTCTTGGCTCCTAGCCACCCTGCGGGCTGGAGCCTGATACCGTCTCCTCATGTCACATACTCAGGCCCCTCCCTGCTCAGGCCTCCTCTTATCACCAAACACAGAAACTCCCCTCTGCTTTGGCCCCCAAAGTCCCCCATCTGTGCCCTTCTCATGACTTCGGCCATGAAACTACAGGCTTGGGCGTGGCACAGAGTCCATAAAGCCTTTCCCATGAGAAGCTCGGCAATCCATCCTTTAAAGCTTTAGAAGCATTGGTGGGACCACACATTTTCTAACAAAATCTAGATTCAAGGCTGGGTGAGGTAATGGGTCTCTGAGCAGTCCAGTGCCCCAGCTTGATTGAGGGGATGCCGCGTGGGGAGGAGGGGGCTTGAATGCAGAGGGGAAGCCCTGTAAACCGTCCTCAGCCCATGCTGGCCCTGGAGGGGCTCCGGTTTCTCTTTTCTTCTGACATTTTTGTCCAACCCTCCCTATGAGGCAGAGGCAGCAAGCCACATGTGTGATTTGCAGTAAAGGAAGGTGCTTTGTTTACAAGGAACAAAGCTCAAGACACCAAATTAAATAGAATTCAACTCGCTTCCTGTTGCCATCTCTTTCCTTTGAGCCTTCGGTCCAGGAGAGGCAGCTGGGAGGTCTCTTGAATAGCTCAGGATAAGGCATCCAGAGGGCATCTGAGGGTCTGGTGGCCCAAAATGCAACATCTAAGGCAGGTCTTGCTTGCCTCACCTGTGCCTTCACTGTCAGATGATCTTTATTTACTCAACAAGTACCACTTTCTCAACACTCAGATCACCAGGTGTCAAGAGCCTAACTGGCCAGGGAGGCTGACTTGGGCACTGAGAACAGGTCAAGGGCATGCTAGTCCATGAACTGCCTTGCTCATGGTTCCTAACTTCTGGAAGGGACCCCTACCCTGAATATTCCGAGGTGTTTAGAGGGATCCTAATTCCCTGGAGATCAAGGATCTAGCCTCCGTAAACTCCTTGCCACTGCTTGAGGGGCCGAGCAAAGAAGAAAACAGCTTACCCGAAGCCAGAGGGATCGTCTGGGTTCACTGCTGGGCTTCTCTGTTGTCATCATTCAAGGGAAATGAAGGCTCTCCTTTAGGTAATAATCTTAAAACATGGTTGAGGCCCTTTGGCAGCAGTTTGAAGTGCACAAATTACATTCTACAGCATGAAGAAACACACAGATAAAAATGAATCTAGATAGAAACTTAAAACAATCAAAAGAGACCTTTTCTCTCTGGTTTGCCCAATTAACAAATAAGTCTGACATTTCCATTCCAATCTGTGTTACTCCAAGCCCCCCAAGCAAATTCTTTCAACCTCGATCTTTTAGGTAAAAACAAAAAGACAAAAAAAGAAGAACCTCCTGGCTGGGTTTCTGATGACAAACCTCGGTCTGTGCTACAGCCTTATTCTCGGGTCTGTCTTGACAAGTTCAAGTCAGCTGGGCAGCTACTCCAAGGTTCTGCAGCCACAATCTTCTAATGCTCCATTTGTATAGCTCATGGCCCTGTGCAGTTCCTCTCCTCCGTACCCACTTCAAGTTCTGGTTCTTATTAAGCCTTCCTTCTTTCATTTTATTTTCCTCTCCATCTCTTGATCTCAGCATTTAGTCACCATGCACATACTCACTGAGCATCCTCTGTGAGCTTGACGTTAGGTCAGAACAGAAGCCACCAAAATGAACAGGAAATGGACAAGCACCCCCCGCCCTTGTGGAGCTGAGGTGAAGCTTCTACGCGCCCCCAGCTGGTCATTTTCTCCTTGGGTTCACAGCATCCGCCTCTGAGTCTTTCCCAGTGCCACGCATCATTTCCCCCGCTGCTGACTGCCTCCAGAGAGGAACTATGTTTATATCAACCTATGGAGAATGATTTGTTTCTACATTTAAAAGGGATGCATTTATATTGATATTATGCATATATATTAGACGGGGGTCTTAGACAGTACTTCTGGGGAAATGTTTGAAAACATTCCTACACAGGGTAGGAGCGTGAATTAGATGACCTCAAGTGCTTTTTCCAGTTTATGTGTTTTGTGACTGCAGTTTCCAGAAAGCCTAATGATACAATACAAAAAGAAGGGCTCAGAGTTGAGGTGGAAAGGGATGACCCCAACTTCCTCCTAGAACCTTCTGGCCGATGGGTCTCTCATTCCTCATCCCTCAGTGGTCTCTAAGTTCAGGTCAGCTCTGAGTGACTCTGAGACTGTAACTCTTTTTCCATCTCACCTCCTCTACTCAAAACCCCATCTTAAATGTTGAGAGTAAATAAAGGATTTATTCCCTCATTACTTTTTTCTGTGATGACCAGAGGACCCAGAGGCTAATGTTTACAAGGATTTGGTCTTTCCTGAGGAATAAGAATATTTTGTTACAATTTCAAATTTATAGGAAAGTCGCAAGAATTCCCATATGCCCTATAATGAGCTTTATCCATTGTTTATATTTTGCCCCATTTCTCTCTCCCTCCCTCTCTCCTCTCTTTCCATCTCTTCTATTTGTCTCCTCCTCCTTCTGCTTCTTCCTCCTTCCCCTGTCTCTCTGTCTCCCTCTCCTTCATGAAGCTGATAACTTAGTTTCTTACTCCTGTTTGCTAGAATTCTCATCACGTTTAAATTCCTGCTATACTTAGCTGAGACGAACAAGAAAGCTCCCCAACTCCACTGCTCCACCACGGCAGTGACACCCAACCTTGACAGCATATCAGAGTCACCTGGGTGATGGGAGAAGCGTTCAGGCATTAGTGAACTCTCCAGGTGCTTCCAATATGCACCCGAGATTGAGGACCACTGAACCAGAAGTTCAATTGCTCTTAACTGGTCTATTTCCTGGATGGGCAGGAATCCCATTCTGGCTTCACATACTGAAGCCACAGCACAGGCACTGACCAGTCCAAGTGAACGCCAGTGAAGAGGAGCCCTGGAAGCCCCCTGATTTCCAAGAGTTAGACTTTTAGTTACTGGATTGTGAGGGTGTGTGGGGATCTCAGAGAAGGGGTGCATCTGGGGGTGCTCAGGGAAGAAGCTATCTACCAAGCATCACTCAAAAAATAAATAGCAAAGAAAGAAGAGCTCTTTTAATGCCAAGTAATGAATATAGAGAAAAAAATGTGCAGTTAGAAAATCACCATTTAATAAATGTATAGTAATAAATTGAATCAGACAAGAATCATCAATGGGTGACAAAATAGGAGAGTAAACCAATAGCTACATAGCCTCAAAGTATCTCCTCATTATATATTTATTAATTATGATGAGAGGAAATAGTAATTTTACGATAGAGAGACCTGGCAGACATCACCTCAAGGAAGTAAGCCAATTAACATCACCAATATAGATTTTGTGATTTAAAAAGAATAGGTCACAATACTACTCATTTGGAAAAGATAAAGTACTAACAAGCATTTTATTTTATTTTTTTTCCTGTCTTTTTTTCTGACAAGTATTTTAGATGCTAACATCTAATGTAATTGCTCTGAAAAACCACAATATGAATATAAGAAATCAACGTTTCATGCCCATTATAAACAAAGCAATTACATTACAACCATACAATCTTCTTAAATGTACTTACTAATTCTCCACATATATATAACTGACATTCCTGCCTCTTCCTCTTTAGATTACAAAAAAAGTTGGAGGGGATCAGTGGAGAAAGAGTTTGGGGGTTCTGGATAACTTCTGGGTAGCTGATTTTCCTAAATCTGAGGCAGACATTTAAGTACCCCTTCTACCTCTGAGTCTGAGGTCTGTAAAGTTTAAAAGGTCAGATTGCCATAAATTGTTCCAAAGTTTATCGAACTCTATAAAAAAAAAAAAAAAAGTAACATAAGAAATCCAGTACAGTCAGGTAAACATAACACTTTTGCCTACAGTCTACCCTAACATTCCTATTTCAGGTTTAAGCCATTACCTGTATCCCAGACACCAAAAGTCAAACCTTTGAGATATACATATCTCTTTCTTTTCCCTTTCCATAGTCACACAATAACACAGACCCTCATAAACTCACGCCTGGATTATGGCAGTTGACTCATAACAAGTCTCTATCTCTACTCTTTCCTTAATACCAAGCTTTTCTAAAGCATACTCTCCAGTTGCCTTCCAAATAGATTTTTATGTCATTTTCCACTCAGAAATTATTGACTAATAGAACTTGAGAACTGAAAATTGACTTGGAAATTATCTAATCCAACTTCCATTTGATGCAAGGATTTTTTCAGTAAAGTCTCTGATAGATGCTTTAATTCTGTGAATCATGTGTAGCCAACTTCTTCTAAAATTAGAAATTCTCTTTTAGAGTTAATATTTTACTGAAAAGTTATTTCTTAGGTTTATTTAAAATCAGTCTCCAGAAGGTTCCATTCCCTAAAATCTACTAAAGTTGCATATTGATTTTCAGATAAGATATCCCAAACTGTATTGAAAAATTAGAAGGAAAAAGCATCTTTAGTGTTATAAGGAAAAAAAGTGCACATTTGAGAAAATCTTAAACGGTCATTATTTGCAGGTAACATTGTTGTATAAGGAAAATCCAGGAATCTATAGACAAACTAGGAGAACTAATAAGTAAATTTAATGATTTCTGTTACAAGATTAATAAATATTCAAAAAATCAATTTTAAATCTATATGCCAACAGGTAAATGAAAAATTAAAATTTAAAAATAATATTTAAATAAAATCAAACATCAAGTACTCAGAAAAATTTTGGAAAAAATTTCATCCTCTATACCAAAACTTTCAAAACTAAAAATCTTAATAAATAGAGGGATATACCACATTAATGGATTAGAATATTTACTCTTGTAAAGATGTCAATTCTCCCAAAATTAATCTGTGACTTTTATGTGATCAGAATCAAATGTCGGGTAGGTTTTGTGAGGAAGCTGACAGGCTGATTCTAAAATATATTCAGAAATCTAAAGGGTCAAAAATAGGCTAGGCAATCTTGAAGAAAAATAAGAATAATTTGGAGGACTTACACAACTATGTATCACGACTTACTATAAAGCTATAGTAATGAAGGCCGTGTGGTACTGGCAAAAGAACAGACAAACTAACAATGGAACAGAATAGAGATTCCAGGAACAGATCCACACATATAAAAACATATGATTTCTAGTAAAGGTGGCATTACAATGCAGAGGGGAAAAGATGGTAATTTCAGTAAGTGGTGATGGGTCTATTAGAAATTCAAGAAAAAAAAATGTCCTGGATTCCTACCTGATACCATACACAAAAACCAATTCTAGATGGATTAAAGGTCAAATTTGGAAGATAAAACAACAATGCTTCTAGAGAAAAAAATAGGAATATATTTTTCTAATGTTGGAGTAGGCAAAAATTTTTAAATAGAATACAAAATGCACTAACTATATAAAATTGATAAAGTGAGTTTGTTAAAATTAAGAACTAATTTTCATCAAAAGTCACCATTAAGAGAGTTAAAAGTAAAACAACAGCATAGGGAGATACTTAAAATTTATATAAACAGAAGATTTGCATCCAGAATATGTAAATACTACAAAGCAATAAGAAAAATATGAACAGCCCAATAAAAAAAACTGGACAAAAAGAGAAATGGAAAGGACACTTCACAAATACGATTATCCATCTAGCCAATCAGCATATGAAAAGGTGTTTAACTTCATTAGTCATGAGGAACATACAAATTAAAACCACAGAATGTTTATATTGAAAAAGGAGAAAACACCAAGAGTAGGCTAGGATGTAGAGCAAATTAACTCATATTTAATGCTAGAGTAAATTGAATGTAAATTAGCACAAATACTTTGAAAGAACTTTTTTGCAATATCACCAAAGATAAACATGTACATACCCTATGAACTGGAAATTTCATTCTTATGTATGATTATTTGCCTAGGATATCACTGTATGCTTAATAACAATAAAAAGAGCTACAAACCATTTTAGAAACAACAGGAAATTTAAGTTGGTCAATTATATAATTAACATAATATAGTATAATATAAATATATAAATATAATATAAAATAAATATAAGATAATCATTAGTAATAAAAGAAGCACCAGTTAGAAAATATAATGAATGGGATGACATAGAAACTATGTATATGAAATATCTAGGAAGAAAACTTCATAATGCATATGTAATAAAATGTATATGAAGAGAAACATAAAACAGTTGAGAAATATGCATGTATATAAAAAAAGAGTTGAAACTGAGAGACTTTCTATGTTTTTGAGATGGGAAGATTTAAAATTATTATGTCATTATTACCTATATTTCACCTAAAATTTAATGCAGTCCTAGTTAATATCCCAATAGGATATTATGGGATATAGAGTATAGAATATAGAATAAAGAAATACAATCTAAATATGTATACCTTTATGATAAAGTCATTAAGTCACAACGAAGCAGGGTTCAAATAGTTGATATTCTTGTGGAAGCTACTCAGGTAGAAAACCTATGTTTTTTAGCACGTGTTCGTTGGGATGGCTTGCCAATAACATGATTTCAGATGACTCTTGTTATAACAAGTCACTTGAGCTCTACAAGTGACTCAGCCATCCATATGTGCTTGATGGCCTCTATTCTCAAGAAATACATAGTCTAGCCCTCAAACATTTAACCTTTCCATGGCTATCCTTGGAATCACACTATGACACATTTAGCAACACTGAGAGTTCTCCCTCCACTCTGGACTTTAGACCCCACAGGCCAACACTTTTGTTAGTTTCTCCTCCTCTTCCCTTTACCCCAGGCTGCTTTCCTAACTTTCTTAGTGTTGCTGTTTATTTCATCAGGCAAGAAAGAAAGAACTCCAAACAAATCAGAGGCCCATATCCACTCCATCACCACCTTCTCCCCACTTCACATACTCATTTCTTTTCAATAAAACCCAGCAGACCAACAGCAGGGACCCTTTTTCTCTGACCTCTGTCACCGCCTGGCCAGGGGTGCAGTCTATCCTTTCTGATTCGGGGGTTTCTGGGCACTCTGGAATAAATGAAGTATCTGCACAGAAATTAAAGGACAAAGTTGAAAATTAGTAGTGTAATTACAGTTCCAGGAAGGAAGCAGTTCCAGACTTTCAGCCAATTCTCCAGTCAGTGATCACTAGTAGCTGCGTAGAATGTTTAACACTTCTCCAAGGGTTAAACACATTTACTTTTTGTTGAGTTGTTTTTTTTTTTTTTAAATATAATTCACATGCCATAAAATTCACCTGTTTAAAATGTACAATTCAATGGCTTTTAGTATTTTACAAAGTTGTGCAACCAACCACGACCATCTAATTCCAGAACATTTTCATCACCCCAAAAAGAAACACACATCCATTAGTGGTCACTTCCCAGTCCCCTCTTCTCCCAGTGCCTGGTAAACAAGAATCTACTTTCTGTCTCTATGGATTTGCCTATTCTGAACATTTCATAAAATATGTGGCCTTTCACATCTGGTTTCTTCCACCTGTCATAGTGTTTTCAAGGTCCATCCATGTTGCAGCATGTAACTCTATTCTTTTTCATGGCTGAATCATATTCCTTTATATGAATGTAACACTTCTCAAAATCTATTCATCAGTTAATTTACATTTGGGTTGTTTTCACTTATTGACTATTACACAAAATTCTGCTATGAACATTCACATACAAGTTTATGTGTGAACATACATTTTAAATTCTCTTGATTATATAGGTAGAAGTGGAATTGCTAAGTAATATAGTTAACTTTAACTTTTTGAGGAACTGTCAAATTCTTTTCCAAAGTGGCTGCACTATTTTACATTCCAACCAGCAGTGGATGAGGGTTCCAATTTCTTCACATCCTCAACAACACTTGTTATTGTCTGTCTTTTTTTATTATAGACAGTTTAGTTGGTGTGAAGGGTATTTCGTTTTGACTTGCATTTCCCAAATAACTGATGATACTGACTAGTTTTTTATTGGCCATTTGTAGACCTTCCATGAAGAAATGTCTGTTAAATTCTTTGCTCATTTTAGAAATTTGATTATTTTTCTTCTAATTTTGAATTGCAGGATTTCTTTATGTATTCTGGATTCCAGACCATTATTAGACATGTCATCTGCAAATATGTTCTCCCATTCAGTGGGTTGTCTTTTTGTTTCCATGAGAGGGTCCTTTGAAACACAAATTTTTTGATTTTTAAGTCCAATTTGCCTATTTTTTTTTTTTGGTTGCTATGCTTTTTTGAGTGTCATATCAAAGAAACTGTTGCCTAATCCAAGTCACAAATATTTATACCTATTTTTTTTTCTTAAAGTTTTACAGTTTTGGCTCTTACATTTTGACCTGTGATCCATTTTGAGCTGTATTTTTCATATCATCTTACAGAGTCATAGTAATGTTCCTAGAAAGTGCCTTAATGTTTACTGTGAAGAGTGGTGAAAACAGATTGAGTAGGTAGGATTCTGCTCTGGGTACAGTTTCTTTTCACTGCATGCTAAATCTACATTTATAAAGTGAGTTTATCAAGCAAAATAAACCTCAAATTCATTTTAAGAATAGATTTTTGTACTGCATATATTATTTTATTATTTAGAGTATAAAGTGTGCATGAAGGAGAAGACATTCTGTTTGATGTTTCTGTGAGAGAAGAGTTTCAAAAGTATCTATGAAGAAATCATAGCTATTTAATCAGAATATGGGCTGGAGGTTAATTGTAATTGTCAAATTTAGGTCAAGTTAATCAGTCCTTAACTCCCCTGTAACCCAATTTCCTTTTCCATAATGTAAAGTGACTGGGCACCATTACTATTCTTTCTTCTTGAAGATTCTATTATTACATGACTCTAGGTTGAAGAACAGGCTTCTGAAGAGCCTAATTTTTCATCTTGTTAAAATTGCATCAAATGGGACTTGTGAAACCTCGAATATCACTAGCATTCAAGGTTTAGTTGCAGAAAAAGAACACACCATTTGGAAATTTATTTAAATTAATTGTGGATGTATATTTTGAATAATGCAATGTGGTGGCACGCTGAAGAATGAAGAAATAAAAGGATGCCTTTGGCATCCAGAGGGGACTTCTGTTCCAATCCTTCCAATCCAGCAGCCACAAGCATCTCCCTTACCTGAAGGATTCTCCAACACAAAAAGCAGCAAGAGGATATCTACGGCCAATACAATTAGGATGAAGATGATCAGAAGGACTTGCAATACACTAAGCCTCCTCGCCATCTAGATGGACATAGATAACAGGATTGAAGTATGCCACAAAACCCCACCAATCCAGAAGAACAGACAGGCATCCTGATTACAATGTGAACTCCTTTGCAAGATGAGTTGATTATCAGCTTTACTCTTTACGTAATCCAGAGAGTATTTGTTTTCACTCATCACAGTGTCTCCAATTAACTTTAGTCAGTGCATCCAACACCTGCAGGACTCTTGCCCTTTTTGTCGGCAGAGGGATTGAGTACTGTCTAAGGAAAAATATATCAGACATAAAGAACTGAAGGGAGGAAGGGAGGAATGGAATAGAGCATGGGAGAAAGAGAGATGAGGGGTTGAGATGGCTCACAAAGCACTTCTAGATGCCACTTTGATCTTCACACCCTCCCTGGGCAGAGAGAGGAATGTCCACTCAGGGAGGTGAAAAGTAGCAAAACCTGAATCCAGGTCTTCGTATTCCAATTCCCATGCCACGATGCTGAGGTGTTTAACTGTTTAGAGCTCACTAACCCTTTTAAGAATCTGGTAACAAAAATGAACCTAATCCTGATCTTCAACATCATGCTTCCTTGTATGTTCACAGCACACAAACCCATATACATTTAGTGGCTCACAGTAGCTCTAAAGATCAGGCCTAGACCCAAGTTTTAAAATATTTGGTATTTTGGAGGGTGTGAACTGAACTGGGAATTGAAGAACTTCAATTCTTGCCCTAGTTTTATATTGACTGATGGGTATTTCAACAATTTGGATGTGTGTTTCCTAATCTACAAAATGAGGTCAGATTCTGGAGGTATTCATTTTTCCACTCTAATTATAATTTATATATATATGTGTATATATACATATATATATATACACACATATATATACACATATATATACACACATATACATATATATGCCTCACAATTCCGTGACAGCCCTGAACTTCAGCGACTCGTCACCACTCCATTCCCATCATCCCCACACATTGGCTATTCCCTGGAATTTATCATCCCCCAGAATGGTTCCACTTCTGAACTTTTAACCTCTACCTCCTGTTTACTGGTCAGATATATAATATATATACACACATATATACATATAGGTATATATATATATATATATATATATTACTGGTCAGAAGCTCATGTCTTTTTAACTTCTCATTGTATCGTTTCCTTATTCTCTGATCACATTAAAGCTTCTGTTCTCTTTCATTTCCTTTTAATCTCTTAGCCCCTCCTGGTTTTCACCCCTAACTGACCTAAGACCTCAATATCTATTATTGCTCTCATCTCCCTTGCTCCCTTAATCTGCTATACCGAACCATCCATCCAAATATCTGCCCTCTGGGTTTATGCACTTGGCCCAATGTAAATGCCACTGAGTTTATAATCTCCCAAACATCCTGGGCCTGCAGGCTGACAATCTTGCCAGCTCCTCTCATTTTTCACAGCAGAAATTTCAAACACTGATCCTTCTTTTCAAGTCCCCACCTCTGTCACCTGCACTCTTACTCCAGCCAATATTATCTCCAACATCACAGACAAGTATTTTGCAGAAACTGTTTCATCCTCCTGCTTCTCAACCCAAGCTTCTCTATAAAAATTATCCATATTTAGATAAGTTCTAATTTTTTCCCCTCTCTTCTCAATGAAAGAGTTTTCTCTCTTCTTGTCTAAGTATAATCCTAGTATCTATTCTCTAGATTTCAAAGCCTTTGAATTTCTCAAAAATCTTATTCCACCAAATATCCTTCTTCTCTCTTGCATGATCAACCTCTCCCTTTGAATTTGCTCTTTCGCCCAAGTCACCCTAAACTCTGTTGATGACTTTGTATTCTTCTCTAGACCATTATAATTTTCTTTTTCCTTTCTTGGTAACTTTCCAAAAAGATAACTCCACACTGTCTGCATTACCTTCCTCACCTATTACTGGCATGGATTCTGTTTCCTGCATTCCACTTAAACTGCTCCTGCCGAGGTCACTAGTGGTTTAGCTGCTGAATACGATGAGCACTGGCTTAGTGATAGCCCTATCAACCACTCCCTCCTCTTTAAAATTCTGGTTTGTATCATTTGCTATCATTCGATCTTAACTTTCCACCTACTTTTCTGGCTCCTCTTCAACTTTCTTTGTAGCCTCCTATTTCGTGAAATGTTGACATTCCCTGTATTTCATCCCAGGTCCACTGCTCACTCTCCTTTAGCCATCTCCACCACTCATATGACTTCATATAATATCTGAGGACAATCCAACCTGTATTTCTAGCTCATAGATTTGGATTCATATATTCAACCGCCTCTTAGATATCTCCCTTGGATTTCCCACAGACTTAACCAAATTCAACCTGTTTCAACATGAAATCGTCTCTCCCCATAACCCGATCCCAGCTTCTACCAATTGTGCCAAATTGGCTCCTTCTCAAATAATTAATACCTTGAGGAACAGAATCACAATTTCTTCAAAAACCTAGGTATCTTTTTTGACTCTTCTCCTGTTAGTTCTCACAGCCAGCTACAAGTTCAGTCAGATACTTTACCAATCTCTTCCAAATTTGTTCCTTCCTCTCCATTCCTACTGGAAATGCTTTAGTCAGGCCATCATTTCTAGCCTGAACTGTCACCACAGCTTCCCCACTGGCCCTCTGCTTCCATTCTTCCTGTTCCCGAAATCCACTGCACATTGCAGCTGGATTGATCTTTCTACAGCACGAACAAGATCGTTTCATTCTCTTATATTCTAGTCTTCGGTGGTTCTCCAGACAGAACATAAACTCTTTAGCTGTGTAACCAAAGGTCGTCATGACACCTCCCATTCCCAGCTGCTCAGCCTCTTCTCCCTCTGGGTTTCAGCTGTACCAAACCAACAATTATGCAGTGACAATCTATAAACTGATAGGGACAAAGAATTTTCTCTTTTTTTAACTTTGCCTTTCCTTTAATTTTCCATTCCCTGCACCCCTGCTCTGCTCAACACCAGCCCAATGCCATGACCATTTCTACAAGCACTTTCGTATGTGTATAGCTTCACTTTTCAACTGAGGCTGCCTTTAGGTTAATATTTAATAAGCCAAGAAAAGAAGCACCTTAATTGTGAAATGGGGGTGAGGAGCAAAGATCTACAGCCAATTTGCCAACATGGAGTTTAGGATTGGGGTTTGGCATTGAAGTTGGAGTTTATTAACTATTCTTTCCTATTTGCCTAAATCTATCAGGTGTCTCTCCACTGGCCTAAATTATCCAAAAGTTTACTCTAATCCCCAGAAGATACATCTCATATGATTATGTTTCCATAAAATCCCTGTATCAAGGTTGATCAGGCAGATGTCATGCTTCACATTTTATAAATGAATGTTAAGGAATTTTGTCTAACCACGGTTAGTCATGGAACTGAGGCAAAAACTGACAGGCCCTCCTTCTTAAATTGGTACTTGGGAATAAAGACACAGACCTACTAGAGAATGGACTTGAGGATATGGGGAGGGGAAAGGGTAAGCTGTGACAAAGTGAGAGAGTGGCATGGACATATATACACTACCAAATGTAAAATAGATAGCTAGTGGGAAGCAGCCGCATAGCACAGGGAGATCAGCTCAGTGCTTTGTGACCACCTAGAGGGGTGGGATAAGGAGGGTGAGAGGGAGGGAGATGCAAGAGGGAAGAGATATGGGAACATACGTATATGTATAACTGATTCACTTTGTTATAAAGCAGAAACTAACACACCATTGTAAAGCAATTATACTCCAATAAAGATGTTAAAAAATAAAAAATAAAAAATAAATTGGTACTTGAATATTCTCACTCTCTCCACCATGTCTCCTAGACTCAAGAGCTTAGAGATCTAGAGACTAACTCTCCGATGCTGGAATTTCAGGCAGTGAAAGCAACCTGAGGGACCCACTCTGTATGCTCGCAGTACCTGGCTAGTTTCTTGTACATGCAGCCCATGACTCACTACCACAGTAAACACACTGTCCATCAGTTAGCCTCCTCCTCCAAATACTATTTCTCTCCATGGGGAGACATTTCTCTCCAGCCTCTACAAACCAAAAGTAAGCACCTCTTCCATAGCTCCTTAATCCTCTTGGGGAAGCAGGTTCAGCACCTGGAACTCCAGATGTTCAGGACACTCCAGGGACAACCCCGGGCATTTTCCTGCCATTGGAACTGTTGTCATCCACGCAGAGGGTAGGAGTGGGGATTACTGAAGGTAGAAAGTCTTCCCTACTTAGAAACCCTCCCTGCCCAAAGCTGCTTTTCTGTGTCAAACAAAATTTTAGCATAATGAAAATCCTGGTTATCATTCAAAAACCTTAAGGACTGGATAACCATCTCCCTCTCTGCCAAAAGAGACAAGTTCACCTTTCTTCCAACCCATGCCACATTCAGCTAGCTACCAGAAGAAGCCCATCTGTTTATTCTTTCCTTGGTTTCTCTCCTTGGGAAAGGAACATCGCACTTGAGACCCTCCCCCAAACACACACACACACACACACACACACACACACACACACACACACACAGACCCCTCTCCTCTCCAGTCAGCTCATGCCTCCATGCACTATCTCATCCCCACTCCTCATCGTGGAAAGGGAAGAAGAATCAGGTTCAGGTCCAGAAACACAGTACAGGTTGTCCAGATCACTAAGCAGAGGAGACAGAGGCATTTACAAGAAGAAAGGGACACTCCTTGTTCAGAGAACCATGCACATGGGGAAAAGTACTCACCTCATAGCCATGTCCTTTTACGTGCTGTGTCTGTCCTTCGCTGGTTCTGGAGGAGCACTGAGCAAAGGTAACTGGGTGGATGTAGTCAGCTTCTGCCAGGGTTGATTTATTGCCCTACAAAGTGGGTGGCAATTGGACGAGAGGAGCGCAGTTTCTAAAAGACCATAAAAGGGCCCTTACTTTCCTAGTGGCATGAGGAAAGCTCCATTTGCTAATAAAAGGGGAAGGTGGGGTTTTGTCTAATAGTTGTGCCTTTTCTGTGTTCCTGTTCATACCTGATTACTTTGCTTGTCACACTATATTATGCTTGCTTGTCTGTCCATGTAGCCTAAAGAGCTCAAGAGCCAGGGTCTTAGCCATTTTCTTCACCTCTGTATCTCCTGTGTTTAGTACTCGACCCAATGTCCATTGATGTTTTTAAATACATAGCTCTTTGTTGAATAAGTAAGTGAAAGAATGAGTAATGCTTGGTTCATCACACTGTTTCTTTCTCCATTTTTATTTCCCCAAGTTCTCTTGGTATAACTCAGCTTTTCATTAATTCAAATAAGCATCCCCACCAAGTATCCTAATAAGAGAAACACCATTAAAATGGAAATTGTATTATCTTAAAGTGGGAAGACACCTCTACTGGATATTTGTCATGCTTTCTGACTGCTCAGTATCTTCCCACCTTGAGAATTCCGCCTCTCCAAGGAAGAGGCTAGACATTCTCTTTCACAGTCTTCCTTTTAGCCAAGGTAGAGGCAAGGAGCCTGGGCATGGCCAATGAGATATGCCTGAGATCCGGAAGAAAGTGGAGGGAAGGAGGAAGTGCCACGTGGATTCCAGGACATTGGAGGGGCATCATTTCAGAGGCAGCAGGAACAGGGGACCAAGTAGCATCCTATGCTCAGTATTGGGGTGCAAGTTGCCAGACATGCACTAATGGAAGTGGCAAATAGAGTATCCCACTGGGTAATCATGTCTGGTCCCTGACCACGTAGCTTACAAACCTGATGCTCTTGCCCTCCTGGAGCTTCAGTGAGTCACTAATATCTTTTTTAAAAAATTGTTTCTTCTTAACCTAGCTAAAGTAGGGTTTTCTAATTGAAATATAATTTGCATACCATGACATTCATCCTTTTAAAGTGTACAGTTCAGTGGTTTTTAGTATATTCACAAAGTTGCGCAATCATCACCACTATCTAATTCCAGAACAGTTGCATCATCCCAAAAAGAAGCCGTGTGCTTGCCTCTCCTGTGTTCCTGCAACCACTAATCTACTTTCTCTTTTGATGGATTTGCCTATTCTGAATATTTCATGTAAGTGGAATCATACAGTACGTGGCCATTTGTGTCTGGCTTCTTTCACTTAGCGTAATGTTTTCAAAGTTTATTCATGTTGTTGCAGGTATCAGGTACCTGCAGGTATCAGTCTATTATTTCTTTTTATGGCTGGATGATATCAATTGTATTGATATATCACATTTTGTTTATCCACTCATCAGTTGATGGTATATTTGGGTTGGTTACACTTTTTAGCTATTATGAGCAATGTTGCTATGAAAATGTATGTACAAGCTTTTGTGTGGACACATATTTTCAATTCTCTTGGGGATATACTTAGGAGTGGAATTTATGGGTCATATGGTGACTCTAGCTTTAACTTTTTGAAGAACTGCAGAACTGTTTTCCAAAGCAGTGGCAACATTTTACCTTCCCATCAGCAATATATGAAGGTACATAGTATATGTAGGATATTGCATATTCTATACATAGCAATATATGAGGGTATGCCATCTTTTGATGGCATCTAAGTAATATAGTACCCATAGTAGTCCATGTTTGCTTCAAATGTTCAGTGCATGGCCAGTATACACACACACACACACACGCACAGAAACTTGGTTTCTGCCTCTATAAACTCCTAGAATGACATAGACACCGTATCTTTTGCTTTAGTACAAGAGAGCTTTTGTTAAAAGGGAAAATGCACCTGGATCTCATTTCAAATTGGGACAATATGTTGACAAAAGATCAAGAAAGGAGATTTATTGTTACACAAATCTTTCTATTCTTTGTGTGATAGTTTACTCTTAACTCCCCACACCCTGTGTGCACTTGTGACATCATTCACATTAAATGCTAACTGACAATCCCAGCTATAATCTGTTTCCTAAAGTGCAGAAAACAGCTAGCTTCACCATCCCTTCTTGTTAACCAGCAACTGGAAGATATTAGGTCACATGCTTGTGTTGACCAATGAAAAAGTAACAGAGACATTTTGAAGGGAAGAGACAAGCTTGTGAGCCAGTATCTTCCCATTTTTTATTAGTGAGAAGGAACAGTGAAGTTAGCTATTGGCAGAACATTGTAAATCAACTATACGTCGATTAAAAAAATAAAGTGTAAAAAAAAAATTGTAGATATCTCAAAATATTGTTTATGCTGCTCATCACACTGACGTTATGACATTAGTTCCACTTGCTAGATCTTGTTATTTAATGTGATAATTTTTAAAAACACCTTATGTATTACTATATTAAATTTTTTAAATATTTGCATAACTGTATTTTAATATAATAGGATTCCTTTACAATAGTATGCATTTAAGAACATCATTCTTAGGAGGGGTTCCATAGATGCCACTAGACTGTCAGTAGGGCCCCTGACACTACAAATGTTGCAAACCCTTTCATGCTTCACTCAGAGACTTGGCAATCAGGATTCTCTAGTCAGAAATCTTCTCCTTGAGCATTCTGTAGCAACCAGAGCCAACTTCTAGCAATATGTCCTTGATGATAACATATTTCTCATATATCAAGTAAATAATTCTTTCCTCCTGGTAGCCTTCCTGGGTTTATCAAAGGATAGCTGACAAGTTTCCCATCTTTTTGTTCAAGGGATCCCTGTGGTTGTTTTTCCATGTTTCACTAGTTGCCTAGTTAGTGCAACCTCTCATCCAAAAGCCTCTTATTTTGATAATTAGAATACTAAGCTAACTTACCTATATTATTTTTATGTAGCCTTATGGAGGCACTGACACATGAGTAAACAAGTAGAATCTGACTCCCTGGTATAAGAAAGAAAGAGAGAAAGGAAGAAAGGAAGGAAGGAAGGAAGGAAGGAAGGAGGGAAGGAAGGAAGGGAGGGAGGGAGGGTGTAAGGAAGGGAGAGAAAGAAAGAGAGAGAAAGAAAGAAAGAGAGAGAGAGGGAGGGAGAGAAAGAAAGAAAGAGAGGGAGAGAGAGAGGGAGGGAGGGAGGGAGGAAGGAAGGAAGGAAGGAAGGGAGGAGAAAGGGAGGGGGGATAAATTAGAAGTATGGGATCAACCCATAAACACTACTATATATAAAATAGATAAGCAACAAGGATTTACTGTATAACACAGGAAACAATATTCAATATCTTATAATAACCTATAATGGAAAGTAAACTGAAAAAATTATATATATACACATATATATATAAAACTGAATCACTTCACTGTATACCTGAAACTAACACAAAATTGTAAATCAACTATACCTCAATAAAAAAAGGGAAAGATATGGGACTTCCCTGGTGGTCCAGTGGTTAAGAATCGGTCTTGCAATGCAGGGGATGCCGGATCGATCCCTGGTCAGGGAACTGAGATCCCACATGCTGCAGAATAACTTAAGCCCATGCCACAACTAATGAGCCTGGGTACTCTAGAGCCCATGCACCGCAACTAAGACCTGATACAGCAAATAAATAAATAAATATTAAAAAAAAAAAAAAAAAAAAAGGGAAAGATAGAAAAAGACGTAGGAAAGTAAACACATTCATCTCTAATACACTCATTTTCAAGTAATACTAAAAGTAAATATCCCTGTTGAACATTAGTATATAATTTCTTTATCCCAAAATCTAACCATCTAGTGTTTTAACCAATAATGTTGCAAATTCTGTTTTTGCCAGAGTTATGTTACCACGTATAGTAACTTCTATGATGATTAAAAAAACAACAAACATCCAAGCACACTCTCCCACAAACCTAAATCTAAGAAAAACCCATGCCAGAGGCATAAGAAAAAGGGTGAATAACCATAAATCTGATCATTTCTTTGGTGGATTAGCCTGCAGGAACTCTGATTCTGAAGAGAACAAGACCAATTCACAAGAGTTTGCTGAATAAAAAGAAGTTTTAATGCCTAAGTGAGATTACCCACGGTCAAATTACCACAAAATTCAAAACCTTTCGTAAATCTGCTTGCCTATTTTTAGTTGGCACGAGTTGCATGCATTTGTGTGAACTGTGGTTATATACATTAGGCACAGAGCAGAGAAATAAGATTTACACATTTCAAAGCACACCACAGCAAAAATAAGTTATTTTTTACATTCAAATTCCTTCCTTCAACTTTGCCTGCTTAAATCTCACCCCAGCCCTATTCCCATAGGCTAAGGATTTCCCCTAGCCCCTCCTCTTGTTTTCAAATGAGCTAGCTCTTCCTTTCTCCTTCCCATGAGGCTACTATTCCTAATATTTGTATGTTATCTTCTTACTTGTCATGGTCACTTTTATCCGCATCATCTGTTCTCTCTCATCTTTCCTGCTTACCTTCCCTGCATTTGCCTTTTCTTCCCCTTATATCATGCTCTCAGCAAATTATCCCATCTCCCTATAACTATCTGGCAGATGTTCTTTCTGGATCCTTTTTTGAGGCGTTAGTTAGCTCTAGGATCCGAACTATCCTGGAAAGCTGTAGCTTGTATATTTAGCAAGAGTGGGCCCACCCCCTAATCGCACACACATATACACGCACACACGCTTCATCATGGACCCAGTGCGTCTTCAGTACACGTATGATTAGCCATCAGTACCATACTAATCACAGAGAGACATCAAGGTAGCCCACAGTTTTCCACACCTCCCTACTGCCTATAGCACAGGGCTAAAACACAGACCGAACATAAAACAAAACCAAGAAAATACTTTAGCTGTACTGGGCATGAACTGATTGGCAACACACAATAATTTTATGAGCATGAAGTATAAGTAGTATCAAAGCCATTCGTAGTTAGGATCTTGCTCTAAAAATTCACAGTGCTCTCCATGTCAATGAAGTGAAATTATGTAAGCTGAGGTTTCTGCTGGTCACATCAATGTTTAACACCTGTTGGGAACCAAAGAAAAAGCATTGGGCAACTGGTGATTGATGTTTCCTACAGTCAAACAAATCAGATACAAGCCAGTGGTCCATATACACTTTCACAAGTCATTGCCTAGCTTCCAGACTGCCCTAAGATTTTCAGGTGAGAAGGGTGTTTCTTAATCCCTTAGAGTATACAAATCATTCAGTATGTAGGGAAAAGACGACAAGACCCTAAATAATGAAATACACAACCACTGCAGAGAAACAACTGCGCAAATTGGAGAAAATGTCCTCGGAGCCCTCCTTTTATTTCCTGCTTCTCCTGTTCCCTTATGGCGCCTTGATGATTGCCCAGTAAGAGTCTGATATTTCAGTGTTTTTTTCTAGGCAAATACCTTCCATAAAGTTTCACCGCATGTGCAGTAGTTAGCTTGTTTGTCAGCAACAAAATTGGGCAACGTCCTTTATAAGCTCTTGGTCGAGTTGGGGAAGTTGGTTGACAAGAAAACCACAAAAGTGAGGAAACAAATAAAAAATACAAACTGAAGGAAAACTTTCATTTCAGGCTTTGTAATCAGGAAGGATTATGAAAAAAGAAAGTTCTGAAAAAAGCAAGAAGTAAGCACACAAGAAAAGAGCCCATTTACCATGAGGCTAGGTATTCGAACCACAAGACTGCATTAAATCCAAGGTGCAGATTTTTCACATATTTAACGTTCATGAAATCAGAATGTGTCTTACAATCAACAGGCTTGGAATTACTGTGAACAAGTAGCCCTCCTGACAACTGTTTGTACACGTGTGAACTTCATTGTTACTACTGTTGCTATGAATGGATGGACTGTAAACCACTTAAGAATTATTTTAGAAAGGAATATGAATCTTGGCTGACAGTAAAATCAAAAAAATGCTACAATGAAAACTTGTATAAAGGATCTTAGTGGCTTTGGAGTAAATTGCATAGACAGCAGTGAAAGAATTTTTATGAAATGATGTATCACCAACACCTCTGATAGTTCAGAGGAAATATCTTAACCAATTCAGGCCACATATTTTTCTTCTAAATAATAATAAATCAAATAAAATAATTTAAAATATTTACCTAGAAATTTAAATAATAAAAGAAAAACTTACATGATATAAAGTGGTTAAGATATTTCTAATATTTCTTCACATTCAGAGTTTCCCTCTTCTAAATTACCTTGATGCAGATTTATCAATGTCCATGTATCTCCACCCAACATTTTCCTCTGTAGTATCATAGTAAAATGATAAAAATCTTTGGTTAAAGAAATTTTGTAAAGCTTTCTATATTTTTAAACTAGAAGTTTTAAGTGATAGGAAAGCATAGCATCATACTTCTGTAAGACTTTTTCTTTCTTTGTGGCATGGGAAATAAAGGAGCAAATTTTAACTGATGGTGTCTTATAATTGATGAAATATGGTAGTGCAAGCTGTTTGAGAAGTAGATCTCTGAGGCAAAGACAAAGTTTTACATAGGTTTGCAGACAAGAAGACATACATGACAAGTAAGGATCCAGACCATCAATTCCAAATGATGATAAACCCTGAATTTTCCCTTCATCTCTGTGCTGTCCGCTCTGACACACGGAACACAGAGGGATTCGGGAAGGGCTTTGCAGGAGAGGGTATCATCTGGAAGGGAAGCAGGACGGAACTGCCCTAGGTAGCTCAGGGTTGGGAAATACCATCTGGACTTTTCACTGGTCACAAACCTGTGTTGTAGAGTTGTAGGAGAAGGTGGGTGTTATAACCACGCCGCTCACAGAGATGCTGACACTGGAAACGGAGACACTGCCCACTCCCCAGATCTCAATGTAGCCCAGTTTCAAAGGGTTTGTATCGCTGATGTATTTGTTGAAAATTACATGACTGTGCATCGTATTCTGTCAATTGGGGATAAAAGAAACCAGAGGGGGAAAAAATAGCAAAATTTGTTCAAATTTTTCACAACCTCTTTTTAGGCACAAATGTAGACCATGAAGTAAGATAACTTAAGAGCCCCCCCTTGTGACCTTGGATAGTGAGACCATGATTTTAGCATTCTATCTCCTATTGCCAACTACCATCCAAATTGGCATTGGTTAAGCACTGGCAGGGTCTCTAGAATCACACCAACTCTAAGAAGACAAAGAATCTCAGCTATCAGGAACCTTATATTCCACATGTGGAGAAGTCACAAAATATGCTCACCATTCCAAGGCGACATAGGAATAAGGGCTACAAAACATCGAAACAGCCTGTCCATCCGTGCTTGGTGAATTGGAATAAGCTACTGATGAAATATGAATGGGCTTAATCACAGAAAACTTCCGGGGAGCATATTATATCTCTATCTGAAGTCTAGAGGATGGGGCAGTTGCAAACTAGTAAGATGAACAGTGAAGGAATTCTAGGTGGATTTATGTCATGATTCCCAGCATCTTAGCAAGCTAGTAGAACTCTATATTCTCCCTTCACAGGCCCAGTCACACTCACCTGGCTGACAGAAAAGTGGGCCAGGTAGTAGAGTCCTTTCCCATAGGTATCTGCAAACAAAGAACAAAGTAAGCATGATCTGGAACATGCTCTAGAGTTCTAATTGCTTACCTGTCTTGGTTGAGAAAGTAGGGATGATTTTTGTTTGGGTTTTTATCTTATTTTTCTTCTTTACAGAGTTCTGTTTTGGGAGATTTAGTCAGACTCTGGCTCCAACCTCAGTTTACACAAAATGTTTGAAATGAGTGTCTAAGAGAGTCGCCTCATATAGTATAGTTTTCTAACACCACACTTAGTCCACTTCTCTTTCTTGTGGCCTGTGATTCCCAACATCTTGGCAGTCACCTCAGAATCTCCAGATTCCTCCTGCTAGAGACACACATATCTGCACACACAACCACATCACAAACACCAAGACTGGTGTATAACATAACTGGTCAGTTTATCTTGAGAGGTTTTAGGCAATTTTTTAAATGCCATCTCCAGAGAATAGACTTCTTTGTCCTTTATCCTTAATTTATGCCACAGGTCCAGGGAGAACATCCTTAAAGGTGGACTAGCCAGAGCTTTGTTACAGGTACTCCCGCCCCACACCCTACCTCGGTGGCTTTCTCACTCTTCCCCATACACCTGCCTCTTTCTAAGTTGCTGATCACTTGGTCAGAATGCATTGGCTATCCTCTAGAGCTGTGCTGTCTGAGATAGTAGCCACTAGCCAAACGTAGCTATTTAAATTTAAATTAATTACAATTAAATAAAATTTAAACTCCAGTTGCTCAGATGCACTTGTCATGTTTCAAGTGCTCAATAGCCACATATGCCTACTTGCTAGCATATTGGACAACACAGATATAGAACATTTCCATCACTGCAGAAAGTTCTATTCGATATCACTGGGCCTAGAAATTACTAATGGTACTTGAGACATCCTCCTGAGAGGTTACTAATTCCTGTAAACTCCTAATGGAAAATTCCCCCCAATAAATAGCATAGTTGATAGAGGCATTGCCTCTCTTACTGGGACATGTAATTAGGGAATGTGCCCTTGAACATAAACCATATATGGAAGTATAGCTCAGGTGGCTACAAAGAAACTCTCCCTACGGCTCCTATACTGCTGTTTTCCACAGTGGATTAGGACAGCTGGATAACGGTGAGAGATTCAGAGTTAAGCTTCATATGCATGAGGCACAAGGATCATGTATCATACACTTAAAAGTAACAGATGTGCACGACTGTCTTAACACAGAAAAGGAAACAGCAGCCCTATAAGATATCCAGGAACCTAGCCAGTGGTATTGACATGAAGGAATCCGAGGTGGCCCTTACTCACCAATGCTTTGCCCATCATCCCAGAAGAGCCAACCTTCAGCAGTCCCCTCATCATCCAAGGCAACCTTGAAGCCTGTGAATTTCTGACGGCTGCAGTGACGGAGGAAAGAGACATTGGGTAAAAACAAAGCCACAGCCACAAACCAAGCGTTTTCATAAAACCATAAAGGAAGTGCTTCGTGATATAAAGACTGGGTACTGGGATTCCGGAGACTTGGGATCTAGTTCTAGTTCTGTCTCCATAAGCTCTATGACTTCATGTCAGGAATGAATGAATGAATCAAAGGGAATTTCCCTTTAAGGCTGTATAAGCTCATAGGAGCTCTACAATCTCTACAAAAAGCTATAAGCAAACTCACTGGCTTCCTTCCTTTCTCCACTGTGAGGAAAAGCCTAGTGCTTCAATCTTTCTTCTTTCATGACCTAATGTCCATATGTACAGTGAGTTCTGTTTACAGATGTCCTAAGTTCTTCAGTTTTCAACAGAATTTTTGCAATAAAATGAGTAGGGCTCCAAGAATTTTAGTTTGACATCAGACATACATGGATTTTAGTCCCTGCTCAACTCCTCACTAACTGTGTGACTCTGAGTTAATCACTTAGCCTCCTGAAGCCTCTCTTTGCTCATCTGAGAAATGGGGATGATAACAGTACTTACACCATAGGGCTTATTTTTCCTTTTGTTAGGAAAAACAGATAATCTCCAAATAGAAATCTCCATATTAGTACAGTTCTAGGCACAGAGCAAGCATTCACCTGCTGTCAGCTATTATCAATTATTATATAGGTCTAGAATACATAGGCTATATATTAGGTCTAGAATTTTTAAATCTTGCATGTAAGGGATCTCAGCCTCAGTTGCCATATGGCTTACACAATTTTTCAGCAGTAATTTTCTTAGCAAAGAGTCAATTATGATCCAGTCTTTTAAAACTAGCATGAACCATGGTTGCTCCTGTTTGACTTCCACTTCAAATGTCACTAATTAGACCTAATATCACACCCACTTAGATCTAAAATAGCTGTTAATTAAGAATTGTTCAGAGTACAGAATCCAAAAAAGGCTAAAATACAAACAAGTAAGCAAGCAAACAAACAAAACTGTTTAGTAAAAGTGCTCTGGGGCCTGAGGGTGCGGTTTACAGATTGGTGGGCTTCACCAGGATCTGAGCTGCCTGGCGTGGAAGGGAGAAATGTGGCACTCTCACTCACCTTAAGTGGGTGTTCTGTGCAGGCTCTTGCCAGGGCAGGATGTAGCCCCCACGGACATGAAGATTAATATGGTCAAGAGGCGCTGGCAAGGACTTCCACTCTCCCCGGGCTTGAATGTCCACACCCTATGGGCCAGAAGAAGGTGATGGAGAGAACACATCTGCCCGAATGACACATTTACCAGACATCTTGTCCACGCTCGGAAACTGCTGCCGCCTGTTCAGGACCTGTTATCACACTTTTCCACGCTCGCCCAGCTGCTCTATGGGATCTTGAGTTGCTGCCAGGGCATCATGTCAGGATCTCTTGTCTTTGGGGGCTTCTGCTGTACACACCCCATGAGATCACAGCTGCCTCTCACCCTACCCTTACCCCACATCCTGTTTCTGCGTAGGAAGTACTGCTAAAGGAGGCTGAGCGAGCCTTCTTTCTTTCTGTTTGGCTCCTGATTCACTCCCCCAAAGACACGTCCAGACCTTCCCTTTGTTTTGTCCCCACTCCACCTCCGTCTCCCTCCACTACCCCCCACCCCACCCTCACCAACTTCACTAACACCTTTGACTCCTACTTGACAGAAATAATTAAAGTGAACTGCCTTACTTCACAAATCCTTATCTTTAACTCATTATATCTTCCTTTATGTTTCACATCTTGATCTTGCCTGTGACAGGGAGAAGCATCTCTCACCCCAGGCCATAAACCTCGATTCCTAAGAAACCATCCTCCCACATGTTCTCAGCCTAGAGCAAGGCGTCTCGAATTCAGCACTGTGGACGTTCTGGGCCAGATAACCCTGTGCTGTGGGCACTGTTCTGTGCTTTCTAGATGTTGTCCAGTGTCCACTAGATGCATCTCCCCCACTTCCCACCACATTGTGACAACCAAAAATGTCTCCAGACTCGGCCAATGTCCCCTGATAGGCAGGTCCCTCCTTTTGAGAATCACCACTTTAGAGGTAAGGAGCACAGCTACCTCCACATTTCTTCACTTTTGGTCCCCGATGTTCATTTTATGCAGATTCGATCTACATCACATTCGCCGGGGTGGACTCTGCTTCGTGCCTGCCTCAGGACCCCAGAGTCCACAGGACTGAATACAAATTCCAGCCCACATCTCTGGGCTTCTTCAGTTTTCTTACTGATATCATGAGAAAACTGAATTATGTGCTGTCTAATGACACTTTATTCTAGTATCTTACGAATGCTGGACTTTTCCTCCATTGATTGTCCTACCTTCAAGTGAAATTTGATACACGTAAAACCGTCAGTTATATTTCTACCAAATTCTTTCTCGCAATGTTTTTTTTTTCATTCTACTACACATTGTGGCTAAATATGATATGCTACCTTCTCATGATTTCCTTTCTAGTACCTAATGAGTCACAGGCTTGTTTCCTTTCCTTTAAATAGTTTCTGACCAGGCTAGCCTAAAAAATTCCTGTTAAAATATCCATAAAGACATGACTATAAGATCAAATCTAAAAGCAGCATTATTAAAATAAGAAATGACAACCTAATGTGACTTTGTAAAGGGGAATTTTCATCACCTGCATAGTCACTGAATATGACTGAGAAGCACTGTTTTAAAAATCCAATATATATTCTACCCTGTAAACAAATAAACAAAATGGCCATGAGTGAAGTAGATAAAAACTTTAATTCACACACACTGTCTGCTCTTAATCTACACTAAAGTAGGTAATCAATAAGACAAGTCAGAGTAATTCCATGCCTCTCCCTCTCCCAAACAGTCTACAAGCTATAATGCCCGATATGACAGAAAGGAGAGAGGGATGGATAGAAAACAACTTCATGGCGTGTTCAGTCGCATAGGCATGATGGAGACAGACGAAAGCTCGTCAAAGAGCTATCAACTGCTGATTTTGCAGCTTGAAAGCCTGAGCAGATGAAGATCCAGCCTTGCCAGAAGCACATCAGCCTGTCCTGCCTCAAGGCACCTGCCCCTTCATCAAACAAGCACAGTCTAAACGCCAAGCAATAAGGATGGCTTGTTGCTTCTGCAGTCGGATGAGCACAGGAGGGACAGTGTGGGATGGGAGTCCACAGCTACTAAGGTGGCAACGGTAGGAGAAGTCATGATCCCCGGGAAGTGGGAACCACAGAGACAGGGAGATAGGAGTCTTACCTTCTTCACCCACCCTTCACTCAGGCATTTGCTCATTTCCAGCTCCACTGGACAAGCAGCAGAGAAACTGGGCAGAAGTGGTAGCTCTCAAGACAAGTAGGACTTTCTTATTTTTCCCTCTCCTGCTTTCTATCTCTTTGCCCTTCTGTTCCGCTTTCTGGGTAATTTCCTAGATTGTACCTTACAATTTCTTTTTAAACAAAATTTTTTAATTCCTGCATCATGCGTTTAATTTCCAAGGATTGCTTTGTGAGTATGCTTTGTTTAAAGCATGTTTTCTTATTTTAAATATACCTTCTTATCTTCCTGAGGAGATAAAATTTTTCTAGCTAACTTCTTAGTAACATATGTGCAGAAAATTATACAAATAGAAAATGCACAGCTCAATAAAGTTTTACCAAGTGAACACACCCATGAAACCACCACCTAAATCAAGAAGTGACTATTACCAGCATCCCAGAAGGCTCTCTCATCCCCTCTCATAATAATCACCACACCAGAGGCGGCAACTATTCTGATTTCTCTCACTTTTGCCTGTTTTCGGACTTGTATTTCATAAATGGAATCCTACATTCTTTACTGTCTTGAATCTGGCTATTTGTGCTCAAGATTACGTTTGTGATGTTCATTATCTTTGTTTGTGTAGCAACAGTTTATTATTTTCATTGTCCTATAGCATTCATTTTTAAAAATAGAACATGATCTATTTATTGAGCTCACCATTTATGGACATTTGTCTTATTTCCAGTTTTTTTTGCTATTTTACAAATAGTGCTGCTATGAGACATTCTTGGACTTTTTTGGTGAAAATATATACACTTGAGGAATAAATCTATAACACTATCATTTCTTCCCAGATGTACATTGACATAATATATATATAACATAAAGTGATAAAATATGATATACAATATATATTAAACACAATGAAAATTCTAGTACAAGCTTGTTTTTATTTTCTGGATTGACAATATTTTAATGTAATCTGGGAGAAGATATAAAAATAACAATCATGGGGCTTCCCTGGTGGCACAGTGGTTGAGAGTCTGCCTGCCAATGCAGGGGACACGGGTTCGAGCCCTGGTCTGGGAGGATCCCACATGCCGCGGAGCAACTAAGCCCGTGCGCCACAACTACTGAGCCTGCGCGTCTGGAGCTTGTGCTCCGCAACAAGAGAGGCCGTGGTGGCGAGAGGCCCGCGCACCACGATGAAGAGTGGCCCCAGCTCGCCGCAACTGGAGAGAGCCCTCGCACAAAACGAAGACCCAACACAGCCAATAAATAAATAAATAAATAAATAAATAAATAAATAATTTTTTTTAAAAAATCATTTCTGAAAAAAGATGATGACACATTGGTCTATCATACATTAAACTGTATTATAAATAAGTAATCACTAAAATGTTCAGAACTGACAGAATACATAATTCATAGATTAACAAATCAAAAATAGAAAGGAAAAAAGAGACCTTTCAGACAAATTCTACCATATGTAAAAACAGTACATAATAACAGAAGTTTAGCAAAGCAAAAGTATTGGGAAATTTGACCAAAAAAAGGCTGTATCCTGACATTTCGCTATTCACCAAATGCATTCCAGTGACTGAAAAAATATTAATTTGACTATATAAAAGTTAAAATATCTATCTAAAATTATAAAAAATTTAAAAGCAAATGACAAAGTGGAAAAATACTTCCAGTAAACATGGCAAAGTGTTATCAACTTAAGTGTGTAACTATCCTTTAAAAATCAGTACAATTACTTTATCTTAATAGGAAACTGGCAAAAGAATAGAAAGGTCACAGAAGTATAAATGGGCTGTCAAAGATGATCACAAATCAAATCAATGGTGAGCATTAGGAACCATATTGCCTTTAAGAGTGATACAAAGATGAATATAAATATTTTAAAAAACAAATATTGGGGCTTCCCTGGTGGCACACTGGTTGAGAATCTGCCTGCCAATGCAGGGGACACGGGTTCGAGCCCTGGTCTGGGAAGATCCCACATGCCACGGAGCAACTAGGCCCGTGAGCCACAACTACTGAGCCTGTGCGTCTGGAGCCTGTGCTCCACAATAAGAGAGGCCGCGATAGTGAGAGGCCCGCGCACCGCGATGAGGAGTGGCCCGCGCTTGCCACAACTAGAGAAAGCCCTCGCGCAGAAATGAAGACCCAACACAGCCAAAAATAAATAAATAAATAAATATTTTAAAAAGCAAAAAAAACACAAATATTCAAAGCTGACAATGACTTAGGGAAATGAACACTCTTATGTGCTGATGGGAATGTAAGTTGTTTCTGGTATTTTGCCAACTTTTATTAAGGATTCTTGTGTTAAGCATCTTCTCTGGCTAGAAATTCAGAAAACCACTGGGTGATGGGTGGGAGTGGAGCACATGAAAGACATGCTTTCTTGAACAGACAAGATGGAAATTTAGGTTAACAATGTTCTGTTGAATGGAAGAGGTGAAAATTTAGGTACTGTAGAAACAGGAATTATATGAACTATACATAAATTCCTACCTCACTTAAGCATATAATAACCTGTGTGACAACAAAGAAACCCAGTTCAGAAACAGGATCTGATTGAATCATCTGCTCCAAGTGGAGAGCCTAAGTTTCCATTCTATTTACCAGGTGCAAATTTTTCCATGCTTTTGCTAACATCTGAAATACATCCTTCCTCTTCATCTTTTAAAGTACTAAGTATATTTTACTGACACTTCTGTAAACTGTCAGTGGGACTGGGTGCTGATAAAACCTTTCGGAAAGCAATCTGCCAGCATCTGTCAAAATGTCAAATACTTTACCCCAGCAAATTCACTGACCAAAACTTACACCAAGATATATGTACAGCGATATTTCCTACAGAATTGCACCATTACTTATAAAAAGAAAACAAGAAAACAAACTAAAATCCTAACTGTCCATCCACAGAGGTGCTTTGCTAAATGATTCCATACAATGGAACATAACACAGCTCCTAAAAAGAACAGGGAAGAGCTTCAAGTGCTGACATACAAAGATCTTCAAGATATGTTATTAGGTGAATTAATCAAGGTCCAATAGTATGTAGAGTAAGATACTATTTGTGTAAATAAAAAAAGAATACACATATGCTAATCTATGCACAAATTTTTATCAGCAAAGATATATAACAGATTGTTAATGGGGGTTAGCTTTAGAAGGGGGACCAAGGATTGGGAGACAGGGAGAATGGTGAATTTTACTTTCCATTTTCCAATGTTTTCCCTTTTCCAATGTTTGAATTTTTACCAGTGGAGGGATTTTTACTTTCCTAATTTCTTGGCATCCCGTATGTCTTTCAGGGTACCTTTCCAGTCCATATTCCTCTGATATCCTCCATCCTTTAACCAGTATACCTGCATTTATTCTTCCTCTAAATTTCTACACTATATTTTAATATTCCACAGTGTTCCTTATATCGAATGATTTTTTAAATTTTTATTTTATATTGGAGTATAGTTAATTAACAATGTTCTGTTAGTTTCAGGTATACAGCAAAGTGATTCAGTTATACATATACATGTATCTATTCCTTTTCCAAATTCTTTTCCTATTTAGGTTATTACAGAGTATTAAGCAGAGTTCCCTGTGCTATACAGTAGGTTCCTTAACTTGTTCCTTTTCACATGACCAGATGGTGAAATAGGTCTCATACACTTTGTGTATCTTCTAGAATAGGGATTAACAAATTTCACCTTTAAAGGGTCAGATAGGATATATTTTACACTTTGTGGGCCAGATAGCCTCTGATGAAACTACTCAAAACTACTTGATTCTAATTAAACATCAAAATTTTATTTTTTTCTAAATGGCTTGTTCCATCAACATTTGGCTTCCTATGTTTAGTTTTGTGTCAAAAAGAAACAAAAAAAGTTGAAAGACTCAATCAAAGCTATTTTCTATTTAAAGGGAACACTCTTGCACTGTTGGTGGGAATTTAAATTGATACAGCCACTATGGAGAACAGTATGGAGGTTCCTTAAAAAACTAAAAACAGAACTACCATACGACCCAGCAATCCCACTACTGGGCATATATCCTGCGAAAACCATAATTCAAAAAGAGTCATGTACCACAATGTTCATTGCAGCTCTATTTACAATAGCCAGGACATGGAAGCAACCTAAGTGTCCATCAACAGATGAATGGATAAAGAAGATGTGGCACATATATACAATGGAATATTACTCAGCCATAAAAAGAAACGAAACTGAGTTATTTGTAGTGAGGTGGATGGGCCTAGAGTCTGTCATACAGAGTGAAGTAAGTCAAAAAGAGAAAAACAAATACCGTATGCTAACACATATATATGGAATCTTAAAAACAAACAAACAAAAATTGTCATGAAGAACCTAGGGGCAAGATGGGAATAAATATGCAGACCTACAAGAGAATGGACTTGAGGATACGGGGAGGGGGAAGGGTAAGCTGGGACAAAGTGAAAGAGTGGCATGGACATATATACACTACCAAATGTAAAATAGATAGCTAGTGAGAAGCAGCCGCATAGCACAGGGAGATCAGCTCAGTGCTTTGTGACCACCTAGAGGGGTGGGATAGGGAAGGTGGGAGGGAGGGAGACACAAGAGGGAAGTGATATGGGGATATATGTATATGTATAACTGATTCACTTTGTTATAAAGCAGAAACTAACACACCATTGTAAAGCAATTATACTCCAATAAAGATGTTAAAAAAAAAAAAAAGCTATTTTCTATTTAAAAGCCATGTATAAAACCAGCAATTCCAGGAAACTTTTCTCTTCATTGATAGCCCTCACACTTCACTTTCTTTTATATGGTATATATAATTATGTATATATGTATTAGTATTTATAACATGCAAATATTAGCTCCAGATTAGATGGTGAACTCCATAGGGAAACTTTTCCAGTATATACCACACCCAGAGCTCAGTAAGGTGGTTTGCACCTGGGCAAGGTTGGGACTAGAGTGAGATGTGTAAGGTGCCTAGGATGCACCATTTAAGAAGGCACTTACTCTCAGGGTCCTGCAAACACAGGGGCCGCCTTAAAAAGGAGTGCCTCCTTAAACCGTGTGCCCTAGGCACCTTACTTGCTTCACCCTGGCCCTGGCCCCGCACCCAGGAGCCTCAGTGTACTCAGAATGACTGCCTGTTAGTGAATAAGCCAGTCAACATGCAAACTCAGGACAAAGGCTACACTCACTTAAAGGAAGTTGGCTGCTCCCTCCCAGAAAGGCCCTCTTTGGGAAGCACAGAGCAGTCTTAACCTACTGCCAACCAGTGGACAGATCCAGCTCAGGAAAAAAGGGCGTGTCAGGGAGGACTCAGGGCTCCATAAGACAGAGAAGAAAAGGAACAAAATTTCCATTGTCCTTGCAGGGTTTTCACCCAATCCCACTACAAATGGCTTGGCTGAAAGGGCCCAGAGCATGCTCTGCCTCTTGTCCTCCTGCTGTTATCCTTTTGCTGTATTTCTAGTTTGCTGCTTTGCTCTGCTCAGAAAAGTCAGGAGAGGAGGACTAGTTAGAGAGAGAGGAGACACTACCGTTGATTCTTCCTCAAGAATCAAACTCTGGACTTCACTGGTGGTGCAGTGGTTAAAAATCCGCCTGCCAATGCAGGGGACACACGTTCAATCCCTGGCCCGGAAAGATCCCACATGCCACGGAGCAACTAAGCCTGTGAGCCACAGCTACTGAGCCTGCGCTCTAGAGCCCATGAGCCACAACTACTGAGCCTGCGTGCCACAACTACTGAAGCCCGTGTGCCTAGAGCCCGTGCTCCACAACAAGAGAAGCCACCGCAATACGAAGCCCGCACACTGCAACGAAGAGTAGCCCCCGCTCGCCACAACTAGAGAAAGCCTGTGCGCAGCAATGAAGACCCAACACAGTCAAAAATGAATTAAATTAATAAATTTATAAAAAAAAATCAAACTCTGATTTGTCTGTGTCCCTGCAAAAGACCACTGCTTGTACCAATTTACATTCCCACCAACAGTGTAGGAGGGTTCCCTTTTCTCCACATCCTCTCCAGCATTTGTTGTTTGTAGTTTTTTTGATGATGGCCATTCTGACTGGTGTGAGGTGATACCTCATTGTGGTTTTGATTTGCATTTCTCTAGTAATTGGTACAGCCACTATGGAAAACAGTATGGGGGTTTCTTAAAAAACTAAAAATAGAACTACCATATGACCAGGAATCCCACTCCTAGGCATATACCAGAGAAAACCATAATTCGGAAGGATACATGAACCCCAATGTTCACTGCAGCTCTATTCACAATAGCCAGGACATAGAAGCAACCTAAATGTCCATCAACAGAGGAATGGATAAAGAAGATGTGGTACATATATTCAATGGAACATTACTCAATCATAAAAAAGAACAAAATAATGCCATTTGCAGCAACATGGATGGACCTAGAGATTGTCATACTGAGTGAAGTAAGTCAGACAGAGAAAGACAAATATATGATATCGCTTATATGTGGAGTCTAAAAAAAAGGCTACAAATGAACTTATCTACAACACAGAAATAGAGTTACAGATGTAGAAAATAAACTTTTGGTTATCAGGGGGTAAGGGAGGGGAGCGATAAATTGGAAGATTGGAATTGACATAAATACACTACTATATATACAATAGATAACTAATAAGGACCTACTGTATAGCACAGGGAACTCTACTCAATACTCTGTAATGGCCTATATGGGAAAAGAATCTAAAAAAGAGTGGATATATGTATATGTATAGCTGACTTACTTTGCCACACACCTAAAACTAACACAACATTATAAATCAACTGTACTCCAATAAAAATTTAAAAAAAAAAGAACACTGCTTGAAGCTTCTGTGAAAGACTGTTTTCCCAACTGAGTCTCTGGGGTTCAGACTAGCCCAGAAAAGTCATATGACAGAGAAGGCTGTGTTCCTTCCCCATTTCTAAATGCATTTGCATTACACCAGCTCACAAAAGTCGGGCCTTATACCTCTGTGTACATTTTACATACTGCCTAGGACCTTGCTTACCTTAGGAAAGTACATTTAACAACTCCACTTTGGGCATCTATGCTATAAAAGAAGGTATTATGTAAAAACAGAGGGGAAAAGGCTCCTAATACTTATGAACTTCCAGTCTAGCACGGAGAATATAAACAAAAATCATAGTTTCCAGCACAACTTCAAGCATTTACCAGTGTCTGCCATTATACACCACTGTGAATAGTGGCGGTATAAGGAAAGATAAAAACTAACACATAAAGAACACCCACAAAAAGCCAGGCACTACAGGAGATGCTTTTACGCATTTCAGAACAATTCTGTGAGGGAGGCGGTCTTTCCCCATGTGGAGGTGAGAAAAATGAGGCTACAAGGTTAAAAGGGACATGTCCAAGAACACACAACAAGTGGGTTACGGAGCCAGAATTTGACCTGAGGTCTGTCAGATTCTAAAGCCTGTGAATGCTATCATTTCCCCAGGTTGTACAGAAACAATCAGAAAAACATACCGTGTAGTAATCATACCAGCGGGCTCTAGGGAAATATGCAGTGACATTTCTGGCGTTCTAAAATTAAACAAAAAAAAAACAAGGCATGAGCAGTGGGCTCAGCTCTCCAGGGCAGAGTAACCCGTTTGCAGAGTACAGGGGTCAAAACAACGCAATGGCCTTGGACCCACAGGCCTCTTTTCTCTAGAGCTCACCAGTGTTGGGAAAGGCTCCCTTCTCTGATCCCGTCTCAAACTGGGGAGATTTGCCTAACCAAAAATGGTGGCTTCTGTAAAACCCTTTGGGATCCGGGACTTAAGGGGGGAAAAAAAAAATCATCATTTACTTATAGACTTATCCCATACCCTCTCTAAAGAGACAAACTGAGGTTGGGTCTAGAGCAGAAAAAAAATTTGTAGGTTTACGGCACCAATACTTCAGAAATTATGATTAGTGCAGTGAGTTTTGGAGAAGATCCGGTTAACTGTTATTTTAATCAGAAGCCTAATCATTGATAGATGAAGTAAAGAAATGGCTGCCTGAGGACCTCTTTTGGAGGAAGGGAAGAGCTAGCCAGCAACAAAATTATACACATTGCTACAAACAATCCTTCTGAAAAGTTTTGTTTTAATGGTGATAGAGGATAGCAAGGATTTCCTTATAGTACTGTCCCCACCTGACTCATACTCCTTATTTCAGTTAAAGAAGAAATGATTATATCTTCAAATATATCAAAGGGTTTTTTCCTTCTTGATTATCCAGTGAATCAGAATTCATTATACTGATTTTAAAGAAGAGGGAGCTGAGGACCAGAACACCTAAGTGATGAACTTCAGCTCAGAGGTAGAGGAAGAGACAGAGGTAGAATAAGAAACCACATCTCAGGACCCCATCAGATGAGGCCTCTTCTCCTCAGCTAGTCACCGGCCTCATAGCTGGGACCCTCTATTCATCAGAGGCCTCCATACTCACAGGCTCCAGGACAGGGCTGACCAGGAAGGCTGGGCCCAGAAGGAACTGATTGTCTACATCCCAGGTCACCTGGTCTGACACAAACCTGGAGAGGGAAACCAAGGTACCACAATTAGGACCCCTACAGGACTCCAGATCGAGGCCTTGAAGAAACTCCTCAAGTCCAGACCCAAGTTGGAAATCCAGCCACATCCTATGCCATCCTTTATTCTTCCCCTAGGTCAACCTTAATTAGATACATGCTCACTTTCTACATGTCATGTTCTTCAAACCCCAGAAATGGTTGGATTTAGACACGTTCTCACCTATCAATATCTCCACATGTTTCTTAACCACGGCACATTTTAATGCAAGAATGGCCTCCATTCCTCAGATATCCCCCTGGAATGCCTTCTTTCGTGACCTGAGCTACTATAAAGGATAGGTAGGTCTTTACAGGCCCAAATTAGAAAGAAATTATTCTGTGTTGTATTGTATATCATTTTGAAATTTTTCAAAAAAAATCAGTAGTCTTTTACCAAAGAGCTAAGGTGTGACTGACACCATGCTAAAAGGAGTCATAATGTACGGTCTGTGCCTAGAGAGCTTTTGGCAAAAGCAGTCATGCCTTTAATTTGGAAGAATTGTTTTCTTCAACTGCCACCATATAGAATAAAATTATCACTTAGTCATTGGTATCCTCGCTAGACACTCACTCATGGAGAAGAGGCCGCACGACAGTGCTGCCCTCCGTGTTGGCCCTGTGCATCAGGGTGTACAGATATGGCAACAGGGCGTATCTGGTCTGCAGGACACTTCTGGAGATAGTCACAAAGGTAGAATTCCAGGACACAGGGTCTTGCCTCTAAGGAGAAAAGAATGTGTTCAGGGCTCAACTTAGGGGACCTGGGGGACGTAAGGAGATCACTGAACATTTATTCCAAATGAAGATCAAACAGAGCTAAACCAACAATGACTATAGATGAGACTCAAAGAATGTTTTTAATAGACCAAAAGAGGTCACTGAAGCTTTCCCAGGACAGTTGAAAAAATTCCCCATAAGAAATGGGGGGTGGGGTATATATTTGGTACAATGCCCAAACTGAAAGAATATTGATTCATTGAAACATGAGGATTTTTTCATGTACTTGTTGGCTATTTGTATATCTTCTTTGGAAAAATGTCTATTCAGTTCCTCTGCCCATTTTTAAATCAGATTTTTTTTTTTTTTTGCTATTGAGTTGTATGAGTGCCTTTTATATTTTGGATATTAACCCTTTATCAGATACATAGTTTGCAAGTATTTTCTCCCATTCTGTGGGTTGTCTTTTCATTTTGTTGATTCCATGCAGAAGCTTTTTAGTGTGATGTAGTCCCACTTCTTTAATTTTGCTTCTGTTCTTTGTGCTTTTGGTGTCATATCAAAAAAAAAAATTGCCAAGAACAATGTCAAGTAGATTTTTCCCTATGTTTTCTTCTAGGAGTTTTATGGTTTCAGGTCTTAATCCATTTTGAGTTAATTTTTGTGAGTGTGGTAAGATTTATTTTTGTGAGTGTGCCTGTGATTATCTAGTTTTACCAACATCATGCATTAAAGAGACTATGTTTTCTCCACAGAGTATTTTTGGCTCTCTTGTCAAATATTAGTTGACAGTACATGCAAAGGTTTATTTCTGGGCTCCGATTCTGTTCCATTGGTCTATGAGTCTATTTTTTATGCCAATACCATACTGTTTTGATTACTAGACCATATAGTTTTGATTATTATAGCTTTGTAATATAGTTTGAAATCAGGACGCCTGATGCCTCTAGCTTTGTTCTTTCTCAGGACTGCTTTAGCTGTCCATGGTCTTTTGTAATTCCATACAACTTTTAGGATATTTTTTTCTATTTCTGTGAAAAATCCCATTAGAATTTTGATTGGAATTACATTGACTTCATAGATGGTTTTAGTACGGACATTTTAACAATGTTAATTCTTCTGATCCATGAACACAGAATATTTTTCCACTTGTCTCTTTCATCAGTGTCTTACAGTTTTCAGTGTACAGATCTTTCACCTTCTTGGTTAAGTTTATTGCTAAGTACTTTATTGTGTTCTGATGCTATTGTGAATGGGATTGTTTTCTTTATTCCTTTTTCAGATATTTCACTGTTAGTGTATAGAAAGGCAATCGATTTCTGTATGTTGATTTTATATTGTGCAACTTCACTGAATTCATTGATTAGTTTCTAATAGTTTTTTGGTGACATCTTTAGGATTTTCTGTATATAAGATCATATAAACTGTAAACAGAGACCATTTTACTTCTTCTTTTCTGATTTGAATGCTTTTTTTTTCTCATCTGATGGCTCTGACTAGGACTTCCAGTATCTATGTTGACTAGGAGTAGTGAGAGTGGGAACCCTTGTCTTTGTCCTGATCTTAGAGAAAAAGCTTTCAACTTTTCACTGTTGAGTATAATATTAGCCATGAGCTTGTCATATACGGCCTTTATTATGTTGAGGTACATTCCTTCTATACTCAATTTGTTGAGAGTTTTTAATCATGAAAAGATGTTGTATTTGTCAAGTCTTTTTTTTTGCTGCACCTATTAAGATGATCATATGATTTTTATCTTTTATTCTATTAATGTGGTATATCACATGATTTGCATATATTGAACCATCCTTGCATCCCAAGGTTAAATCCCACTTGATCATGATGCATCATTCTTTCAGTGTGCTGTCAAATTCATTGTACTAATATTTTGTTAAAACTTTTTAGAACTATATTCATCAGGGATATTGGCCTGTTTTTCTTTTCTTGCAGTATATTGGCCTCTTTTTCTTTTCTTGTAGTGTCCTTATCTGCTTAAGTATCAGGGTAATGCTGGTCTTGTAAAATTAGTTTGGCAGTGTTCCCAAACCTTTAATTTTTTGGACGTGAGAAGTATTGGCATTAATTCTTCTTTAAATGTTTTATAGACTTCACCAAGCAAACCATCTGGTCCTGGGCTTTTCTTTGTTGGGAGATTTCTGATTACTGATCTCCTTACTCATTACTAGTCTGTTCAGATTTTCTGTCTCTTCATGATTCAGTCTTGGTAGATTCATGTTTCTAGAAATTTACCCATTTCAACCAGGTTGTCCAATTTGTCAGTATATAATTGTTCATAGTAGTCTCTTATGATCTTGTATATTTCTGTGGTATCAGTTATAATGTCTCCTTTTTCATTTACAATTTTATTTATATTTGAGCTTCCTCTCTTTTTGTCTTAAGAAATCTAGCTAAAGGTTTGTCAATTTTGTTTATCTTTTCAAAGAACCAGCTCTTAGTTTCATTGATCTTTTCTATTTTCTGGTCTCTATTTTATTTATTTCTGCTCTGATCTTCGTTATTTCCATTCTTCTGCTAACTTTGGGCTTAGTTTGTTCTTCTTTTGCTAGTTCCTTGAGGTGTAAAGTTAGGTTGCTTATTTGATATCTTTCCTTTTTCTATAAACTTCCCTCTTAGGACTTGGAATGGTAGTTATCAGGGGCTGGGAGGTGAGAGAAATGGGGAGATGTTGGTCAAAGAGTAAAAACTTCTTGTTATAAATTAAATATTTCTGGTGATATAATGTATAGCATGGTGTCCATAGTTAACAATACTGTATTATATACTTGAAAGTTGCTAAGAGCGTAGATATTAAACGTTCTCACAACAAAAAAGAAATGGTAATTATGTGACATGATGGAGGTGTTAACTGACCCTACTGTGATAATCATTTCACAATATATAAGTATATCAAATTTTAAAAAAAGAAACATGAGGGTTTAATGGTTTTGAAGATGTCCTTGGGGAATACAGACTACATTACTTGTAGTTCAAAAAGACAGTCTGTGTTCCTGGTGACACAGAACTTTTGAGCTCTGAGCTCAAATGTCCTACCCTGGCCCCAATGCTGTTGTGGTTCCTCGAGAAGGGATAAAAGGCCCCCAGCTGCATCCAGCGAGCACACATTTCATATTCAGCATCTTGAAAGAATCCACAAATATCTGCTCCTGTCTGAAACAGGGTAGAATAAAATGGGCCCGTTAATGATTGCTGAAAGATGTCACCATCTGCTTGGCGATTAGGAGTAATCCAAAGGACACTTACAAAGGATATGCCGAAGAGGCTAAACTCCATCATGCCTGCAACGAGAACCACAGCTGTGTCAGACAAGGCACTCAGGACCTGCCTTCTCTTCCCTCCTTGGAGAAGCCTTGATCGAAGACCCCAACTCCTCTCCTCTCCCAGCAGCCCACACACCAATGATAGATTTCTTCAGCTGGTCCCACGCGGCCGTGTTGTCACCCAGCCAGTGTCCTCCCCAGCGGCCAGAAGAGGGGAAAGTGGAGCGAGTGATGATGATCCCTCGCTGCCCCGTCACCTCCTGCACAGCTCTGCTCGGAGGGGAACAAGGGGGTGATTTAGGGCACAGCAGGCGAGGAAAGGCCACAAACCTTCTCCTCCCAGAGCTCCTGAGCCTAGGGCATGGTGACAAAATATCTCCTGTGTCACAGAAGGGAATACGGAAATCTGAGCCATGAGGTTCCTCACTGACTGACTCAATATGATGGTGATAATATTAAAAGTTGTATCTTTACATTGTGTTTTATAGTGTTTCATATAAAAAAAACTTCACAATGTAATAAACTCACCAGATCACCTAAAAATAATAGGTAATCACTAAATTTTGCTATTTATTTACTCAATACTTATAGTTTTATATATTTGGGAAAGAAGAAGATGAATTCCTTTATAAGGCTTTCCTTAGGATACTTCTTATTAAGCATTGAATGAGCACACAAAATGGGACAGTGATAATTAAGTAGAACACCAATTGGCTACCCAAAAAGAATGACAAAAAATAAATTCTAATAGAGATGAGTCACTTTTGAAAAAAAGGAAAGCGATATCCAGTCCTCTGTGTTCCCTTACAATAACTAAAGTTATTATAGCATCATCCACGCTGCGTGATAAACTTACTTATGTCTCCACGTGTATTTCCTCCACTAGGACTATTAGTCTCTTACTTAAATAAGGACCACGCCTTATTTAAATCTGTCCTGCTAACTAGGATCACAGGGTCTGGCTCCGTGCTCATGAGTATTTAATAAACGAGAATTGCGACAGAGCTATAATTAAAGTCTTCTTAACTCTTGGCAGAGGGAATGAAAGGACGAGCGGTGTAGCTTCATCAGTCCCTGGCTGTCCCTGCAGGCTGTCCCGACTGGAGAAGGTAGTTGATGACTCACTCGTACGTGGGTCTGGTCTGAGCCCATCCGTACAGGCTGTGCACGTCGTAGTGCCGCACCGGGGAGCCATCAGGCAGGAGCTGCTGGCTCTCCATGCACAGGGTCTTGCTGCTCAGGCCCCTGTCCCTGGACTCCAAATCTGAGGAGAAAGATCTAGTGATGTGAAATCCACCCCTGCCTGATCCTGTTTATCCTTGACCTCTCCTCATGGGATTGGACTCTGGATCATAAGACTAACCTGACCCCTGCATGGGTGCTTCTCCTCCCCAGGGGCATGGAAACATGCCCGGCTCTGAGCTACAATGGCACTCGCAGGTGTTTTCAACATCCAGGGCCCCAGAGGGTTCCCCAGGAGAAAGCAGGGGCATGGGGAAGAACGCAGTTGTCAAACACTTACTGTGTGACAGGCTCCAACCTAGGCTTTTAACATGTATGTTATTTTATGTAATTCTTATCATAGTTCTATGGAGAAGATATCATTATCTTCCTTTTACAGTTTAAAAAACTGAGATCAGAAAATAGCAAGTAATCTGCTAAAGGTCACACAAATCATAGAGCGTATAATTTCCGGAGCCAAGACATGAACACAAGTACAACGCCAAAGTCATTGACTCCATGATAAGGCGAGGCCATTACTTTCCACCCACTGGTGACACAATAAATTCCTGTGGAGGGATTAACATGAGCCTGAAGAAGTAAGACACCTAGCTGTGGGATCCTTTAGAGACATCACCACAGTTAAGTGTTTTTTGAAAAAAATTTGAGAAACTTACCCAAAGGGGCCAATAACTTGCCCACACCCAACTGGGTAAAGTTCTTGGAGTGTGTTTGTCTTTGGTCCCCCCAAAACCAGAGTGTCAGTCAGGATGTCCCTGAACATCAGGATAAATGTCTGGCTGCTGGACTCTTGCAGCTCACTCCCTGCAGCCATGGCGCTGCCAGTAGAGGAGGCCAAGGGTCCTTACATGGCATGTAGGGAGGGTGGTTCAGATAGGCATCCTTGCAGCCTGGAGGGACTGCCCCACTCACGAAGCTCGCTGGTTCATTCATATCCTGGAAATGTCAAACACAGGAATACTTTACTTTTAAAAAGAATTATATACTGTCAACTCAGAGACAAGGAAGTAGAGAATAATTGTTCACCATCCAGTAATTCCATAGATACCAGCCCAGGGAGATTCATCAAATCCAGCCTGAAAAAGATCAATTAAGCCCTACAGAATGACTGGCTGGAGGATTTGAAAAAAATTCTCACTCAGGGTGTGAGGCAGGCTCAGTTCCAAGGAATTCCTGGTAATCAGCTTGGAATTCTACAGCAAGAACTTCAGACAAGGTACAAGGTATGAGGAGTATCAGAATGGTCCACTCCAGATTGGAGGAACTGCAGTCTGATATGTCCAAGGTCTTTCTTGGATGACTATTACACCTTTTGATTAAAGGTCAGTAATACATATGCTTAGGCACACAGAGATAGAAACACACCTATTCCCATGCACACAGACACAAACACACACACTTACGATCCACAGGCCATCAAACTTCAAGCTCTTCTCTGGATCCCGTGGATTGGTGTACATTTCTCTCAACTCCCTTTTCCACCATGTGATGGTTGAATTACGGAAAAAGTCTGGGAAGGCCACGTAAGCTCGGTATTGCTGTAAAAAGTAAATACAATTTATTTGTCCCAAACAAATATATTAGACAGAAAACAGGCATTTCCTGAAAGCTTAACTCATGCAAAGCCTATACTGTGTGGTGATAGTTAATCCAAAGTTATGAGCTTAAGTGATGTTCTTGGCTTATTTGAAATACAATGAGCTCAAAGAACAGAAATGAGCACAAATGAGACACCTTCTTATCATTTGGAAAGCATCCATGGACTGTTTTCCTCTTTGTATCAACATGAATGGTAGCCATCAACACCCTGAACTCACTTTTTCCACCGTTAGATACCCACCCCTCAACTTCTGTCCTGCAATTTCCTAAGCACTCCTCAAAGACAAAGCATGAGCCAGGGAGACTGCAGCTTGAAAGGGGCAGACAGCAGATGCATTGTCAACAGGTTGAAAAGAAACATCCAGCTGATCCTCTCCTATCTCATTCCCAGTAGGAAAAAAGGGTGAGAGATAAGACTGCATTTTATTACGTAAGACTATCTAACTGATATGTATCTGGGTTTTCTATGGTTTCAGAATCACTTGAATAGTGCAGTTGTGTGTCAACTAAATTGGGAGGACTTAAAGAGGAAGTTTCAACTCCCCTTTCTCTTATCTTCTTCAAATAATAAAAAACTGTGTCTTTATTTTAACCTGAAAAATGGACCCAAGGTATAACTCCTGAACTATAACCCTTTCGAGATCAAGGCCCTTGTTGACCTTTGTATTCCCCAACCATGCTTAGCTTAGAAGCTGACATAAGATAAATGTTCAGAGCATAATTGTAAATTCACGCCACTTAGCAATAGCAAATATTCTTAAATTTCTATATAGCTATGATGCTTGTTATGGAGCTTTATGGTCCTTTGTATGTCTCAGTAAATTGGTTCCTCTGTGTTCATCAGTGCATTTCAAGAGTTAAAAAGCTAAATAATGCTGGTGGCAAGAGTGTGGGTGGGGAGTAAACAACAGAAAAAGGACTTGGTCTAGGGAACCTCCAGTACCTATACATGATAGGCAAAAGGCAAGTGGAATCCCAAATGTCTAGAAAAAAGGCCAAAAAGCACACAAAGAAAAAACCAGAAATGGATCAGTGTGCAGGAATCCAGCTCACGGAGAGCTTCCGAGGTAGTGAGCCAGACCACTGAGCGTCTCGTGAAAGGGAGGCATGCCAAGGTTGCCTTTTTGTTAGAAAATGGACGTAGAAACATGGACCCAACAAAATAGAACCTTTCACCAGAAACAGAGAACTCCAGCTCAGGCAGGGTTAGAAACATGGGTAGAGGAGGGAAGTGGAGAATTGGAATAAACAGAGTCAATACCAGCCGTGTCCAAGTGATAACTGAATCCCAAATGAGATACAAGTGAGAAACTTGACTAACTTTGATTTATTAGCCCCACTAAAAGGTGCTCTGACCCTTACCCATGAAATTAAAAATGTTCTGCTGTTCTCCAAGGTACTGGCTCTGCCTCACTCCTGTCTGTATTCCACTCTTGCCTCATTGCTTCTGTCCTCACTTTCCCTAGTCCTCAACTCAGGATGTACCCACTTGCACGTCTGGTCCCAGGATTACTTATCACAGTCCATTGTGTGCTACCAAAATGCAATTCCTAGGCCCCATGCCAGGCTTACTGTATTAAACATCTAAGCTTCAGATCCAGTAGCCTCAGGCCCACTAATCTCATCAAGTGGGTCTTATTAATATAAATAGTTAAAATCATTCTATCTATTGAGAATGTCTTATGTGCTACCTAACAAACACTGCGACCCCCTAATGAAATATTTCTCATCAGGGGCACAATTGGCATTTAGGGCAGGAGAATTCTTGGTGGAAAATCCCCTGCAATTGGGGCATCCCTGGTCACTGCCTACAAAATGTCACTTGGTGCTCCCCTTGCAATAATCAAAACTGTCCCACAGATTTCCAAATGCCCTCAAGGTGGCAGTATTGCCTCTAACGGCCGATGTACTGCAGGGCTCACACAGTGGTAGCCAACTTCTTGATTGCTGAAGTGGCCCTCTCCCCAGCATACTGATTTAAAAGTCATGGTACTGCCATAAAAACAGACACATAGACCAGTGGAACATAATAGAAAGCCCAGAAATAAACCCACACACATGCAGTCAATTAATCTTTGACAAGGGTGCCAAGAACACAAATAGGGAAAGGATAATCTTCTGTTAACAGTGTTAGAAAAATGTGGATATGTAGAGAACAACGTATGGACACCAAGGGGGGAAAGCGGTGGGGGGTGGGGGGGTGGTGAATCTAAGAAAAAAGAAAAACATGGATATCCACACGCAAAAGAATGAAACTGGACTCCTATCTTACACTGCTCACAAAAATTAATTCAAAATGAATTAAAGACTTAAATGTAAAACCGGAAACCATAAAACTCCTAGAAGAAAACACAGGAAAAAGCTCCTTGACATTGGTCTTGGCAATGATTTTTTTGGATTTGACACCAAAAACACAAGCAACAAAAGCAAAAATAAACAAGTGGGATTACATCAAACTAAAAAGCTTCTCCACAGCTAAGGAAACAATCAATAAAATGAAAAGGCAACTTACAGAATGGGAGAAAATATTTGTAAATCAAATACCTGATGAGTTAATATCAGAAGTATATAAGGAGCTTATACAACTCAATAGCAAAAAAACAAACAAAAAAAAAACAACCCACAAATATATTGATTTAAAAATGGACAAAGGACCTGAACAGACAAATTTCCAAAGAAGGCATACAAACGGCCAACAGGTACATGAAAAGGTTCTCAGCATCACTAATCATCAAGGAAATGCAAATCAAAACCACAATGATCATCTGTTAGGACAGCTTTTATGAAAAAGATGAGAGATAACAAGTGTTGGCAAGGATGTGAAGAAAAGGGAACCCTTGTGCACTGCTGGGGGGAATGTAAATTGGTACAGCCACTACAGAAAATACTGGGTTAGCAAAAAACTTCGTTAGGGTTTTTCCATAAGATGTTACGGAAAAACCAGAACAAACTTTTGGGCCAACCCAATAGTATGGCGTTCCCTCAAAAAATTAAAAATAGAACTACTGTATGATCCAGCAATTCTACTTCTGGGTATATATCCTGAAGGAAGCGAAATCAGCATCTTGAAGAGATATCTGTACTCCCATGTTCATTGCAGCATTTATTCACAATAGCCAAGATGTTGAAGTAACCTAAGTGTCTGTCCACAGATGAATGGATAAAGAACGTGTGGTGTCTATACATACGATGGAATATTATTCAGCTATGAGAAAGAAGGAAAACCTGCCATTTGCAACAACATGGATAAACCTAGAAGGCATTATTCTAAGTGAAATAAGCCAGACAGAGAAAGACAAATTCTGTATGATCTCACTTATATGTGGAATCTGAGAAAAAAAAAAAAAAGTTGAACTCATAGAAACAGAGCATAGAGTGGTGATTACCGGGTGCCAGGGGGTGGGGGAAATGAGGAGATGCTGGTCAAAGGTTGCAAGCCTTCATTTATAAGATGAATACGTTTCTGAGACTAATGTACAACATGGTGATTGTCCTTAATAATACTGTATCGTATACTTAAAAGTTGCTAAGAGAGTAGATCTTAAACATTCTTACCACACAGTACACAAATGGCAACTATGTGAAATGATGGATGCGTTACTTAACCTGATTCTCATAATCATTTCATGATATATATGTATATCAAATTATCACATTGTACACTTTACATATATACAATTTTATTTGTCAATTATACGCCATTAAGCTGGCGGAAAATACTAAAAACTAAATAAATAAAGTCAAGGAGCCCATGACCCTGAACTTCTCTGGTGGATTCCTATGTCCATGTGGGCTGCCTGGACCATGAAACTTCAAGTGATCTTCTGTGAGAAGCAACAGAGATCACAGCAAGCTAGGTTCTCTCCCTTGGGTCCTCATCTGAGATCCATTACAAGTAAGAACCTGTTCCCAGGAGAGTGCAAGTTTTAACATATGGCTGGAAACTGGAAGATAAGATCAAAGTTGGGAAACCCAAGGAAAGATGGGGGGATTTATAAGAGAGAAGATGGAAAAGCCTGTCCATGAAAAAAAAGAGGTACAGAGAAAATTACCCAATCACTAAAGACAGTGGTGGGAGACTGTTTAAAAGAGATACACAAGGCAAATACAACAATAATGAAAACAACAATAAATACACTAATTCAGACAAAAGGCACTGTTTCTTCGAGGTATCATTCAGCGGAAATTTCATGGATGTTTGCAATCTGACAGCCTTGGATTGGAAATCACCACTCTGTCACCTAAAACCATGGACACAAGTAATTTAAGTTCTCTGAGTCTTAGTTATGCAAAGTATAATAATATCTACCTCCCAACTGGGGCAAAATATTGCATGTAAAGTGACTGGCACACAGACAGACACACAGGACATGTTCCCTACCTAAGTTTCCTCATCTCGCGCCCATGCCCATGCCATGGGGATGTCCAGTATCCTAAGTATGGCTGCACCTTCCTGGCAACCCTGATTTCACCCAACATCCATACAGGCCCTTTACCTCCACTTGACTTTCCCAGTCTAGAGAACTGTTGATAACAATATCAGGAAAATCAGGCCAGACCTGTGAAGAGAAAAATGTTTAAAAGCAATGCACTAGATAATTTCTCTTATATAGCATTTCCTAAGAAACTATAAACTATGCCCTAGAGGTGATCATTTGATTTTCTTGTAGGGTTGATCTAAAGAAAAGTGGATCTCACAATGCACATACATTCCTTTAAAATTCCTTAACAGTGGTGACAAATACTGATGGAGAAAATGACAACTTCTGACCTCAGAGTCCAAACAGAAAAGAAAAAAAAAAAATGTACAGACACACTAACAGTGTGGGGATTAGTGGATCACTGCTCAGAGCATACCTTTCCCCAGACAATGCTTCCATCATTCGGATCTTTGATGAAGACGTCGTCCTCCACACCCCGCGTGAAAGGGGGATAGGGCTTTGTCTCGTTGCCAGAAATGGCTGGGTCCTGAAATCAAAGCACAGGTCAGCTGAGAAAACCAGAGCCAGGGTAGAAAAATGGAGAAGTCTTCAAAAGCGGAGGCATCAGCTTCCACCTGAGCTGTAGAGCTTCTGTGAATCCAGGGAAATACACTTTTCTTATTGAACCTCAACTTCTCTACTCATAGCATGGAAGAAAACACAAGTACAAAGCTTTCTCCACCAAATCCCATTCACTCTTCCAAACAGACTCCGCCCGTTCACACGGGGACTGACCAGAATGAGGATGACCCGCATCCCGTCGGCCTTCATTCGAGCAATCAGAGCTGGAAGCCCCTCAAACTTGGGGCTGAGAGTGAAGTCCAGCTGCCGCTCCAGGTAGTCGATGTCCGCGTACTGCACGTCCTGGAGGAGGACAAAGGAACCTTGCAAAAGCCCAGGCTCCACGTGAGAACAGCGCTCCACTAACCAATGGTGAATTTCAGTCGGCATCTTTTTGATTCTTTCAAATCCCACCTCTGTGATTTGTTAGGTATTAGGTTCTGGGAAATTCACCTAATTTTCAAATTTTGAGTCGTAAAATAGAAAAAAACTAAATTTGCACAAAATAGGATGATAATGCCGAACTGGCAAGGCTGTGGAGATAAATGAAAGCAGCAGATGAAAGTGCTTTGTGAAGGGCCAGTATAAGGAGCGACTGTGGTTACCACCCCCATCCCCAGAGGCTGCCCCTGGTATCAGTGGCTCAGAAAAAATAACATAATGTAAACTACCCGGTACTTATACAACATGGATAGTAAGCCCATTAAAACAAAACAAACAAAAGCACCTGTAATTGCTTTGGAATAACTAATCCTGGGGGTTATCAGACACAGCTTTCTTATTAAGAATAAAATATTGCATGCTATACTTTCCGTTAGTAGGAACAATCGTAAACAATAGAAAAATCAATAGAATAAAATTAAGTATGTAAATGGTTTATGGGACCAATTCTCTGATTAGTGGACCTCTCTCATCTTCAAGTGAAGGCGGAGTTTGTTTCCATAATTATTTCCTCTGGAAACCAGTCCCAAGATCCCTACATTCAACCAGGAATTAGCTCAAAGCTGTGGGAACACTGGGCTGCAGTGCCAGCAAAGCGTTGGAACTGAGGTTATATCTACACACACAGTGGTCTGACTGAATTTGGGTCAATTTCTTTTAACTAAGCAAAGCTGCTCTCTGGGCAACATTTTTACGGTAGCAAGAATGTTTTTGACTAGATGTTGTGAAGTCATGTGAAAGAAACGGAAGCATGATCTAGCAGAAAGAGCCCTCAGGCTGACGCAATGCCCCCCTCCTTTGGCAAATCACTGTGACTCTTCAAGTTGGGGACAATGACACCCGCCCCCCTTATATTACTACTGGGCAGGGGTGAGGCTGAGTGTGATACTGTATGAGAAAGTACTTTGTAATTTTATAGAACCTGATAAAAATCAGACAATCTAATCCAGATACAGAGACAAGGGTTGGCCATGCGGCCCCAGAGCCAGTACCCCACAGACTGACAACGCACATAGGGTATCTGGGCAGCCACCATCTCATCGTACAAGCTACCAATCTCAGCGTCGTTCTTGTATCCATAGCGACACAGCTGAAACCCCAAGGACCAGTAAGGAACCATCACTGGCCGACCAATCAACTAGAAAATAAACAGAAAATTTAGTCCTTAAAAAGAAGAATCTGGGTTAAAGTTGTACACAAAGTAATAAGAATATTTTTCCAGTGTCCCCAGTCAGATAATCAACAAATTCAAATCCAGAGAGAAACTAAGAGGATGCAGAGCCACTGAGATAACTTGGAGAAAGCTTCCTGCCGGACTTGACCTCTCTCCCTAGGAGTTTTGGAAAACCTGATTTTACTCTGATTCCTAGTGGCAGACCAGCTTACTGGTTAAGAACACGAAATTCAGAAGCAAAATACCAAAATGCCTGGGTAACCATACGGGATCCAGTCTCTGCTGGCTACGTGACTCTGGGCAAAAGTGAAATAACCTCTTCTATATCTGTTTCTTCACTTGTAAATTGAGGATAATAATATATTTGTTTCATAGTGTTTTTGTGAAGACTGAATGAGTTAACGTATATAAAGTGCTCTGACATGCAACAAGTAATATATCAGTGACATATAGTAAGTTTTATGTCTGTGTTTGTTGCTGCTGCCAAAGCAACTGTTGGGACCACTATGACCACAACCACTACCACAACCCTCACCACCACAATCACCACCCTCACTGCCACCACTCTCACTGCCACCACCATCACCGCCATCATCACCACCACCACCATCACCACCATCGCCACTATTACCACTGTCACTGCCACCACCCTCACTGCCACCACCACCATTACTACCATCACCATCATCACCACCACCATTACTACCATCGCCATCATCACCACAACAACCCTCACCACCACAATCACCACCCTCACTGCCACCACCATCATCACCACCACCACCATCACCACCATTGCCACAATCACCACCCTCACTGACACCACCATCGTCACCACCATCATCACCACCACCACCATCACCACCATCGCCACTATTACCACTGTCACTGCCAACTACCACCAGTGGCACCACTACTATTGATACTTCTGCTATTCTGCAATGCCCTGAGAGGCTACGAATATAACGGTTATCAGGATGTAGTTATTGTTCCTTATTCTATAGCCTACCTGTCTCCCAGAAAGACCAAAAATTCTAGTTATCATCTAAGAACTACAGAATGTGCTGTATAAATACTTGGTAACCAGTTGAATTCCCTCCTACCTCAGTGTACTGCTGAGTGACAAGCTCTGGAGTTGGTCCCAAGAAGACATAGAAGTCCAGAATTCCTCCTGTGGTACGGTATGTCAAGGCAGGCAAGGGCTGGAATGTCACATCTGGAAATGTAGGAAAATACCAATCAATGTGGAAACCTTCAAGTGAGAAATTACCCCTGAAATTCATACATTCTCCCTCTTCCTATGCCTCCTTATTGTAGCGTACTGAGAGAAGGTATTTTGTACTATACCTACACAGAATTTAAAAAGTTAAGTGAAGGTCTGCAGGGTAATCTGCGCCTGGATTTTCTTCCCTTTCATGCACTTATTACCTTATTATATGTTTTGTCCTTCTGCTCTTTAAAAATTGTTATTATCATTTTTATTTCAGAATAGTTTAAAACTTACAAGAAGTTGCAAAAGTAGCACTAAGAGTTCTCTTGGACAATTCACCCAGCTTCCCCCAATGACAACTTCTTACATAACCATTGTACATTGTCAAAACCAGGAAACTGATGTTGATACAATACTATTAGCTCAGATAGAGGGCATATTCAGATTTCACCAGTTTTCACAAGCATGCTTTTTAACCCCACTTCCTGATTTTCCACCCCCTTTCCAATATACCACGCAACTTTTCTTTACACCCTCGTACCCCCAGAGCGAGTGCTCTGACCCACGGCTTCATCACTAATTCAAATTATATTAGTGGCTCCCACTGGCTGACCTCCAGGATACTTGGGACTTGCTTGGTTTTGCTACCCCTTCTTACGTTGTTTATGCCAAATAAGAGTTAATTCTTATTACTACACGCTACTGAACTGAAATAAACAGAAAGGCTAAAGAGAATGAAGAAAAAAAATAAAAAGCACTCTCCACAAGATAATAATTTTGACTTCAGGGGCAACATGATCAAACACATTCTAAAGTCCCTCAAGGATGACTGATTCACAAAAATAAGGGGAGATGCCAGCATCATCTTACCCATGGCGTTGCTGTTTAGCAGGAGCACCCCATGGGCATTGCCATCCTCCTCCAGTGCCATGTAGTATGGGTGGACACCATAGGAATTCTTCTTGTACTGGGAGAGTCATGGGGAGAAGTGGCAGGAGGTTAGAAGACAAAGGGTGAAAAAAGACAAGAGATTGAGAACGAAACTCAACAAATTGATTGGTAAGGTGTGTCTAGTCTTCTCTGTGAAATAAACACATAAGAAACAAGGAAACCCAAGAATTGGCCCACTTGCCTAAAAGCAGAATGTGACCATCCAAGTTGAGTGTTGGAAAGATGAAACATGAAGCATACACAGTGTGGGTGGACAGAGGCAAAGACACAGATCCCAAATGCTCTGCCCTTACCCCCGGGGGTTGGTCTCGGGAAAACATTCCCCACGTGTTCCAGTTCAAGTCTCTTCGAAAGGCTGTGTGCTCAGTTTCCCCAAAGCCATAGAGGTACTGGGAGGGGAGGCGCGTGGAGATGCGGATGAACATGTCGTTGAAGGTGAAGCCAAGGAGCTGAGAGTCCCAACTGCAACACAAAAGGGTTATGTGTGCAAAAGAAACGGGCTGTTCTAATAGCTTCAAGCAACTGACTTCTCAGGGAAATTGAACTCTTGATTTCCTCCTCCCACCCAGAACCCCCTGTTGACCTCCCACACAAAACATAAAGTCTATACGATTAAGATAATCATAGACTCCCTTGCTATCCAAGCCCAGGAGCCAGTTCTTTCTTCTGTTTTCCTCTATCACTACCTCCTTCTAGTGGTCCCTCCAGAATGCCAAATCCAATCTGTCTCACCATCTCAGCTGCCACCACTTCACAGCAGGCCTAGTTTCCACCCTTGCCCCACTATAGTCCATTTTCTACACAGCATCCAGAATGATTATTTTTTAAGCATCGCACATCATGTCAAGCCCTGTTTGCAATTCTTCAGTGATTCTCATTGAAACATCTTGTGACGTCTTCAAAGCCATTCCTGATCTCAAGCCACCTGGACCCCAGCCTCATCTCCCCCCACTCACCTCCTTACTTACGATACTACTGCCACCACATTGGACTTTTTTCCCCTTAATAAGGCAAGTTTGCTCCTGTTTCTTGGTCTGTGCACTGACTACGCAATTTGCTTGAAGTGCTCTCACTCCTCCCCCATCTCCATGGGGGAGGCTGCATCTGCTCATCCAGGTCCTACTTCAAATGTCACCTCCTTGGAGAGACCGCCTCTGACCACAGTATCAAAAGCAGTAACCCCCCGATAATTATCAATTACCCTGTTCTTTTTCCTGCATAGCGGTTGTCACTATCTAAACCTCTACATATTTTAACTTAAATTATTTTTGTTATTTCCTTAGTATTTTCTGTCATAAAAAGAGAGAGCTCATCTTCTATAACCACGTACTATGGAGAAGGCACCTCATAAACATTTGTTGAATGAATCCCTAGGTACCTGCAGCTGCCTCAGGAATTATTCCCAGGGCACTAAAGATTTCTCATAAGAACAGAAGGAAATCACTTGTTCATGAATCTGGAAATGGACAGTGTGTTGCTATGAGCAGTATATCTCCAAGGACAATGGACCTGGCAATGATACAGGTAATCATCAATTCCAAGTCAGACTAAGAGCCATTTACATTACACTGCCTGTACTCTTCCGGCGAATTTCAATCCCAAAAGGATTCTTCTTAATGAGGACATCATAGAGTCGACTCTCAGAGGTGCTCGATGGAACCCTGGGTATGTTGAGAGGGACTGGAACTTCATACCGGTTGTTGTTGGGATCATAAATCTAGGACCAGAGGAAATAGATTTTAGGCAAGTATAGTTGTCTTGAAACCTATACTCTTAGAAGAAACTTGATGTCTTTGACAAAGAGTCTGAACGCTACATTTGTCTTCTTTAAGCTCATGATACTGGAAATTTAATCAACAAATCAAAGAACAATGTCACATTTACCACCTTGATCTGAGTCCGTCATATCTCATTTTTTTTTTTTTTTTTAAAGAAATTCACGTTCTTTTATTTATTTATTTATTTATTTATGACTGTGCTGAGTCTTCGTTTCTGTGCGAGGGCTTTCTCTAGTTGCGGCAAGTGGGGACCACTCTTCATCGCGGTGCGCGGGCCTCTCACTATCGCGGCCTCTCTTGTTGCGGAGCACAGGCTCCAGACGCGCAGGCTCAGTAATTGTGGCTCACGGGCCCAGTTGCTCCGTGGCATGTGGGATCTTCCCAGACCAGGGCTCGAACCCGTGTTCCCTGCATTGGCAGGCAGATTCTCAACCACTGCGCCACCAGGGAAGCCCCCCATATCTCATTTTTAAAGCCTGTATTACAGAAACACATTCCTTTGATATTGGTTCTACCTTGGGAAATCAGTCTGGAATTTATGAATATATTCTTTATTACTACTTTGTGTGTGGTGTGTGCGTGTGTGAGTGTATGTGAATACCTGAAAACATTTCTGAACTGAAAAAAAAAATCCCCCCCAAAAAACGTGAACTCTACTTGATTAAAATAATCATAGATGTCCTTGTTAAAAATGGGGTCTAAATTGATTCACTGAGTACCTACTATATTCTTACCTGATACTGTACTAGACACAAGGATCACTAAACTGAGTAAGACACAGTTATTGCTTTTAAGAAGTCCACATACTAATGGAAAGTGAAAGAGAGGTGCCCACACTACCTGAGTGATACGTGTTAATGTAGAGCTATACAGAAGTATTGTGAGGTTATAGGAAAGGAAATGCCTAACAATGTTTCTGGAAGACTGAGACAGTTTCATGAGGGAAAAGGCTGAGTCTTAAAAAGGTTTTCAGTCATTAAACAAGCACAGAATGAAAATCAAGTGCTTCCTGGCAGAGACATAAATGCAAAGGCACAGAGAATTAAAAGAAAGAGGCAAATATTTTGAGAGGCTACTATATAATCAGGAGGTAGAATAGGAAAGAATTAAACCTGGAAACTTGATCAAGTTAATTTATTTCAAACCCATTAGGCGCCTACCACATGCCAGTGTTAGAGTGAGGATAGCAAGATAAAATAGTATCATCCCGACATTAGAAGATGTGAAAGAGCTCATCGTCCAGGTTGATATCAGATTGTCAAGAACATTTCAAGCAATGCCACACTGGCCTGAGTCTTTCATCTACTCTCTCAATAAACTTTTGAGAACTTACTATCTCCTAAGCTTTGTGTTACATTTCAGGAGCACAGAGATGAAGGGACAAATTCCTGTCCTTGAGAAACTTACAATTCAATAGTGAAAAAGATATCAAAAACAGCCCATCTCTTGTCCTGAGGTGTAATTAAATCATGGGAGAGAAAGAGATCAGTACACTCTTGTAGGTATTTCATGTACCCCAAATTCAGTGTTCAGAACTGAACTCATCATTTTATTTTGCCTAAGCTCAAACCTTTTCAGTTTTCCCATCACAGTTAATGTCACCACCATCCATATAGAGACACAAGCTAGAAACATGGTAATCGTCTTGATGCTTCTCTCTCCCTCATAGACTACTTGTAATTAATCACCAGATCCCATAATGCTACTTCTCATTCTCTCGAAGATGTCCACTTCTCCATCTCCTTTCTGTACCTGGTTTAAGCTCAGTCCCTCATCTGGATTTCCTAACTGGTAGCCTCCTAACTTGTCTCTCCTTTTTCACTCTTGTCCTCCTAACCACTTTCCTTACAGTAGACACAGTAATCGTTTCAAAGGGCAATTTAGAACAGGTGTCACTGTTCCATCAATGGTCTCCAATTACTCTTAGGATAATGATCTAGCATATTGTAGCATGGCTAACTTAGAAGAGCAGACTGATTTCAGGGTTCTGTAACCTTGACTAGCAAATAATAATGGAAGTGAAACGTGCCAAGTAAGTACTTGACACGTATACTGTAAACACATACCTTAAACTGCAGCATGTTATCCTTATGGTAGGTCACATTCAGACGGAGGGAGTTCACGGGTACGGAGGGCAAAGAGTAGGCATACGGAGAAGACTTTAAGGAGAGGACAGCTGTGGCCCCATGTAAGTCATACTGAACATCACTGACAGAGTATAGATCATTGACAAAATAGCAAGAAGGGACTCCAGGAGAACCGGATACCTGAAAAGTAAAGCCAAATCCAGCTCAGCATGAGTTCTAAGATTATCAAATATAAAGGGGCTAGAAAAGGCAATTTGCAGGCAGATAAAGATAAAACCAGTCATTTTTTTATATACTCTTTGGTAGTGACGTAAGTTTTCATTCCTGGTCTCCATGTAAAATATTTGTAAAAAAAATTCCCACTCCCATCCCTACCTATTCTTCATATCCAGATAAAAACTCAGGTTACTTTGGAAGTCTGTCCTTTCTATGGATTTTAAGTAGTGATATAGGCACTGGTGCTATGCTTGTGAAAGTGTAGAGGATTTTACAAAATTACAATGAGGTACCACCTCACACTGTGAGGAATGGCCTCACAGGAATGGCCATCATTAAAAAGTCTACAAATAACAAATGCTGGAGAGGGTATGAAGAAAAGGGAACCCTCCTACACTGTTGGTGGGAATGTAAATTGGTGCGGCCACTGTGGAAAACAGTATGGAGGTTCCTCAAAAAACTAAAAATAGAGTTGACATATGATCCAGCAATCCCACTCCTGGGCATATAACCAGACAAAACTACAATTCAAAAAGATACACGCACCCCTATGTTCATAGCTGCACTATTCACAATAGCCAGGACATAGAAACAGCCTAAATGTCCATCAACAGATGAATGGATAAAGATGTGGTACATATATAAAATGGAATACTACACAGCCATAAAAAAGACTGAAATAATGCCATTTGCAGCAACATCGATGCACCCAGGGATTATCGTACTGAGTGAAGTCAGACAGAGAAAGACAAATACCATATGATATCACCTATATGTGGAATCTAAACTATGACACAAATGAACCTATCTACAAAACAGAAACAGAGTCACAGACATAAAGAACAGACTTGCGGTTGCCAAGGGGGAGGGGGGTGGGGAAGGGATGGATTGGGAGTTTGGGGCTAGCAGATGCAAGCTGTTATATAGAAGATGGATAAACAACAAGGTCCTACTCTATAGCACAGGGAACTATATTCAATATCCTGTGATAAACCATAATGGAAAAGAATATAAAGAAGATTGTATATATGTATAACTGAATCGCTTTTCTGTATAGCAGAAATTAACACAACATTGTAAATAAACTATACTTCAATTTAAACAAAAAAGAGTAGAGGATTTTAATGTACATTAACACCGTCACTATGGTTACCTCCCAGACACAGCCCCGGGCAGTACAGTTTTCTGCAGAAGCACCGTTCTCATCAGGATAACAGTCTATTTTTTCTGCATCCCTTATCTTCACATCCCACTCCACCGTGTATATTCCTCCCAGGACAAGATCAATTTCTGTGATAAGGGCCACCTGTAAGAATGGGAAAGTATCAAGCAAATGTATCCTCTTGCACTGTGTATCCTTGCACTGTGGCTAAGTGCAAGTCCACTGGCCAAGTATTTCTTTCTTGATTTAAGGGCCTGCCCCTCCCTTCCCTTCACCTTCACCTTTCCCTTTTTCTTCCAGCTTCTTCTTCTTTGTTTATTTTTATTTGTTCTCTAACAAGGCTAGAGTGACTGGAATTAAGCCACCATTTCCAAACACAAGAGAAGAAAAGACCTCAACCCTGACAACCTTGAGCCACTGAACCAATGCCAGCAACTGACCACTTCCTAAACATCCAATCCCATAGGGAAAAAAAATCCCAATTTGTTTAAACTACCATTTTGCTGAGTTTCCTGTCACTTGCAGCTGAACAAATCTCGACCAGATGTACCATCTTTCAAGGTCCAGCTCTAGCCCTGATGTCTCCAAAGGTTTGCTCAATGACTCCGTTAAGCTTTGAACATGAAATTGGGCAGAATATACATTAACATTTCCTAGAGGTAGGGTTGGGTTGACTGTCCCCTTCCCAATAGTTTCATGTGTTTCTCCACCACCTAAATTCAAACAATAAAAGAGTTCCTTTGGTTGTATATTTATTAACATATTTATCAAACATTTGATTAGTTTATCTTTATATGTGCATCTTTCAAATGGCTTGCACTTTGCTGTACACACAACCAGCCATGTAATGCTTTATTTCTAACTTTATAACGTCTGCATCCTCAATGTATGTCGTGAGGACAAAATGTCAAATGCAACCAATATATCATTATAGTAGAAGATTAGATTTACTTATTTTCTCCAAACTTGGACAGCGCCTCACAAACCACGCTGACCCAGCAGCTGCCAAACCCGGATCATCTGGAGCACCTGTAGCAAGGAGTGTTGGGGGGAAAGGATTCCTCATAACACTAAGATTTCAGAGGAGCTGATTACAGCCTATCCAGGAACTTCAGGCCTCATTAAAAGTGAGGAAAAATTATTTTATTATTATCACCTAACCAAGTGAGTAGCCATTAGCTAAGCTTATCCAATTCTTTGACTTAAAATATTTCCTAAAAATGTATGTGTTGGAGTGAGAATCTATATAGCCCAATACAGTAAAAAAAAAAAAAAAAAAAAGCACCTCGAAATTTTAATTAATGGGAATCCCACCTCCCGCCTCAACCATTCTGGCATCAATCAATCAGCAGCTTTCAGACCCAGTTTTCCTCTAATCCTGTTCCCGACACTCCTGACTTTGCTCTTCTTCTGTTCCAGTCAGAGGACAGAAGACTGAGGGACAGATAAGGGAATAAAGATAAAGGACCAGTATACCTCCTCCCATGTCTCAGCAGCTCCTTTGTTAATCCCAGCTCTGGCCCACTCTTTATTTTTTTTCTGTCCTAACCCTCTGACTCCCCACCCCAGTCTTCAGAGTGTGCTCTGGTCCTTCAGAAACCCATGCAACCTTGGCAGCAAGGAACATCATAAGCGATGAAGAATTCTTTACAAACTATCTCAACAAAATGGGCTTTTACCTGGAGGTTAGAATCATAAGTGACATTAGGAGAAACTTGAATTTCGACACCATTGTGTTTCACTGTAACATTGGTAGGTTCCTGGGTCCCAAGGATTTTAATCTCTTTAAATGCTAAATTATTGGGGTCTGTGTAGGTTGATTGCAAAATCTTCACATCCAGGCGGTTCTGCAACACAGTTAAGTACAAAGATGTGCCTTAAATACACAGATTCTCAAATCACTCCAATACTTCATCCTAGACCGGATACTCAAAACCGCTTCGAATGGCTCTTAGCTGTCTCTACTAATGTGTGCTCAAGTACAAACTTATTTTTCCCCTGAGGGGGGTGGAAAAAGGAGAGAGAGAGAAACATACATACAGAGAGAGAAATTTTTTAAAACTTCATTTAAAAAGACTGCTTTGATTTATCCATATCATTGCCTCTTTTTACTAACATGAATGATTCAATTATTAGGTGTTCAGTCATAAACTGAAATGTGGTCACCTATTGTCATAAATGAAGCTACAAATATAATTACACACATACACAAACACATATGAGCTAATGGTCAGACAAAAGCTCACACTTAAGATTCATAAAAATATACTACTCACTTGGGTGACGGAGAACTCACATAAGAGGTAAACTTTATTGGCCACAGTATCTGAAAGTGAGATTAAAACAAATCAGACTCTGGCCTGCCCACCACAGAAAGACAGATTTCATCCTGGCACTCCTTGAAGCTACATGTTGAGAATGACAAGATTAGAGAGAGAGTTTCCAAGGCCAAGACACTGTTTTCCCTTTTCCTTCCTACCTTAACCTTGAAAAGGTTCCCTTCCAAGTGCTTCCAAGGCATATGCCTCAAGTGAAGCTATTTCCTAAGCTTGAGCCACAAGAATCGTTAATGTATTGGAGACAGATTAAGAAGCATGGCTAGATTCGGGTGCACTAGAAAGGTGTCTTCTCACTGCCTGACTAGCACAGGTAGGTTTTACACATCATCCATGTTTGTTCATAAGTATTTGGAGGGAAGATGTGTGCACTGAATGGCAGAAACAGTCTAGCAAACATTTCTTTCAGGTGCCCTTTGATAATAAAATGAGAGCCTATATATGCAGCTGGCCAGTGGGAGAATTCTAAGAGGTAGAGATGTGTTTTCCTTCCACCTGTGGTCCAACTACCACTATTCCTGAACAGCACAACTGAAATCAAAATTCTTCTCTCGAGTGATTAATGTTCCTGGGCCTGGTGAGATTTCTCCCACCGCTGAATGACCAGCAGGAGTAACTCGAAGATGCAGGTTTGGAAACAGCAACATTGTGCTCACCTTTCGTTTCCCCATCATCCCAGAAAAGTTCGCCTTTTGCTTCTTTGTTGTCATCCAGGGCAATGATAAGACCAAGAGGGTTCCTTCGACTGTGAGAAACAAGATTTATGTGAGAGGCAAAGACTTGAGGCTCAAAGAATTTTGCTAAATGAGCTGTGAAGGATTCTATCAGATTTCAAATGGGACAGGTTACTAGCAGCAGACGGCTCTGCTTTTCTTCAGGCACAAAGGCAAAATCAACAGGGGCATCACTTTCTAGAATGGGTAATGTCACAGGTGAGAGCATCACTCCAAACATTAGCAATAAACATCTATGAAGGAGGCAAGAATTTAATCACCAGAATCACTGCAATAGCTGCAATAAAACCTGCTGATGCTATTATTATTTTGAATACAGACTATTAGAAGAGAAAGAAATCCGAGACAGTAATTGGTTCAGCCTAATCATTTTACAGCTGACACATGCAGGAGAAGTATTAACTGCAGTCAGGGGGATATATTTGTTCCCTGCCTAAGAACCACGTTGACTCAGAAAGCAAGAAAATACAATAAGGTCCATCTATATATTGGCAATTTTCCTAATTTGATTATTTATTATTAGTTCATTTCGAGAGAGAAAAAGAAAACATTCTAATTATCTGCTTTATAACTCAGAATATAAAACAGAAAACACTACTCAAAAGAGGCTGAAATAGATGCACATAGAGAAAGAAGGAGCAACTGCATTTAAATCTCTCCTTATTTCGCCCCTCCTCTAGACCGCCTCCCGATTTCCTACTCTTGTTGTATCCCTCACACCCCCTATTATATTCTTTCATAGGTCAGCCTTCCACTGCGCCCTGTGCAAGCCAGGTTCCAATGTCAACAAAATCACCTGCTTTCACTTAACATGCATGTACTGAGTAGCTTTCATTGCTAGGAAGTCTAAGAGATACAAAAACAAAGAGAACAGAACTACATTGATGACCTTAAATATCGTAAGAAAGATTAAACATATTCACCAAATAGTCAAAACAGAAAGTAAAGAGTGGCACAAAAGTTAAAACCCTTACAGGAGTCCACAATGACACCTCGAGTGGTATGGTGGCCTAGATATTCCGGAGGACACTGCATACTCTTAAGGACTCACCCACTGAAATACTACTTGGCCTTAGATAAATTAAACACATGATCCTTGAAGGGTGCTAATGTGAAACCCAAGTTGACAGCAGTCCTGGCTTACAACCAAAGAGCAGGCTAATCATCTCTGGGGGAATGAGACGTATTTGGATCCTTGAGATCACCACATTTGAAAAACCAAAAAATTACTAAATACACGAGGTAACAAGCCAACATGAAAGAAAGTTGGCAAAAACAACTAACAATAGATTTAGATTCCACTAAGGATTTTAGATAATAGAATTTTCAGTTACAAAGTATAGAATAACTATGACTGAAATACTTAACAATATTAAAGGAAAAAAAGTATTAAAAAATGACCAGAAAGTTGGAAGTGGCAGCACATCCTCTGCTGGAATTGTTGGGGAAGATTTCTCGCAGATGAAATCAGAGTGTAATTCGGGAGATGATTAAGAATGTATCAGGCATAGAATGCTGAAAAGGGTAATAGGTGCTGAAGGCCACATGCAGGGAAACAGACGAGTATGTTTGGAGAATAACAAGATCTTTGGCATGGCTGTCCTACAGGTGTGTATTAAGGTGTGTCAGGAGACACAGGTTAACTTGAAACCAGATTATGACTGGCCTTGAACGACCTACTAATGATAGAATTTAGACTTTAACCTGGGAAGCAACAAATTGAGATCTTCACTTTGGAAAGACAATTTTGGTATCAGTGTGCAGAACAGCATGAAGTTGATTAGTTAGAGAAAAAGAAACCAGGTGGTATTTGGATATATAAGTATTTTCCATCAGTATCACAAAAGTTTAAATTTGAAAAATTATGGCAGTAAGGAAGGTTCAAAAGAAAAAGATTTCTAACCTCCAAAAAACTCCATCTATTAAAAGCAAATAAGCTAATAGATTTAGAGACACAGATGTGAATGTGTGCCTCTTTAGTACAGATGGAGTCTATAATTTGAGCATCAAAGAATTATCAAGGAGAAATGAGTGACATGAAGGAGATTTGAAGTGCACAGAAGTAATTTTTGAACCCCATTTTGCATCACAAGAAAGAAATGGCTCAGTGGGAAGAAAGAAACAGGAAATTGAGATTATAGGGGAGTGGAAAGTGGACCCCACTCCCTAGAAATGAGAATGAAGAGTCGAGTGCATAGCATGGTAGTATGATGGTCTGATCAAGGCAGGTGGAGTGATCAACAGACCCGTTTGCCTGGAATTGAGATGTTTCCCAAAACATGAGACTTTCAGGGCTAAAACTGACATATTCCTAGGAAAACTAGGAAGGTTCACCACCCTCGCAGTCAGTATGTTTCGAGGGGAAAGTCGGGGGGTTAAGGAAGGACAGGATTAAGGTCTTTCAAAATCCATTTGGATGCAGCTCTAAATCACAGCTTCCCCAGAAGAGGCCCACAGAAATCCAGGGAACAGAGTTTGATGACCACACACACACACACTCACACGCACACATACATACGTGCCCTTCCTCCCCACATTCCACGTAATGCTTCAGCATCTTCTCCATGGGCAACAGATGGGAACAGGAACAACTAGGTTTGTCAGCCTCCCCCTTAAAGGAAACTCCCAGCCATGCTATACCTGGCCACAGTGGTTGTGGCTGGCTGCTGTGTGGGGAAGATGTAGCCTCCTCGAAGGTGAAGTCCAATTTTGTCTCCAGGAAGTTCCATCTCCACTTTTTGCTTCCTCCATTTCACTCGGCCCCCCTGACGCACGTAGACAAACACATTGACATGAGCACATCACCGCTACCTCTTAACCACACGCGGAGTTATCTCCAGCTCCTTCCTTCTCCCACCTAGTTGAATTGCTATCTAGTCAGGCATCAAGCAAGAAAAGGGAAAGAATTTAAGAACAACGGGTTTTGTGATCAGCTGGGGGCTTGGGGAACATGTATCACGCTGAGGCTATTTGACATACATTATACAAACTGATAGTTTTCTGAACAAGAATCTCACTTATAACCAGGCTCAAATTGTCCATCGGCCCCAATATTTGCCCATGAGACATTCTACTTCCGTCTTTATCTTGCTGCTGAATAAAGTATATGAAAGTATCTTTTTCAGATTTCATCATGACTGATGTCGAGTGACTTAGTCTCACTTTATTGACTCTGCTATGAAATCACTGCAAACACGACAGAAACATTCCTCAGTGCATGGATAGATGTTTCTGTCTACCCAGACGTATCTTGTCTATGCAGCTTGAAGAGTTTAAGAAAAGTCAGAGCTACTTACAGTCTCATAGTCATACCAGACGGCATCAGGCACATATGCTGTCACTTTCTCTGCACCCTGAAATTAAAACAAACTATTGTCCTTTATGGCCCAGCCTCTGAAGGGGATAAAACTTCTTAATCACATACTGAGAATGCATAAATGGCCTTTCTTTTCTCTACCAACTTGTGCTTTTCTTCTAACAGAGGCAATAACCTTGCCACTCAAAGAAAAATCCCAGATGGAACCATATTAGGAATAATAATCATAATATTGAAATAGGTGTTGTGGTAAAAATTCCAGCTTTAGAGTCACAGAAGCAGATGTGATGACAGCGAGGCAGGGAGACAGAACAAGGAATGCGGGCAGCCTCTAGAAGGTGGAAGAGGCAAGGAAATGGATTTCTCCCTTAGAGCCCCAGAAGCAACCGGCCCCACCAACATGGTGATTTTAGCCCAGTGAGACCCATTTTGGGCTTCCGACTTCCAGAAATGTTAAGATAATAGATTTTTGTTGCTACGAGCCACTGCATTTGTGGTAATTTGTTATAGCAGCAATAGGAAACTAAGACAGCCTCTCTAGACACAAACCAGACCAGTTAGCAGAGTCAACTGCAGCCAGGTGGAAAACAGGAAGGACACTATGGTGCATAGAAGTGATGAAACAAGAACCAGGAAAATCTGGGACTCCCTTCACTGGTTGAGAGGCAAGTTCTGCTTGGAGGAAAGGACGTATCAAGAGAAGTGCCATGAGACATCAGTGCTGTGAAGCTGGGCTTGGCAGAGAGGGCAGGGCTGGAGGGTGGGATTTTGAATAATTAAAAAAAAAATTCCAGCTTTACACTGCGTACCTCATTTAATCTTCCCAATAGCCTCCAGTGATACATACTATTATTATCTCATCTTACAGCTGAGGAAGCAGCACATAATTTCCCCCAGACGGCACTGGTACCAAGTGGCAGAGACAACAAACACACCCAGATCACCCTGACCTTAGAGTGAGTGCTGGGTCACTGCTCCCTCATGCCTCTGCATCCTGGAACAAGTCATGATCTGCTATGAGAATCTGACAACACATAGGACAATTCTTAAACCCAGAGTCACCCGTAGATACTTCTATACTGATTGGAAACTTGGTCAAGGACAGAAGACTTCTAGAGACAAAAATGTATACCCATCAGATATCCATCTTCCCCAAACTCCAACACACCATCTTCAAGGCTGCCCCAGCCACAGATGTTGGAAATGGGTTTGGAACAGAAAGAGGACAAATGGTTCCAAGAAGTGAGGAGTCTGGAGTTAGCAGGAGCAAGAGCAGAGACCACCAGTGTGTCTCGGTGGGAGCACTTGCCTCAGCCAGAACCGGAGTGATGAGGAGGCCGGGCCCCCATAAAAACTGTTGGTGCACATCCCAAGTGTTGCTGTCCTCGTAGAACCTAGAGACCAGAGAAATGTGCAATGACATTTGGGCCAGTGCTTTCTGGCAGCTCTCCCCCAAGCCTGTCTAAAACTTGCAGGCTCCCTGCCTGGGGCAAATTCCCAAAATTATTCCGTGACACCTATTCAATCCCCGGCTCCCTACTCCTGCAGGCAGATCCACTTTCCCTAGCCCCTGCACCCTCCTATTCTTTCCCCAATTTGGACAGAAGTTCTTATTTCAGTACCTCTATGCTAGGCAGGTTCCAGGCTATAATTCTATTTGTCATGTCCCCCTTAAAAAAATAAGTAAAACAAGCAAGACATTTTAAAACTTCAGCTGACTACCCAAAAGGAACTAGATCTGATCACCCAAAAAAAGCAGACAAAAACTTTACTCTTTTCTCTTTTAGGATACCTACCTTTTAATAGAGAATTCTGGAAGATAGCAAGAACTTACCCACAATAATGAATATACAATATATATTATAATAATATATGCCTGAGGGCCTAAAATGTCAGACACAGAAGGGAATTAACTGTATTTTGATTTTGACAAGAAAAAGTCTCTTCTTTCGTAGACTATAAAACTATTGTGTTAATTTTTAATAAGCGAGACCTGGGTTACTTTTTTCTTTTTCTATGATATGACCAATATAGACCTCAAAGATGCCCCCATTGATGACCAGCAAGTATATCCTCCAATATCCAGGCACTTTGGCTTTCAGAATATCTGTGCCCAAAACTGTTAGAATGAATTCACTTTAAAAGCCAACCAATAAAACTGGTTGAATTCCATGTCCCGATTGAGGCTTTTATCTACATAGCATCAAACATAGTTCAATCTAATATCTCTATTTTCATGCTGTTTTTTGCATCATGTACACAGAGCATTACTGTTCCCACTGTTCAAGCCCTGAGGAATGCTACCAAAGGCATGAGGGACTGGGGCAGGGTCCCCGCCTAAATCACAGCCTCCGTCTCAAACCAGTTCCATACACTTCCCAGCACCGTCTTCAATCCTCGGGTTTCTAAACAAGGCTTCAGGCTCCTTATTCTGCCAGGGCCAGTCATGAGAAAGCAAACCCCACTGCAGAGCTACTCACTGCAGCCACCAGAGGGTCCCACAGCATTAGCTAGGAAGCGAGGACACACCCTCTCCTACTACAAATCTCCACCAAGCTTAAATTTCCCCGGTGCCTCACAGCAGCTTCCCCGAGATTCCAGCCCCGAAACAGGATTGCCTGGAAACCCCAGAGCTATCTGCCGGCTAATATAGAGGCATCAGTTCTACTAAGTGGCCAGCTTTAAGGAAAGTCTCTTAAGTGTTCTTTTTTTAGTCAAATTAGAGATATTCATTGGCTGACAATAAAAATTCTGCATTCAGGAAATCCTCCATACTATTCTTATTAGTATGTAAATGACAGGCTCATTCCTAGAGCCTGAACATGGTGCATTACAAAAGCGAACATCAGGTTCAAGCTATCAAATCCTTTAAATTAAGGCTAAAGAAACTAAGGATGAAAGAACTTAAATGATTTGTCTCAGGTATAGAGTTAGTTGGTGGAACAAAGACCCCAAATTCCACAACTTTTAGTCTAGTTCTCTCCCCAAAAGGGAACAGGCTATAATACTTAAATATACCTAAAATAGTACATAGGCAGCAATAGCCTTGCAAATACCAACTCGTTATTCAAGTTAAAAAAATATATCTGAGTAACTGTTTGGATTGTTTTAATTTTCACTCATTTTTTTAAAAAATATTTGTTTATTCATTTAGGCTGCTGCCGGTCTTAGTTGCAGCTCACGGGATCTTCGTTGCGGCATGCAGACTCCTAGTTGAGAACTCTTGGTTTCGGCATGCATGCAGGATCTAGTTCCCCGACCAGGGATTGAACCCAGGCCCCCTTCATTGGGAGCACAGAGTCTTACCCGCTGGACCACCAGGGAAGTCCCTTCACTCTTATATTTGATGATACAGTCAATGTCACCCAGTTACATTAACAAAATTCCTTTGGGCTAGGTGAACTTACTCATGCAGAAGGGGCCTGGCCACCGTGTCCCCCTGGCTGTGAGCACGGTAGAAGAGGGTGTAGAGATAGGGCAATAGAGCATAGCGGATGGTAAGGTAGTGCCTGGAGGAATTCAACAGCAGAGAGTCAGCTCCAAAGGAGGCAGGATCCTGGGCCTGGGAAGAAACAAGAGGTTGCAACTGACACCTGGTTACAAACAAGAAGAGCCTCTGGAGATATCAGACCCCATTCATCACAACCAAGAGTTTTGTTCCTGCAAGGCCTGGGGCCTCCCTTGCAAACTTCGCCTCTGAGCAGCAGGGTTGGGCAAAGGGAGATCATTCCACCAAGTGAAGTGGCCACTCTTCCCCCTGCACTGCACCCCTATTCTATGGGCGCTCTCAGCAGACTGCCATTTAAATAACTTTGCAGTACTTCCTCGTTCGATTCTCACTACCAAGTGAGCAGTGCAAATAAAGTGTACAGAGGTTTGATCGAAAACCTTCACAGACTTGCCATTTCCTTGACTGCCGCGGTAGAAATAGCAGGGGTTGTGTCGGCAGGGCATTTTAATGGTGCACCATGAGTCCTGGTTAATTGCAAACGGTGGTCCCAATTAGCCTAAGTGAAGCACCAGGTAGGAAGTTGGCTCAACAGATTTCTCGGACAGGATGCAGGTAGATCCAGTCCTAATGTATGCCAAGTCTATTTTGATCATATCTCCTGGGAGACCTACCTTGTAGCCTTGGCCATTGTGATTCCTGGAAAATGGATAGAATGCTCCCAGCTGCATCCACCTCCTGCAGAGCTCTTCGGGAGCATCCAATGTAAAGCCACATATGTCAGAACCCACCTGGAAGGACACACAGACAGCGACGGCATGTGTACCTCACTACCATTACCGTCCCCTGCTCCTGGGCTTTGCTTTCTACCAGACACCTACCAGCTGTACTTGGCTAACCTCTTGCTGAGAAGGCTACTTCAGTGTGATGGAACTGGGCTAAATCCTATGTCCACTCTTTACTGCCAGGTGACGGCAAATGAATTACTTAACCCTTTTGTGCCTCAGTTTCCTCATTTTGTTAAAGTGGGCACTCTAGGGTTTTAGTAAATGAGATAATGGAAGTAAAACACTTGATGCACAATAGTTTTTTGGTGAATAGTAACTATAAATACCGTTGATATTATTACTTTGACCACAGCACTAGGAGAATTAATTTTCCAAAGCCTAATTCTGATCAGGTCATTCATCTATTCAAAAATCCCCAGGGTCTCCTGCTGCCTGTCCTACTAGCGCCTCAAAACCTGGTTCCAACCTACCTTTCCAGCATCATTTCTCATTCCAGTCCTACACTCCGATCCTTAGGGACACTCAAATTCTGCCCCTTGCTGGTCTCGCTCAGGTTTATTTCTCAGTCTTAAAATGACCTCCCCCACATCAGTCTGATAAAACATACCCAATTTCAAGGTTAAACTCAAGTGCCATCTTTTGCATGAGTTTACTATTTACTCCCTCCTGTGACTCCCATTGTTCCTTGTAATCTTGTTAGAATTGCTAAGTCCCGTTCTCAGGATTTCTTTTAACATTTAAATTATATGTTCCTGTTCGCACTTTTACCCTAGCTTGTCATAATTGTGTGTGTGTGTGTGTGTGTGTGTGTGTGTGTGTATAGAGAGAGAGAGAGAGAAAGAGAGACTTTGGGGGGGGGGTGTGGAAGGAAGGTGTTTCTGTTACTATATTTATGTTTCTCTCCACCCTCACCATGCATACCTAGCTCAATGCCTTGCTCGAAGTAAGAGCTCAATAAATAGATATGCTGAATTTAACTAAAAGATGCCAACTGTAACCTTAAGGACATGTGCACTTTTTTGTGTGTATGTTGTACTTTAATAAAAAATATTCCAACGATACCACTTCAAGCTTGCACCTTCTATCCTTATAAGGCAGTACAGGAAAGAATGTCGTGGTATCAGTGTCATACTGACGTGGATGAAGCACATAGCCCTCCAGACTTTAAATCCCCGGGCCATGGACGGCAGTAGAGGGGAGCTTTATCATTTGAAAAACTTCTAGCCTGAGGCATTCTGGGGACTGGGATGTGGACTCACCATTGGGATACCAAAAAGGTTGAACTCGAGCATGCCAGGGATGGACCACCGAAGGTCATTCCAGGTGGCTGCGTTGTCTCCTAACCAGTGGGCTGCAAACTTGCCAGACCCCGCAAAGGTAGAACGGGTTAAAATGAAGCTTCTCTTGTTAGGGAACACAGTCTTGACAGCTCTAGAAAGGGACAGAGACTTAGGGAGTCAATGTGTGACCTTAGCGTGTCTTAGCCCAGAGGATAGAGTGATAATATCGAGGATCTCAAGTTAATACCTCACTCTTCTCTTCTAGTCCTCTCCTGCAGAGTTAGAGTTGCTGTTGGGAGCAGACTGTACCATTGAGTATGTTTATATTTCGTTTTGTTTTGTTTTAGGCATTTTATGTATATCATTAACTCCATAATTTCAAAGTTCAGTAGAAGGATACTGAGCCAGTACCTAAAACCCCAAAGCACATGAAGTCTATAAGTTACTTAACCCTCCATACACCAGTCTATAACAGTATGGCAGAGAGGAAAATACATGGGCCTTGGACTCATGCAGAAATGAGTCCAAATTTTGCTCTTACATTTTATTAGCTGTCTGACCTTGGTCAAATTACTTCTCTTTCTTTCTTCCAACCTTCCATTCATTCATTTATTCATTCTTTCTTTCATTATACACAGTACACAAATACTTATTGGATTCCTTCCTCCCTATGTGACCAGGATTTTCTTCATTCATTCAATAATAACAACCATACTTATTTGCCGAATTTTTTTTTTACATTCTTTTTTCTGTATAGCTGGTTTACTTTGTTTTAATATAGCACGTTCTTATTAGTTATCTATTTTATACATATCAGTGTATACATGTCCATCCCAACGTCCCAATTCATCACACCACCACCCCCACCCCCGCCTTCCCCCCTTGGTGTCCATATGTTTGTTCTCTACATGTGTGTCTTCATCTGTACCATTTTTCTAGATTCAACACATATGTGTTAATATACGATATTTGTTTTTCTCTTTCTGACTTACTTCACTCTGTATGACAATCTCTAGGTCCATCCACGTCTCAACAAATGACCCAATTTCGTTCCTTTTTATGGCTGAGTAATATTCCATTGTATATATGTACCACATCTTCTTAACCCATTTGTCTGTTGATGGGCATTTAGGTTGCTTCCATGACCTGGCTATCATAAATAGTGCCACAATGAACATTGGGGTGCATGTGTCTTTTTGGATTATAGTTTTCTCTGGGTAAAGGCTCAGTAGTGGGATTGCTGGGTCATATGGTAATTCTATTTTTAGGTTTTTAAGGAACCTCCATACTGTTCTCCATAGTGGCTGTATCAATTTACATTCCCACCAACAGTGCAAGAGGGTTCCCTTTTCTCCACACCCTCTCCAGCATTTGTTGTTTGTAGATTTTCTGATGACGTCCATTCTAACCAGTGTGAGGTGATACCTCATTGTAGTTTTGATTTGCATTTCTCTAATAATTAGAGATGTTGAGCAGCTTTTCATGTGCTTCTTGGCCATCTGTATGTCTTCTTTGGAGAAATGTCTATTTAGGTCTTCTGCCCATTTTTTGATTGGGTTGTTTGTTTTTTTAATATTGAGCAGCATGAGCTGTTTATATATTTTGAAGATTAATCCTTTGTCCATTGATTCGTTTGCAAATATTTTCTCCCATTCTGAGGGTTGTCTTTTCATCTTGTTTATAGTTTCCTTTGCTGTGCAAAAGATTTTAAGTTTCATTAGGTCCTATTTGTTTATTTTTGTTTTTATTTCCATTACTCTGGGAGATGGGTCAAAAAAATCTTGCTGTGATTTATGTCATAGAGTGTTCTTCCTATGTTTCCCTCTAAGATTTTTACAGTGTCCAGTCTTACATTTAGGTCTTTAATCCATTGTGAGTTTTTTTTTTTTCTTAAAGATTGATTGATTGATTGATTGATTGATTGATTGATTGCTATGTTGGGTCTTCGTTTCTGTGCTAGGGCTTTCTCTAGTTGTGGCAAGCGGGGGCCACCCTTCATCGCGGTGCACAGGCCTCTCACCATCTTGGCCTCTCTTGTTGCGGAGCACAGGCTCCAGATGCGCAGGCTCAGTAGTTGTGGCTCACGGGTCTAGTTGCTCCACGGCATGTGGGATCTTCCCAGACCAGAGTGCGAACCCGTGTCCCCTGTATTAGCAGGCAGATTCTCAACCACTGCGCCACCAGGGAAGCCCCCATTGTGAGTTTTTGTGTATGGTGTTAGGGAGTGTTCTAATTTCATTCTTTTACATGTAGCTGTCCAGTTTTCCCAGCACCACTTATTAAAGAGGCTGTCTTTTCTCCAGTGTATATCTTTGCTTCCTTTGTCATAAATTAGTTGACCATAGATGTGTGGGTTTATCTCTGGGCTTTCTATCCTGTTCCATTGATCTATATTTCTGTTTTTGTGCCAGTACCATACTGTCTTCATTACTGTAGCTTTGTAGTATAGTCTGAAGTCAGGGAGCCTGATTCCTCCAGCTCTGTTTTTCTTTCTCAGTATTGCATTGACTATTCGAGGTCTTTTGGTTTCCATACAAATTGTGAAATTTTTTGTTCTAGTTTTGTGAAGAATGCCATTGGTAGTTTGATAGGGATTGCACTGAATCTGCAGATTGCTTTGGGTAGTATAGTCATTTTCACAATGTTGATTCTTCCGATCCAAATACATGGTATATCTCTCCATCTGTTTGTATCATCTTTAATTTCTTTCATCAGTGTCTTATAGTTTTCTGCATACAGGTCTTTTGTCTCCTTAGGTAGGTTTATTCCTAGGTATTTTATTCTTTTTGTTGCAATGGTAAATGGTAAACGTTTCCTTAATTTCTCTTTCAGATTTTTTGTTGTTAGTGTACAGGAATGCAAGAGATTTCTGTGCATTAATTTTGTATCCTGCTACTTTACCAAATTCACTGATTAGCTCTAGTAGCTTTCTGGTAGCATCTTTAGGATACTGTATGTATAGTATCTTGTCATCTGCAAACAATGACAGTTTTACTTCTTTTCCAATTTGTATTCCTTTTATTTCTTTTTCTCCTCTGATTGCTGTGGCTAAAACTTCCAAAATTATGTTGAATAATAGTGGTGAGAGTGGGCAACCCTGTCTTTTTCCTAATCTTAGAGAAAATGGTTTCAGTTTTTCACCACTGAGAATGATGTTGGCCGTGGGTCTGTCATATATGGCCTTTATTATGTTGAAGTAGGTTCCCTCTATGCCCATTTTCTGGAGAGTTTTTATCATAAATGGGTGTTGAATTTTGTCAAAAGCTTCTTCTGCATCTATTAAGATGATCATATGGTTTTCATCCTTCAATTTGTTAATATGGTGTATCACATTGACTGATTTGCATATATTGAAGAATCCTTGCATCCCTGGGATAAATCCTACTTGATCATGGTGTATGATCTTTTTAATGTGTTGTTGGATTCTGTTTGCTAGTATTTTGTTGAGGATTTTTGCCTCTATATTCATCAGTGATATTGGTCTGTAATTTTCTTTTTTTGTAGTATCTTTGTCTGGTTTTGGTATCAGGATTATGGTGGCCTCGTAGAATGAGTTTGGGAGTGTTCATTCCTCCGCAATTTTTTGCAAGAATCTGAGAAGGATGGGTGTTAGCTCTTCTGTAAACGTTTGATAGAATTCACCTGTGAAGCCATCTGGGCCTGGACTTTTGTTTGTTGGAAGATTTTTAATCTTCTTCTTTAATCAGTTTCAATTTCATTACTTGTGATTGGTCTGTTCATATTTTCTATTTCTTCCTGGTTCAGTCTTGGAAGGTTATACCTTTCTAAGAATTTGTCCATTTCTTCCAGGTTGTCCATTTTATTGGCATAGAGTTGCTTGTAGTAGTCTCTTAGGATGCTTTGTATTTCTGCGGTGTCTGTTGTAACTTCTCCTTTTTCATTTCTAATTTTATTGATTTGAGTCCTCTCCCTCTTTTTCTTGATGAGTCTGGCTAATGGTTTATCAATTTTGTTAACCTTCTCAAAGAACCAGCTTTTAGTTTTATTGATCTTTGCTATTGTTTTCTTTGTTTCTATTTCATTTATTTCTGCTCTGATCTGTATGATTTCTTTTCTTCTACTAACTTTGGGTTTTGTTTGCTCTTCTTTCTCTAGTTCCTTTAGGTGCAAAGTTAGATTGTTTATTTGAGATTTTTCTTGTTTCTTGAGGTAGGATTGTATTGTTATAAACTTCCCTCTTAGAACTGCTTTTGCTGCATCCCATAGGTTTTGGATTGTCATGTTTTCATTGTCATTTGTCTCTAGGTATTTTTTGATTTCCTCTTTGATTTCCTCAGTGATCTCTTGGTTATTTAGCAAGGTATTGTTTAGCCTCCCTGTGTTTGTGTTTTTTACATCTTTCCCCTGTAATTTATTTCTAATCTCATAGCCTTGTGGTCGGAAAAGATGCTTGATATGATTTCAATTTTCTTAAATTTACTGAGGCTTGATTTATGACCCCAGATGTGATCTATCCTGGAGAATGTTCCATGTGCACTTGAGAAGAAAGTGTAATCTGCTGTTTTTGGATGGACTGTCCTAGAAATATCAATTAAATCTATCTGGTCTGTTGTGTCATTTAAAGCTTGTGTTTCCTTATTAATTTTCTGTCTGGATGATCTGTCCATTGGTATAAGTGAGGTGTCAAAGTCCCCCACTATGACTGTGTTACTGTCAATTTCCTCTTTTATAGCTTTTAGCAGTTGCCTTTTTATTGAGGTGTTCCTATGTTGGGTGTATATATTTTTACAATTGTTATATCTTCTTCTTGGACTGATCCCTTGATCATTACATAGTGTCCTTCCTTTTCTCTTGTAACATTCTTATTTTAAAGTCTATTTTATCTGATATGAGTATTGCTACTCCAGTTTTCTTTTGATTTCCATTTGCATGGAATATATTTTCTATCCCCTCACTTTCAGTCTGTATGTGTCCCTAGGTCTGAAGCACGTCTCTTGTTGACAGCATATATATGGGTCTTGTTTTTGTATCCATTCAGGGAGCCTGTTTCTTTTGGTTGGAGCATTTAATCCATTCACATGTAAAGTAATCAGCGATATGTATTTTCCTATTACCATTTTCTTAATTGTTTTGAGTTTGTTTTTGTAGGTCCTTTCCTTCTCTTGTGTTTCCCACTTAGAGAAGTTCCTTTAGCATTTGTTGTAGAGCTGGTTTGGTGGTGCTGAATTCTCTTAGCTTTTGCTTGTCTGTAAAGCTGTTGATTTCTCTGTCGAATCTGAATGAGATCCTTGCTGGGTAGAATAATCTTGGTTGCAGGTTCTTCCCTTTCATCACTATAAATATATCGTGCCACTCCCTTCTGGCTTGTAGAGTTTCTGCTGAGAAATCAGCTGTTAACCTTAATGGGATTCCCTTGTATGTTATTTGTTGTTTTTCCCTTGTTGCTTTTAATAATTTTTCTCTGTCTTTAATTTTTGTCAGTTTGATTACTATGTGTCTCGGTGTGTTTCTCCTTGGGTTTATCCTGCCTGGGACTCTCTGCACTTCCTGGACTTGGGTGTCTATTTCCTTTCCCATATTAGGGAAGTTTTCGACTATAATCTCTTCAAATATTTTCTTGGGTCCTTTCTCTCTCTCTTCTCCTGGGACCCCTATAATGCGAATGTCGGTGCATTTAATGTTGTCCCAGAGGTCTCTTAGGCTGTCTTCATTTCTTTTCATTCTTTTTTCTTTAATCTGTTCTGCAGCAGTGATTTCCACCATTCTGCCTTCCAGGTCACTTTCCATTCTTCTGCCTCAGTTATTCTGCTATTCATTCCTTCTAGTGTATTTTTCATTTCAGTTACTGTATTGTTCATCTCTGTTTATTTGTTCTTTAATTCTTCTAGGTCTTTTTTAAACATTTCTTGCATCTTTTCGACCTTTGCCTCCATTCTTTTTCTGAGGTCCTGGATCATCTTCACTATCATTATTCTGAATTCTTTTTCTGAAAGTTTGCCTATCTCCACTTCATTTAGTTGTTTTTCTGGGGTTTCATCTTGTTCCTTCATCTGGTACATGGTCCCCTGCCTTTTCATTTTGTCTATCTTTCTGTGAATGTGGTTTTCGTTCCACAGGCTGCAGGATTGTAGTTCTTCTTGCTTCTGCTGTATGCCCTCTGGTGGATGAGGCTATCTAAGAGGCTTGTGCAAGCTTCCTGATGGGAGGGACTGGTGGTGGGCAGAGCTGGGTTTTGCTATGGTGGACAGAGCTCAGTAAAACTTTAATCTGTTTGTCTGCTGATGGGTGGGGCTGAGTTCCCTCCTTGTTGGTTGTTGGCCTGAGGCGACCCAACACTGGAGCCTACCCAGGCTCTTTGGTGGGGCTAATGGCGGACTCTGGGAGGGCTCATGCCAAGGAGCACTTCCCAGAACTTTTCCTGCCATTGTCCTTGTCCCTGTGGTGAGCCACAGCTGCCCCTTACCTCTGCAGGAAACCCTCCAACACTAGCAGGTAGGTCTGGTCCTGTCTCTGATGGGGTCACTGCTCCTTCCCCCTGGGTCCTGATACGCACACTACTTTGTGTGTGCCCTCCAAGTGTGGAGTCTCTGTTTCCCCCAGTCCTGTCGAAGTCCTGCAATCCAATCCCGCTAGCCTTCAAAGTCTGATTCTCTGGGAATTTGTCCTCCCATTGCCAGACCCCCAGCTTCGGAAGCCTGACGTGGGGCTCAGAACCTTCACTCCAGTGGGTGGACTTTTGTGGTATAAATGTTCTCCAGTTTGTGAGTCACCCACCCGGCAGTTATGGGATTTGATTTTATTGTGATTGCGCCCCTTCTACTGTCTCATTGAGGCTTCTCCTTTGTCTTTGGATGTGGGGTATCTTTTTTGGTGAGTTCCAGTGTCTTCCTGTCAATGATTGTTCAGCAGTTAGTTGTGATGCCGGTGCTCTTGCAAGAGGAAGTGAGCGCACGTCCTTCTACTCCGCCATCTTGAACCAATCTCCCTTGCTGAGTTCTTAAAAATAACACACTGGCAACTGGCATCTAGTGAGACTAAGAATTTGATCATGTATTAAGTAAATCTGATCATATATTAAGTCCATAGCAATAATGGCCTTACTCTGATGTGGCAATTGCCATGGAGTAGCCATACAGATTGTGGACATCGTACTGCTTGCCCCAGTGCTGTACTGCATCCATGCAGAGACTCTTGCAGAACAGGTACCCATCCAGGATTCCTGCGACAAGAGAGGGATCAGTCAATGAGAGCCTGAGATGCATATTCCCTGTTTCTCGACTATCACCTGAAATTGTGGCTCCCTAGGCAGGCATTTTTTGTGGCCATCCTGGAAATCATCATACAGCTTCCTCACTATCAGAAGGATATATACTTTCAGTAGTTTCTCTGATATATAAAAAAAATGTGCTGACCCATACACATTCTCCCACCTGGGTGCACATGTGACCAGAGGCAAGTATTTGGAAGTAAGTGGATCCAATTAGACTTGAAGTTAAATCTGAAGTCTTCAAACTGAGCTAAATTAAGTGGTCCAAGAATAAAAATATTAGATGAAAGTGTAAATTAGTTTCTCACCCTTTCTCTAAGCTGTTATAAGGGATGATTGACCAATCTCTCTTTCATTCATCCAATCTTTTCTGCTCCCCTTGCACCACTATGGTTCAGATCCAAATTACCTTTGTCTTAACCATTGCAATCATTTTCTTAATGGCTTATTTAACTCTGATCTATTGATCTTCTAATTCATATTAGAAGCACACATTAATGCCAGGTCAGTATTTCCAAAACCATTTGACTGTCATGTTTCCCTCTAAAACTTAAATAATTTCTATCACCAAAAGAATGAAGCCTCCCATCTGAGTCTCTCAGCATTTGATCCTGACCCATCTGCCCTAATTTCCTATTTTTCCATCAGACTGGAAGTTTTCATAAGATGCTGTAATTCTAGCAGCTCATTCTTTTCTTAATCAAGATACAATTTGTCTGTGAGCCTCTAGATTTCTTCAAACTACAATAAATGCTGTGATTCCAGGGCCACACCCTGGGATACAGTGTTGTTCAAAGTTCAATCAGAACTCACTAGCATCATATTCACTGACTCTGATGTTGACCCGCCCCTCCCCACCCCCACCAAGCCATGGGTTCTGGCTTCCTTTCATTTTATGGTCCAAATCTGTTCTTCACTGTCTTGACATCACCACACTTGACCTTCATATGAAGACCTAACCTGGTTACCTGGTCTCTCTCTGGTTAGCCCTAACCTATCTGGGTACACACTTGAGAGGAAAATGAACTAACCACTAACCTCTGGCTTCTGCACCATATCTTCTCTGGAACAGAAACAGCTCAGATGTAGGTAGAAGGACTAGGTTGATTGCCCCTTTTGAATTTACGCCTCATTTAGGAAAGCACAGAGTGTTTTGATTTTCTTTCCTAGTTTTCTTTATACAGTACCCACAGTTTCCTTCCCTTATGCAATTGATGTAAAAAATCCCTTGCCAGGTTATTCATATCTATCCTTATGAATTTAAAATACCAGATATGCATTGCCACTTTAATCAAACCAACCAGCACTTACTGGGAGTGAATGGGGGATAATTTAGATTGCTTGTGGAACATCCTGAAACTGAACCATCCACGAAGTTGGAGACTTCATTCATATCCTAGAAGACAAAGAACAAAGACTATTAAGAAAAAGTAACATGTCCTCGTATGTTGTACTGATGGTGTCTTTCTTTTTCTTTTGAGGACTCAGAGAAATGATTCTAGATATTTCTTTTTTTAACGAGGTTCTTATGTTAAGGAGAGAAATAGATGTTCCTGTCCTGTCTTCTCTACCCATTGAAGGCTTTGTGGAGAAGCTTCTTAAAATCCCTTCAAAATGATATATGTATATAATCATTGAAAATGAAAAATTTCCAAAAATACTAGGTGAAAAATATTTCAATTTATATGGTCCCATGTATATCAACTTATACATTCTTTAAATATTCAAATATAGCTATGAATACACACACATATAAATGCATATACATATATAATACAAACATATGCAGAGAGAGTGAGAGAACAAGCATGTACCCACAGCTGTGCAAGTGAGGGCTCTGGAAAGATGCATACTGAAATATTGATGGTAGATGTCTTTGGTTGATATCACTTTAGCTCTCCTCATCTGTTTAGCTCTTTGTATTGTTTGCATTTTCTACCTTTCTCTTATAAATAGAAAAAAGTTCAACTCCAGAGCTCTGTAAATTGTGCTGGACCCCTGATGCTTTGCATTTGCTTTTATTTGACATCATGTGAGACATTTGTCCTTTCTGCAGCCACAGTTCTGTCGCTCACTTGAGTACTTTGGCTCTGATCAGTTTATCCAACATGTCCAAGTGAAAGAGCCCTGAAGTGACAATTGAACAATTTGTGTACTTTGTGACAACGTAAGGAGTATATGACCTATTTTTACTTCAGCTCATTCATTTGTAAAAGGAGAGCTAGGCTCGGTAAAAACAGATATCTCAGTTTACTTCCTTCCACTTCTAACAATCTGATTTTGAAGTCTAAGCTACATGTTTTGGTAAGATTATTTGAATAGTAAGAGAGAGAATAGCTAGAATTATTGCCATACTTGCTTTCCTCTCCTCCTCTTCCCCCTGTGCTCCATGACTCAATGATATAGAGATACACAGTCTGAATGTTAGCCGCCTAGTAATCAAAATGTTAAGAACTCACAATCCAGATTCCATCAAATTCTACTTGATTGTGGAAAAGCTCACATTCATTTGCCCACCAAGCAGTACACTTGGGGTCGGTGTAATCAGGAAACACAGTTTTTCCAGGCCAGACCTGAAGGAGGAAAAGAAAAATATTGATCAAAGGAAGTTAAATGAATACAGAGTAAAACAGAGTACAAAGAAATTCCTAATACGATCATGGCAACAGAGGTGCCCAGGCACAGGTCCTTTTCAATTAGAAATGTAAAGTGCTTTAAATATTTAGACTAAATAGGAGGAGTCAAATAGTCACTTGAGAAAAAACTTATTTCAAAAAAATGGTTAAGTCTTTGCTAATCTTCAACTCTGCCTCATCCTTCCCTCACACTTTCTCTACTCCCAATCCTAGGAATGGTAAATGAGGGAGAGTACTGTATAATTTCAACTGACCCATGACAAGTTATGGGTTCTAACCATCAATTACTCTTCTCTATTCTCTTCCTATCCACTTCTTCTAAGACACTAGGCACTCGGGTCAGCAGAGGTGTTAGAAGTGAATCAGCAGATAACACCTTCATGGAAAACAAGGACAAATAAGTTTGAGAAAGAACTAGTCAAACTTGCCAAATAACAGAAAAACTGAGTAAGAAGAGGAATGAAATAGTTTCACTGGATTTGTCAGTTAGGAGGTAACTGGTGCCAAAGCAGCATCAGTGGAGTGATGGGGGAGGAAAGTAGACTGCAGTCAGCTGAAGAGTGAATGGGGGGTACTTCCCTTGTGGCTCAGTGGTTAAGAATCCGCCTGCCGATGCAGGGGACATGGGTTCGAGCCCTGGTCCGAGAAGATCTCACATGCCGCGGAGCAACTAAGCCTGTGTGCCACAACTACTGAGCCTGCATGCCACAACTACTGAAGCCCATGCGCCTAGAGCCCATGCTCTGCGACAAGAGAAGCCACAGCAATGAGAAGCCCATGCACCGCAACAAAGAGTAGCCCCCACTCGCCGCAACTAGAGAAAGCCCGCACACAGCAACGAAGACCCAACATAGCCAAACATAAATAAATAAAATGAATAAATTTTAAAAAAAAAAGTGAATGGGGGATGAGGTGAGGAGGTGGACATTCAGTATCTAAGTCTATTGTTTAAAGGGACTTTGCTGTGAAGGGAATGTAAGAACTGGGATGACTGGTAGGTATTTGAGGATGAAAGGACAAGGGCAAGTTGATCCCCAGCATATATAAGGCACCTGAAAATGTAAAACAAAACAATTACAGACAGACAGACACACACACACACACACACACACACTGCCACAGCCCCTCCACCAGCCCCCACTTCCCCATTAAGATACCTCCCCAATGAGTGGAGTCACTCCATCTGAAGCATTCACCCATATCTTCATATCTGAACCCCTGTCATACGGGCCATAGGGATTACTTGGGGAAGAGTTGTTGGAGATGGCTGGATCCTAAGAAAGGGAAAAATACAATGAGGGACCTAGCTTTGAGCTAGAACCACTGAAAGGGAACTGGGGATTGAGGGATGAGGGAGGGGGAGGGGGCGTAATGACAAGGAAGAGCAAGGACCTGATGTGGGGGAATAAGAGGATAGCACATACCACAATGAGGACCAATTTTTGTCCGTTTTTGTGTAACTCTTTAACAAACTCAGGGAAGCCCTTAAAATTTACTGGATCATAAGTGAAGTCCTTCCTCTCATGCATATAATCAATATCAGCATGCTGAACGTCCTGAAAGAATACACAACGTCCACAATTTATGAGCCCACCCCTGGAATCAGATTAGCTGCATCACCCTACCTTGTTGCCTGGCGCTCCGGCATTGAAAACCAATCTAACAAACAAACCACAACAGTTACAAAAAATATCACTAAGGCTATCAAAACATATCCATTACCTAAATGCTATGTCATCCACAAGATAAAGGAGAGAAGGGACTGGCTCGTCCACTTCTCCCGCATTTGACTGCACCACATTTTGTATTGTTGCTTCTCTTCCACTTAAAGCCTTCTTTGGCATTTGCTCTTTCCTAATTTTACTTGTATGAAAATAGTGGAGCCCAGAATGAAACTGACTCTTGCTCCAAGACCTAAGCGTCTGCCTCCAAGGGAATGGGGTAAGGGAGAGAAGAGGATTATTCCAGAGACTACTGGGCGTTTCTCTTTGCATCTCTTGTAAGACCTCGCTACTCATTATATAATAGACACATTCAAATTTAGCCACTTAAATCATAAAAATATTTTATTACATGTATAAACTGTATTCTTTTGTTCCCTTAAACTAGGGAAAGAAATGCCTTGAGAATACAAATAAGAATGCACTCTGTAGAATGTCATCAATACAGTAAGTATAAGAAAACCAGTTCCTTCAAGGAATGGTTGGCCCAACAAAAAAGTCCAGCATTCTGAATATATAAAAATATTTTTGTTGTATATTTTTTAAAAAAACTCAGGAGGAGAGAGTATAAACAATTGTTCTTATTCCCCAAGAAAATTCTTTTATTTTTGGAGGATTTTTTGCTGCCTTACTTACGTAAGGCAGCTGTGCGGCACGGTTTCTCTCCATGACTTCTTTCATGTTACCCAGGGTTCCATAGTCATAACGACTGAGATGAAACCCAAGTGCCCAGTATGAGGGTAGGGCTGGCTGTCCAATGAGCTGAAAGAATGATGTGAAATGAAAGTTAGCAAATACTCTATTTTTAATAAAACTTTTTCTACGCATTAGTTTGGGGGCACAAAACATACCCCACTTTCCAACACACTATTTCCTTAATATTAGAATGCTAGCCCCTTTAATAAATCATTAAGGTTTGGATCAATTTGTAATAGCACATTTATAATAGCTACTTAAATAGCATATGTTTGTGAGTCACACTTGCATATTAAATTTACATTTCTTTGCTCTTATTTACAATTTCCTCAGTCATAACCATAACATTATAAGTTTACCTCTTGATACTCTTGAACCACTTGCTCTGGAGTGTTTCCCAAGAACACGTAGAAGTCGAGAATGCCCCCAGTGGTGCGGTAAGTGACAGCTGGGGTGGGCTGGAGGGAAACCTCTTGAAAGATTAAAAATGAAGCAAATAAACATTAGAATTTATTCTAGAGTAATAATTACAAAGCTTTAGACCAGAGGATCACCAGTCATCTGAACACTAATGAAGTGATCCTAATGCCTCAGTTTTTGTATAAAAAGGGACAAACTCTGACAATCAAAGTCCACCCTCACAGCACAAGAAAGGCCAAAGCATTTGTTCTGTGACAGATTTCCATAAGTGGTGACTGCAGTGTCTTAACTGCTGTGTCAGGATTTCATGAAAAAGCAACCAGTTTCAGGAAGGGGCCCACAATAAGCCATTGCGGCATAAAAATGGTTGTAAGCTGAAAACGTTTGAGTTTCTGAAATCCCTTATCCACCTAAAAGCAGAGCCTCCCATACGAACTCAGTTGTCATAAACCCCCTGCCCTGGAGCAAAACTAATCTCCTCTGAGACAATAAATCGGCAGCACACAAGAATACCCAGCCCCCACTATCCTCCTAAGGGCTCACTGATCTTTCCAAAACGTCATCTGTTGTTCCATTAAATGCCCTTTATCCCTCTCACCCCTTCTAAGAAGCCATTTGTTTCATCCTAAGTACATTTCTTCCCCTATTAGGATGGTTTGTAAGTCCCAAATTCTAACCACTCCTTTGAGCTACTCACTGAGCACTCTTGTGTATATGCAGGTTGCACACGTAAATAAACCTAGTTTTTTCTCTTGCTAACCTGTCTTTTGTCAGATTGATTCACAGGCCCTCAAATACCAAACCTAAGAGGACAGAGAAGAAAATTTTCTTCTCTGCCATTCACAACTACAGAATATGCTGTTCCCACCCCATATCCCATCATTATTGCAGGAACATAACCTGGCTAGACACACGGAGGTACCAGCCTCAGCAGATCTCACATCAAGCAAGAGCCAAACTAAAAAGATGTCAGAGATGATACTATAAATTCAAAATCCCTCTAAGCCCCAAATGCAATTTTCAGAGATGAAGTCTCCGCATAGCCTTGATTTGCATTAGGGATAAAAGGTCTCAAGATCGACTAAAATGTACTCTTCAGGCATGAGAACAATTCACACGGAGTATCTAGGATTCTGTGACTTTTCCCTCTAAGCCTGACACAGATTGTTTTCTGGTTCCTTTCAGCCACCTGAAACTGTACAATCCTTGTATTATCTCAGTCTATTCTTTGACTATCAGGTATCTTAGAATCATCTTTGATCACTTAGAGTGATTCTCAAACAATCTGTGGTAAAGGATCAGATCTTTATTTTCTAAATTTCCAGTTCTTTGCAAACTGATACTTTTGTAAAATAACATGAAAATGAATTATTAGAAAAAGTTTCATACATGTACTTGGATGCTACAGCAATGTTTCCTCTTAATTTTATACTCATCTTACTGTAGACCTGAAACAGTCTTTGAACACTCCATGGGTCACGCTTTAAGGAGTACTGATCTAGTCCATCAAGTCCCGGTTGAGAAGAGGGTGGGGATCAATATCCTGTGCTGACCATCAACCCTGGGAGATTCTGACAGAACTCCTCTTTCCCTGTAGGGATTGATTCATTGCCCTGGGATTGGTTGTTACTGGTGCAAGCAGAAGAACAGTTGAGAATCATTGATCTGATCTAAAACCTTCAAAGATAAGGAAGCAAGCTACTTCCTGGAATCCTATGATATTATACCATTTGGTCTTAAACAATCTGACTGTACTCTGCCTGACGCTCACGCTCCACTTTACCTTGCTACCCCTGGAGGTCTCGATGTAACATTCACACCTCAGTTGTAGTTCCTTGGTTACACCCTGCTATTAGAGCAATTACCTGTTTCTTACCAGAGCTTTTATTAACCCCTGTACTGGATGAAAGTCTGAGGAAGGAGAAGAACAAATTGGTAGAAACGGCCTTAGAATAGACTGTAGGAAAGGGTTAGCTGTTTTAACACTATAATAGTAAATATTCCAACAGAGGCAACCAGATTCAAGAAAATCGTAAGCTAAGAGAGAAAACTCTACTCATGGCTACCATGAGTCAACAGGTAATGAAGTATGAATGGCACAATCAGAGAACATATAAGGCCCCAAGCTACGGCTCAGCCATTCCTAAAGGGCGCCATTCCTTTATCATAATGCTGTAAGAAAGGGACTGAAAATCATCCTTGTGTATGAATATTCCTTTAGTCTTTTACCCATGGCATTGCTGTTCATCAGAAACACTCCAAAGGACAATCCACTAGCATCTTCAAGGCATAGGAAGAATGTCTGTGCACCATACAAGTTAGTTCCATCCTGCAGAAAGATAATTTAAAACCAAAAATTTACAAATAAACCCCACATGGCCAGAAATAGCTTAGGAAATCGATGTTAATCATGTGAGGAATTGACAAGGAACTCATGTCAAAGAAGACACAAATTTTTAATGTAAGGTCTACACTTGGTTGATGTTAATCAAGTGAATTAGCGTTTTCATATAGAATGAGCCAGCTATGACCATTTATCTAATAGAAATGTGAGAACTTGTGATATGTTAGGATGTGGGAGAACAGGTTTGAAACTGTAGTTCAAAAAAGCTCTTCTCTACGGATATCAAAAACAAACTTATGGTTACCAAAGGGGACATGTTTGGGGTAGGGATAAATCAGGAGCTTGGGGCGAACTATATAAGACAGATAACTAAAAAAGGACCTACTGTAGAGCACAGAGAACTCTACTCAATATTCTGTGATAATCTACATGAGAAAAGAATGAATATATGTATATGTATAACTGAATCACTTTGCCGTACACCTGAAACTAACGCAACAGTGTAAAGCAACTATACTCCAATAAAAATTTTTTTTCAAAAAAAGAGCTCTTCCCTCAAAGAGGCTTGACCTTGACTCAAAGAGTCTTGACCTAACCTCATCTGCAAAAACTCCATCGAGCCCTAATATAAATCAGGCACCTTTCTAATTTGCAACTAGATGGAGCTCTACTTAAGATATATGGTCTTCTAGTCTTTACAACAGCATACATTAGAACTTGAGCTGGTCTTCTAGACTTTAGAACAGTAGTTTTCAACCTGGGCTGCATCCCACCCCAATTAAAACAGAATCTCTGGGAATAGAAGCAGACGTTGATAGTTTGTTCAATTTCCCCGGGTGATGCCAATGTATAATCATGTTTGAGAATCACTGCTCTGGGACAGCATATCTCAAAATTTGGTGTGCATACAAATTACAAAGGAACCTCCTTTCAGTGTGGGGTCTAATTTAGTAGATGGAAGAGGGAGCTGAGAGCCCAAATTTGTCACGTGGTGGTGCCCATACTGCACACTTCAAGCAGCGAGGATCTACGGCTCCTTATTGAACAAGCATCACCAGCCATATCCCAGATGAGCTGCTTGGACCCAACACCTTTCCTGTTTTTCTGATAGGCCTATGGTATGGTGAGGAGCGTGGGCCAGGGATTAGATCCTATCTCTGTTCCTTACGAACTATTTTTTTTTTACATTGGGCTATTCATTTGGCTTTTCTAAACCTCAGTTTCCTTGTCTGTTAAATGGAATAAATTAGACTTATTTTTCTCAGAGTCCTTTTGGTAAATAGAGATAATATATTTAAAAATTCACTTAATAAATTATTCCTCTAATTTCCTTTCATCCAGCCACTAGTTCTGCTTAATTGGGAAAGTTGCTGAACAAGACCTGAATGTAGTATTGCTGAGTCTAGAAAATGCCTCTACTTTGAGTTTTAGCAGTCAAAACAAAACCAAGAGAGAAAAAACAAAATAAAATAATAACAATGAAACTCTACTCCTTCTATTCTTTCACTGCCCCAAACATTCTTCACACAAAGAATGATTAATACAGAATTTTAGCTGATATTTTATCCTATTTTGCTGACAAACCTGGTAAGTTGGTGATTTGTAAAGGTCAACCTAAAATATGGTAACCATAACCAGCATATTGTGCAGAATCAGTATTAGTTTTCTCCACAACTAGTTAGTTCAAAACGAAAATGTGATGAAAAATACTTGGTATTTATTGAGAATTTTCTATGTGGCAGACACTCTTCTAGAGACTCTACATGTATCAATTCATTTAATTCCCATCACAACCCTATGAAGTAAGTATATTACCCCCATTTCATAGATGGGGAACTAAAGACACAGAGAGGAAACCTGTCCAGAACCACAAAACTGGTGAGTAGCAGTGCCAGAATTCAGACCCAGATAGCCTCACCTGAGCACCTGACTCTTAACCGTTATACTGTACTGCTAGGAGTGACCTTCATGAAAGAGGCTATGATATTCAGTGGAAAGGGGCCCATCCTGAAAGGTTACCCCTTTTGGGATTGTGTCCCTGGCAAATATGGGCCAGGTCTTCCAATTCATATCATGCCGGTACTGCTGGTGCACGTGTTCTCCCAGACCATACACGTTAGCACTAGGCAGTCGGATGGAGAGCTGCAGGAACTGATCAGCAAACAGCAGGGGCCCGATGCTGGAGTCAAACCTAGACATGGGTGGAAAACACAGGGACTGGTGGGCAAGTGGAGTGGAGGGGATGCAACTGCTTAGAAAATTGTTCTTGTATCTCAAAGACTCAATACTCCCTGTTTAATCGGCCTCATTTGCCCTCCTGTGACATTTTTCCATGGACATCAAGAGATCAGGATTTCCTGAGGGCAGGTACCATTCGGCACATTTCTTAGATTTGTCCCCTTGACTCTCTATCACATGACCAGAATATTAGTCGTACATTATAGTAGATGCTCCATAGAGAGTTACTGCTGGATAGGTGTTAGATGGATGGAGGGAAAAAAGGGAAAATAAGGAGGAAAAATGACCAAATGGAAGGAAGAAAGAAAAAAAGGACACAGCCCAGTGCCTGGCCTACAATAAATGCTTAGTAATAAAAGAGGAGGAGGAGGAGGAAGAGGAGGAAGGAAAGAAGAGGAAGGAAGGCAGAAAAAAGTACACATTTGGAGGTGGAGAGTCTGGTCACCAACAGTGGGCTCACAGCCCTCAGGAATATTGTAGAAATGCATCCTTTTCCAGGCTTGCAAACCTCCCTCCCCCACAACCTTCATACTCAAATCTCCAGATAGGTTTGCAAAACTTACAGAACATGATTGTTGCTCGTTCTGATCACTTTGATGCTAAATGGCTGTTTGGAGATCTCAACTTTATAGGTCAAGGAAGAAGCAGCATTTCCTTTGAAGGGTTGCACATGTTCATGGGGCACTTCGTATCTGTCCTGGTTTTGGTCAGTTAACTGTCCAGAGAGATTAGGGAAAGACAGTCAAAATGAAAATGTCTCTGTTTTTCTAAAATAGAAGCACGCCTACCAACACCAGCGTTTCCCAACATCTGTGCTCCTGGTACAGGAACCTGTGAAGCAAATGACATTATGTCTGAAATTATGTCACCAAATTCAGATGTTTAACACTTGGACATAAGTTAGCCTTTAGGTAGAAATATATACTACAAGTCTGCAGACATAAACTATCTCTAGAATTTTCAAAGTTGTGATAATTCTTTTTTTCCTTCCCTATATCATTTCACATGGTATAAAGGGAAAATAAATGAAAGCCAAAGCTCACCAGTGAACTCTATAATATACATTTAGGAAGTTATCACACTGAAGGAAGGCTTTCAACATACCCATGCTAAGATGCTTTCAACATACGCATGCTAAGTAAGAATAATGACAGTAGAGAAAAATACCTCCATTAGCAAATTTTTCTCTTTTGTAGTAACTGCAGTCATCAGGTTGGGAACAAGAACTTCTCCAAAAAAATTTTAAATAAACAAATATCATATGCTATCACTTATATGTGGAATCTAAAATATGATACAAATGAACTTATTCACAAAACTGAAAGACACACAGACACAGAAAACAAAATTAGGGTTACCAAAGGGGAAAGGGGGGTAGGGAGGGATGAATTGGGAGTTTGGGATTAGCAGATAAAAACTACCGTATATAAAATAGATAAACAACAAGGGCCTACTGTAGAGCATAGGAAATTATATTCAGTATCTTGTAATAAACTATAATGGAAAAGAATATGAAAAAAAGAAAAAAAGAAACAAACTACAACCTTAAAGTGGAAACGGTTAGACGTCTGGTATTCCGCTGTGAGAAGGACATTGTTGACATCATTTCCAAAAAGAGATGGAGAAGGCAACCTTTTCAACTGGGCTGTGAATCCTAATGTGAAGGGGGTAAAGAGTTTTCATAGCTGGTAAATTCACAAACAGCCACATACAATTAAGCTTTATGTCAAAGGGGCTGGCGAAAAGCCTTTACTTCCCATAAGAAGAGGAGACACAGATGTGCACCTCATCATACACACATACTGCCTTCGGCCAGATTCTGAAGCTAGGTATTGTCATTGCCTTATTCAAAAACCATGCCTCTCTTCTCCAAAATCTGAATGGAAACATCCCTCAAAGGCCTAACTCTCGTTACACCAGCCCATCCATCACCCATATACCCTTTATATTCTGAGCCCTCAAGGTGTTCACATCCATTATTCCTTCTCAGTTATCTTCATGTTACGCCACAGATGATCGTATGCACTGATGCCATCTCCCCAGTTATCTGACAAGCCAGGTGAGAGTCGAGACCTTATTAGAAAAGCCCACCAGGCCAAGAGGCCCTGGAAGAGGAGCATGCCTCTCCCTTTATGCTAAGAGCCTCCCTAAGTATCCCCAGCATGTTCATTATTATGTCTGCATTTTGAGGTGGGAGAAAGAAGGGGGGATGTTTAGTCCATGAACACTGACACTGGCTAGCTAACTTTCATAAAACATTGGTAAAATTGGAATTGTTTCCATATCGTTAAAATTACATTATATTAGAGTTGTTAGTAGTCTCAGAGGTTACTGAGTTCAAATCCCTCTCTTTAAAAGTTAGAAACTTGGGGAACGAAGAAGTTACAATGTTTGGACAAGGTTACAAAGGTACATAAAGACAGAGTCAGGAATAGGACATGTCTCCCAACTCCCAGGACAGAGAGTGATATTTTTCCTTGATGCCAAAATAGACTCTAGTCCTTGCTCAAGGGCAGTGCCCACCTCCTGTCACACGCTGTGGTAGCCGTACAGAGTAACACCCCGCCTGCTGCTACAGCTCTCTTCTGCAGTGTACAGAGCCAACCTGCAGAGGATCTGGAGCTCCTTCCTCAAGGCTGAGTCTGGCTTACCTGCATTTGTGTTCACAAGGTTGCCCTCCACTTGATAGCCATGACTCTTAGAATAGTAGCACCAGGGCACACTTATGGTTCCCTGAGGTTTCCAGCAGCACCCACGCTGGTCACATGTGGCCTGAAATAAGAGATTAGTTAGAGTAACTCCACTATGTGTAGAACACTATCATTGATAAATTTAATTTGAGCATGCGGTCTCATGAGTCTTGTTTTACAAATAAGGGACCTGATATTTAAAGAAATTGTGCTGCATCCCAGTCAATGCAGTGCTTGCACTCAAAACTCACTTTTCTGGCCAACATCCTTCCTTGTTGTTGTTATCATATAACAGTATATGATCACAATGCATTCTCTACCTGTCATCACAATAAACCTGGTAAGTTTATTTAAATATTCTAAACTACTATATAGTTATATCACCTGTAACCCAAAATGACAAATGGAGCTTCACTGATATTGGCTTTGGGCTTTAAAAAAAACTTTGCAATTAACTTTATTCAGAAGCTTTGAAATCAAGGCAATTTTGCTTTGACTTTTAAATGTGTATATTACAAATGGGTATATTTAGTACAGGTGACATATATGCATATATATTATACATATATACATAGTATATACATACGTGTGTGTGTGTATATATATGTGTGTATATATAGTCTCTTAACTCCTCCCAAGGCAGTAAGTAATTGTTCCTTGAAACCCAAATAGATTCTGATTCTTACTTAAGAAAGGTACCTGCCTTTTACTACAATTAATGACTGAATCACATGGAGACTAAAATGGATACAATCTCTTTCTCATATAACTAATTTGGAAGAAGCAATCAGGTTAAATACAAAAAAAGTACAAGGAAACCACTCCTCTTGAGTGTAACTAATAAAATACTATAGCAAAAATTATGGGTTGTGGCTTCCAAGGTTAGATTACAGAGTGTCTCCTGTCTTGCTTGCTCCCTCCCTTTCACTTGCTCTGTTGGAGCTCTCACTCTGTGAGAAGTGAGGTGCTGGACTGCAGGATGACCCACATGGTGAGGAGCTGAGGGAGGTCTCCAGCAAGGAACTGAGGTCCTCAGCCCAACGATCCTTGAGCAGCTGAATTCTGCTAATAATCACAATACACAAGCTTGAAGAGGATCATCCCTCAGTCCCAGAAGACACCTTGATTGCAGTCTTCTGGAAGCCTATGAGCCAAAAGCACCCAGATACACCAAGGCCAGATTTCTGACCATAGAAACTGTGAGAAAATAATGTTTGTTGTGTTAAGCCATTAAGTTTCGGGATAATTTGTTACACAGCAATAGATAACTAACATACCCTGCTATATTATTTTACAGATGAAGAACCTCAGGCCACAGAGGTAAAAGTTCACAGGGGTGAAGTGATCTGCCAAAGGTCACTTAGCTATTGAGAAGACAAGGACCAAAACTTAGTTCTCTTGTTATCCGCTTCTTTTTTTCTATAGTCTGGGTTGAGTATCTGCTGAGCATATTTTTAGGAGGATATGGCAATGCTTTACAAACGTAAGACAAAAAAAATTGCTTAGCTATATGAACAATTAGATTTAATCAAATGCTAATTTTTTTGCTAATAACCAATATTAAGGATCTAAAAACAGTGTCCATCTGTGTGGTTTCTATTGTTATGGAATCAGGCTTCACTGTGAACTCAACCGATCAGCAGTTTTTGTTTTTTCTTTTCAAAACCCACTCAGAGGAAACTTCAGTATAACCGGAAAAGAGAAAGGTGCTGGAAAGAGCGCTAAGCAGAACGGCTTCTGCGTGCTCCTCAGAGCTCAGTAACTTCTTCACTGAACTGGAAAGGGCAAAGATCAAAGAGTGGCCAAAGCAGCATGAAAAGTGAACAGCCTCTTGGCCACCTGGAAATCCCAGGCCCTGCAGCGGAGCCAAGCAGTTATGAGGAGCAATGTGGGGAGAAGCAGAGAGCGGGGCAAATAGACAAGAGAGTAAAGAGTAGGTGAAACCTCAGAAAAGAGTTGTAGAGAGAAGCTATAAAAAAAAATGACAACATGAATAGGACTGAAGGCAACCAAAAAGAATTAAACCCAAACCTGAGACACAACAAAATGGCCTTTGAAGTTGAACATGAGAATTAAAATTGAAGAGAAACTGCCAAAATAATGTAGAGTGTATAATTTCTAATACAGTATTGAGGGGAAAACTAAGGGGAAAAATTCTCAATGCAAAAAATAAGGAAAGAAAACATGTATATGGGGGTAGGCGTGAGTGGGGAGCAGTACATAAAAAACAGACCAAATGGAAAACACAAAATGAGACCATAGAAAAAAGTTTTTCATGTCAATTATCATATGGCTTAAATACTTAATTTAAAAAACAAGGATAATCAGATTACATTTACAGAAATAAATTCAACTGAAGCTGTTTACAGGCAGCACACCCAAAATTTAAGCTCACAAAAGCACTAAAACCGGGGAAAACAGCTATGTGAGAAGAATTCTTACCAAAGGTTAGTACAGCTATAGTGACAGCTGACAAATAGACTTTAAGTAAATATTAATTATTAGAGAGACACAGAGTCACTACATGATGACAAAAGCTTCAGTTCACCAGGAAGATATGACATCTCAAACCTGATAGACACCTGATAATAAAGACTCAAAATATTTACAGAAAAACCTTAAAGAATCACAAGGTAAAATTGAAAAAGATAGTAAGTACATAATGCAATATTTTTAAAGAACTCCCTCAGTAATTGATAGATAAAGTAGACAAAAAAGTAAAGATATTTTGCTTTTTACATAATAGATACATACAGGCTCCTGCACCAACACAAAGAGAAGGACTGGATTGAACTCAGAGATAGTGAGAAATCAGATGCTGAAGACACTTGACCTAGTCAAGCTCTGCTCCACTGGAGTCCTTTTCTCCTCCAACCCCCAATGCTTCTTAACATTTAGAGAGAGAGGAGAAGAAACAAAAAAGGAAGTATTTTATACCAAAATCAGACATGAGAGAAAAAGGAAAACTAGAATCCAGTTTTATCCATGAATACAAATGCAAAAATCTAAAAGAAAAGAGCACGCAATTTTAACAATGGAAATCAGCAACATATTAAATAAATAATAAGCGAGTAGTGTTTCTTCCAGAAACACAGGGATTCTTTACTATTAGAAAATCCACTGTATAATTTTTCATAACTTATTAAAGGAAGTACACAATACAATCACCTATTCATGATAAAATTCTTAGCACACTGGGAATAAAAAGTAAGTTCCTTAGTTGGATAATGGGTAGATACCTAAAGCCTATAATATGCATCTCACTAACTGTGAAATGTTAGAAACATTCCTTTTAAAATCAGAAAAAAGAGTAGGTGACCATGTCTATGACGTTTTATAATTAAATATATATTGGAGGTCCTAACACTATAAGACTAATAAGACAAGAAAATAAAGAAAATTTGTAAAACTAAAAAGGATGAAGCCAAGTTATCATTATTTTCTGACATAATATTGTGTAAGTAGAAATCCAAGAAAATTTATAGAAATAAATTTAAACTAAATAAGTTAATTATTATTATATTAGATCTTCTATTTTCTTCTTAAAGTCAAACTTTTTCTTTTTTGCCTTTAGGCTTTTAATCTTCCTGGCATTGTTCCTTGAGATATGATGTAATATAGGAATATATACGCTTGACTCCATTAAAATATAAAATATCTGTTCATCAAGACAGCATAAAATAGGTGAACACAACCTCATAACAGCAGAAGATACTTACAGCATGTATAATAAAAATAAGAAATAGAATCTAGAATAACACAAACAAGAAATGTGTACAAATCAGAGTGAGCTGAAAATAATTTACTGATAAGACTACATATGCCTTAGAATATGTGCATCAGTAGGTCATTAGGAAGCAGCATATCTAAGATTAAAAAAAAATTCAGGACCTCAGCAACTGCAGCATTTATAAAAGACAGAAAGCAAAGTTGCAAGGACAAATGCAAACAGGTGAAAAGGAAGTGTCCCAGGTGCAGTGAGAGTCAGCCTGAGTGAATCAGAATTAGCCAGCTCCTGCCACTGGAGGGAATGAGACCACAGTCGACCTTGCTCATTCAGCCCTGCCAACCATCCTGTCTGGGTGCTGGCTCCTCTAACCCTGTATCCCTCCATCCTGTTCTTTCTGTACTGTCCAGTGTCTCTCCACAGCCTTTACGTGTCCTGTCTTAGACACAGGATTCCCTCCCTTCACTGGGATAAGAAACAATGGAATTTACAACAAAGAATCATCTGAAGGGAAATTTATACTCTTAGTTCTTTAATCCCAGAGGAGAGAACTAGAGAGGAATGATAAAATGATATAGCAATGACCTCAGCAGTAAAACATTCTGCCTAGCCTGCTGTCATATTCATAATTTCTTCCCACTCCCCTCCTCCACATAGCCATATACTTTCCTTCAACAAACACATAATATATATATATACACACACACACAACATTATCCATTGAATCAGCCTCTCAACAACACTTTAGATCAGCATATGGCACCCAGGATACTTAAAACACACAACAAAATACCTAAGAAATACCTTCTATGAAAAACCAGATCACTGAAAGTGCTCCCAGAGTATTTCTTTCTGGCTGAGCTAAAGAGGAGCAGGCCAGTGAATGAATGCAAAGGTCATAGATTAATTCACTTGGGTATAACATTTAGAAAAAAGGCAAAGGTTGTTTATTGAACTACAATCTTGATACCACAGTATTAAATGGTCTTATTATAAAACCAAAGAAGCATTACTGAGGCAATAATGACATTTGAAGTTCACGTAGCCAATAACAAGAAGGGCTGTTGCAGGAAAGTGGACAGACTGAGGATGCATTATTCTTCCAGGTGGGCTTCTGAGCAAGTAGTTTCCTAGCACACTATGACAGGGGCAAGTAAATGGGTGTGGATCAACTTTCTGGAAACATCCTGTTTAGGTACAGCATATCTAGACCACGACTTCCCATTCCTATTGGCAAAGCAGCACATTAATTAATGGTCCTCTATCATCAAGCTCCAAACTACCTTATAGTCTTAAACATTATATGCTCTCTGGCACTGATCCTGTATCTTGGCCATATGGGACCATTCAATGTCATGTATGTGCCCCACAATTTCCTCTTCTGTCACTTTGTGTGCATTGTCTCCTCTATCCTGAAATCACTTTCCATTCGTCTCATCTCTGTCAAAATCCTGCTTATCATTAATTCCAGACTGTCACCTTCTCCTTGATAATAATCTCTTCTGCTTTGTGATCCACACAGTATTTTGTTTATATCTTATAAATTTTTGTTTTATATTCTAGTTATTTATTTACTTAGCTTATCTCCTCTACCTATTGAACCTATCTCTAAAATACCAGACTTTATGACATTTGGCCCCATACTGAAGTGCTTTTTTTTCTTTTTCTCTTCTATCTTCTTTTTTCCTTTATTTCTGTCTTTTATTCTCTCTCTTCTTGGTTTCCCATTTCGTGATTTCGTTCAGCCCTAAGTGGCTGCTCCTAGCTGCTATGTATCACATAAAAAGCCAACCTCCTCTACTCCGAAATCCAAGGTCTTCCAAAATCTGAATCCACCTTTTCTGTTCAGACACATTTCTTCCTACTCCAAGCAGGCATGTCTCTTCAGTAATCCAAGAGAAAGTCACATTCATTCCGTCAGGGTAAGACGCCAGATGAAGGGGACTGAACACTGCAACAGTCTTGGTAAGATGAACGGCTCTCACTGGGGTTCCTCCCAGCGCTGGCAGGCTTGCTGCCCAGGCTGCCGCCCTGCTCTGCTCTCACCGCGTTGTCCTGTCCCGGGGATTTCCTGATCCTTGACTATTTACCATATTGGTGCTCTCTCTTGCCTTCAACACAGCCTCTGAGCTTCCTGACTAGTTTTGTCCAATCACTCTGCTCCTAACTACAGTTCCCAGGCATTTTCTCTACTCCAAGCTATTTATCTGGCTCTGGTTCTTTCTTTCTGCCTTAACTTCCAGCTTCCCCAAAACCCCAGTCTATCACTACGGTTGATTTCTCATCTGTTATTTCTTTGCCATCTTGGTTCTCTCTGACTCAGCATCTATGCTATTTCAGTCAATACTCAAATTGTGAGTATTGGCACAATTGTGCCAATTTGTGGCTCAAATTGTGTAACCATTCTCACTTTCCACAGTTCACATTCTGTGACTCTGTCCAAGTTATGGGCTGAACTGTGTCCCCAGAAAAGATATGTTGAAGTCCTAATCCTCAGTACCTCAGAACTTGATCTTATTTGGAAATAGGATTGTTGCAGATGTGATTAGTTAAGGTGTGATCATACTGGAGTTGGGTGGGCCCTTAATCCAACGTGACCTGTATCCTTATAAAAATGGGAAATTTGAACACAGAGAATGCTTTGTGAAGATGGAAGCAGAGAATGGAGTAATGTAGCTACAAGCCAAGAAACGCCAAGGATTGTGGCCGTCACCAGAAGCTAGGACAAAGGCATGGAACAGATTCTTCCTCAGAGCCCTCAAAAGGAACCAACCCTAATGACACCTTGATTTTGGACTTCTAGCCTCCAGAAGTACGAAAGAAAAAAAATGCAGAAATAAAATGTCTTTTGGTATTAGGACCTTTAGACAAACCAAAATAGTAACTCTCAAGAACATCACAGATTATTCCAGCCCATGAACAATAGGATGGCTACAGAGATAAATGTGAGAGTGCCACATGCCCAAGAATCGCATGCAGCAAGCATCCTTTCTGTGTCTGATACACATCTGCCATTGCAGGTCAGTGCACTTCACTCAGAAGGCTGCATTTCGTTTTTATTCACTCTCAACGTGAAACATGACTGATATGGTATGTGCAATGCATTTTATAATCATATGTTCAGCTGGACTTCAGGTGATGATCAGGAAACACTGCCCAAAAGTAAATGCCCAGATGCCTGCATTATCTTTAATCTGGTATTTATTACCTCTTCCTTCAAAACTTGGCTCTTGAAACTTTATCCTTATTTGAAATACTGTTTTATGCCTATGGATGACTTTTTATTGTAGATCCTAGATAACCTTTTAGAATTGTGTAAGGAAAAAAGAGAGACAGAGAGAGGGCAAGAAACAGAGTCAGAAATAGAGTCAGAGAGAACTAGTAACCAAGCAGTGTTGCCAGATAAAAGACAATATACTTTTAGTATAAGTAAGTCCCAAGTCTTACACGGGACATAATTATACTAAAAATTTATTCATTGTTTATCTGAAATTCAAACCTAAATGGACAGCATGTACTTTTATTTGCTGAATCTGTCAACACAAGGAAACTTTCTAGTTCTTCCTCTCCCAAGGCTGAGCTGTCATATAAGCATGAATACAGGATTTCTTTTCCTGAGCCACCAATAATTGCAATGCAAACAATAAACAACTCTGGGGGCTACAAACAGAAAAAAAAAAAAAAAAGAACACAAACCCTTATCCAATGGCATAAACTCTTAAATGAAAACAAGATCTGTAACTCAAACCTTTGTTGGTGACTGGTCAGGGATGCAGTTTATCCGCTCCAATTCATTTACCACGGGGCACTTGGCAGGACCAGGAGTGGTACTTTTCCCAGGATCTGGAGTAACTGTCATCCCAGGACCTGGGATAATCCCAAAAGCAAACATAAGATGACAGAATTAATATCACAGGCATTCGATACCCCCATAGTTCTCAACACCTCCAATTATATGGACTCCACTACTGACCGGGCTTCACTCTATGACCTTGAAATGTACACATTCACTTTATAAAGCCTCATTTTGTTCTTGCTGACTGTATTTAACTCTACATACACCTGCACCATCTCCTTCCACCAGCAAGGCCCTCCCCTATGAGACAGTGCATACAAGAGCAAGGAGTTGGACTCCAACATTAGATTGGAAGCTCACCTTCCAAAGTGAGCTCCAAATCTACCTTCTCTACTCCAGGGGTTGGTAAACTATGTCCTGTGGACCAAACCAGGTCACAGCCTGATTTGTAAATAAAATATTGCTGTCACACAGCCACACCCAGATTTTTTATGTATTGTCTACAGCTGCTTTTGTTATTATAGGCAGAATTAGGTAGTTAGGACAGAGACCGTATGGCCCACAAAATCTGAAGTATTAAGTATATGGCCCTTTACAGAGAAGTCTGTACACTCTGCTTTGGTCCTGTACTTCCACCCAGGCAGCTGGTTCTCGAAATGTTTGCACACAGATCACGTGCAGTATATGTTGTTCTCTTGAATGTTACTCTAATCATAGTAACCTCAATTCTCCTTGCTCAGTCAACAGGCAATCCCTTGACAAGGAACACTTCTGAGTGATGGCATTCTTATACAAATGTAAAATCTCATAGGACAAAAAATGTAAAGGGAGGCCACCAAACTAGAAACTGGCAGCTAGAATCTATGCCAGTTGATTGATGGATTCAGACTTAAAAATCAGTTAAATAGGACTTCCCTGGTGGCGCAGTGATTAAGAATCCACCTGCCGATGCAGGGGACACGGGTTCGAGCCCTGGTCTGGGAAGATCCCACATGCGGCGGAGCAACTAAGCCTGTGCACCACAACTACTGAGCCTGTGCTCTAGAGCCCACAAGCCACAACTACTGAGCTCGTGTGCCACAACTACTGAAGCTTGCACACCGAGAGCCCATGCTCCACAACAAGAGAAGCCACCGCAATGAGAAGCCCACGCACCGCAGCAAAGAGTAGCCCCCGCTCACCACAACTAGAGAAAGCCCGCGCACAGCAACGAAGACCCAATACAGCCAAAAATAATAAATTAATTAATTAATTTTTTAAAAAATCAGTAAAATAAAGAAGGCACATTTATTGCATTCTAACATAAGGAAGTTAGATTTCTTTAGGGCACTCTACAATAAGCTAATAATATTAAGACAAAACAATGAGCCTTCTAATAAGTTTTCTTTTCACTAAGGTTTCCAATTCAAAAGTGGTGGAGTAATAGAACTTTATATTTGTGCCAGTTTCCGCATAAGGGTTTTAGTTTCATCTTCAGGATCATAGAATTTTAAGAACTGAACAACCTTTGAGATTATTTAATCTAACTTCCCACAAAAGTAGAAATGGCGTGACCGAGAATGAGGTAGGGGGAGGGGGCAAAGGTTTTCCTCTGGCAACATACTGGCCCCTCATCACCTGCCCCACCTAGGAAGCTGCTCCTAGCTGAAGCCCAGATAAGAACTCATGGATAACTCAGCACAATCCAGCCCTTCTGTTAAAATAAAACAGTTCAATAAACTTTTAATAAAAAAACTCTGGTAGCTGTTATTTTTTTAAATAACCAAACTTGGGCCTAAGGTACTTTAATTGATTATATACTTATTTGACTACATTTCATATAAGGGTATTGTTGATTACTATTGTTAACAAAATTACAATTATTCAATGAAATTCAGCAAATATATTTCAAGTGCCAGTTGCGGAACCCTGCGCTGTGCTAAATTGGGAAATGAAAGTGTCAGAGTTAGGCCTACAATGAATACCTATTGTGCTGTCACAGTTGTGAGTCAGGTGGTCCCCAACACACACATATAGTACACACACGCACACACACACACATTCACACAAGTGAATATGAAAGCATCACTTCCCTGCCACTTCTGAGGTGTTTGCTCTGACAAGAGCAATATATGGAGGGGGGAACACCAGAGTTCCTTGTTACCTTCTGATTCCAAAGAATCTCTGGCTGAAAGCACAAAGAGAGGAATAGTGATGATAAACACCCCAAGCAGAAGAACACTGAGCATAAGCTCCAAAGTAGTGAACTTTTTCAACTTCTTTCTTGCCATCTACAAAGAAAGACAAAACAATTTTAGATTTGAGTTTTATTTAACATGTGGTTAGCAAACTTTTTTAACAGAAAAGCTCAAATGTATACATAAGAGGAATGAATAACATAATAAACGCCCAGGTACCCATCAACTAGATTAAAAAATTATCAAGTGGCCAATCTCATTCTGTCTATTCTTTTCTTTTTTAAAGGTAATATAAAAACTTTTATTTTTCTTATGTCTATTCTTATTCATGTCTCTCCTTAACCTTGGGTTATTTTGAAGCAAATCTCAGATTTCATATCTTTTAATCTGAAAATATTTAAGCATATTTTTTTAAAAATAAGAAATTTCACAAAAGCCAAGCAAAATACTGTTATCACACTTAAAATATTTTTTAAATAATTCTTTAATCATCAAATTAAAGTATTTTAAAATAATTTCCCTCATTGTCTGATAAGTATTTTATAGCTTGTTTGTTCTACTCTCATAAGGATACAAGTAAGATTTATATATGACTGATTTGTGTCTGTTAAGTCTTTTTTAACCAGTAAGGTTTGTTCTGTAGATCTGCCCACAATCTGGATTTTGTTGATTGCATCTCCATGCATGCCAACATGTTTCTCTATCCTTGTATTTCCTATAAATTATTAGATCTAGAGTTTTGACAGATACAGGTTGGTTTCTTTTTAGCATGAATGCTGCATAGATGGTACAACATCTTCCAGCAAGAGACACATAAAATCTAGCAGTCTCCTTTTTTCAAAAAAAATGTTCACATCCATTGGCAAGCATTTCTTCGATCCATTATTTCATTAGGAGTTGTGATGCAGTGACACTGTAATTTTATCATTCTTTGTTCACTTATTAAATGAAATATTCCTATAGAAAGAAATTTCCCCTCATCTATCATTTGTTTCGTAAAGGTACAGTTTGTATAGGAAAGGCAGGATAAACGTTTGACTCTTTATTTACTGGATTTCAAAATAAGGAGTAGTTTCCCTAGCATCCTCCAAAGGGGATCAATGAGATTTTTTGGTCCAATATCTTTATGAACTCATAGATTTAAACACACTTCATCTGTATTAATCCACTGATGTTGTTATTATTATTATTATTGTTGTTGTTGTTGTTGTTATTATTATTATTATTATTATTAACGCTCATATTTTCCCATCTCTACCCATTGACAGTCTCTTCAAGTTGGCTCTTGGTACTCTTTGGTACTTTCCCTGCTTGCTGGTTTAACATGATAACCTAGGCTCCTTTTGCACATTTCCTGCCCCTCGTCTCAAGTCAAACATTTCTATGGAGTCCTGGCTCCTTTTAGTGGCAATAGTGTTTAGAAACTATAATCTGGATAGAGTGTGAAATTTAACCTAGAATTCCAGAACTGAAGGGACCTTATGGATCATCTTGACCAGTGCTGCCTTTGGAGCCCCAAGGGGTCCTTGAGGATTTTTAATTTCAAAAAAAATACAGAAATTACACATTTATCTATGTTAGACTCATTATGAACCCTAGCTAGGGATAAGAATATTTTGTCAAGAAGTTTAAATCAGACACTCGGCACTTGCCCCTGCCCAACTCCTACTGAATCAGAATCTCTGGGGTTAAGGCCTGGATATCTGATTTTTTTAAAAACCTCCACAGATGATTCTGATATGCAATCACGTTTCAAAAGCAGTGAACCCGTCTATTATAGGTTCGCTGTTGGCTCCCTGCCGAACAAACTATAGTATCTCTGCAATGCGCTAGGAATCCTGTGTGCTCTTCAAGTATACAGAAAACTGAGATCGAACACATGAAGCTCATCTTGTTGGGATGCTAAATTTAGAGTATTTTAAGCCAAAATTTGGCTTTTAAGTAAAGATTCATGAAGTTCAAAACCTAAAAACATTATCCTTTATATTCAAAGATCCACCATAAATTGGGCTTTGAAGTATCTTCTTATTAGTGAGGAAAGATTCGGCAAAGTCATCCACATTTACTCTTTCCGTGCTATGGGAGGTTACAGGGAAAACCCAGAGAGCCCAGAGGTCAACTCAACTGCTCAGAGGGATGAATACTGATATCATTTGTCCAGATACAGAGCATAGCAACATAGCACATGTCTGAACGAAGAAATAAAATACCACGTTCCTAAGGGTGAGTACTGTGATCGACACAGAAACAGGACTTGAGGAGAGAAAAACCTGACAGCTATTAAAGCAGGATTATCAGTGTCACCCGGGCCTCTGTGCAGACTCCCTTAGTCTTTGACCAGGAAGGCACAGACCACCATGCACAAACTCAAATGGGGATTATGCCTCATGTGCAGTCCTTTCTAGAAATCTTCCTCAGTGCTTCCATCCTTGGACTTGGTTCTTTGTTTGGATCAATTCTGATTCTGGACTGAGCTGTGGTTCTACCCTCCATGGGCAGCAAGTAAATAAACCCCCATCACTCCCTTCACGTCCTTCCCCTGGATGGCCCAGATATGACTGCATGTACCTCCTTCCTCTGACCCCACTACTGTCCTTCTTTAGAAGGACCTCACTGTCTCTTAGGGGAGGGCACACTGTCTTTTACGTTTTGTACAAGAATGTGGACACAGATATAGCACTTCTCCAAAAGCATGAGAAACTATGTAGAGCCATACTTTAATGCAGAAATGCACTGCTCAATAGGGAGTGAAACCTACAGCTAAGTCACAATCAATACACAAACCAGAGAGAGGGAGAAATATCTTGTCGAAAGAAGAAGTAAACAAATCCATTGTCAAGTTGAGTGGTGTGATTGGAATGATTCCTAAAATGAGTTTCATTGACCTGACTAGCTTCTTGTATTTCCTCAACTTATGAAAAATTGTACATTAGCCGTATCTAGAATCAGACATACTGGAAAGTGTAAGGAAAAAGAAGAGGAGAGAAGAGTGGAAGGAGCAGAATTATCTACACTAATGGGCCACTGGTTTTGAGGCCTCACAAGTTTAAAATGGTTTCCATTGCTTATGAGACTAAATGGCGTGTCATCTATTACCATCTGACTCTTAATAATCATTATCACTAAGTTTCTGGTCTTCTATGTGCCAGGTATTTTCCAAGCTTGATTAGATATCTGTATAACCCTGAAAGGCAGATATTCATCTCCATTTTATAAACGAGAAAACAGAGGTCAAAACGGTATAAAACTCATCAGCAACCACAGACAAATGGTGGAGCTGAAATTCACTACCAGTCTGCGCTCCAGGGCCCAGCTTCTCGGAACACACACTCCCCGACAGCACCTTCTCCACTTACCAGGTCAAACAATATCTCCCCCAGGACTTCAAATTAATAACCCTCCCTCTCTCGCTCCCAAGCACTCTATCTAGATTTATAAACCTGAGGAGAATCTGTCTTCCCTACTAACTTTGAAGCTACTAGAGGAAAGTGAGTACGAGTTTCTTACCCCTCCCCAAGTCGTCCCTCTCAGCCTGAGAGCCTCAGATACCGATTCCCTTGGCCCTGGGGCAGCTGAGTGGAGCCAGGGCAGAGGGTCCAGGGCCATTCTTCTGCTGGCAGTTGACACCTCTGGAAATCCAGATCCCTTTCAATTAGCCTAGTGATGCCACCTTCCTTTTTTTTTAATCACTGTATCATTTTTAAAATTTTTATTTTATATTGGAGTATAGCTGATTGACAATGTTGTGTTAGTTTCAGGTGTACAGCATAGTGATTTAGTTATACATATACATGTATCTTTTCTTTTTTCAAGTTCTTTTCCCATTTAGGTTATTACAGACCTGTACTATAGAGTAGGTCCTTATTGCTTATCTATTTTAAATATAGCAGTGTATTTATGTCCATCCCAATCTCTCAATCTATCCCACCCACCCCCACCCCAGTAACCATAAGTTCATTCTCTAAGTCTGTTATCACTGTATCTTTTTCTTAATAATTGTTTTTTTTTTCCTTTTCCTTGTGCTCTCTGATGTGGACAGCGCTGGCAAGAACTCCACCATGCCTCAGTGCACGCTACCTGGCAGGTGCTCTAAGTTTGCTGATTGGGGAGCAAGACTGAGTGGAAACACCACCACAGGATCCTTTGGCCATGCACGCACTGCAGGGTCCTCGTTCCTGTTTCCCAAGAGGAAAGGTGGGGAAGGAATGGGAAACAGTGTGCCTTCATCCCAGGAACCTCACCAGTAATCATAGGGGCACTAGTGAAAAGGAAAGAAAAAATAAAATTTGGATTTAAAAAATAATATAAGTTAGAGGGCAGTTATTTATTTTACAAAAGGATCCAAGTCAAGCTTTCTTTAAATCAATCTTTGAAGTATGCAGGAGTGGTACATCAATATCTCCAGGGAGATTTTTTTTAAGAATATACAGCTACTTCCCTCTCCATTTGACCTTTGTAACGATTGCTCATAACCAGTAATAGCCTTCATGTGAGTTGTAACATACAAAGAAATAGCTGAAAACCATCTCTTTATAAATGAATAGTTTATATTCTTTACCAGAATATATCCTAGTAAATGCACTTTCTGGAAAACAGCACTCTTCACAGCCCCTTCTTAAGCCCAACCACAGCTGAACACAGCCCCACATCCCTCTCCTGCTCTCTGTACCCACCTACTCCCAGCTCAGAACTGCCCCCACCTCCACTGCAGACCCCCTTTCCCAGGCTGATTATCAGCTGAGCTGCTCTCTGCTCTGAATCCCCAGCACAATAGTTCTGTCTGCTTTTCTTCGTCCATACTGTTACAGACTCATTTCATTTAGTACATCTTTATTAGAATGTCAAGGGAAGTCTGGAAAGGAAAAAAGGTAAAATCCTGTGATCACAGTCTACCATCTGGAACCCTTCTATGTAGGTTTTAAAAGTTCCCTAGATCACTTTGATCTTCACTTCCCCTCCACTCCTGTTTGAGAATCACTTGGGAAACCTTGAGTTCAGTGGATTTAATAACATTGAATGACATTATCCTATGAGGGGGAGGGGGAACAGCAGGTGTAAATTAAGGACAGTGCAATAAGGGACAAAAATGAAGTAGGAGACGGTAATAAAGAAAAATGAAATACATTTGGAGGGAGTAGTGGGGGATGGGTGGCTCCTTGAAAGTTTTCAACCCCATCAAAGCACCCCTCCCAACTCTTCCAGTATCTCCAGTATATCAATGTGCCCTCTCTAACCTCAGCTCATTTGTGACCAAGGATAAGTTTTCCTAAGGCTTCTCCCCCAAAGGTATGCCTACTTTCTTAGGTTTACAACACCGTTTTTCTTTCTCAAATTGTAAGCTCTTAGGGTGTGAGAATTATGCCTGCTTCTTCCTCTTTATTTCCTTCCTAAATACCTACAAGCAGAATCTACATAATCAATACTTACTGACCAAAAACATTTTATTCCTTGACTGAATATTTACAAAATAACCTGAATACTTCCTAATTATAGTACACCGTGAAGGTACTTTAGAGGATACAATGATGGTACCTGCCTTAAGTGGACTTAAATTCCAATACCACTATTTCCTTCTACCCAATAAAGGCAATGTACGGTAGAAAGAAGAAGAGAAGGGATGTGCTCTTTCTTGAAAATCAGAAGACCTTAATTTTATTCCTCATTCTGAAAATAACTAGCCAGATGACCTTGAGAAATTTACTTAAGCTTTCTGGTTCTCTGTTTCCTCACTTACAATTAAAGAGGTTGAATGAGAAGATCTACAAAATTCATACCAGCTTTTATATGTCATGTTTGAATGAGTCACCCAAATTGCTTGCTTCTTTACTCTTCTCTTCCATAGAAGATCCCTGTGCTAAACATATCACTGGCATTTTCCTTCTTCATTATATGCCCAAGTTCTCTTTCTCAGTGTGAGAGCATGCTAAGTACAGCTTGAGAAGATCTGAGCTTGCTTTTAGCCCTACCATTTCTTGCTGTGGTCGCCAAAGAATTTATTTAACACTCTTGAATCTCAGTTTTCTGAGGTGTAAAAATGGAACTAAGAATATCTATTACTAACTATCATCATCTTCTTATTGTGAGAATCAAATAAAAACATCTTAAATAATAAAGCATTACATATCCTTATTTATTACTTACCATAGAGAAAATACTCTTGGGTACGAAACAGCATGTTCCTAAGAAATGTGTCAATCCCTCTCTCGTGAGGGTGGCACCCCACCTTACTCAGTGCTTTGTAAAGTGGAAGATGCACGTTCCTGGCAGCTGTCCTTATGAATTTGTTCTGATATGAACTCCTATCTGCTAAGTGCTTTATGGCCCCATGTGTCAGGTGACTCACGTGGTACCTGAGACACAGGTGCAGAAATCTAGGAGGAAGCAGGAGGAGCTATGAGCAGCAATCTTGCCCATTCAAAGTCCGATTCTCCACCAGCCCACTCACAGCTCCTCTCCCGGGCTGCCTTGTAAATCACACTATTTTTACTCAAAAAGCACATCCCTTCTCTTCTTCCCTGAAGTCTTCATTCAAAACTCCCCAGCTCGCGAATCTTAAATCCTCAGCTCAACTTAGTTGTCTGATATTTTCTTGCAGCCTCACTATCCACCCAATCGATGTGTCCTCACACAACCTCCAGATGGTCCTCAGGCAGAAGAAGGCTTTTTCACACACTGATGAGAAAACGCTATTTGTCACCATAATACCCTCTTAACATGCAAAAGGAAATGGGGTTGTACCCTTCTCTACAACAAGGATTGCCTTGGTTTTTCTAAAGTAAATGACCCAGCTCTAATCTTTCATACCTGTCCTTCCCCAATACATCACATTCCCAAAGGCTTTATAAGATATTCCATAATACTAATCTTGCATGTAAAACTCCATAAATATTAATAGCCTTCCATGCCTGATATAATTAAATTAACTAATCAGATCAAGAGCGATCTCATGTTCACTGGCAAGGAGCAGAGTTATCAGAATGCCTATGGAAGTGACAATGTCTCCTTCTCTTTGGTGGTTGCTGACAGCTGTGAAATAGGAGACTGTTCTTCATACTAATTTTAAATTTTTCCCAAGTGGCTGTTAACATACTGTGTTACACGCTATGAAGAAAAAGTCGCCCACCATTTACTAGTCAAACTGTAAACACTATATGCTCAATAAAGACTTGGCAAAAGCTACTCAAGTTATTTACACCCGTAATCTGGATGTCCATTTATACAAATTTAGTCCATAAATATACTTGTGGCTTCGGAGGTCAGATCCCAGGGAGAGGACTGGGGTTGGCTGTGTGAACACAGCCTGAAGGGGGCTAGTGCACCACAGGTAGCCAGGAGGGAGTCCAGGAAAAAGTCTGGACCTGCCGAAGAGGCAAGAGACCATTGCTTTCCGGTGCACGAGGAGACGGGATTCAGAGCACCGCCTAAACGAGCTCGAAAGACAGGCCCAAGCCGTGGCTATCACTGCGGACACCAGAGACAGGCATGAAATGCTAAGGCTGCTGCTGCAGCCACCAAGAAGCCTGTGTGCAAGCACAGGTCACTCTCCACACCTCCCCTCACGGGAGCCTGTGCAGCCCGCCACTTCCAGGGTCCCGTGAACCAGGGACAACGTCCCCGGGAGAACACACAGCGCGCCTCATGCTGGTGCAACGTCACACCGGCCTCCGCCGCTGGAAGCTCGCTCCGCATTCCGTACCCCTCCCTCCCCCCGGCCTGAGTGAGCCAGAGCCCCCTAATCAGCTGCTCCTTTAACCCCCTCCTGTCTGGTCAAAGAACAGACGCCCCCAGGTGACCTACATGCAGAGGCGGGGCCAAATCCAAAGCTGAACCCCAGAAGCTGTGCGAAAACAGAAGAGAAAGGGAAATCTCTCCCAGCAGTCTCAGGAGCAGCAGATTAAATCTCCACGGTCAAGTTGATGTACCCTGCATCTGTGGAATACCTGAATAGACAATGAAACATCCCAAAATCGAGCTGGTGGACTTTGGGAGCAACTGTAGACTTGGGGTTTGCTTTCTGCATGTAATTTGTTTCTGGTTTTATGTCTATCTTAGTTTACTATTTAGAGCTTATTATCATTGGTAGATTTGTTTATTAATTTGGCTGCTCTCTTCCTTTTTTTTTAAATATATATACATTTTTTTCCTTTTTCTCTTTTTGTGAGTGTGTATGTGTATGCTTCTTTCTGTGATTTTGTCTGAATAGCTTTGTTTTTACTGCTTGTCCTAGCGTTCTGTTTGTCCGTTTTTGCTTTTTTTTTTAATACTTTTTAGCACTTGTTATCATTGGTGGAATTGTTTATTGGTTTGCTTGCTCTCTTCTTTCTTTTTTTTTTAATTTTTTTATTTTAATAATATTTTTTTTATTTTAATAACTTCATTTTATTTATTTAATTTTTCTTTCTTTCTGTTTTTTTTCCTCCCTTTTCTTCTGAGCCATGTGGCTGACAAGGTCTTCGTGCTCCGGCCAGGTGTCAGGCCTGAGCCGCGTAGGTGGGAGAGCCAAGTTCAAGACATTATTCCACCACAGACCTCACAGACCCATGTAATATCAATCAGCGAGAGCTCTCCCAGAGATCTCCATCTCAACACTAACACCCAGATCCACTCAACAACTAGCAAGCTCCAGTGCTGGATACCCCATGCCAGAAAACTAGCAACACAGGAACACAACACCACCCATTAGCAGAGTGGCTGCCTAAAATCATAATAAGTTCACAAACACCCCAAAACACACCACTGGACATGGTTCTGCCCACCAGAAAGACAAGATCCAGCCTCATCCACCAGAACACAGGCACTAGTCCCCTCCACCAGGAAGCCTACACAACCCACAGAACCAACCTTACCCACTGGGGGCAGACACCAAAAACAATGGGAACTACAAACCTGCGGCCTGCGAAAAGGAGACCACAAACACAGTATGTTAAGCAAAATGAGAAGACAGAGAAATACACAGCAGATGAAGGAGCAAAGGAAAAACCCATCAGACCAAACAAATGAAGAGGAAATAGGCAGTCTACCTGAAAAAGGATTCACAGTAAAGATAGTAAAGATGATCCAAAATCTTGAAAACAGAATGGAGAAAATACAAGAAACGTTTAACAAGGACCTAGAAGAACTAAAGAGCAAGCAAACAATGACGAACAACACAATAAATGAAATTTAAAATTCTCTAGAAGGAATCAGTAACAGAATAACTGAGGCAGAAGAACAGATAAATGACCTAGAAGATAAAATAGTGGAAATAACTACCACAGAGCAGAATAAAGAAAACAGAATGAAAAGAATTGAGGACAGTCTCAGAGACCGCTGGGGCAACATTAAACGCACTAACATTTGAATTACAGGGGTCCCAGAAAAAGAAGAGAAAAAAAAAAGGGACTGAGAAAATATTTTAAGAGATTATAGTTGAAAGCTTCCCTAATATGGGAAAGGAAATAGTCAATTAAGTCCAGGAAGTGCAAAAAGTCTCATACAGGATAAATCCAAGAAGAAACACGCCAAGACACATATTAATCAAACTACCAAAATTTAATACAAAGAAAAAATATTAAAAGCAGCAAGGAAAAAGCAACAAATAACACACAAGGGAATTCCCATAAGGTTAACAGCTAATCTTTCAGCAGAAACTCTGCAAGCCAGAAGGGTGGGGCAGGACATATTTAAAGTGTTGAAAGGGAAAAAACTGCAACCAAGATTATTCTATCCAGCAAGGATCTCATTCAGATTTGATGGAGAAATTAAAAACTTTACAGACAAGCAAAAGCTAAGAGAATTCAGCACCACCAAACCAGCTTTACAACAAACCTTAAAGGAACTTCTCTAGGCAGGAAACACAAGAGAAGGAAAAGACCTACAATAACAAACCCAAAGCAATTAAGAAAATGGTAATAGTAACATACGTATCAATAACTACCTTAAATGTAAACGGATTAAATGCTCCAACCAAAAGACATAGACTGGCTGAAAGAATACAAAAACAAGACCCATATATATGCTGTCTACAAGAGACCCACTTCAGACCAAGGGACACATACAGACTGAAAGTAAGGGGATGGAAAAAAATATTCCATGCAAATGGAAATCAAAAGAAAGCTGGAGTAGCAATTCACATATAAAACAAAATAGACTTTAAAATAAAGACTATTACAAGAGACAAGGACACTACATAATGATCAAGAGATCAATCCAAGAAGAAGATATAACAATTGTAAATATTTATGCACCCAACAGAGGAACACCTCAATACATAAGTTAAATGTTAACAGCCATAAAAGGGGAAATCGACAGTAACACAATAATAGTAAGGGACTTAAACACCCCACTTTCACCAATGGACAGATCATCCAAAATGAGAAAAAATAAGGAAACACAAACTTTAAATGATACATTAAACAAGATGAACTTAATTGATATTCATAGGACATTCCATCTAAAAACAACAGAATACACTTTCTTCTCAAGTGCTCATGGAACATTCTCCAGGATAGATTACATCTTGGGTCACAAATCAAGACTTAGAAAATTTAGAAAAACTGAAATCGTGTCAAGTATCTTTTCCGACCACAACACTATAAGACTAGATATCAATTACAGGAAAAAATCCGTAAAAAATACAAACACATGGAGGCTAAAGAATACACTACTAAATAACCAAGAGATCATTGAAGAAATCAAAGAGGAAATCAAAAAACACCTAGAAACAAATGACAATGAAAACACGACAACCCAAAACCTATGGGCAGCAAAAGTAGTTCTAAGAGGGAAGTTTATAGCCATACAATCCTACCTCAAGAAACAAGAAATATCTCAAATAAACAACCAAACCTTACACCGAAAGCAATTAGAGAAAGAAGAACAAAAAAACCCCAAAGTTAGCAGAAGGAAAGAAATCATAAAGACCAGATCAGAAGTAAATGAAAAAGAAAGGAAGGAAACAATAGCAAAGATCAATAAAACTAAAAGCTGGTTCTTTGAGAATATAAACAAAACTGATAAACCATTAGCCAGACTCATCAAGAAAAAAAGGGAGAAGACTCAAATCAATAGAATTAGAAATGAAAAAGGAGAAGTAACAACTGACACTGCAGAAATACAAAGGATCATGAGAGATTACTACAAGCAACTATATGCCAATAAAATGACAACCTGAAAGAAATGGACAAATTCTTAGAAATGCACAACCTTCTGCGATTGAACCAGGAATAGAAAATATGAACAGACCAATCACATGCACTGAAATTGAAACTATGATTAAAAATCTTCCAACAAACAAAAGCCCAGGACCAGATGGCTTCACAGGTAAATTCTATCAAACATTTAGAAAAGAGCTAATGCTTATCCTTCTCAAACTCTTCCAAAATATAGCAGAAGGAGGAACACTCCCAAACTCATTCTACAAGGCCACCATCACCCTGATACCAAAACCTGACGAAGGTGTCACAAAAAAGAAAACTACAGGCCAATATCACTGATGAACATAAATGCAAAAATCCTCAACAACTAGCAAACAGAATCCAACAGCACATTAAAAGGATCATATACTATGATCAAGTGGGGTTTATCCCAGGAATGCAAAAAGACCATATAATCATCTCAATAGATGCAGAAAAAGCTTTCAACAAAATTCGACACCCATTTATGATAAAAACCCTCCAGAAAGTAGGCATAGAGGAAACTTACCATAACATAATAAAGGCCATATACGACAAACCCACAGCCAACATCATTCTCAATGGTGAAAAACTGAAACCATTTCCACTAAGATCAGGGACAAGACAAGGTTTCCCACTCTCACCACTATTATTTAACATAGCTTTGGAAGTTTTAGCCACAGCAACCAGAGAAGAAAAAGAAATAAAAGGAATTCAAATAGGAAAAGAAGAAGTAAAACTGTCACTGCTTGCAGATGACATTATACTATACATACAGAATCCTAAAGATGCTACCAGAAAACTACTAGGACTAATCAATGAATTTGGTAAAGTAGCAGGATACAAAATTACTGCGCAAAAATCTCTTGCATTCCTCTACACTAACAACAAAAAATCTGAAAGAGAAATTAAGGAAACATTCTTATTTACCATTGCAACAAAAAGAATAAAATACCTAGGAATAAACCTACCTAAGGAGACAAAAGACCTGTATGCAGAAAACTATAAGACAGTGATGAAAGAAATTAAAGATGATACAAACAGATGGAAAGATATACCATGTTCTTGGATTGGAAGAATCAACATTGTGAAAATGACTATACTACCCAAAGCAATCTACAGATTTAATGCACTCCCTATCAAACTACCAATGGCATTTTTCACAGAACTAGAACAAAAAATTTCACAATTTGTAGGGAAACACAAAAGACCCTGAAGAGCCAAAGCAATCTTGAGAAAGAAAAACAGAGCTGGAGGAATCAGGCTCCCTGATTTCAGACTATACTACAAAGCTACAGTAATCAAGACAGTATGGTACTGGCACAAAAACAGAAATATAGATCAATGGAACAGGATAGAAAACCCAGAGATAAACCCACACACATATGGTCACCTTATTTTTTTTTTTTTTTTTTTTTTGGTCACCTTATTTTTGATAAAAGAGGCAAGAATATACAAGGGAGAAAAAACAGCCTCTTCAATAAGTGGTGCTGGGAAAACTGGACAGGTACATGTAAAAGAATGAAATTAGAACACTCCCTAACACCATACACAAAAATAAACTCAAAATGGATTTAAGACCTAAATGTAAGGCCAGACACTATACAACTCTTAGAGGAAAACATAGGCAGAACACTCTATGACATAAATCACAGCAAGATCATTTTTGACCCACCTCCTAGAGAAATGGAAATAAAAACAAAAATACACAAATGGGACCTAAAGAAACTTACAAGCTTTTGCAGAGCAAAGGAAACCATAAACAAGATGAAAAGACAACCCTCAGAATGGGAGAAAATATTTGCAAATGAAGCAACTGACAAAGGATTAATCTCCAAAATATACAAGCAGCTCATGCAGCTCAGTATCAAAAAAACAAACAACCCAATCCAGAAATGGGCAGAAGACCTAAACAGACATTTCTCCAAAGAAGATATACAGATTGCCAACAAACACATGAAAGGATGCTCAACATCACTAATCATTAGAGAAATGCAAATCAAAGCTACAATGAGGTATCACCTCACACCAGTCAGAATGGCCATCATCAAAAAATCTACAAACAATAAATGCTGGAGAGGGTGTGGAGAAAAGGGAACCCTCTTGTACTGTTGGTGGGAACGTAAATTGATACAGCCACTATAGAGAACAGTATGGTGGTTCCTTAAAAAACTAAAAATAGAACTACCATACGATCCAGCAATCCCACTACTGGGCATATACCATGAGAAAACCATAATTCAAAAACAGTCATGTACCACAATGTTCATTGCAGTTTTATTTACAATAGCCAGGACATGGAAGCCACCTAAGTGTCCATCGACAGATGAATGGATAAAGATGTGGCACATATAAACAATGGAATATTACTCATCCATAAAAAGAAGCGAAATTGAGTTATTTGTAGTGAGGTGGATGGACCTACAGTCTGCCGTACAGAGTGAAGTAAGTCAGAAAGAGAAAAACAAATACCGTATGCTAACACATATATATGGAATCTTAAAAAAAAAAAATGGTTCTGAAGAACCTAGGGTCAGGACAGGAATAAAGACGCAGACGTAGAGAATGGACTTGAGGACACGGGGAGTGTAAAGGGTAAGCTGGGATGAAGTGAGAGAGTGGCATGGACATATATACACTACTAAATGTAAAATAGCTAGCTAGTGAGAAGCAGCCGCATAGCACAGGGAGATCAGCTCGGTGCTTTGTGTCCACCTAGAGGGGTGGGATAGGGAGGGTGGGAGGGAGACGCAGGAGGGATATATGTATGGGTTTATATGTATACTTATAGCTGATTCGCTTTGTTATACATTAGAAACTAACACACCATTGTAAAGCAATTATACTCCAATAAAAATGTTAAAAAAAAATACACTTGCATGTGTGGAAAGCAATGTATGTACAGATACAGGTTCTTCACTGTAACATGATATATAACAGCAATAGATTGTGAATAGTATAGATATCTATAGAGAGAGGATGGAGTAAATTATGAAATAAAATAAAACTTAATATTATTCAAAATCATGATATGGTGGGGTTTTTTTAAATAAAGATGCACAAATTCTTCTATACTCTTCCCTTCAAGAGGTGGAGCCAAGCCCCCCATCCCTCACCCCATGAGAGTGGGCTGGACTTAGTGACTCACTTCTAACAAACAGAATACAGCAGAGCAGGTGGTGTGTGACTCCCAAGACTGGGACACAAAAGGCATTACATCTTCCTCCTTCCTCTTTCTCTTGGATCAGTTCTTGGAGAAGCCAGCTGCCATGCCATACGGACGCTCAAGCAGACCTATAGAAAGGGCCAACAGCCAGCAAGGAACTGAGACCTCCTGCCAACAGCCATGTGAGTGAGGCATCTCAGAAGCAGATTCTCCAGCCCCAGTGAAGACTTCACATGACAGCAGCCCTGGGCAGCATCCTGGCTGCAACCTCATGAGAGACCTTGAACCAGAACCACCTAGCGAAGTATTCCTAACCCACAGGAACTGTGAGATAATAAATGTTCATTGCTTCAAGCTGTGAAATTTTGGGGTAATTTGTTATGCAGCAATAGATAATTCATATACATGGGCAAATATGACTTTTGAAAAAATATCACTTGCATTTTTAAAAATCTGCTTGCCTCCTATCAAAAGTCCTTTTGCATCATATTCAAATATGGCTACTGGCTCTATGGAACAATGATAATTATTTTCTAGCTATAGAAGAGAAACATTTCCTTAAACCTTAAGGAAAAAAAGAAACCTCATCAGCATCATCTGATTCACCTTACTTCCCAAATTATATGGATCTCAGTGGTGAAACCTATAATCTCAATTTGAAATGCAATTTAGAAAAAAAATCAAGATCAAAGAAAAACTGTTTTAAAAAATTGTTACTTGGCAGTCTGTCATCAATCTTTGGATATTCTATTTCATATGACACATAAACTGTGCAATTTTAATGATAATAATCGCTACCAGTAATTGAGTAACGTTCTAAGAGGTTTATATAATCCATTGCATGTAATCTTTGTTATAACCCCCAGTGAGCTATTGCTACCATCTTCGCTTTCAGATGAGGAAGTTAAGCTTTAGCAAGCCCACATAACCTGCCTGATGTCACACAGCTGAGAAGGAGTAAAGCCACAATTTGAGTACCTGCCCTTTGGACTTCACAGCCAGAACTTGTAAGCACTACTCTGTATTCCATGTAATAATGCCCGCAGTGTACTCCAGCTTAGGCTTTTAGTGAGATTGTGCTTTTGTCAAATAGTATCTGGGTCATTAACCAAGTACTTAGAACGTGTGTGGCACTGGGCGAAGCACTTAGGTGCATTATTTCATTTCGTCCCCACAGCCACCCTCTAAGCTGAGACTGTATTATCGCCATTTGACAAATGAGCTAACTGAGCCTCAGAGACTCCAGATTGCCTGAGGCCCAGGCAGTCTGAATCCAAAGCTCACTTCCACATACGATGCAAGTACAGAAAACTTACACATTCGTGATGATAAAAGTTTTTAATTTAAGAGGATGGAGGATGCATGGGAGATGCCTGTGTCCTTCCAAAGACAACCTCCGGGTAGGAAGCTTACAGAAAGAAAAGGAAAGAATTCTGCAACATTTCAGTCTCCACAGCCCCTGGGGGCTTTCAAAGCTGTTTTGTAAGCATCTGTTGTAGTAGTCAATTCACTTGAAGTTTGCAACCCACAGGACTGTTTTAAATTCTCTGTGAGAGCCAGGAGAATGAGTTCCCCATGTTTATCAATCCTTTGTCTTTGGAGGAACAGGAGATCTGACTGCAGTTTATTTATTCACTCATCAATTATTTATTAAGCTCCTACAATGTGCCAAGCACTCTTCCAGGAGCTGGTTATGCAACAACAAACAAAAAGGTAAAAATTCTTGCCCTCATGGGACTTATATTCCTGTGGGTAGAAAAAAAGAGACAAAAAAATAAATGAATATCCATAGGTTAGACTTTGGTAAGTGCTGTGGAGAAAAATAAAGCTTGGGCGGGGTAAGGACGAGGAACGTGAATGAGGGTTGCAATTTTAATTAGGCTGCTTAGGGAAAATCTCATGGAAAAGCTGCAAATTATTACTGTACATAAATTGTGCAGACTCCAACGGTAATTTTTTCCTTGAATTAAAATGGTTATACGAATAATTGCCAAAGCTCATTTTCCTGGTACTGTTATAATCATTTAGGCAAAGTAGATGGATAAAGCAGGTGGGGCCCAAACTACTGAGACTGCTATCTGAATTCATTAGGAAAAACTGGATAATCAATTTTCATTTTTTTCTGAATTATAGCCACTAGCTGATTTACATATGCATTCTAAGCCTTTCTTTCAAAAATCCTTTGATAACACAAGGCAAGAGCTCTCGTGGAAAAGAGAGGGTTAGTTTTACAGAGGCTGAGAATAACTTGCAAAGAGGACCCCAGCAAGTCATGGCTATTCCTCAGAACTCCTGGGCAAAATTTACTGACTTTGTACATTGTCGTCCGGATATTTAGAGAATGGGAAGGAAAAAAGGAGCTAACGATCTTTTTCTCCCTAGTCTGGTCACATCCAAAGTGCAAAGATCTAAAAGCCAGCTTGACCCGACTTAGCTGTGTGGCCTTGGAAAAACTTGGGCCTCATTTTCCCCATCTGAATCCAAAGGGATTGTGTCTAGAAGACAGCTATGACCTACGGTGACCCCAGCAGCAGGGTGTGCAAAGGCTTATCTGCTCCATCACGTTCTGCAGTTTTGGAAATTTTTAGATGGACAATTTCTTCTTCTAGAGCCATCTAGTCCTTAGCATTCCATGCTCAGGGAGCAGTTTATAGAGTAACGTTATTAGCCCATCAAAACTCCCATTTGTGAGGGATGCCGGATAATAAAAATCACTGGCATCTGCGGAAGCATGAGTGAAACAGCGATGAGCTATCTTCAGTTGGGGGTACAGGACAGAAGGTCCTCCCCATCATTTGGTCCTTCTCAGCACAGCAAACCAAAGACCCCTCCCTCTTCCTCCTACCTGCCCACCACACATACACACTGCTCCACACCGTGACAAAGAGCAATAGACAGTTTGGAGATCTGGAGGTCCTTTTAGCACATGAAAGCTGCCATTCAGACCCTCTATCAGGAACCCATGGAAGCTTTTTCTAGTGAGACCTGGGGGACTGATCTTGGTCTCCTGTTTCCCCAGTTGCAACTCTCCCTTCTCACCTCCACGGCCCATCAGAAAAGGAATGCCCACGTGTGTTTAGCTAGACTCTCAACCACTAGTGAGGATACCACCCTCTCTTACTTCGTTTTACCAGAGAGGAGCCAGCAACAATCCGTCGCCTTCCCTTTCCCCTGGGCACTATCGTTCCATTTGGACAGGAGACAGTTCAGGCGCCGAGTCTTTCCCTTCATAACCTCCTTCCAGACCCCACAGGAAATCACTACACACCAAAGCGTGCACACACCCCAGTACTTCTCACACACACACACACACACACACACTTTTAGACTCTTCCCCATAATAATTCTTTCTTTGATCAATAAAGGCACCAAACTCACAGGGATAGAAATATATAGATTTCTCAATTTCCTGACCGTGATGGGTTCTCTAAATACCACTTCTCAGTCACAGCTCCACATCCTTTTAGAAGGAACATCCCCAAATGCCCTAATCTAACTTCCAAATTCTAATTCCTTCCCCTCACTTCCCCCACCTCATCTCAAGAATCAGAAAGAATTTCTACCAGTTACCTCACCCTGAATATTAAATCATTCATCACCACACAGACATGCACACACACATACATCCCAAGAAAAAAAGAGCTGAATTTTGTTTAACATGTGTTTGTGTAATTCTGTGGCGTGTTGTTGATTTTTTTTTTTTGTCTGTGTTTAACCAATTAACAAGGGCATTTGATTGAAAGAGCTGAGCACAAGTCCACGCACACTTGCACACACACATCTGCAGCTGTAAGAAAGCACACAGTTTAGGTACATACCTCATCCCCCCCGCTGCTCCCTCTCTCTGAAGGATGGGCTGGCAATCAGGGCAGAGCACCGTCCACAGAAAGCAGCCACAGCCCTGGTGACTGGTTACTGTGCTGATGTTAATGGAGTTCAAAAGCAAATGACCGCCCAGCTCTTTTTCAGGATCAGATTTGCTAGTTAATTAGTAATCAAGGTCTCTCTGAGGCAGTCATCCCTAAGACCTTGGGGCAAGAAGTAACCACCCTGACCCCTGGGGCACTGAATGTCTCTGCCGCAGTGAGGACGCTCCCTGTGCCTGGTAGCAGAACAAGACTGACACAAAGTGTAGATGATAAAGAGCAAAAAAAAAAAATGATCCTAGTACCCCAGAAGAGCCCCATCTCTCCCAGTGACCCCTAATCTCATCCACTGATCTGTGTTTGAAGGAAATAATTCTGAAAATGTTTTCAAAATAGTTTTCTTCTTTTCCTGCCTCTAGGAGGGGTATCCTTAAGCTTTTTTGTGTTAAAGAGACCCTTTGGCCATCCGTTACCTCCTAGGGTACCTCTCTTGGAATTACATTTTTTTAGAATTACATTTTTAAATGCATGAGACAAAATACAAAAATACAAAATAAGCATACAAAAGAAACCAATTTCATTGAATTACAGTTACTAGAATACTTTTTAAATTGTAGTAATGTATGTGCTTCTTTAATGATATATTGTATTAACTAACAAATCTAGCAGCTGGTCTAATAGCTACTGCAGTTTCAAAATAGTGTAAACAGTATTTTGAGATTATCTTCAACATATAAAAGTATCCGTGACCTCTCTTGGAATCAAAGTCTTAGGTACTGCTCACACTACTGTGATTTGTGGCCTAACTTTATATTTTGAAAGACATATTAAATGTCAGTATTTCAGCAAAGAAAAAAACATAAACCCTTTCCCCTTCCAAGTTCACCTGCTCTCTGAATTAAATGCACAAACCCCAGGTTAAGAGCTCCACTCTACTGCTAGGCAGACCCTCCCTCAAAGCAGGCAGTGTCCTTGCCCGGGTGCCACTCCAAGTGATGCCAGTGACCCATGAACCCATTCCTGCCAGTCCCAAGGAAATAAGTCCCAAACCCGAGGACAAATCTTTACAAGCTTCTATTGCCACTTGTCATGGTAATTTATGTCCATTGACCCTAATAATTAAAAACTGGAGTTTGTGTTTGTGTATGTATATGGTTTTTTATTTTCTTTTTCTAGTAATTTATTTTTATTTTAAATTTACAAAAGTCTCAGTCTGTGACATAATGGAAATTTTTGTTTTTAAAAAAACCTGATTTTTTACCATGGATCATTTTAAAAGCTCTGCTCAACTACTGTTATTCCTGGTCATTTGCTTTTATGGATCAGTGAAAATTCAAAAAACTTAGGCTAAGGGACCTAAATTTATAACCTGTGTATCACCGAGAAAAACTAAACAAAAGTCACCCTATTATCATTATTTCATTGTGGACACAGACTATTAAAATGGAATGAATTTATCTTCTTGAAAAGTTCACTTTCTTGTCCTTATTTTTCTCATTTCATCGACCAACAGAGAAGGAGGCTCAGCTCAGTGCTCTGTGACGACCTAGACGGGTGGGACTGGTCGGGGGGGCAGTGGGAGGGAGGTCCAAGAGGGAGGAGATATAGGTATACATATAGCTGATTCACTTCATTGTACAGCAGAAACTAACACAACATTGTAAAGCAATTATACTCCAATAAAAAAATTAAATAAATAAAAAGGGAGTTTGTGATTGACATGTACACACTGCTATATTTAAAATGGATAACCAACAAGGACTTACTGTATAGCACAGGGAACCCTGCTCAATATTCTGTAACAACTTAATTGGGAAAAGAATTTGAAAAAGAATAGGTACATGTGTATGTATAACTGAATCACTTTGTTGTACACCTGAAACTAACACAACATTGTTAACCAACTGTACTCCAATATAAAACAAAACGTTAAAAGAAAAAAAAGAAATGTTGGGAACCAGTAAGACCTGCAGACCAGGTATTGGGAACCCCTGATCTACTGCGTTTGTTTGGCATCACGATGACAAAGAATTTTGAGCTAAAAGAGGAAGAAAAGGAAAACTAAGGTGTATGGAGGCCTGTTGGGTACTGACTCCTTTTGCCGACATTATTTCACCAGTGTTCACAACGGCCTGACAGCTGCCAGGGTCTGAACTGCCATGCAGATACTTGCCCACTCTGCATTAGCGCCCACGCAGACCGTTTAGTATTAGCCCGAAAGAACTTCAAAGATCACCACATATAGCCCCCTCATCTTACAGACGGGGAGCCTTGGACCTAGCAATTCTGTGAGGTTTGCATTAGTCTAATAACGGAATGTAGTACGTGCGTGTTAACATTTAAAAAAGAAAAATTTTTGGCAGCTATATACTTTGCCCAAGGCCCTGTACTACTCACTGACTCTATGATGTTTCCTGACTAGACCGTTTGAAAAGTGTAGCCACTGGATTTAAAAAAGAGATGATTCAGGACAGACCAATGTACAGAACTGTGATGCTGAGAGTGGTTTGTGACCCTGGTGACACAGCCTTACTTGAGCCTGAGGATGTCAGGAAAACATGTCTGTCTGGGAGCCATGGGGGCCGTGCAACTATGAGAACCAGTAACGTGAGGACAAACCCTCCTCCTCAGAACTCTCCAGCCAAGCCCCTTCCCCAGACCCCGTGGCCCCATGTCTGGATCATGCAGTAGCTCCCGGGCCTCCTCCCTCCTTCCAACCCCTGAAAATACAATAACCACTTCCTAAACACAAGTCAATTCAATGTTTAGTTATTATACGTGTGCTATAAACAAGCATCTATCAGAATAGCAATGACAGCAATATTTATGGAACACTTATATGGCCCATGCATTATGTTAAATGAGTCACAGGCATGATTTCAATTTCTCCTCATAATTACACTATGAGGCAGTGACTGTTATCACCCCAGTTTTACAGCTGAGAACCCTGAGGCACAAAGAGCAACTGCCTGAAGGCTGTGTAACTAACAAGAGGTGAAACCAGAATGCAAGCGCAGGCAGTCTGGTCGAGCCTACACTGGAACACAAATGTGAGTGATGCCTCCGTAACCTCACAGCCAAGAGCGTGTAAGAAGTCAAATGGCTACGCTACAAAAGACAAGGCAGCACTGACAAATGTCATTGGAAAAAGAACACTCCCAATTGGGAGGGACAGGAAAGAAAGAAATTAAAGGCCAAGATAGATGGGAGTGGGAAAGAAGGAGAGACGGTAAGATTTGGGGGGCTAAGGGATCAGCATAAGCAAGGCACAGAGGTAAGAAAGAATGGGACCTGCTTCAGAAATTGCAGCAGAAAGACAAGGGAAGACAGTGTGGGAAAGTCAGGACATTATTGGAAAAGTACCCTAGAGCCGCCGCATCACGGAGATTCTGTTAACAAGAAGACTTCCACCAGCAACAGGGACCCATCGCAGGCAAGACACTGCCCAGGCTGTCATAAACATGAAATAGATTTCTGAGCCTAGGATTTCTCTGCCTAGGACTCAATGTGCAGGATTATCTGTCTCTGTGAGTCTTTACTCAGAATATTACTTCTTCCCACACCTCCAAACAGAACAAGACATATCCACAGGGAACACTGGGAGCTGTACAAGCTGCATGTCCACTGGAGTGGCCCAGAAGTATGGAACTCTGCTACCCTGAGATCCTCCATGGGCATTCCCTGAAGACCAAAGAGCCGGTGGATCACAGTCAATCCTGGGCGAGAACACCCGTCTCTCCCTGTGCAACTTTCCCAAAACAAAACTTTATTCAGGCTTCTCTTCTAAAACCTAAAATAGCCATGGTCTAGTTCTCACGATAAATCGCACCTTTCTTTCTCTCTTTGAGGCCCTCGCTGTCATTTTGACTCCACTACTCCAGTGTTTTTCCCTATGCACCAGTCAACTTGGCTCAGGGCTGCTGCTGCATTTTTGCCTGAGGGCAGCCCTCCACCAGGGCTGTGTCTACATCCTCTTGTCCTCTGTTTTCTGTGAAAACCCCTCTCCTATCGCAAAGCCAAGTTTAAAGTCCACTTGGTCATGAAATTTTCTCCAAACACTCAATTCACATTGACGTCTCCTCTTTTCTGAACTACTGAAGTAATAGTACATTCAAGAATAGTGTTCTGTCTTATGGGTGAACATACCCCAAAGTGCTCAGGGGAAAGCTAGCCTCTCATCAAGTCCCTGCTGGCTGAGTTCCCTCAGAGTCTCCCCAAAGCCAGACCCACGTGAGGAGCCTATTCTGACCTCTTGAGTGGAGAAGGGACAGCTGAGCCCCAGTGTGTGTTCTCCATCCTCCTAGCACTGAACATGGCAATGGATTCTCCCCTCTTGGAATAAAATCCTTATGAAAAGATACTCATCTGTCTGGATTTTACCAGCAATGGACTGTGGGTGGGTTAGATAATCCTGAAAGTATTCCTAAATAAGCTTATTAATCTGAAACAGGTAGACAGAACATTGAAATCAAGTTAAATCATCTCTTGGACACTGTTTCCATGTTAAGTCTTCAGCTGGTGGTTTAGTAGTTCCCTGTATGGTGTCATAGAAAGAGCATGGGGTTTGGAAACAAACTAGCTGGGGTTTGAATATTGGATTCTCTGCTTACTTTCCACAGGCCTTGGGCAGTCATTTCAATGCTCTGAAGCTCAGTTGCCCGCTCTGTACATTAGGGGTGAGAATATGTGTGACATATATTATTTTGCACCTAAGCTGAGATAATAAGTACCTGATATCCAGTGTCGGTTTCCCAGTCCCTCCCTAACTTGTCTTTTCTGAAAATAAGGTCAAATAAAACCCAGCAAGCGGTCGCCTTAGCTTAAATTCTGTTAACAACTTCTCCTTCAATTCATGCACCCCCAGGAAGAGCCTCACTAGCCTGGGCCGGAGGAGGCGTTCTCTTGCATCCATGGACCACCGACAGGCAAGTGCAGAGCATCAGCGCCTCCCACGGGGAACCACGGGCTGAGGGGGAAAAGCAGCCCAGCCCATGACTTTGCTCTCCATGGCTCCTCAACAGTCCTTCTTCCCCATCTCTCCCCACTGCCCACTCCCAAGCACATGCCATCTCCACACCTTCTTGTCACAAAGCATCTCTCACAGCCTCCACAGCCTACAAAATTGTATAAATTGTACCTCTTTCTTTTTATTGCGACCAAGTTCCTTCTTTCATTCCCAAAATAAGCTCTTCACATCAGATGCTATCTGGCAACGGAGAAGTTGTTTAGAGTGAGAGTAATTTCCCTGCCCAGAAATGTTCAAAGAAAGGTGAAAATAAAAGAGACTTATACTGGGCATTACAGCATTTCCTTCTCTTGTGAAATACCTATTATTCAGCAGTTCTACACGACCTTTCATCCTTTCCTACCTCACCCCCACAGACAGGAATACATGCAAACACCGGTGTGAGTCCAAGGAGAGAGTTATTAGGAATAATATGTTACTTAGTATTCACCTGTTAGTAATAAAACTTTATATTTGTATAATACATTGCAGTTTTCAGAGCACTTTAATCTGTATTATCTCTCTGATCATACAAAGAAATAGAGCAGGAATTTTTAATCCCCATGTATAATGAGGAAACAAACTAAGAAAAATGATTTGCTAAAGGTCACTCAAATACTGGCCAAGTCGAACTAGTGCTAACTTAGTTTCAAACTAGTAATCCAGTGTTCACAGAGTCTGAAGTCAGTAAATCCAGAAACTGATTTTTCAGACTAAATACTTGTTCATTCATTCAACAGATTCAAAGTTCACTCTCCACCACGTGTCCCAAAGAGGAAAGCTCAGATCCCATCCGTTATCAAATTCTACCATCCTCCCCTCACAGATGGATACTTCTCTTAAGTCCAAAGCTTGTCCTAGAGATTTCTACCATTTCCTCCATGGCTCCCCAACCCCATGCCCAGGGAACACCGGCCCAATCCTGTAAGGGACCCCAATACAGCCCTAACTCACTAGTTACAGCTGACTGGACCAGCACTGGACAGCTGATCCAACCTGGTCCAGTTGGATTCTCTCTCCCGGAAATTAGGATTTGAGACACAGAGTCTGAATCATATTCAGGCTGTGGGATCATATCATGTTACTGAGAGGCAGAAATTAAGGTTTTACTGAAAATACCTGTTTGCCCAAAAGAGAAAAGGATAGACATATAGAAAGAAGCAGGAGTAAGAGATTATTCAAACCCAAGGAAGAAAAAGTAAAGAGACTAGCTACCAGTATTTTTCCTATTTCTTTTAAGACCAATACACAACAGAATTTCAGGTGATTCTCCTGCTTCTTCACCAAAATACTACTTCTACAATTACTACCACCACTGCTTCTACTACTAACCACCATCATCACCACCACCATCACCACCACCATTATCACCATCACCACCACCACCATCACCACCACCACCACCATCACCACCACCATCACCACCACCATCACCACCATCACCACCACCATCACCATCACCACCACCATCACCACCACCATCACCAGCATCACCATCACCATCAACATCATCCTTTCCTGCAGCCATGTACTGTGAGTTTCTATACCTGGCAACCAAATAGTCTCTGATGGCCCTGCTATGGCAGGCTCTCATTGTCTCCCTCTGTCCAGTGTAAATACCTTCACCAGAAATTTCTAACCACTCCAGTCCAACCTACAAGCAACATATTGGCAACACTTTGCTGACTTCTACAACCACTTGCAATTGTAGGACCTTCAAATCCCCACAAAGTCCCTCTGAATTATTTGGCCTCCCTCTAGAATTGTGCTTTTTAGTTCAGGATACATGTAATCTAGGGGTATGTGGTGACACACTGAGAGGTACGTAACACATCCTCTTGGAAAATCAACTTTAGTCAAAGTCCTTGGAGAAGAATAGGCAATTTGAATCAATATTTGGAATTATGAAAAATATGGCAGTATAAAGTAATGGCATGCATAATTTTTTTCAACATAAAACGCTAAATTTACAGACATTTTCCTGTGAGCCTGCTTCCCCCAGGTCCCCACCCCAGGGGAAACTGTGAAAAGAATGCCATAGGGAATGTCTTAAAGGCGCCAATAATGTCTCACAGCCACACACAGGCTCTGGCTATCATTGCTGCCCTCTTCTCTGGCTTGGCCTCTCTCCCCCACATACTCCCTCGCCGTTCCGCTCTCTGGGAATCTCCGTGTCACACCATCTCCCCCGTCTCTGCCAGACAGTGGCCCTCAAAGTGTCACGGCTGCTCAGCGTTCTCTTCCTTTTTCCATTACAGAGAAACGGAACAGGGCTGATTGTCATCCCATGTCTCACCGCTCTATCGGCTTTCACTTAACACCTCCTCTTCCATAATTCGTATTAGTGGACAAAATAAAGCTCAAAAAGGGGTCGAGCACCTTCTAAAGCAATCCCTACCCACAGGTCCCTGCTGGGGAAAGTGACCCAAGTATGTCCCTGATCACAAGATTCCGTGCTGGCACCGGTGCTGACTGGACCTGGGCTGGGCACTAACCCAAGACAGCCAGTCCTTCAACAGACTGGCATCTCCAGACATCGCCTGTTGTGCGAGCACCAGACAACTCAGATTCTCTTTCTGAATGGAACGCACAGAGAATCTGCAGCAGGATCGGTTAGTAGCAAGAGCAAAACTGAAAGGTAGAGAAACAGAAATAATAGCTGTGTGAGACCATCTTTAACCTCATCTCCCCTGGCATTACCTCTCTGCCCTCCTCCCTTTGACAGTTCAAAAGGGACAGGATATGCTTTAAATGCAGGAAGCAGAGACGTCCTTCCTTTTGTTTCCTCTCTTGCGCTTCCTGTTTTCTGCCTCTTCATGACAAACGAACCTAGACACAGGGCAGGCTGCCTTTCCCTCTGTCCACTTCCTCGCTTCACATCCCCAGATGGGCAGATGGACTCAGAGCCCTTCTCACAGGCAAGTTATCGGTTAGTCATTGCGTTCAGCGTCCAGGCACAGTGGCCCAAGCATTGTGACTTAAACACAGAAAGATATTACCTTTCTCACTTTCTCTGCTCTCTCTGGAGCACAGTAGTCACTGGTGTGCTTTCACGAACTCAAAAACTTCAGGATTGAGATTCTCTTGGCTTTTCGCTCATGGTTGGAGCTCCAACCATAACATCTTAGTTCAGGCACAGAAGGAAGAAAAGGAGACAAGGGCTTTCTAAAGAATCCCACCCAATGTCTTCTTCTTGTGTCTCACTGGCTACTCTTATCTGAAAGAAAGATGGGAAATGCAGTTTATTTTTAGTTAATATTGACATACCCAATAACAGAGGGGTTCTGTTGGCAATGAAAAGGAGAGAACTAATAGTCTGCAGGCAATTAGCAATAACTACCATGAACTGAATGGCAAGTTGATGCGTGGATTCTGCCTAGGTCTACTGCATGCTCCAAACCAAGCTGTACCAGAGCTCCACCTTGGGAGCTTTCAGACGCTGCTCTAGCTTTTAATAAAGTAACACACACTCTACACCCCATTTCCCTGCTGCTCCTCTCATGTAATCGGAGTGACTGGCAGAGCTGGATTTGGGAATTCCCGGGACTCTTGGCTACATGCCAGCTAAAAGCATCAACATCCTAACTCCTCACTTAGTAACCTTGGCCATGATATCTAACTAACCTTCCTGAAACTCCACTTTGTCATCAGTAAAATGGAAGTATCACTACACTCTTCACACAGCAACTCTGAGATTAAAGGATATTCAGGCTGCCATAGCATGATAAATGGTGTCTAAAATTTCACTTCTGTGACATACGGGCCACATTATTGCAAGAGTAAATCAATGACAGGTGAGCTTGCACGGAGAGCAGGGCAGGAATTCCAGGTCTCACAGTGGTCTGGCCCCACCTCGTGGCAGCTGTTGAGTAATGACAGGAAGATTCTGGATCACAAACTGGCTTTGACTTGGGAAAATGGGAGGGATTACATGACTCTTCAGTTCGATTATCTGGGGAGCTCAGAGACACAAGACTCATCCTCAGGTGCCATGCTTCCTAAGAGCAATTTACCTGTTCTTTCCCACTGGTCTCAGACAACCCTCTGAGGCAGGAGATAGACAGGCCCCAGGCTGAGCAGCTGGAGACTGTCCCCTGTGGACAGATACTCCAAGATAAAGATAATGGCAGGGGCCATAAAGATAAGGGCAGGGAGGACCTGAGTGCTGCCCAGATAAAAGATATAGAGACCACATATTTCCATTCTTGAGGTCAAGGAGACTTTCCCAACTACACAGGAGCAGAAAGGCTCCTCAGGGGCCAAAAAGGGAGGGGGCGCCACCCCGTAATAGATGGTATCAACCTTCCCATAGGCCTCTGTGCTAGAATCCATCTTGGCTAAGAGATGCACGGGCACACAGGGAAGGACCCGGAGTTAAACCAAATACGGACTCAGAGCCAGGCAAAGCAAGATGATTGGCCAGAGGAAACCCAGAAGAAATGCCCACATAAGTGATTCAAACCACCACGGAAGCACGACTCTCTCTGAGCCAGCCCGTGTGCGCCTATTCACAGGTACATTTTTCCTCCTAAAAACCACTTTGTTTCACTATTTTCCATTTCTTTGCTGAAATTTATTTCTACAAAGCAGACAAGCCAGGGCCTTCTCACTGGTCACTGGCCCTCATGGTCTAGTGGCTAGGATTCAGCGCTCTCACTGCCGCGGCCTGACTTCAATCTCTGGTCAGGGAACTGAGACCCTGCTTCAAGCCACTGCAGGCCGAGGCCACACAAGATCACCTCCATAACTGCCTACCCACAGGGTAAGAACTGAAGCCAGTCCCTAAGTAGGAATGGGGGCAGGTGCCAGACGAGAAGAAGCCAATCATGGATCACTTTATATTATAATTCTCACAGAAGTGAAAGAAACAGTCTTGATCAGGAGCCCAGCCCCTCCAGTCTCACCTCCTGCTACAAGGCAGCACTGGCCTTGTCTCACCCATCAGAGCACAGGGCTCCTTCCCACCCTGGTTCCTTCCTGGGGGCCATATCCTCATCGTCACCATGGCCCTACTTCAGAACAACACCGTCCCAGTCATCTGTTTCCTGTCAGTTGTCTGTCCCATTAACATTAAATTGTTTCTTTCAGTTATCTCTGTTATCTCAAGTCATTTAGCCGTACTTTCCTGTCTAAATTAAAATGATCGCTCTCCCTGAGGAATACACTCTTTCACATATAAACTGCCATTTCTTCACAATTCCTGTTGTCTTGGCTTACTTTCTCAAGGCCTCATGGGACTTCCCTGCTGTCTCTCCCCCTCCATGCCTTTGCTTTGCATCTAGATAATTAAGCAGGTGAGGGCGAGTGAGGTTGCAGGGACTGAGGAATCTCAGCTCAGTGATGTTCAAACAGGAAGCTCACTTTGTTCTCAGAAATGTACATACTTTCTTACAATAGCCAAGATATGAAAGCAACCTAAGTGCCCATCAACACATGAATGGATAAAGAAGATGTGGTGTGTATATATATATATATATATATATTTATATTTATATTTTTTTATATATATATAGAGAGAGAGAGAGAGAGAGAGAGTGAGTGAAATACTACTCAGCCATAAAAAAGAATGAAATTTTGCCATTTGCAACAACATAGATGGACCTGGAGAGTATTCTGCTTAGCGAAATAAGTCAGAGAACAACAAATATTGTATGTTTTCACTTACATGTGATATCTATATATATTTGGTGAGAACATTTAAGTTTTACTCTCTAAGCAAATTTTATTTATACAATTCAGTGTTATACATTGTATGTTATACACTGGATCCTCAGACTTTATTTGTACCCTTTTACCAACCTCTCCTTATTTCTCCCACCTGCCAACCACTGGCAATCACTGTTTTACTCTTTGTTTCTATGTTTGACACTTTTTCTCATATTCCACATACAGTATAAGTGATACCATGCACTATTTGTCTTTCTCTGTCCGGCTTATTTCACTTCGCACAATGTCCTCATGGTCCATCCATGTTGTCGCAAATCACAGGATTCCCTTTTTCTCATGCTTGAATAATATTCCACCGTATCCATTCATCCATTAATGGACCCTTGGGTTGTTGCCATATCTTGGCTATTGTGAATAATGCTGCAATGAACATGGGAATGAGGACATATCTTTGACATCCTTTTGCATTCCCTTTGGATATATACCCAGAAGAGGAACTGCTGGATCGTATGATAGTTCTATAACTAGCATTTATTGATTGGACGTCATGTGCCAAGCACAATCCCAGTCATGTTACATGTGTCAATTCGGGCCATCCTCCCAACCCTCTGAGGTAGGTATTATTTTGTTCATCATCTCTATTCCATATGAGATGAGCGAAGAGGGTTCAATCCCTTGCCAAGTTCTCACAGAGAGGAAGCAGCAGAGCTAGGCCTTGACCTGAAAGAGCTTGGTTCTAGAGCCCACACTCTCAACACAGAGCGCCCTTCAGAGGAGGACATCTGAGAAGGGAAAGAGGCCCTGATTATGTACGCAGGACCTCTAGGCCACTGTGAAAACTTGGCTGATACGGTGAAGGAGATGGGGGGGGCCCTGAAAGGTTTGAACAGAGCAATGACATGATCTTAGTTATATGTTAACAGGATCACTATTGCTGCTTTGTAGAAAGTGGGGTATGGGAGGGGGTATGGGAAGCAGACAGAGCAGTTGTAAGGCTTCGGCAATGATCCAGGCCAGATATCCACCCCCTACCCCTTCAGAGCAAGACGCTGGCCTTGTTCATGTTAATACTCCTCTTGCCAAGCACAGTACCTGGCATAATAATGATGGTTGAATGAAATCTTTGGCAATGGCAGTCATACTAGTCATACAGGGGAGGAACCATGCACTTGTCCATATTAAAAACATAGTCTATGATCAGTCACCCTCAGGGGTGATAGAAGGCATGCAAATGGAAAGAGGTACCATCTCAAACCTTAGTTCACAGAGAATATATGCTCTGTCTGCTGCCAGTTTCCTTAAAACCCATAAGCAAATCCTGCTCTCCTCTCCACTCATGTGGGTCTAGATGGGCATGCAAAACTGGGCTTAGGAAATCAAGACCTTGTCTTATTTGCATCCCTGATGCCAGGCCATGGTCCTCTGGGAAGGCTGTTGTTACAGAAACACCCGGGTTTATTCAAAGCTTCTGCATCACCCAAGAGATAGAACCATCATTCTTCTACTCTTATGATGAGCCTTTGTGTGTATCCAAGAGATATTCTAAAGCAACAATATCCCTCTAAGTTTACTGTCAGAACTTTTCATGCACTCACTCTGGGATAGCTCTAGAGCAAGAGCTGGATGTCTTGTGAAGGAAAGGTCGTGGCTCAGAATGTACACTTACCCTTCTCTGCTGGGCGGTATTTGAGTCTTAGATTAGCCAAGTAAGAAGAGACATCATGGTGACTCTGACTGCCATCGTAACTGTGCCCTATGAAGTCAGGAATGCATTTCTGTTCTTTTCAGTCCTGGAGTTTGCAGTAGGGATCCTGGTCAATGCCTTCATTTTCTTGATGAATTTTTGGGTCGTGGTGAGGAGGTGGCCACTGAGCAACTGTGATCTTGTCCTGCTGAATCTCAGCCTCACCTGGCTTTTCCTGCACGGGCTGCTCTTTCTGGATGCCATCCAGCTTATCCACTTCCAGTGGATAAAAGACCCGCTGAGCCTCTGCTACCAGACCATCCTCATGCTCTGGATGCTCGTAAATCAAGCTGGCCTCTGGCTCACCACTTGCCTTAGTCTCCTCTACTGCTCCAAGACTGTCCATTTCTTTCACACCTTCCTCCTCCGCTTGGCAAGCTGGATCTCCAGGAAGATCCCCCAGATGCTCCTGGGTGCTATTTTTTCCTCCTGTGTCTGCATTGTTCTCTATTTGTGGGACTTTTTCAGTAGATCTCACTTCTCAGTTGCAACCATGCTACTCATGAATAACAATACAGAACTCAATTGAGAAATTGAGAAAACTCAATTTCTTTCATTCCTTCCCCTTCTGCAGCCTGGGGTCCATCCCCTCTTTCTTGCTTTTTCTGGTCTCTTCTGGGGTACTGACTGTCTCCCTGGGGAGGCACATGAGGACAAGGAGGGCCAAAACCAGAGAGTCTCGGGACCCCAGCCTGGAGGCCCATATCAAAGCACTCAGGTCTCGTCTCTTTCTTCTGCCTGTATGTGGTGTCCTTCTGCGCTGCCTTCATCTCGGTGCCTTTGCTGATGCTGTGGCACAACAAGATCGGGGTCGTGGTCTGTGCAGAGATACTGGCAGCCTCCCCTCGGGGCACACAGTCATCCTGATCTCAGGCAATGCCAAGCTGAAGGGAGCTGTGGAGACCATTCTTCTCCAGGCTCAGAGCAGCCTAAAGGTAAGGGCGGACCGCAAGGCAGATCCCAGGATGCCAGATCTATATTGAGAGTGGACATGAAACGGGTTCTTCATAACTATGCCTCTGATTGTTCATAAAGCCTTCAGAAACCTATTCCAATTTCTTTTCTAAGGTATAACTCCAAGTCTCTCTACTTTACATCCATGATCCCACCCATAGTAGAAAAAAATAATTAAAGCTCTACACATGGCCTAGGCAAGTAGAATGGCATTGGTTGTCTAGATAAAATGAACAAAATATAGAAGTGAAGTATTCAGTGTAAATTCTTTGTATACTATAGCTTACTAGTGCTTGGTATAAGCCAAACCATGAGAAATCCCCTCTTATGAAGTGATATCTAAATCCCAAGATAGCATGGTTGGTTTTTCACATGACTGCTATTTCTTAACATGAGTGCTAGTGGGACTTCGCCAGTGGTCCAGTGGTTAAGACTCCGCGCTCGCAAGGCAGGGGCCCTGGATTCGATCCCTGGTCAGGGAACTAGATCCCGCATGCCGCAACTAAGATCTGGCACAGCCAAATAAATAAATATTTTTTTTAAAAAACAGGTGCTAGCATATAATATTTGAACATATTGACTACTATGGCAATTATATTATCCTCCTCAAGCTCCACAATATTCATGGAAACATAAGATATGAAAAGACAAACTTGGAAGAACAATGATGTCATCACTTCAGCTTCAAGAGGTACTACATTAAAACACCTACAGGAACCAAAGGATGGGTCATTTTGTCTGAAAATGCACTGATTCAGAAATGTACATTCACCTGCTTTAGAGCGGGAGAAAAAGAGAGGTAGATACTTGCTCAGTGGGTGCCCTGGATGTCAAAGCCTGTGTGTGTCTCCTGGCTGTACTCCACTTGCTCATGAGGACAGTGCTTTGCCTGGTACCAAGCACCGGTCAGTCTAGCTGGGGAACCTGCCAAAATAGCCTCGCTAAAAGGCCTATTTGTGGAGACCGGCATTCTCTGCCTGCCTGCACAGGAACCTAGCCGGGAAGGCTTTCCTCAAATCACATCCTAAATGGCTCAGCAGAGAGAAAGGTATACCAGACATAGATCTTTATGGGCTTCAAAGCACAGCCCATGACCACAGTGGCTCCTGGTTCTGCTGGCTGTGGGTGCTGCTGAGTACTGCTTCCTCCTCCCAGGACCTGTTCTTGATAACTCCAATCCCTCCTCTCAGTTTTCCCAAATTATCCTTTTTGCCACCTCCAATGGCTGCAAAATTTGTGCCTTCATCTGGTTTCCTTTCCTTGGTGGACACCAAAGTTGTCCTAGGATTTCCTCAAAGACAGTGGTCCCCACTCTTGGCTGCACATTAAAATTGCCCGGGGAGCTTTTAAAATCTCAATGCCCAGGCCACATACTAGGCTGATTAAATCAAATCTCTGGAGGTTGAACCCAGGCGTCACTTTTTTAAAGATCCCTGAGTGATTCCAGGTTGCAACCAATATTGAGAACCACTGTTCCAGATGCTCTTTTTCTTGAGCTGGATCATGTGACCCTCTGACTGAACTGTATTGTGACCTTTTAATTCCACCTTTCCCTAAAGTACTTGGAGGAATATGAAAGAAAACCTTAAAGGACATCCTTTCTTATTCTTCTTTCTCTCTTTTTTCACAAACTCTCTCTGGACAGGTCTCCATTACATCTTACTGCTCTCCACAGCTTTATTTTTATTTAACATTATATTTTGATGTAATTTCATACTTAAAGTTGCAAGAATTTCCGTATACCCTTTATCCACATTTACTCATTTTTTACATTTTGCCCCATTTCTCTCTCCTCTCTGCCCCCAATTACAATCCAAAAATATAGGGTTCACTTTAGTCTTCCGCTTTTATATATTTGTAACTCCCTTCTCTAACCATGAGAAATATCCTCCACTTATACTCAATATATTTCCCCATTTGCTTACGGCTAGAATACAGAGAAAGTGGTTTCAGAATTGCTATAACACTGCAAAAGGCAAAATTAACTAGAGTTCAATATTTGTTTACAGATTTTTTTCATTTTTAGGCAAAATTTATACACAGCAAAATACACAGATGTTAAATGTACAACTTGGTGAGGCTGGATAAGTATGAATATATATATATATTTTTTTTTCATGTAACCAACACCCCAAATATGATATACAATATTTCCATCAGCACAGAAAGTTCCAGTATTCCTCTTCCAGTAAATCTCCACCCACCAAGGGCAACCACTGTACTAATTTCTTTCCATAGGTTCTTTCTTTCCATAGATCATTCCTTCCCATAGATTAGTTTTGCCTGTTCTTGTACGGAATCATGCGGTGTAGACTCTTGTTTTGCTACTTTAACTCAACATAATGCCTTTGAGATTCACCCTTAATAGTATGTGAGTCATAACTTGTTTATCCACTTTTGATGACCATTTGCATTGTTTACGGTTTGGAACTGTTATGAATAAACATTCTTGAATTCATCTTTTTGTAGCCACAGTTTTCATTTCTCTTAGATAAATACTTAGTGGAATTACTGTGTCATAAAGTTGATGTACATTTAGCTTTACAAGAAACTGCTAAAGAGTTTTCTAGAGCGACTCTAGCATTTCACGCTCCCATCAACAATGTAGGAGAGTTGTTCTACATTTTCACCAACATTTGGTATTGTCAGTCTTTTTAAATTTGGGCCATTCTAGTGGAGGTGAATGGTATCTCAATCTCGTGGTTTTAATTTGCATTTCCCTGACAACTAGTAATATGGAGCACCTTTTCATGTGGTCCATGGCCATTTGAACATCTTCTATTATAAAGCTACTATGTGACTTGTTTGCCCCTTTTTTAATATTCAGTTGTCTTTTTATTATTTCTTTGTAGAAGTTTATTGATCTGCAGCATTTGTGTGTGTGTATGTTCTTAAAAAAATATATATATATATATTTAAAAAATATTCAGCCTGTAAAAAACTAAAAATAGAGTTACCATATGATCCAGCAATCCCACTCCCAGACATATATCCAGAAAAGATGAAAACTCTAATTCAAAAAGATACACGAACCCCAATGTTCACAGCAGCACTATTTACAATAGGCAAGACATGGAAGCAACCTAAATGTCCATTGACAGACGAATGGATAAATAAGATGTGGTATATATATAAATATAATGGAATATTAATCAGCCATAAGAAAGAATCCATTTCCAGCAAAATGGACTGACCTAGAGATTATCATACTAAGTGAAGTAAATCAGAAAGGAAAGACAAACATCATATGATATCACTTAAATGTGGAATCTTAAAAAATGATACAAATGAACTTATTTACAAAGCAGAACAGACTCACAGACATAGAAAACAAAGTTATGGTTACCAAAGGGGAAAGGGGGCAGGGAGGGATAAATTAGGAGTTTGGGATTAGCAAATACAAACTACCACATATAAAATAGATAAACAACAAGGCCCTACAGTATAGCTCAGGGAACTATATTCAATATCTTGTAATAAACTACAATGGAAAAAAATATTTAGTCTAAAAATCTATGAACAGGAGATAGCTCTTCATTTATTTGTCTATAATTTCTCTCAGCAATATTTTATAGTTTTTAGTGTAGAGGTCTTGCATGTCTTTTGATAAAATTATACCTAGGTATTTAATATTTTATAATGTTACATATAGTAATGTTAAATGGGGTATTTAAATCTTCATGTTTCAATTATTTGCTGCTAGTTTATAAAATTTTTGTACATTAACCATGTATCTTGTCACTTTCCTAAATGAATTTAATAGTGCCAATAGCTTTTTGTAGGTTCTTTGAAATTTCATACTGAAACAATCATGCCATCAGCAAATAAGAGAACTTGTATCTCCCTTCTCAATCTTTATGGCCTTTATTTAACTTATTTCACTGGCTGGAACCATCAGTACAATCTTGATTAGAAATAATGTGAGTATACATCCTGCCTCATTCCTGATCTTACAAAGAAAACATTATTTCATCATTGAGTATAATATCAGCTGTAGATCTCTTATAGATCTCCTTTATCAGATTAAGAAAGACCATTTTTATTGCTAGTATGCTAAGAATTTTTATCAATGGAGGTTGAATTTATTGAAACGAGTGAATGGTTTCTCTCCTCTATTTTGAACACAGTGATTTATACTGAAAAAATTTTGCATGTTAAATCAGTCTTGCATTCCTGGGATAAGTCCCAATTAGTCATAATGTATTATTTTTATATGTTGCTCTATTTGACTTGCTAACATATTGTTAAGAATCTTTGCATCTATCTTAGTATATACTATTAACTTAACTTTTATTCTTGGTAGACTATATTTGTTACTTGCCCTTTCAAAGAGAATCTGTGGGTTATAAACTTTATGAATCCTCTATGTCTAAAATTGTTTGCCCAGCTAAAATAGGTTAGCTGAGTATAGAATTCTACATTCAAGTTTATTTTATCTTAATTATATGAAGATATTACTACTTTGTCTTCTCAAAAACAGTATTACTCATGTTATTCTATTTCTCATTCCTTTGTAGTTTATTTTTCTTTTCTATATAAAGTTTCTTCTCAGAAGTGAATTTCTTTCCATTATTTTCTTAAGTTTCATTTTGTTATTTCTAGTTATGGGTGTTTTGTTCTTCTGTTTGTTTTTTAATCTTGCTTGGTAGCTAGAGAAACCTTTAATCTTAGGAGTCATGTTTTCTTCACTTTTGGAAAATTCTTGGTCATATTTCTTTAATATTATCTCCCCTCTATTCTCTCTCTTTTTTCCTTCTGCAACTTCTTTTAGCTGAATATTTAGATTCTGGACCTATTCTTGTCTTTGACTTTTCTTTAATTTAATTTTCAGTATTTTGGGACATGTTCAGGGAAGTTTCTCAGCTCCGTTTTCTAGCACATTTTTTAATTCCTTTGTTTTTTTTAAATTAAAATACATTTTTTTAATTAATAGAATTTTTATTTTGTTCTTCTTCATAAGCACCTGTTCTTTATCATAATGTTTGGTTCTAACTCTTTGAAGCTAGTTTTTGGAAGAAGTTACCTCCTTTGGCTCTTTGAGAATATTAAATATTACTTTAAAATCCTTTTTAGGCTGCATTATGACCTTTAATTCCTAGGTTATATGTTCTTTTGGTGGTTGAGTTTATCTGTGTTTCTGTAAAGATGTTGGTGTCACTTAGCAGTTTTGTCATTCTTAGCTGTTTGTACAGGAATTCTTTCCACACTCTGTGGCAGGAATTTCTCCTAGTATAGTGGCTTCACAATTGTGTAGATACTAACCTTGAAGATGGCTTAGCTTTAGATTTGTCTGCTGGGCAGAGACATATCAGAATTTGTTTCCAAGAAACACAGCCCTAGTTCCCGCTTCATGATAGTAAAGCAGCAGACTCTGTGGTGGTTTTGAGTTTGTTTTACTCTTTTAGAAATGTTTCTCCAATTCTGGTTCATGAAACTTTCTCTTACTTGTTTTTGAGTGTGGCTAAAAATTTGTGCATTAAAAAAATATGTATATATCATTTTAATGGGTTTTGTGTAGAGGGGAGATATTTTATCAAATTTCTCATGTGCCACCTTGAACTTAAAAAGAATCACTGATATTTCTAGTTTTCTAAAATATTTTATAAAGAATAAGAGTTATTTTTAACACATATCCTTTCAGCAACGATTGAGTTAAATATGACTGTATCCTCTGTTGTGTTGACATGATATATTACATCAGTGATTTCTGAAGAGAAGTATGAGTGCCTCAGTAGCTGTTTTCCTGCTTTATGTTAAAGAATATTTTAATAGTTCCTATGGGGTACTTTTTTTTTTTTTTTTTGTATTTCTTTGTTTTGTTTTCCACTTCCTCATTCTTTTAAACGTGAGGTCCACTTGAGTCTGGTGTTAGAATTTGTATGAGTGGATTTCCCTAGATCTAGTTTTATCTTCAAATGATGACTGGAAGAATATTTCTCTGACCTTACTATTTCACTTAGACTTTAGTCTGAAGATCTGGTTGATGTGTAAAACATTTAGTTAAATTTCTAGTATTTAGTTGTCATTTATCACATTATTTTTCCTAAATTTTCCTGCTTTCCTGTTGGGTCATTTCTCTTTGTGTGGGGAAATATACTCCTGGAAAAGTTGAAATTGATTATTATATTTCAACTGAGTAATTGTCTCTTTTTTTTCTAGAGGAAAACTATAATACTATTTTTGAAATGAAACGCACCTGTTGGTCTAGAGATTCTATACTTCATTGAGGGTATTAACGGTCCAAATTATATTCACTTCTGTCCCTAAAAATACTACATTCTTTGTGTATAGGCCTGAAATGTGAAAAATACAGTACTAACTAGAGACCTAGAATATTGTCCTAACCCTGCACCTTATAAGGCTCTGCAGTAATTTCTTTTTAACCCAGAAATGGCTTTCTGGCTTCTATTCAGCAAAAGTTCCATATCTCTTAGAGAGGCATGGAGAAGGGTATTGAAGTCTCCATTTTCCTCCTTGACTTTGTTATTTTGCTTCATTGTTATTGTTTTAACTGCTACTGCTCTTAATATTCAATACCAAAAGCACTACAGACCTCAAACATAAATAAAAATTTTCTCTGCTTTTGTAAATTTCAAAAAACAAAAAACAAAAGAATCTTTGCATCTATTTCCATGAGAAATACTAACTTCTATTTTTCTTTTTTTCTTTTAAATATCTTTGTTAAGTTTGGTATCAAGGTTATTCTGACCTCATAACATAAATTGAGAAATGTTTCCTCTGTCTTTATTTTCTTTAAGATTTTGTAAAATTGGTATTATTCCCTCCTTAAATATTTGATAGCATTCACCAGAGAAGTCATTTGGGCCTGAAATTTCCTATTCAGGAAAAGTTTTTTAATTATAATAATTACAATTTATTTAATAGATACAGTAGTATTAAGATTGTCTATTTCTTCTTGTGTCTATTTTTGTAAGCTGTGCTTTTAAAGGAATTTGTCTCTTTCATCTAAGTTTGTAAATGTATTGCCATAAATTTGATCATATCCCTTTATTATCTTCTTAATGTCTATAGTATCTGCTTTGTTATTCCCTCTTTCATTACCAATTTAGATAACTTTTGTTATCTCTTTTTAATTCATCACTCTAGGTAGAGATTTATCAATTTATTGATAATTCCAAGAAATCACCTTTTGGTTTCGTTTATTTCCACTATTTCTTTTATTTTCTTCTACCTATTTTTTTATTATTTATTATTTCCTTCCTCTACTTTTTAGGTTTAATTTCTCTTCCTGATATAGCTTCTTAAGTTAGAGAATTAGATCATTGATTTTAAGTCTTTTTTCTGTTCTAATATAAACATTTAAAGCTTTAAGCTTTAAGTTTCCTGCTAAACACATTTTGCCACATCCCCACATATTTCAATACATTGCATTTTCCCCCAGCTTTACTGAGGTATAATTAATGTATAATGTCTGTAAGTTTACAGTGTACAATGTAACGATTTGATTTCACATGTATATCGCAAAATGTTTACTACAATAAGATTAGTTAACACATTCTTTACTCACATAATTACCATTTTGTTGTTGTTGTTGTTATAGTTACAGTGAGAACACTAAATCTTTATTCTCATAACAACTTTAAAGTATACAATATAGTATTGCTAAATATAGTCACCACGCTATACATTAGATCCCAAGAACTTATTCATCTTATAACTGAGAATCTGTACCTTTTGACCACCATATCCTCATTTCCCCCATGCCCCATCCCCTGGCAACCTCCATTCTACTCTCTGTTTCTATGAATTTGATGATTTTAGATTTCAAAATAAGTGAGATCATATAGTACTTGTTTTTCTCTATCTGGCTTATTTTATTTAGTAATATAATGTCCCTTAGGTTCATCTATGTTGTTGCAAATGGCAAGATTTCCTTCTTTCTCACAGCTGAATAATATTCCATATTATATATATATATATATATATATATATATGTGTGTGTGTGTGTGTGTGTGTGTCTGTGTGTGTATACACACATCCATCTTTCTTATGCATTCATCTTAGGTTGTTTCCACATCTTGGTTGTTGTGAATAATGCTGCAATGACCATAGAAGTGACCACCTCTCTCTGAGATACTGATTTCATTTCCTTCGGAATATATACCCAGAAGCAGGATTGCTGGATCATATGGTAGTCCTATTTTTAACTTTTCAAGGAACCTCCATACTGTTTTCCATAGTGGCTACACCAATTTGCATTCCCATCAACAGTGTGCAAAGGATCTTTTTCTCCACATCTTCATTAGCATTTGTTATCTCTTGTTTTGATAACAGCCATTCTAACAGGTGTGCGGTGATATCTCATTGTGGTTTTGACTTGAATTTCCCTAATGATTAGTGATCTTGAGCACCTGTTCATATACTTTTTGGACACTTGTGTGTCTTCTTTGGAACAATGTCTATTCAAGTCCTTTGTCCATTTTTTAACTGAATTGTTTTTTTGCTATTGAGTTGTGTGTGTTCCTTAAACGTTTAGGATAGTAACCCCTTATGAGATATATAGTTTGCAAATATTTTCTCCCAGTTGGTAGGTTGCCTTTTCATTGTGTTGTTTCTTTTGCTGTGTAGAAGCTTTTCAATATTCTTTTTTATATAGGATAGACTGCTCTGTTGATGCTGAGTGTAAAGCCATAATTTGCCCCTCTGAAGGTCTTTTCTGATGCTTTTATTCCACTTGATCTCTCAGTAGCTTTCTTTTTTTGATTCAGGTACTATGAGAATGGCTGAGGGCTCAGAGCAGTGAATTAATAGACATGTGCTAGTTTCCTACAGCTGTTTTTAAGATGCTTAATTTAGTTTACAGAAATTTGACATTATGTGCCTAGGTGTGAGTTTCTTTTTATAAAATCTGTCTGGAGTTTGCTGATTTTGTTCAGTCTATAAGTTGATATTTTTCATTAGAGAAATTACGAGCCATATTTCTCCATATGACTCCTCTGGATAGTGCCCTCAAGAAAATTTTTTTTTCTTTGCTCTCTCAAACAAAAAAAATTTTTTTCTCTTTTCTCTCTTTAAAATTAAAAAAAATTGTTTTAATGAAATATAGTTGATTTACAATGTTGTGTTAGTTTCAGTGTACAGCAAAGTGATTCAAAGTGATATATATATAATTGAATATATATATTATATTCAATATATATATATTCTTTTTCAGATTATTTTCCCTTATAGGTTATTACAGAATATTGAATATGGTTCCCTGTGCTATACAGTAGATGCTTGCTGGTTATCTATTTTATATATAGTAGTGTGTATATGTTAATCTCAAACTCCTAATTTAATAAGTGGAGTGTCAGACCTTTCCCAAAAGTAGTCTCACACACCCCTATGATCCTAGACCACCACTAAGCACCATGTCCAGAAATGTGCTACTCTCTTCTCCTAGGGAAAAGGACCTGCAGGGCATACTCTCCATACTTAAAGTGTTCTCAATAAAAAATTTATCAACGTGTTTCTCCCTTGAACTTTATTATCCTCACGCATTTTGCAAGAAATAACCTTGCAAAAGGTAGAGAAGGAGAGATGCAGAATAGCAGGGGAGCTGCAATTGAATAAACTTAGAAATTTCAACGTAAGATCTAAGGGTGATGCAAAGAATAATAAAACATGTTCTGTTTAGTGTAGAATCTTTCCTTTACTTGGGGGAATACACACCATCATATAGGGAACATTTAAGTGGTGACAAGAGGCTGTGTGTAATTGAGTGTCAAAATTTTGGGCATAAACAAAATGTGTGACCAGAGTTCAGATCACAATTTAAGTGAAATGACATAAACAAAGGGGTAGAAGTGAGAATAAGCATAGTATATTCTGTACAGGTAGGTCAAGGTCAGATTGTAGAGCCAAGCTCAAGAGCTGAGGCTTCTTCATGTTAATGGTCATAACAAAACCTTAAATAGGGAAGAGACATGATCATAGCAGTGATTTTATACAGTTTTGCCTGATAGTGTTTTCTAATATTGATTTGAAGGGGAGGAGGTGAGGGTTTTGGGCTATTTGCACTCCAACTGCAGTGACAGATTTGAGAGTAGGATGGGGGTAGTAGGAATGGAGATAGATATAACAGAGCTTTCGAAAAACATCATCAACTAGTGTCTTGATGTGGTGTTTAACAGAGAAGGAAGAATCAAGGAGGCTTTCAGTGTGTAAGTGTGTTGTAATAAAATATAATGACTAACAAAAATAAAGAAGTTGAAAAAGGAAGTTGGATTGAGTTTGTGGAAGATGGTAAATGTGGTTTGGAACTTATTGCAACTGGACTGACATCATGTCACCTAGTTGGAAAATACCAGAAGAGCCTTGGAAATGAAGAACTAAAATTCAGATTCGAGGACAGAACTAGAAAGACATACGGTCATCAGAAGAGCAGCTAGTTTGGAAAATATAAATTTTTAATTGGGTTATAAAGGTAGAGGGAAAATGTTGGCAAGGTTGGAGGCCATAAATTTCTGGCAGCAGTAAGTGGGCAAGAAGTAATGAGAATCATTGGAATAGGCCAGATGTGTGTGTGTGTGTGCATGCGTGCTTGTGTGTGTGTGTGTGTGTGTGTGTGTGTGTGTGTGCCTTCCCAGCACCTTCTTTCTCCTGAGAACAACCACATCCACCTAGGGGTAACTGCTCTTCACGCTCCAGTTAGGATGTTTACCATGATCCTGCCCCTGACTATATTTGCTGGGTCTTTTCTAGTCCCACCAATGTCTACCTTTGGGATTTTTCTAACTCGATCCAAGAAAAATTTGTAAGACATGAAATACAACAGCTTCTCCTGGTTACGCTTCCTGCCATATTTCCTATCACAAGAGGAAACGAGCAGAGACAAGAGGTAGATATGGCAAGACCTAGTTTTATTTGGTTCTTGATGTTCCAGAGGTTCAGCTATATCCTTTGCCTGCTTTGGTTTCACTGTACAACCCTTTATTATATGTCATGAGCCAACACATACCACTTTTGCTTAAATTAGTTTGAATTGAATTTTTCACTTGCAGCCAAAAGATTTATGACACAATGATAATACATAACCCATGAATGGAAGAGGGGGATGTGACTGGTGAGTAGTACAAAGAGTTTCAGTTATACTGTAATGTTTCATTTCTTGGATTAGGAGATGGGTGTTTATTATATTATTCTTTATCCTTTTCTGTACACCTGAAATATTACATGATATAGTTTTTAAAATACTGCATCAGAGACTTGACATTACATGTCATCTAAGTACTTTGAATATGTTGTTGCTGGGGCATTTACATGGAGGCACACCGCTGTATAATTAGATTCACTCTGTCCTACAAAAAGTCTGATTTGGGAGAATTTATTTAGCACTAAATAATCTAGTTCACTTTCTATGCCAAAATTAGTTTTCAGAAATGAAACAGATGACATGAAATAAATTTCTGAGCCTATAAAAAATTAATTTTCAATATATGTTCTCCAATTTCAAAATTATTGGACAAATGTTCCATTCATATTTAGAAGAACCTATACTTAAAAAGAACTATTTTCCATTTATGAAGCGGAATGCAGTTAAATATGGCTCCTAATTAAAAGGATTCAAGGATAAATTCTGTACTTTACATCTCAATGCACAATATTAACCTGAAATGGCAATCCACAAAAGAAAATAAGTTTTTAGTTCCAAATCAAAGACATGTAACAATTAAATGTTTCTAACTTTCAATTTGTATTTTTTCAATGAATTTAAAATATTGTCTCCAATATCATACATTTGTATTATGTGTTCAGTTGAGTAAAAATAAAAAGTTTCATATAGTTCTGGCAAGTGTTTGTCTTATGCTTGGTTAACTTCATTCAGTATATTCATTGTCAAGTACTTATAGGCATTTGAGTTTGTAAACCACTGGTTTATAAGCCACAATACTATAAAAACGTATAAAGGAAAGGTGTATTTCTTCACTCAGAAGGAGGGGGAAAGATCTCTGAGGTTTAACTTTGGCAGAATTACACACAATATCCATCACCAAACAAAATGATGAAATTTGTGGCTTAATGTACCTCCACTGCAGTTAATTTGCTGTTTACACCAGCCATCACCACAAAATCTGAAGGTCTTACCTTTATAATTGTGTATCTGGCCAATTCAAGAAGCCAAGGAATAGTGTTCCTCAAAAATGATTTCAAAAAAAAAAAAAATGATTTCACAGAAATCATTAACACAGAAACTACCACGTTTAAAAAACATTTTCTTGCAGTTTTGCTCTACAATTTCCAAAATCTTAAGGCCATCTGTTAGCAAAGACACTTCAAGTTTTCTTCTCATAAGTCCATTTTGATAAGTTATATTTGTGTAGTGATTTATCTATTTTATCAAAGTTTAAAACTTTAATGGCTTAAATTTACGGTATTTTCTTACCATCATATTTCATAGAATCTAAAATAGCATCAATTGTAAGATACACCCTTATTTTACATACAACTAAAGAAGAAAAATTCAAAGCTGTCAATTAAACAATGTTTTCTTATCATTAACTATGATATATCCTAAATCCAGAGATGTCATAATGTGAAAAAAAATGTGTTTCTCAGAGTCAGTGAAATATGGTATATTTTAAATCTCAGCGTATATGTTCCTTTGTTAACTTCTAATGTTGCTTAGTAGATGCATGGAGTACAACAGATTATGGTGTGGTGAATCCAATTCACACAAAGCCCTGTTTTTTCTGTAGTTCCAGACCTTTCAAGCGTGTCTGGTACACAGCTTTAATTACCACATCCATGAATATTTTAGCACAGAGGGTTTCTTGACAAATGATGCAATGAGCAGGTTTCAGTTCTTTGCCATTGTGAAATGTTGCCACAGTGGTTTAAATTCAGTGATAAGTCTGACTTTAACACCTACCATCACAGAATTTCCCCCTAGTCACGCTTACTAATTTGAACTTTCTATAGTAAAATATCAAAGCTTTTCTTAGTATACAGATATAGATCATTTCTTGAAGTTATAGATATCATGGGTACCATTTTAATAAATGCATTGGTTGCATAACCTTTTCAATCAATACCACAAGTAAATATAGCTAGCTACTTGTAATTATTATTTATACCCTTGCTTTCATCTGCTGCAATTATAAAACACCACAGATTAATTCCTCTCCAGCAAGTGCTCAGGCAATATTCTAAGCGACAGTACTTCTGGCTATAATATATTCATGAATGTTTGATTCTGTTGAAGTCATATAATTTCTCCTTCACTTCGTAGACAATCTTTAAGAAATTCATTGTCTGTAAAGGATTTTATGGCCACTTTTCCACAAAAGCATTTGGGAAACATGTTCTATTTTCATTCAGAAGTTAATCACGGAAAATCTAGTTCTTTCAGTTAACTGAGTTTTCATCATATGCCTTTTCTATAGAGCAGCTGTTCTTTAATTTGTTTCATAACTGTATTTAAGTTTTATTTTTTGGTGAAGACACATTTTGCATTTTCAATAATACATAAAATATTGTTTACTTTTTGCAAAGAAAGATGTTCTCTCCCATTTTTCTGAAAGCATATACTCTTCATTCTACTTTTTGTTTTCCCTCTTTCAATAGACTTTAAACAACTCTTGCTCTACTCCAGGAAAAAAAAATAGCTATGTAAACATGATAATAGCTGGTACAGTAACTGGATTTCTTCTAATGAGATGGTGAGATTGGAGGCAGACCGAGCGAGCCCTGACCCCTGCTCCAACCAACTACTGCCCGGAGGGAATGTGTTTTCAGCAGTGTCAGATCTTCTAGATACCTGGATAGCTATTGAAATCTCCAAAGCTTCAAAATGTTAATTCAAATTTCTTTCTGTTTAACAGATCAAACAGAATATAGCTGCAATCTGTGGGGCACCCGTTTGTAACCTCTGCTACCAATTTTCAGCCTCTCCCTAATGGGATATGAGAGAGTATTTTTCTGTTTGAGCAGAAAAGAAATGAGGAACTAAGACAAAGAACCATGAGATAAACTCCTAAGAAGGTGCTATTTAGGCTGAATAACTCAGAATGTAATGTGGGCCTATTATCTACTGGTGCACATAGCCCTGCAGAATCCTCCTGAAAGTTGCTGAGTTTCCAAACTAGAGAGAAGGGTAGACTCTTTCATCTTACTAAGCTTCCTATCCCTTAGGCCTATAGTCTGGAGACCACAGAGAGGCTCTGAGAGCTCCCAGTATGGAGAGAGTGGGGGCTGGGTGGAGGTCTAACAGCCACAGCCCATGAGCAGTTACAAGTCAAACTCTGTATTGCACTTGACTTATATTATTAGTTCCTAGATCACAATGTTTCTCCATCAGAACTTTAGATATCAATTTATGGTCTTCTGGGATTTAGAATTTTTGAACAAAAATCTGAAGAATAGTGTTTTACCTCCTTCTTAGGTTTTTCTACCTAGAAGCCTCTGGAATATATTTTACCTACTTTTTAAAATTAAAACAAATCACCAGAATTATGCAGGTCTGAATCTAATTTCATTGATTTTGCCTGACTTTCAGCCTTTTCAATTACATCTTCTTCCACAGTTTCTTTGGTTATTACTGCTGTTTATTAAGTTTTTGTGTTTTCTCTTCTGCAAACCACAGCATATGTAAATGACCTGCTAGATCTGACATCACATCTCTCTTTCTCTCTCCTCTAATCACATTTCTTTTTTCCTTTTTTCTATGAATTCTGAATTAATATTTTAGTAATATCTTCAAATATTCTCATTTTTTTCTGGAGCATCTTATCTGCTATTCAGACCTCTTCCCTCCACTGATTTTTTTTTAATCAATAATTAAATCTTGAAGCATTTGTTTTTTAATTTCATTATATTAGGTCATATTCTTTTTATAAAATCAGTGTTCTCTAAACTCTGAATGAAAACATAAGTGAGATGTTTTCTAACATTTCCTATGACTTATAATGACTTTATTTCACAGACAGGCATTGGATCTTTTTTTTTCATAATGCTCATCTTATTTTAAGTTATTATATTCTCACACATCCATTGATTTTTTTTTTTTTTTGCTATATATTAAACTTTGAAGTAGGAGGTTAGCAAGTCTTTTACCCCACATTTAAGTTGTGATGGGACCTGATAGATGTTGGAAGGGTTAAATATTGTAAGATTTGATGAAGGAAGATGGGGGAAGTATTTTATTTTCTCTGGTTCTGTTTTGCCAGGCTACAGACAACCTGAGCAGAAAGTCTGATCACTGAACATAGCGTTTCTTCTGCCTGGTGCTGTGGCAGCTTGACAGAAATGAAGTCATGTCCTCCCTACCCAATTGAATGACTGTCCTCAGCAGAAGGACTTCTAATTTATTCATTGAGCCACTGCACAACGTGAAAGCCAAGCGTGAGCATCTCCCTAGGATCTCTGTGCTAGAACCTGACAGCTTTCCCACAGGCTCTAAAGCATCCCCTCTCCAAGCTCCAGAGCCACACCTCACCTCCAGGCCCTAACTCTTTAGATTAGGGTATATATCATAGAGTTCTCCTAGGGGGTCCTTCTAGTTACTCCCAAAGCAGGCTTATTCTGTGCATTCTGTGAATTCTGGATTGTCACCTTGTCTGAGTGGTAAGGTACATTAAAATAACACAGTAGTGGTGATATGTCTGTGAATATAAATTAACTCTATCACAAACTAGGGGGTGGTTAGCTACCATCTGACGTACTAGAGTCATAATTCATACTCCAGGGTGGTTATTTAAGATATGAAGCTTTCTAATCGGGTATTAGTATCTTCAGAAATGGTCTAGCACTTAAAGTTTCCTTACTGAAAACTACAATAGCAAATGTGTTAATTAACATGAAGAATACAACACAAATTTTTAACTGATTAGGAATATTTTGTGGACCCTACAAGTGAATAAATTGCAAAAATCCAACAAACCTAGAAGTCTGATGTCATGCTGCAGTGTTCTAAGCACTATGGATGAGCTGCAGTTACAGCAGTGATGAAGAAAGACTCAGCCCTGCTTTCATGATTTCACAGAATCTAGGAGGGAAAGCAAACAATGCACTATCATGCATTTTCCCCTCAAGGATAAAATATGAGACCATATCATGAGACCATAGATAACGGGCACCTAGAGCCAACTGGGGCAGGGAAGGAGAACTGGCAGGAAAATTTTCCTGAAAAAAGTAACATTTAACCTGAGACCCAAAGGATGAGTCAGAATTATCTAGTTAAAGAGAGTATACAGGAATATAGGACTTCCCTGGCGGTCTGGTGGTTGAGACTTCACCTTCCAATGCAGGGGGTGCAGGTTCGATCCCTGGTCAGGGAGCTAGGATCCCACATGCCTCACGGCCAAAAAACCAAAACATAAAACAGAAGCAATATTGTAACAAATTCAGTAAAGACTTTTAAAAAATGGTCCACATCAAAAAAAAAAAAAAAAAAAAGAGAGAGTATACAAGAATATATATGTGCTTGGGAAAGGGGAGGTGGTTCTATTAGTGCATACCAGCCTGAGTGAGCAGAGGCCCCTAATAAGCCGCTCCTTTAACCCCCTCCTGTCTGGGCAAAGAACAGACGCCCTCAGGTGACCTACATGCAGAGGCGGGTCCAAATCCAAAGTTGAACCCTGGGAGCTGTGCGAACAAAGAAGAGAAAGGGAAATTTCTCCCAGCAGCCTCAGGAGCAGCGGATAAAATCTCCAAAATCAACTTGATGTACCCTTCATCTGTGGAATACCTGAATAGACAACAAGTCATCCCAAATTGAGGAGGTGGTCTTTGGGAGCAACTGTAGACTTGGGGTTTGCTTTCTGCATCTAACTTGTCTCTGGTTTTATGTTTATCTTAGTTTAGTATCTAGAGTTTATTATCATTGGTATATTTGTTTATTGATTTGGTTGCTCACTTCCTTTTTTTTTTTCTTTTATATATATATTTTTTGTTTGTTTGTTTTCCTTTTTCTCTTTTTGTGAGTGTGTATGTGTATGTCTCTTTGCGTGATTTTGTTGGTATAGCTTTGCTTTTACCATTTGTCCTACGGTTCTATCTGTCTGTTTTGGTTTTTTTTTTTGAGTATACATTTTAGTGCTTGTTATCATTGCTGGATTTGTTTTTTGGTTTGGTCGCTCTCTTCTTTCTTTCTTTCTTTCTTTTTTTATTACTTTTTAATTTTTTTAATTTATAATAATTTTTTTAATTTTTTATTTTAATAACTTTATTTTCTTCCTTCCTTCCTTCCTTTCTTTTTTGTCCCTTTTCTTCTGAGCTGTGTGGCTGACAGAGTCTTGGTGCTCTAGCCAGGTGTCAGGCCAGAGCCCCTAAGGTGGGAGAGCCAAGTTCAAGACACTGGTCCACCAGAGACCTCTGGGCTCCAAGTAATATCAAATGGCAAAAGCTCTCCCAGAGATCTCCATCTCAATGCTAAGACCCAGGTCCACTCAATGACCAGCAAGCTACAGTGCTGGACACCCTATGCCAATCAACTAGCAAGACAGGAACACAACCTTACCCATTAGCAGAGAGGCTGCCTAAAATCACACTAAGTTCAGAGACACCCCAAAACACACCACTGGACATGGTCGTGCCCACCAGAAAGACAAGATCCAGCCTCATCCACCAGAACACAGCATCAGTCCCCTCCACCAGGAAGACTACACAACCCACTGAACCAACATTACCCACTGGGGGCAGACATCAAAAACAACGGGAACTACAAACTTGCAGCCTGCAAAAAGGAGACACCAAACACAGTAAGTTAAGCAAAATGAGAAGACAGAAAATACACAGCAGATGAAGGAGCAAGGTAAAAACCCATCAGACCAAACAAATGAAGAGGAAATGGGCAGTCTACCTGAAAAAGAATTCAGAATAATGATAGTAAAAATGATCCAAAATCTCGGAAACAGAATGGAGAAAAAACAAGAAACGTTTAACAAGGACCTAGACAAACTAAAGAGCAAACAAACAATGATGAACAACACACTAAATGAAATTTAAAATTCTCTAGAAGGAATCAATAGCAGAATAACTGAGGCAAAAGAATGGATAAGTGACCTGGAAGATAAAACAGTGGAAATAACTACCGCAGAGCAGAATAAAGATAAAAGAATGAAAAGAACTGAGGACAGTCTCAGAGACCTCTGGGACAACATTCAATGCACCAACATTCGAATTATAGGGGTCCCAGAAGGAGAAGAGAAAAAAAAAGGGACTGAGAAAACATTCTTGAAGAGATTATAGTTGTTAACTTCCCTAATATGGGAAAGGAAATAATCAATGAAGTGCAGGAAGCACAGAGAGTTCCATACAGGATAAATCCAAGGAGAAACACGCCAAGACACCTATTAATCAAACTATCAAAAATTAAATGCAGGGCTTCCCTGGTGGCACAGTGGTTGAGAATCTGCCTGCCGATGCAGGGGACACGGGTTCGAGTCCTGGTCTGGGAGGATCCCACATGCCGCGGAGCAACTAGGCCTGTGAGCCACAACTTCCGAGCCTGCACGTCTGGAGGCTGTGCTCCACAACAAGAGAGGCTGTGACAGTGAGAGGCCCACGCACCGCGATGAAGGGTGGCCCCTGCTTGCCACAATTGGAGAAAGCCCTCGCATAGAAACGAAGACCCAACACAGCCAAAAATAAATAAATAAATTAATTAATTAATTAAAATTTTTTAAAAAAATTAAATGCAAAGAAAAAATATTAAAAGCAGCAAGGGAAAAGCAACAAATAACATACAATGGAATCCCTATAAGGTTAATAGTTGATCATTCAGCAGAAACTCTGCCAGCCAGAAGGGAGTGGCAGGACATATTTAAAGTGATGAAAAGGAAAAACCTACAACCAAGATTACTCTACCCAGCAAGGATCTCATTCAGATTCGACGGAGAAACTAAAACCTTTACAGACAAGCAAAAGCTAAGAGAATTCAGCACCACCAAACCAGCTCTACAGCAAATGTTAAAGGAAATTCTCCAGGCAGGAAACACAAGAGAAGGAAACGACCTACAACAACAAACCCAAAACAATTAAGAAAATGGTAATAGGAACATACATAACAATAACTACCTGAAATGTAAATGGATTAAATGCTCCAACCAAAAGACACAGACTGGCTGAATGGATACAAAAACAAGACCCGTACATATGCTCTCGACAAGAGACCCACTTCAGACCTAGGGACACATACAGACTGAAAGTGAGGCGATGGAAAAAGATATTCCATGCAAATGGAAATCAAAAGAAAGCTGGAGTAGCAATTCTCATATCAGACAAAATACACTTTAAAACAAAGACTATTACAAGAGACAAAGAAGGACACTACATAATGATCAAGGTATCAATCCAAGAAGAAGATATAACAATTGTAAATATTTATGCACCCAACATAGGAGCACCTCAATACATAAGGCAAACAGCCATACAAGGGGAAATCGACAGTAACACAATCATAGTAGGGGACTTTAACACCCCACTTTCACCAATGGACAGATCATCCAAAATGAAAATAAATAAGGAAACACAGCTTTAAATGACATATTAAACAAGATGGACTTAATTGATATTTATAGGACATTCCATCCAAAAACAACAGAATACACTTTCTTCTCAAGTGCTCATGGAACATTCTCCAGGATAGATCATATCTTGGGTCACAAATCAAGCTTTGGAAAATTTAAGAAAATTGAAACTGTATCAAGTATCTTTTCCGACCACAACGCTATGAGACAAGATATCAATTACAGGAAAAAATCTATTAAAAATACAAACACATGGAGGCTAAACAATAAACTACTAAATAACTAAGAGATCACTGAAGAAATCAAAGAGGAAATCAAAAAATACCTAGAAACAAATGACCATGAAAACACGATGGCCCAAAACCTATGGGATGCAGCAAAAGCAGTTCTAAGAGGGAAGTTTACAGCAATACAATCCTACCTCAAGAAACAAGAAACATCTCAAATAAACAACCTAACCTTGCACCTAAAGCAATTAGAGAAAGAAGAACAAAAAAGCCCCAAAGTTTGCAGAAGGAAAGAACTCATAAAGATCAGATCAGAAATAAATGAAAAATAAATGAAGGAAGCGATAGCAAAGGTCAATAAAACTAAAAGCTGCTTCTTTGAGAAGATAAACAAAACTGATAAACCATTAGCCAGACTCATCAAGAAGAAAAGGGAGAAGACTCAAATCAACAGAATTAGAAATGAAAAAGGAGAAGTAACAACTGACACTGCAGAAATAGAAACGATCATGAGAGATCACTACAAGCAACTATATGCCAATAAAATGACAACATGGAAGAAATTCTTAGAAAAGCACAACCTTCTGAGACTGAATCAGGAAGAAACAGAAAATATAAACAGACCAATCACAAGCACTGAAATTGAGACTGTGACGAAAATTCTTCCAACAAACAAAAGCTCAGGACCAGATGGCTTCACCGGCGAATTCTATCAAACATTTAGGGAAGAACTAATACCTATCCTTCTCAAACTCTTCCAAAATATAGCAGAGGGAGGAACACTCCCAAACTCATTCTACGAGGCCACCATCACCCTGATAACCAAGATCAGACAAAGATGTCACAAAGAAAGAAAACTATAGGACAATATCACTGATGAACATAGATGCAAAAATCTTCAACAAAATATGAGCAAACAGAATCCACCTGCACATTAAAAGGATCAAATACCATGATCAAGTGAGGTTTATCTCAGGAATGCAAGCATTCTTCAATATACGCAAATCAATCAATGTGATAAACCATATTAACAAATTGAAGGAGAAGAACCATATGATCATCTCAATAGATGCAGAAAAAGCTGTTGGCAAAATTCAACACCCATTTACGATAAAAACACTCCAGAAAGTAGGCACAGAGGGAACTTACCTCAACATAATAAAGGCCATATATGACAAACCCACAGCCAACATCGTTCTCAATGGTGAAAAACTGAAACCATTTCCACTAAGATCAGGAAAAAGACAAGGTTTTCCACTCTCACCACTATTATTCAACATACTTTTGGAAGTTTTAGCCACAGCAATCAGAAAAGAAAAAGAAATAAAAGGAATCCAAATAGGAAACGAAGAAGTAAAACTGTCACTGTTCGCAGATGACATGATACTATACATAGAGAATCCTAAAGCTGCTACTAGAAAACTACTAGAGCTAATCAACGAATTTGGTAAAGTAGCAGGATACAAAATTACTGCACAAAAATCTCTTGCATTCCTCTACACTAATGATGAAAAATTTGAAAGAGAAATTAAGGAAACACTCCCATTTACCACTGCAACAAAAAGAAAAAAATACCTAGGAATAAACCTACCTAAGGAGACAAAAGACCTCTATGCAGAAAACTATAAGACACTGATGAAAGAAATTAAAGATGATACAAACAGATGGAGAGATATACCATGTTCTTGGATTGGAAGAATCAATATTGTGGAAATGACTATACTATCCAAAGCAATCTACAGATTCAATGCAATTCCTATCAAACTACCAATGGCATTTTTCACAGAACTAGAACAAAAAATGTTCAATTTGTATGGAAACACAAAAGACCCCGAATTGCCAAAGCAATCTTGAGAAAGAAAAACAGAGCTGGAGGAATCAGGTTCCCAGACTTCAGACTATACTACAAAGCTACAGTAATCAAGACAGTATGGTACTGGCACAAAAACAGAAATAGAGATCAATGGAACAGGATAGAAAGCCCAGAGATAAACCCACGCACATATGGTCACTTTATTTTTGATAAAGGAGACAAGAATATACAATGGAGAAAAGACAGCCTCTTCAATAAGTGGTGCTGGGAAAACTGGACAGCTACATGTAAAAGAATGAAATTAGAACACTCCCTAACACCATACACAAAAATAAACTCACAATGTTGATTAAAGACCTAAATGTAAGGCCAGACACTATAAAACTCTTAGAGGAAAACATAGGCAGAACACTCTATGACATAAATCACAGCAAGATCCTTTTTGACCCACCTCTTAGATAAAGGGAAATAAAAACAAAAATAAACAAATGGGACCTAATGAAACTTAAAAGCTTTTGCAAAGCAAAGGAAACTACAAACAAAATGAAAAGACAACCCTCAGAATGGGAGAAAATATTTGCAAATGAATCAACGGACAAAGGATTAATCTCCAATATATATAAAGAGTTCATGCAGCTCAATATTAAAAAAACAAACAACCCAATCCAAAAATGGGCAGAAGACCTAAATAGACATTTCTCCAAAGAAGATATACAGATGGCCAAGAAGCACATGAAAAGCTGCTCAACATCACTAATTATTAGAGAAATGCAAATCAAAACTACAATGAGGTATCACCTCACTCCTGTTAGAATGGGCATCATCAGAAAATTTACAAACAACAAATGCTGGAGAGGGTGTGGAGAAAAGGGAACCTTCTTGCACTGTTGGTGGGAATGTAAATTGATAGAGCCACTATGGAGAACAGTATGGAGGTTCCTTAAAAAACTAAAAATAGAATTACCATATGACCCAGCAATCCCACTACTGGGCATATACCCTGAGAAAACCATAATTCAAAAAGACACATGCACCCCAATGTTCATTGCAGCTCTATTTACAATAGCCAGGTCATGGAAGCAACCTAAATGCCCATCGACAGACGAATGGACAAAGAAGATGTGGTACATATATACAATGGAATATTACTCAGCCATAAAAAGGAACAAAACTGGGTCATTTGTAGAGACATGGATGGATCTAGAGACTGTCATACAGAGTGAAGTAAGTCAGAAAGAGAAACACAAATACCGTATGTTAACACATATATATGGAATCTAAAAAAAAAAATGGTTCTGAAGAACCTAGGGGCAGGACAGGAATAAAGATACAGACGTAGAGAATGGACTTGAGGACGTGGGAAGGGGGAATGGTAAGCTGGGACGAAGTGAGAGAGTGGCATGGACTTATAAACACTAGCAAATGTAAAATAGATAGCTAGTGGGAAGCAGCCGCATAGCACAGGGAGATCAGCTTGGTGCTCTGTGACCACCTAGAGGGGTGGGATAGGGAGGGTGGGAGGGAGATGCAAGAGGGAGGAGATATGGGGATATATATATATGTATAGCTGATTCACTTTGTTATAAAGCAGAAACTGACACACCCTTGTAAAGCAATTATACTCCAATAAAGATGTTATAAAGAAAATGTGTTTTACATTTCAGACACTGAAATTTCTGGAATGCTCAATATTTTATATGAAAATTAACAGGCTTTAAATCAAAATCAGTTTGCTCTATTGAGGATTAATGAAACAATATGTGGAGAACACAATTTTGGAATGAGAAATAAGTGTCTTTTGGGTGTGCTTGAGAATGAAAGCGTGTGCTCATGAATACATGCATGGCCTAGAAAGTGCATTCAGGGTCATGTATAAAAACTCTCAGGCAAAATCCCCATGAACTCCACTATTTTGTTCCCTTTTAAGAAAGTCTTGTAGGGCTTCCCTGGTGGCGAAGAGGTTAAGACTCCACCCGCCAATGCAGTGGACACGGGTTCGAGCCCTGGTCCAGGGAGATCCCACATGCCGCGGAGCAACTCAGCCCGCACGCCACAACTACTGAGCCTGCGCTCTAGAGCCCGCGAGCCACAACTACTGAGCCCTCGTGCCACAACTACTGAAGCCTGCGTACCTAGAGCCCATGCTCCACAACAAGAGAAGCCACTGCAATCAGAAGTCCGCGTATCGCAACAAAGAGTAGCCCCCGCTCGCTGCAACTAGAGAAAGCCCGCGCACAGCAACGAAGACCCAATGCAGCCAAAAAAATAAATAAATAAAATAAAAAGAAAGTCTTGTGATTTTAAGCAAATAAAAAAGCAGTAAACTGGAAAGAAAATCTATTGGAAGAAACCTATCCTATCATTTATAAAATCCTTGATATTTGTAATATGCATTACAGCCATAGCTCAAAATACAGAAATCCATATTCCAAAATTACACTGACCTTTGTGTGGCCTCAGCAAACCTAAGAAAAATTTGATTCTACAGATCTTTTAAGTGTTGATAGATAATGGAAACATTAACTACAACCCCCATACACACACACACACACACACACACACACACACACACTCACTCTCACTCTCACTCACCCAGGAGACACCTGGTCATTAGAAGAACTGCTAAATCGTCTCATTAATTTTCAGCCAATTACTGTCCAGCTACGTGGTTTGCATCTTGTGCAAACAGACTCCTGGTAGTTATTGTCCCTCATTTCCCCTTGTCTTCTGTGTGCTCAGTATAAAACAGGGAGTATTTTAACAGAAATATCTGACTTGGTAGAATCCAAAAAGCTTCCTGGGTGGACTACACTTCTTGAGACCAGCATTCATGCTTTCAATGTTATAAACACTTATTCATAAGTTGGGAATAAGCAAAGAAACAGTTAAATAAACTAGAGTAATGCTAACACCCAGGAGTCATCAGTGATCTCTTTTGAAACTCCACTCAAGCCTAGATCCTAGGAAAAACTGGGACTGAGATACATAATGTGGTTGCCATGGATCAGCTGGGATGTAAGGGTAACAGTGGAGTTCTATATCAGCTTATTTTGTAGAAATAATGTTCTCAATCCATGGAATGTAGCTGGAGATGTCAGTGAAGACAATAGTATGATCTGTCAGAATACATGCAGTTGCCCAAGACATAATTCCTTGTAATTCACTGCCACATGTGGCTGGTGCAGCTGTGGTCACCTGCCAGACAGAGTAGAGGGGATCAGAACTTCCCTCCCACCTGGAAATTTTTCAGCACTGGAACAAAAGGAAAAGCCACTATATCTGCCATGCAAAAGGGCCCAGGATATAATACGGTGGAAGCTTCATTCCACTGTACTAACTACCCCTACCACCCAGTCATCCCTAGACAGAAATTTCAAAATGGTAGCTGGAAGATAGCTTTACACTTCTCAAAAATCCATATCTCTCATCTCTAACATAGGGTGGAGGAGAGAGGGTCATCATTCTTCAGCCCCTTACTCTCTGAGCTCATAACCTGACTGCAAAATACAGACCCTCGTGAAGGATGAGAGGTAACAGAGACACAAAGACAAAGAGGAAGAGCACAGATTGAGCTTATGGGCAAGTGAGATAAGAAAGGTTACCTGGCATTTATCTCTGCTTATTCCTATGCATCCGATACAGAACATGTCTTCAAGGAACTTTTCACCCAGTAAAGCTTTGCAGATTGAATCAGTGTTCAATTCATTCATAATGCTGTGCAGGTTACTGCCTGGATTTCCTAAGTACAAGAAATAAAGGAGGCTTTCATTCCTATTTGCATTTTCATAAGGTATCTTGCCTCCCTCTCCTTCAGGGCTTCTTTTCAGTTAAAATGGACTGCAGAGGAAGAACTGATGGAACAGACCATGGATTAAACATATCCTCCTGTTCATTTATCATCTTTGAAAGATAATCAGCATCAAGGAGTGGTGCCAACCAAGACACTCCACACATCAAACAAGATCTGAATCCAAGCTCTGCCATCACCAAGTTTATAACCTTGGACAATTAGTTAAATCTCCCTGAGTCCTGGTTTCCTCATTTACAAGATATAAATCCTAAGAAAATTTATCTACATGTTTGATGATGGCTAAATAATATGTATAGGATGCTTAGTGCCTGGGACGTAGTTAGTGCTCAACAAATGGCAGCTGTTATCATTGTTGTAAGTGATAACCATATTGCTGATAGGCAGGTAAAGGAAAAATGTGATTTTTACCAACTTGCAAATTAAGATTCAAAGAAGTTAAAGAATTTGTCAATAACCCTATAATAAATGGCAGAACCAAAACTCAAACATAAATCCCTGAATCCCAGTCCTCTGCAGTGTGTGCCAATGTGATACATACATGCAACACTTTGATTTAGGATTTGATTCCCAAAGCCCTAAAGGAGATTACCGCTTCTAGTCTAAAGAGCTGATATTGTTGCTCTATTTCTACCTTTACACATGTGCTTAAAAATAAGTTCCAATTCCTTCCCCTAACTCCTCAGAGACCCTGAAGATGTGAATATATCCAAGAACACAGCTAACTCTTCTTTTTGACAGTCACTCACCAACAGATTCTTTATTCTCTACCCAGGTGTAAATCAAGCAATCTGGAAATTCCTTTATCTTGGCACTAGGCAACTGAAAAATGCTGGTGGAGAAGAAGGTGAGGGGTATAGACAACTTTATCAGCATAAGATCATTTTTAGGAGAAGTGACAGTGAAGTTTGGTAAATGATGATCTTCTCATAAGGCAGAATCTCCCCAATAAAGTCTTGAAAACTGTTGGCTCCACCAGTTAAGATGACCTGGAGATCTCTAGAAAATGAAGAAGAGAAAAAATATTGATACTATCACATATCACAAGGCTATTCTTTCTCTCTCTCTCTCTCTCACACACACACACACAAACGCACTTTCCTTCATTTACTGGTATCAAGCAAAAAAAAATTAGTAAGGATATAGAAGATTTGAACTACATAATTAAAACTTTTTATATACTGAACATAAATAGAACCTTCTATCCTAAAATTAGAGAGTACACATTCTTCCAAGCACACAAGACACATTTATAAAAATTGACTCCATACTGGCCCAAAAAGTCTCAATTATTTTCAAAGAATCAGTATCACATAGATCACATTCTCTGACCACAAAACAATTAAATTAGAATTCAAAAGATTTTTTCTCTTTTTTAAATTGAAGTATAAATGATTTACAGTGTTTCAAGTATACAGCAAACTGATTCAGTTTTATGCATATATATATATACACACACATACATATATTCTTTTTCAGATTCTTTTCCATTATAGGTTATTACAAGATAATGAATATACTGATAGTTCCCTGTGCTATACAGTAGGTCCTTGTTGTTTATTTTATATATAGTAGTGTGTATCTGTTAATCCCAAACTCCTAATTTATCCCTCCCCTACTTCTCCCCTTTGGTAACCATAAGTTTGTTTTCTATGTCTCTGGGTCTATTTCTGTTTTGTATATAAGTTCATTTGTATCTTTTTTTTAGATTCCACATATAAGCAATATCATATATTTGTCTTTCTCTGGCTTACTTCACTTCTGATAATCTCTAGGTCAATCCATGTTGCAGCAAATGGCAGAATTTCATTCTTTTTTATGGCTGAGTAATATTCCATTGTATGTATATGTATGTGTGTGTGTATATAAACACATCTTCTTTATCCATTCATCTGTCAAAGGACATTTAGGTTGCTTCCATGTCTTGGCTATTGTAAATAGTGCTGCTATGAACATTGGGATGCATGTATCTTTTAGCATTAGAGTTTTTCTCTTTTGTTGATATATGCCCAGAAGTGAGATTGCTGGGTCATCTGGTGACTCTACTTTTAGTTGTTTTCTTTTAATGTTTGTTTATTTGTGTGTTTGTTTATTTAGACTGCTCCAGGTCTTAGTTGCAGCATGTGGGATCTTTAGTTGTGGCATGCGGACTTCTTAGTTGTGGCATGCGGACTTCTTAGTTGCGGCATGCAGACTCAGTTGCGGCATGTGGACTCTTAGTTGCGGCATGCATGTGGGATCTAGTTCCCCAACCAGGGATCGAACCTGGGCCCCCTGCATTGGGAGTGTGGAGTCCTACCCACTGGACCAACAGGGAAGTCCCTCTACTTTTAGTTTTTTAAGGAACCTCCATACTGCTTTCTATAATGGCTGCACCAATTTACATTCCTACCAACCAACAGTGGAGAAGGGTTCCCTTTTCAAAAGATTTTTTTTTTAATTTGGAAAGTTACCCCCTAAAATTTAGAAAATTTACCCTCCAAATTCTAAACTTACAAATGAAAGATTTAATCATGTGGAAATTCCATTTTGTTCCTTTTTTATTGAAGTATATTTGATTTATAATATATTAGCTTCAGGTGTACAGCATAGTGATTCAGTATTTCTACAGATTATACTCCATTAATAGTCATTACAAGATAATGGCTATAGGAACTTCCCTAGTGGCACAGTGGTTAAGAATCTGCCTGCCAATGCAGGGTACACAGGTTCAATCCCTGGCCCGGGAAGATCCCACATGCTGCGAAGCAACTAAGCCCATGCACCACAACTACTGAGCCTGCGCTCTAGAGCTTGCGAGCCACAACTACTGAAGTCTGCATGCCACAACTACTGAAGCCCACGTGCCACAACTACTGAAGCCTATGTGCCACAACTACTGAAGCCCACGCACCTAGAGCCCATGCTCCGCAACAAGAGAAGCCACTGCAATGAGAAGCCTGCGTACTGCAACAAAGAGTAGCCCCTGCTCACCACAACTAGAGAAAGCCCACGCACAGCAACGAAGACCCAATGCAGCCAAAAAATAAGAATTAATTAATTAATTTTTTAAAGTACAAAAAAAATTCTTTTTTTCTTTTTCATTGCATTTGTGTGTTTGTGCAGCAGAATACTGGAGCACATTGCCAAAGGGAAGTAGTTCTTTTTTTTTTTTTATGATAAAGTAGCAGTTACCTAGTTCCTGCAGCCATGTAGGTAACTCCTTATTATTATTTATGTTGGGAAAGAAAAAAAATGTTAATTCCAAGACATGCACATCTGACATCCAGGATGGCATATAAGCTGCCCCTCACTTGCCTACTCCACCTGATATGTAGTGGTTGCCCAGAGACCCATGCTGAGAAGAATCTGGGGCTGCATCTAGGCTCAGCCATAATGAGTGCCCTAGATGCACAGCGATTTTGTCTATCCAGGTGAAAAGCAGCAGGTCCTATGTCAGGTACGTGAAGAACCTGTCTTAAATGATGTAGATTTATTGCTTAGCTCAGTGAAACTCACTGAAAAAACACAAAATCTTTATTTAATATCTTTGGTATATTTTTGAAGTTAGTAGCACTAAAAGAAGTACTTTTCCATAAGCTGTCAACCTGCTATTTGAATATGGTAAAGAATGAGAGCGAATGCTAGGGTTGCTAATACAGAAAATAGAGAAGTGAAAAAATAGAAATAAAACAAGTATTTAACATTTAAGCATAAAAAAACCGATGATGTAGTACTATAGAAAGATTACCTGTTTCCCCAAGTATTTAATAATGTTTAGACTGCCAACAAAAAATAAAATATCGGGCTTCCCTGGTGGCGCAGTGGTTGAGAATCCACCTGCCAATGCAGGGGACACGGGTTCGAGCCCTGGTCTGGGAAGATCCCACATGCTGCAGAGCAACTGGGCCCGTGAGCCACAACTACTGAGCCTGCACGTCTGGAGCCTGTGCTCCGCAACAAGAGAGGCCGCGATAGTGAGAGGCCCGCGCACCGTGATGAAGAGTGGCCCCCGCTTGCCACAACTAGAGAAAGCCCTCGCACAGAAACGAAGACCCAACACAGCCAAAAAAATAAAATAAATAATTAAATAATTAAAACAACAACAACAACAACAACCAAAAAAAAAAAAAAACTAACTGGCCCACATCAGGGCAGTTTTCTAAAAAAAATAATAAAATAAAATAAAATATCTGTTCTGTGATTTACTTTATTAACTGGCAGTTATTGAACATGCTTTATTTAAAAGTTTTTAGATGCTTCAAATACGTGAAATGATGTAAATCCTTACATTTTTAAAAATTTAGGTAATTATGCTATGCACAAATATGTCTGAGTTCATTGTCTATTTTATTTGCCTGTAAGTTCTTCCAGATAAAATAGCCCTGTGGCATTATAATTGCAACATAAATAACCTATATTAAAATTAACTATATAAACACCATTTAAGGTAACAATAGAATAACTATAAATTTGCACATACAATTTTTGGATTATTTTTCTTATTAAAAGGTACAATGAAAAACGTAAATATACCTGACTAAAATGTAAACCCAGAAAACTTGTCTTCATCTCATTTAAAGCCAAGACATGACAGAAAAGTTACATTTTCTTTGTAGCTTTGAAGCTGTACATGGCTAATTAATAGTCATATTTTAAACAAGTATATTTTGTGGGCAGGATAAAGGGTCATGAGCATTCATTTCTTTTACTGACAAGTTCCAGTAGAGGCAAATTCTGGCTGTAGGTGTCATTAGGTAAAACAGTGTGTAGAAAGATACAGGAATAGAGGAGACAAATGAGAAAACCCAGAAACAGAATAAAATAAAAAGGTTTGGAGTGTCTACGTAACTTGGTTATGAGGTAGTATTGACAACAGCATTGTTTATTACATCCATGTTATGTTTTTTGGGGGGGGCAGGGCAAGATAAGGCTAATTGTATCTATTTATTTTTTTATACAGCAAGTTTTTATTAGTTATCTATTTTATACATATTAGTGTATATATGTCAGTCCCAATCTCCCAGTTCATCCTACAACCACCACCTACACCCCACTTTCCCCTCTTGGTGTCCCACGACTGGGCATATACCCAGAGAAAACCATAACTCAAAAAGACACATGCACCCCAATGTTCATTGCAGCACTATTTACAATAGCCAGGTCATGGAAGCAACCTAAATGCCCATCAACAGATGAATGGATAAAGAAGATGTGGTACATATATACAATGGAATACTACTCAGCCATAAAAAGGAACGAAATTGGGTCACTTGTAGATACATGGATGGACCTAGAGACTGTCATACAGAGTGAAGTTAAGTCAGAGAGAGAAAAACAAATATCATATATTAACGCATGTATGTGGAACCTAGAAAAATGGTACAGATGAACCGGTTTGCAGGGCAAAACTAGAGACACAGATATAGAGAACAAACATATGGACACCAATGGGGGCAAAGCAGTGGGGGGTGGGGGTGGGGGTGTGATGAATTGGGAGATTGGGATTGACATATATACACTAATATGTATAAAATAGATAACTAATAAGAACCTGCTGTATAAAAAAAAATCTTTAAAATTCTTTAAAAAAAAAAGATAGTGGCTATAATTCCCTATTCTATACAATAGACAACAATTGTATAGAACAATTGATATACAACAATATATCCTTGTTGCTTATCCATTTCAAACACAGTAGTCTGTATCTGTTAATCCCATACGCTTAATTTTCCCCTCTCCCTTTCTGCCTCCCCTCTGGTAACCACTAGTTTGTTTTCTGTATCTGTGAGTCTGTTTCTGTTTTGCATATACATTCATTTGTGTTATTTTTCAGATGCCACATATAAGTGACATCATATAGTATTTGTCTTTCTCTGATTTATTTCACTAAGCATAGTAGTCTCTAGGTCCATCCATGTTGCTGTAAATGGCAGAACTTCATTTTTTTTATGGCTGAGTAATATCCCATTGTATATATGTACCACATCTTCTTTATCCATTCATCTGTTGATGGGCACTTGGGTTGCTTCCATATCTTGGCTATTGTAAATAATGCTGCTATGAACACTGGGGTACGTGTATCTTTTTAAATTAGTGTTTTCATTTTTTTCTGGATATATACCCAGGAGTAGAATTGCTGGATCATATGATAGTTTTATTTTTAGCTTTTTGAGGAACTCCATAATGTTTTCCACACTGGCTGCACCAACAGTGTATAAGAGTTCCCTTTTCTCCACATCCTCTCCAACATTTGTTATTTGTACATTTTTTGATGATAGCCATTCTGACCGGTGTGAGGTGATATCTCATTGTGGTTTTGATTTGCATTTCTCTAATACTAATACTGACTATCTTTTCATGTGCCTGTTAGCCAACTATATGTCTTCTTTGGAAAAATGTCTATTCAGGTCTTCTGCCCATTTTTTGATTGGGTTGTTTGTTTTTTCGGTATTGAGTTCTATGAGCTGTTTATAATCATGTGGAAATTTCAAAAATTATTTAGAATTTAAACAATAGTGAAAATGGCCCATATCAAAGATGATGGATAGAAAACCCACAAGAACATATACATAAATTACTAGAAACAGTAAGAGAATATAGCAAAGCAACAAGCTATTAAATCAACTTCTGAATACCAATTGCATTTCCATCCTCACCAATAGACAGAAAATATAATTTTATGCAAGTATGTCAATTAAAATGATAGAAAAATATAAAGCACTTTAGGAATAAACTTAATAAGATATGTACAAGACATGAATGCAGGTAATATAAAACTCTTGAAATGCATCAAAGGGAAACATAAATAGAGAGCTATCTCAGATCCATGGCTGGGAACAATCAATATCAGAAAATATCAGTACTTTGCAACTGATATAAAAAGTCAAAGCAATTCCAAATAAATCCCAATAGAGTTTTTCATAGAACTTGACAAGTTGATTTTTTAATTTATGTAAAAGAATTCCTAAGCATTCCTGATGAAGAATAAGATGGTTGGCCAACCATATCACACATCACAAATTATGATAAAGTCATAATTATTAAGGCATTGTGGTCTATAATAAATAAACCAATGGAACAGCAACAAAAGCCCAGAAACTGACCCATATACAGATGGAACTCTGACAGATGACAGAACAGGTGTTGCAGATCAGTGGGGAAAGAAGGGCCATTGACAAATGATATTTGGATATTTAGCTTACTATCTTTAAAAAATGAAATTGGATCCCTACTTCACATCATTCACAAAAATCAATTCTAAATTATATGAAAATTTAAATATGAAAATCAAAGCTTTAAAATCTTTAGAAGTAAATATAAAGGAATATCTTTCTGATCTTGTGGTCATAAAAGATATTTTCGACTTGGCACAATGCTCAATAACCACAAAGACTGATAATTCAAGTTTTAAACTGAATTATCTTGAAGTTAAGAGCTCTGATTCATCAAAATACACCATAAAAAGAAGATCAAGCCACAGAGTGGAAGATATTTGCAACATATATAACTGACAAACAAGTAATATCTAGAGCATTTATAGAAGTCCTATGAAGCAATATTTTTAAAATTTAACACACAAAATTTTCAAGACATAAAAGAGTTTTTCCCAAAAGAAACATTATTGTCAGAAGGAGAAGGAAGAGGAGGATGGGGGTGGAGGATGTTAATCACCACTACTAGTAAAGGTAACAAAATTAAAATGATAATAAGATATTTGACACTTAATCAGCAAAAAAATTAAAAAGCTTGACAATACCCAGTGTTGGAAGAACTCAGAAATTGCTGGAGGGTGTGTAAAAGTGAACATTTGCATGCTCTATGACCCAGCAATTCCACTCCTAATTATATGCTCTAGTTATATACCAAGAGGTGTACTTACAGATATAAACTGATATGTGAAGTGAATATACCAATACACACACACACACACATACATATACATACAGAATATGCATCACAGATATATATACAAGAATACTTTCTAAGGTACGTGGTACAAGTACATTTACAGTAACACTGTTTAAAATAGCAGAAAACTAGAAATAACTCAAATGTCTGTCAAGAAAACAATGAACCAGTGTGAATTCATACTGAAGTATAATACAGCAATGAAAAATAAAATACCGTCACATCTAACAGTTTTGGATGAATCTTAAAAACATTAAGAACAATTTGCAGGTCTATTTTATATGTATGTAAGATATTATTTTATAACGTAAAACTTTTTTCTTTCCTGACACATTAAACATAAGAACGTGTAGTTAAGTTTTATCCAAGTAGCTGAGCTCCCCTTCACCGTCAAATCGTTAGGATTTCCTGACCAGCACAAGTTTTTTAGAATTTCCACAAGGAGTGTTGAGCCCCAGCCTTGACGCCTTAACAGAGTAGATTGATCCCCATCACTTACGGTAAGAAGCAGTGTGCTGCCGTTATCACCCACTGAGGAGCAATCGGAGTCCCCATACAGGACTGGTAACTGGATTTCAGGTATAATAAATAGAAAAGATGACATAGGTCTTCAGTGTCTTCAATAACAAATGAAATAACACCTGAAACACAGAGAGAGGAGAATCAGGGATACAACCCAGCTGATTAAAGGAAACTTGGTGTGGTTATGGAGATTTCAAGACACCAGTGTCTGATAATATCAATATTTACCACATTAATCACTTAGCCTACCATGTGGTACTAGAGTTCCATACTGTACAAACACTGTACTAAGCACTTTAGGTACTCTTAAAATGTTTTTTAATTTTCACAGGAAAAAAAAAAAAAAAACCCTGCGGTGGATACATTTTATATTATTTTACAGAGTAAGAGCTTAACATTAGGAGACTTACTTAAAGCCGTACAACTAGTGAATGATGGTTGGTTCAAGGATTCCGACTTCAGTCTATTTGATCCTAAATCCCATGTATGTACTTCTCCTCTACATGACCTCCCTGCTTCCCCTCACCCTGTCTGCAGCTTTCCAGAATAGCTTAGCTCATTTCCAATCTCCCAAAGGCTCAAGGCTTCTTGGTTCTATCCACAGTCACAGCAATGCAGCCTTTCCTACAGCTCCCTGACTTTTCCTACTAGTGAATTGCAGGGATGCTCTGAGACTAGTCATCATGACTCCAACAGCAATAAGTTCATTAATTAAATAAAAAATAAAAACTTTAATTCTGGCATGAAAACATAGGGAGAGATACTTTGTACTGATGGGCACTTAAATATAAAATAGTACTTATTCTCTGAAAATAGGTACCTGGATTCAAATTCTAGCTCTATCCTTACTAGTAGCATGAACTTGAACAAATTATGTAAATCTCTATATCTTAATTTCCTTATTTGTACACTGAAATCATAAATGAACTTCTCTCCTAAGGTGATTGTGAAGATTAAATGTGTTAATATATGTAAGTAGCTTGGAGGAACGTTTGGCATATAATGTGTTCAATAAATGTTATTTCTTACTAAGGCAGTATCAAGAACATTTTTATGTTGATAAAGTGCAAAATAATGCTCAGAAAAAAGACACAGACAAAGCCTCTCCATAACCCACCAAATAACTAAACATCAGATATTGACTGATACCTCCCTTCTTTGCATTACTGCTGTTTCTTTACCAGTGATAGCTCTAGCCCTAATATAATCCTCCTACCTCCTAAATAAAACTTTTGAGGTACCCAATTAGGGTTGGGGGACCCCAATTAGGGTTAGGATGTTCCCTCTTCTCAACTGCAACTAATTCTGAACTGACCCAATTTATCTAACTCCATCTTCAGAATTATCCAGTACAAGCTCAAACCCAGTAAGACACCCCTTCCATCTCCCCCTTAACTGGGACACTTCTGAGGTTCTCTGGAGTGTGTTCTCCCTGCTGCATAAAGCAAAATAAATCTCACTTTAAAAAAAGTACTGGTTAGTGGGTTCAACAAGTTACATCAAATCTTGTTTTCTCCAGTTTAGGAAAGGAGAGAGGAAAATATAAAACTATTAATTTTTAAAAAATCTATGTTCTAATTGGGGCTTCTCTTGCTATGTCAATTTATATTTCTAGGTCTATTGGTTTTTCATCTATACACATTACATAGTAAAGGAACAATGACTTGTACAATATCCCCAGCATTTAGCACAATGTCTAGCACATAGTAGAAACTCAATACATATATATTATACAAATGAATTAATGAGAGATTAGAACTCACTTTGTGTGCAGGGGTCCACTGGAAGGCTATGAAATTAATGCAATGGTTTTATGGATTCATATGTGAAGCAAGCATCATCAGAAGACTAAAAGTTAATATTATGTATACATATGCATGTACTTTTTTTCCAAATCTATACAGGCATACATTTATTTTTTTAATTTACTGAATACTTATATGTACCAGGAAATATTGATATATTGGATGTTAAATATAAAGGTGTATCCAAGACAAAAGCAGACTTTGTCTTCATGAAATGAGGGAGGTAGACAATAAGCAAATTGTGATGAGACAATAAAAAAAACAAATTGTGATGAGACAGTAACAGTGTTTTATGAGAAAGAATAATAAAGGCAGTAAATGAAAAATCTAATTTACTTTGGTTGGCAAAGAAGTACTTGCTGGGAAAGTGACAGTTAATCTGAAACATAAAAGATGAGAAAAAACAGCCATGGGAAGGTTAGGGTAAAGAGTTTCCCAAGAGAGGAAATGCATGTGCAAAGGCTCAAAAATGGGGAAGAACTAGGAGTGCTCAGGAATCTGAAAAGAACCAGTGAGACTGAAGCCTAGAGAGCAAGGAAAATATTGGCCTAAGGTGAGTCTGGAGAGGAGGCAGGGACCTCATCAAGCAGGGCTTCAAAGCCATAGTCAGGAATTTGTATTTTATTCTAAGTGTAATAGAAAATTTTGAAGAATTTGATGTATGGGAGTGATATGATCCTATTATATTTTTAAAACATCACTTGCTTCCGATTAGACACAGGGTTAAAAAAGGCAAGAGTAGAAACAGGTTTATTGAAGTAGACCTAGCAAAAAGTGATATGGCTTGTGTTAATGTGGCAGCAATGAAGATGGAGAAGGTCAGATAAGTAGATGGATATGAGACCTATTTCAAAAGTAGAGTGGACAGGAAATCCAGTTAAATACTATTTTGATAATAAAATACAAATTGCTTTAGCATGCATAGTTAATTCACCTTTTTGTTATTATATAAGTTTTTAATAACATCATAAAAAGACTCAAAATATTTTAAGACTAAAAGGGGTTCTCATGCTCAAAAAGGTTGAGAACCACTGGCATAGGTAGTGTTCTCATTCCTTCTTACTCTAAGCTCTTCCAGTACATAAATCTAAGTCTTATTTAACTCCCATAATCTATCCCTGATTCCAGACCATCTCTCACTAGCTTCTAAGTCTGCACTACCACTAGATCCAACTTATCTCTAGCAACAAGATATCCAGGGTCCCTTGAAGTCACTGGGACTTCCAAGGAAAGGTGAAGAACAGATCTTCTCCTAATTAAGACTGAGTTATGTACCTGGCTGAGCCCCCCAACTAAATATTGGTCATATACTCTAAATGTGTCCAGGTTTTTTTCCACCAAAGCCCTGATGCCCTGTGACCCAAGGTACTGTGTCACTCTTAACAGAGCTTTATAAAGTCACTGATTCTAAGAACTCATTAGAAACTTATACATTGACTCTTTTTTCCCCTCCATTTCTTATCAGACCCTGCCTGTTTTTACTTCCCTCTCTACCCAAGTTAGATTCCTTTATTTATCATTTCAACTATGCTCTTATTCTTTGGAACTCCCTTGTCCTAACACCCTTGAGCCATATTTCAACTGGCCAAATCTTAACTCCATTTTAATGCAACTATATGACTTCACTGTATCTGTAGCTTTAACTTTCTTAATTTCTCATAGAACACATTAACTACACCCTCCTCTTAGAAACAGACTCCCCTGACCTGTGTAAAATCACATTTTTATTTCCTCCTGACTCTTAAGGTACTTCACTGGTCTCTCATTTTCTACCCTCCAAAACATGAAAGCTCAATTTCCAGTTGATCCAAGATGGAGTAGCCCCATTCCTCCCAGCTCCTCCCTTTTACAACTAAAAGAACCCTGCACAACAAGCACAACAAACAAACGTAGACTCAGAGTTGAAAAGAAGGAAGTGTACTGCCTAGAAAACTGGGGACTTAAGGAACAACGTGGCAGTAACTTCCCTGCGTTTACCTTTTATTTATTTCTCCAAAGATCCAGGTCAGGGCACAGGAGCAGCCCACAAACCAGAACCTCCAAGAGACAAAGACAAAAAACAAACAAACAAACAAAAAACCCAAAAATGACCTCCAAGTAAAAACCTGCTCCTCCTAGTTACAGGAAAGGGAAAAGGGTGGTCTAACAGGACGTCTTCTGGACAATACCCACCCTACTCTAACCAAACAACAAAGGAAAAAATGCCCACACACCATGGCTTCACCAGGGCTGAGCAAGCAGCTCATCTTCTATCCCCAATCCCAGTGGAAGCAGGCTTCCTGTTAGACCACCTTTTTCCCTCTCCTGTAACTAGGAGGAGCAGGTTTTTTACTAAAGGCTCTAATGGATAAAGGAGGCAGCATGCAATCACAGAAGGGGAAATATAAGCAGAGAATTGGAAATCTCAAGAAAGAACCAAAAAGAAATGTTAAAAATAAAAAACACTAACAGAAATACGCCTTTGATAGGTTTATTAGTAGACTGGACATGGCTGAGGAAAGAATCTTTGAGCTTCCACATGTTATCAATAGAAACTTCCAAAGCTGAAAAAAGAGAACAAAGACTGAAAAAGACAGAACAGAATATCCCAAAACTGTGAGACAACTATAAAATGTGTAACATATGCATGACGAGAATACCAGAAGGAAAAGAGAGAAGGGAACAGAGGAATATTTGAAATAATAATAACTGAGAATTTCCTCCAAATTAATGACATATCAAATCACAGATCCAGGAAGCTCAGAGAACACCAAGCAGGATAAGTACCAAGAAACTACACTTAGACATATCACTTTCAAACTACAGAAAATCAAAGATCAAGAAACAATCCTGAAAGAAGCCAGAGGGAAAAAACACCTTACCTATGGAGGAACAAAAAAAAAAAGAATTACATCCAACTTCTCCTCAGAAGTCATGCAAACAAGAGGAAAGTGGAGAAAAATATTTGAAGTATTGAGAGAAAATAAACACCAACCTAGAATTCTGTACCCTGTGAAATTATCCTTCAAAAGTGAAGGAGACATACTTTGTCAACAAACAAAAATTAAGGGAATTTGTTGCCAGTAGACCTACCTTGCAAGAAATGTTAAAATAAAATCTTTAAGAGAAGGAAAATAATATACAACACAAACTCAGGTCTACATAAAGAAAGGAAGAGCATTAAAGAAGAAATAAGCAGAGGTAAAAAACTTTTTTCCTATTTTTAATAGTAATTAATATCTATTATATCATAATAGATAACAGCTTGCTTAAAATAATAGTAGCAACTATGTATTCAATTATGTATGCTTACATATATACATATATATGTTAAATGACAGCAATGATATAAGGGACAGGAGGGAGGAACCAGGATTACTTTGTAATTATAAGGTACTCCACACTACCTGTGAACTGGCATAATGTTATCTGAAAGTGGACTAGGATTAGTTGCAAATGTATATTGCAAGCTCTAGGGCAACCATATAAAAACAGGAAAGTATAAAGAAGAGAAGTATAACTGATATGCTAAGAAAGGAGAGAAACTGGAATCATATAAAATGCTCAGTTGAAACCATGAAAGGCAGAAAAAGAGTGGAAGACAAAAACAAACATTCTTATTATTGTTAATAAGAAACAGTAACAAATATAGTAGATATTAATCCAACTATATCAATAATCACTTTTGAATGTCAATGGTCTAAATGCACCAATTAAAAGATGGAGATTGCCAGAGTGGATAAAAATATAAGACTCAACTATATGTTGTCTACAAGAAACCCACTTTAAATATAAAGATGCATATAGATTAAAATTAAATGGATGGATAAAGATATATCATACTAAGACTAATCAAAAGAAAGCAGGAATAGCCATACTGATTTGAGACAGAGCAGACTTCAAAGCAAGGAAAGTTATCAGAGATAAAGAGGGGCATTATATTATGATAAAGGTGTCAATTATCCAAGAAGACATAACCACCCTCAACGTGCATGTGCCCAATGAGAGAGCCTCAAATTATATGAGGTAAAAACTGATAGAACTGAAAGGAGAAATAGTTGAATCCACTATCATAGCTGGAGACTTCAACACCCCTCTATCAGAAATGGACGGTTCCTCATCAACAGACAAATGGATAAAGAAGATGTGGTACATATATACAATGGAACATTACTCAGCCATAAAAAGGAACGAAATTGGGTCATTTGAGGAGACATGGATAGACCTTGAGACTGTCATACAGAGTGAAGTAAGTCAGAAAGAAAAAAACAAATATTGTATATTAACGCATACATGTGGAATCTAGAAAAATGGTATAGATGAACCAGTTTGCAAGGCAGAAATAGAGACACAGACGTAGAGAACAGACATAGAGACGTAGAGGACATATGGACACCAAGGGGGGGGGGTGGGATGAATTGGGAGGTTGGGATTGACATATATACACTGATACATATAAAATAGATAACTAAAGAGAACATGCTGTATAGCACAGGGAACTCCACTTCGCTGTACAGTAGAAACTAACACAACACTGTAAAACAACTATACCCCAAATTAAAAAAAAAGAAAGAAATGGATGGTTCCTGAAGGCAGAAAATTAGTCAGGACATAGTTGAACTCAACAGCACCTTCAATCAACTGGATATAGTAAAAAACATTACAGAATACTTTATGCAAAAACAGCAGAATATATATTTTTTTCAAACTCACATGAAAAATTCATCAAGATAGACCACATTCTGTGTCATACAAGACACATAATAAATTTAAAAGAATAGGAAACATATAGTGTCTGCTCTCAGGCCACACTACAATTAAATTAGAAATCAATAACGGAAAGACAGCTAGAAAATCCCAAAATACATGGAGATTAAACAACATACTTACAAATAACACATGGGTCAAAGAAATCTCAAAAGGAATTTAAAAATATTTTAACTAAATTAAAATTAAAACACAATTTACCAAATTTGTGGATGCAGCAAAAACAGTGCTTAGAGGAAATTTTTAGCATTGGATGTATATATTAGAAAAGAAAAAAAAGATCTAAAGTCAATAATATGTTTCCACCTTAGGGAACAAGAAAAAGTAGAGCAAATTAAATCCAAAATAAGCAGAAGAAAAGATATTACAATATTATAATAATTAGAGCAGAAATTAAAGAAAATGAAAATAAGAAATAGAGAAAATCAACAAAACCAAAAACTGATTCTTTGAAAAGATCAGAAGAATCAATAAGCCTTAGCCAACATAACCAAGAATAAAAGAGAGAGGACACAAATTACTAATATTAGAAGTGAAAGAGGAGATATCACTACCGACCCCATGGACAGTAAAAGGACTATAAAGGAATACTATAAACAACTCTATGCCTGCAAACATGAAAACCTAGATGAATTCTGTGAAAAACATAATCTGCCAAAACTCAAACAAGAAGAAATAGACAACCTAAATACGCTTATATCTATTAGAGACATCGATTAAACAATAACCTTCCGAAACAGAAAACACTGGGCCCAGATGAGCTCACTCATGAATTCTACCAAACATTTAAGTAAGAAATTATACCAATTCTCGGCAACCTCTTTCAGAAGATAGAAGCAGAGGGAATATTTCCTAAATCATTCTATTAGGCCAGCATTATCCTAATACCAAAAACAAAGTCATTACAAGAAAACTACAAAAAAAATCCCTCATGATCATAGATGCAAAAATCCTCAACAAAACATTAGCAAATCAAATCCAACAATGTATAAAAAACATTATACATACACTAAGACCAAGTGGGATTTCTGCTAGGTATGCAAGACTGAAAATCAATTAGGAGCTTCTTCCCTATGTTTTCTTCTAGTAATCTCATGGTTTAAGTATTTAATTCATTCTGAGTCAATTTTTGTGAGTGGTGTAAGATAGCGTTCCCATTTCATTTTTTTGCATGTGGTTATCCAGTTTTCCCAATACCATTTGTTGAAGAAACTATCCTTTCTTCACTGAGTGTCCTTGGCTCTCTTGTCAAGTGTCAACTGACTGTACATACAGGGGGTTATTTCCAGGCTCTCTATTCTGTTTCATTGTTCTATGTTTCTATTTTTATACCAATACCACAATGTTTTAATTACTATAGCTTTGCAGTATAGTTCGAAACCAGGACGTGTGATGCTTCTGGCTTTGTTCTCAGGATTGCTTTCGCTATTTGAGGTCTTTTGTGATTCCATACAAATTTTAGGATTTCTTTTCTATTTCTGTAAAAAAAAAGTCATTGGAATTTTGATAGGGATTGCATTAAATCTATAGATGGCTTTGGGTAGTATGGAAATTTTAACAATATTAATTCTTCCAATCCATGAACATGGGATATCTCAATTTGTTTATGTCTCCTTTAATTTCTTTCTTCAAAGTCTTATAGTTTTCATTGTACAGATCTTTCACTTCCTTGGTTAAATTTATTCCTAAGTATTTTATTGTTTTTGATGCTATTGTAAATGGGATACCATAAAACTCCTTGAAGGAAACATAGAGAGGAAACTCCTTGACATGGGTCTTGGCAACGACTTTTTTGACATGACACTAACAGCACAAGCAACAAAAGCAAAAATCAACAAGTGAGGCTACATCAAACTAAAAAGCTTCTGTACAGCAGAAGAAACAATCAACAAAATGAAATTGTAACCTACAGAATGGGAGAAAATATTTGCAGACTATATAAAGAGATAAAGGGTTAATATTCAAAACATATAGAGGACTCATACAACTCAAAAACAACAACAAAAACAATTTTAAAATGAGCAGAGGAATTAAATAGACTTTTTTTCCAAAGAAGACGTCTAAATGGCCAACAGGTACATGAAAAGATACTCAACATCACTAATCATTGGTAAATGCAAATCAAAACCACAATGAGATATCATCTCACACCTGTTAGAATGTCTGTCATCAAGAAGATACAAAAATCCTTAACAAATATTAGAAAATCAAATCCAACTGCAAAGGAAGAAATATAATTGTCCCTTCCTGTAGGCGACATGATTGTCTACATAGAAAATCCCAAGGAATCTACAAAAAACTCCTAGAATACATGAGTTCAGCAAGGTCAGGGAATACAAAATCAACACATAAAAATCAGTCGCACTTCTATATACTAACAATGAACATATGAAACCTAAAATTAAAAATGCAATATGATTTACAATCACTCCAAAGAAAACTAAATAATTAGGCATATAGTTAACAAAATATGTACAGAATCTTTATGCTGAAAAATTTTAAATGTTGAAGAAAGAAATCAAAGAACTAAATAAAAGGAATAACATGCTGTGTTCATGGACTGGAAAACTAAACATAGTAAAGGTAGCAATTGTCCCCAGACTGATCGATAGGTTTAATGAAATTCCTATCAAAATTCCAGCAAGGTCTATTAATTATGGAGAGAAGCTTATTGAAAATTTATCAGACATTCAGATGAGGTTTTAAGCCCATAATAAATGTTTTAGGACTTCCCTGGTGGCGCAGCAGCGCAGGAATCCACCTGCCAATGCAGGGGACACAGGTTCGAGCCCTGGTCCAGGAAGATCCCACATGCAGCGGAGCAACTAAGCCCATGCGCCACATTATTGAGCCAGAGCTCTAGAGCCCACAAGCCATAGCTACTGAGCCCGCATGCCACAACTACTGAAGCCCGCATGCCTAGAGCCCATGCTCTGCAACAAGAGAAGCCACCGCAATGAGAAGCCCGCACACCACAACGAAGAGTAGCCCCCGCTCACCACTAGAGAAAGCCCGGGCACAGCAACAAAGACCCAACGCAGCCAAAAATAAAAATTTAATTAAAAAAAAAGTTTAGTTAGGTCCTACAAATGACTGAGCCTGTACAGAAAATGACTAGTATATCACCTATTTCCCAAACTTCCCTGTTCCTAATCCATCAGCTCTCCCTCGCCAACAAAGCTCCACAGCCTCACCTCCTAGTAGAGCCCCAATCAAGCATGAGATACCTTCAGTCACTCGCCAGTTATCATCAGCAAGGTTAATAGGATACACTTCATGTTGATGCCTGAATCTTGTCCTGAGCATAAGGCTGTAGTGGAAACTAACAGGCACAAAGCAGGGACAGAACGTATATCCTGCTTGGGGATTCTGAGCAGCAGGAGAAAGTGCAGGTGAGAGAACTGGGGATGAGGATTCTACAAGTCTGTCATTTAGAGGCTTCTCCTTCCTGTATTGATCCTTGGTGTAAAAAAGGATTCATCAGTTACACCTGCCCACTCTCTCTGTCAATAGGCACAGAAATCCTCTCAGTCTAATTGATACCTGTCCTGTGGGAAGATGAGTTTCAGGGGTCTGAGCTTTATCCACCTTATCTAGGGAAGTAGGAGCCAAGTGAACTTTCTGTGGAGTTAAAATTCATCCCAAGTTCTTTCTCCAGCCTCTCAGTTCTTTTCACCAGTTCCTTCCCCACAATGTGCAACTAGCGCCCCTCCCTCTACATGTCCCATTGACCCTCTCCTTTCTGGGCTACTCTGATGAAGCAGAGCTATGTCTCCACTCCTCTTTGTGACACTGACTCCCCTCCCTTTTATGCATGTCACACTCAGCCCACCCCTCCTTAGAACTGCTTCACTTGTACAGGTCATATCTCACAACCACAGACACGATTTGAATAAAAGTTCCCAATCAACACCAGTACTAGTGGCTCCTGTCAGAGCTCTAAATCTGTTCTTCCTACACTGTCCTCTTGGACAGGATACTCTCATTCACTTGCTCTCTCCTTTCTCTGTGGCTGCCTTTTTCAAATTGATTTTTTTGGCGGCAAATATAACAAGAATATTACTTAAATAGAAAATCTGTTAGATGGCAGAATGAGACAATAATAGATTTAGAGTCCCTATAAACATGAGATATTCTGTGGAAAGAGGCCATGGACAGATATGTCTCCATATATACATGGAATCTATAATAACACTAACAGATAAAGAACTTAATGACAAAAAACTTACAGACATGAGGAAACACTGAATAGCATACACATACATACATACCCACAGGATTCTGAAGATATTTTTACAAAGAGAAGCTTTATGAAAATGTCCATATCAGATATTAATATCCTAAAACAAAAAGGGAAAAATATAAATGGGATTGGCAAACTAAAACATTCAAAGGCTAAAGTATTATAAAAGGTTATTTGTATTGAAACAAGAAAACCCACACTTGAAAGTAGTTTTGTAGGCCTGGAAATAAGTGTGTGGGGTTGGCAGGTGGGAGGGGGTGGCAAAGAGGGGATGAGAATGGAGGGAGACAAAGACAAGACGAGACGAGATGAGACAAGACGAGACGAGACGAGACGAGACGAGATGAGACGAGATGAGATGAGATGAGATGAGATGAGATGAGATGAGGATCAAGGCAGCTCCCTAAACCATGCTAGGGGTTCATTCTACACGTAGTAGCAAACTACTGAAGAGCTTTAAGAAGGAGACTAACATGCTCTCATCTACATCTTAGAAACAAAATCTGAGTAAAAGAATGGCAAGTTGAGCAACAGTAGAGAGGCACATGCATTAGTTCAAGTGAGACAAGATTATGGTCTGGATTGGGGTGACAGCAGTGAGAATGGAAAGATATGGATGGCTTCAAGAGATTTTGGGAAGTAGGATGGACTTTGGGATTGAGTGGTCAGAAAAAGAGAAAATTTTTTAAAGTGGAAGGTAGAATTGTCTTCTAAAATAAGGAAAACAAGCAGAAGAATGAATTTGAAAGGCTGGAGGAATAAGGAGTTTAATTTTGACATGCTAAATTTCAGGAGCTGAGAGGAGACACAAACAATGGTTTCCAGGAGGCAATTGTATATGTGGGACCAGAGCTCTGGGCTAGAGATACCAATGTAAAGCTCATCAACAGGTAGCGGTCCCCAGTGCCAACTCCGCCAGAAAATCTGCTTTTCTGCTCTTAGTCCTCACATCCCCAAACAAGCCTCAAATTCCCTTCCTGGTCCAGAATCTTTCCAAAAGAGCTAGGAAAACAACCTGAAAGTAAAGTATACCTCTTTCCCAAAATTTTACCTGTTTTAACTAATCCCACCCCCACCACAGAAAACCTTCCATAACTCCATCCTGTCTAGGAACCTCAAATATATTTCATAAACCAGCCCTACTCCCAATGTAGCCCTGTGTTCATTGTGAGGTTCAAGAAAGTATGTGTCATGTTAATTTCTCATTCCACACTTCAGGGAATTTGCGTGAGGGACTGTATAGCTTTCCCAGATCCATGAATGCTGGTTAATGAGCTGAAGCCGGGAGGATGTGGTTGAAAAGTGGTGGGTATCCAGTAGGAAGATGTAGATTGTACTTCTAGTCTTTCCAGTCATGTGTGATTTGAGAGAATCATTTAAATTCTCTGTGTCGGGTCTATCACCTACAGGTCAGGAAAAAAGAAAAAATGATACCAGCCCCACCCCTGTCTCGTCTTTCCAGGGTTGCTGTGACACTGGAATGAGATTATGAGTTTAGGAAACTTTCAGGGGCTAGAATGATACAAAGCATAATTAATTTTACATCTCAGACTAACCTGATATAAAATCACCACTAACACTGTCTGTAAAGAACTTAGCTCAGTGCCTGGGATGCAGTAAGTGCTCAATGAATGTTAACTATTAGCATCCCTGCTCTTTGTGTTCCCAACTAGCCAGGGATGACAGTGGCACTCTGTTATTGGCTGAGAAATCTTTTCATTAGGTAAAAAACACTTGGAGGTACTGCCTTCTGAATTGTCACCAACCATTCAGTAGATCCTAGATCTAATGTAATCTAGAATGTAAGTCATTCTCCAACTGTCAAAATAACCGCTCAGTGAATGCTTTCCATTTCCACATTTCTATAGCTCAAAGCTGCTGATCACAACAACCAGACCAAGCTGGTGATGACGGCTGAGTGATGAAACAGTGACCACAGGGCAAGATGAACTTAGTGTAATAAAGATGGGAGGGGCTGAAGGAAAGTATAAGTAACTGTTAGGGAGTTCACAGCAAACCTGAGCACACTGTCTTCCTGAACTAAGGTGGAGAGCCCTGTCCCCACAGCCCTGGCCTGAAAAACTCCATGGGGAGATAAGTCCTAAGCCTGGAGCTCCCTTTCCCACCGACAGTTTAACTACTTTTAGGCACATGGGCTTTTAGGGACAGCAAATAGAGGAACCTGGATCCAGAAGTCCAGGAACTAGGCTTCCTTGTCCTTCCCTAAGAGACCCCAATAGAGGCATAGTCCCCCACCTTCCCTGGAGCAGAAGGGCCCCCATCTGCCTATCTGGAGCCCTCTTCCTCCTTCCTGTTTATGCCCAGAGCTGCTTTTCAATCCCACTGCGTGCCCCCATGCCTAACCATACCCACTGATTCTCCTAGGTGTTCCTGAGGAAAATACTGAGCTGACAGCTCCATATTCTGCTGGTCATCTGCACCTCACAAGGAAAGATTTAGACGGCTATGAAATTTATCTTCTGTTTGAGTGTCCTTGCTGGTATGTATCCATGACTTTCTACTCTGTCCTATAAGGCACAGGTTAATATAGGATGGAGTGAGGCAGAGGCAGGATGTGTGGAAGGTGCAAAAGAAGAGTCAAGAGAAACTGTCAGAAGCATAATTAGGGGTCTCCCCTCTCAGACTCCAAAGGCTCTCGGGACAGGCTGAGTCCCCAGTGCTAAGCTATGGGGTAGGTTATGGTGTACACCTGCCTCAGAGAATGCTCAACAGTGAGTGTTCCACCTTGGTTATTCCAAAATGTGGGCTTCAACACACAGCAGGCAAGCCTAGTGTACTCACAAGGACAGAGTACTCATTTTGACATCTGATATGCCCCCTTTTTCAAAAGCTTAGAGACTCAGAATGCAGGGAATGGAGAACGTGGGAGCAAAAGATCAAATGCTAGGGCCCTATGTCCTACACTTCCTGACTACCATGACGTTCTTCTGATGGCAGAATTGGCTGGTGAGGCCTTTCCCACCACACCCTGACTTGCCTAGGTTGCATCACAAATTAGCTGTGTGAGCTTAGACAAGTTAATTAATCTATCTGTGCTTCAGTTTCTACAGTCAAAATGGGGATATTACTACTTACATTACAGAGTCATTGTGAAGATTAAATAAATCCATGTAAAGCACTTAGAACAAGAGCTCAATGTCTCTTGTCCTCAATAACACTCCACTCTTTTTTCCTTGGTGTTTCTAACTGTGTGACCACACAGAGAAGGGTGTGGTGAGGCACAGGACTGGGCTTGGTGAGGACTAACATAAGAACCAAGGGCAGCTGAGACAAGCACAATATTTCTGATACTAGAATCAGCCTTCCTCCTCTTTATTCTCTAGTTTTTTTTAATAATATAATTCATTTATAAAAGCACTGCATGTTCATACTAGAAAATTTGGAAATATTAAAAAGTAGAAACAATGCTAATGCATTGTCTGAATTTACTCCCAGGTTTTATTTATTTTTAATGGTTTACTTTTGTTTCTTTACTTGTTTTTAGACAATTAGATTACTGGATTAAATGTACATTTTTATTTTTTAACTTAAAGGTTATCAATATTTCCTTTGCTGTTTAATATTCATTACAAATATAATTTTAATGTATATGACGTTCCATTTGTTCATATACTTTTGTATTTCAATGTCCAACATTACTTCATTGGACACTCATATTTCAACCATTTAGCTATTATAAATAGCGTTAAAATGAGCACATTTATTAATAATCTTTGTCTACATCTGATTATTTCTTTAGGATCAAGAATTCTTGGCTTTGGAAATATTAGGTCAAAGTTGACGAACCATTTACAATTCTTGATGCCCATTTCTAAATTGCTTTTCAAGAAAATAGAATAAATTCCCATTCCTATAAGCAGTAAATGAGAGTCTCTCTCACTGTACTTTCTTAGACTGAATATTACCAATATTAAACAAAAATGATTCGTATAAATATTAGATGAAACACTATGTCATTTTGATTTACATTTTTATTCGAAAAAAAGGTCAAACATTTTCACATTTCCTGGCCAACTGATTACTTCTTTAAAATCATCCATATTTCTATTCAACTAGGAAGCTGTTGATTGTCTTATTCATTCTAAGAACATCTTATGTATGTTTCTCAGGGACATTTTTCCCCGCTCACTCATCTGTGCAGAAAGAAGACCATGCCCCCTATCTGGTATACCTCAAGTCTCACTTCAACCCCTGTGTGGGTGTCCTCATCAAAAGCAGCTGGGTGCTGGCCCCCGCTCACTGCTACCTACCGTGAGTGCCGGGCATCCTTACCCACTACAACAGCTATACTCATTCTGCGCCGGTGGTTCTCAAGTAGAGGCAGCTTCCCCTCCGGGGTATTTACATTTGGCAAAGGCAGACACCTTTGGCTGTCACAATGGGATGAGGGATGGGGGGAGGCTGCGCTAAGGGCGCCTACCCTGCGAACAGAGGCCAGGGCAGGGATGCGGCCGAACACCCCACCGCGCACAGAGCAGCCCCACCGCAGAGCAGAAGCCGGCCCCACACGTCAGCAGTGCTGCTCTAGAGGAGCCCCGTTCTACGTACTATGCCTCCTCAGTCTCCCGTCGGTTTTTCAAGTTTTTTACTGGCAATAGGAATGTGTTTTGTCAGTTAAGGGACCAGCAGGTAACTGATGGTACACTCAAATTTGATTAAGTTGAGGAGAGTTTATAAAAAGAACTAATGACAAAGGTATGGTCTCGTTATAGGGAAAACACAGGGAATAGTTCAGTCCCCCCGCGTTTAGTATTAGAAAGGTGCAGTTACTACCCCTAGACGTAAAGCGGTGGGGGAGAGAATGTTTACAAGGGGGGAGTGGGAAAGAGAGAGAGAGAGACAGAGAGAGAGCGCGCTGTGCGCAGGGACTGCCTGATAGGGGCTGTAACCTTTCTTCAAGAGACAGCCAACAGCCACGCCCTGTGGCAATCTTACAGGAAGAAAGATGGGAGGATATATACTCCAACCTCTCCCTTCTCCCTCCCCTTACTTTCCGGTGCTTCTTATTGGCCAAATACCAATCAAACGCTAGAGGACCAGAAAGCCCACTGACTTAATCCACATATATCACCTTCCCAAGTACAGGGCAGGATGAAAGAGTTGTGAGTAGATCTGATGAAGCAAACAGGAGATATCCAACACTCAAGTCACCTCATTCTCTTACTTCCACCAGAATGGAAATGCCCAATCTGATAGGCTGGAGCTGGAAAGGAGGGAAAATAATATTTCTATGCCATGCATCCTTTTCTTCTCCACTACATTAAGGACACTACATGAAAACATAGTGGTTAAAGGCTCCACCACTTAACTGTGTGACATGGGTGAATACTCTTACATGCCTCCGTTACTTCATCTGTAAAATGGGGATTCAAAATAGAATCCACCTCACAGATTTGTTGTGAGTGGTAAATGACGTAATCTAGAATCCAGATAAAGCCCTTGGCAAAGTATCTGGCACACTATAACATTCAACATCAGCTTAGATGATGATGACGATGATGATGATGATTACTTCCAACCCCTTATCCCTCCAGAAACCTGAAAGTGATGCTGGGAAATCTCAGGGTCAGAATCAGAGATGGGACAGAGCAGATAATTGACCCTATCCAGATTGTCCGCTACTGGAACTACAGTCATAGTTCCCCCCAGGATGACCTCATGCTCATTAGGCTGGCTAAGCCCGCCAACCTCAACCACAAAGTCCAGCCCATTCCCCTCGCCACCAGCACCGTCAAGCCAGGCACCGTCTGTATGCTTTCAGGCTTGGACTGGAGCCAAGACAACAGCGGTGAGTGCACCTCCCACAGAAAAGCAGGGTCATCAGTTATCCCTGAAGAGGCGCACCCATGTCTGTATAGCTGAGAAGGGAGGAGAATGGATGGGGACCAAAGGGAGATACTATATGAGGGGTCTGACAAAAAGAGACCCTCCCAGAAGTCCAAAGCTCCTCCCTTCCCAGGGTGACTAATGCTCCACTGCTTCTTCAGAGCTTTGGCAGAGGGGGCCACCAGGCCACCTGACTCTGCACAGAGGCCACGCCATTCCTGATCGTCAGAGGTGCAATTCACATTAAAGAGTCTGTGCTCCTCTCTCCCATACTGGCTCACTTAACATGTGGAGGACACCTGAGAACCTGAGTCAGGTCACCTCTTATGCCTCCAAGAACAGACACAGAGAAGAAAGAAAACTCTGCTTTTTAAAGGGACATAAAGGCTATTTCAAAATCCTCAAGATTAACTCTCATAACCATGCACAAAATCATGTCTTCCCTTTGTCTCATTATTTTCTTCAGACACACACAAAACACCAGTTGAAACAGAAGGTGGTGATTGGAGCGCTAAATAACAATTGTGAAAAAACAAACAATTGTGAACAGGAAGGTTTCTTTTATCCCTGTCTTCCCTCAGGCAGACACCCTGATTTAAGGCAGAACCTGGAGGCCCCCATGATGTCTGATGCAGACTGCCAGAAAACCGAACAAGGAAAAAGCCACAGAAACTCCATATGTGTTAAATTTGTGAAAGTGTTCAGTCGAATTTTTGGGGTAATCTTTTCTCTCTATTCAACTTTCACTTACTTGTATTATATATGTCCAGTTAACTATTTAATCGTGATATTTAAAAAACTGAAAGCCCACAGCTTCGTAAATTTTTGAAAATTTGATAAGGCTGCAGCAAAGCCCCCCATTATCTTCAGTAAAGGGCCCTCCTTAGAGATGTCTGTATTCATTAAAGGGCATCACGCAGTACCTAGAGTTAATAACACTTTGCTAGGTTTTTATTCTCATAGATGCAACTTTGAAACGGGCATTGCTTTTAAAAAATTAATTCAAACTTTTCACAAATTGAAACTGGCTTCACCAGTTCAAACAAATGGAGTTTGACTCATTTTACATGTGAGTTCTAGAAAGGTTTTTCTCTGACTTTCTCAATGTCACATAAGACTAGTTACGACCAAGCTAGATAAATGACTCAAGCTTCCAGTCTCCCAACGCAGTGCTCTTTTCTTGATGCAGCATGCTACCTCTAGACAGGGCGCATCCACATTGCGGACGAGAGGGCTCCTATAAGGAGAAGATCTGACCATATCTGTCTCTCTCCCTCTCTCTGCATGATCCCTTGTAGGAGGTGGCCGTTGCTACTGTCATCTGCAAAGGCAAGCTACAGGGGATCGAGGTCGGACACTTCATGGGAGGGGATGTGGGCATCTACACCAATGTTCAGAAATATATCACCTGGATTGAGAACGTCACTAAAGACAAATAAGACCAGACTACTCCCTCTGCATCCCAGTGGCTCTGCCACTGACAATACTAACCACAACTTTCCCCAAATTCACAATAAAACGTCCAAATAGAAATATTTGGATGTATCACACCAGTATCCTATGTTTTCTTATTTGTGTCTCTGTCCATATCCCATAATGATCTGAAGAACCAAGAACAAAACGTGAAATAAGCACTTTCTACACTGTACTGGGTTATATCCATTATCTCATTTAATGCTTATAACAACCCTTTGAGGTTATCGTTTATTCCTACTTTACAAATAAGAAAATTGAGACTAATATAGGTTACTTAACATTATCTATAGCTGGTAAATATCAGAACCTGAAATGGAACCCCAAAATGTCAGATTCTCAGCCCTGTGCTCTTAGCCTCGAAATTATAGGCAAGTCCACGGCATCACAAGAGATGCTGGCTTCTGTTTTCCTGCTACCTCTCTTACCATTCAAAGGGCTTGAAGCTCTCAATTGCGTCTCAGATCTTGGGTACTGAAATAAACTCTCCCAAAATGCAGCAGGCTGAAGGGAGAGAGCTAGCGGATGGGTAGGAGGTTGAAAAGAAATGTCAGGACAGTGACAACAATCACCAGTCAAGTCCAACGGGAGGCCTGGCAGCTCCAGAGCGAGATGAAGCAGTCATTTAGATCCAAGGAGAGCACAGCATCAGGGCAGCAGCAGAGCTGAAGAGGCAGAGATAGCTGAGGGGAGGTGAAAGGAGGGCAGAAATTGGGTTTGGCCTCAGACCATGGGATTAACAAGGTCAAGAAAGCAGGTACCAGTCCTCTGGTTGAGAACTTGGTAAAACATCTCTCCAGATATCCCAGGTCTGGAAGTGATAGAGGAATTCAGGATACCCAAGAGATTTGGTCACACAGGACAAGGAAGGTTAAAGTAATCTCCCAGCAGATGAAGAGTCAGGAAACAACCTCACACTATCCTTGAGTAACATTTTCTATTCCCAAGGTTTAAAATACAATCTATACTTTAATGACATCTGTGTTAGGCAGAATAATGCCCCCAAAATATGTCCACACCCTAATCTTCAGACCCATGAATATGTTACTTTACATGGAAAATGCAGCTTTGCAGATGTGATTATGCTTATGGACGTTGAGATTATCCTGGATTATCTGGGTGGGACCAATGTAATCACATGGGCCCTTAAAAGTGGAAGAGGAAGGCAGAATATTTGGCCAGAGAGATGAGACAACAGAAGAGGCAGCAGAGATTCAAAGCATGAGATGGACCTACCCCCCACTACAGGCTTTGAAGATGGAAAAGAGGAGCTACAAGGCAAGGAACATGAGCAATCTCTAGAAACTGGAAATGACCCTCAGCCACCAATTAGCAAAGAAATGGGGACCTTAGTCCTACAATCCTTGACAACTTGATTTTAACCCAGTGAAATCTGTCAAATTTCTGACCTACTACTAGTACTGTAAGATAATAAATTTGTATTGATTTAAGGTAATACATTTTATTGATTTAAGGTGTTTGTGGTAATTTGTTACAGCAGCCATAGAAAACTAATACAACTTTTAAATCCACAGCCCCTAAAAGAACTGCTTTTTATAATGGGATTTAAAAACCTTCAATGGTTCCCGATTGCCCTGAGAATAAATTCTAAACTTATGAGAATGGCATCCAAGCCTCCTTGATACTTCCCACCAACCTCATCCCACTCCCAAAACAGAATTTCTAATACTGTCTTGCCACTTGGCATTGCTTCCTGACCCTGTGAAATGTAAATCAGGTTAAAAAGAATGTCAAAGGAAAACATAAAAAAAAAAGCCCAACGCCCTCTTTCCTTTTAAGGTAGCAACCTGGTCAAGGCACAAACTTAACAAAGTTAGATCCATTTAAAAAAAAAAATTCCTTGAGTTGAAGTCAAGTCTTCAAGTGTTGAATGCAAAGGCAACAATATTCCAGGCAAAGTATTTCCTCTACTCCCATTGCCTATGCCTTAGGCATAAACAAATCATATCAATCACTCTTAGAAGTAGATTGCAAACTGTGCTATGTTCAAATGCGTGAAAAGTCCCTTAAATGCTGCCATGCGGCTGCTGTCTCATCAAATGATGCAAAGAACAATTATGCAATAGAAGCAACAAGAAAGATTAGGACTTGTTTAAATCAAAATTACTGCCAATATGACAAAAGATAACTCAAACAGCAGTGTAGATCTGGATCACCATTCAAAATCATCTGTCCTATAGCCTCAGCCAGAGGATGACCAAAAGGAAGTCTGAGAAATGAAAATTAAATCCATAATTCTACCTGTCAGAAAATTATCAATTCTGCAAAACAAGCAAGAACAAACCACAACCTATCTGGAAAGAAAACACAAAAGTTTCAGAATCCAGACGGAAAAAGAAACACTGAATGCACTCTGTGCTCCAAAGCCAATTAAAAGTGACCAATCCCTATTCATTGCCCATTTCCAAAAGCTCACCCAGAAAAGATCACCCAATTTATAATCATAAGAGCTAGCCCTTAAAAAACCTTCTGTAACTCCCCTTCTGTGGACATCACTGATGTTCTGTTCTTGATAAAGTTTTCCCTAGCTGGAACGATTATTAATAAATGACTCTGCTCTTGACATAGGCTTTCCTGATGATTTTGTGCAGATTTTAACAGCTTGTATCTAAAGCAAAGGCTCCACTTATTCACTAGATCTCATCCCCTCTCTTCTAGTCAAGAAAATCACTCTGGTACTATTTCTCTTTTGGTCTCTCGGTCTCTCAGTCTCTCTGTCTCTATGTCTCTTTCTCCCTCTCTCTCTCTCTCTCTCTCTCTCTCTCTCTCTCTCTCTCTCTCTCTCTCTCTCTCTCCCCCCTCCCATCAGTCCCATCAACACAGAACCACGTTGTTATATCTCCCATTAAAAAACTGTATTTAGATCTCATGTCCCCTGCCCCGGCTGTTATTCTCTCCTGCAATTTACAGCAAAACTCCTTGAAAAGGTTGTCTATTTTCACTTTTTTCCACCAATTCCTCTCCATCCCAGTCTCTTGATCCAACTCAAATCTGGCTTTTGCACAGCACTCCCTCTAAAACTACTCTTTCTAAAGTCACCAATAACTTGTATATTTCTAAATCCACAAGTCAATTCTCAGCTCTCATTTTACTTGACATTATCAGCATCAATTGAAAATGTTAGTCATTCCCTCTTCCTGGAAACATTTTCTTTACTTGGCCTCCAGGACATCACCTTTTTTCCATCTATCTCACTGGTTACTTACTTCTTTTCAGTCTCCTCTATTGATTCCACCACATTTCTCCAACCTCTTAACATCAGAGTTCCCCAAGTTTTAGCCTTGGCCCTCTTCTCTTAAACATATCATCCACTTCCTTAGTGATCTATGCTAGTCTTAAGATTTTAAATATGATATATAATCTAACAGCTCCCAAATATATATCTCCAGTTTGGACTTTTCCCTTGATGTCCAGTCTCATGTATTTTACTCATATAGTCTACTTTGATATCTAATATATATCTCAAACTTAACATGTTCAAAACGGAACCCCAAGTCTTACCCACAAGTCAAGCAGCCTCACCCACGATCTTCCCCATATGAACTGATGACAAGCTGATGACCCTGCAATTTACTCAGGCCAAAAATTTTGGAGTCACTTTTGATTCCTCTCGTCTCTCATATCTTATATCTAATCTATAGGTAAATCCTGCCAGGTCTATCTTCAAAACATTTCGACAATCTTACCACATCTCCCTGTCTCCACTGCAACCACCCTGGTAAACCTGGAGCAGTGCAATATCCCCCAACCCATTTTATTCTTCTACTTTTGCCTTACTAAATTTAACCTATTCTCAGTACAACTACCAAAGTGGTCTTTTAAAACCTAAGTCAAGTTTTGTCACTTGCCTCTGCTAAAAACCCTCCAATGGTTCCCCATCTCACTCAGAATAGAAGATAAAACTTGAACAATGGTCTATAAAGTCCCTAAAATCATGGGCTCCATGGCCCCTTTGACCTCAGTGCCCACTACACCCTCTACTCCAGCCACAGTGGCCTCCTCGCTCCTCCTTGAACACATTAGACACTTTCTTACCTCAAACTTTTACACTTTCCCCAGACTCCTGCATGGCTACCTCCCTCACTTCCTAAAATCTTTGTTTAAATATTTTCTTAGTGAAGTCTTGTCTGACTACCCTACTTAAAATTAGGATCCCACTTTTGGTGGAAGTACGTATTCATTTTCTACAAAAATTTGGCAATGCATGTGATAAACCTTCGAATTATGCATATTCTGACTTCTACCTTTAGAGTTTTACAAGGATGTTTGCTGCAGCACTGTAGAGAGCAAAAAACTGGTGGGGTGGGGGCCATAGAGTATTGCTTATTTCTAAAAAGGCAGTACAACCATACACAATAATATGTGTGATCATTTAAAATGGTGTTGTAAAAGAATATGTATTGTCATGAAAATTATAAGCATAAGACTCAGTTTATGAAATAGTATACATGTTATGGTTCCATTTTTGTGCCCATAGCTATTCGTTCAACAATAGCTACTATTCTAAACACTGAAGGCACAAAAGAAAAACAAAGAAAAAGATTCTTGTCCTCAAGGAGTATACATTCTAGTTTAAAGGTACAGGTAATTAAATTTTAAAATGTATTATGTCAGATAAGTACTATGAAAGAAAACTAAAGTGGAATTGGGAGTACTGGGGTAACATTTTAAACAGAGTACATATTGAGATTCATTTGACAAGGATCCCCAAAACTTGAGCAGGTTCTAAGAATTCTCCTTGGGAATGCAGAAAATAGAGTTGAAAGGTGTTTGGGAAAGGTGGTGTCTGCTCTCCTAGAGATATCATGATAAACAGAGAAGAGTGAAAATGCCACGATCAGGGGTGAGAAAGTGAGGATGAGGAATGCGTTGATGACAAGTTGTAATAATAAAGTGGGACAAATGCGGCTCCTGAGCCTGAATGTACCCAGAAGGCGATGACGATGAATGACAAAAGAAGGGAAGAGGGTAAGGGATCCATCCAGGGAACATCCAGCACATGGATCTCAGGAGTAAGGATCTGGATTGGCTACTGCTCCTGTGGGGATACTGGGGAAACCCAAAGCCAGTTTGCAAAGCTAGGGGCCTTGAAGTGAATGCCGCTTTCATCAGATGTTCCTCCAACTCTTTTACTAGTTCCTCAGAATTATCCAGTGCTGAATTATAAAACCTTATTAAAAGAAAAAAAGCCTGAACGGTTGATACCTGTTTTTTAAAGTTATCTTTTACCTTATATTCAAGATAAGTTCATCTCAGTGATACTATGCTAAGAAAACTTCAATGAGATTAGTACTCTATTTTTCTTAACCTTTTGTGCACATCTGAATCACCTGAGGAACTTTAAAAGACATAATGCCTGGGCCCTATCTCAGAGATTCTGATGTAATTGCTCTTGGGCAAGACCTGGGCACTTGATACTTTTTAATCTGCCAAAGTGATTCTCATATGCAGCCAAGATTGAGAACCTGAAACTAACTTTCACCATGAAGCTTGTACTAACTAAAGCTTTCCCAGAATTTTACAGCACACTAGAGGCTGCGAAAAATGGTTTTCTAAAAACCCAGGTTTACTAATTGTTTCATACTGCTATATAGAAACACACTAACATTTGGGTATTGACCTTATATATAGCTACATTTCTAAATTAACTTATTTCCTAAAATTGTTCAGATTATTGGGATTTTCTATGTAGACAATCATATCCTCTTAAAATAATGAGTTTTATTTCTTCTTTTCCAATACTTATATCTTTAATTTCTTTAATGTGTCTTTAAGTGTAAAATTCAGTGGTTTTTCATATAGTCACAGACTTAAGCAATTATTACCACCATCTAATTTTAGAACATTTTCATGACCCTGATAGAAAGCTATACCCATAAGTAGTCACTACCCAATACCTCTATTCCCCAGCACCTTGAAACCACTAATCAACTTTCTGGTTCTATAGATTTGCCTATTCTGGACCTTTCATAGAAAGGGAATCATATAACATGCAGTCTTTGTGACAGGCTCCCTTCAGTTAGCATAATGCTTCAAGGTCTATCTGTGTTGTAGCATGTATCAGTACTTCTTTCCTTCTTATGGCTGAATAATATTCCATCGTATGAATATGTGTGTGCATGTACACACACACACACACACACACCACATTCTGTTTATCCATTCATCGGATGATGGACATTTGGGTTGTTTCCACTTCTTGACTATTATGAACAGTGTTGCCATGAACATTCATTGGTAAATTTTTGTGTGGACATATATTTTCATTTCTCTTGGCTATATACCTATGAGAGGAATTGCTGGCTCATATGATAACTGCATTTAACATAAAATGTAGAAGTTCTTGAAGTCACTCCACTAGCTCTCACTAAAGGAAAGCCCCTCAGCAAAGTTTTCAGCTCTGCTCTTAAAATGCTTATATATTGCTAACGTTTTCTGTTTAATTGAGAGAAAGTTGTCCCCAGTAGTTTCTTTTGTCTTCAATCTATATGCTTAATTTTTTTGGCCTGTTTCTCCTATTTCCATCTTTTTATTGCTTCCTGATACCTTCTGAGAGAGTTCTTTGAGCTGACCTTCCAGTTCATTAATCGACCATCTGCTGTATCGATTCTGCTACTTAACCTCATTGTTGAGTACGTTATTTCATCTAATTTAAAAATACACATTTTAGAAGCCAAAGGGAAATCAGACTTTTTCTCACCACAGGACCTATCATCTAGGGCAGGTGTGCGACCTACAATCAGCCAACCAGAAGCTCTTAGCCAGGGCTTACGTACTATGACGCAAAGGGACACATTCACAGAGGCAGTGGCACTGTCTAGGACATAATGCTGACAGTTGAAATGTGAGTGTTGCTGCCAGCATCAGTCCCTCTAGACTGACTTGGCTGTGTTCTCAGCTGTTTAAACCCTCTTGGTTCCCATTCTGATGTTGACTCTCCAGACTTCCCATTGATTCTAAGAGATAGCCAATTGCCTTCCAATAAATTAATTTCCTCCTTCAGTCATTTCAAGTTGGACACATGAGTTGGGATGTGGGAAAAATACATGAGAGTTAAAGCACTAATTTCTTCCTTCTACATAGTCAGATTCTGTAGACACTGTCATAAGTTATGGTTCAAAAAGTAAAGTGAAAAACATATTACTTGAAGTTACAAAATTAGTAACCAGAAGAATGACAAGTAAATAAAACTAATCAAATATAGGAGAGGGGAATAAATTTGGGGTTAAGTGAGATGATTCCCAAACTTTGATGAATGGGATTCAAAAGTTACAGTTTCAAAGTTGATAAACCAAGTAAGAAAGGCAAAATATTATTTAGAGTTGTGAAAGTAATCACCAGAAGAACTAAGACAAATGGTAACATGTGACCACATCTGGGCAGTGGGACTAATAACAGGGAGTGGAATGGGAAATGCTGCTGTACACTTTCTACCTTTCTGTATTGTTTACATCTTTTTCTAGTCCCCCTCTAGGCTGCACCAGCAGAGATCATACCACGTAACAGAAAGGGAAGTAGTAAGACCTACACACATACATACACACTTATGCACATGAACATGGATCCAGCTGCAGCTCGGAGAATGCAAACTATAAAAGATTTAATTACAGAAGATTCAATTCAAGAGCACAGATTTGCCTCCAGATTTGTTTTTTTGGATAAAACACAAAGTAGCCTCACATCCATCATGAGCTAAATCACGCACGGAAAAGGAAGGAAATCCAATCCCAAAAGATGACTGGGAAAATGCAAGTGTTCTGTCCCTTAGAAAAGCAAGTCATACATACTTCAGTCTGTCATGATTTTGGATCTCGACTCCCAGGCATCCCGCCAACACCAAACATGAAAGATTAGTTGCTTATTTCACCTGTTTAAAAATACTCACAAACTTGAGCATTCCACAGGCTAATCCCGGCATGAAGTCTTACAACTATGAACAAGAGGAACTTAAGGTTTACTGGTAAAAGCACAAGACTTGGAGTCCAAACATTTGGGACTGTTTTATCTGACTGTTTACTAGTTGATGATGTTAAGCAAATCATCACTCCAGCCTGAGATTTGTCATCTATAGAATGGGGATAGAATTACTACCTGCATAGAGTTGCTATTAAAATCAAATGAGATAATAGACTACATATAAGAATACCTGATAAAATGTAAAGCCCAATACAAATGTTAGGTTATTATCATTATGACAGTTGGTCACAACAGACAGCTGTATAAAAATAGGCATGGCATAGTGGAAAATTCACTCTACTACTAAAAATATAACCTAGAGAAGCATCTCTATACTTGAAAAGGATGAATATTATCATTTCCAGAAGACAAAGATGGTGCTTGACCTCACACAGCTCACAGTGACATCAGTGGAGCTATCCCTCCCTTGAACTATGACTAACATCCACACGTGGCTAGCACATACCTCAGTTCACAGCTTTGGATAAGGAAAAGACACGTGCTAGAACATGTTAATGAAAGTAGAAATGAAAAAAAAATTTAAGTATATCAAGTATTGTCCTTTGGATTATAGATCCTTTAGAACTGAACCAAAGGAAATGTGTTCAAATAAGCCTAAAAAGAAGGCTGAGAAAGTATATACAAAAAGGGATGAGATTTAAAGGAGGGAAAGGCAAAGCTAACTCTTTAGGAAAGTAGTGTGATATAAAGGAAAGAGCCTTGGACCAGGAGTCAGAAAACTTAGTTCTGGCTCTCTACGAAACTCTGGGCAGGCCATTTCCCTCTCTGGGCCTCAATTTCTCTATAATATATAAAAGGAGTTAAAAGACTAGTTAACACAGTTAATCAATCATTTAGAAAACATTTATTGTTTATTATGGGCCAGGTAATATTCTAGGCACCAAGAACTTAGGAAGAAACAAAAACAGACACAGTTCCATGGATTTGATGTTCTAGATGATCTCCATCCAACTCAAAGACCCAACATGCTAAAACTCTGACTTTAGGCTGTGGAGAGGCCAGAGTGGACAGTCAGGATGGTCAAATGACCAAAGAAAATAAGGCTTGACCTCTCCAGGGAGCAATGTTCTTTTGGGGAGCAGAAGCAAGTGCCCCTCACTCCCATCTTGCCCCACCTGGGCATCAGAACTTAATACCAATTGTGGCAGCCAACTGACTTTTATCCTGAAAGGCAAGTCTAGGGCTCAAAGAAACTCCCAGAAATAGAAATATATTGTTGTTTTTCAGTTAGATAAAGAGACCAACTACAGTAGAGAAATGGGAAACTTATTTGATACTTTTTTTTTAAGCTTATCTAAAATGACTAACATTAACAGATAGATGAAATTTCATAAAAATTAATGATCACTATATTAAATTTTCCTAATATCTATTTAATATAATAGGAAAAACACAACATATATGTAATTTTAAAAGAAATGAATTATTTTCTATATATAAACAGAACATAACACCTCATTTACCAAACATAAAGCCCTAGCCTTGATTTCTATCATACATTAAAATAATGTACTTTGCATTGTGAAAAGAGAAACAGTATTGATTTTTATTCTGCATTTTCTATTGCCCATTTATTGATATAGTGTTAAAGAAGGAAAACTTTTACTCAGCCATTAAAAAGAATGAAATACACACACTACTGTATATAAAATAGACAACTAATAAGAACCTACCGTACAGCACAGAGAAATCTACTTGATACTCTGTAATACCCTACATGGGAAAAGAATCTGAAAAAGAGTGGCTATATGTATATCTATAACTGGTTCACTTTGATGTACACCTGAAACTAGCATAACATTGTAAATCAACTATACTCCAATAAAAATTTTTTTTAAAAAAAGAATGAAATAATACTATTAGCAGCAACATGGATGGACCTGGAGAGTATCATACTAAGTGAAGTAAGTCAGAGAGAGAAAGACAAATATCATATGATACTGCTTATATGTGGAATCTAAAAGAAAAAATGATACAAACAAACTTATTTACAAAACAGAAACAGACTCACAGACATAGAGAACAAACTTATGGTTACCGGGGGCAGGGGGAGGGTGGGGGGGAGGGGGAGAGGGACAGACTGGGAGTTTGGGATTGATATGTACACACTGCTATATTTAAAATAGATAACCAATAAGGACCTACTGTACAGCATAGGGAACTCTGCTCAATACTCTGTGATAATCTAAATGGGAAAAGAATTTGAAAAAGAATAGATACATGTCTATGTATAACTGAATCACTCTGCTGTACACTTGAAACTAACACAACATTGTTAATCAACTATACTCTAATATAAAATAAAAATTTTTTTAAAAAAAGAAGGAAAAATTTTAAAGATGTAAAAGTTAGCCCCCTTTTGGAGAGCTATCAAAAAAGTGTCTCAAAACAGTCTCCTGACCACTCCTTTCTCTCCAAGTATATACTGTCTTCCACAGGATTCTCTGACAAGTCTGCTTCATCCTGGGATTCCTCATGATCAATATGACAGAATGAAGAGAAGGGTAGGCAGCCATGAGTGTCTCAGAGATGAAAAGAGCAGTAAGATCAGCAGGAAAAGACTTGGAGGTGATGGAGAAGGGGCTGGCCAGGATGTAAACTATGTAAAGTATAAGGAAACAGCCCAAGGACTTCAGGACAGTGATGTGAGCCTTGGCCTGAGCATCTCTCCTGCCGGCTGTATGGACATTCATCTTCCTGTGGTGTCTACACAAAGAGACAATCAGCATCCCAGAGGAAATAAGCAACACCATGAAAGGCATTATACTTCCTGTATTGAGCCATAATATATACAGATAGTGCCAGTTTGAATGGGGGTATAAAATGCTGCTGTTTCCTTGGGAAGGATCGGAGAACTCTAAGCTACCATGGACTATAAGTAACAAACTGATCATGAAGTACACCAGAAGACACCAGTGACTCAGGCAACAGGCCCTCTGCTTCAGCCACAAGTAGACAGGGTGTTCAAAGGTCATGATCTTCCTGCAGTAGAAGACACTGAGAAAAGTGGCAAACCACAGGCTGGTCTGGCTTACTAAGACCCAGAAGACACTGAGATAGCGAAGCCAATGGCTGCTCTGGAAAAGTGGAAACAGAAATGAAATTGAGCTATTTGTAGTGAGGTGAATGGACCTAGAGTCTGTCATACAGAGTGAAATAAGTCAGAAAGAGAAAAACAAATACCGTATGCTAACATATATATATGGAATCTAAAAAAAAAAAAATGGTCATGAAGAACCTAGGGGCAAGATGGGAATAAAGACATAGACCTACTAGAGAATGGACTTGAGGATATGGGGAGGGGGAAGGGTAAGCTGGGACAAAGTGAGAGAGTGGCATGGACATATATAAACTACCAAACGTAAAATAGCTAGCTAGTGGGAAGCAGCCGCATAGCACAGGGAGATCAGCTCGGTGCTTTGTGACCACCTAGAGGGGTGGGATAGGGAGGGTGGGAGGGAGGGAGACGCAAGAGGGAAGAGATAAGGGGACATATGTATATGTATAACTGATTCACTTTGTTAGAAAACAGAAACTAACACACCATTGTAAAGCAATTATACTCCAATAAAGATGTTAAAAAAAAAATACCTGAGACAAATAACAATGAAAATACAACCATATAAAATCTATGGGATGCAGCAACAGCAGTCCTAAGAGGGAAGTTCACAGCAATACAGGCCTTTCTCAAAAAACAAGAAAAAAGTCTCAAATAACCTAACCTACCACCTAAAAGAATTAGAAAAAGAAGAACAAACAAAACCTAAAGTCAGCAGAAGGAATAAAATCATGAAGATAAGAGAGGAAATAAATACAATACAGATTTTTAAAAATAGGAAAAGAAACAATTAAACCAAGAGCTTATTTTTTGAAAGGATAAACAAAATTGACAAAGCTCTGGCCAGGCTTTCCAAGAAGAAAAGAGAGAGGACCCAAATAAACAAAATAAGAAATGAAAGAGGAAAAATAACTGACACTGCAGAAATACAAAAAAACCGTAAGAGAATACTATAAACAATTAATTATATGCCAACAAACTGGACAACCTAGAAGAAATGGACAAGCTTCTAGAAACACAGAGCCCACCTAAACTGAATCAAGAAGAAATAGATAATTTGAACAGACTGATCACTAGAAGTGAAATAGAAATCTGTAATTAAAAAAAAAAAAAAATCTCCCAGCAAACAAAAGTCCAGGACCAGATGGCTTCACTGGGGAATTCTAAAAAACATACAAAGAAGAACTTAACGCCAATCCTTCTCAATCTCTTTCAAAAGACTGAAGAAGAGGGAACACTCCCAAAGTCATTCTATGAAGCCACCATCACCCTGATACCAAAACCAGACAAAGACACTGCCAAAAAAGAAAATTACACGTTAATATCTTTGATGAATATAGATGCAAAAATTCTCAACAAAATATTAGCAAACCGAATCCAACAACACATAAAAACATGATGAAGTCGGATTCATCCCAGGGTCACAAGGATGGTTCAACATACGCAAATCAATTAATGTGATATACCACATCAACAAAAGAAAAGACAAAAACCACATGACCATCTCAATAGACACAGAAAAAGCATTTGATAAAATTCAACATCCATTCATGATAAAAACTCTTACCAAAGTGGGTAGAGAGGGAACTTATCTCTACATAATAAAAGCTATTTATGGCAAATAGATAACCAACATAATACTCACAGGTGAAAAGCTGAAAGCCTTCCCACTAAAATCTGGAAAACAAAAGGATGCCTAGTCTCACCACTCATATTCAACATAGTATTGGAAGTCCTAGCCACAGTAATCAGACAAGAAAAAGAAATAAAAGGTACCCAAATTGGAAGGGAAGAGGTAAAACTGTCATTATATGTAGATGACATGATACTATATATAGAAAACCCAAAGGACTCCACACAAAAACTATTAGAACTGATACACAAATTCAGCAAGATAGCAGGATACAAGATTAAAATACAGAAATTGGTTGCATTTCTTTACACCAATAATGAAATATCAGAAAGGGAAAGTAAAAGAAAAAAATCCCTTTTAAAATCACATCAAAAAAATACTTAGGAATAACCTGACCAAGGAGATGAAAGACATATGCTGAGAACTATAAAACACTGATAAAGGAAACTGAAGATGATTCAAAGAAATGGAAAGATATCCCAGGCTCTTGGATTGGAATAATTAATATTGCTTAAATGGCCATACTACCCAAAGCAATCTATGGATTTAATGCAATCACTATCAAATTACCCAAGACATTTTTCATAGAACTAGAACAAATAATACTAAAATTTATATGGAAACACAAAAGACCCAGAATTGCCAAAGTAATCCTGAGAAAAAAGAACAAAGCCGGAGGCATAACCGCCCCAAACTTTAGACAATACTACAAAGCTATGGTAATCAAAACATCATGGTACTGGCACAAAAACAGACATATGGATCAATGGAACAGAACAGAGAGTCCAGAAATAAACCCACACACCTATGGTCAATAAGCTTTGACAAAGGAGGCAAGAATATACAATGGAGAAAAGACAGTCTCTTCAGCAAGTGGTGTTGGGAAAGCTGGACAGCTACATGTAAATCAATGAAACACTCCCTCACACCATACACACACACACACACACACACACACACACACACACACAAACTCGAAAGGGCTTAAAGACTTAAAAATAAGACATGATGTCATAAAACTCCTAGAAGAGAACATAGGCAAAACATTATCTGACATAAATTATAGCAATGTTTTCTTAGGTCAGTCTCCCAAAGCAATAGAAATAAAAGCAAAAATAAACAAATGGGACCTTTCAAACATACAAGCTTTTGCACACCAAAGGAAAACATAAACAAAATGAAAAGACCCTTCAGCCTGGGGGAAAATATTTGCAAACAATGCGACTGACAAAGGCTTTATTTCCAAAATATACAAACAGCTCATACAGCTCAATATCAAAAAAACAAACAACCCAATAAAAAAATGGGCAGAAGATCTAAATAGACATTTCTCCAAAGAAGACATACAGATGGCCAATAGGCACATGAAAAGATGCTCAACACCGCCAATTATTAGAGGGCTGCAAATCAAAACTACAATGAGGTATCACCTCACACCTGTCAGAACAGACATCATCAAAAAGTCTACAAATAACAAATGCTAGGTAGGGTGTGGAGAAAAGGGATCCCTTGTACACCGTTCGTGGGAATGTAAGTTGCGCTGCCACTATGAAAAAAGTCTGGAGGTTCCTTAAACAACTAAAAATAGAGCTACCAGATGATCCAGCAATCTCACTCCTGGGCATATATCTGTAGAAAACTCTAATTCAAAAAGATACATGCACCCCAATGTTCATAGCAGCACTGTTTACAATAGCCAAGACACAGAAGCAACCTAAACATCCATCAACAGGTAAATGGATAAAGAAGACGTGGTGTATATATATACAATGGAATATTACTCAGCCATAAAAAAAGAATGAAATAATGTCCTTTGCAGCAACATGGATGAACCTAGAGATTATCATACTAAGTGAAATAAGTCAGACAAAGATAAATATCATATGATATCACTTATATGTGGAATCTAAAAACCGATACAAATGAACTTACTTACAAAATAGAAACAGACTCACAGACATAGAAAACAAACTTATGGTTACCAAAGGGGAAAGGTAGGGGAGGGATAAATTAGGAGTTTGGGATTATCAGATACACACTACTATGTATAAAACAGATAAACAACAAGGACCTACTGTATAGCACAGGGAACTATACTCAATATCTTGTAACAAACTATAATGGAAAAAAACCTGAAAAAGAATATATATACACCCACATATTATGTATGCTGATATATGGATATATATATATATGTTGATATATGGATATATATATGTATGTATCTGAATCACTTTGCTATATACCAGTAACTAACACAACATTGTAAATCAACTATACCTCAATTAAAAGAAAAAGTATTAAATGTTCCAAAAAAGAGGGGGAAACCCACTGTTGGGCAGTAGCCGACCCAATTCAGAGGTTGATATACCAAGCTGTTGGGTTCTCGGTAGCAGGAGGTACTATAATTAAGATGTGATCATGTTGGCTAGCAAGAACAACGAGTAAGCTGGCTCCATCTGAAGTTACTTCTGCAAGGGTCACTATGGGAAAAGTGTTAACAAAGTCCTTTCTCCCCCTGCATGAGAATTTGACCTTCAGTTAAATATAAATATCTTACGGAGACCTCCTGCTTCCTTGAGCATGATGGATGACTCTTAGGTGTGTATCCCTTGGCTCAACCCTGAGAGCTATGTCTATGAAATTATTACAAGAGAAATTGGATCCTTTGGGACATGAGGCTTTTATTTTAGGGCAGCTTCCACCCTTACCCAAATGTGGATCTCTTCTCCTTGCACCTGAACTGTATAACTGGCAGCAAGGACTCTGCAAAAGAAGATGGTCTGACACTTCCCTGTTGGTGAACTGGATCCTTGAACTATACCCATCTGAGTACACTGGTGCCAGAGTGGCCTAAGACAGTCTTGTAAGTCTGACTATTTACTGGAAGCCAAGAAGACCCACTTGTGGGTGTGCTGCAGCTGTGAGTCCAAACTCCACTACCTGGCAGATCTGTAGGGAAAGTTTCAGGGCAAATAGTCAAAGCAAAAGGGTGACTTAGTTTATTTGATGAAGGCTTTAAATAATGAGATCAGTCACGGATCAATAGGAATTACAAACTTTGAATTGTTTTCAAAAGAGTACCACTATTGCTTAGGAGGAACAAAGAAGAAAACTTTTATTTCTTGGACTTTTTTCAGTGCTTATTATGTTCCCAGCAGTGTACCAGGCATCACAAATCTCAGCTAATCTTTAAAACAGTTCTAGGAGGGAGATCTGGTTATTCCTACATACAGGTGAGGAAAATTAAGATCAAAGAGAGTAAGTGACTGGCAAGCGTCACAGAAAATCAGTGGTTAAGTTGGAACGTCTTTCTGAGACTGAGCTCTTTCCAGTACACTAGGCCGCCCCTCATTGGTTCATTCATTCAATAAATTGTTATTATCAGCCAGTCACTTATACGTTAGGTGCTGGGGAAACAAAGAAGAATCACCCACAGCACAACCTGCCTTCAAAGAACACACAGAATAGTGGGAGAGACAAATAGACTATTAGATCAGTGTATTAGGTGCTATAATAAGGAAGAACAAAGGGTACATTGGGAGTGTTCAGGAGGGGCTTTTAACACAACCTTGGATATTCACGAAAGGCTTCGTTAAGGAGACATATAAATTAACTCTTGAGGATGCAAAGGGGTTATCCAAGCAAAAGGCTAGAGTGGGAGGGAGAAGGATATTAGAACAGGGGGAGAACTCTACGTGAAGACTCAGAGGTGACAAAGATTGTGGTAAATTCAGAAAACAGAAGAATGGGGGGATGCAAGGAGAGGAAGAAGTGGTGAGAGATAAAACTGGAAAGATAAGTAAGAGACAGATCATGAAGTATCTACGCCATAGGTACAAATTTTGGACATAAATAATCATTACAGTAATTTGATCTAACATTTTAGGAAAACACACAGAATAAGTCCTTAACTTTATCTGAGAAAGTCAGAGAAAGTTTCCTGGAGGAGACAGGTCTTGAAGGATAAGAGAACTTAACAAAGCTGGCAAGTGAGAAAGGGAATTCTAGGCAAAGAAAGCAGCTTATGCAAGAGTGTAGCAGCTAGAAGAGTATGGCATATTTGGGAACTAAAGTAGTTCAAGGTTCTTTTGAAAAAGTAAGGAATTGGAAGATGAAACCAGATAGGAAAATAGGGGCCAAGTGATGAATGGCTTCTCATTCCAAGCTAAGGTATTTGGACTTTATCCAAAGCAATGGAGAGTCACTGCAGGATTTTAAGAGAGGAGCGCCATGATTGTATGTTCACTGTATGAAGCCCACATCCCAGTAACGTGGAAATGCTTTGCTGGACGGGGATGGAATTGGGAACAGGACACTAGTTAGAATCCTGCTGCAGTCACTCTGATGGGTTGAAAAGAGCAGAAAAAGAGACTGGGGGGCATTTGAGAGAAAAATGTTTAGAGTACAACCAAAGGGATCTAGTGACCAAATGAATATTAAAGCTGAAGAAGAAGGAAGAATCTGGGATGATTTCCAAAATTCTAGTGCACTTGAGAAAACACAACACTTAACATATCTTTTAAAAAGACAAGAAGCATAGGCTGAAATAGGATTAGACATTCAAGAGATTTTAGGTGGAAGGGAGCAAAGGAAGGTGAATAGAGTATTCAGACAGCAATGTAGGTCTGATACCTATAAAAAGGGAGGGAGAAGGAAGAAGAATTGGATAGGAAGAGCCCTAGACTGCAACACAGTTCCAAAAAAGGTTCACCCAAGCTGATGGAGAGTCCTTGGGCCAAAATTGCCTGTTGGAAGAGTCTCATGTCTCATTAGAACAGAGCTACCTTAGTACTCCACAGTCTCCATCACTGGCTGACAGCAACCTGCAGGAAGTGTGGAGCTCAGCAGCTGGAGCCCTCAGTCAACTTTGCTCCCCACAGCAGGAGAAGTGAGCAGTACATTTTCATGGCTGCCAGAAAAGGGAACTAGAGACAAAGATCACCTGTGCCAGAACCCTCTGGTGATAAGAGGATTCCTTTATCATATTTGAAGCATCTGTTTCAATGATGTAGACATGGAATACTCATTTCTGTGTCTTTATTACCCACTAGATGCAATGTTGTTGAAAATAAGAACTGATCTAGTACAGTGTTTAGTGCAGAGAGAATGTTATATAAATGTCTGTGGTATGAATGAATGAACTAGAATCAGGATAATCCAGAATCAAAATGGAGTAAGAGATTTATTTATTCCTGAAATATTACAGCAGCGTCCGACAGGTAGCCAGAACCCATCCCTTTCTCAAAGAGATCTGCCAGCTGAGCAGTAGGGGTTCAAACCTGAGCAACCAAGAAAACTTCAGAAATCATCCCTCTCTGTGGCTGTGAGTACCCTATTTGGCAACAGAGAGATACCCAAGCTAGACGGAACATGTCAAGAAAGTCTACTCATGAACATCTGATAATATATTTTTCAGGGTTAACCTGGAAATATTGCTCTGGTCATTGGGCGAGCTCCACCAAGTTACACGGACAATTTAATTATAGTGTGGGCAACAAAATTTACTCACTCTGCAAACTAAGATATGTAGAGAAAAAATAAGGTTCCTAATTTTGTCTAAAAGTATTAGAGTTTTTCTCCGGAGTCTCCACCTGTGGTTGAGAGAAGAGTTTAATCCAATGGGATAATGCAAAGAATATCTTCAGAAAAATGTTCATTTTCTACAGATTTAAAAATAAAAACCTCTGAGACATCCTCCCCATGCCATGCTTCTCTCCTTTAATTACGGTCCAGGTGTGTACGGGGAGAGGGTTGAGGTTAACTACACCACACTGATGGCAGAGAAGTGTCATGTCCTCTCCTTCAGTGTCCTCGTCTCCTTGGGCGTCCAGGGAGAGGCCTTGTCCCTTGGTTGCTGCTAGCCCTGCCGGCATTCAAGGCTGAGTCTGTGCCTGTGCTTTGCTCCTACTGACTGCAAACAGGGAGCTTTCAGCCCGTCCTCAAAGAGGAGGAAAACCAGGACTCTCACCTACCCTACTTGCAATCCCTTTTCTTTCTCCCTCTTCTCCTTCCCACCATCCCCTGGGGGCTGAAAACAGTAGGCTTTCCCTTATATCATGTCCCCTCATACCAACAGCAACAACAAATTTCATGGATTCAGTGTCATAAGAGTAGGACTCCAAGAGGTACATACTTCCAGCTCAACCCTTGATAGGTTAAAATACTAATAGCTAATATTTGTTATGCATTTACTATGCTTTAGTTGCTAAAACACTTTCTATACGTTTAATCCTCACACCAATCCCATGAAGGATGCCTATTCTATAGCAAAGGAAACTGTGAAGTCCAAGGAGGTTTAGTAACTTGCCAAAGATCATGCATCTAATAAGTGGTGGGGTCAGGATTTGAACCCAAATGTGTGATTCCAGAACTAACATTCTTAGCCACTACATTATACATTTTTCTAGTCCAGCAAAATGTAGAAATACCAGAAAATAATATACAAGCATCAGCAGCACTTGTTGGAGTTTATAAGGTCACTTTTGCTTTCTTAAAACAGAACTTCTTACAGATTATGAACAAATAACATTGACTTTCCTTTCCACTTATCCCAAATCAAGAAAATCACAAACACAACTTGCAGACCCTCTAGATAGCCCTGTTCATCAACAGTTGGGAAGTATCAGGGATATTGTATTGGTATAAGGTAAAGAGCATTGATAAGCACTGAAACTGTTTAAGAAATGTTGGAATGTAATTTTGGGGGGTTTTTGGTTTCGTCTGGTTTTTTTTCCATTCATAATCCTCCTGGGACCAAACTATGGTTCAATCCCATTAACTGTTAGGAGCTATGAACTCGGCCTAAGAGGTCAGAGAGCATCAAAAATGAGTAATTCCACGCGACATGGAACATAGGGGGCCCTGGTGGAAACTTGGAAGGTTTCAGGAGGTACTGCCATAAGTTGCTGTTGATTCCTGTGCTAAAGCCCCCCACAATACACCGAAGAACAGATGTGCGTGGCACAGACACGTGGCCTTAGGAACAAGCTCCAGCGTGTAACTGGACTCCAAATGCGGGGACAATTCTCATTCCCATACTTTGACCCTGGTCACAGTGGGGGAACCAAGCCATGCTCCGGTCCTTTGTGCATGAAACAACTAGATTTAAGAGTCTTAAGGGATTTAGCAACTAAAGTTAATTTACTGAAAGCAAAACAAACCAAACAAAATGGCCGCTTCCCGGGTTTCTCAAAACTGGGAGTGAGGCATTAGGCAGCTCTTCCCCATGGCCTGGGACTTGGTGAGGACCTGAAAACTTAAGTATTTTCCCTGGTAGATTCAGAAGACCATATCCTCTCCAAAATAGCTAAACTTCCCTTCAGTGTGCCTCCAGCAACAAGACTCCTTTCCTCGGCAACCCACCCACTACTCAGACCCATATCCCCACTCCCACCCCAGACTTTGATTAAGGGCAGTCCACATATTGATGAAGTCACATAACAAAGTCTCAGCTTTTCCATGTGTCACCTCCAAATTTCTCTGAAAGTGGAAACAGGGGAGGGGTTGGGAATGCCACACCTATGAATCTGATTTCATTTACTCCCAGGGAAGGAAACTCTGCACTCAGCCAATTGGACTACCACAACAGGCTCCCTATCAGGAAATTCTACATTTTCCATCCATATTCCAGGCTCCAGTGGAATGAACAGTAGTGGTAACCTGAGCAAGTTTACTGCACCACATCTGAATCTATTACATCAGGGTAGGATTTAATGGAGCCTCAGCAGAAATTCCTTAGTCAGAGGAGGAGTCCTTCAGAAGTTAGCCAAAGGCACCAGGAAACAAACAACAGCCAAGCCAAAATCTCTAGTAAAATGTTATGTTCAATTAAAAGAGAAGAAAATCCCCACACCCAAAGCAGAAGGCAGAATCAGGAACTCAGGTAAGGGCTAAGGAACCAGAAAGTCAGGGCTAGGTAGAGAAGCTGTCAAAGTGACAGGAAGTAGGAACAAGTGTTCAGAGTGGGTGAGGATGAATCCAAGAGCAGGATTTAGGGTGAACACAGCAGACACCAACTGAGACAGCATGGTTATTCCACGGCTAAACTTCCCTGTGCTGAAAAGAAGCACAGATATTTTTATTAATTACAGAAGTACTCGTTTCAGAATCCTTCTTCTTTAGTGAATTATGAATGAATATTAAATCATTCTTATAAGTTTCAACAGATACCTTTTTGAAAGAGAATTTTAAGTTATGTCAGGATTAGGAATTCTCCTAGCAGCCCTGAGAGGCATGTATCAATTTGAAAGCAAACAATACAGACCAAAAGACATTTTATTCCTATAATTTTGAAAATGAATATATAAATCAGAACAACCTGAGAATTCATTTTTGGTTACATATGACAAAATGCCAAGTAATGTGGTGATCTTTCATGCTATGTCAGAATGTAATTCCTTCATAAAATAACAACAATAATAATAATAGCAGTATTTATTGATTATGTACTCCATGTGGGACTCTAAGCAGTTTTCATGTGTTAACTCACTCATTCCTTCCAACAACCTATCAAGAAAATACTATTACTATTCCCATTTTACAAATGAGGAAAGTGAAATAGAGAGAGGTTAAGAAACTTCCCCAAGGTCACCCAGTTTGGGCAGGGTCAGGATTTGAACCCAGGCCGGCTGGTCCACATTCTTAGCCCCAAAACCTGAGAGCCCCATTAGTGATAGAAGTCCAGATTCAGAATTGCCATGTGTCCTAAATATGTTTACAAGTTTGAGATCTCAAGCAACAACATTCTCATGGACTTGTCAGCACTGTTCGGTGACAGGAAGGAAATCAATGCCTACATAATTTTATTAAAATAAAAGTGATTACACTTAACAAAAACTGCTTTTTTTTTTTTTTATAAAACTCTGAAATTTTAAAAGTAGATATGCATCTTGGTTAATTAAACAAACCAAAAAACTGTTTGGATTTTTGCCCAGTCTAAAAAATTAAAAATGACTTGAAAATCTACTTTAGCAAAATGATAAAGGAATGCAAAGGACAACTGAAATTGAAGTAAAATGACTTAACCACCAGACTGGATTAGAACCTAGTATCCAAGCGTCTTGATTTTCATTCCACTGTTTGTCATTACACAATGGATTTGTGGAAACTGGTCACTTGTGGGAATTGCTGTTGCCACACAATTCACGGTCTGTTACACTAACAGCTTCACCTACTGCATGCTGACACAATACACTGAGCTGAAATGACGGCACACATTGTCTCATGAATCTCTAAAACCCCGTGAGGTCAGTATCACAGTCCGCATTTTTAAAAGGGGGAAGAGAGGTAATTAAAGTAACTCAACTAAGGCCAAAAAGTCTTGGAAAATGGACAGAACCAGAATTCAAACCCAAGTCTGTGGGACTGCAATGCTTTTACTCTTTCCCCTCTAGATCACTACATTGCTATCAGTATAAACTTTAAGTTAAAGTTAATAATCAGCCCATTATGTTGAGCTGATAGTTATTAAAATACAACTCCATGTCTACATAGTGAGTGTTTTACCACACTGACACTTCCCAAAGACTATTTCACCCTCTCCAAAACAACCATACAGGGGCTTCCCTGGTGGCACAGTGGTTAAGAATCGGCCTGACAATGCAGGGGACACAGGTTCGAGCCCTGGTCTGGGAAGATCCCACATGCCGCGGAGCAACTAAGCCCGTGTGCCACAACTACTGAGCCTGCACCCTAGAGCCCGTGAGCCGCAACTACTGAAGCCCACATGCCACAACTACTGAAGCCCCCGCGCCTACAGCCCGTGCTCTGCAACAAGAGAAGCCACCGCAATGAGAAGCCTGTGCACCGCAACGAAGAGTAGCCCCCACCTGCCACAACTAGAGAAAGCCTGCACGCAGCAACCAAGAACCAATGCTGCCAAAAATAAAATAAATAAATTTAAAAAACAACAACAACAACAACAACCATACAAGGAGAAGCCATGAGAAGTGTCCCCGAGTGGGACAGAACGAAGCAGTAGTGTCTCTCCTACTGATGTGACAGAAGTGGTACCACGGGAGGGTCAGGAAGAGCCCTGTAATCCTGAGCCAGGTCTAAGGACTCCTAGGCTCCCTCCTGTGCCCGCAGATGCTCTATGGAAAAACGGGTTCCTTGGATCCAGGCTTCAGATGACCAGGCTCACACCAAAGCATCTCCATGAACATCTGCTTCAGCCTATTATTTCCCAGAATGAGAATATATGAGCGGCCAGCAGGATATAACATTGTAATTACTTCTCCAGTCATCATAATCACCTCAGTTGCTGGTAGAAATAACTGGATGTCAAAATTGAAAATATAAGAAAGTAAAGTAGGAAAAGAGGAAGGAAAGGATGATTTTGATGGCCCTCCTGTGGGCCTCAGTACTTGGATCTCTGGAGCTGGTAAAGTTTTGCTGCATCTGCTGCATATGCCTCCCCAGGGAGAGGATGAGCAGAAAGTAGGAAGCTAGAGATACAATTAAGGGAGGGAGGTCCCACAGAGTCCCAAGAACATGGATCAGTTTATATTCATTTCTTTTCTTTCTAAAGGGTTCAGTCACATTCCCCATTCCATCAATTCCACTGAGAACAGAATAGATCTTAAATTCATGGATCAGAGAGACGGCACTGCTACATGATAAGAGCAGGGTACTCAACAGCATCCATACAACCAACCTGGAAACTCTCCACTTGAGCCACAGGAACGTAGGATGGGAGAAAATGGCGACTTTCAGGCAGTAGAAGACACTGAGACAGGTGGAAAGCCAAATACTCAGATGGTTTGTAAATGTCCAGAAAATATCAATAATTTGCATGATTGCAAATTATTCATCGTGGAGTTTGGAAGAGAACACCATTAGAACACCATCAATCAAGAGAATCCACAGCAAAACAATCCTGGAGAGACCCAGGTTAGTGATGATGAAGTCAGACAAAGAGGTTCTCTTGTTCTTGAACCAGCTGCTACCATTGACCAACCCGTGAAACTATTCCCCAGCATTCCCAGAATGAACTGAGTGGCAGTCAGAACCAGAAACCCGCACTCAGTGAGTCCCAGCATGTCAGCTATTAGGCAGACCTGATCTTCGTTCTTTCTGTTGATGAACACTCTCTTGCTAACTTGAAATCTCTGTTAATCACCTCTACCTGCTGCTTCTCTGTACCTGTCTCTTGTCTCTGCCCAATTTAGTCTGTTGTGGAGCACAATTTAGCACACCCTCTCTGCTCTTTCAGGTTAGTCTGTCCTCTTCAGAGACGACATGGATTGTCACATTCCATCTATGATCTAAACTCAGAAGCTCTTTGCCAAAATGCAAATAGAGTAGTGTCCAGTGTCACACGGAGAAGGAAGAGATCTGAGTCACAAAGAAGACGCAGGATTTGGACTCAGTTTCAAAGGCAGAAGGGTTCTGAGCCACCCAGAATGGAAAGGTGTGTCACCAGAAGGGTCGCACAGAATCACTCAGAAGAGTGAGAAGTCTTACTCTTCAGGAGGGAGGACTCAGGGACACATACAAAAGGGCGAAATATCAGAATTCCACTATAAGGCACTATCACAGTCACCCTGGAGGGAGGTTTACATTCATAAAATAGAAAAGGTTCAGTGTCAATGGTCCTGGATTAGAATTAAAAAGTATGCCTCTTAGAGTATGCCTTACATGAAGGGGCTACAAGCTCTTCCCTAGTGAGCCATAGCATCAGAAATTCTTAACTACCTGAATATTTAATGATAACAATAATGAAGTAACATATGAGCTACTCAAAGTATGGATTTTTTCAGAGGGAAGACCACTGTATTGACATGTCAGTGATAGTTCAGGCTGACAGAAAACACACACAGACACTCTCTGTCAACCAAAACAGTGCCTTACAGATTTTGACTATAACCAATAGTAATACTAGTAATACTTTTTTTTTTTTTTAATTTATTTATTTTTTATTTTATGGCTGTGTTGGGTCTTCGTTTCTGTGCAAGGGCTTTCTCTAGTTGTGGCAAGCGGGGGCCACTCTTCATCACGGTGCGCGGGCCTCTCACTATCACGGCCTCTCTTGTTGCGGAGCACAGGCTCCAGATGCGCAGGCTCAGTAATTGTGGCTCACGGGCCCAGTTGCTCCGTGGCATGTGGGATCTTCCCAGACCAGGGCTCGAACCCGTGTCCCCTGCATTGGCAGGCAGATTCTCAACCACTGCGCCACCAGGGAAGCCCAATACTTTTTATATTGTCTTATATTTATATATATATAAAACATACATATGTGTGTATATATACATATACACCCAATCTAAATATTGGGTTGGCCAAAAAGTTCGTTCGGGTTTTCATAAGATGTCATGAAAAACCCAAACGAAATTTTTGGCCAACCCAATATATGTATGTAATACTGGAACACAAAGGTTTCACAAAACCATATTTCCCTTTCTACATGTGTGGCATTCTGATATTTTCTATCCTATTCTATTTCTTTCAATGCTGCTTGTAGATCACAAACTTGATTTTACAACCTACCAACGAGTTGTTACAAATACTGTTTGAAAACACTGATCTGAAGGGTAAAGAAAGAAATCCATGCCATCAAGATACAAAACAGAGAGTTCAGCAACATTATCTAGTAACAGACTGAGGGATACATGCCAAGGAGCTACTCACCTGAGCTAGTGAACCTCACCAGTCTTGGCATTATGTGGTGTACGCTACGGTTACAGAGCGTCGTAGAGACACTCAGGCATTAAGTCCTCCTTCATTACCCTCAGCTTTCTCAGCCTAACTTGACAACCTGGCCCAAATGCTTCCTTAACTCCATGCTACAGAATTAGAATAAGGCCAGTTCCCAGCTGTCCCTGGGAGTCTTGTAACAGAACCTCAGACCAGTCGTAGGGCTGATCCTGCAACCTACCACCGACCCTGTTCAGTTTTTTTCTCAGGGCCTCAGTTCTATAGATTCAGATTTTTGTCATTATAACACCTTTTACCTCCCCTCATAAGAAGAAATACACTGATAAGATTCCTCTACCCATGCATTAGAATTATCCATGATGAAAAAGTTTAGAATATACAACATATCAGAATGCATTTCACTTACCATTTCAGTTCAATCATACTTTTTTACTACCCCTATTATTTTTACCCCTTCCAAAATTAGAACTTGTACCTTTCTTAAGTTGTTATTGAGCAATTTAGGGTTAACTGTCATTTTTCTCTCTCATGTTTTGATTCTTTCCGAGGACAGTGTGTTTCCATGTACACCACATTAGCTGGTGACCAGAGTTCAATTTCCCAAATGACTTTTGTTGAATATCATCATTATCACTGCTATTATTCCATCAGGTACCAGTGATATGAATTATGAGCCCATAGTTATAACCATTCTCATCTCTTAACATAAATACTAAAACCATCATACTATAACTAACACCACAGCATTAGTAATGGTTGCTTCCAAAATGTATGTTGGCCATGGTCAACCAAATAACCACATATACTCCAAGTCCAATTCTATTAAGCCTGCAGTTTGTCGGAGGGATCAATACTAGAGCTGTGATATTGTGGCATCCCAGGCTGCAGACATCTAGAAAAACTACTTAGAGATCATGTACCTGCTTTCCTTCATTCTTTTTTTTTTTAACATCTTTATTAGAGTATAATTGCTTTACAATGGTGTGTTAGTTTCTGCTTTATAACAAAGTGAATCAGCTATACATATACATATATCCCCATATCTCCTCCCTCTTGCGTCTCCCTCCCACCCTCCTTATCCCACCCCTCTAGGTGGTCACAAAGCACTGAGCTGATCTCCCTGTGCTATGTGGCTGCTTCCCACTAGCTATCTGTTTTACATTTAGTAGTGTATATATGTCCATGAGTAAAAGACCAAAGTAAGTATATAGGTGAGGGCCTTGGCAGAAAATAATCTGCATAAACTGGATAATTCTAGAAGAGTTTTAAAAAGGGATTCTTTACAAAACGATGGACAGAGTACAGGGAAGCCATAAACAGATAGTGCAGTACCTCAGGGCTAGGAACAGTGGGGCACCATACCATGATACCACTCAGAGAGAGAGAGAGAGAGAGACCTGTGTGGAGGGGACCTCCTGACCGTAGCTGAGATTTTTCAGTTGGGAGACCCTGAAGAGAGTGAGCTGAGAGAATACACTTCAAAACACAGATCAGCAGACTAACAAGGCATTCTGAGATCATCTTCCACTCCTTCATTATTCTTGACACTTTCTCCACAAGGACTTAGACATCATGGTCCAGGTCTTTGCATCATTCCCGCTTCTGATACTAATCTGCATGACAATTGTGTTGATAAACGTCAGGAGTACACTCAGACTGACATCAAGACAAGTCATAGATAATATCCATTTATACCAATCAAAGTTCAGTAATCTGAAGAACACAGAAGGAAATCAGTAGAGTTGAGTGTACACATCAGAGAGATCAGCAATATATATAAAATGATAAGTGGTATGCAGCCTTCCAAGTCCCTTAAAGTCCTGACCTGGAGAATGCACAATGGCCAGTAATAAGTCTAAGTGAGCATCTTATCAGGATCCTAAAGGCCCACCCTCAAACTATATATGCATAAATACATTCTGTATGTGGCTAACAAGGATGATTTTCCATTTCCATTGCCTCCACCGTGGTCCAAGCTACCATGATCTCTCATATGAACTGCTCAATGGCCTCCTAACCCATTTCGCTACTTCTAATCTTTTCTCCCACAATACATTCTCCATACAGCCACAAGAATGATCCTGTTAAAGTGTAAATTAGATCATTCCACTCCACTACTTAAAACACTTCACTGGCTTCCCAGTGCAACTGCACAAAATATAACTCCTCATAGTATACTGTATACTGAGAATCTCTTCTAAATATCCTTCTGCATGCAACAGAATTCAAGATAAATTTTATAATATCACATGGTCTGAGTTAAGGAATAGGCTTTACTGGAGTCAGAGAAAACTTCCGTATCAACAACAGAAATGAAAGCATGGTTCCTCCTCATCCTCCTATGACTACACAGAGGGACCTGGGCACTGTTAGGTTAGCAGTATACATCTGTACGCCAATGGAGATACTTCATCCTCTCTATTGGTCTCACTTCTTGTAACAAAAGTGTGAAAGCAACTTTGTCAGTAGGAAAATAAACAGTCTGCCTAATGCCAGAAAATCTGGATTTGGGAAGCCAGCTATTACAGGAGTTGTCTAGGAAGGCCAGCTGACCAACACCTGGGGACCTTAGATGTTCTAGTTCCCAGTGTTAGAAAGAGAAAGTCATCAGTTCTGTGGGAATTGAGCTTATGTGAAACACATAAGTGCTTCACATAAGTGAAAGAAGTGAAAGAAAGATAAACAGGTTATCTTTTCCCAGATAACCTGTTGTCCAGGCAACCTAGACTGAACTCCTAGGGTTATTTTTGGATGACTTTCATCTTTGCAGTATAAATTTCTTATAAGAAGAGTGTTCATATTTCCCAGTTTGTCCAGGACAATTATGGTTAGGTGCCTGTTGCTCCGAGTAATTTGTTAATAATGTACCCTTTTGGTGTTTTACTCACTGAATACCATCTGGCCCTAAGCTCAGTCCTTGGAACATAGTAGAACCTCAATAAATATATATGGAATAAATAAATTTTCCAGAAGTTTCACTTTTGTTTTTATCTCAAGTTTTAGATTCACTTTCTAATATCACTGGATTTCAGGAAAAACAATGGAAAATAAATGAACTAGAAATTAAATCTTATTTCTGTACTGCCACTCATTCATCTAACACTTGAGCATCTACTACGTGACAGGAAGTGTACCAGGTGCACGAAATCATGGACTAGAAAGCAAGAGAGACATATCTACCAAAAAATTATGTAACGATATGACCAATGCTTTAAGAGATAGATATAAAATATACATATTTGCACAGAGAAGTGACCAAATTCTGCCTGGAATAGTCACAGGCTTGAAAGAGGAGATAACATTTGAGATATGTTTTTTAAAATAAATGGGAGTTCACCTGGCAGGCAAGGTAAAGAAATGGGAATTCGATGCACTACCGAAATAGATGATGATTTATCCACCAACATACCCACAGACTATCCAAGCAATAATAAACATACATAATACTTAATTACATGCTATGCACTGTTTTAAGGTAGCTAGAGTAAGTCACTTAATTTTCAACACATGAGGTGAGTTCTATTATTGTCCCCATTTTTAAAGAGGAGGAAACTAAGGCTCAGAGATTCTCATAGAGCTAGTAATCAGTACAGCAAGGATTCTGACCCAGGCACTCTGGCTTCAGAATCCACTGCCTTAACTAAAGACCTCAAAAATCACCTATTGATGACACCTCAATAAATACAAGAAAAAAATGGGGCCTTTAGCAGTAATGTTATGTCAGAGACAAGATCTTAGATCCCCTCTCTTTTAGATCACACTGCATCATCTGCTCTGGTTCCTAATGATCCCTATAAACTCTCAAACCATGGGCTGCACCTCAAACCAACAGGTGTTTTATTGAGAACCCTCTGGGTCCCATTCTCTTCCTTTAACATTACTCCTCATTTATCTGTATAACACATTTTATCAATTAGGGATCTGCCACTATGGTAAATTGGAAAAAAATCCCAGAAGATAGTAACCTAGGATACTTGTATCCTTGCCATAGAAATGCTTTAAGCTAATTATGTGACATTAGGCAAATGTCTTGATCTTTCTGATCCTCAGGTTGGAAATAAATAAAATGAGGAGGTACCAGATAGTCAATATGAATGAATGGTTGAAGGACCTGGGTTCTGGAATCAGGCCTGGATTTGAATCTGAGTGCCACTGCTCATTAGCTATGTGACCTTAGGCAAGCTCATCTGCCTAAACTTAAATTTGCTCATCTGTGAAATAGACATAATAATAGTACCTATTTCACAGAATTGTTACAGTGATTAGATAGTGACTATAAAAATGTAAAATGCAGGAGTGTTTTTTAAATGTTAGCTATTAATAGGGTCACTGCCCTATACATTACCCATACTTAGGATATTTTTATGAAAACTGCTATTCTTTTAATGTAATATTTAATACATATAAAAATATATGTAACATATAGGTATATTATAAAGCAAACAAATTAAGTACCCATAATCCCACCACCCAACTTAAGTAAAACATCACCAGTGGTACCATGGCACATGTGTGCTTCTTCTGTGCCCTACTCCTTGTTCCTTCTCTCAACTTCCTATGGTAACTCATCTTGAATTCTGTATTTATCATTCCTTTTTGAATAGTTTTATCATATAGATATCTATCCATTAAAATATTGTATACCTGTTTGATTTTAACCTTTATAAAAATAACATGCTATAACAAATATCCTCTGCAACCAGAGCAACATTATGTTTATAAAAGCTATTCCTGTTACAGGATAACTGTAATTCATTTACCCAGCTGTATGATAATCTACTGTGTGAGCATTTATTTATCCATTCTCTGTGGATGAACCTTGGGGTTGTTTGCAGTTTTGTACTATTATGTACATTATTGCTATGAACACCTTTGGACCTGTTTCTTGGGCCACATGGGTAAGAGTTTCCTATAGAGTGTACCTTAAAGGTGGAATAACTAGGTGAAATTTCAACAATATCAAAATGATTTCTCAAACAAGGCAAGTTAATCTCCCTCAAAAAGAGGTGCCAATTTACACTCCCCCCACTAGTTTCCATTGGTCTACAACATCATCCTTCACACTTTGTTCTTTCAGATGTGTTGAAATTCGCTAGCATGGAGGCCTTGAAAGTTCATTGCAGTTTCTGGTTTTCATTTCCTGGATTAATGAGGTTGACCACTTTTTCATATATTAATGGATTATATTTCCTTCTCTGTGAAATGCCTGTGTCTTTGACCATTTTCGTACTAAGCTGTCATTTTCTTATTGCTCCGTAGGTTTTCATATATTCTAGATCATATTCTTTTTGCTTTGTAGGTCTTTATATGTTTCAGATTGTATTTCAGTTATATTATTTCAAATATCTTCTCTGCCAGTTTGTGACTTGTCATTTTGCTTTCTTTATGGTGATTTTTGGTTTAAAACAAGGTTATTTTTAAGTTAAATTTATCACTCTTTTCTACATTCAAGTTTTTGTTTAAAAAAAAAAAAAAACTCCACACCCCCAAATTATAAAGCCATTGTCCTATATTTTCTTCCCCCCAAATTTTTTTTCTAAAGGGGGAAAGTTCCCCCTTAATTTTTACCTCCTATTGTTTATTTATTTAGGCCACCCCACACGACTTGCAGGATCCTAGTTCCCTGACCAGGGATCAAACCCAGGCCCCCAGCAGTGGAAACACCGAGTCCTAACCACTGGACCGCCAGGGAATTCCCCTTTTCCAAAATTTTTAGTTTTTCCTTTTACTCTTTAAATAACCAAGAATGGACTTTTGCCTAAGGTGTAAGGTAGAGATCCAATTTCACTTTTTTCTATTGATTTATGGATGACAAATTTTCCTAGCATCATTTATTGAATAATCTATACTTTACCCAGTGATCTAGAATGCCACTTTCGTCATATATCCTTTCCATATATGCATGGTCTGTTTGTGGGTTCTCTATTCTACACCACTGTTCCATTTGTTTATTCCTGCATCCATAGTATACTTAATTTATCACTGTAACGTTACTTTCAAAAAAGAAAAGAAAAACTGTCTTGCCAACTGGCAGAGCAAGCCCATCTCACTCTTCCTCTTCAGGAACATGCTGACTGGTCTTAGACCTTTGCTCAACAGTACATCTTTAGAATCAACTTGTCCAGTTGCCCCAAAACACTTCTGGGAATTTTTGATCTGTAAACATCAACTTGGGGAAGGTTGACATCTTTACATTTTGATGCTTCCAATAAATAAAAATGGTGTACCAATGTGTTTGTCTTCTTTTAATGTATTTCAGTAAGTTTTATGTCCTCCATAGGGACCACACACCAGGAGACATCTTTCATCTTCTGACACTCTTGTATACGCATCTTTTTAAAACTACATTTTCTCTGCTGTTGTTTGCCATTGACTTTGGTATACTGATCTTATTTCCAGCAACTCTTAATTACTTACTCATCCATAGATTCTTTTGTATCTTCTATGTAATCACAGCCTTGTAACTTTCTTCCTTTCCTGTCTTAAAACTTTTTCTTTCCCTTCCTGTGCCCTGATACAACAGATTAGTTCCTCCAAAGAGATACGAGAGCTCTCATTCTCGCTCTCTGCCAACACTCACAAACAAGAGGTCATGTGGGCACACAGTGAGATGCTGGTCACCTACAAGCCAGGAACACAGGCCTCAGGAGAAACCATTCTGGTACCCTGACCTTGGGACTTCCAGCCTCCAGAATAGTGAGAAAATAAATGCCTGTTGTTTACATCTCCTAGCCTATGGTATTTTGTTATAGCAGCCCCAACTAAGACATCCAATGATGCAAATAAAAACTATGTTATACTTAGGATCCGGTTATTTTCCTGTGGGAAGTTTCCTCACTCCAGATTATCTAGTCTGCTACACTGCCAGGAGAAGCATAAGGGCAGTACTTCTGTTCTTAAGTGTTCCTTTATTTAACAGGGGGCTGTTAACTAAGGGTCCTCATTAGGGACTTCAAGCAAAATTAAACAATATTTATTTGAAGAGAGAGTGTGCTCATATTCATGCTTTTTAAGGATAATTGCTAAGGTTTTGTGTGTCTTTGTTCCAATCCCCTCCTCAAATTTAGAATGAGACGTAAGTTAAAAGCCTGAAGGACTGTGGGAGCCGAGGTGAGATTTTACTTCTACTTACAGTGGAAGTCGTACAAGAGAAAGGCAAGAGTAATGAGTTGATCATGTATATGGAGATAAAGGTAAGAATGTGTAAATTCGTAAGGATTAGGTTTAACTGCAAAGCACAAATCAGTGGCTTAAACAAGGTAGAGATTTATTTGTGTCTCCAAAAGAAGTCCAGAAGTAGACTGTCCAGGACTGGTATGGTGGTTCCATGGTCATCACAGATCCCATCTTCTTCTGTCTTCCATCCTGAAGATTGTATCATGCTCCAAGACCACTAGTGGAGATTCAGCCACAATGTCCACATTTCAGACAAGAAAAAGCCAAATGAGGGTTTAGAGAAGCACACAGGACGAGCCTCCCAACAGAGTTAGTTCACTGAAGGAACTTCCCTGGAAACACCATCAAATAACTTCTGCTTATAGCCCCTTAGCAATCCTTAACTGCAAAGGAGAATAGAAATACAATATTTTAGCTGTTCACACTGTCATCCCCAATAAAATATGGGTTCTGTAAATGTAGAAGGAGTAATAGATATTGGGTATCATAATAACAACGTTTCTTCTTTTTTTTTTTTTTTTTAATGACGTTTCTCATTTTCTGTATTTTACGATGCTTTGACATCTTGGGGCCTGGCAGACCCTGGGAGGGACTTTCCCCACTCCACCCCCAAATGATAGCAGATTCCTAGAAATAGTAAAGGACTTGTCCACGAGCATGCCTTTGATATGCACACCAAGCAACCCTGAGTTCATACCCCTCATTAGCCTTTCATCAGGCTTCTGAAGTCCAGGACACTATTCCTCTGCCTGAAATCACCCCAGGGCAAGGTACCTGACAACTAGAGACCACCCCTTATTACCCACTGCCTGCTGAAATGTGTTCAAACTGTCCAATCCTAAACTTGCTCAGCTCTCCTATCCTGTCTCACCCATTCTTTCCCCATGAAAAAAACAATAAAAGCTCTGACCCATGCTTTTCCCTCGCTCCTTCTGCCTCCTGACCTACCCTGGTACCTCTCCATGTGGTCCTGGCATGGTGTGTTGCACGCCCTCCTCTTGAGAACTGTAAGTAATAAACTCTTCGTTCAAAGGCAGTTGTCTCTGTGTCTGTCATCATACCATTCCTGATTAGAACAAATCCCATGTACATCGTAAAACAGATAGGCAACTGGAAATCCTTCCCACAATATGGTTTTCCACAACAGGAAGCTGGAATCCTGGCATCATCTGAAAGTTATCTCACAAAAATCTGCTTACAATGTGTCTGGCAGAAGAAAAAGAAAGTCACTCTTGCCTCAGCGTCTCTTCTGAGTGCCAGACTCGTTAACCTTCACCCTCCCAAATATAAGCTAGAAAGTCTACAGTTAAACTATTTTCAAAACTAAACTCATTATCTTCGCTCTTCTCAAATCTGCTGCCACATCCATGTTCCTTAGTCTCTAATAAAACGTCATCATCTACACAGCTGCCCAAGCAGAAGTTTCAAAATTATCTTCTGGAGTCCCACGAAGTGGCCTCTGGGACGGTTTCAGGCACCCAGGTAGACCCACACAGTCCACCAGGGGGGTCACTAGAGGCCACCGAGCTCTAAATTGCGGCCGGAAAGTGTGACCGGGAGTCAGTGTAACACACACCAGACGCCAAGACTGAGGACGGATGGGAGGGGAGTGTATGATATTCCCTTGATGACTTTTTATATTGACATGTTGGAATATTTTGTATACATTGGCTTAAGTAAAAGTATTAAAATTTAGGAAAAAAAAATTATCTTCTGATTGCCTTTTCTCTTACCACCAACACCTGTGCTGTCACCACTAGATCCTGGACAGGAGCTATGCGTTCTCGGTTATCTCCAACCCAGAGCCTAACACAGGACCTGGCACATAGTTGGTACGTGATGAATGAGTCAATGGGAATCCTAAACATCCCTCGTGTCACCTCTCATCCCCACTTTACTAACCTTTCCAGGCTTATTCAGTAGCTTCCTAACTACCGCCAGGCTTCGCTCCTTCTAACCCTTCAACTGTCTTCACAGTTCTTTCTAAAGCACAATTCTGATGAGATGTCCCTCTTTTAAAACCTTCTATGGATCCCACTGCGAAAGTCCTCTGCAAGCTTTCAACGCCCTTTACAATCTAGCCTCGAATACCTTTCGTGTTCTATCTTTGAATGCTTCGTATACTTTTAAGTTTCTGGACCTTCGTTCGTATTGTTTCCTCTGCTGAAAACTAACCTAACTATTCTCTTCTGCGCCTCACAGGACTCTGTTTCTACCGTGACTAGAGTGTCCCTCCCACCGTATCACACTTGTCTACACCACTCCTGCTTTTACCTCCCCCACCCAACCTCCCCCACCCTACACTGCGAGTCCCTTCAGTGCAGGAGTCCTGTCATATTCACCCCTACATCCACGCTGTACGGCTGCATGGCATAGAGCAGGTGCCCACATGGCCTCTGAGTGCAAAAAGATGCCCAGGTTAATTGTAAACAGCCACAGAAGACTAACAACAAACCAAAGAAAAAAAATGACCAAAGTGGAATACGTGCTCAGTAATCCACGGACATTAATAACTCAACAAAAAAAAGTCAAGTGCGATAAACTGAAATTAAAATGCTCTCCTGAGTATCTCCTAAGACTTGGTGAGACAGGCATGGTGACTGAAAGAGAGATACACCTTGTTTAAAATAACTGCAACAACAGTAATAATAGCCAGCATGTATTGAGCACTTGATTCAGTTACTACGTGCTAACTAAGTAAGTTACAGGTATTACTTACTGTGTTCTTCATAGTAGGCCTATAAAAGTACGACTACTATTATCCCTGTTTTATTCACAGGAAAACAAAACAACAAAAATCAAAGGCATGGAAAGTTAAGAAACGCACCAGAGTTCACCCAGCTGCTCCGAGTAAAGCAAAAATTCAAATGCAGGCTTTCTGACTCCACAGCCTTAAGTGAACTATTATGACAGACCACCTTTTTCCCAAATGACTGGTACAGCAGAAAAACTAAAAAAGATGTACACTTATTTGGACAAATAGGACCCTAAGGTCCAAAGCATGGCAGAGAGCTAATGGATGAAGGGTAAAGAGAGAAAAAGAAAAATTTCAATATTGTGGATGCATGATTCTGACAGCCGAAAAAGCTACACATCATCCTATCACAGACTGTGGGACTAGCACAGGGGCCAAGTATAGTAGTTTTGAGAAGGGACTTCAGTGCTGTTGGTGCAGGCCAAAAGCCTCACTCTCTAAAAAGTGAGCCTGACAAATTCTTGAACAATCTTCCTGACAATTTCAATGCTCAGTAGGAAGGAAACAATTATAGGTAACAATAAAAGGAGCAGACACTGAACTTATCTTAACCAGTAAAGAGACACTGCTTGACAAAAAGGAAGAGGAATATGTAAAGATAACCTGGTAGAGAAATTAAGTGTGACTTATCTTCCTGTGGGATCATCGGACTGAAAATGAGAAAGAATAAAGAGGTAGAGGTATTTCTCCCTCACTCGTAATTCTCCCCCTCAACCAAAACCTATTAAGTACTGAACTACTGGTGTGATCCAGATGCACCCTGCATAGGGCGCTGGTCAGAAGTCAGCAGTGGGGTTTCTGGTTATGTAGGGCCAATGTGAGTGGGAAGGCAGCAGGAGGGAGACTGTAGGCAGAAAGCAAAATGCAAACTTCACGTACCCAAGTTCAAACCCCAGGTGTGCCTCTTACAAGCTGTGTGACTTTGACATGTCTCTTAACCTCTCCATTTCAAGTTTCCTCACCTGTAAAATGCAGATAATACTACCTTCTTCTTAGGGTAATAGTTAAATGAGACAATGATAAAAAGCACTTAGCTCAGGGCCTTGTGTGCAGGTGGTACGCACACAATAAATGTCAGCCGTTAATATGATTACTGTTACCTTGTAAGATATTTCTCTGTAGCGCATTAACCTTGGGATTATCTCTCATTTTCTACAATGATCTGCTTGCTGTTACTCCCACCAAATCTTCAGGGCACATAATGCAAACCCTGACAGCAAAATAAGTAAAGTGATCCTGCCCTCACTTTCATGTTGATGTTTCAGGGCAATCCAACTGAACAACACACATTTACAAAGCCCTAAAATGTCACTGTGCTCAGCTGAGCTGGACAAGGGCAAAAGGGTAGTCTGAGTAAAAAACAACACTGCCTTCAAGAATTACACGGTATCTTTTGGGAACAATGAGAAACTACCATTAATTTCCCCTAAATGAGCTGCAAAGGTTAGACTGAAACCCAGTTGGCAATGACAAGGAATCCCCACAACAGCCACAGCAACACGTCTCTGGTGTTTTCAGGCGTCTTTGGACTGATCAAGCACCCAGCGATTTTTAAGGAATGGACGACTCTCTGAGAGCTGCACCTCGCAGCCAATAGTGGACCTTATCTGGGCTGCTCTTTAAAGTCAGCCATTCTGGGTTGTGTACGTTTATTAAGAGGAGAATACAAGAAAAAAAGAAAAAAAAAAAAAAAAAAGAAATGAAGTGCTTAAGCATGAGATGTTACAATACAGATAATGGGGGAAAAAAATGCATGAAAGAATATCTTGTTCACCTCTAGCACATGAAGTGGTACTAGCTTAAGGTGAATGAGGAGAGCAAGCCTGGCTTGGAAATAATGGAAAGATTTTTTTCCCCCAAACTGTAAAGAGCTTTATTTACTTCTTCTTCTTATAAAGGTAATACATACTCAATGCTAAAAAAAAAAGAAAAGAAAAGAAAAGAAAAAACTACAAAAGTGTAAAAAGTAAGGAAAATCATACATAATCTTCTCAGAGATCATCAGAGCATTTTGATTTTTCTCCTTCCAGACTCTTCTAAGTATTTATATCAATTACTTCTTTTTCAAATATGGGAATAACACCACACATGCTGTTTGATACTTTTTCTCCCACACTTCCATGGACCATACTCATCTTTCTACCTAACCCAAAATCCCAAAATCCAAGTCACAGGGCAGTTTTCTGCAGGTACATTCCCTGACACCGTAAGAACATGGAAAAAGGAAATGCAGGACACAAAGCTTGGACTAGAAGACCCCTACGGTCTGTTACTGCTATCAGATTCCACAGATCTACTCTGAGACTAGGCTGGGAACAGTAGAAAGTTTCTCAGGAGACGGGGCTGCCTGCGGGGGAGGGCAGAGTTTATGCTCCCACAGCCTGCCCGGTCGTGGACCCTGGGTCTGCAGTATCACGCGCACGCTGAGGCCTCCGCACTGAACACCTGACTCTGAAAGCCCTGCTGCCCAGCCGCAGAGCCTCTCAAGCAATCTCCAGTGGGAGTCTGCAGGAGAGCCCCTCGGCTCACGGGGATCCTGGAGGACACACTCTCTGCCCCTGCACCCTGGACTCAGAATCGCTTGGGTTTGGTAATTAAGCAGTTTTGTTCACCATGTCACTTTCCCAAAGCACAGATTCATCACTCAGTTTAAACAGGAATACTAATCCGCATTAACTTCTCACAACTTTGAAGGAGCATAAAAGTACCTTTGCTGAGGAAAAAAAACAAAAAGTTGCCCAAAAGACAAATTTTACCTACTTTACAATTTTGCTTAAGGAATGTGGCGTAAAGGAGTGAGGACTACATCACCAGACAGTTTTAATGTGGGAACTCAAGAGAGCAAACTTAATATGCTGATTAATGGTCCCAGCTACAGGAAAAAAAGAAAAAGATGGTTGAAAAAAAAAACTTAAAATTTAAAAATAAATAAAGATAGCTGATATGAGGAAATAGTAATTAATTTTCTACTGTTCCTGGGCAAAAGAAAGGATAAAGCTAAGGAACTCCATTTTTCCTTAAGCAAACTGTGAGTACAAAATGCTGCTGATGTGTGCAGAAAATACCTTAAAATAAAAAGTCAAGGGTCCATAAAATAACGTGTGAATTCTGAACCTGTTAAAGTCCAGCAGGATCTAAGCTACAGTTAGCACCACACTCTATCAGGCAGAGGGGAGAGGATATGTAAAAGTAAAAGATGCATTAAAAAACTGAGTTCGTTTTATGTAATCTTTACTAGTAAATTACTAGTACTCTGTCAGAATCTTATAATAAAGGTAACTGTGCGTAAATTGTACACAGTATGTACATCAAGAGACCATGTACAAAATAAGAGGAAAATGTCATACCTGGGGCGCTAACCTAGAGAGGCAGGGACTCCCCTGAGAGCTCTGTATGAGACTAAAAGGACAGAGAATGGGGTTTAGAAAGATAGAAAATAGTGAAATCAGAGCCTATGTCATCACCTGGAGATGGACTACTTCATTCCTAGTTATACTTTAGGTCTTTACTGCTAGTAAACTCTGTTTCACAAATGCTACTAGTGAAATTGTCCAAAAACAGAAGACGTGAATAATGTAGGTTCATCTTGAGGCTATTTAGATTAGATATTAACCACTGTTCAGCAAGCCCCTACAATTTAGGCTAAAGCTTAATATCCCGTTGGGATCATTCATGTGTCAACATTTATTGCCTATTCTGTGCCAAGCAATGGTTAAGACGCAGGTACGTAAAGAAGATACAGTTCTTGCCTTCTAGTCTATAAACCAAACAGATAAGGAAATCAGTATTTACAACCATGGGATAAATGTATGACGTACAGCAATGCTCAATACACACTGAGTGGCTAAATCAATACTATAATAGAAGTGTGCACAAAAAAGGGGGGCGGGGGGGCCTTCCGAAAGGACAGTTATCCCTCTGCCATAACACGGATGAACCTAACAGTTCACTACTTTGTATACTTATACATAGAAACCATCTCTTAAAGAATAAACAACTAGTGAACACCATGACATACAGGAGCTACCAAGGTTCATGACACAAAAACAGGGAGGAGAACAGCAGTCAGGAAAAATATTATCACTCATTTTACATAGAGTATTTTAATTCTTGCCCTCAGAAACTATAAAGACTATCAAGATTTGGAAACGAGACTGTACCAAACAATGGCCAAAGAAGAATCGTCCACTCTATGCCTTCTCCTTCGTCTGGTCACTCAGAAATATAATGTTATCTGTAAAGAAGCCAAAACATAAATGTTATTTTCAGAACGCTTTCTCCATCTCAGTTAATCATTCCCCTCTACCACATACATATTTTAGTGCTATTCACTGAAAAGACTTTAGACAAATTCTCAAAATATTATGTTCTTGCTATATTGCTTGCTATGTCCTTGAGAGGTATATACAATAGGCATAATGGAGCTAAAAGCTGGGCTTCAACCGTTTATCGACAACTCAGACCTTGTGAGAAAAGGTGGGACACTTCTCATCTTCCCTGAAGACAGCTAAGGTCTTCTCAGCAACAACTTTCTACAAAAGAGCTAGTCACAAATTCTGACGCTTGCAGTGCTCAGACAGATGCCATGAAACCAGGGAGCGCATCCTCGCAGAGAAAAGGATGCCGGCATCCCAGTCCACAGGCTGCAGGGATGGAGGAAGGGCAGGGTTCAACAAACGGCCCCATCGCACAGACAGACTTATTTATGTTTTTTAAGTCTGAACAATTACATAGAACACATTTTATTTTTAAATTTTAAAAGAGAATGAGTTTTATATATTCACTCGAGAAAATTTTTACTAATCAGTATTTCAGAGAGAACATTTTTATCCAAAAACATCAGACATTGCTCTTAAAATACTGTGCAGAAAGAGTTAGTTTAGGACAAGCAAAGGAAAAGAAGTAGTATCTCCCGTATAACACCGGAAGATCTACATTCTTAAAACTTCAGAATTATTCAAAAACGGTTGTTATATAGTACTTGAATATTTGTTGACGACTGTAGTCTTCTAAAACTAGAATGTTTTGGTACAGAATGGTTAGTATTTTAGAAGAGATTATCAGAATTGACATCACTGTGTAAAAACGACAAGCGTGCCACCTGCTGGTGGTTATTTTTAAGCTACATTGATCCAAAGGATAAAAAAATATGGCCTATAAAACAGATCAGCCAAATTAAAACTCTATTCCCTTCCATTCTAATGTCACTAAAGACCCGTTCAATTTTACTATTAGCCATAAACCTATGTTAACTGCTTAATCATTCATGCTAGTGAATACTGGTGACAAGAAAAAAAAAAAAAAAGACAGATAATCTGAAATGCTTCTGTTTGGCCTGGTTTATAACAATTCGCACAATCCAAAATTTGCCCTCACAATAGGTTTATAGTGGAATATTAAAGTGTTAAATGCTTATAAATACATGATCAATAGATTTTAAACTGTCAGTTATTTTATTAGAAAGCTTGATCTTCCACTGCTGAAATCACAGGGGTAGTTCTATACAATATACAGGTCTAGAAAAAAATTTTTGAATAGGTAGATACGTCTGGAGGCTTGACCCAAGGAGGAACAGGGCAGGCAGGAAGTAATTTACTGTCAAAACACTCAAGAATTATGAAAGCAAACTGGTCAGAAAAAACCTCATCTAAGTTATCAAGGTCAGTATACTTTCAAAGAAACCAGTAAGAAAATATACGATTATTATTTACAACAAATTATAATTTATCCATATGGCACAGTAGTTAAGACAAACTCTGGAGCAAGTGAAAAGAGAAAGAGGAAAATCTGTCAATTAGGAGACTTAAGTTGTCAGACTTTTCACCTCCAGAATTGTGAGAAAATTCATTTCTGTTGTTTAAAAAAAGAAAATAAGAGACACTTAAGATACATATAAACCATGTAATATAATGTATGGACTGGTATTTATGAAGCAAAGAAATTTCAATACTATGACGTCTGGTAAAAAAAATTTAACAATAATTTCTTAATATTAGGTGTGATAATAGCACTATAGTTATGTTTTAAAAAGGAATCTGTATCTTTCAGAGATACCTACTGAAATATTTCTGGATGATATAATGTCTGAGATTCCCTCAAAATAATCCAGGTGGGGGAAAAGGGGGCTGGGGCATAGATTAAATAATATTGGCCATCTGTTGATAATTGTTAAAGCTGCATGATGGGAGCTTTTGTTTCTTACTATTCTCTCTCCTTTTGTATATGTTTGACATTTTCCATAATAAAAAAATTAATTTTTAAATGATATCTAATTTGGGCATACCTCAGAAGTTCATAAATATTAAGATACTACTATAATAAAAGTTCTTTTATTCCCGTCTACTTATTTATCAAAACAAGATTTCCCAGTTTTTATATCGATAAAAAACCAGAGAACAGAATGAATACTTAACTATTTTAGCAATTTATCCAAAAGGCAAAAAATGCATCATCTATCTCATTAAGATACATTTTCAATAAAATTTTAGTTTGTAAATTTTTTTAATATTTTTAAATTTCTATTTATGCATGTACTTTTGTTACAGTTAACTGAATGAATGACAAAAGAGTCTTGACTATACAATATATTAAGGTACACTTCTGAGGAGAAAATGAAATTGAAAAGCAAGTTCAGAGAAAAGGGAATAATGTAAAATTTCCAAGTGTTGAGGTGTTTGTATCTTTTTTAATGATGATGGATATCAAATTGCTATAATATTTAGATCCATTAATACCTTTGAGAGTAACATAATTTTACATTAAAAAAAAATTTAATGTCAACTTAAACATGTCCAAAGGGGTATATTATTTTCAAAATTCTTGTAGAATTTTCAGAAAAGTTTGAAAACTCTGCTCTAGAGGATATTTTCTTAACCTCCTGAAGCTTCGTGTGTCCATCTTTTCTATGTTGTTTTGTATTTTGTTTAATGAGAACAAAAGGAATTTAAAACAAAATCATCATGTTAAGTACCAAACAGGTTCTGAACAAATCTGCACAAATGTCTAATGCCACTCACTTTAGTATAACTCTGTCTCGACACATGCTTTTTCCCTGTTTAGGCCATGTCCTTCAAAGACACTAGATTAAAGGTTTTCTAAGTCCAAATAGTAAGTACTGGCTTAGACAGTTCAACTGATAAGTTACTTGTGAACTAAAACTGTGAGTACAGAGATAATTTTCTAAAGGAAGAGATAAATGCAGAAACCTGGAGCAAGCCCACAAACCTCACTTGGAATTCTCCTGGTGAAATGCCTTACAATCTCATTAGCATCAGTACTAACAGCCTCAGGTAAAGTTACAACATAGCCAAGCTTTCAAAAAAGGAAGGAGAAAAAAAAAAAAAAAAAGAATAGCTATTATCACAAGAGCCTTACCAGCTATAATTGTTGTTGCTTGTCGTCTCACATTATTTTTATCCATATATTCACCATAGTCTACTTTCCCTTCCACATAAATTCGAGACCTGATATAAATAAAATTTAGTTTTTAGTCTGGAGATTCTAATGTACTTTACAGGAGAGAGTCAGGTCAGAGACGGTAAGTATACATTAAGGATGAAACAGATAATCATACAGAACCTCATTTTTGCTACCACTTCTCAAAATTCAGAATTAGGAGTACTGAAACAGGGAGTTCCCTTGTGGTCTAGTGGATTCCTAGGGAATCCTAGCTCTAGGATTCCAGGCTTTCACTGCCAGGGCCCAGGTTCAATCCCTGGTCAGGGAACTGAGATCCCACAAGCCACGTGGTACAGCCAAAAAGAAAAAGTAGTGAAACAGAATGTGCAGAGACTTGCCACACCTAGGAAAAAGGACAATGTTTTCATCCTTGAACTAACTGTGGTCCTTATGGAAGTTTAAAAAAAAAAAAGCTGTTCAAAAGTTTAAGCCAAAATTTAAAAAAAAAAAAAAAAAAAAAAAGCAACCTGAAGACCATGAAGAGTAACCTAGTGGCATCCTTTAAATCTCTATGATTAATTTCCAATGTGTTATTTTCCGTCACCTCTGATTTTGGATTCTCTAACAGATTTGTTGATTTTTTCATTTATTTTTTAGTTAGTTCCTTTCTATATTGAGGTTCATAAACTTATTCTCAAAAGACTTAGATTATTAAAATGCAAAATTTTCAGTTTTAGTATTTCACTCAGAGTTAATTACTAAGACTATACTGCACTCTCTAGAAGGCTGAACTAGAAGACAACTGTAACTCTGATTTCAAAGAGTAGAAAATGGCCATAATGACACCAATCTTCAGAGTCTAACACCACCAAAAATGTACAATACAGAAAACAGACAAGACTGGCAAAATGACTGGGTGCCAAAGGGAACAGTCACACAGATTCATCCATCAGTAGGTGAAATTGCATATAGACATTTTCCTTGAAATTTCCTCTGTGTTTATATGCATATATATGCACATATCATACATACATGACAATGGAGGTACATATGAAGAAAAGGTATGCACTTATTTTTAAAAAATAGAAATTTTAGTTACTGCTGAAATTATTTTACATGAAATGTTTTATTTCTATAAAACAAGTACATTTCTAAACATACTATGACTACAACTCCTGTTAAACACATCCTTTTGTCCTTCTGTGGGTTTGGAAGATATTTTTTATACATAATCAATCCAAGCATTCCAAAAGGGAACTACTAAGCTTACATAAAATTATCAAATATGAAATAACTGTTGTGAATATTACCATAATACCTCACTGTGTCAGGCTTCCGACATTCCAGACCCTCTGTTAGGCCATCATGTGATGCCAAGAGGCAAGACACCTGCCTTCAGGATCCCTGGCCGTGGAGGCACTTGCTCACATGGTACTCGGTACCCTTTGCCTTCTCTCTTACCTCATCAGCTCCATTTAAGTACACATCGTCTTTGCCCTAAATTATAAGTTGTTAAAAGGCTAAACCATGTTAAAACCTTTAAATTAGTCACATATGGCAATGCGCTATGTTTATAGTATTAAGCATTGAATGAATACCTCTTGGGTTAACACAGAGTAATTAGTGGTACTACATAAATAAAGGAGCTACACAGTCCATGAGAACACGTTACCAGTTTCTTAAACCAGCAGTCCCCAACCTTTTTGGCACCAGGGACTGGTTTCGTGGAGACAATTTTTCCCTGGACGGGGGTAGAGCGGGTGGAGGGGGTGGGCGGGTGGCTCGGGCAGTAACGCGAGCCATGGGAAGGGGCAGGCGAAGCTTCGCTCGCTCACCCACCGCTCACCTCCTGCTGTGTGGCCCGGTGCCTAACAGGCCGTGGACCGGGACCGGTCTGTGGCCTGGAGGTTGGGGACCCCTGTTTTAAACCATTCAATCTGTAAGATCCTTCCTTCCTCAACTTACCCCTTTTTCACATACTGATATGCCACATCTCTCAGGCCTGGTCGGAATACTGAAATTCTGTGCCACGTTGTCTTTTGACTGACATCACCTAAATCACAAGAATAGGGAATGTGGTTACAAATGCAAAAGACAAATGCCAAAGGACAACGTGTCCCAGCAAAACCAATGCCACAATTTCTAAAAGAGCAGAACAGAATTAGAGAAGGTCCTTTCTAAAAGTATCTAATTAGATAATTCACAATAAATAATGTCTATTTACTGCTGATAAAATTAAGAGCCCGGGCTTTTGTACTCACCCATTTGGTGTGTTTCATTTTCCCCTGATCGCCACATCTCATTTGTTGCTAGAGAAAATATTGTGACTGGGTTTTTTCCTTCTACCTGTCTCATGACAGGGTCCTGACCTACTCGACCAAGTAACTGCACACGATTCAGAGCTGAAAGGCAATGTGTAGATAAAATGAGACTGAGAGAAATGTCCAGGGAGGAACAGCTACAAACACTACTCCAACTTCAGTCTTGGCATTAAGCAAAACCCAAGTTCTAGAAGGTTTGAAAATAAGTTGAAGGAGCAAATAGACAAGAGATTGGGAGGGAAAAAGGATTGGCAAGAAAGGAGAAAATATTCAGAGGAAGTAGCCCCACAAAACAAACGTTAAGCTCTTTATCTAAATTCTTCTTTTAAATACCTAAAAAAACTTCTTTAAACTGTCTGTAGAGTTAAAAGAACAAATCTGAATATCTTTATAAATACAAGGGACTATTTCTGTGAAACAACAGCTTTCACAAACATTCACTACTTCAGCCAAATAGCACATACCCTTGGAAGACTTAGATAACCAAACAGGACTCAAGGAAATTCTTTGGCAGGAAAGTGACAACAAGAGCGAGTAAAAACTGACTGGTAAAGGGAGAAGGGCCCAATTTACACGAGGCCCCTGCAGCCTGGTGGGGCAAGGCCAAGATCTGAGAGGCAAATATGAGTCAAGAGCGTGATGATTAACAGATTATAACCCAACGAATACACCTCTTGTGCAACACTGAGAATATTAGCATACTGCTATAAATAACACACTTTAAACTTGGAAATCAGCTACTACTTACATCTTTCGAGAACCAAACTGCCAGCTATTTCAGACTCATGTCTTACAAACTGATGAAGGACCTAAAGTGGAACAAATGAGTAAAACAGCTTTAATCCGGGGGAAAGGCAAATACAAACAGAAGACCCATTCACACGTGGTCACCATCCAGTCAGTAGCTCCTACGGCATACATCCACACAAGACAAGAGGCGTGCCCATCACACAGAGCCAGGAGGACCATGCAAACACTTAAGGGCAGCCTACTGCAGAAGCCCACAGGTACAAAGGAGGCACTACACGGTATACCCAAGAGAGTTCATGTACAGTCCTCTCCCGCTTCTTTTGTGGCAATCTTCCTGATTTTGGTGCCTCTGTGTTTGCACACAAAAGGTAAATAAATACATGTTGGAAAAAGTCATGCTTTCGACAGACCAAAGAAAAAAGTCTAAGATAAACAAAAATGGTTCTTTGATAAAGTGCAAAGATATGCCTGCCCAAATCGGTCTGTCAGACAAAGGGAATCACTGCCACGTTAACAGCAGCACTCAGTGATAACAACAGCTATTACTTGCTAACTGCTTTACCTCTCATCAATTATTCCTCAGACTAAATCTATAAACTATGTAAAATTACCACCACTTTATACATGAGAAAAATGAAATTCAAAGAGAAAGAGTAACTTGCCCAAAATCCTCCAGGAAATAAGTGGCAAGTCACGCCGAGATCCCAGGGCCACCTGACCCCAAGGCTGCCGCTTTTCCCACTGCCCTCTGCTGCCTCTTTAAGGACATTCTGTGTAAGGGCTACTGCCAAGATATGAGGACACATCACTGGGAACATCCCTGGGTTCAGAGAGCTAACCATTACACCAGAGAAACATGTATCAAGTGGTGGCACTGTTAATAAGCGACCAATTAAAACAATACCCACTCCAGGGGTGGTACTTCTGGCTATGGAATCCTAGCGCTATGTCTGGGAGCAGAGAGTGGGGTAAGAAAATAAAAATGTGAGTTCCAACATATTAAAGATCAAACGGCTAACTGCTCCCTGTGTCACGATTCCAGAACGGTGCTAATCTGAGTGCTCAGATGAGCCAGAGCTCCTAAGTTTCATGGAACAACAGTTTGCCTCATTGCGGGCACACAAAATTCAAGACCTACTGGAGGAGCAGAAATGGGGAAAGCATTAATTTAACTGGGATACTTTTTTAAATTAAATCATTTCACTCTTTTATAAACGGCTTTAAAGATATCGTAATACTGTAGAATCGTGATGAAGACAGGAATAACTTTTCCATGCTTCACATTTCAACACATGAAAAAGTATATGTTTCAAAAGTATGTATAAGTTAGTACGGATCCAAGAATATAGGGCCAACTCTACAGCAGAGCGGGGGAAATGTAAACAGGTTTCACGGAGGAACTGCTTCTTCCTCATCTTCACAAGATGAGGAGTGAGAGAGGTGTTCTAAAGGAGAATCTATAGAACTTGGTGCCCAGATGAGCTTAAGCGAGCAAAAAGGGGTCTAGGCTGGCTCAAGGCTGGCGAGGCTGACAGGAGATCAGGTGAGAAGTCTGACTGGGTGACGTGAGAAGCAATCCTGGACCTGGTAAACGTGTGGTGATGCTGAGATTTCACCTGCTCTCCTCAGCACAAGGAGGCATGGCGGGGTGGGGAGGCAGGCTGACAACACCTGAGGCACGTGGTCAGAAAAGAAACCACCTGTCTTATTAAAAATAAAAAAAATAAAAATCTGGAACAACGGTTCTCATAGTCTGCAGATCAATAACGACTTTCAATGCTAACTGATCTACGTGCAAGTAGCACATGTTTTTAAAAGTAATTACTCCCATGATATATGTGAACACACTAGAGAAGTTTCGTTTTGCTTTAGTGAACATTATTTACCCAAGTAAAATCTGTCCCCAATCCTCATGTCAAATAAGTACACCAAGGTGTGTGGGCTCAAAGGACTTTTGCCTGTGCAGGCAAAAGCCTAAAGAAATTTGATCACTATGGCTTATAGTAACACACCCCAACACTAATACGAAGAAGTGATTACCTGCATTACAGGTCTTCGAAACATGGCTTCTATTTCCTTTTCTTACAATCTAACCTTTAACCTGTTCCTGAAGAAAAAAGAGATCAATTAAGTCCTACAGCAAGAACATGAATTCACTGAGTCCTAAGTGCCTAACGGCATCCACAACTTTTACGCAACTCACCTTGCGACCGTATCGCATCAACAGCCCTGCACAGAGGACGGGAAGGATTCCCTCCTGCTCCCAGAAAGCCCCTCTCGCACCTTCATGTCTCTTTGATCCCCTTTAACTTCCTCTTCCTTCAACCCACACCAAAAAATCCTGATTCCATCCCCATTTCCGTTCCACTGTCTTCTCAAATTTTATTAAAATGCAAGTTCCCTTTGGGCAGGGACTTCTGTCGGACTTATTCACTGGTACACCCAATACCCCTAAAACAGTTCCCAAGACATAGTAAGGGCTCAATAAATATTAAAATGTTAGCATGGGGCTTCAATCTGAAACGTGTGGCCGCAAAAACTACCGCCTCCAGCCCCGTCAGCAAAGACCAAGGAGATCCCTGGGCTTCGCCGCCTCCCCGCCGAGATGTGCGGGCGCCCCTTCTCCAAGATGACGCTCCCAACCAACAACATAGGGGAACTGAGAGAGGCGACGAAACCACGGAGTCCTCTGCGCCAGTGAGAAGACAAGGTCCACACACCGACACAGTACCGCCTCCAGGACCCACGCAGAGCCTTACGCACACCTAACGCAGGACTCGGGCCTTCCACCCCTTCTCCCTCCCTCACCTGACGCTCAGGCTCCGACAGCCTCCAGGAAAGAAATCATTTCCGGTTGCTGCTGGGACGCAAGACTCGCGAGAAGAAGGAGGAAATAGAAATTCCGCTGCGTGCGTCGTAGAAATGAGGCCGGCCGGCGCCGCAGGAAACACGCCCCCTTAACGCGGTAGTTCCGAGAGCTTCGTTCTGGGCGGGAGCGAATGAGTCAACGCCGCCAAGAGGTTCAGTTAACCTGTTTGCAAGTTTCTAGCGAAGTGAAATTACTATTTGAAGAGGTTCCCGGCCCGGCCCGGGACTCGGCACGGTGGACGAAACAAAGGATAGCTGTGTTTCTGGAAAAAACTAGAAAGGTTCAGGCCTCCAAAAGCAAGAAGAAAAAAACGAAACAACAACAACAGAAACAAACAAAAAACGGAAAAAGTAGTGGCGAAAGAGCCGAAAGCGCAAAATTTAAGGGTCACCAAAAAAATGGGAATCAAAGTAAGTAGTAATGCAATGTTTTCAAAAGTCAGAATTAAGGCAAAAAATTCGTGAATAAAACATGAAAATTTTTATTAAATACAGTATCTGAGCCAGATAGGATCCTAAGGCAACCAGGAAAAACGTGTGCCCCTATATACAAGTTTTTATGTATTTAAAAAAAACTTTCCAAGAACATTAAAGTACTTGAAATATTGAACATCTGAAAATTAGGTGTATTAAAACTAACAACATTGCTTTAAGTTTAAATATTTTGCTTGTACCAAAAACATAATTTTACCTTCCTGGCTTTAATGGAAGTCTACTTCTTTGCTTACTTTATTTCCAATTGCAAGAGTTGCCGTGCCTGATCATTTTTCCTGAGGAAGTGGCATTAACTTCAGCTTACTGATCTTGCCTTTATTTAGAATTCTTATATTTTGTTCATTGTGGATTTTTCATTAATTTTAATATCTTAAAAATATTGCATTAAAGTAGCATTCATCTTGAATGCTGGGTTTCTTGGCCCCCCTTAAATTTTGTCTCGTTCCCCCTAATCCTGGCCTTGGTAAGGAAGAGGAGAATGGAGGCCCATAGACTGCAGAATACAGGCCAGAGGGAACCTCCCCAGGCCTGTCCATCACCTGGTCCTGGCACTGTCCAGCTTCTAGAAAAGGTACCCTCCACATCATTCTAATAAGGAAATCTCCTCCTCAGGACCCTACTTAAAACCTTTCAATGGCCCATTCTTGCCCTAAAAGGAAAGAACACGAACTACTTCATGTGGTTTCCAACACATACCCTAACCCACTCTTAAGAGTATGACTTACTAGTTGGTATATTTCTTGATGCTTACCTCTGTTTTACTTCCACCTTCAAGATGTTTAGTCCTGGAAACATACCATGTTATGCTGCCTTCAGGCCTTGCACAGGCATTAATCCCACACTCCATTAATCCCACACTCCACTGTGTTACTACTGTAACATACCCTCTGATGATTTCCTATTTAAAAATCCTATTTCCACTTGAGCTGTTGAGTCAAGTGAAAAACCAAATTCACCCTTTCCTTCAAAGCCAGTTTCCCTCTTCTAAGCTCCTTGTTTGTTTTAATGGTACCAAGATTCTCCCAGACTTGAACTTTGGAATCATCTTTGACACTTCTCACTGATCACCTACATCTGTTTCATACATATCCAATCACTTGGCCCTAAAAGTTCTATCTTCATTAGGCCACAGATCTCTCCCTCTTTCTTTCTGTTCACAAACACTTTGGGGTAAGGAGTGTGGAAAAGTTTGTTTAAAAATAAGAAAGCACCATGCAAATTGAAAATAGACACACCTTTGGCAAACTTTTATAACCTTATGAATAACATCTCAGTGGAGAATCTGGGCTAATCTGAATTCTCTCTCAGACAGGAGTTACCAATACACGTTCTCCTTAGACTGTTGGCTGGAGAAATTTGCAAGTGCTGTTTTCTTTGACAAAGAATAACATATTAAGATGTATAATGTCATGGAAGAACAGAGTTAAAACATTTTCTTCTGTCATCAAATAGATCCTCCTTCACAATATGACAAATACTTCAGCATTGCTTTACTCTGTCTTCAGCATCAGAAATGCCCTTTCCACATACTTTCAAAATTCTCTACTCAAATCGTCTTTCCTTTGTTCTTCCATTTCACTTTCTTTACACACTCAGGCTATCTTGTATTAGAATTTAAATGCCCATGAAGGTGCCTCCTCTTCCCCATTGATTGTGAGCTCTTAGAGAAGAGGGACCTTGTTGTGAATATCCAGTTGGCAATTATGCTTTAAACAAGAACAGGCCACAGGCCAGAACAGAGAAATAGAACCTAGAAGGATACTCAAATAGGCCTGAAATTAGAAAATTAAAAAAAAAAAAAAAAAAGAATCTAGAAGAGTAGCTGAAATGTATTTTTTAATTAAACATACCACTTTTACAAGAATTTACAATTTTCATTTTGGTGAGGAATTCCTGAAGCCTCTTCATGGTGTGCATATACCTGCACACACTCTAACATAATCATAAACTTTCTGTAGTTCATCCATGGACCCAGAAAGTACCTTCCCAATGCTGAGAAGTGGTGAAAGCATCATGGCTTTAATCAGTTACAGTTACCCCTGGCAACAGTGGAATAATTCAGGGCTTTCATCCTTTGCAAAGCTAGCTGAGAAAGAGACATGTCTATCATATATGCCCAAGTCCACAAAGTTATCTTTGGCCTTGTCTTTTTTTTTTTTCCTTATGTTAACAGATCAATTTTAATTCTAGCACCTGAAGCTATACAAGGGTGTGCATTATAAACTTCATGGAACTGTTGTACACATTCAATAAAGTGACAACTGTGCAATACCACTTAGTATCTCAAAACCAGGTACATACTTTGGAATTGTTTAAACACAATCCACAGAATTAAAAACAAAATCAGAAGTCATCCACAGTTATACTAATTGCCAATTAAAAGTTTTATCACTTACTACTTGATATAATAGTCAATATCTAGTAGGGGATATTGGAAGTGATTTCAGATTCTCATACTGTTGTACTCTGTTGGGAAGGTTTCTTGAGTAGCTATGTGACTGGGCAAAGGTGGGTACAACTAGGACCAGAACAGCATGTAAGGTTCTACCACAGTTTCTGTAGTTTTCACTTTTTTTTCCTTTGTCAGTGAAAAGTGAACAGTAAGAATTAAATGCTTATCTTTACATATACACAAGGTATGCTGTGAAAGCATATTTGCTAAAAATATGGAACGTTTCACGAATTTGCGTGTCATCCTTGTGCAGGGGCCATGCTAATCTTCTCTGTATCGCTCCAATTTTAGTATATGTGCTGCCAAAGCGAGCACTGGCCTTGCCTTTTTTCCCCCCCTAAATTAAAAAAAGTCTCAGCTATAGGCATCAAGTGGTAGCAACCAGGGTTGGCAATGCTTTCTCACAGATAGGAAGCTTTGGAAAATTTCAGTGCTGTAGAAGAACATTTTTTAGATATTTTAATCAAGTTTTCACTTTGCTTTTAAATCAGTTTTTCCTCAAGCCTCATAACTATTGGAAAATTACAGCACTTATTACTTAAACTGATTACTATCATGTTTTACATTGATTCAAAAGCAATTTTAACAATACTCCATAGTTACTATGGCTATTTTTTTGTTAATATTTTTTTGAATTTTTGAATTTTATTTTATTTATTTTTTTATACAGCAGGTTCTTATTAGTTATCCATTTTATACACATCAATGTATACATGTCAATCCCAATCTCCCAATTCATCCCACCACCACCACCATCCCCACCATTTTCCCCCTTTGGTGTGCATGTTTGTTCTCTACATCTCTGTCTATTTCTGCCCTGCAAACCAGTTCATCTGTACCATTTTTCTAGGTTCCACATACATGCGTTAATATATGATATATTTTTTTCTTTCTGACTTACTTCACTCTGTATGACAGTCTCTAGATCCATCTACGTCTCTACAAATGACCCAATTTCGTTCCTTTTTGTGGCTGAGTAATATTCCATTGTATATACGTACCACACCTTCTTTATCCATTCATCTGTCGATGGGCATTTAGGTTGATTCCATGACCTGGCTATTGTAAATAGTGCTGCAATGAACATTGGGGTGCATGTGTCTTTTTGAATTTTGGTTTTCTCTTGGTATATGCCCAGTAGTGGGATTGCTGGTTTGTATGATAGTTCTATTTTTAGTTTTTTAAGGAACCTCCATACTGTTCTCCATAGTGGCTGTATCAATTTACATTCCTACCAACAGTGCAAGAGGGTTCCCTTTTCTCCACACCCACTCCAGCATTTGTTGTTTGTAGATTTTCTGATGATGCCCATTCTAACTGGTGTGAGGTGATACCTCATTGTAGTTTTGATTTGCATTTTGTTAAATTTTTTTAAAAAATCAACCTGACAGTTTTTATGCAATTCAAGATTGACAGTATGGTTCATAAAGAGATTTTTAAGATACCTAACTGTTCAGGCTAAAATGTTGACATTTATCTTTCAGTGTTCATCTTTTTACAGCTTTAGATAAATAGCTTCTATAAATTGGTAGATGTGTTAGAGCTTAGTAAATCACAGTAGTATTTCTTTATAAGATTTCTTTAACTCAAGATTGTCTGTTGGCACCTTAACGTCAGTGTTCACGTTTAAGAAACAGAACTTCATGACTGAGGATGGAGCGTCTCACTGAGGCCAGGGGTCAACTTCCAACTGAAATGGAAGGGATTAAATCCCGAACCCATTGAGGATCCAGTCCCTCTCACACTCAGTGTCTGTGCAGCTGCCTGCTCTTTTGGTGACTTCCTGCTACTGTGGAGCCCAGCAGAGAGAAATGGAGAGAAACCAACAGTCTGGCATCGGGTCCATTCAGGTGCTAGAACAATCTTTGAGGAACATGGTAGAGAAGGGGTCGTAGGTCCTACTAGTAGCTGTCAATGCCTAAGAAGAAAAGTGTAACCACAGAATTCTGGGCTATACATTGCATACTATTAATAATATACCTGCTTATAAATCACAAAGTGTGGTTGACCTTGCAGCACTGTACCACAAGGAACATGGCTGGTGTCAGGGAGGCAAGAGATAAATTAACTCAGTTTTAAAACCTGAATAATCAACTATACTCCAACATAAAAAAAAATAAAAATTTAAAAAAAATACATAAGAGTTCAGGGGGAAAAAAAAAACCTAAATAAAGACTCATTTTTTAAAATGTCAATGGGCAATACAGAGCACTATACCCCACTTAATTGCATGGAAGAAATTGCTACTCCAAAACAGAAGAATGATGTGATGGTTTGTTCAATGATTTATTCAATTTTAAAAACTTCTTAATTTGCTTTTAAAAATTAAGGGAAAAGAAGAAAACAAGGCAGCCAAAAAGCCTACAAGCCATGAAGAGGCTAACGTCATTAATATGACACAACTAGGAGTTCTCAAATGCCTTTACGACCAACATTATTTTGTATCATAGCTTGGCCATTATTAGCTTTTAGGGCCGTGAAGCTGGGCCTTAAAGCCAAGACCTGTTAGTACCAGCCTATTGAATTCTCTCTCCTATCTACTCATGGTTTCCAACATGAATTTCTTATTCTTTGTTAGTTACATATTTATAAAGAAGAGTGCTTTACTCATATTTGGCTTTGGACAAGATAAAAACCTTTATTTACAAACATTCTATTTCTTTAAAAATATATATACAGAGTAAAGGATTTGGATAAAATAAGTTAAATCACAGGAAGCAAAGCCAACTTCTGTTAAAATCAAGGAGAAATTGGTGACAGCCAGAGAATCAGAACCAGTTATAACAGTTACAAGAGGCTCAAAGCAAATAGACTGAGGGACAACAAACCACATCAAATTTCCCTTGAACCCTCTACCCAGTGGTTTTGTTCCACAAGTTAATAGCCAGCTCAGAAATTTGAAGTTATGTAGAGTCTTATTTCTACCCACCTCATATGATGGTGAAGTCATTTACTTAATAAATACAATATCAGAGAAAGGGATTGGCTCCATTCAGAGAATGCAGTAGGAAAACTACTTGCTCAAAGTGGCTGAGAACTCCTTGAGGAATAAAATCATCTAACCTGGGAAATGTTGTTGAAATCCAGGCACACTTTCTTGTAAGCTGTTACCTCAACTCAAAACGAAATTGAATTCCTTTCTGTTTGCCTGGCGAGTCCCTGGGATCCTTGATAGGTAGGTAGGCAGCCTGCACAAAGGGCTGCTTTCAGTTCAGAGGTCCATGCTTTCCCATTGTGCATCAACACATCTGAGAAGTGCATGAACTGTTGACAGGTGGTGTTAGGAATGTAGCAAGAGAGAAGAGAAATGGCTACCAATGATAGCACCTATGACCATTGCTGCTAGGAAGTCCTGATAGCTGTAGGATCTTGGCTGAAAATGCTAAATTAGGAGTGGCTTTTGAAATCTTTGGGCACCCAAGTCCATTAGTTTCTCCCTTTACAAGAGAAAGGTTGACACAGTTGGTATCTATTTGGGGGATAAAAGGTGAGTTGGTGTGAAAGGAGTTCTTATGGGGAAGACTGTCCCCAGGTGAAGCTTGAAGACTTGGCACTCTTTCCTCCCACCAGGCGTTTGGTGCTTCTTGATCCCGTGGGGGTCCCAGAGACCCCAGGGACACTGTGGCATTCCTTGGGGGACTGGGCCTGCTGGGCTTCTTTCAGTTCCCTGGAATTAAAGAGGAAAACTGTACGTTACTTGGTCCTAAATTAGAGATAATATTTATGATCAAAACTGATATAGATGTGGCATGAACATACATAAACTACCAAATGTAAAATAGATAGCTAGTGGGAAGCAGCCACATAGCACAGGGAGATCAGCTCGGTGCTTTGTGACTACCTAGAGGAGTGGGATAGGGAGGATGGGAGGGAGATGCAAGAGGGAGGAGATACGGGGATATAGGTATATGTATAGCTGATTCACTTTGTTATAAAGCAGAAACTAACACACCATTGTAAAGCAATTATACTCCAATAAAGATGTTTAAAAAATTAAATTAAAAATTTTCTAGGGCTTCCCTGGTGGCGCAGTGGTTGAGAATCTGCCTGGCAATGCAGGGGACACAGGTTCGAGCCCTGGTCTGGGAAGATCCCACATGCCACGGAGCAACTGGGCCCGTGAGCCACAATTACTGAGCCTGCGCGTCTGGAGCCTGTGCTCCGCAACAAGAGAGGCCGCGATGGTGAGAGGCCCGCGCACCGCGATGAAGAGTGGTCCCCACTTGCCACAACTAGAGAAAGCCCTCGCACAGAAACGAAGACTCAACACAGTCATAAATAAATAAATAAAATAAATAAATAAATAAATTAAAAAAAAAAATAGGTATTTCTTTAAAAAAAAAAAAAATTTTCTATAAAGTGAAAAAAAAAACTGATATAGATTTTTCTTTTTATTTTAGTATTTATAGAAACAAGCCTGAACTATACACGGAATAGAAAATTAGCTCCTGTGATTATCTTAAAAAATGGCTAGCACACACGTGCCTCAACACACAGCAGGCTCGGCTTACTGAATTCTACTGATTGGGGCATAAATGGTCTTTAAAATTAAAGAAAAAAAAGAGAACAACTCTAGAGGCTATATATGAAAGCTCCAGGGGTCTGCGAAGCACAGCCCATGGGTCAAATCTGGCCTGCCACCTGTTTCTGTAAATAAAGTCTTACTGGAACTCAGCCATTCCCATTCATTTGTATATGGTCTATGGCCACTTTCACATCACTCCAGTAGAGTTGAGTCGTTGCAGCTAAGATCATATGGCCCACAAAGGGTGAAATACTATCTCGTTCTTACAGAAAAGTATGCCAACCCCTGGTCTAGACAATTTCAAAAAGCAAAAAAATATTGAGTTGCTTATTAGGAAGGATTACCTGACTAAAGGCTCAGTTAGAGCTTCCACAACTCATTGCCAAGAAATCATTTGGGGGACTTTTCAAACTAATCATTTTAAGATGGGTTGTGCATCCAAAAGAAATTGGACCTCTAAGTTTATTCTAGACAAGGACAATTTTTCATCTGCTTTTATGTTTTCAACAGTTCACAGTATGTAATAATTACTTTAAAATGCCTTCAGAACCGTGCTCAAACATCACTTCCTCACCTTTATAATACCAAGCCCACCCTATCTAATTAATTAATTTGTTAAATGAAGGAATAGATTAATAAATAAATGCATGCATGAATACAAGCTTACATGCATAAGTAATAGGACTGCTTTCTTTGGCTTGGAAAAATACCTCTTTCTCTAAACATTTGCCAAGACAGAATATCTGCCTGCCCCCAAAATTTAATGGATTTCTAATAGATATCTTCCCTCTTTAACTATGGTTATCTTATATTAGGTGATCATCCACCAGTTACTTTAAAACTCTTGCCACTCAGAATCCTGCTAATTTTTCTTTACCAGTTGTATTTCCTTGTATTCATTTGCATTGACTGGAATTTTCTCTCTCAAGCCATCTAGTCACGGAGCATCCAGCCCCTTGTTACAAAGGGCCCCATGCTACTAGCCTTCTTGTGGGCAGGGGTCCCTGTGTCATACTGTTGGATTCCACTCGAATTCATAGAGAAGACACATCAGACCAGTCATGTCACTGTGAGTAGTACATAAATAGATTCTTTCTCAACTCCAGCATCCAAAATCTACCTTTCCAGTGTGGCTGTCTTGAACTTTTCCAAGTTCAACTGCTGCTGAAGCTCTTCTGTTTTCCCCAGGGAGGGACAGAGAACTCGACTTTTGGCCAGAGCTGCTGCAGAAGGTCTCTCTGCTGGATTGGGGTGGATCATGTTCTGACGAGGTAGGACCAAAAAGAAGGAAATAGAACTTCACTGTTGGGAAAAATCTCCCCACCCAAGCCAACTCCAACCCAGCTTCTGCTGGTGGATTTTGTGAAACTCGCTTCTCCTTTGTGCAAAGGAAAGAAATAAATGAAAACTTAGCTCCACCTGGGACAGGAATATCATCCTTATCTGGTAGCATCAGTCATCCATACCTTTGAGTTGTCCTTAAGTATCATACTTTAGAGCTGGATGAATGATGAACCAGCTTAATTGCCTTAATTTTAAACAGGAAGAAACTGAGGTCCTGAGACAAAAAGTGGCTTGTCTAAGTTATTGACAGGACCAAGACTAAAACTCGGGTTACCCAACTCCTAGTTCAGCTCACTTTCTACCATAACGTGCTCATTTTTCACTTAAAATTAATTAAGGATATCCCACCATGACAGTATTCCTACAGCATTTATCTTCAGATAGAGGATGTGTATAGCCTATAATGACTGGAATACAGTAGAAAATACCTAATATACGGAAATTAGTAGTGTCGAATAATGAAGAAAACACTGACCCTTCCATTTGGGGAGCAACGTTCAGAGCCAGCTCCACCACTTATTATGTAGCCTTGAGCAAGTCACGTACCTTTGCTGAAACTCAGTCTCCCTTTCCTATATTTAGGATAGCGATATTCACCTTCTGGACTATTGTGAGAATTAAATGAATTAACATATGCATATTACCTAGCACAGGGACAGCATTGAGGTACTCAGAATCAACTAAATCTAAGATCAATTTACACATAGAAATAGGTGATTAGACTATGAACAGAAGACCACTGTGAGGAAAGGTTTGCCTTCTTTCAGGAAAGCAGAAGTGAGGAAGGACAAGTTTGGAACTAAATTTGAAGTGTTCAGGTAAACTGTGAAACTCAAATTTAATCTCCAAGAGAGTAGATATTTCTAAGGCTATTTTAGGGATTCTAACCAATCCTGTTCCTTAAGCCATGAAGTAAGTCTTACATACACATTGCTTTTCTAGTATAATTCTAGCTTCTTGACAGTGTAGGTATTTTTGTACCTCTCTTTGTTTCAACATAATACCTTCCTTTCCTTGTCCCTTCACATACTCAGGTATCATTAAGGACAAGGAACACACAGATTCCTAAATTAACATTATGCCTTTCTTCTGCTCAAATAACTGGGGGGATTGTCAGTTATCCATCAATAAAGTAACTTATGTTTCCTCTATACACACAAAATTCAATTTTTTGAGTAATATCACTGTTACCATTGACTGTAGTTAAAATCCTGAAATAGGAGCCTAAGAGCAGGTTTGATTTTGGAGTTAATCAATTATCGAAAGTGAAATACAAGTCAAGGAACTGCTCTGAGTCTTGGTTTCCTCATCTGCCCACCTCACAGGGTTATTGCGAAGGGTAAATGAAAAATACAATAGGATTTTTAAACTATAACAAAAGGTTTTCATGATATGCTCTAAGTTTCCTAGAGAACCTTTCAGTCTGTCCTGTTTTTTCTGGGCTTCCTCGTCATGCTTCCTTTCCCTTCTGTCAATGGCACCACCATTTCCCTTTTCCCACCTATTTGCCATTACATTTTTTCAAAAAAACAGACATTTCTATCCTCTCTTCATTTCATTAGAGACACCACCTTGAGTAGTTGGTGAAATTCTTTGGAGAGCTCCTGAGGCATGTCTGGAAGGTTCCCCTCTCGGATGTGATGCCACGCAGCACCATTGGTAGGTAATGACTCTGCTCCCGCAGCCAGTGCAACGGTCAATCCCAAGGCAAATATGTCTGCTTTAGGAAGGTGCTGATAATTCTTCAAAACAGAAGACACGAAGGCCAGTTAGTTCGCCAAGTGAAATGAGTCTAGACTAAAACACAACTGGTAAGAGAGATTCATTTGAATGCACATGAACTTAAACAGACGCAGTGGGCAAGGTTATATCTGCTGTGGTTAGTGGTCTATCTCTAGGGAAGACAGGACAGAGCACAAATCCACTTGATTAACACTGCCCTGCCCCAAAGAGTCTGAGGCAGAATCTCAGTGCCATTTTGCTCTCTCAGGCTCATAGAGGCTTGAAGCATAGATTGGCTGATCACAGATAGGAAAGACTCCTCTTTTTCCCCCCGATTATTATCCTGTAGAAAGTTATATCCTTCCTAGGCCAGACCCACAGACATCTTAGAAGGTGAGCAATAACTGAAGGTCATTCCAATGACCAAAGCTGGAGGTGCTATCAAAAGGATAGTAGCATGATGAAGATGGGTTCGACCAATAACGGCTTCCTTCCTACTAGGAAATCCGTAAATTTAAGAATTCTAAGAAGTATTAGAAACAGTAAAGGACCTTCATGAAAAACAGTAAAAGTTTTGCTTAATCCATGTTTGAGCCAGCTTTCCCCACGCTTTTTTTTTGCAAAAGTTTCTCTCCTATCTTTGGTTTCCATTCTGGATAGAAAAAGGATAATATAAATTTAAATTATAAATATATACTTTTCATTTCTTGCACTGTCAACGTTCATTTGAGACTCAAAATGTTCAATGGATTATAAAATACCCTCCGTTTCCCTAATCTATACCTCTTGCAAAATCTCATTAGCCAGGAAGCGACTATCTCCCTCTTCCACTTTGGGCTTGCTTATTGATGTCACATGACCCAAGTCACCTAAAAAAAGAAAAAAAGAAGTAGAGTTTTTAAAAGCATGTCTTTCTTAAAACTGGAATAAACGGAGTAGAGTCGTCAGCATAAATTTTATAGGATAATATTATACCAATCAGGTTACAAGACAGACTCACCAATTTTATACATCACGTTGGCAGAGAGAAACCAATCAGCTTCATTTTCAATCTCTTCTGGGACTACTGGAGAGTCACTTTGCATCTTATGACATATGAAGATGTTACCTGAAAAAATACAGAATTGTCATTAAGTAATGAATCCTAAGCTTTTTCACCCAAGATTCTTTTCTGTAAATAACATTTCAGTCACCCTCCTTTTCTGTGTGCGTGTAACAAGACTACCAAGGTTTCCTTTCTTCCATGGAATCTCTCACACTACTTCTGAACAGCTGAGTGACTGATAATACCTATTTCAGTGAAACTTAAACCTCAAACATGCTCCATCCTCTGAAGAGGCTGGTGGCCTCAAAACAAAGAAATAATCAAAACCACAAAATAGTAACAACATTTCCTCGCATTTCACATTAATGAGTGCCTAAACCATTCATTTCTGCTCACTTCGATCAGGGCTGAGTTAGAAAGAGTAGAGCACTAGCTGTAAAAAGTCAGGATGCAGCCAATATGCTGTCACTTACCTATGCGGTAAATTAAACACTTATTTTCATACTTTTGCTTCACTATCTGGGAGTCTTTACTCTCTGTCCTCTAGGCCCAGGGGGGAAATGGTTAAAGCTCTTTAACTGAAATTTGGGCAGGGGAGGGGGAAAGGGGAACTGATGAAAGGGATTCTTTCAGCAAACAGCATCTTTGACACCTGATAGGCACGCAGGCACAGATTCTGACAACAGTGGGGAAAGAACTCAATACGGCCAGAGGAACAGAGGAGAGCTGTACTGACTAGGTTTGATGTCCAGGTGCACCATGCCAGAGCTGTGGATGTACTTAAGCCCAAGGGAAATCTGTAGAAGGATGTCTTTGAGTTTGCACTCTTGGAAATGATTGCCAGACTTTGCGTTTTCAGATATAGCAGCTTGCAAGCTCCCACCTGGGAAAGAAAAACAGAGAGTAGCCCCGCAAAATGAGAGAAAAGGTATGAATCTTATAAATGAAAGCATAGTACGTATTCAATAAATTCCTCATGAGTGAACGCAGTCCAGCAAGTATAAATTGCTTCAGTGTCAGTTTGAAACATGATATCTGCTCCCTGTCTATACCATAGACATATTGGAAAGAGGAATTAAGGGCCTTTAAAGAGGAAAAGAAAATGCCATATCCTAGGTATCCAAGATGTGGCCCTATTGCTTTGAGTAAGCCCCAACTAACATTTTAAAAGTTTTACCTAGCTATTAACCAGAAGGCCAATCAGGCCTAGTCATGTAGCTACTATGGTGTTGATGAATAATTCCATGTTGGTATCAAGCTAGAAATTATAGGCCATTAGTAATTTTAATGTAATTGACTTCAAGTTTCATTCCATTAAAATATATATCATGAAATAAGAACATGTAATGATTGCTGACCCAAGGAAAATATAAAACCTCCATATACACCTAAACCCTATTTGAGCCACCGTGTTTGTATATCAACTATTTATCATTGTTATCAATAAAAAGATAAGGCCCCGGCTCACCTGACTACCTGATCTTAGATGCCCCTGTCCTAAGGTATTAGAATGCTTCTGAACCCTTTGTTTCATTAATTAGCATTTGTTGGCAGCCTCTTCAGTCAAATTAGAGACTCCTGGGACCCCCTGTCAGTTAGAAAGCCCACAGCTCCACCCTCCAAGTGTGTATCAGAACAGGAGGATCTGAGATGGTAACTGTACTTTTAAGGAAATTGATATTTTAAAGTATCCTACGTAAAACTGAATTTAAAGCTTGAGCTGCCATGTTAAAATAAGTTCAGAAAGGAGAATTCAGCCCCTTTCAGAAACACAAAAAGGGCTAAAGTAAAGGTTATTTTTTTTTTCCCCTGGGAGTCTTCTTAGGAAAGAACTTATGGACTGTCAAAGACATTAATTAAAAAGGAAGAATAAGTAAAGAAAGAGTGCGTGTGCTTGTTAAAAATGCAGTCACCTCAATACTAAGTTTGCGGAAAAGGTTATGAGCTGCGACAAAGCCCCCGGGTCCCCACTAGCCCGAGTGTTCCTTTAGGACAGGGCCCACAGCTCATTCATCTTCACTGTGCCAAGGTCTGGCACGTAATAAGTATTTTCTGAACGGAATGTCTATTCTGGCAACAGAGGGAAAAGAAAGGCTGAGTCAAGGACCCTATGAAAGGTAAGGAAAGAAAGAAGCATCCTAGGTTACTTAGGATCCACTTAATATGTCCCTTTAAGATTATAAGCAGAGGTATTTCTAATCCCCTGAAGAGCTACAGATATGTAGTAAGGGTAACTAGACCAGTACTAGCAGCACTTGTAGTTACTTAGAATCTCTATAGGTAATATTAAAGATAGCCAAGAGGTAATTAGAAGAGTAGAAGTTACTGGAAAGTACTCATTTGTACGACTGTATTAGAATATCCTTATTTTGCTAGAGCTAAAGATGATTGTCCACACAATCTTATAGAAGAACATAGTTAACTGTTCTTTACTAAATAGTACTAACAAGGAAGTATGTATTTATAGACATAGCAATACTGAATGAACTGTAAACTTAATCCCTCCTAATCTCACCCAGCTGCACTGGAGCCTTAGCTCTGTAACCCAAGGTACCCCCACTGGAGCTGGCTCCTGCCAGCACGGTGCCCTAGGAGGAAACAAGCCAGCTCCTGGCAGCTCTTTTCAAACCACCTTTGTGAGATGAGTTGCTGAATTCCTTCCTTTAGATAAAATAAAGATACTCGTCCTACTTGGCCGGAAAAAAAAAAAACTTAAGAAAAAAATATCCACGTTTTCCTGTCTGCTCGCAAGGCCTAACAGATACCGAAACAAATAAATAGCAAATGCCTTCCAACAATGAAATGCAAAAAGCAGAGCAACAATTCAACAGGATATTGTGTTCATATGTTTGTATTCTCACAGTCTTGATTTTGTGTTGCTACCAACAGCACAAAGTATATTTTTCTGCTGGTAAAGTTGTTCCTTATTTGGTGGAAAAATATAACCAGTATTCATGGTGTTCCACAGAAGACACAGACTTCTGGATGTCACATCACTTGAGCAAGTATGAGAACCACCGTTCTAGGGGAACATGCCCTGTAAAACTTCTGTGACAGAGACGTCAATAGAAAATACTGCCTTTAGGGAGAGTTTAATCATCCAGTCCTGAATCGGTTAGAATACTGGTTGTTGCAGAATCAGCCTGCTACCGGAAAACCTTTAGATTTCTGAGGCTGGCCCAGGGGTGGCTTGTAGGGGATCTTGGCTAGGGTGGCAGAGAAGGAGGGAACTTTTGATTAGTTCAGGGTTCAGGAGGGACAGGAGGGGAAATCAGATGACTGTTAGCCTCTAATAGTTAAAATCTAAGTTATCAAAATCATCTAACTTATAATCAGAGTTAAAGCCATAACAGTACATGTTCCAGCCGGGCTGCTATGAGAGGCTAAGGGTGAGGGGTAAGGGTGGGCATGGGGAAACAGGGCATAAGGATGAAGATGTGAGAAAGAGGGAGAGGATGCAGTGGGGAGGGAGTGGAAGGAATGAGGCACTGGCTACTCTGCTACTTTACACATACTTTGGGCTTATTATCCTTTCCTTAGAGCCATCAGGCAAAGTCTCAACGTGGATTATCCTTAACTACAAACAAGGTATAAGGGCATGCTTTATTTTCCGTGATCAGTTCACATTTGAAAGGTTCAATGTATGTGAATTACATTTCGCTAAATCACAGTCCCATTTTAATTGGCAGGTGTTGAGTGAAGTTAGTGAACTTCCATGATGAACAAACAATGATTCCCCGTAATCTATCCCATCTAGTCAGACCCACTGCCTGGCTTTCACGGCCCACTGCAGTCTTCCCACCCTTTACCTTGCTGATCTTATTTCCTCCTGTAGGGTCACCTCAGGCCTGTTCGTCTCCTTACCGTCTGCTAGGCCAGCCCCGTTCCCAGCCCCGGTGCTCCTAGCCGGCCTGCTGTTCCCCTAACTGGGTGGTCTTCCCTCTCCTTGCCTAAACTCTAGTAATCCTTCTGCAAGGTCTCATTCAAGTCTTACCTCCTTTATGAGATTTTCTCCGGATATGCTAATGACAAGTATTATCAAGTTCTTACTATGTATTGGGACTTGATATTGTGCTAGCATTTGACATATATTGTTGCCAATTTGCAAACTACTCCCTTAAATAAATATTACTGTCTCTTCACTCAGTGAGATTAAATGACATCCCAGTGATCCTACAACTACTATGTGACAGAGCTGGATTTTGAACCCAGGTCTGCCTGACTTTAAAGCCCAGGCGCATCCCACCACACTGCCTCTTGCTCACATTCATCCTCTCTGAACGCTTTGTATCCACAGTTGTACCAGATGGCTTTGCATCAGATTGTCTCTTTTGTATTCATTTTAACAGAGCAGATGGAATGAAGCTCCTTGAAGATAAGGACTTACTTACCTTATCTCACTCTACAGTATTTCTCACCCTAGAGCTTAATACAGTGTCGAGCCTATAGAAGGTATTCAAATGTTGAAAAGAATTAGAAGATGATTTGTAATAGATCACTTCATCTTATTCTTTTTGAAAATTTGAAACTTCTACATTGCCCCAGTTAAAATTTACATTGCCCGCAGGTTAAAATTAGTTGTGTTTTGCTTTATTAATTTTTTAATTTGATATTCTCTTTGTTAGTAGCTAAATGTCATGGTAATAAAATCAATCTTCTTTATAGAGAGAGGGAAGAGAGAAAAAGAATAGGGAATCTCAGGTTATGATAAGAGGAAATTAAGAAGAGAAGATGAAAAGAAAGTCTCAACATCTCAATCACAAGTATAAGGAAAGGGTCCATTTTTTAATCCCAAAGAAACTATTAGAAAAAGGGATTTGGGGTGAGCTTATTAAGGGAAAAAACTCATGAAGTTCACAGGTAAGGCTATGAGAAAATCAGGCTAGAAGGAAACAATAAGGGAAATGCCAAATCATTATTTTATAGGATATGTCTTCTATATCATTATCTATGTTTTTTAGCAACTCGTAATGTTATTTACTTACCTACTTGTAAAATCAATCATGTATATGGTGATGAAGCTTTATCACTGATCACTGTTCTCAAAAGCCAGGCTGGACATACATACTCAGGGCTATCCAGTGGCCATTAAACTCACCCAAAGACACACTGTACTATTAAAGAAGCTCAGGGTGGGTGTATATGTTGGGGGGGATGCCGTTATCCAATATTACTGTGGCTAAAATATGGATGCATCCTAAAATGATGGCAAGCTTCTATTCAACTGGCAGCACTTTTCTACTTTACCACTGACCATTTTGATGAAAATGTATTTCCGAGAATAACAATACACAACTACTGTTATGTCACCCCTTAACCATAGATTAGAAATATTAATCATGGATTAGAAATATGTTAATCCAAAGGACCACTCTTTATAATTTAAGTAGCCCAGAAAAAAAAAAAGGTTTTACTGGTTACGGTGTATATATGGTCCTGAAGGACCTAGGAGAATATCTGAAGTCACTAAGTTTCAGTCCCAGCACCCCACCCCATGCCCTTACTCTTGTGAGAATACTTAAAGCTCAAAGGTAAGAAGCAGCAAGAAACATGAACAATCCCCAAACACAGGAATCCACTTCAAAATTAATCAAAAGTTGGCTGTATAAGTTTACCACCCCTTCCCCAAAATCGTAAGGACTATGGCTTACATCTTTTAGAATACCTAGTAAATGGTAAAAGGATGATTTACCATTCAAACCACCAGGGTGAAAGTTTTCTCTTTAAGTATTAATTAAAGTGTGAAGAATGTGATGATAGCTTCTGTGTATTAGCTGTGCATCAGCTTTGAAAGAAATACATAACAGCATAAGCCTGAAATTCCTTTCCAGCTCAACTCATTTTCTCCAGCTCTCTGCCTCCAAATAGAACAGTAGTACAGACTTCTAGGTATGACTCTAATATACCTGCCATAAACTACAAGAAGGAGGCAAAGATTTTTTTCTGAAGCCTTAAAAGTTCATCTCCCTCTCCACAGATATTAGACCATGTACTTACCATTGCAGTATTCATTCTGAATGATCATGTGGTCATCTTCTGCCCATGCAGAGTAGTAACGTACCACATGGGGGTGATGCCCGAGCACCGCATGAGCATAAACTTCATGCATAGCCAAATTCCTATGAGATGGAAAAGCACTGAGAAAACTGAATCAAGATAATAGACATACAAAGGTTTTTAAAAGACAAGCTATGAGGCATTATTAACAATGCACATTTAATGTTTGTAACGCCTCAGTATGATATAGTGGCAAGGATTAAGGCTTTAGAAAGTTAAGTGACTGACCCAAAGTCAAGCTGGTGATAGTAGATCTAAGACCAGAACCTTGGTTGTCCTGGACCAAAGTCCATGGTTTTCTGACTGAACATGACATATGTAGAGAGGAATCTTAGGTGGTTATTACCTCAGCAGCAGACCTGCTTTCTTTTTTTTTTTAAATAAATAAATTTATTTATGGCTGTGTTGGGTCTTCATTGCTGTGCACGGGCTTTCTTTAGTTGTGGTAAGCGGGGGCTACTCTTCGTTGCAGTGCGCGGGCTTCTCATTGTCGTGGCTTATCTTGTTGCAGAGCACAGGCTCTAGGTGCGCAGGCTTCAGTAGTTGTGGCACGTGGGCTCAGTAGTTATGGCTTGTGGGCTCTAGAGCTCAGGCTCAGTAGTTGTGGTGCACGGGCTTAGTTGCTCCGTGGCATGTGGGATCTTCCCAGGCCAGGGCTTGAACCCGTGTCCCTGCATTGGCAGGCAGATTCTTAACCACTGCGCCACCAGGGAAGCCCAGACTGGCTTTGATTCTTATTTACACTGTATCACAATCTGAAAACCCTGACGGGCTTAAGAAGAAATGGACTTGATTGTGGATATTGTGATGGGCCCTCTACCTTCCCTATGAAGGCTAAACAATCATTATAGTCAATATTAAACTCAGCCAGTATGATGTAGTCACAGGGACAGTCTTGGGGGCAGATATTCATTATGCAATAGGAAATCCAACACAAAAGAAGCAAAATATAGTACTTGATCAATTTCTTTATTCAAATGAAGAATTCCAAAGACTGATGTCAGATTCAGCATTTTAGTATTATATTCCCCAGAGTTCATAAAAAGCAATGGCTGAATCTGAAAATATTTGTTTTCCTTGTGGAAAGGAAGAACTTTTGAACATTTAGTTCTGGGAATGAAATTTAAATTTTTTGTTAGTTTTTCCTTGCTTACAAGGAAGGAAACTTTGAAACTTGACTATTGAATTTACTATTAATGCAAAGTAGAGATAACCAGTGAGTTAACAATAACTTGGTAATATTTCTGATGAACTAAACAGGCACCAGAAGATCATTCCATAAATCTGTTTGTTTCAAAAAAGCAGTAAGACCAGTAGTAAAAGCCAGGAGAACTACAAAAAACAAAACAAAAGCACAACATGATCTCAAATGCTCATGGTATATTTCAGGGAATAACTTATCTCTGATCTTGAAAATTCAGAAAGGTTATGAATGTGAGACAACTTTCAGTGGGTTGGGGGGGTGATTAAAAAAAAGTAACAAATGACATCAGTGCCCTGATTCAAAATGCTTTGACAAATCCAAGTGTGTATTTCTAGTACATTTTAAAGGTACTCACTCATCCAATGATCCTACCAAAGGTTTCGTGGAGCGTTTTATTGCATAAACACATCCATCCAGCCTCTTAATGCACTTGTAGACTGTACCAAATTCCCCAACCCCGATTTTTTCCACCTCCAAGAATTCTTTTTCATAGCGGGAAGCCATGTTGGTTTCTCGTAGAACACATCTCTGAAATATTTCAGTAAAAAAAATAATTCTCCCTAACATATTGTGAGAATAAAATTAAGGCATATTATTCCTAAATTTCTCTAAGTTTTCAAAAAGACTTTTGAGGCAAATCCATCAATATTCTTGGTAGCAAACGCCCCTGCAACCCTGCCACAATTGCTGACTACCTTCTCTGTGTTCTTTATAACCTGTCATACAACTCTGTACTGACATTTCTCTTTGCTATATTATTACATCTTTTTCTATATTATTTCCTCTCTCTGGCCATACTCTTCTTCCCTATATGTGCCTAGAGGGGACACCTCACTCACAGCCAGAGCTACTGTCCTTAGCTGGAGGAGTGGGTGGGCTCTTGGAGGCGGATGTTAAACAAAGGGAACACCTCTCTCTGACTCTTGTTTACTTGTCTCACACTCTGGCTGCTGATGCTTCCTCTCAAGTTGAATAAACATACTGTGTTCAGTTTGCTTCCCCAAAAATCTTAGTCTGGAGAACAAAATTGTCAAACTGATTATTTCAGAATGTGTGCTCAGATATAGCAAACACTCCTGCTACTGGCCAACTAGCGACATCACTCATTGCTCTGCTAGTAAATAACTCGAGCAAGTCACTGAACTCCTTTATCAGTTTTCTCATTTGTAAGATGAGGATCATAGCAACTATGCCTCAGGGTCCTTTCAAACATCACATGAGAAGTATATATGTTACAAATATATATATATATATATAAAATTCTCAGTAAATGGTGGCTATGATGACGAAAATATCCAGAGATTTATATGAGTCTCAATCCAAGCTGATTTGTCTCTGTGAACTCATCTTTTCCCAATATCCTCATTAGCAAGAACTTTTGCCATCCAACTTGAAGTGTTTAAAATATCTTGACTTTTACTAGCTCTTCATTTTCAACATGCAGTCCCAACCAGCCTTCATCAACAAGATCTATAATTTCCCTTGCCCTTAGCCAGTCTCAAGCTCTGTTTCCTCCAAGTCTGGATTTGCTACAGCTACCAGCCCTCTCTCCACCTCCTCTAATAGGAAGACTGTTTTTGCAAAATGATGCTGTAGAATCAGACAAACCTAATTGATTCCCATGAGGAATCCACACTTCTGATCAGAGGCCTGAAGTCGCTGGTAGTGCTTACCTGCTACCTTACCATCCTCGTCTCAGACACCAAGTACCACCTTACCATCCATATCACTCCCTTCCTCCTCCCCCTCCCTGACCCTCCCCCCCCCCACTTACATGCACTGAACATTATAATATCATGAAAACATGCCTATGTTCAAGCATCTTAATGGCAATTTAATATTCCACTGACTTTAAACTATAATTTACTTGGCCATTCTTCTATTATTGGACATTTAGTACTCCCCCTTTTTTTTTTTTTTTTTCTTTTTTGCTATTACAGTTAAGGCTGCAACAAACATCTCTGGTGGTAATATTTACAGCATTATTTTCTTAGTTTATATTATCACATGAGGGATACTAGATCAACATTATAAAAATCAATAGATACTGCACATTTAAGAGCTAAATTTTTACATATAGACCTCTGGCTTTATGCCCTTTTTCTCTGTTTTGTCTTATTCATTTTTGGACCTTAAATATCTTGATTTTCCCTTCACTTCTTCTGGAGTATAGAATTTTTCCCCAGATCAAAGACAGTAGCAGTAGCCTTTAAGAATACTCCAAGGTAATGGTTCAGCAATATATGTGTTAGACACTGTCTGGTAAAGTAACAACTAGCTAAGAATATAGACCCTGATGAGAGCCCAGATAAATTTAGCTGCAAAACATATTTACTACAAGCTGTGTGGAGAGGAGAGAAGGGAGAAAGAAGCGAGGGAGGGAGAAAGAAGGAGGCATTAGGATGAAATGACTGTGTTACGACAGCTGGGCCAAAGAACTGTGCTCACCTTGGCAGGCAGCCCTTGTTCTACCTTGCCTTCTCCTGGACCAGCTTCCTCACTTGGAAAAAAAAAAGTGATATCAGAGTATGATTAGCACTTATTGAGCCTGGTACTATGCTAGGTTTGGGGGCTTTACAAGTAAATAAGACAATTACTTCCCCTCTTCAATCTATATTTGGGCACAGGGATAAACAGAAATTTTCAGTACAAGAACTTAGGACAGGATAAAAACAAGATATCAAGGGATACCATAGACAGCGCCCAATTAATTATTTGGAGAGTAAAAGCCTTTCCCAAAAAAGAGGACATGTAAGCTAAGATTCCAAGAATGAGTAGGAACCAGCTAAGAGAAAAGAACAGGGTTTTAGGCAAATAGAACACGGTATGCTGAGATGCGGATCAAGAGAGTGCACAGAACATACCTGAAACTAAGGGCTCTTCGCCAGGATACAACATTTCCCCTGCAACACCCGCCTCCCTTAGAACCAGGCCTGTCTTATGTTCACAAGCCAACTGTAAGTATAGCAGAATGTGCTCTAATCCTGGCTAAGATGTTTTCAATTACTTTTCATTAAGCTGAAGTCTCTGACGGACACCCTCTTTGGCATGAGCAGATGCATCCTGGATCTTTAAGCAAAATTTCAGTTTCTAGACCAGCCAGCTAGGTTCTTCTTCTGGACAAGTACAGGGTAGAAGTGGCAAGTGGAGGACATTACACTCGTGCAAATTAAGTGATGCAGGACACTTGTGACTTACATTTAATACTTTATAAAAGAACAATGCCACAATGAAGAAGAGGGGAAAATACCCTCTCAGAATCACTAAGTTATTGTACTAAAATGTCACCACTTTCAGGGCCAGGAATTCAAATCAGCAGTCTTTTCCTGCTAGCTTCAGTGAGAGGTGAAGCCATTCACTCTGAAGGTTTACAAAGAATCCTAAAGAGCTAAAAGCAGTGGAATACTCAGTAACAAGAATAGACCAGTGTACCTGTGCTGAAGTCCTGTTTACTTAAGATCCAGGAAATAGTATTGAGAAAAACCTATTCTGGCTACAAGGCTGATTAATATGTAGTCATGGATTCCAAAAGAACACAGCACATTAAGTGTTCTACAGGCTTTTAGATTGTTAGCTGTGCATTTATTTTGCTGAGTACACCTAAGCATAAATGACTGGCCTGTTTTAGAGGGGCTCCCATTCTATAAAAAAGCAGCATTGAGGATACAGTAAAGAACTGTCCCTGAGTAATCTGCACTCTCCTTATTTAGGTGATTTCTACCATTCAGTGGCCTTTATGGAATAGTGCAGCTGGCTTTCCATTTATTAGCACCTCCAAAAGCAGTACTCTCTTTTTCTCTTCAGCCAGCCTTCCATCACCTGCAGAGAAGTTCAAATCCTTGCTCTATAGCTCTCATCACCAGTCACACCACTAGACTCAAAACAGCAATATACTCTCTAGAACGAGAACTACACCTTCCCCAATTGCTGGACTCGTAGTAACCAGAGAGGAGCCCTTGAGTGCAGTTCCATAGCCCATTCAACTTCCTAATATAAGACAGATCTACTGCTTACTCTGCCCTGTTCTTTCAAAGAGAAGGCACTTTACGGTACACTTCAGAATGGAAAGGTGTTACGATCTCTGTGACAAAGAAGGTTAAAGCCAGCGCTGACATTTAGAAAGGAGGGAATATATAAACATGATGTCGACTCATTCAGACAGACTTCTTGTTTATTCCTAATCTTTAACACTCCCCCTTCCACTTGGTAATAGTAAGATCAGTTCTCAAAAGTCATAGCAACAGGACACTTACAGGTCGCCTCGGGTTTTCCGCTTGCCATTGGATTTAAGGAATTGTTTTCTATAGGACTCCGGAGTGAAGGGATTAATATTGACCAGAGCGAGTGAGGTCATCTCATCGGTGAAGGGACTAGGTGTGAGCTTCAGATGCTTAGAGCTTCGGGAGGGGAGCTTCCCTGTTGAAGAGATCACCGGCTGGCTCACCTGGCCCTGAATGAGGATGACAAAAGGCAAATCAGAATGGAAGTAATTTTTAAAAAATGGTTCTGTATCAGTTAGTTAATTAATATTTGAACCAAAGAAAGTTATTGCTGAAAGGGACCTTAGAGGATATCTGGTTCACTGCAAACATTGTAACTGGTTCTCTTATGAAAAATACAGACTCCCAGTCTACCTCTAGAAATTTTGATTCCTGGGATCAGCACAGCAATCTGTACTTTTGTTAAGCTCCACCCTCTTCCCCTGGGCGATTCTGAGAGTCAGCAATGAGACCACCAATTCTAGTCCTACCTCCAGCTTTTTAAAGATGACCTTTCAGCTTAGACAAATGAAAATGACTCTAGAAGACCTGGTGCTTATGTTCTCAGACTATATAGTTAATTTCTCCTCAATTATTCATCCCAATATTTGTTTGGTACCTACTAAGTAGCAGATGCTGGGCTAGGTGCTGAAGGGTCCAGAGGTGAATTCTGGCTCTTAAGGAATGCACAGTCCGTTAATCAGCAGTTCATCGATGTTTCAGAAATAATCACTTGGTAAGGGAAAGATTGCATAGACTATCTAACCATGGAAAAAGAAGTTTCCAAGTCCACTAAGAATGTAGCACAAATTGAGAAAAGTTCCAGGAAGTTGGGTAAGGAGACTGAAAAGTAATACTCTAAGCCCTTAAGATGCAAGGCTTTGCAGTGGCTACAACTAGCATACCAGTCAATAGGAAAATGTGCAGGGCTTACCACTCCAGGTGGGATACAGTAAGAGAACATCGGCCTAAAACCTAACCGGAACTAAATCAAACGACAGAGGGGAGAAATCAAAGACAAAGAATTCTGATGAGACAGCAGAATGCTATTATGACCTAAGTGCCAGGGGCCAGAGGAATAGCTGCGTAATAGAGCCTCAAGAGGACAGTAGTAGACACAGGGGCCATGATGTAACCTCATAGTGTAATCATTGTACTGTGAGGCTCTTTGGAAAAGAATTCTGTTTTGATATTCTCTGCACATGACTTTCGAGTGTAGAAGCAGAAGCTAGATTACAATATGATTCACTATATAAAAATGTAATTAAAGAATGTGAGGCTACAAAGAATGGATATTAAACTTATTAATGAATACTCATTATTAGATTAACGATACAAGCAGAAATAAATACTCATTAAATGACTGATAGAAACAGAAATGAAGGAAGCTATAGAGTACACATAGTAGCCTAACATTTTTTTAAGTGAAGAAAACTTGACACAGTCAAGAGTTTTGCCAAGGGTTTTACATATGTCTTAGAGTTCAGAGGGTCAACAGCCCTGGGGATATTATCAGACAAAGCCATCAATGACAAACAATTTTCCCATAAGTTTATTGTAAGGGTTGAGTATTGGTTCAAAAGAAATAAAACTGTACTATATGATATTTCTCAGTTGTCAATGTGATTCAGGAAATGAATTTAGAATTATAGTAAATCATTTTCTGAAACAGTTTTTTTGTGATGCTGATTATCATATGGAAAATAAAAGGCATCTGTCACATATGAAACAGTGGGGCATCCACACCTGGTATGCTGCACATAGCTCCAGTTGCTACAGTTCAAGGACAACAAAAAGGCCTAGAAACTTGTCAGATAAAAGCAAGGAAAAGTATTCATATCAAGGAAGACTATCAGAATTCCTAGTCTGGAAATATGAAGGCTGATAGATTTTGTGAACTCCACTTACAATATAGCAAATGATATTATGTTAATATGGATTTTATTGCCAGAATGGTAGAATTATGAGTAATCCTTTTGAAATCTAAAAGAACACAGGTTGCAACAAGATTTATGAAAGTGAGTTCTTCCTAGAAGTAAAGTAGACTGAAAATTTCTGGAAAGATGACCAGGTTGAGTGTATACACGTGTTGCAGAGAGTGTAGCTAATTCTATATAAGTAACAGCTCTTACTACAGATGATTAAGAGAAAGGAAATTTGGGGACTAGCTCCTTGACTTCAGAAGATGGTGAGAGGAGAAGGCGGCAACCTCCCACTAAGACACAACATCACAGGGACTGGGAAAGACTTTAAAGGCCCAGTTGGTACAATTAGTTCCCTGATGCTTGAATCCCTGGTACAGTGCTTCTACCAAGTGGTCATCAAATAGCGTTGAATGCATTTAGCTACAGGGACCTTACTACCTCCTAAGGAAGCTCTTCTATCTCTAGATAATTCTGCTAGGAAGTCCTTATGGGGACCTGAAGTCGTTTCCCATGATTTCTGGTCCTATCCCTTGGGCGAGGCTGAACTAAGCCAATCCTCCGTTCCTCTGCATCCCTGTCTTTAGCACAACATTATGAATTATCATCACCCTGGCCTCTCTCCTCTGACCTTGATCCAAACTATATTTTTCGTAAAGTGTGTACTTTCCCAGTTGCATTTCCAGTTTCCCTCCCAAACGCTGTTTTCTTTCTGTCCCTCAAATCTTGGCATTTCTAGGGTCCCTAGCTTGGACCACTCCTCTTCTTACTCTGGCACACAGACTATGTAAACTTATACACACCCATGGCTTCAACAACTTCCTAAATGCTGATGATATCCAAATATAGATCTCCAGCTTAGGTGGTTTTCCTGCATTGCAGAACCACTTATCCAACGATTTACACCACACCTCTTTCTCCAAACCTGTACATCCTCTAAGGTCACCTACCTTGATTCAAGGTACCATCTACTCGGTCAAACAAGCAGGAAGCCTCACAACACCCTAGGTCCCTCCTTTTCCCACAACCCCTCCATCAAGTCAGTTAGCAATTCCTAAACATCTCTCAATTTACCACTGTCCACCACTATCCAAGTTCAGGCCCTTCTTTTTTCTCAGTAGATCTATTATGAATTCTGCCCTGCCCCCATGGTCTCTCCTGCTCCATTCCATCCCTCACGTGAAGGTCATGATTTTTCAAAACTGCCTCTGACCAAAACCATTTAATGGCTCTCTCAACACTTTCAGGATAAAATCTCACTGTAGCTCCTACCTACCTGCTCTGGCCTCACTGCCAGACCCCCTGCCACTCTGAACAACAAGCGGTTTTCCAGGTGTAGTGTGATCTTTCCCCTCCATAGCTCGGTAGATGCTTTTCCCTCAGCCTCGAGCTCTCACTCCCTTCTTTTCCTAGCAAACTGCGACTCATCCTGTAAGACCGCTCTCAAACATTACTTTCTGTGGAAAGGTGTCCTGGATATCTCGAAACTTAATTCCCCACTATTTCTCATCATGCTCTACAAGTCCTCTAGCATATCTGATCTGAACTTTATTTACCGTTGTTGTTTACCTTTATTCATTCTGTAGGCACTTTTTGAGGTAGTGAAGGGTTTGCCAGCAGAAGGTCTGCTAGCATATCAAGGTGTTCAGTTAAGTTTTCAATGAGTGGATGAAATACACATACCATGCCGTGTCTCCTTGCCTGCTTACTCTTGCTCTGAACTACATGCTCCTAGCCCACTCTCCCCCTAATTTCCATGTATTAAAACCATACCAATATCAGGATACTCTGTAAGGGCAGGTTATTTCAAGTTCAAAAGACTTCAGCTGGACAAGAAATATGTATATAAATAAAAATGTTTGAGATTTTGTTATATTTAATAAAGTGAACATTTTTAGTTAAATTCAAAGAAAAAAAAACAAACCATACCAACTTTCATTGCCCTTCATATGCTTCCTTCACCTTCATTTCTTTCCTGACTACCCACTGAGAAACGGTCCACCCAGAGAACTCTGACCACTCTTGAATCACCTATCACGTAGTATCCGTAGGCATATCTCCCCTGCCAGAGACTGCCTCATGTTCCCAGCCCACAGTGGGTTCTCAGAAAATAAATGGTTGATTGATTGGTTATTGGGACCATTGAAAAACCCAGACAGACACATGAGCGTATTAAAGTAGTTTGTCCACCAGTCAAACGAGAAGCTTAGTATTTCCTGGTAGTTGTGGTACCCATACTCAGCAGGGACAAAAGAGACCTGCTGACAGTGACTGTGCTGCCATCAGAAGCACAGATGTTATTATGATGATCTTAAGCACCTCAAGCTGAGCCAGCGGGAAGCAGAGCTAATTCCAGGCCTAAGGCTCACACACCACGGCACCAGTCTATTAGAGGTAACCCTGCCCCAGTCCTGGCTTTAATAACATGAATGATATAATAGGAGATCAATCACAGCAAGGATAAAGGAATCTGCTTACTTGGGACCTTTACCTATTTGCCATCCTCAGCTTATAAAGTAGTATCAACAAGTTACCTCTTTGTTCACATATAAGAGCCTGTACCTCACTAGACCAAGGAAGGGAGAGGACTTCTTTCTGGAAAGAGCAGCGGCAAAGAGATAAAAATATGTTAAACAGTGAATGTGAACACTCTTATATTAGGAAATGTTAGTAAATAATCACAGAAAAATAGAGCCAGTTGGCGTAATGGCAAGGACAGTAGACCAAGCCCCAAAGATCATGTTTCTCAGTCCTTTCTCTGCCGTTGGCTGAGCTACAGGCCACTTTCCCTCCTGAGACCTTGGTTTTCTCATAGGTAGAGTACAGGTCAGGCTGTAGATGTCAATATTTTTTCCAGTTCCAGTATTCTTTCACGAGGAACTTTTTCCCCACCCAAGATTTATCTGTGGCCTACACCAATGGTTTTAAGAAGACAGCTGGCAAGACACTTAATTCTGTTTTCCGGTAACTTTAAACTCTTCTCCGTTTTCACCAGCAAATACGTAACTGAAGATAGACACAGCCTGTGAAACAGAGCTGTCACACGTACATAGGACTGGGCCCTCGTTCTCCGTCCGCCGAACGGAAGGAGCACGGACCTCAGCGGCCTGGCTCCCTCCTCCCCAACGATGGACTTACTTTGGGAGTGAAGGGGCTCTCGCAGCGTGGCGGCTTGCCCTTGTCTGGTGGGGCTGGGGTTTCAGGACGTGTGAGAGAGTGTGACACTGGAGTCCTCAGACCCTGACCTGGACTCGCTTGGTCTTTTTCCTGAAATGTGTTGAGGTCACGCACGTTACTAAGGGGAGTTCTGAGAGGTGTAAGCTCTGCCTCCTGGACACATCCTGAATCCTGAACTCCAGACTTCTCTGGGGTTTGGCTCTGGGCCTCTTTGCTCTCCTGGGCTTCCTTCTGTCCTTCGTTCTCATGCTCTTCCTCACAAGAGGAAAAGCTTAATTTCTGCTTCAGTTTTTTGTCCTCCTCGTTGTCACCCATCTCAGCCAAAGAGCTTTACAACCTAGGCAAGAAGGCCTCGCCGCAGGAAACACTACAGAGCTGCAGAAATAAGGACGAGAAAAGAAAGTAACCTGGTAAGTTCCCTAACTCTGGCCTGACTTTCCTTCTGCCAACTAACAGCTACATGGAGACACACCATTGGTTTACTCACTTAAGTACCACGTATCTGTGTGATCTCAGCTTCTCCTCATTTCCATTCTGATTAAAGAAGGCTCCAGTAACTCTTTGAGCAATTAAATCCAATTATGTATAGAACTCTTCTGGATATCCCACAGTCTCCCTGAACCCATGTGCAACTACTAGGGAAACAGTTGGATTCTTTAATTTAGCATGGCTTTAAAAATACATGTTAGCCAACTGGGAACAAGCTCATTATTGGAAAGAAATTATTTTCATTCTCTTACACCTACCATTTAGAAATATCACCCTCTCCTCTCCCCTGGTTCCCACCTACCCAGTGGCTAGCAGCAGTTCCTTAGAATTCAGTATCACCTGGATATCATAATGATCCTTAAACAGCCCCTAATATATCTTGGCTGGAGTTCATCTCCCTAATAGAGACACACCTGACATCTCTGCCAGACACACCTGTCCTAATTCAGGCACCCCCCCACACCCTCCACCCACCCCCAGGTATTAGCAGTTAAAGCTTTTAGGGAACTGGACACATTTTCACACTGAAAAAAAGAAAGATAGAAAGATCAGCAAACAGAGAAGCAGATATATGTATCACTTGAAAATGGCAATTACTTGGGCCCCAGTCACCTTATTTTGTAAAATATGTTTTCTTACTGTTTAGATATCTTCAACATACCTTATTCAATTTCTTTCTCAGAGAGGCCCCTATGGAGAGGGTTAAAAAAAAAAAAAAAAAAAAGCTCTTTGAAGGAAAAAAAAGGCCACCAATATCACTTTGTAGGAGAAACCATGTGAAAGGCACTACATGAAAAAGGAAAATCATGTACATGAGCCCCCGGTGCCCTCAGGGGGGGACTCTGGAGGGACTGGACATGAGGAATTATTTACATGACAAACGTGGACCCAAAGAGAGAGAGGTGCTGAGGATGAGTTTGGTCTTGACTGAAAGAAATTCAACGTCCCTTCTCTTGATAGTCTTTGGTTACCAATTGCCTGTCACCCATCTTCCATCTTCTCTCTCTTCACCAATCCCTCCGCCCCTTTCTTTTTTCTCACTCCTTTCCCATTTCCCACCTGAACTCATGAGAAGGTTAATCCAAGTGAAGAGTAACTGGGGTGCGGGCGATTGTGAAAGTGTTTCTGCAGCTAAACGCCTTCTCACACCCCAGCTTTTTGTAGGTGCGCACACCACCCAATCTTTCCTTTGTCCTTCCCCAGTCCCTCTGGCCACGCAAACTTGCCAAATCACTCAACAGGGTAGCTCACTGCTCGCCTTTGTCAGAGACTCGGCATCCCACAGGGGCCAAGGAAAATAGAGTCATCCACAGGGAGGGGAGGCCGGTAAAGAAATTCCTATTAACTGAGATTCTGGGCTTCGGAGTGAGTCTCTTGTTTACAAACCAGCAGGCCATGTGATGTAATTCCTTCACTACAGCCTTGGTGCTGATCAGTTTTCCCCTCTCAAGGCTATGGCTAGTCATTCTCAACTCTCCAGGCCAGCTAGAGGCTGGCTCTGCTCTCAGGCAGGATGGGACCAACCTGAAACCCTCTGACTGTATCACGGGCCTGCAGCCAGGGCACAGGGGCTGGTGTATTGGGTGTTACCCAGTAGGCTAGGTTGGTTTTTATCATCACCCCTGCCTTTCCTCTCTGCCTTGCTAGAATTCTCAGTTACCTTTCCTTATGACTGCACTGTTTGCCTAGGGAGGCAACTATGCCATCGTGATGACCAATCACAAGTATATAACTTGTACCATTCACCATCCATGTATTATCACTCAGCAGATGATTGTGGCTAAGGCTTCAGAATAAGAAAGGTATAACAACAAGTACAAAAAGAATATTCCCGATTTGGAAAATAGAACAATGAGAATTGGGCAGTTGCCGACCTTGATGGCCCAAGGGAATCCCTGGAGGTGCACATCTGGCCTCTGGCCTGCAGCCCCACTATTTCTGGTGTCATGCTTTACTCTTTTCTCTGTCCTTAGCCTCTTCACATTGTGAAAGATTCCGTCTTTGCTCCAGTGCGTGTTAATACCACAGGCATCCATCCCAGGCACAAAGCTTAGCATCATAGTTGAGATGAGGTGTCAAAAGGGGAACCCAAATAATCTGTGGCAATAAAAGGAAAAGGAGGGAGGATTTTTCCCTTAATATGGAACACATGTGGGTTTTCCATAAACTATTTTTGAATGGACTTGGGAAAGTAAAATTAATGTATCTCATTTTGTTTAAAATACTCAGTATTTGACTTTTTTGAAGGTGGAATATTTTTCATATTGTTATAGGGATTTCTGCACAGCAGGAAAGTAATGTTCCCAGGAGTAAGAGGTACAAGGAGGAAGTCAGCTTTGCATCTTAGGGCTGGCTTCCCCAAACCGTGTGCTTGGGGGAAACTCTCCTTCTGCAGACACTGCTGAGTGATGAGAAAGCTCCTAGACTCAGAGCTCCACTCTGACCAAACCTCAGTTCTGAGGCCTTTGAGACACTGATGGGAAGGACAGAAGCAGGAAAATCCAGCTAATTCAAATCGGATTCACAAGAGATAGAAACTTGTACTCCCTTTGAGGTAGACTGTTCCTTTGCAAAAGTAAAGCTAAGGCCATGGAAAATGAGATATTTGAGGGTCTGTTGCTCTGAGGAGGGACATGCTAGCCTGATTGTCTCCTCAGTTAGGAGGGAGAAATGTAAAAAATGCTTGAACAAGCCAAAGTGAAGCTCTACCACATTATTTATTGAAGATTGAATTAAGACTGAGTCATTCCAGACTCCGAAAAAATACCGATGCTGGATTATGATGTATTTGATGGGACTGCCCCACTGGGAACCATTGGGAGGTCTGGTTTCCCAGATAAGAATTGGACATTTTTACTGCCAGGCTTAATGGGAAGCTGGCAGATTCCAGGACAGGAAGTGAAGACTTGAAGCAGGCTTAAGCTGAAAGCAGCTCTCTGGGCTTTGGACTGTTGGGCCTGGAATCTGAAGACCAGAGACACACTTGAGGGAACTCCAAGGTGGTGGAGGAGAGAAGCTGACCTTTATCCCCAGAATGTGTCCCGTAGAGGCAACAGTGCAGCATCAGTGTTCTCAGACAAGGGCCCACGGGCCTCATCAACACGTGGAGGAATAATCTCCAGCTCACTGAGGAAACGGGACGAGTAGGCAGTGATATGTCTCAGGTCCCTCCTACTTCAACCCCATTGTCCTCCTTGTCCTTATCTTGCTCAGTCTCTCATCACAGCCGGAAGTGTTTCTCAACCCCGCAGGGGAATGTTTGCAATACCTTAGAAAAAAGCAGAATGTGCTCATCACCGACGTGTATTGTTCAGCTCCCTGGACAGATCCATCAGCGGCAGTGACGGTGAGCAGCTGCTGGGCCTGGACCCATCCCATCAAGGGTCTCAGGTGCTCCGGACTCCTAGCAGCTCTCTTCCCATGACAAGGGTGGTCAGCAAAGCCAGGAACCGTGAAGGGGACCTTCTCTTGATCTCCTTCCCACACCAAGAGAGAGTGCACAGAAGCAGTGGCTGTCAGTCGCAGTCAATCTAGTGATAATTACAACAATCATTAACAATACTCACTAGCGGTACTTATATTTGGCTGCCACATTTCTTCTTTTGAAGTCCTTGTACATCTATGTCTAATGAGTAGCATTCCCAGCAGAACAGAATTCCAAGGCAAGATTGTGGGCCAGGTAAGATAAAGCCTGGAAGTCATCTTAAAGCTTATGAGTCTATCATGAATACTTTGCTTCTTGTTGTTTTGCTTTTTCTTGTGGAAATGTTCAAACATACCAAAAGTAGAGGAAAGATAGTATAATGAGTCCTGATGTACCAATAACCTAGCTTCAAAAATTGGGGGCAGTTTTCCAGTCTTGTTTCGTTTACATCTGCAACTTTCTTGGGGGTGTGTGCTGGAGTATTTTAGAGCAGATCACTGATAACATATCCTTTCACCCATGAATACTTTGATGCCGTTAGTAAAAATCCTTAGATTAATGTATTTATTTGAAATCTACTATATAACTATGTAATGAGTAATCAGATTCTAATGAATTGCTTCTCTTGCCAGAGTTTTCCATTTGCTAGAACTAGAGGATATGCATCAAAATAGCTGTTATAATAGAGATATACTACTTGTCCACTCACAAGACAGTATTCTTCTTAGAACAGGTACAGAGTTCTAACCTCATATCCCAATAATTTAGAGATGGTTGATGTACTGCCCATACTTTAAGGAGCAGATAGTTTAAAATGATATAGATTCATTAGTCTGATCTTTTCTCTATGGGCCACAGTTAGGAGAATTTATGTGGCATTTGACCATTCCCAGGTTCTCTAAAATTAGAGCAGGTAGTAGTTGCCTATGTGACTGAGTCCAAAGCCAGCCCTGCAGCCACAGAGGCGAGATCTCTGTCTCCTCTGTCTCTCTTTCTCTCTCACACACACACAACATACACAACACTCGCACACACGCGCGCGCACGCACACACACACACACACACACACACACACACTGCTTTAATGGGAAGAAATTAGTAGGGATGGAAAAGACATTCTCAGAGCTACACCTACTGTACCTCAATCTTGACTCATTCTCTCTCTCTGCTCTGAGGGGTGGGGCTCAAGAAGTCCCAAGGAATTGGTCAAACATTCTCAGTCATTTCTTCACACTTCTGACCCAATTACAAGATCCCCACACTGAAGTTTTGCCTTCATAAAACTAAGCAAGGCAAGGTTTTAATGATTTTTTTGAAGTGTGATTAGGAATTAAAGCTCTTCCACAGGAGGTGACCAGCAGAAACTCTAAAGACAGAAACTTAAAATATTAGTCTCTCAGAAGAGAGTGTGGGTATGGGGGATTGGAGGAAAGGAGATTGCTACTCATTATACGTCCTGCATGCAATTTGATTGTTTAATCTTTGCCATGTATATATATGCCAAATATATATATAATATATATATATATTTAGACCTGTCCAGAATGTGCTTGAATCACTTCGCTCACTCCTCTTCATCTCCTGACCTCTGAACCCTGGAGGTCCCTGAGCTCAGTCCCCCAAACTCTTCTCTGTGTACACTCACTTCCTTGGAACATCATCCAGCCCATAGCTTTAAACCCTATCTGTAAGCTGGTGACCTTTGAATTGGTATCTGCATCACATACCTCTCTGTTGAACTTCAGACTTGCAGCTGCCTAATCAAATCTCCCTCTGGTTGTCTAACAGGCATCTCAATCTCAACATGTCCGAAAACAAACTCTTGATCTTTCCTACCAAACCTATTCCTCCCGCAATTTTTTCATTTCCCAGTAAATGGAAACATACCAAAAATCTGCGAGTGATCGTTGACTACTCTCTTTCTCTGCAGCTGTGCATCCAATCTATGAGAGATTCTTTCAATTCTCTCAGCCTCCTCCTACTGGCATCCCCTGCTTTCCCCCTGGCCCTTCTCCACCCAGCAGCCAAAGGGACCCTTCTAAAAGGATTCTGCACTCAGATCCTCCAGGGGCTCCCATTTCACTCAGAATACGGAGCAGCCCCTCTACGAGGCCCCCAGGGCCATAGGATCCACCCAACAACCTGTCTGATTCCTGCTACCCGCTCTCTGCTCTAGTCTCCTCACTGTTCCTCCAGACGCCAAAACCTTTCCAACGTGTCTCACTCACCCCATCGCTTCCTTCAGTTGTCTGCTCACAGGTCATTTATCAGAGAGGTCTTCCGCATCAACCCCATCACCCATTCTCTGGTCCCTCACCCTGTTTCACATTTCTTCTCAGCACTTACCACCATATATATTATATATTCAATGGTTCATTTAAAAACTTGTCTCCCTCATCCCACCCCCAATAGAATCTAAATTCCATGAGGATAGGGACTTAACTCTTGCGTGATGTTGTTTTTCCATTACCTGGAGTAAGGCTTGGCACACAGTAGGTGCTGTGAATCAAGGCACACACTATGTGTTCTATGTACCCTTATGATGGACACTACTGCAGAATGAATACCTTTTACGATGTTTCAGATGTTTAATTTCCAACTCCACTGCAAATTTCAGAGGCGTAAAAGGGAGGGATGTGTGGATTTTAAATAACTTAGTAATTTTGAATATATATTCTATTCTATTAATCCCTACACCATTTCTGGCTCAACCAGAACTCAGCCTCTGTAGTATGTGATTTGCTGTGCTTTCAACTTGGATCCTGCCAACAAGTGCCCGAAGCACAGATGATTCAGTGCAGATGGGGCTGACGTCGTAGTTGTGTGGCTAATGTATAAAGTAAATGTGTCTCCTCCATTCACATTCTAAATTTCACCCCGTTACACCTCAGCTTGTCCCACAATCTGGACTCCTGTCTGGACCACTGGTATTTGCCCTGGTCCACTAATTATGCAGACTGATCATGGAGGTAGCGCAACCTATTCCTCACATGGATGGAAGACTACCTGGCCAAATAAAATGGCTTAGTTATATAAAGATGTTGACCCTTCTCCAGTAAATATGTACAGATGACCCTTGAACAGTGCAAGGGCTGGGGCTCGACCTTCGGCACGGTCAAAAATCCGCATGTAACTTACAGTCGGCCCTCTGTATCTGAGACTCCCCTGCATTCGTGGGTCCCCATCTGTGCTTTCAACCAACCACGGATGGTGTAGCACTGTAGTGTCTACTACTGACAACTCACGCGTAAGTGGACTCGCGCCCTTCAAACCTGTGTTGCTTAGGGGTCAACTGGAATTCTCATGCAGTTTCAAATGAAAAAAGATCACATTTTTTTGAAACTGGCTAAAATGATTTTCAATTTCACATGGAAAAATCATTGTCAAAGAAATAGCTGAAGGTTTTTTAAAAAGAGTAAACAGAGGAGACTACCTCTCCTAGAAATAGAACTTTAAATTGTATGTAGAATAGGCAGGTCAGTGGTGAAGAATATATAGCTTAGTAAATATCAGTAATATTTAAAATTTTAGAGTCTCACTTCCTATCACATATCAATATAAACATTGAATAGATGAAGAGATCAAATGTGGAAAATCAATCATAAATAACTAGAAGAAAATAAAAGTGAACGTTGATCAAATTTCTGGGAGGGCAACAACTTTATAAATGTCAAAGCAACGTGAGAAATCACAAAAAGAATTGATAAGCTTGGTGACATAAAATTTAGAACTTCTATATTTCATAAAGCAATTAAGCAGCATTGAAACCATACAGTAAATTGGAAGTAACATTAACAAAAATTATGTCAGACAAAAGATTAATATTCTTACTGCATAAAGAACTCATGCAAATTGATAACAATTCTTCAGACAGTGTCTTCAGACAGGGCTCTGAAGAGGAACCACAAATCACCAACATATATTTCGAAACCATGATTAGATTCAGTCACAAAACGTTAACTTAAAACAAAATGCCATGGTCATCTGACAATTGGCCAAAAAAAAAATATTTTAAATGGCACTATCTAATTGGGACAAGAGGGAAATGAGACTGATGCCCTTGTACACTTGTGAATCAACAATTTGGCAGTACAATCAAAACATGGATACACCTTAATCCAGTACTGCCACCTCTGGCAATCTGCCATGTCAGCAGCCTGAATAGCTGATTGTACTTGCCCTGCCTGTCACCCCTCATTCTAGATTTCATTTTTTGCCTGATAGCTGCCTTCCCTGCTGGGCTATAAGCTTGATGCGAAGGGATGTCTGTTTTCTTCACAGTTGGACTTGGCATAGAATAGGAACCTAGTGTTAGTTCAGAGTGAAATTTAGGCACAACAAAAAAGGGAAGAGCTTGATTGTCTAACAATGAGAATGGTTAAGTAAATAAATTTTCAAACACACATACAAGAGAAAGAATTAAAATGATGCATATAAAAGTTTCTAATAGAATGGCGAATTGTTCACAGTCTGATATTAAGGGGAAAAAAATTGATATACAGTATGATTTCAACATGTAAACACAGAAAAGAAAAACAACTAAATCTATCATTTAAGATATACCATTATTATACCATTATTTTTACATGCCACTAAGAATGAAAAATGCCCATGATGGGGAGTCTAATATGATACCCCCTACACAACTTTGCCAAGTAAACCTCCCACGCAGAGAGGGCCAGGCAAGGAAGACTGCTTGTCTCAACTTTGTCATCGGGTGCAGAGAAGAAAAAATATCTCACCTAGGAATTAAAAGGCAGGGCTCGCACTAGCTTGTATTTTGAATTCACACTACCAGCATGGTCCAAAGAACCTCCAGCGGAGAATTTAACTCAGAGTAGTCTCTGGTTGGTGGTGCCTCCAGATGGCTGACAAAAGCAAACACAAATCTCCCCTGTGAGACCCGGACCTCAGTGGGGCCGGCAGCAGTTATAAGTCGCCATAGCAATCCTAACAAGTGAGAAATCTTGATTCCTAGAACTGATGAGATAGGATAAGCAAAATCTTCGCAGGGGCCAATCCAGCGGTGAGATGATAGATCAAAAATACTTGTATATAATGTATTTTATGTACGTTGTATTTTTATTGTAGAGATATTTATATAGTGTAGGTATATTTTATATGTTTTACATAATGTAGATATATTATTTGTAAAAGTGAAATAATTTTATTTTAAAATTTGGACATATGGGATTCTAGGGGAACTCATTAAAAAATTTAACATTATCCGAGGGTCTCTGAATGTGACCGACCTTCATTTCTTATTGCCCTTAACACTAGTTTCCCACCAGATCTATTCTAATAGCTAAGTTCAATTAATTCCCTCCCTATCCTCTCATGAAATTCAGTAGACACAGAGATGATGAATCTGATGGTCAGGTACAGGGCCTCTCTCAGTCTGTGAATGTGTGTCAAGCGGAGTGTCATCAGCGTCATTAACATTTTTGAACACTCACTATGTGCAAGATACCAGGTTAAGCCTGGCAGGAGGGGGGCCAGTTGTGCAGAGGTTTAAGTCTCTACTTTCATTCATTTGCTTAGTTGACAAATATTTGTTGAGCACGCGTTAACGCAAGGCACTAGGGTCTGAAGATGGACCTGATGGCTGCTGAGCTAGAACACATGCTTAAATGAAGATTGGAAAAGGCGCTAGGTTTAGGGTTTGGACATTTTGGTCTTCTGTTTATACAGAAAATCGACTGGGATGGAGATTATGAGTTTATTTCTTCATATATATATATATACAGCTTGAGGGTATTAAACTAGGGGATTCGGGGCTGCGGGGGGCGGCTCACACAAAAGATCAGGAAAAGTAAGTCCCTTGGAAAAAAAAGGAAAGTCAGGCTAAAGCTGATGGCTTTGGAAATGGATTAAGGATTTCTTATGAATTCCCCATTTTATATTTAGAAGTAACATTTTGAATGCCTCACCCCTTGGAGTAAATCTGGTGGTTAAATAATCAGAGGAGGTGGGAAAAAGAAATAGGAATAGCCACCAAAATAATGAGAAAGAATGAGGTGAGGAGAGAGACTTGTTCAGACACCCATTTCCTCCAAGGTTCAGGAAGGCCTGAGGTTTGCCTGCCCTCAGAAGGAGGCTAGGCGTTACCCGGAGGGTGTTGATGAAGAGTGACATCTGTGTACCAGACACGCAATGACAAGATGATTTAACCCCCCTTCCCAAAGAGATCATCAATGACTGCCCAAGGCTGCTGCTTCCAGACAAAAATCTATGACACAACAATAAAAGAATCTATGCAGCATTTTACCCTCAAGAATGGAGACTGCTTTCATCTTGGCTATATTTATCAACCTCTCCCCCACCCCCCAAGGGCAAGTAAGTGACCGTCGTCCACCACTCTCTGTAGAGACTAAGTCACTGAAATGGATGGGGAGCCCCAAGCAGGGTCCAGGAAGGCCAGGGCCAGGCACTATCCAGCTCATTCAAGGGCACACCGACTGGGTGATACGCACACAACTACTCCAGGCCGGACACCAAAGCCCATAGCTTCGGCGGATCAGGCCACGTCCCAAGCGCAAACAACGCGGGCAGCCGGGGCTCCCGCTTCTGCTTCACTCCCAGCACGGCAGGAGCTCTGAACACACATCCAGGGTTATGTAACACCTATCTGTCACGGTCCATATGACCAGGGGACTTTCAAAATCATGGTGGCGTGTAACAGTTCACGGTGGTACAGTCATCCCACGGAATCCTAGGTGAGAAGGCACAGGTAGACAGATCCAAGTGGCTGCGCGTCCATGTCACCGCACTTTTCCTATCCCCGGGCGCGCAGATGCATCCGTGAAGTCTCAAACCAGGCACGCAGTTCAGCGAAGACCGTAAGGGAGGACGCCTTCTCGGGCAGGATCGGAACGCCGCCGAGCTGGGTGGGAGGGCGGCGGGCGCGGGGCGGGGCGGGGCGGCCGGGGCAGGTGCGGGCCTGGGGCGGCGGAGGCGCGGCGTGAGCGCGGAGGCCCGGCCGGCCGGCCGCCCGCCCTCCGGCGAGAGGAGTTCCCGCAGCCCGCCCCTGCGCCCGCCCCTCGCCGCCCGCGGCTCCTCCTCGCCGCCGCGCCGCGCCTCGCCTCACCTCGCCATGGTGGAGCGGGGAGACGAGGCGCCGCTGCTGCGTTGGGCCGAGGGCCCCGCCGTCTCCCCGCCGCTGGCCCCGGACCCGCAGGCTGGAGGCCGGGGCTGGGGCGGCGGCGGGGTCGGCCGGGCGGCCGTGGAGCCGCCGAGGAGGCGGGAGCCCGAGGAGCTGGGTCCCTCCCAGGTGCTGCTGCAGCCCGGGCGCCTGGAGCTGGGCGACGTGGAGGAGGACCAGGTGGTGGCCGTATTCGTGGTCACCTTCGACCCCCGCTCGGGTGAGAGCCGCTCCGAGACCGCGGGCGGGGAGAGGGTCGCCCCCCACTGGGCTTCGGGGGCGGCGGGGGAGGGGCTCGCTGCGCGCGCACCCGCACACGTGCAACCCCCTCCGCGCCGACCGGGCTGCCCCGGGCGAGCCCGGTGCCCCCGGGAGGTCGGGTCGTGGGGCTTTGTTCCCTGCGCTTCTGACCCCCTCTCGGTTGCGTCCCGCTGCCTCTCAGCGGATCCCCAGCCCGCGCGCCCGTCCCCACAGTCGTGTTTGCGCTTCTCCGGTGACAGAGGATCTTGTTTGCGGCCACAGGCACGCTGGCTTTTGTTTTCTTTTCGGGCTCGGTTAAAAGGTCTCTCCCGTGAAGAGGAGGAACGCCCCCCAGGTGAATTCCTTCCGAAACGGATCGTCCTCAGCTTCCACGTTCTCTGCTTCCCGCCCTTGCTCCCCATCCCTCCCTGCACGGTAACTTTGTGAGCGGCCAAGTTCACTCTCTCTGACGGTATTATTTTGAGGAATTGATGCCTGGAGCATTAAGGGGTGGCACTGAGGGATTAAGCTGGAGACCGATGAAAAGAGAAGCCTCCTCAGGTAGGCTCTCTTTGGTATGTTTGGAGAATTCAAGTGTTATCTCGCATAATCTTTACCCTGACCGTCCAGTAAGGAAGTGTGCATTTTACTGGTGAGAGAATTCATGGGGTTCAAAAGTGAATGAGTAAATACCTCCCTCCGAGAGCCTTAGGTGGTCGGGGAAGGACCCTGCTCTCAGGATTGGAGGGATGAGAGCTGTAGTCTTGGTTCTAGGGTTTAAGAAAGCCCAGGTGTGTCTTTCTATCCTAACTCCACTGAGGTTGCTGGAATGTGGAGTGTCTATTAGGGGAAAAAAAACCAGAACAGTTTCTTTCTGGAGTTCCCTTCCTGGTCTGGCAAGGATGAGGTGTGGAAGCCATTCTGAAAAACTTGATACTGTGCGCTGGAGTGGGAGGAAGAAGGGTGAGGGTCTTGGGATGGCAGAAGATACAATCCAGGCAGGATTATAAACCAGCAAGACCCAGGAAGAAGTAGGAACAGCTGTGGGGAGACTAGGCCTTTCTGACTCCTGTTTATTCCTTGGCCCCATCCCAGTGGGTTTCAAACATTTTTGACTGTGACCGACCATATGAAATTCATTTTACATACCAATCAGTGTGCTCACATACGTACATATGTAACTGAAACAGAAGTTTCATGAAATAGTATTAACCCCTTTTACAAGCAGTGCATACTGGCATTTTCTATTTTTCTTTTTCTTTTTTTTAATGCTTATCACATAGGCTAGTTGACTCATGTATGGTTGGGACTCCCAGACAGAAAAACTGTTCTTTTTTTGACCAGAGTAACCTTTATTGCTAGACAAAAACAGATACTACTTTGTAACTAATAATATTCCTTATGCCCTACCCCATCACCTACATACAGTAAATAGATGTGAGCATGAGATTCATTCTGGAACGTGTTTAAGAGTAACTAGAAGAAATGGAGAGAAATCGCTAACAGGGTCTGATTTAGCAGTGGTCGCTCTGGCGGTAGAGCCTAGAGAGGGGAAGACGAGAAGAAAAAAAAAAATACTACACTAACCACAGATGGAGTTAATAACATTGAAAAGCACCACAGAGCTGGAACCCTCCCCCTGCCTTGTCAATCACAGCTGGTGAGCATGATTTTGTGGGTATGTGTATATGGAGTATTTGTGTGTACGTGTGATACACACACACGCACAAGTATGTATTTGTAATGGTTTTCAGATTAAGGTTAGTGTGGAAAGGGATTTAACTGACACTTGGACACTTGCTTTGTGCAGGCGTTTTACTATAATGGTTTCATCTAATTCTCATCACCATTGTAATTTGATGATCGTTTATAACCAAGGATGATTAAGTAACTTGGAAATGTTAACTAGCTAATAAATACTTGACTCCGAGTCTGGTTGTCTTTCTAGAATACAACACTGCCTGAACCTCTGGCCCCTAACTTTTCAACTTACTGGGTGCAGAGAGGGGAGAGGCTGAGAAGGAGTGGGGGAGGGGAGAGAGTGTGTTTTAACTTTGGTTGATGGTTTTGTTTTGGTTTTTTTTTTGGAAAGCTGCTGTTTCCTGCCCCTAACTCTCTTTTGTCATCTTCTCAGTCCCAATTGGCACTTTACTTCCTGTAAAAAATTGTGATAGTACCTATAGCAAGTAAAAATTATATGGTGCAGTATAATTCTAAGAGTAGAAGATGGAATGAATGAATGCTACTGGGGTTTTCAGGGCTGCAAAGGTTGACACTAGGACAAGGGCCTCAGAGAGCCCCTGGAGTGTCCCTTGGGTGAAGGTTGAGGGTTGAGGAAATCACGGTCTGGAGAGGGGAGATGGAGGCCCTCGGATGCCCAGTGAGCGGGAGACGTCGCTGGGGCCAGACTTTCGTCTCCCGGTTTTAATAGTTCAGTGTCTTCCTCATTCTGCTATGGAGGCAGGTGTGCTATGTTATTATTTAATCTTGGTCCACCAAGGCTTTTGCCTTCCTTAGCCCATGATACCCAAAGTAGTAAAGTGAATACTGGCTTCTTTACCCAAATCAGAACATATCACAGAAGTTCTTCCATGCGAGAAACTGGCTAGAGTTTCTGCGCCTGCCTGTCTGCTCCCCGTGTCTCTCCCAGCTGTGTCCTCAGTGTCCTTCCCCAGGAGCTCCTCCCTTGTCCCCAAACCTCCCCAGTCGCCTACTGCCCAGGCCATGGGTATTTCGTTCATCTTCCCACCTGGTATAGGGAACTGTTGGCACATGTGCCTGCGAGAGTACAGGAGGGGATGGGGGAGGAGAGAATCCACAGCCGTGGGTCATGTGTCAGGGCGTGCGTGGTCTGGGTGCTGAGAGAGGGTGCGAGGGAGGAGTTGGATCCTGGTCACACACACATTCACACGCTCTTGGGCGGGGATGTGCTCAGTGATTCCCAGACCGGTGTATGGGAATAAGAGTAATTCTCCTATAGTTTTGGATACTAATTTTGGGTTGGGCATCTGTAGAAAGAATCAGAGAAGAGGCTGGGGCCATAAAGAATGTTATTTTCACTGGAGTCACGGTTTGAAAATTATGGTTGTTGGATCTACCGATGTTGTGAGGTCTGTAGGGGCTTCAGGGTCAAGTGAGGCAGAGGCGCTCTCTCTCTCTCACACACACTCTCCTTCCCCTGTCTCTCACTCACTCCCTGACACACTCAGTCTTTATCTGGAGCAGGGAGTCCCTGGGATGGTGGTGGTGCCGGCCATGTGGGCTACAAAGCTGCTATTGAAACCAGGCCCAGATGCCGACTATGGGAGCCAAGTGGGAGAGGTTGGCAGCCAGAATATTGCTTTTTCATTGTGTCCAACCCATTATTTAGAGCTTTGGGTTTTAATTTTGATTCTCTTCTTCGGGTCTCTAGTAAAATTTTTGTTCTTTTGTCTGCTTAATTAAGGGAAAAGTTACTGTCACACTTGGAAATCAGCCTGCTCCCCCATCCCCTCTATGAAGGTGACATAGCTGTCTCGCCATGTGACTGAGGGCTTGTGTGTGGGCCTGAGGTAGGTAGAGCTCTGGCTCTACAATGTGTGACACCTGTGAATCAGCCTCACTGGACTGTTTCTTTATAAGAGATTCACTTTCAACAGCTGCATTTTCCCCAGAGTTATTTTGTGAGTGTCTGGGGGAAATTCCTATGCTGTGCGTGTCTGTGTTGGGTTGGCTGAGTGGAGGAAAACCTGCTGAGGTTTGTAAGATGTCTCTTTTTCCTTTGTTCTTCCTGATTAGGGATGAATTACCTGTTCCTCCCTCAACCTCTAGCCAGTGCCTAAATCACATCTAAGCCCCTATTTAATTTAGTGCATCGAAGTGCTCCTGTGTTCATGTCAAATGAGCGTAGTATTTAAAATCACTCACATACACTAATTTTAACCCCCATACATTCTCCGCGTAGTCAGCAGAATACAAGCATTTTCTTTTAAACAATGGTGATGTGGAGGCAGCGAGACAGGGCCAGGTGTAGCATCTGAGGCATAACTTGGAGGGCTGCCCAGGTCATCTGACTCATGCAAATAATAAATGGCTCCAGCCTCTGGTGGGAACGTGACAAAGCAGAATGAGAATGGAAAATTTGGAGCGCCATTTTGAGTCTCAAAGAGCAGTCCTACGAATGGCCAGCTCAGAGAGGCCAAGAGAAGGCCGGTTCTGATAGCCTAGGCAAGAAAGCCTCTTCGAATGATTAACTTTGCCGCATCCTTTCTCTGTAGTTTCTATCAGATGTCAGTGGAATACAGCTGTGGTGAATTTCATTAATTCCCACATTGGCAAACTCTTTCCCAAGCTGTTGGTGATTCACCTGCTTGCGGTTTTCAGGGAGAAAGTCAGTTGGTGACCATCTGCAGCGACTTCTGTTTCTCCTCTTGAAAGTGGATGGAAACTAGAGTAGGAGTGGGAATCATAACCACCACCACTTACTGAGTGCCCACCACGGACCAGGAACTAGGTAATCCTTTCAACAATCTTCTCTGTAATGACGAGAAAAACAGAGGCACAGGGCAGTTAAGTCATATTAAGTCACAGAGCAGAGAGGGGCAGAAGTCCTGTGCTTCTTCCCACATCACACCACACCACACCACTGCCTGGCGCAAAATGATATGGGGCCCCTGAAATGGAAAGTTTCTTCCATGTAAAATTAATGCATTGGAATTCAGCCATGGATTGGCATATGGCTGACTTGAAATCACCGGGATTAATTTCTTCCTGCCTCAGGTTTCTTTATACTGACTCGTTCTTCCTTTGCTTTGGATATGCTCTCATCCTAGGTGGTGGTAAGACAATTCAAAACTATTTAAGACCCAGAGTTGAGCGATATGGGCTGTCGACTTTTCTGGCGTTAGAGTCTGAACCATATCAGCTTCTGAGGTTTCTTCCATCTCTGGGATTTGGGGGCCTCCTGCAGAAGTGGGGACCACAAGTACACCTGGATTCTTGCCTTTATTCAGGGCTTGTGTGTATGCCGATGGGCAGAGCTGATGGAAAGAGTAAAAATCAATGCACATGTTGGAGAGGGGAGAACTGGTACACAGCTCCACTCTTGAGGTCAGAGGAGCCGTAACAGGACCTTGAGCTGAGGTAGCCACTGCTTACGAAATCCAGGCCTCAGGAGGAAATTCTTGATTGGGAACCGCCCAACACGGAGGGAGAAAAGGAGGAAGGAAAGCCACGTATTTCCCATTAGACAGAGATTATTTTGGTTCAAGATCATTGCTTTCTCCGTTTTAAATATTCTGAGATCAGCTTTCTTAACAGGCAGCAGCAGTAGCAGCTAATATCTATCCTCCCTGGAGAAATGGTGGTTGGTGAAATCCAAATATGCTTGGGGGTGTGGTCATTTCACATTTCAACAGAAATAGAAAGCAGAGGCAGCCCTGCGTGTAGATAGGACAGAGTACATCTCACCTAGCGTAGGAGCTTGTGAAACATCAGCTCTGGGAGGCCTGGCACACAGGGCCACGAGGTTCAGACCGTCTCTGCATCTACAGCCAGGCTCAGCATTGCCCTGTGGCTTCCCTGGGTACCTGAGCCGCCAACTCAGTAATCTCTTAGTCCAAGTTCCTTTGCCTGAGCCCAGAATCTGGCACTGGGCTGCCAAGTTATGTTCCATCAATATTTATTGAATGACTGGCTGAACGCACACAAAGCAGATTGCCACGTTTGTTCCTCGTGCGGTCATGTCCATCCCTCCTAGAGGCTAGGCAGGGCCCAAGGCAAGGGGGGGACATGGAGATGGAAGGAGAGCAAGTCAGGAAATAAGGCACTTGTCAGTGTTGACTCCTCTCTTTGATTGCCTACCCCTGGGATGAGCCCTTCTGTTCAATCCTGCCAGGCCCCAGCTCCCTGGCTGCGTTCCTAAAGTGTGGTGAGGAAATTTGTAAAACCAAATGGCTTTGAGTGTGAAGGCTGAGCCTGAGGTAGGCAGCATTCTGTGTGAGGTTTTTCTGGCCCTAAATGGCTCACGACAAGGATTGTTATTTCTGCCAAATCACTTTCCTTTAAGCCTCTTACAAGTTCCATATATAAACGGGTTTCTAATTTTTGAGACTAGTGTACTATTTCTGTTAAAGGATGACCTTTAGCCATCATGCTGTTTCATCCCCTTAAATATAACACATTGTCTCAATTATTTTTTGCTTTTGCAAAGTCCTTTATGCTTAGCTTATGGTTTTTTGCATCTCTTATTTCAGTTATGTTTCTTAATTCATATGTTGAAATTTTTTAATTTAATTGTTTTTTTATATTGGGGTATAGTTGATTTACAGTGTTGTTAGTTTCAGGTGTACAGCAGTGATTCTGTTATACATATATCCATTCTTTTTCAGATTCTTTTCCCATATAGCTTATTACAGAATATTGAGTAGAGTTCCCTGTGCTGTACAGTAGGTCCTTGTTGATTGTCTATTTTATATATAGTAGTAATCCCAAACTCCTGATTTATCCCTCCCCCCCCACCTTCCCCCTCTGGTACCATAAATTTGTTTTCAAAGCTGGTGAATCTTTCTGTTTTGTAGATAAGTTCATTTGTGTCATATTTTAGATTCTACATATAAGTGATATCATATGGTATGTGTCTTTCCCTTTTTGACTTAATTCACTTAGTATGATAATCTCTGGGTCCATCCATGTTGCTGCAAATGGCATTATTTCATTCTTTTTTATGGCTGAGTAATATTCCACTGCATATATTGATATGTACCACATCTTTATCCATTCATCTGTCAATGGACATTTAGGTTGCTTCCACGTCTTGGCTATTGTAAATAGTGCTGCAGTGAACATTGAGGTGCATGTATCTTTTTGAATTATGGTTTCCTCCAGATATATGCCCAGGATTGGGATTACTGGATTATATGGTAGTTTTTTAAGGAACCTCCAGACAGTTCTCCATAGTGGTTGTACCAATTTACCTTCCTACCAACAGTTTAGGAGGGTTGCCTTTTCTCCACACCCTCTCCAGCATTTATTGTTTGTAGACTTTTTGATGTTGGCCATTCTGACCGGTGTGAGATGATACCTCATTGCAGATTTCATTTGCATTTCTCTAATGATTAGCGATGTTGAGCATCTTTTCATGTGCGTATTGCCATCTGTATGTCTTCTTTGGAGAAATGCCTATTAAGATCTTCTGCCCACTTTTTGATTGGGCTGTTTGCTTTTTTGATATTGAACTGCATGAGCCGTTTGTACATTTTGGAGATTAATCCCTTGTCAGTCACTTTGTTTGCAAATATTTTTCCCATTCTGTGGGTTGTCTTTTCATTTGGTTTATGGTTTCTTTTGCTGTGAAAAAGCTTTTAAGTTTCATTAGGTCCCATTTGTTTATTTTTGTTTTTATTTTCATTAGGAGGTGGATCCAAAAAAGATATTGCTACAGTTTATGTCAAAGAGTATTCTGCCTATGTTTTCCTCTAGTATCTGGTCTTACATTTAGGTATTTAATTCATTTTGAGTTTATTTTTGTGTATGATGTTAGGGAATGTTCCAATTTCATTCTTTTACATATAGCTGTCCAGTTTTCCCAGCACCACTTATTGAAGAGACTGTCTTTTCTCCACTGTATATTCTTGCCTTCTTTGTCCTAAATTAATTGACCATAGGTGTGTGGGTTTATTTCTGGGCTTTCTATCCTGTTCCATTGATCTGTATTTCTGTTTTGTGCCAGTACCATACTGTTTTGATTGGTGTAGCTTTGTAGTATAGTTTGAAGTTAGGGTGCCTGATTCCTTCAGCTCTGTTTTTCTTTCTCAAGGTTGCTTTGGCTATTTGGGGTCTTTTATATTTCCATACAAATTGAACATTTTTTTGTTCTAGTTCTGTGAAAAATGCCATTGGTAATTTGATCGGGATTGCATTGAATCTGTAGATTGCCTTGGTTAGGATAGGCATTTTGACGATATTGGGTCTTCCAATCCAAGAACATGGTATATTTTGCATCTGTTTGTGTCATCTTTGATTTCTTTCATCAGCATCTCATAGTTTTCAGAGTACAGGTCCTTTGCCTCCTTAGATAGGTTTATTCCTAGGTATTTTATTTTTTTGATGCGATGGTAAGTGGGATTGTTTCCTTAATTTCTCTTTCTGATTTTTCGTTGTTAGTGTATAGAAATGCAAGAGATTTCTGTGTATTAATTTTGTATCCTGCAACCTTACCAAATTCATTGATGAGCTCTAGTAGTTTTCTGGTAGCATCTTTAGATTTTCTATGTATAGTATCATATCATCTGCAAACAGTGGCAGTTTTACTTCTTTTCTAGTTTGGATTCCTTTTATTTCTTCTTCTTCTCTGTTTGCCATGGCTAGGATTTCCAAAACTATGTTGAATAAAAGTGGTGAGAGTGGACATCCTTATCTTGTTCCTGATCTTAGAGGAAATGCTTTCAGCTTTTCACTGTTGAGTATGATGTTAGCTGTGGGTTCGTCATATATGGCCTTTATTATGTTGAGGTAGGTTCCCTCTGTGCCTACTTTCTGCAGAGTTTTTATCATAAATGGGTGTTGAATTTTGTCAAAAGCTTTTCCTGCATCTATTGAGATGATCATATAGTTTTTATTCTTCAATTTGTTATCAGGGTGTATCCACTGATTGATTTGCAGATACTGAAAAATCCTTGCACCCCTGGGAATAATCCCACTTGATCATGGTGTATGATCCTTTTAATGTATTGTTGGATTCGGTTTGCTAGTGTTTTGTTGAGGACTTTTGCGTCTATGTTCATCAGTGATGTTGGCCTGTAATTTTCTTTTTTTGTGATATCGTTATCTTCTTCTGGTACCAGGGTGATGGTGGCCCCATAGAATGAGTTTAGGAGTGTTCCTTCCTCTGCAGTTTTTTGCAAAAGTTTCAGAAGGATAGGTGTTAACTCTTCTCTAAATGTTTGATAGAAGAATTCACCTGTGAAGCCATCTGGTCTTGGACTTTTTTTTGTTGGAATTTTTTTGATCACAGTTTCAATTTCAGTACTTGGTGATTGGTCTGTTCATATTTTCTATTTCTTCCTGGTTTGGTCTTGGAAGACTGTACCTTTCTAAGAATTTGTCCATTTCTTCTAGATTGTCCATTTTATTGGCATATAGTTGCTTGTAGTAGTCTCTTATGACTCTGTTTCTGTGGTGTCAGTTGTAACTTCTTTTTCATTTCTAATTTTATTGATTTGAGCCCCTTCCCTTTTTTTCTTGATGAATCTGGCTAAAGGTTTATCAATTTTGTTTATCTTTTCAAAGAACCAGCTCTTAGGTTCATTGATCTTTTCTATTGTTTTCTTTGTCTCTGTTGCATTTATTTCTGCTCTGATCTTTATGATTTCTTTCCTTCTACTAACTTTGGGTTTTGCTTGTTCTTCTTTCTCTAGTTGCTTTAGGTGCAAGTTTAGGTTGTTTATTTGAAATTTTTCTTGTTTCCTGAGGTAAGATTGCATTGCTGTAAACTTCCCTCTTAGGACTGCTTTTGCTGCCTCCCATAGGTTTTCGATCTTTATGCTTTCGTTTTCATTCGTTTCTAGGTATTTTTTAATTTCCTCTTTGATTTCTTCATTGATCCATTGGTTTGTTGTAGCACATTGTTCAGCCTCCACGTGTTTGTGTTTTTGCAATTTTTTCTTGTAGTTGATTTCTAATCTTATAGCATTGTGGTTGGAAAAGATGCTTGGTATGATTTCAGTTTTCTTTAATTTACTGAGGTTTGCTTTGTGGCCCAGCATCTGATCTGTCCTCGAGAATGTTTCATGTGCGCTTGAGAAGAATGTGTATTCTGCTGCTTTTGGATGGAATGTCCTATACATATAAATTAAGTCCATCTGGTCTAATGTGTCATTTAAGGCCTGTGTTTCCTTATTGATTTTCTGTCTGGGTAATCTGTCCATTGATGTAAGTGGAGTGTTAAAGTCCCCCACTATTATTGTTTTACTGTCAGTTTCTCCTTGTATGGCTGTTAGCATTCGCCTTAATTTATAAGGAGCTCCTGTGTTGGGTGCATATATATTTATGATTGTTATATCTTCTTGGATTGATCCCTTGGTCATTATGTAGTGTCCTTCTTTGTCTCTTGTAACAATCTTTATTTTAAAGTCCACTTTGTCTGATAAAAGTATTGCTACTCCAGCTTTCTTTTGATTTCCATTTGCATGGAATATCTTTTTCCATCACCTCACTTTCAGTCTGTATGTGTCCCTAGATCTGAAGTGGGTCTCTTTTAGACAGCATATATACAGGTCTTGTTTTTGTATCCACTCAGCCAATCAGTGTCTTTTGGTTGGAGCACTTAATCTATTTACATTTAAGATAATTATCGATATGTATGTTCTTACTGCTGTTTTGTTAATTGTTTATTTGGCTGTGTTGGGTCTTAGTTGCGGCACGTGGGATCTTCGTTGTGGCATGTGGGATCTTCGTTGCAGCACGCGGGCTTCTCTCTAGTTGTGGTGCGTGGGCTCAGTAGTTGCAGCACGCAGGCTCTCTAGTTGTGGCATGCAGGCTCCAGAGTGTGCGGGTCAGTAGTAGTGGCGCGTGGGCTCCAGAGTGCATGGGCTCAGTAGTCGCAACACATGGGCTCTCTAGTTGTGGCGCACAGGCTCTAGAGCACATGCGCTTAGTTGCCCCGTGGCATGTGGGATCTTAGTTCCCCGACCAGGGATCGAACCCACATCCCCTGCCATTGGAAGGTGGATTCTTAACCACTGGACCACCAGGGAAGTCCTGCCATTTTGTTAATTGTTTAGGATTTGTTTTTGTAGGTCTTTTTTTCTTCCCTTCCTCTTTTGATCTCTTCCCTTGTGATTTGATGACTATCATTAGAGTTGTGTTTGGATTGATTTTTCTTTTTTGTGTGTGTATATATTGTAGATTTTTGGTTTGTGGTTACCATGAGGTTTTGATATAGCAGTCTATATATATATATATCCAAGACTGTTTTAAGTCTCTGGTCTCTTAATTTCAAATGCATTTCCAATATCCTGCATTTGTACTCACCTCTTTGCACAATTGCTGGTTTTGATACCATATTTGTGTGTGGATAATTTCTTACCTTTACTGTATGTTTGCCTTTACCCATGAGCTTTCCCATTTGTAATTTTCTTATTTCTAGTTGTGGCCTTTTCTTTGCTGCCTAGAGAAGTTCGTTGAGCATTTTTTGTAAAGCTGGTTTGGTGGTGCTGAATTCTCTAAGCTTCTGCTTGTCTGTAAAGTTTTTGATTTCTCTGTCGAATCTGAACAAGAGCCTTGCTGGGTAGAGTATACTTGGTTGTAGGTTTTTTCTTTTCACACTTTAAATATATCAGGCCACTCCCTTCCGGCCTGCAGTTTCTGCTGAAAAATCAGCTGATAATCGTATGGGGGTTCCCTTTCTCTTTGTCTTTAATTTTTGTCAATTTGATTAATATGTGACTTGGCATGTTCCTCCTGGGGCTTATCCTGTATGGGACTCTCTGCACTTCCTGGACTTGAGTGTTTTCTTTCCTATGTTAGGGAAGTTTTCAGCTATTATCTCTTCAAATATTTTCTCAGACCCTTTCTTTCTCTTCTTCTGGGACCCCTATAATGCAAATGTTGGTGTGATGAACATCGTCCCAGAGGTCTCTTAGATTGTCCTCATTTCTTTTCATTCTTTTTTCTTTATTCTGTTCCATGGCAGTGATTTCCACCATTCTTTCTTCCGGCTCACTTATTCATTCTTCTGCCTCATTTATTTTGCTTTTGATTCTGTCTAGTGTATTTCTCATTTCAGTTATTGTATTGTTCATCTCTGTTTGTTCGTTCTTTAAATCTTCTAGCTCTTTATTAAACATTTCTTGTATCTTGTTGGTCTGTGCCTCCATTCTTTTTCCAAGATCTTGGATCATCTTTACTATCATTACTCTGAATTCTTTTTCAGGCAGATTGCCTATCTCCACTTCACTTAGTTGTTCTTCTGGGGTTTTATCTTGTTCCTTCATCTGGAACATATTCCTCTGCCATCTCATTTTGTCTAACTTTCTGTGTTTCTGGTCTCCGTTTCTCAGGCTGCAGGTTTGTAGTTCCTCTTGCTTCTGGTGTCTACTCCCATTAGGTGAGGTTGGTTCAGGGGCTTGTGCAGGCCTCCAGGTAGGAGGCACTGGTGCCTGCCCACTGGTGGATGGAGCTGGGTCTTGTCTCTCTGGTGGGCAGGGCCGTGTCAAGGGGTGTGTTTAGAAGTGGCTGTGCACTCAGGATGACTTCAGGCAACCTCTCTGCTGTTGGGTGGGGCCAGGTCTTGGTACCAAAATGGCAACTTCTGGGAGAGCTCATGCCAATGAATATTCCCTGGGGCCTCTTCCACCAGTGTCCTTGCTCCCACAGTGAGCCACAGCTGACCCCTGCATCCCCAGGAGATCCTCCACGACCCGCAGGTAGGTCTTGCCCAGGCTCCTGTGGAGTCACTGCTTTGCCCTGGGTCCCAGTGCACATGAAACCTTGTGTGCACACTCCAAGAGTGGAGTCTCTGTTTCCCCTAGTCCTCTGTAGCTCCTGCACTCAAGCCCTGCTGGCCTTCAAAGCCAAATGCTCTGGGAGCTCCTCCTCCCAATGCCAGACCCCCAGGCTGGGGAGCCTGACATGGGGCTCAGAAGTCTCACTTCTATGGGAGAACCTCTGCGATACAATTATTTTCCAATTTGTGGGTCACCCACCTGGCGGGTATGGGTTTTGATTATATCATGAAAACACCCGTCCTACTGTCTCGTTGTGGCTTCTTCTTTGTCTTTGGATGTAGAATACTTTTTTGGTAGTTTCCAGTCTTCTTTGTTGATGGTTGTTCAGCAGTTAGTTTTGATCTTGGTGTTTTCATGAGAGGAGGTAAGCTCAAGTCCTTTTATTCTGCCATCTTGTCTCCCTCTCATATGTTGAAATTTTTTAAACCTCAGAAAAGTTGAAAGAATAGTACAGTGAAGATCTATATATCCCTGACTTAGATATATGTGTCACTCCCCATTTGTTGACATTTTGCCATATTTGCTTTATCTAAAGTCAGTTCCACAGTAATGTGAAATACGCATTCCTAAAAACCACTGTGCTAAGCAAATCGTGCAGTAAAAATCACAGGGCTTATGGGGAAGATGGGGTGAGGGGCACAACACTCAAAAACTTTGTCAGTGACACATTAAAGAAAGATAGGAACATAATAAAAGTGGTAGGATGGTTGTACGTATGTTAAATTATTAAGAAATACATCAATACTCAAAATACGGCACTCTACCTTAAAAAAGACCTGCTTTGCATAGGAAGGTGGGTGTTGGAAGGGTTGAGCTTGTGAATTATAATGAAGCAGAGGAAGAGGGCTTTGTGAAATTGGATGGAAAGTTGTAACACTAGAGGAGATAAGTGTGGCTCAGAACACAGATGGTGAACCAAGGTAGCAGGCAGATGTTTGAGTGTTGTGTGGAGATGCGTTTTGTGTAGTGCTACAGCTGGGTGCAGTTTTCTGTGTTCACATTGTGAACCTTGAGATCAAAATCACATATCAGCAAACATGAAATTCCCTATGATTGAATTGTTAACATATCGACTGCTTTGGAACAAATACGGCCAGCATTATAGCAGAGCTGAGGATATATAAATATACTTTTTTTTTCTGAACTATTTGAAAGTAACTTTCAGACATCATGACATTGCATTTCTAAATACTTAAGTTTAAATCTCCTAAGAATAAGGCCGTTTTCCTACATAACCACAATATCATTACTACCCCTAGGATAATTAACCTAGGTTAATTAATTTATTACCTTTCTTAATTAATAAATTTTATTTTATTTTTAACAATTTTAGGTTTACAGGAAAACTGAGCAGAAAGTACAGAGTTTCCATATACCCTCTTCCCCTACCTGCCCGCCCGGCCCCCCTGTTACCTCTATTATTGACATCTTGCATTAGCGTGGTATATTTATTATAATTGATGAACCAATATTTATACATTATTGTTATCTGAAGTTCATAGTTTACATAAGCGTTCACTCTTCGTGTTGTACATTCTCTGGGTTTTGAAAAATGCACAATGTTAGGTATCCACCATAACAGTATCATACAGAATAGTTTTACTGCCCTAAAAATCCTCTGTGCTCTGCTTATTCATCTCTGCTTACCCCCTGATCTTTTTTACTATCTATAGTTTTTCCTTTCCAAAATGTCACATAGTTGGGATTTTGCAGAATATAGATTTTTTAGACTGGCTTCTTTCACTTAGCAATATGCATTTAAGTTTCCTCCAAGTCTTTTCGTGGCTTGGTGGCTTATTTCTTTTTATTGCTGAATAGTATTTTGTTATATGGATATCCCACAGTTTTGTTTATCCATTCACCTTTTTGAAGGACATCTTGGTTGCTTCCAGTTTTTGGCAATTATATTAACAAAGCTGCTATAAACATTAACGTGCAGGCTTTTGTGTGGACCTAAGTTTTCAACTCATTGGATAAATATACAAAGGAGCATGATTGCGGGATCATGTGGTAAGAATATGTTTAGTTTTGTGAGCAACTGCCAAACTGTCTTCCAAAGTGGCTGTACCATTTTGCATTCTCACCAGCAGTGGATGAGCTTTCCTGTTGCTCCACATCCTCGTCAGCATTTGGTGTTTTCAGCGTTTTGGATTTTGACCATTCTAATAGGTGTATAGTAGGATCTCGTTGTTTTAATTGGCAATTCCTTGATGATATGTGATATTGAGCATGTTTTCATATGCACGTTTACCATCTGTATGTCTTCTTTGGTGAGATATCTTCAGATCTTTTGTCCATTTTTTAAATTGAGTTGTTTTCTTAATGTTGAGTTTTAAGAGCTCTTATTTTGGATATAAGCCTTTATCGGATATGTTTTTGCAAATATTTTGCCCCATCATTAGCTTGTCTTTTTATTCTCTTAATGGTGTCTTTCACAGATAAGAAGTTTTTAATTTTAATGAAGTATAACAACAGTTTTTTCTTCATGGATGATTCTTTTGGTGTTGTATCTAAAAACTCATTGCTAAACTCAAAGTCACCTAGATTTTCTCCTATGTTATCTTCTAGAAGTTTTATAATTTTGCATTTTACATTTAGGTATACTATTCATATTGAGTTAATTTTTGTGCAAAGTGTAAGGTCTGTGTCTAGATTCATTTTTTTCCGTATGGATATCCAGTTGTTCTAACACCACTTGTTGAAAAGACTATCTTTTTTCCCATTGTATTACCTTAGCTCCTTTGGCAAAGATCAGTTGACTATATTTGCGTGGGTCTATTTCTGGGCTCTCTAGTCTGTTCCATTGATCTATTTGTCTAATCTTGTGCCAGTACCATACTGTCTTGATTACTATATAGCTTTATAGTGAGTCTTAGAATCAGGCAGTATTATTTCTCTTCAGTATTGTATTGGCTGATTTCAGCCTTTTGCCTTTCCATGTAAACTTTAGAATTAACTTGTCAATATCCATAGCTTATTGGGATTTTCATTGAGATTGCATTGAATCCATAGCTTAGCAAATGTGAAATTCCCTATGTGCACATTGTTCTTAATATATCAATTGTGTTGGCACAAATTCAGCAAGCATTGTACTAGAATTGACTAAATACAGATAAAAACTTTTTTCCTTAGCCATTTGAAAGTAAATGCAGGGCTTCCCTGGTGGCACAGTGGTTAAGAACCCACCTGCCAATGCAGGGGACATGGGTTCAAGCGCTGGTCCAGGAAGATCCCACATGCCGAGGAGCAACTAAGCCCATGCGCCACAACTACTGAGCCTGCGCTCTAGAGCCCACGTGCCACAACTACCGAAGCCTGTGCTCCTAGAGCCCTTGCTCTGCAACGAGAGAAGCCACCACAGTGAGAAGCCCACGCATCACAACAAAGAGTAGCCCCACTCACCGCAACTAGAGAAAGCCTGCGCACAGCAACAAAGACCCAGTGCAACCCAAAATAAAAAATAGTAAATAAAATAAATTAATTAAAAAAAAAAAGAAAGTAAATGCAGACGTGACTTCACTCCTAAATACTTGAGTATAAACCTCCTAAGAAAAAGGACATTTTTCTACATAACCACAATGTCATTACTACTACCTTTTTAAAAACATGCATATCCTCTATAAAGCTGGGTTTTTGCTTTGTTTTTGTTTTTAGTGTCCATCCTGTCTTGTGCTAAGCACTGTGTTGTGTTGGGATGTACAGATAAACAAGCAGAGTTCCTGCCTTTAAGAAATCCAGTCTCCTGGGGAGACAGACATCTAAGACAATGATTGTATTAGGCTGGGATGAGGGCCATAGTAGCTTTATCTACTTTCCTTTCATTCAAGGAGTGTGTCAGCAGAAATGTTCTTCCTGTGGGATAAAGAACTGTTCCCAGTGTGGTGTTCTGGAGTCCATGCTCCATTCTGTGATTCACCGGCCTGACCCTGATGGACCTTTCTCCCCGACCTAGAGGAGCTTGCATCCATCTAGAAGAGAAGGATGTAACTAACAGGGTGTCATTCACTTCGTCTGATTCTTTCAGTTCCTATACAATGAGGATTGGCCAGGCACAGAGGAATAAGAAAGAAGCTTTGAGAACCAGGCTGAGGAATTGGGGGCTTCATTCTTCAGATCAGCTGTATTAAGTAAGAAGACGTATGTTTGGCTATGAATACCAGAGACCCAAATTAACAGTGACTTAATCAGGATAAGAGTTTAGTTTTCACTTAACAGTCAGGAGATAGCCAGTCCAGGGCTGGAATGCTGGTTCAGATCCATGGGTCATCCAAGGATCTAGACTCAAGTTGGCTCTCGCTCCATCATCCCCTCCTTGATATGTGGGCTGATGCCCTCACCTGTATGATTCAAGATGGCTTGTCACCACATCCACATGCCAGGCAGCAGGATGGAAGAAGGGACTACATACTCCTTCCCTTTAAGGCACGTTTTGGAAAGACACACCTCACTTCTGCCTGTATGCCACTGGCCAGAATTTACTTGTGTAGCCATACCTATTTGCAAGAAGGTCCAGAGAAACATAGTCACCATTTGGAAGGCCATAGGCCAGGCTAAGAATAGGAGGTCCTATTCCCTATAAGAAAGGAGGAGTGGTATGTACTAAGGGTCAACTTGCAGCCCCTAATATACTGGTATTTCTTAAAAAAAAAAAAAAAGCCTTCTATAAAATTTGGCCCTTAAGATGCTCCTTAAAAATAGGTTTATTGGCCAAATAATTTTGGAAACATTTAGCATGGTATTGATCTCGCAGAGATTCGTAATGTAGAGAAACATTAAAGGCTCTGAGAAGTTCTGCGGTAAAGGAACATGTCTGTCTTTGTTTAACCTAAACAAAGATTGTTTGGCTAAAATCCCTTTTTACAAATTTTGTTTTTTTGCAGAAGCCCTAGTCACCTAAGCTTTGGGAAACACTGCTTTGGGAATTATTAAAGTTTCCTTAGTTTGCAGTGATGCAAACATTTTTACAGCTGTTCCACTCCTAGGGACGTAGTCAACAGAAATGAGTGCATATTGTGTCAGTCAAAGTCAAGGTTTAATCAAAGAAACAGAACCACTGGGAGATAAATAAAGGGATTTATTGCAGGGATTTGATCTTGTGCAATTGTGGGAGCTGGTTAGAAAGCCTGTGTAAAGCTGTTGCCTTGTGTCTGATGGTGGAGCTTGAAGTCTCTTGAGCGGACAGTTAGGAAGAAGAGAGTAAAGTTGAGAAGAAGGAGAACAAGCTGGAACTCATGAGGGTGGGTGGGAACCCAGGTCAGTGTGTCGCTGCCTCCTGTTCTAATGATGTGGTGCCCTGACGATGAAGCTGATGCCCTTCATTATGGAACTAAGCACACGCCTGGGGTGGGTGGGAGTCAGAGAAGCTGACAGAGGACCCAGGGAAGGTGGATCCATCGGCAGCAGGCCTGGCAGTCACCCCCCAAGTGCGATGAGCCTGCAAGATAAGCAGCAACGCCCGTGAGTTACCTGATGCCCTCACACTGGCCTTCCGACATAAACACAATATAGCTACTGCTTCACTTCGCCTCCCCAGTCTCAAACGGAAATGGGAATGCTGAGAAATGTGAATCAGCCCAGCCGGGTCACGCATTACAAAGCTACCGCCCGTGTAGTCACCAGATGACAAGTATGGAATTGTTCACAGCAGTGCTGTTGGTGATAGCTTCAAATAAGAAGTAAGCTAAATGTGCATCAACAGTTAAATAGATAAGTAAGCTGTGTTACGTGCATAGGATGGAAATAGTAAATGAAGAAATTATTGCTACATGCATCAACATGGGTGAATCTTGCAAAAAAATATTGAGCCAAAGAAGACAGACACAAAAGAATACAAACTATGATTGCATTTATATAAATTTCAAAAACAGTAGAGCTAATGTATGGTGTTAGAAGTCAGGATAATAGTTAGCCTTGAGAGAGGGTTAATGATTCGGACGGGGCAGAAGAGAGGCTTCTGTTTTGCTGCTCATGTCCTGCTTCTTGATATGGGTTCTGCTCACACAGGTATGTTCATGCTGGGAAAACTCATTGTGCTGCCTAGCTATGATCTGTGCACTTTTCTAAACTTATCCTTCAGCACAAAGTTCAGGTACATTAAAGTTTTAACAAGTCCTTGAGTAGTCATGGACGGGCTGGGTTAAGGAAAGGAACTAAGAGCAAGTTGAACCCTGCGTGGAGTGGCATGGGGGTGGGGAACAAGGCAGCAGGTACCAGAAGAAGCAGGTAAGTGAGAGGACAGAGTCTGCCAGAGGGACGTCGCAGGCTGTCCCTCTCCTAGGCTGGCCATCTGTTGCCATCATGAAGGGTTAGGACCGCGTGCACAGGAGGCTCGTCAACAGAAGCACCCACGTGGCACAGATCATGATCGTGTAGATTTGGGGGGAGGGTCAGCACCTTTGTGAGCTTCCTGGGTGTCCTGATGCACAACGCAGGGTGAAAGCCACTGGACCGAGGAGACCGTAGACGGGGATGCTAGCGGAAAGACAGGAATGTGGGGAAAGTCGGTGTGCGAAACCTTACCTTTCTCCCCACGTTCGCCCCTCATTCAGCGTGCAGCATGCTTTTTCTTGTCTTTAACCCTGACAGATACAACATTGTTCTAGCCTTTCTGTTGTGTGAAATCTCAATTCCTTTTTTCATGCTTTCTGTTTTAGCCCACTGATTAGTTGTTTGAGTTTATGAGTCCTCTTTTGAAAATAAACTACTTGAAAGTGCCTTAGGCTGCTGAATATAGGATAGGCTGATCCCGTGATGTCCACCCCATTCGGAGACTGGGTTGTGTCCAGGTAGACTTGATATGCGGTACCTCTGATGCCCCGAACATCTGAAAAGCATTGTTGTCTGGGATTATTAATGGTATTTCTAATGCCTGGGAAATTAGGGTTTGGGGTGTTGATGAGGAGTTTGTTCTAAAGTGAAATCTTACAAGTATCTTAGTATTTTTATTTGGAAAATCTTTGAATATGCAAGAAAACAGTAGGGCATATTCTGTAGCATTCTCTCAAGCCTCTAGGAAACACTGCTCTTGTGAAATTCTCTGATGCCCTCAATCTGATGGCTGCTTGTCATTGCTACGTTCTAAAATCCCATGTTATCTTCTGTCATAGAATTTACCACACACCACCACCCCCGGCCCCCAGAACTGTAATCACTGGTCTCCTTGTTTATCTCCGTATCTGTCCCTGGAATCTAGTCTGTTTGAGGTCAGGGACTGTGTCTTATTTGACTTTGGAGCTCCAGCATCTAGCTCAGTAGAAACTCAGTAATTAGGGATACGTGAATGAGCCCTGAAATTCTGCAGGCAAAGAACTGGTGTCTGGACCTTGGAGAAGAGCTTCATTTTGAGGAGAGAGGAGAAGGAGTTAGGGAAGGAAGCAGAGCTACATTTGATCAGAGAAGAAGGAAAAGAACCAAAATAGTATTCTATCACGAGAGTCAAGGGAAAAAGGGGAGGCATTTTTGAGGAATTATCAATTGCCACAAAGACATCAATGAAAATGCGAATTATAAAGAGTTTGGGAGTTTGTCAGAGTCATTAGTGGCCATAAAAAGGCAAGATGGTAGCAGGATCTCAAGGGGTTAAGGAGAGAGTACGAGATGAGGAAATGGGGGTAGAGGGTCAAAACATGCCCTTAGAAGTGAGGCTGCAAAAGGAAGGAGATTTGGAGGTGGCCAAGCAGAATGGGAGAACAAAAGCCAGCAGCCTCGCTAGGAAGAACTGTGTTCATTTGAAGGCAGAGGTCGGAGGTGCCTTCAACGCCCATCTCCTGGCCCTCGGGATGGCTCAGGGACTCTGCTGGCGTGTGGGCGATGGAGGGATGAGCCACCTGAGCATTCTGGTGGTCAAGTCAGTAGTACATTTACTCCGAAGCCGCGCGCACTTAGCCCTGCACTAGGCCCTTTGAATGATTTTGTCTCTTTTAAACTTGTATCCTCCCTTCCCCACAGGAAACATGGTGGAATGGTGCTTACCTCGAGATATTGACCTTGAAGGCGTTGAGTTCAAGTCTATGGCCAGTGGGTCCCACAAAATTCAGTCTGATTTCATGTAAGTACTGCTGATTGCAAGTCTTCTCGGTACCATTTCCTCTGCCTCTGTGCTTTCCCCCAGAGAATAAGGGCTCTCATCGGGGCACTTTCAGGAAGTGTGTGTAAATGCCCTGAAAATATATACTGGTTTGTGTTTTTATATCAGTTTTCTAGCAAGAAGTTCCCAAGCTTTCATTAGGTTCTCGATGAGTTTCATGATCCAAAAATGTTCAGAACTCCTGCCATAGAGGTTCTCTCCTTTCCTAAGACATGATTGGGCCTTGCTTGAGGTTTGGCTTTAATAAAGGAATAGAGTTTCGGTTGCATTTGGGTTAACTTAAGACATGTATGTGCTAAAACTTGAAATTCGAGCTTTAAGTAAGGCCAGTTTGTAGTCCTGTGTAATCAAGATTCTTGTGAGGAGCACATTGAACGAATGTAAGGGTGATGGAGTAGCTTTCATCTTCTCATTGGGCTGAAACCATGACAGACATAAGTGTGAGAAAGGGGAAGGAAACAGAGTGACAGCTCTGGTCAGATGTTCTATTTAAAATATCAGAGACTCAGGAAGTCAGGAGAGAATCAACACAGTTTATGCTAATAAAACAGAGGTCCCCCCATCAGGTCAGTTGTTATGCAGGAGGAGAAGGGCTGTACCATGGTCGTGGGCAACTGAGCAGCAGGCTTTGCAGAGATCAAGTCTTGGCTCCAGCGGGATGACCCTTGGCGAGTTCCACAATTTCTTTGAGCCTTGGTTGTCCCATCTGTGAGGTTGAGGGGCTTGGGCTGATAGTCCCCCTGAGATTCTAAAAAAGGTTTTTCTCAGGCTGAGTTTTCTCATGTAGAGCCCTGGACACAGTTATGTCTTTTGCTCACGACTGCATCTCAAAAGGCAAAACACAAAGTAAAATGAAATTTCTCTCTCTGATTTCGAGCCACGCTACACATTGGGTCTATTTTAGCTATTTCCGAAAGGGGCCCTTCTTTGGCCTGGCCTGCTTCGCCAACATGCCTGTGGAAAGCGAGCTGGAGCGTGGCGCCCGGATGAAATCCGTGGGCATCCTCTCTCCATCCTACACCCTGCTGTACCGGTACATGCACTTCCTGGAGAACCAAGTCCGGTATGTGGCTTACATACGGGGTGGGGTGCAGGGAGGGCAGAGGCAGCAGGGCTCTGCCAGTTGGTGTGCTGGGACGAGCCCTCAGGGGTAAAGGCTGTACATCAGAACGGCAGATGCCTCACCCAGAGCGTCCATGGCTGAGTCTCACACCTCGGGTGGTGGTGTTCGTGTTTCAGCCAGCGTCCTGCGTAAATGATTCTTCGTCCTCGAATGACAGCTGGGGTAGATTTTGCTTTCAGCTTATACTAATATTGTCATCAATTTTGTTGAATTAATTTGTTGACATTGACGTGATCTTTGCTTACCTTAAACCACAGTAATTATCTCCTTGCCCCAGGCAAATAGACTCTCAACTTTTTTTTAAGCCTAATCATTTATTATTGGAGGTAATTATTATCCTTGGGGGTAATAGGAAGGGAATTTTTAACAGAAGCTGCAAAACTATTAATTACTTCATATTTTTTCATCATGTGAGTAACCTAATTTTATTTCAGATTTTGAAGGGAAAATCTACCCCTAAGCCCTGAAACACTGTTAAAATTTTGGCACATTTGCCTCTCTTCTGGTATGCATGTGTGTGTACTTTATTTATTTTAAATTATTTATTTATTTATTTGGTTGTGTCAGGTCTTAGTTGTGGCAGGCGGGCTCCTTTAGTTGCGGCTTGTGGGCTCCTTAGTTGTGGCATGTGAACTCTTAGTTGCGGCATGCATGTGGGATCTAGTTCCCTGGCCTGGGATCGAACCCGGGCCCCCTGCATTGGGAGTGTGGAGTCTTAACCACTGCGCCACCAGGGAAGTCCCATGTGTGTGTACTTTAAAATAATATATACATACTTGGCACCATAGGACATACATACTTTTATATCATATGCGTTTAAAAGTTATTGTTATTTTAATTTTTGATATAATAGTCTATCTTGATCATCTTTGAAAGAATATGAAATTGTGGGAAAAAAATGTTTATTATTGAAAAATTTATGTGAACGTACAAATGAATTTTAACAATTCTTCCAAATCTTAACACCCAGTGGGATATCCATTGTCAGTATTCAGCAAATGCCATTCTAAAATAGACATAATTTTACAAAAATACGGTTAATATTTTATGAAGATTTAATTTTATCAAATAGGCTAGTTTGAAATATATTTATTTGTATATATCAGAGAAAAAGAGTAAGTGAAACTGAAGGAATTGTCAAACTTTAATATTTTTTTCACAGTAAGATATGTTATTTCTTGGAATGTTCCTCCAGAGTTAAGAAAAAAGACTGCAAAACATGAAGATACAGTGTCATTCTTATTGAGAAATAACGTATATATAATAAAGTGCACAAATCTTTGTATAGGTGTCATTGGTGTTTTTAGGTTGTGTTTTAGTTGTAGACAGTCAGGTATCTTATACTTCTTCCCAGAACCCCTCCCCGACTTTACTTCTCAACTTTCATATACTGTGAGATTTATTACGTTTAGTTCTGTAATCCCAATTCCCATGATTCTTTTTTTTTTTAATTTATTTATTGATTTTTGGCTGTGTTGGGTCTTCGTTTCTGTGCGAGGGCTTTCTCTAGTTGCAGCGAGCGGGGGCCACTCTTCATCGCGGTGCCCGGGCCTCTCACTGTCGTGGCCTCTCTTGTTGCGGGGCACAGGTTCCAGATGCGCAGGCTCAGTAGTTGTGGCTCACGGGCCTAGCCGCTCCGCGGCATGTGGGATCTTCCCGGACCGGGGCACGAACCCGTGTCCCCTGCATTGGCAGGCGGATTCCTAACCACTGCGCCACCAGGGAAGCCCGGATTCCCATGATTCTTAAGTCTCAGTTATATGTCTACGACCACATACAGGGCTTAACTGTGGCTTGCTACGTTCCAGAACCCATGATTTATTTCTTGGTTGGTTAGATTTTGCCATCAAGCATCTTTTGTTTCTTTTTTTTTTTTCATGAAAGGATCATGGGTGCTGCCTTCTCTGAAATCTTGCATGCTTGATAGTATTGGTCTTTTACCTTTACTCTTGGCTGGGTATAAGATCCTTAAATCTTTTCTTTCTTCCTCTCGGGATGCTATAAATATTGCGCAGCAATATTCTGATATTGGTTGTTTCAGAGAAGTCTCTTTTGTCTAGATCCCTATAGATTCTTTATCTGTGATGTTTCTGAACAGTTTTTTTCTGGGATAGTTTGTCGCTTTTTATCTATAGATATGACATTTATTTTTAATTTCAGGAACCTTTTCTTCTACAATAAAGTACTCAACTTTTCCTCTGCGTTTTCCCTTCTTCTTCAGGAACACCGGTTATGTATATGTTTTCTCCCCATTGTCCTCCATATTTTTCATTTTGATGATTATTTTAATAGCTCTGTAGTGCTAGAGCTGTCCCATTAGCTTACTCGATTATTCCCTATGGTTAAGCGGTTAGCATGCTTCTAATTGTTTTAACTGCTCCTCTACATTTTGGAGCTGTGATACATATTTTTCTGTATTTGAAATATTTCCTCAGTTTTGTGTCTCAGAAGTAACATTGAATTCTTTTAAAAAAAACATTTTTATTGGGATCTTGACACTTTAAAAAAATTATTACTGCTTTTGAAAAATTAATTTCCCAAGGAGGCAATACATCCTCGTGGTTCAACAGCCAAAAATTATAAGGAGGTATTATATTAGAGCCCTGGCTAAATGGTGATAACGGAGGCCCCAGAATACACTGGCTCAAACAAGACAGAAGATTCTTCCCCATGTAATGTTCTAGAAGTAGGAGGGTGGTCAGGGTGAGCAGCCTGTCGTCCCCACAATTCAGGGCCCACGCTGCTTCTCTTATTATTCTACCATATCCTGAGAGTGATTTTGTGTTCTAAGATGTTCTTCTCACCTGCTTGAAGCTGCTCACCACTACTATGTCTGCATTCCAGCCCATAGGGAGGAATGAAGGACCCGGAAGTTGCATACATCACTTCTCATATCCCATTGTCAAGTCCTCAATCACAAAGACACACCTGACAGCAAAGGACACTGGGAAAGGTAGTCTCTAGTTGGGTGACCTTGTGACCAGTTAAAATTCGGGGGCTCCTGTTGCAAACAGGAAGAAGAGAAGAATGGATCTGGAGGAAATTTTAGCAGCCTCTGCTTCAGTTTGTCCCCCGGCGACCTCAGTATCCGTGTGTACTCTTCTTCCCAGACACAGAGGACATTCCTCCCACCCCGAGACATCATAGAGTCTCATCTGGTTCATGTTTCTAGTCTGAAATCCAGGGTTTCTGCGTGATTTGAGGCAATCAGGACATGGTTCTCTTATCCTGGAAAGCTGTGAAAGAACCGTCACGTCCTCCATTCCCACCTCCCAAATGCAGAATAGAAGTAGAAAAGGAACCACAATACAAGCTCCCATTTGAAAAAGAAGAATGAGAAATAATATGAGCGGTCGTTAGTCCATAATAACAATGAAATTCTGCTGAGCAGGGATGGCAAAGGCCCCTTGTCCTCACAGAGTGCCGTGCTCCTGGCTACACCTGGGCCCTGCTCACTAGAATCCCCTTGTCCGTTTTCCTCCATGGCTCCTGGCTTTGCCTTCTGGGGGTTCTTTATCCATTTTGTGCCATAACCACTTTTGCAGCAGGCATTGGTGAACATTGGGGAAAGCTGCATGGCTTTGGAACATGTTTCCTGCTGGTGTGGGTTTGGGGGTCTAGGGTTGAGAAGTCAGCGGCTTATATAGGCCAAGAACATGACAATACAGACGAGATCCAGCGATTTCAGGGTGCTATGGCCGTAGACAAGAATGTGACAATACAGCTCCCTCAAAAACTGAATAGGCTTCTTGGTCTGTTTGCTTCCAGTCAATCCCACGTAAAAATATCCACTGCCCAAGATCTCCTCTGGGTCTTAGTTTTTAAGTCAGTAGATGGTGGCCTAGTTACTGGTTACTGTTCTTGGCCTATCTATCTTGCCCTGGTTTTAATGGCAACTACCTTGAGACTGTAGCCTAAATCTGGGCTTTATAAATGGGCAGACTCCCGTGTCTGGGAGAGTTTCATAGAGGCTTTGAGAGAAATTCATATCTCCTGCTTTTTTTTTCTTTTAAACATCTTTATTGTAGTATAATTGCTTCACAATGTTGTGTTAGTTCCTGCTGTATAACAAAGTGAATCAGCTATACGTATACATATATCCCCATATCTCCTCCCTCTTGCGTCTCCCTCCCACCCTCCCTATCCCACCCCTCTAGGTGGTCACAAAGCACTGAGCTGATCTCCCTGTGCTATGCGGCTGCTTCCCACTAGCTATCTATTTTACATTTGGTAGTGTATATATGCCCATGCCACTCTCTCACTTCATCCCAGCTTACCCTTCCCCCTCCCCGTGTCCTCAAGTCCATCCTCTACGTCTGCGTCTTTATTCCTGTCCTGCCCCTACGTTCTTCAGACCTTTTTTTTTTTTTTTAGATTCCATACATATGTGTTAGCATACGGTATTTGTTTTTCTCTTTCTGACTTACTTCACTCTGTATGACAGACTCTAGGTCCATCCACCTCACTACAAATAACTCAGTTTCGTTTCTTTTTATGGCTGAGTAATATTCCATTGTATATATGTGCCACATCTTCTTTATCCGTTCATCTGTCCATGGACACTTAGGTTGCTTCCATGTGCTGGCTGTTGTAAATAGTGCTGCAATGAACATTGTGGTACATGACTCTTCTTGAATTATGGTTTTCTCAGGGTATATGCCCAGTAGTGGGATTGCTTGGTCTTTTAAGGAACCTGCATACTGTTCTCCATAGTGGCTGTATCAATTTACGTTCCCACCAACAGTGCAAGAGGGTTCCCTTTTCTCCACACCCTCTCCAGCATTTATTGTTTGTATATTTTTTTGATGATGGCCCTTCTGACTGGTGTGAGGTGATACCTCATTGTGGATTTGATTTGCATTTCTCTAATAATTAGTGATGTTGAGCATCTTTTCATGTGTTTGTTGGTAATCTGTATATCTTCTTTGGAGAAATGTCTATTTAGGTCTTCTGACCATTTTTGGATTGGGGTGTTCTTTTTTTTTTGATATTGAGCTACATGAGCTGCTTGTATATTTTGGAGATTAATCCTTTGTCAGTTGCTTCATTTGCAAATATTTTATCCAATTCTGAGGGTTGTCTTTTTGTCTTGTTTATAGTTTCCTTTGCTGTGCAAAAGCTTTTAAGTTTCATTAGGTCCCATTTGTTTATTTTTATTTCCATTTCTCTAGGTTATCTCCTGCTTTTTGGGTACAGAGGAATTGGTTTTTTCAGTCCCGTGGGGTCCCAGATATTTCAAGTCTCAATTAATTTATATTGCAGAACTCAGAATGTACACCCTTACACTGTATATCCCACCATTTCTGCTTGCAAACTGACCAAGTCTTGCTTATTTTCATCTTGCTCTTGTAGTAGTAAGATGAAAACTACTAAAAACTAAAAACATCAAGGAGCTATCAGTGCTCTGTTTCTCACTGCTTCCCTTAAAGTTACAAGTTCAGATGATACAAGGCCTGTCTTCCAAGTTATTGAAGTTCTAGAAAAGTTTTTTCTTGTTTTTTTTTTTTTTTAATCATCTTCCCTTTCTAGCTACTAAGCCAATGCTACAGTGTGGTTTTTGATACTATGGTAAATCATTCCTAAATATCATTTTCTGCTTTAGCTCAAATCCAGGCTAAGTTGCTATAACAAAGAAACCCAAAATACAGTGACTCAAACAAGGTAGAAGTACAGCTTTTCTAGCATGACAATCCCAGAGGAAGGGAAGTAGTCCAGTGTGGTAGATGGCTTTGTTCCACTGGGTCATTTCTGGGACCCAAGTCTTTCTGTTTTGTATCCTGCCATCTGCTAGAGTATTGTCCTCACCCACATGGTAAAAGTTGATTCACCATTGCTAGGTCTTGCAGGAAGGGGAAACACAACAGGAATCCCAGAAATTGAACACATCGCTTCTGCCCACATTTCATTGACCTGTTCTTAGTTCCTAGCCACATCTAGCAGCAAGACAGTCTAGGAAATGGGGTCCTTAACTGGGTGGCCATGTGACCAGCTAAATTTTGGAAGGTTCTGTTACTAAGGGAAGAAGAGAATGGCAGTCTCAACCACTGGCATAAAATGAAGTCTTCGCCCAGTTCCCATATCCATCCAATCATCCCAGTAATCACTGCTGATTTCCCATGTATCTTTCCAAAGCTTGTGTATGTGTATATACAAATACAAATGTATATTCTTATTTTCCCTCTTTTCATACAAAAGGTAGCATGTTATGCATGTTGTTTGCACCTTGCCTTTTTCATTCAACAATATATCTGGGAGACCTTCTCGTATTAGTACATGGAGAGCTTCTTCATTGTTTCTTGCAGTTGTATTACGTGCCCTGTATAAAAGAACCATGTTTGCTTTATCAAGTCGCTTGCTGATAGACATTTGGTTGTTTCCAGTCTTTTGCTGTTATGATGCTGCACTGAATACCTATGAGCAAGTATAATTTCACACATGAGTAGTATATGTGTACATTAAATTTCTAGAAATGAAATTGGTGATTCAAAGAGCATATGTATTTGTAATTTTAATAGATATTGTCAAATTGCTTTACATAGAGATTGTACCATTTTACATGCCCAGCAGTAATGCAAGAGAATGCTGTTTCCTCACAGCATTGCCCACACAAAAATACAACTTGTGGATTTTTGGCATTCTGATTGCTAAAACACGGTACATGAGTATAATTTTAATTCGCATTTTTCTTAGGAGTGAGGACGAGCACCTTCATACATGTTTGAGTCATTTATATTTCCTCTTCTGTGAACTGTTCCGAGCCTTTGCTACATTATTATTATTATTATTATTTTTTAATTAATTAATTTATTTATTTTTGGCTGCATTGGATCTTCATTGCTGCACGTGGGCTTTAGTTGCGTCAAGCGAGGGATACCCTTCGTTGCGGTGCGTGACCTTCTCATTGCGGTGGCTTCTCTTGCTGTGGAGCACGGGCTCTAGGCACGCGGGCCTCAGTAGCTGTGGCACGTGGGCTCCAGAGTACAGGCTCAGTATTTGTGGCGCACAGGCTTAGCCGCTCCGCGGCATGTGGGATCCTCCCAGACCAGGGCTCGAACCCATGTCCCCTGCATTGGTAGGCAGATTCTTAACCACTGCGCCACCAGGGAAGCCCTGCTACATTATTTTTTGATCGTTGGCTTTTTCTTATTAATTTCTAGGAGTTCTTTGTGTAATATGGAGATTCGTTCTTTGTGATATTTTTTCCACTTTTCCGTTTGTCTTTTAACATTACTTTTTGTCATGCAGATGTTTTTCTTCCTTGAGTTCGATAATATTCCTATGGCTTCTAGATTTTGAGTCATAGCTAGAATGGTTTTGCAGTTTGGTGATTAAAGAGGGCTCAGGGTAACATGAGAGAAGGACTTGCATGAGAAGGTATGAGGAAAAGAAAGAAGCGTAGTGATGTAAGCCCAGGTCTAGGCAGGGGTGATACTTGACTGCAGCAATGACTTTTATATAAATTAACTAGACTTGATTTTTTTTTTTTTAAAGACAATCAGATGTTTTTATTTATTTATTTATTTATGGCTGTGTTGGGTCTTCATTTCTGTGCAAGGGCTTTCTCTAGTTGTGGCAAGCGGGGGCCACTCTTCATCGCGGTGCGCGGGCCTCTCACCATCGCGGCCTCTCCCGCTGCGGAGCACAGGCTCCAGACGTGCAGGCTCAGTAATTGTGGCTCACGGGCCCAGTTGCTCCACGGCATGTGGGATCTTCCCAGACCAGGGCTCGAACCCATGTCCCCTGCATTGGCAGGCAGATTCTCAACCACTGTGCCACCAGGGAAGCCCTAGACTTGATTTTTGAAAACACTGAATCCATGTTTTATTTTTATTTTTACTTATGATATCCTAACGTTATTTGTTAATATTTCACCTATAACTCTTGGCTTCGATATCTCCCTAGTTAGAGAGTCTTTTCTATGACTATTTCTTATTAATCTGAAGATATTGGAGAACTGCTATATAATTTTAAAGGATTAATTTTAAACCACATTTTTGACCTTGCTTAGATCATGATTCAAACAACCTACTGTAAAATAACATTTCGGGGACAGTTGGTATAATTTGAAAGTGGACTGGATATTAGTTTGGATTAAGGCACATTATTTTGTTAGGCAAGATAATGCCGTGGTGGTTATGTTATTTATTTATTTTTTTTAAATCAATCATCAATTTTATACACATCACTTTATACGTGTCAATCCCAATCGCCCAATTCAGCACACCACCATCCCCACCCCACCGCAGTTTTCCCCCCTTGGTGTCCATACGTTTGTTCTCTACATCTGTGTCTCAACTTCTGCCCTGCAACCCGGTTCATCAGTACCATTTTTCTAGGTTCCACATATATGCGTTAATATACGATATTTGTTTTTCTCTTTCTGACTTACTTCACTCTTTATGACAGTCTCTAGATCCATCCACGTCTCAACAAATGACTCGATTTCATTCCTTTTTATGGCTGAGTAATATTCCATTGTATATATGTACCACAACTTCTTTATCCATTCGTCTGTTGATGGGCATTTAGGTTGCTTCCATGACCTGGCTATTGTAAATAGTGCTGCAATGAACATTCGGGTGCATGTGTCTTTTTTTTTTTTTTTTTAAACATCTTTATTGAAGTATAATTGCTTTACAATGGTGTGTTAGTTTCTGCTTTATAACAAAGTGAATCAGTTATACATATACATATGTTCCCATATCTCTTCCCTCTTGCATCTCCCTCCCTCCCACCCTCCCTATACCACCCCTCTAGGTGGTCACAAAGCACCGAGCTGATCTCCCTGTGCTATGCGGCTGCTTCCCACTAGCTATCTATTTTACATTTGGTAGTGTATATATGTCCATGACACTCTCTCACCCTGTCACATCTCACCCCTCCCCCTCCCCATATCCTCAAGTCCATTCTCTAGTAGGTCTGTGTCTTTATTCCCATCTTGCCACTAGGTTCTTCATGACCTTTTTTTTTCCCCCTTAGATTCCATATATATGTGTTAGCATACTGTATTTGTTTTTCTCTTTCTGACTTCCTTCACTGTGTATGACAGACTCTAACTCCATCCACCTCATTACAAATACCTCCATTTCATTTCTTTTTATGACTGAGTAATATTCCATTGTATATATGTGCCACATCTTCTTTATCCATTCATCCGATGATGGACACTTAGGTTGCTTCCATGTCCTGGCTATTGTAAATAGAGCTGCAATGAACATTTTGGTACATGACTCTTTTTGAATTATGGTTTTCTCAGGGTATATGCCCAGTAGTGGGATTGCTGGGTCGTATGGTAGTTCTATTTTTAGTTTTTTAAGGAACCTCCGTACTGTTCTCCATAGTGGCTATATCCATTTACATTCCCACCAACAGTGCAAGAGTGTTCCCTTTTCTCCACACCCTCTCCAGCATTTATTGTTTCTAGATTTTTTGATGATGGCCATTCTGACCGGTGTGAGATGATACCATACCTCATTGTAGTTTTGATTTGCATTTCTCTAATGATTAATGATGTTGAGCATTCTTTCATGTGTCTGTTGGCAATCTGTATATCTTCTTTGGAGAAATGTCTATTTAGGTCTTCTGCCCATTTTTGGATTGGGTTGTTTGTTTTTTTGTTATTGAGCTGCATGAGCTGCTTGTAAATATTGGAGATTAATCCTTTGTCAGTTGCTTCATTTGCAAATATTTTCACCCATTCTGAGGGTTGTCTTTTGGTCTTGCTTATGGTTTCCTTTGCTGTGCAAAAGCTTTTAAATTTCATTAGGTCCCATTTGTTTATTTGTGTTTTTATTTCCATTTCTCTAGGAGCTGGGTCAAAAAGGATCTTGCTGCGATTTATGTCATAGAGTGTTCTGCCTATGTTTTCCTCTAAGAGTTTGATAGTGTCTGGCCTTACACTTAGGTCTTTAATCCATTGTGAGTTTATTTTTGTGTATGGTGTTAGGGAGTGTTCTAATTTCATACTTTTACATGTACCTGTCCAATTTTCCCAGCACCACTTATTGAAGAGGCTGTCTTTTCTCCACTGTATATGCTTGCCTCCTTTATCAAAGATAAGGTGACCGTATGTGCGTGGGTTTATCTCTGGGCTTTCTATCCTGTTCCATTGATCTCTATTTCTGTTTTTGTGCCAGTACCAAACTGTCTTGATTACTGTAGCTTTGTAATATAGTCTGAAGTCAGGGAGCCTGATTCCTCCAGCTCCATTTTTCGTTCTCAAGATTGCTTTGGCTATTCGGGGTCTTTTGTGTTTCCATACAAATTGTGAAATTTTTTGTTCTAGTTCTGTGAAAAATGCCAGTGGTAGTTTGATAGGGATTGCATTGAATCTGTAGATTGCTTTGGGTAGTAGAGTCATTTTCTCAGTGTTGATTCTTCCAATCCAAGAACATGGTATATCTCTCCATCTATTTGTATCATCTTTAATTTCTTTCACCAGTGTCCTATAATTTTCTGCATAGAGGTCTTTTGTCTCCTTAGGTAGGTTTATTCATAGATATTTTATTCTTTTTGTTGCAATGGTAAACGGGAGTGTTTTCTTAATTTCACTTTCAGATTTTTCATCATTAGTATATAGGAATGCAAGAGATTTCTGTGCATTAATTTTGTATCCTGCTACTTTACCAGATTCATTGATTAGCTCTAGTAGTTTTCTGGTAGCATCTTTAGGATTCTCTGTATATAGTATCATGTCATCTGCAAACGGTGACAGCTTTACTTCTTCTTTTCTGATTTGGATTCCTTTTATTTCTTTTTCTTCTCTGATTGCTGTGGCTAACACTTCCAAAACTATGTTGAATATTAGTGGTGAGAGTGGGCAACCTTGTCTTTTTCCTGATCTTAGTGGAAATGGTTTCAGTTTTTCACCATTGAGTACAATGTTGGCTGTGGGTTTGTCATATATGGCCTTTATTATGTTGAGGAAAGTTCCCTCTATGCCTACTTTCTGCAGGGCTTTTATCATAAATGGGTGTTGAATTTTCTCGAAAGCTTTCTCTGCATCTATTGAGATGATCATATGGTTTTTCTCCTTCAATTTGTTAATATGATGTATCACATTGATTGATCTGCATATATTGAAGAATCCTTGCATTCCTGGAATAAACCCCACTTGATCATGGTGTATAATCCTTTTAATGTGCTGTTGGATTCTGTTTGCTAGTATTTTGTTGAGGATTTTTGCATCTATGTTCATCAGTAATATTGGCCTGTAGTTTTCTTTCTTTGTGACATCTTTGTCTGGTTTTGGTATCAGAGTGATGGTGGCCTCGTAGAATGAGTTGGGGAGTGTTCCTCCCTCTGCAGTATTTTGGAAGAGTTTGAGAAGGATAGGTGTTAGCTCTTCTCTAAATGTTTGATAGAAGTCACCTGTGAAGCCCTCTGGTCCTGGGCTTTTGTTTGTTGGAAGATTTTTAATCACAGTTTCAATTTCAGTGCTTGTGATTGGTCTGTTCATATTTTCTATTTCTTCCTGGTTCAGTCTCGGCAGTTTGTGCATTTCTAAGAATCTGTCCATTTCTTCCAGGTTGTCCATTTTATTGGCATAGAGTTGCTTGTAGTAATCTCTCATGATCGTTTGTATTTCTGCAGTGTCAGTGGTTACTTCTTCTTTTTCATTTCTAATTCTGTTGATTTGAGTCTTCTCCTTTTTCTCTTGATGAGTCTGGCTAATGGTTTATCAATTTTGTTTATCTTCTCAAAGAACCAGCTTTTAGTTTCATTGATTTTTGCTATTGTTTCCTTCATTTCTTTTTCATTTATTTCTGATCTGATCTTTATGATTTCTTTCCTTCTGCTAGCTTTGGGGTTTTTTGGTTCTTCTTTCTCTAATTGCTTTAGGTGCAAGGTTAGGTTGTTTATTCGAGATGTTTCCTGTTTCTTGATGTAGGCTTGTATTGCTATAAACTTCCCTCTTAGAACTGCTTTTGCTGCATCCCATAGGTTTTGGGTCGTCATGTCTCCATTGTCATTTGTTTCTAGGTATTTTTTGATTTCCCCTTTGATTTCTTCAGTGATCACTTCGTTATTAAGTAGTGTATTGTGTAGCCTCCATGTGTTTGTATTTTTTACAGATCTTTTCCTGTAATTGATATCTAGTCTCATAGCGTTGTGGTTGGAAAAGATACTTGATACGATTTCAATTTTCTTAAATTTACCAAGGCTTGATTTGTGACGCAAGATATGATCTATCCTGGAGAATGTTCCATGAGCACTTGAGAAAAATGTGTATTCTGTTGTTTTTGGGTGGAATGTCCTGTAAATATCAATTAAGTCCATCTTGTTTAATGTATCATTTAAAGCTTGTGTTTCCTTATTTATTTTCATTTTGGATGATCTGTCCATTGGTGAAAGTGGGGTGTTAAAGTCCCCTACTATGATTGTGTTACTGTCGATTTCCCCTTTTATGGCTGTTAGTATTTGCCTTATGTATGAGGTGCTCCTGTGTTGGGTGCATAAATATTTACAATTCTTATATCTTCTTCTTGGACTGATCCCTTGATCATTATGTAATGTCCTTCTTTATCTCTTATAATAGTCTTTATTTTAAAGTCTATTTTGTCTGATATGAGAATTGCTACTCCAGCTTTCTTTGATTTCCATTTGCATGGAATATCTTTTTCCATCCCCTCACTTTCAGTCTGTATGTGTCCCTAGGTCTGAGGTGGGTCTCTTGTAGACAGCATATATATGGGTCTTGTTTTTGTATCCATTCAGCCAGTCTTTGTCTTTTGGTTGGAGCATTTAATCCATTTTCATTTAAGGTAATTATCTGTATGTATGTTCCTATTACCATTTTCTTAATTGTTTTGGGTTTGTTATTGTAGGTGTTTTCCTTCTCTTGTGTTTCTTGCCTAGAGAAGTTCCTTTAGCATTTGTTGTAAAGCTGGTTTGGTGGTGCTGAACTCTCTCAGCTTTTGCTTGTCTGTAAAGGTTCTAATTTCTCCATGAAATCTGAATGAGATCCTTGCTGGGTAGAGTAACCTTGGTTGTAGGGTTTTCTCCTTCATCACTTTAAGTATATCCTGCCACTCCCTTCTGGCTTGCAGCGTTTCTGCTGAAAGATCAGCTGTTAACCTTATGGGGATTCCCTTGTGTGTTATTTTTCCCTTGCTGCTTTTAATATGTTTTCTTTATATTTAATTTTTGATAGTTTGATTAATATGTGTCGTGGCGTGTTTCTCCTTGGATTTATCCTGTATGGGACTCTCTGTGCTTCCAGGACTTGATTAAGTATTTCCTTTCCCATATTAGGGAAGTTTTCAACTATAATCTCTTCAAATATTTTCTCAGTCCCTTTCTTTTTCTCTTCTTCTTCTGGGACCCCTATAATTCGAATGTTGGTGCGTTTAATGTTGTCCCAGAGGTCTCTGAGACTGTCCTCAGTTCTTTTCATTCTTTTTTCTTTATTCTGCTCTGCAGTAGTTATTTCCACTATTTTATCTTCCAGGTCACTTATCCGTTCTTCGCCTCAGTTATTCTGCTATTGATCCCATCTAGAGTATTTTTAATTTCATTTATTGTGTTTTTCATCCTTGCTTGGTTCCTCTTTAGTTCTTCTACGTCCTTGTTAAATGTTTCTTGCATTTTGTCTGTTCTATTTCCAAGATTTTGTATCATCTTTACTATCATTATTCTGAATTATTTTTCAGGTAGACTGCCTATTTCCTCTTCATTTGTTAGGTCTGGTGTGTTTTGACCCTGCTCCTTCACCTGCTGTGTGTTTTTTTGTCTTCTCATTTTGCTTATCTTACTGTGCTTGGGGTCTCCTTTTCACAGGCTGCAGGTTCGTAGTTCCCGTTGTTTTTGGTATCTGTCCCCAGTGGCTAAGGTTGGTTCAGTGGGTTGTGTAGGCTTCCTGGTGGAGGGGACTAGTGCCTGTGTTCTGGTGAATGAGGTTGGATCTTGTCTTTCTGGTGGGCACATCCACGTCTGGTGGTGTGTTTTGGGGTGTCTGTGGCCTTATTATGATTTTAGGCAGCCTCTCTGCTAATGGATGGGACTGTGTTCCTGTCTTGCTAGTTGTTTGGCATAGGGTGTCCAGCACTGTAGCTTGCTGGTCGTTGAGTGAAGCTGGGTCTTGATGTTGAGATGGAGATCTCTGAGAGATTTTTGCCGTTTGGTATTACATGGAGCTGGGAGGTCTCTTGTGGACCAGTGTCCTGAAGTTGGCTCTCCCACCTCAGAGGCACAGCCCTGATGCCTGGCTGGAGCACCAAGAGCCTTTCATCCACACGGCCAAGTACGTGGGGGTTTTCTTGCCTTTTGAGAGGTCTGACGTCTTCTGCCAGCGTTCAGTGGGTGTTCCGTAGGAGCAGTTCCACGTGTGGATGTATTACTACTGTATCTGTGGGAAGGAAGGTGATCTCCACGTCTTAACTCTTCTGCCATCTTGCCTAGATCCCCCATGTGTCTTTTTGAATTACAGTTTTCTCTGGGTATATGCCCAGTAGTGGGATTGCTGGGTCATATGGTAATTCTATTTTTAGTTTTTTAAGGAACCTCCATACTGTTCTCCATAGTGGCTGTATCAATTTACATTCCCACCAACAGTGCAAGAGGGTTCCCTTTTCTCCACACCCTCTCCAGCATTTGTTGTTTGTAGGTTTTCTGATGCTGCCCATTCTAACTGGTGTGAGGTGATACCTCATTGTAGTTTTGATTTGCATTTCTCTAATAATTAGTGATGTTGAGCATCTTTTCATGTGCTTCGTGGCCATCTGTATGTCTTCTTTGGAGAGATGTCTCTTTAGGTCTTCTGCCCATTTTTGGATTGGGTTGTTTGTTTTTTTAATATTGAGCTGCATGAACTCTTTATATATTTTGGAGATTAATCCTTTGTCCGTTGATTCATTTGCAAATATTTTCTCCCATTCTGAGGGTTGTCTTTTCGTCTTGTTTTTGCTTTCCTTTGTTGTGCCAAAGCTTTGAAGTTTCATTAGGTCCCATTTGTTTATTTTTGTTTTTATTTCCATGACTCTAGGAGGTGGATCAAAAAATATCTTGCTGTGATTTATGTCAAAGAGTGTTCTTCCTATGTTTTCCTCTAAGAGTTTTATAGTGTCCAGTCTTACATTTAGGTCTCTAATCCATTTTGAGTTTATTTTTGTGTATGGTGTTAGGGAGTATTCTAATTTCATTCTTTTACATGTAGCTGTCCAGTTTTCCCAGCACCACTTATTGAAGAGACTGTCTTTTCCCCATTGTATATCTTTGCCTCCTTTGTCATAGATTAGTTGACCATAGGTGCGTGGTTTTATCTCTGGGCTTACTATCCTGTTCCATTGATCTATATTTCTGTTTTTGTGCCAGTACCATATTGTCTTGATTACTGTAGCTTTGTAGTATAGTCTGAAGTCAGGGAGTCTGATTCCTCCAGCTCCGTTTCTTTCCCTCAAGACTGCTCTGGCTATCCGGTGTCTTTTGTGCCTCCATAGAAATTTTAAGATCATTTGTTCTAGTTCCATAAAAAATGCCATTGGTAATTTGATAGGGATTGCATTGAATCTGTAGATTGCTTTGGGTAGTATAGTCATTTTCTCAATGTTGATTCTTCCAATCCAAGAACATGGTATATCTCTCCATCTGTTGGTATCATCTTTAATTTCTTTCATCAGTGTCTTATAGTTTTCTGCATACAGGTCTTTTGTCTCCCTAGGTAGGTTTATTCCTAGGTATTTTATTCTTTTTGTTGCAATGGTAAATGGGAGTGTTTCCATAATTTCTCTTTCAGAGTTTTCATCATTAGTGTATAGGAATGCAAGAGATTTCTGTGCATTAATTTTGTATCCTGCAACTTTACCAAATTCATTAATTAGCTCTAGCAGTTTTCTGGTGGCAGTTTTAGGATTCTCTATGTATAGTATCATGTCATCTGCAAACAGTGACAGTTTAACTTCTTCTTTTCCAATTTGTATTCCTTTTATTTCTTTTTCTTCTCTGATTGCCGTGGCTAGGACTTCCAGAACTATGTTGAATAATAGTGGTGAGAGTGGACGTCCTTGTCTCGTTCCTGATCTTAGCGGAAATGCTTTCAGTTTTTCACCGTTGAGAATGATGTTTCCTGTGGGTTTGTCATGTATGGCTTTTATTATGTTGAGGTAGGTTCCCTCTGTGCCCACTTTCTGGAGAGTTTTTATCATAAATGGGTGTTGAATTTTGTCAAAAGCTTTTTCTGCATCTATTAAGATGATCATATGGTTTTTATTCTTCAATTTGTTAATATGGTGTATCACATTGCTTGATTTGCGTATATTGAAGAATCCTTGCATCCCTGGCATAAATCCCACTTGATCGTGGTGTATGATCCTTTTAATGTGTTGTTGGATTCTGTTTGCTAGTATTTTGTTGAGGATTTTTGCATCTATATTCATCAGTGATATTGGTCTGTAATTTTCTTTTTTTGTAGTGTCTTTGTCTGGTTTTGGTATCAGGGTGATGGTGGCCTCATAGAATGAGTTTGGGAATGTTCTTTCCTCTGCAAGTTTTTGGAAGAGTTTGAGAAGGATGGGTGTTAGCTCTTCTCTAAATGTTTGATAGAATTCACCTGTGAAGCCATCTGGTCCTGGACTTTTGTTTGTTGGAAGATTTTTAATCACAGTTTCAATTTCATTACTTGTGATTGGTCTGTTCATATTTTCTGTTTCTTCCAGGTTCAGGCTTGAAAGGTTATACCTTTCTAAGAATTTGTCCATTTCTTCCAGGTTGTCCATTTTATTGGCATAGAGTTGCTTGTAGTAGTCTCTTAGGATGCTTTGTCTTTCTGTGATGTCTGTTGTAACTTCTCCTTTTTCATTGCTGATTTTATTGATTTGAGTCCTCTCCCTCTTTTTCTTGATGAGTCTGGCTAATGGCTTATCAGTTTTGTTTATCTTCTCAAAGAACCAGCTTTTAGTTTTATTGATCTTTGCTATTGTTTTCTTTGTTTCTGTTTCATTTATTTCTGCTCTGATATTTATGATTTCTTTCCTTCTGCTAACTTTGGGTTTTGTTTGTTCTTCTTTCTCTAGTTTCTTTAGGTGTAAGGTTAGATTGTTTACTTGAGATTTTTCTTGCTTCTTTAGGTAGGCTTGTATAGCTATAAACTTCCCTCTTAGAACTGCTTTTGCTGCATCCCATAGGTTTTGGGTCGTCATGCTTTCATTGTCATTTGTTTCTAGGTATTTTTTGATTTCCTCTTTGATTTCTTCAGTGATCTCTTGGTTATTTAGTAACGTATTGTTTAGCCTCCATGTGTTTGTCTTTTTTACGTTTTCTTCCCTGTAATTCATTTCTAATCTCATAGCATTGTGGTCAGAAAAGATGTTTGATATGATTTCAATTTTCTTAAATTTACTGAGGCTTGACTTGTGACCCAAGATGTGCTCTATCCTGGAGAATGTTCCGTGTGCACTTGAGAAGAACGTGTAATCTGCTGTTTTTGGATGGAATGTCCTATAAATATCAATTAGATCTATCTCGTCTATTGTGTCATTTAAAGCTTCTGTTTCCTTATTTATTTTCATTTTGGATGATCTGTCCACTGGTGTAAGTGAGGTGTTAAAGTCCCCCCCTATTATTGTGTTACTGTCGATTTCCTCTTTTATGGCTGTTAGCAGTTGCCTTATGTATTGAGGTGCTCCTATGTTGGGTGCATATATATTTATAATTGTTATATCTTCTTCTTGGATTGATCCCTGGATCATTATGTAGTGTCCTTCCTTGTCTCTTGTAACATTCTTTATTTTAAAGTCTATTTTATCTGATATGAGTATAGCTACTCCAGCTTTCTTTTGATTTCCATTTGCATGGAATATCTTTTTCCATCCCGTCACTTTCAGTCTGTATGTGTCCCTAGGTCTAAAGTGGGTCTCTTGTAGACAGCATATATATGGGTCTTGTTTTTGTATCCATTCAGCCAGTCTTTGTCTTTTGGTTGGAGCATTTAATCCATTCACGTTTAAGGTAATTATCGATATGTATGTTCCTATGACCATTTTCTTAATTGTTTTGGGTTTGTTTTTGTAGGTCCTTTTCTTCTGTTGTGTTTCCCACTTAGAGAAGTTCCTTTAGCATTTGTTGTAGAGCTGTTTTGGTGATGCTGAATTCTCTTAGCTTTTGCTTGTCTGTAAAGCTTTTGATTTCTCCATCAAATCTAAATGAGATCCTTGCCAGGTAGAGCAATCTTGGTTGTAGGTTCTTCCCTTTCATCACTTTAAGTATATCATGCCACTCCCTTCTGGCTTGTAGAGTTTCTGCTGAGAAATCAGCTGTTAACCTTATGGGAGTTCCCTTGTATGTTTTTTGTCGTTTTTCCCTTGCTGCTTTCAATAATTTTTCTTTGTCTTTAATTTTTGCCACTTTGATCACTATGTGTCTCGGCGTGTTTCTCCTTGGGTTTATCCTGTATGGGACTCTCTGCGCTTCCTGGACTTGGGTGGCTATTTCCTTTCCCATGTTAGGGAAGTTTTCGACTATAACCTCTTCAAATATTTTCTCTGGTCCTTTCTCTCTCTCTTCCCCTTCTGGGACCCCTATAATGCGAATGTTGTTGCGTTTAATGTTGTCCCAGAGGTCTCTTAGGCTGTCTTCATTTCTTTTCATTCTTTTTTCTTTATTCTGTTCTGCAGCAGTGAATTCCACCATTCTGTCTTCCAGGTCACTTATCTGTTCTTCTGCCTCAGTTATTCTGCTATTGATTCCTTCTAGTGTAGTTTTCATTTCAGTTATTGTATTGGTCATCTCTGTTTGTTTGTTCTTTAATTCTTCTAGGTCTTTGTTAATCATTTCTTGCATCTTCTCAATCTTTGCCTCCATTCTTATTCCGAGGTCCTGGATCATCTTCACTATCATTATTCTGAATTCTTTTTCTGGAAGGTTGCCTATCTCCACTTCATTTAGTTGTTTTTCTGGGGTTTTTTCTTGTTCCTTCATCTGGTACATAGCCCTCTGCCTTTTCATCTTGTCTGTCTTTCTGTAACTGTGGTTTTTGGTCCACAGGCTGCAGGATTGTAGTTTTTCTTGCTTCTGCTGTCTGCCCTCTGGTGGTTGAGGCTATCTAAGAGGCTTGATGGGAGGCTCTGGTGGTGGGTAGAGCTGACTGTTACTGTGGCGGTCAGAGCTCAGTAAAACTTTAATCCACTTGACTGTTGATGGGTGGGGCTGGGTTCCCTCCCTGTTGGTTGTTTTGCCTGAGGCAACCCAACACTGGAGCCTACCTGGGCTCTTTGGTGGGGTTAATGGCAGACTCTGGGAGGGCTCACGCCAAGGAGCACTTCCCAGAACCTCCGCTGCCAGTGTCCTTGTCCCCACGGTGAAACAGAGCCACGCGCCGCCTCTGCAGGAGACCCCCCAACACCAGCAGGTAGGTCTGGTTCAGTCTCCCCCAGGGTCACTGCTCCTTCCCCTGGGTCCTGATGCGCACACTACTTTGTGTGTGCCCTCCAAGAGTGGGGTTTCTGTTTCCCCCAGTCCTGTAGAAGTCCTGCAATCAATTCCCACTAGGCTTCAAAGTCTGATTCTCTAGGAATTCCTCCTCCCGTTGCAGGACCCCCAGGTTGGGAAGCCTGACGTCGGGCTCAGAACCTTCACTCCAGTGGGTGGACTTCTGTGGTATAAGTGTTCGCCAGTCTGTGAGTCACCCACCCAGCAGTTATGGGATTTGATTTTACTCTGATTGCGCCCCTCCTACCGTCTCACTGTGGCTTCTCCTCTGTCCTTGGATGTGGGGTATCCTCCTTGGTGAAGTCCAGGTTCTTCCTGTCAATGATTGTCCAGCAGCCAGTTTTGATTCTGGTGCTCTCGCAGGAGTGAGTGAGAGCACGTCCTTCTACTCCGCCATCTTGGTTAATCCTCCTTTGGAGGATAATTCTTCTAGGTCTTTGTTCAACATTTCTTGCATCTTCTCGATCTTTGCCTCCATTCTTATTCCAAGGTCCTGGATCATCTTCACTATCATTATTCTGAATTCTTTTTCTGGAAGGTTGCCTATCTCCACTTCATTTAGTTGTTTTTCTGGGGTTTTTTCTTGTTCCTTCATCTGGTATATAGCCCTCTGCCTTTTCATCTTGTCTGTCTTTCTGTAAATGTGGTTTTTGGTCCACAGGCTGCAGGATTGTAGTTTTTCTTGCTTCTGCCATCTGCCCTCTGGTGGTTGAAGCTATCTAAGAGGCTTGATGGGAGGCTCTGGTGGTGGGTAGAGCTAACTGTTGCTGTGGTGGTCAGAGCTCCGTAAAACTTTAATCCACTTGACTGTTGATGGGTGGGGCTGGGTTCCCTCCCTGTTGGTTGTTTGGCCTGAGGCAACCCAACACTGGAGCCTACCTGTGCTCTTCGGTGGGGTTAATGGCAGACTCTGGGAGGGCTCACGCCAAGGAGTACTTCCCAGAACCTCCACTGCCAGTGTCCTTGTCCCCTCTGTGAAACAGAGCCAGCCCCCACCTCTGCAGGAGACCCTCCAACACTAGCAGGTAGGTCTGGTTCAGTCTCCCCCAGGGTCAGTGCTCCTTCCCCCGGGTCCCGATGCGCACAGTATTCCATGTGCGTCCTCCAAGAGTGCGGTTTCTGTTTCCCCCAGTCCTGTTGAAGTCCTGCAGTCAATTCCCACTAGGCTTTAAAGTCTGATTCTCTATGAATTCCTCCCGTTGCCGGACCCCCAGGTTGGGAAGCCTGACGTGGGGCTCAGAACCTTCACTCCAGTGGGTGGACTTCTGTGGTATAAGTGTTCGCCAGTCTGTGAGTCACCCACCCAGCAGTTATGGGATTTGATTTTACTCTGATTGCGCCCCTCCTACCGTCTCACTGTGGCTTCTCCTCTGTCCTTGGACGTGGGGTATCCTCCTTGGTGAAGTCCAGTGTCTTCCTTTCGATGATTGTCCAGCAGCCAGTTGTGATTCTGGTGTTCTCGCAAGAGGGAGTGAGAGCACGTCCTTCTACTCTGCCATCTTGGTTAATCTCCCCAATGGTTATGTTATTTTTTAAATAGACTTTAGTAGTTAGAGATGTATACTGACATATTTATAGGTAAAATGTTATAAGGGATTTGCTTTAAAACATTTCAGGAAAAAGAGTGGTGGGTGGGTGGGCGGATAGGGTATAGATGTAACCATATTGATAAAATACTGTTGAAACTAAGTGGTGGATTATGGAGTCTATTATTCTCTTCTTTCTACTTTTTTTTTATGTTTGAAATTTTCCATATTGAAAAGTTTAAAAAGACTAAATATAAAATTAACATAGAGTTATTGCAGAAAACTGAAAAATGGACAAAGGCTAATGGGAAAAAAAAGAACGTAATCCCACGAGCCAGACATATCTGCTGTTAACATTTATATCCTTCTGGTCTTTTTACCTTGTATAAATGTGTACATACACATTAATTTTTAAAAAAAAGAATGTTGTGGTCATTCAGTATCTAAATTTTCTGACTGACAGTTACGTTAACCTTTCAGTGTATCATGAATAATCATAGTCCTCATCGTCATTTTGGTGGTTCCTTAGCATCTCAGTATACAGACGAATTACAATTTATTCAGTTGTTTCACTGTTGCTGGGCTTTTAGGCGGTTTCTTATTTTTCACCACTGTGAACATGAGTATCCTTACGGATAAATGATTGTTCATATCCATATACAGATCTTTAGCCCTCGTTCCTAGAAGTGGAATCGTTAGGTTGCAGGGTACATACAGGGTACAATTGGATACAAATTTCAAGTGACCCTTCAGAAAGGTGGTACCATGTTGTACCTGCACCAGCAGTAAGTGGGAATGCCTGTTTTTCTGTACTTGCAAGGCCAGAAGACAGACCGGTGCAGAGCAGTAATGAGCACACAGGAGTGATGAAGTGTAATTGCTGTACAGAGGCATCTCTGATACTTACATTGGGTGCATTGTTGCCCGGTGTGGTGGGGAAGGGAGGGTTAGTTGCAGTGGGCATCAGCATGGACACATAGCTTATGTTGTATCAGTGAAGGGGCTGCGGGCTTACGTAGCACCCCAGTGTCTCTGGTCCTTCAGGGGAATCCTTGATCTGGCCCAGAGCCCGTGGCTTCAGGTCAGTAGCGCATATTGTGCCGGTTACTCTCTCATTTCTACATTGTCATTGTCTCTTGGGCAGTTTCCATAGATACTTGGGCTGTGTTCCTTAATCTATGTGTCTGTGTAGATAAGATCACCAGGAAGGCCTCCTCATGAATCATCTTGGAAGCCCAGCTTATCTTCCAACACTCTCAGCCTTGTTTCAGTACCTTTGGGTTTATCTTGGTGTTAACACTTTGATAATCAATCTTGTTTATTGCAAAATCTATATAGTGTTTAAAATTTGAGGCTTTCATAAAACGGTTGTTTAACATTTATGCGGGAACTAACAGTTTATATTTATGTCAGTGTTCGTGTTCTGTATTCCATGTGATTGCCTTCTTCTGTCCCATCAGCCAGTGGTATAGGCTGTCAGAGGACAGGATCCTGAAACTAGCTTTTTGTGTAAGAGACCCTAACTTAATAGTGAGCTTTTCTTTAGAATCTTGGTTCAAGTATAGAGTTTAATGTAGTCAAACAGGTAAGACAGTTAATTCAGAGGCAAATCAACAAGAAACCTAGAAAATAGTAGCCAAAATATAGTATTAAAAATACAATAAAATGCTTCCCGCGGTTCTTTTTAAGGAAATTAGGTCCTAATGAACACAGCTTTGAACTTAATTGTCTGTGTGTTATTTTGTAGTAATCAAGCTTTTATCCCTTTGACACATCCCTGAAGGGTGTCTGAAGTCGGCCATCAGAATCGTCAGACACAGCTTAGCCCCCATGGATTTCCCATCTAGCGTGTGAACGTTTGTAAGAGTGAAAGAAATGATTATAAGCACACATACCCCCCAGGGTCATTTGTTATTACATCACACGACTGCCTCCTTTTGCAAAGCTTAAAACAAAATGTGTAGGAGCCCCCAGATTAGAGAGCTATCACTCAGAGAAGAGTTTATTTTTGTAATCTTTTTTTGGGTGTACTTGATGATTTTTTTTTCTTTTTAAAAATGTAAATTTGGGACCTCCCTGGTGGCGCAGTGATTAAGAATCCGCCTGCCAATGCAGGGGACACGGGTTCGAGCCCTGGTCTGGGAGGATCCCACGTGCCACGGAGCAACTAAGCCCGTGTGCCAGAACTACTGAGCCTGTGCTCTCGAGCCTGTGCTCCGCAACAAGAGAAGCCACCGCAATGAGAAGCCCGCGCACCGCAACGAAGAGTAGCCCCCGCTCAATGCAACTAGAGAAAGCTCATGCGCAGCAACGAAGGCCCAATGCAGCCAAAAATAAATTAATTAATTTTTTTTAAAAATGTAAATTTGCCTGAAGTTCTCTTCCAGGGCTTGCCCTGAATCTTCCCCATTTACCCACTGTTTCCGAGCCCTCGCTGTGCACCTGGCTAGACTCTGCCCCATGTGCTAGGGAGGAAGGAACCTACTGTGAGGGGCTGAGATGTATGAGGCCCATTTTCTGCTTAACTCCATTTACACCTCAGAATGATATCGCGGTGTTACTAGTATCTGCATTTTTAAGGAGGGGGAAAAAAGCAGATTTTGAAAAGTTCAGTAGCTTGACCGAGATCTCACAGGGAAGAAGTGGCAGCCGTAGCCTTGACGTCAGGAGCTGTACGTCCCTCTGGAGCAGAGATGTTTGGGGAGCAGCTGGGTACCGGTGTCAGCGTTTGGAGGAAGCCGGCAATGACAGGTTGCCTTTCAGTCATCATTGTACCAGGGCCAGCCGTAATCAGCGACGCCTCCCCTTGATCAGTAAAGCTGTATTTTGATTCTTTTTCAGTGTAAGAGAATGGAAATTATAGGGTTCTAAAGAAATTTAAATGGACTAAAAAGGTTTTAGTGCCTTTTATTTCTCCCTATATTAGTTTCCTAACTCTGCTCTAACAAAGTACCAAAAACTAGTTGACTGAGAACAACAGAAATGTATTATCTTAACAGTTCTGGAGGCTAGAAGTCTAAAATCAAGGTGTCAGCAGGCTTGGTTTCTCCCCAGGGCTCTGAGAGAGAATCTATGCATTGCCTCTCTCCTACCTTCTGCAGTCTTTGCTCTTCCTTGGCTTGTAGATGCATCACTCTGATCTCTGCCTTCATTTTCACATGGTGTTCTCGTGTGTGTGTGTGCATCCAAATTTCCCCTTTTTATAAAGACACCAGTGATACTGGATTATGGCCTCACTTAAAATTCAACCCATTGTGCTGTCGGTAATCATAGTGCCAATATGGTACCCACGGTCCTCCTGTGCTTGACCTGAAGACAGGATTGGATTCTCCATTGTCCAGATGCTCCAGGGCCTCGATGTTGCTTTCTTGATTTTGGGGTCATTTGACAGAACTACCCACAGCCAAGTCTCTGCCACCCGAGCAGGCTAGGGTGGGGAAAAAAAAGAGATTCTGAGCTTTTTATTACTTTATTACTTGGTGCAAAAATTATAAGCCCTTCGTGACATCCAGTAATTGTTTTCCGTTATTTGAGACATTGAGGGGTACTCTCCGTCTTATTCTTTTGTATCAGCAAAGCAAGAACACGAGCATGCGTTCTAAACAAAGAGCAGCTTTCAAGCAGGGCATTTGTGGTCTTCCAAGTTACCCCTTCTCTGGGAAGCATCCTTTGCTGGAGAACAATAGACATTAGTCACAGTCTGTTAATTCCCCCTCTTTCCCAGGAGGAGGAGGAGATTGCGTCCACAGCACTGTTGGGGAGTTTCAGAGCCTATGTTAAGAGTTTTCCATAAGGAGCTTCTGTAACACCAAAGGAGGCGTTCTAGGCGACCTCAAGAAGGGGGTCTCTTAGTTTATCCAGGCCTTCGCCCTCCCCACCCCCACCAAAGTATTACTTCCCTTGGGGCCAGGGAGTGAGTGGCAGGTCTGTGGGAAGAGCCATTCTCACTGTGCGTGTGTGTCGTGCAGACACCAGCTGGAGACACCGGGACGTTACTCTCATCTGGCTGCATTCTACGAGGACAAGAAGGGGATGCTCCACGCCGGTCCGGGGAGCGGTGGCAGCCTGCCCCCTGTCTACTGGCTGCCTTCCATCCACCGATACATGTACCCCGAGATGAAGGTAGGTCAGCCAAACTCTCTCACAGCCAGCCCGGGACTTAGGTCTGGGCACAGCAGTTGTTGATTATTGTTTGAATGAATAAGGAAATTGTGTCTTGGGCTGATGCCCAAAGTCTGCTTTTGATAGAATAGGATTGTAACCTAAGCATTTGATTCTTTTAAAACATAAGGCAAGTTATCTTAAACTAATATGCTTTCTAATACTTCTATAATCATGGTGCAAAGCCGTATTGATAGGCCAGTTGTGGTGGACTCCAGGGGGGATGAGGTGGACCTGATTCTAGCGATTGCTTCAGGTAGTTTAAAGGCAGACATTTGAACTAAAGATGAAGAGTTTGAGCAGTTAAGATATTTCTTAGTTACAGTAGTTTTGGTATTCCTTTATTGTGTATTTTTTTTCTGAAGTACTTTGTAAATACTAGAATATGTTTATTCACCATTAACAAAACACCCAGCCAAGTGTTAGGCGTTGGGAAGGTACAAAGATCACTCCTCCTCCTCCTCCTTTTTCCCCCATCCCCCCTCCTCCATCATCCTCTTCCTCCTTCCCATCTCCCGTCCCCTACAGGTGGTCGCAAGATACTTCAGTGGAAATTTCAGGCTCCCTGGTAGAGAAATTATGCCATGAGTTCTAGAGAACTCTGGGAAGGCATCTTGGAAGAGGAGTTGGTCCTTGAAGTATTTGGCTGGGGGAAAGTGAGGGAAGCTAGTTCCAGACTGAGGGAAAGCATGAGCAACAGTGGGGACCATGGCCCATCACTTTGTCAGCACCTTCTGTGAGTTAGACGTTCTGCTGGCTATTTATCAGTACCTGTTGCAGCACTCTTTAAAGTGGATTTTATTTTTTTTTTTTTTTACAGATAAACCAGTTGAGGTTTATAAAGGTTCAGTGACTTGGTTAAGGCCTTATAGCTAGTAGGAGATAGAGCCAGGATGTAAACACAGGCCTAATGCCAAGGCCAGTGCTCACTCCTTACCCCACTCCACTGCCTTTGTGAGGTCGTGGGCGTGGGAAAGCACAGGGCAAGTTCATGGGACGTGAGCAGAATAGTTTGACTGGGACTGCATTTCAACGTCAGCTGGCCAGGAGAGAAAGGATTGGAACAGTAGGTTGGAATCAGATCGTAGAGACTCTTAGATACTAGACCATGGAATCTGAACCTGAATAAGTACCAGTCAGGGTCTTGTTAGGAAAACACAAACTATGTCAGATATGTCAATACGGGGAATTGGTAATACAGGAACTGGAAAACCAAAGGCACAGAAAGGTAACAAGATAACCTAAACACTGGAAATACAGACAGTGGCTACCACCCTATATTAGTTTTATCTGTTGCTGCATCACACGTTGCCCCCAAATTAATGGTTTAAAACAGTACATATTTGTTTCTGTGAGTCAGGGATCCAGGCGTGGCTTGGCTGGGTCCTCTGCTTCACGGTCTCTCATGAGATTGCAGTCACGGTTGGGGTCTTATCTGAAGGCTTGACTGGGGAAGTATCCACTTCTGAGCTCACGTGGTGGTTGGGAGGATTGAGTTCCTTGAGGGCTGTTGGACTGAGCGCCTTGCGGACTATTTGTTGCCCCCAGTGGGTCCCTCCAACATGATGGCTTGCTTCAACAAAGCCAACAAGTGAAAAAGACTTGTTAGCGAGATGCAAGTCATAATCCTTTGTACCTAACCGTGGAATTCACAGCCCTGCAATGTTGCCGTATTCTGGTGGTTAAAAGCAAGTTACTCAAGAGGAAGAGGGGGTTGCATAAGGCCATAAACACCAATAGGTGGAGGCCGTCCCTGGGGGTTTGGAGGCTGCCTGCCACGTGCTCCCGGGGCTGGAGTAACAAAGAGGGGAAAGTGACATTATCAAAACCGCAGGAGCTGGGGGAGGGGCCCTGCACTGCTGGCGCTCAGACCGCTGGCACTTTGCACCTGCAACGTGTTAAGAAATTTTAAGTATATAGTTCGGTGGATTTTTTACAAAGTGAACACATACATAAAGAAAAATTTCAAATAAGCTTATAAAGTAGAGGTCAGATTTAAGACTGTTACAGAGGGAAAAAAAAAAAACCTGGAAAGTGAGAGGAAGGCAGGATCGCAGTCTCTCTGAGAGGCCCAACAGTGGCTGGTAAATGTTCCCCCAGGGAAATGGGAAAGTGGGAGAGAGACAGAAATGGGGGGACTGAGCCCCAGGAGCAGATGAATTTCCTAGGGGGATACAGGTGAAAGGTGAGGGACGAAGCGTGAACCCCGAGGGGCCTGCCAGCAATGGTGAAGGAACAGGAAGAGGAGAGCGTACCTGGCATGAAAGGGCAGAGGGAAAACAGAGGTGGGAACTGTGCAAGTCAAGAGAAGAAGCTACAAGGCCGCGAGAAGGGAAATGGCTTGGAGCGAAAGCAGGAGAAATGTCAGTGGCGCTGTGCAGCTGGACAGGAGAAGGGTCGAGGCGCAGCCTGCGGGGCCGCCTCTCTCCGAAGTGAGGAGGGCCCCTCGCCGGGCCCAGGAGGGGCTGCTTCTCGTACCTGCAGGCCTCCGCCCCCCCACCCCCCCATCGCGGCTCATATCAGCCTGGCCTTTACGGGCTTGTGCACCCGCCTCTGCCGCCAGCCTGTAAACTGTGCCAGGGCAGGGCCTGGCCTTCTGTTCATTGTGGGAACCAGACTGCTTAGCTCAGGGCACAAAGCGAGCGCGTGGGAAATGCTTCTTGCCAGAAGGCACACATGTCCATGAATGAATGAATAAATAAGTACAGGCAGAATTGAGGACTGATGGTTTGCTCTAGGGTTCTAGGGCCCAGGACACATTTGGACAAAACCCTGCCAGGCCTTCGTGCAGGAGAAGCACACGTTTAGGGCGTGAAGATAAGCAGAGTGGGCGCTGAGAAGAACCTGAGGGGCTTTGGCTCTGTTCTGTCTGGTTGGCGGGTGGAGGCCGGCGGGGGCTGAGGTGGAACAGTCAGGAGGAGGGAGGGAAGCAGAGGATGCGAGGCTTTCACGAGAGAGTGTGATTGGAGGCAGTGAGCAGCCGTGGTCTCGCGCTGCCCCTCCTCCCGGAGAGTTGGGACGTGGTGGCAAAGGAGTGGCAGAGGGCAGGCGGGGCCCGTCGGGGACAGCCCTTCCGCAGGCATGGGGCGGGGGTTGGCTGTGGTGCGGGGCGATGCCTTGGGTAGGGAAGCCCTCTCCCCGGTGGTCCGGAGGAGGCGGGCTGGCGGACTGCTGCGGCCACCCCGGGGCTCGGGTGGCGGTGCCCCAGAGGGCTGCCAGGTGTCACACCCAGTGCGCGGCCTTGGTGCCGGTGGCACCTGCCTCCAGAAGTGCTCACACCTGCATCCCGAACGGCTGAAGAGCAGTATCACTTCTGACGCTTTAGCATGAAGTGACCTTCCAGAAGGCTCACAAAGCACCTGGCTTGAAGCCTCATGTCTCATCGGCGACAGTTGTGGCTGCTGCATGTGGCTTTTCCCACGTGCCAAGGGTTCCACACGGTTTTCCTCAAATGGTCCTTCTAGCCATACGAAGGATGCGACAGTGGTCTCCCTATTTTGCAGATGAGGAAAGTGAGCCCGAAATGCTGGCTGGCTTTCCCGAGGCTTCCCTGTGAGTAGAGGGCAGAGCAGGACTGGCCCCCAGCATTCCCTGGGTCAGAGCTCGAGCTCTTGACCCCGGGATACGCCTTGGCGGCAGGGTCCCGGGAGGCGACCCTCAGGGTTGAGGGCTCCTCGCATCCAGCACTGAGAGGTGGCGGGGGTGGGGTTAGGTGCAGGGGCTTGTGTCGGGGAGCCCCGTGGGGTAGCCCGTCATCTGTGCCCACACGTCACCTCGCACGGGAGCCGGGTCCCTGTACATTTGGGGTCTCAGCCGGGACTTGCCCGCACGTCACCTCGCACGGGAGCCGGGTCCCTGTACGTTTGGGGTCTCAGCCGGGACTTGCCCACATGTCACCTCGCACGGGAGCCGGGTGCCTGTACATTTGGGGTCTCAGCCGGGACTTGCCCGCACGTCACCTCGCACGGGAGCTGGGTCCCTGTACATTTGGGGTCTCAGCCGGGACTTGCCCACATGTCATCTGGCATGGGAGCCGGGTCCCTGTACATTTGGGGTCTCACCCGGGACTTGCCCGCACGTCACCTCGCACGGGAGCCGGGTGCCTGTACATTTGGGGTCTCACCCGAGACTTGCCCGCACATCACCTCGCACGGGAGCCGGGTCCCTGTACGTTTGGGGTCTCACCCGGGACTTGCCCACATGTCATCTGGCACGGGAGCCGGGTCCCTGTACATTTGGGGTCTCACCCGGGACTTGCCCGTGCGTCACCTCGCACGGGAGCCGGGTCCCTGTACGTTTGGGGTCTCACCCGGGACTGTCAGCGCATCCTTTTCTTCCTTCCAGAGCTCAGTCGTTTTGGGTGGGAGCTGAACTTTCTCACTGAGGTGTCCGTCACCTCGGAGAGACTCCCCGAAGTTACGTCCAGCTTCGCTTCCTCTGCACCGCTTCCCCCGGAGAAAGTAGTTTAATGATCCCTAAACTCACACTTCGGTGTATCAGGGGAGCTGTTGAATGATGGACCTCTAGTTTAAAGATAAGACTTTCAAAGTGAAAAATACCATTTTACGTGGCAGTAACCGTCCCTTATTGTATCTGTTTGGTGGTACCTTTTTTTTGTTGTCGTTGTTGGCAGGGGAAGGGGTGGTTAGCACACACCTGTATTGAATAGTTTTCGCAATATTTCTAACAAGTTATTCCCCTCCCACCCCCTTTTAATTTTTTCAGATCACACACCCAGCTGGCTGCATGTCTCAGTTTATTAAGTTCTTTGGGGAGCAGATCCTCATCCTTTGGAAATTTGCCTTACTTCGAAAGCGCATTTTGATATTTTCTCCCCCTCCAGTGGGCGTCGTATGCTATAGAGGTAACTAGAAGCCAAAGTCAGGGACTCTTCCCAAGTTCTCTGCAACAGAAACTGCCCCATTCTTTCCAGTGTTGACCAAGGCCAGAAGGGATTGAGCCATATCAGGGCCTCGGGGGTTTTAGGCCCGGGAGTGACACAGTTGGATTAGTATTGTAGAATGTGGACTATAATGTAAGACGATCGGGTAACACATCAGTAGTCTGGTGAGGGAGAAGGGTCTGGATTAAAGCAGAGAGGATGGATGCTTGATATGTTTAAGAGAGAAACCTGACAAGGTCTGGCGTCTGGGTGTAAGGTGCTGATGTATGTGAGGTAACGGAGGAAGAATCTAGGATGCCGAGGACGGTGAGGCCACCAGGCGGGGGACCGAGGAGGAGCAGGTGGGGGGCAGCGTGACAGAGTTACCTTGGACGTGACGAGTTGCTGCTCTGAGGCCTTCTCGAGCGGTACTCTAGGCACTGCTACAGTTGGGTCAGGACCTTGGGAGACACGCTTGGCCAAAGAGACAGACCTGGGGGTGGCACAGAGGCCGAGCTGATAGCCGGGGGTGGGGGTGCCGTCATTTGGGGAGAATGTGAGTGAGGAGGGACGTGCCAGCGTGTAAGATGTGGGCCCGCGAGGTGAGCCAGTGAAGGCGGAAGGCAGAGGAGGCGTGCAGTCAGAAGAGGGGAGGGGGCCAGGAGACGCGGGGCTCGTGATGGGTAAGAGTTCTGAGAAGGGAAAGGGTCAGCAGCGTCAAATGCTAAGCAGGACCTCGAGAGACGAAGACTGAAACGTGTCCGTTGGGTTTGAGCGCCTTGGTGGAGCTGACAGCTCTGAGAAGCCGGCCGGCAGGCTGGGAGGGAGGGGCCGCAGGGGCCCGGGCGGCCTCACCCCCGCTGTCCCCGCAGTGTACTGCTGCTGCTGCCTGGCCAACGTCTCCCTGCCGGGCATCGGGGGCACCGTTCCCGAGTCCAAGCCTTTCTTCTACGTGAACGTGGCCGACATCCAGAGCCTGGAGGTGGAGGTGTCCTACGTGGCCTGTGAGTACGGGGCCCGCCCCATCCTGCCCGCACGTCCCTGGCGGGGTCGCCCGGGGCCCCGATTTCCCGACAGGGTCGGGCTGGTTCCCTGTAGGGCCATTCTTCGGGGTCCTGCCGCCTGAACCCCAGCTCCCGCAGGCACCACCGAGAAGATTTTTGAGGAGAAGCGGGAGCTGTACGACGTCTACGTGGACAACCAGAATGTGAAGACGCACCACGACCACCTGCAGCCGCTGCTGAAGATCAACAGTGCCGACCGGGAGAAGTACCGGCGGCTCAACGAGCAGAGGTAGATGAGAGCCCGGGCTTGGGGTGCCGCCCTTGTCGGGACAGCCGGGGGGCTCGCGTCAAGCCCGCCTGCCGCCCCTTCCCTCTGGGCACATTTCTGCCCCTCTGCCGGGAGCCGGGGTTGAGGCATATAGTGATGGGCAGCAGGCATGTGTGGGGTGACTCCTTTCTGGCGGCCTCTGGAATCTGTGAAGCCCGAGGAAGCGTGTGGGTATCAGTGGCGAAATAAATGGCCTCATCACGTCATCCCTATTTTATGACAGTTAGGAGAGGTGGTCACTTGAGTGGGGTTACACGGGGCAGAACCAGCCCTGAACTCCAAGCCCTGTTGATCTTTGCTGCTGCCGCTCTCCCTGCCTTTGGACGGGGGCCGGGGTGCGTGAGTCGCTCTGAATCAGCCTCCTTCCTGGGAGGCGGTGGCCCGTGCAGATGCCTGGCCGGTGACCTAGCCCGTTGCTGGGGTCCTTGTAGCTGCGCCAGAGGCTGACGGTCGTCTCCCCCCCCCGGCAGGCAGATGCTGTTGTATTCCCAGGAGGTAGAAGAAGATTATAACCCTTGTGAAGAGGACCTCTTTGTGCTGTAAGTCGGCCCAGGCGGCGGTCGTGGGCCTCCCCCTGGGTCCCTTAGCACTAACGGCTTTAGCCTGGATCCCTCCCGTGTTACCTGCTGCAGCCCAAGGATGCCCTTTATTGCCACCAAGGGCACTTCGAGCTGGGCTCCACACAGCGTCAACCTGAGCCCCAAAATGCTGTTAGGGGGACCCAGAAAAGTTAAAGCAGCAGGGGAAGGTTATTAAGAGAAAATGGGAGTCCCCTCAGTTGTCTTCCTGTTGCGCATTTACATCCAGATGTCTGCTGCATAGGAGCACTGTGTGTCCCTCAGGATGCAGGGACTTCTCATTCCATTGCTTCCTTTGAATAGAGCAGTTCCTTGTGCTGAGTATTATGGGATAATCAGAAACTTAACTCTTGAATTGAAAGACATTTCTTTCCTTCAGAGCTGTTGGTGGTCAGGGTGGGAGCCATGGCCTTTATACCTCGTTGCATTGATCTCATTCATAAGCAGCTGTGTGAAATAGTGCTCAGTGATAAGAACAGAATTGTAATTGAACCAGAAACAATTTTCCCAGCTTCCGGCTTGGTCTTCCTACCCCGCCTCCTGGGATGGGGGTGGGGAATAGCACTTGCAGTTAGAACTGTTTCTGGCTTTGATATTGGCTTTGATAATTCAACAAAGGTACAGTACTTTGATTCTAATAAAGTATACTTTCTAATGCAAACATGCCGTTTAGCTGTAAAAGTATCTGGGAACTGAGCAGAGAACCAGCAGTCTCATCAAGGCTTGACAGTCTATTGAATCTGAAATTCCAGAGCGCCCAGAGCTGCTTTGGGCACTAGGCAACTTGCTCTATGCAACACAGCTGAAAAGTCTAGACAGTTAATGTCTTTTCTAACTACAGTTCATATATTCATACAGTACTGTAAGTTTGTGACATTCAAATCATGCTCTGTGCATAATTAAAACAAAAAAAGCAATCGAAAGAACCCAGCTGCGTACAGATGGTGGTGAGCTATGGCGATATCGGTCCCTCCAGGCTGACTCCCCTTCCTCCTTCACTGCCCGCTCCAGCACGGCTGGCTTCAGGTTGCCCCGTGCCCGCCCCGGTGCCTCTGAGCTCCACCTTTTCTGTGTGGGTACCTCAGGGGCTGGAGAGCCAATTCAGAGCCCTTCTCTGCCTCTAGGAAGGCTCACCTCCTGCTGCCGGCTCTAATTACCCATCCAGGGCTTTGAAGGTGAATTTCACTTTCTCACATAAAGTCTTGACCTCAGAACTGCATTATCAGTTTTTTTGGTTTTGTTTTCTGTCCTTCTCTTCCCTTTATGACTAAGCAGAAAGAGAGGAACAAAGTTTATGGGGGCCTCTCCCTACAGCTGTGTTTAAACCCCTAGTGACCTCCCTCTCAACAGGAAAATAAATTTTTGACAGTCAGGCCGTCAGTTGCTTAGAGATTTTGCTCATCATACCATGGTTAACGCCAGTTCTTTGCTGACCTTAGTGGCACTTGAATAACCGTTTAACTTTTATCCTGTTTTCTTCTTTTAAAAGATATGTCTGAGTTTTGAAACCATTTAAAAGTATATCAAGCAAAGCAGTGTAGTTTTGGTTCCCCATGTGCGGCTTACTTGGTGAGCTTTCGTGTCTTTTCTGCCCTCCCTTTCCCACGTCTTGTCTTGTGAATGCAGGTTTTTCCTAGAGCAAAACAATCGGATATTTCAGACTTTGCTGGAGGTGTCCGCCAGTCAAGACAAAACTCTGACAGCTGAGCATGCACGGGGCATGGGTCTAGACCCCCAAGGAGACCGGAGCTTTCTTATGGACCTGCTGGAGGCCTACGGCATCGATGTCATGTTGGTCATTGACAACCCCTGTTGCCCATAGGAAGGATGAGTTCACCCAAGGCCCCAGATGGCCTGATTTTTAATTAAGTTGATACAAAGGAACACTGTTTATACTTCCAACAAATGTAACTTTTGCATCTTCTTCCCTCCCTCCCAAGAGGTAAGATGAGAGCACCTTGGTTTTGTAGGTCGTTGGAAGCTACCACCTTCAGAGCTGCCGCCGGTGTGGTCTTAGGAGTTATCAAAGCAGATGCTCTCATTGCCTTGTTGAGGGACTTGAGGAGATGGGGCGAAGACCGCATATCACCAGGAGCGGGCTGAGCTCTGGAAACGTGGGGCTGGGCTGCTGAGAAAGTCTGTCTGGTCTTTGTCGCTTGACATATCAAGAATAAGAGAACTCTCCAGTGTGGCGTTGGATGTCCACCTGCCCGAAGCAGAAGCTAGACCAGGTGGCTTTTCAAGGTTATTTTAATCAGTTCTGGAAGTCTAGTCTTGGGATCAAATCCCTTTTCCTGTTTATTAGAGTAAATCTGTGTTTTCTCTGTTCACGTAGGTAAGAGACTTCAAAGAGGGACAAAGGATATTTCTGTCACCAAGTATGAGCTTCTCTAAGGACAGATGACAGGGAGAGGTTGCTTCTCAGTCACCTGAGAACTAAAATTGTAGAATGAAGCTTGAAACCTTTCTCTGAGTGAGTTAATGGTGGCCACTCCACGTAATAGTCCTTTTTCTCTGAATCCCCTCCTCTTGGGACGGGCTGGCAGATTCCTTCAGGCCGATGTTAACAAGAGTGTGTACCAGTTTGGAGCCCTCGTAAACAAACTTCTCTTTAGCAGAGACGACATTTGTCGAGCTAAGTAATTGGGACCAGAGATGTACAGGTTTGTTAGCGAGCAAACATGGCAGTCCCTCCACCCAGGAAAGTAGTTGGGAACCCTGAGTGTGAGCGATGAGCTCCTCTGCTTTGCTCTGGAATGTTCTGACCTGGGACAGCTCCTGTCGGCCCTGCCGGTTCTCTTTGGCTGGGGCGTTCAGTGGATGCCAGCTTAGGTGAGACGGCCACGGTTTATTAGCCAGAGAAGCTAGCTCCTGGAGTAGCGTTTAGGTCTTTTGGGTCTGTTTAGGATTTTGACTTGGGATCCTGGGTTGTTGGTGACAGATAACTTCTTGCCCTTCACCATTCCTGCCTGGCTCTGTTATTGGAAAAACCATCAGTATATCCATGTCTGGGACCAAGTTCCAGCCAGGCAAATGTACACAGCAGAGAGAAAAAACTTCCAAATAGATGGATCACATGTCTTATCTCAAGACTAGCTTTATAGGGCTTATTGCTTTATTTAAAAATATTTTCACTGTAGCTCCTTGACATGGAATTCAAGACTAAAGAAATTCACATGTGGAAATGCAAACAGACATTGATTAATCAAGGTAGCATCTTTTATGTAAGTATATAAATAAGTTTGGGCATTGAATTGTAAACTGTACATTTTTCTCCTCTGTGGGTTTAGCCTTCATTTCAGTAATACTTATGTTTACAAAAGAAAAAAAGAATCTGTGTTTAGAAGCTGAAGCTTCACTGCCTTTTTCCTGGAAGAGTGACTGTCTCCTCACCCCTGGAGAAGAAGCGGCCTTTCTAACTTGGGTCAAGTTATGGTTACTTTTATACTTTTAGTGGTATCTGAAGGTTCAAGGCTTTCTAAGTTGGGGGTGGGTGGTCAGAAGTAGGGGTGGGCGTAAAAGGGAAGGTCAGATTCTCATGGAGGACACAGGCAGACCCTCTTTCTGTGCAACTGGGGAATTTGTTGGGAGAATACTCTTTTTAAGCACTTCTGCCCCAGAGGCCTTCTGCGTGTGAACGCTTTTGTTTTTGTGGTATTGTAACTCCAAGCTCAGACATGCTGATGTAAAGGTAGTAGAATGAAGATGAGATTCCTGTATTTCCCTTTGAATGGTGGGCCCAGGCTTCTGTGCTCCTTTTAGCTCCCTGCCGTCCTAGGCAGCTGTCCCTCTGGCATCTCTGTGTGTCCCCCCGATGCTCACGCAGAGGTCTGGGCTGGGGGTGGTCCTGGGAGGGGTGCACCCATGAGGCAGTGCCACTCTGAGGTCATACGCACCCTGGGCTCGGCTGACCTTGAAGAGGAAACCCAAGAATCGGTTCTTCCCTGCATTGCCAGCTTCCTGGGCGGGTGGCGGGGTGGGGGTGGGGGGCAGGAGTCTGGTGCAGCGCCCTCTGCTGGGCTGGCCAGTGCGCCCTTGCCCTGTAGTTACCCTCGTCACTGCCTGTGGTCCCCCAAAGATGCAGATGTGGAGCCTCTTGCTTCCAAGGTCAGAGGTCACCGTTTGAAGGCTCCCGCCTTCTCCCTGATCTCTCAGGTGAGCAGTACCCACAGCGTCACTTGCTGCCAGGTCTCGGAAAGGGGACTTCATTGGTGAGGTACCAGGCAAGACTCCCTGCACAGGGACGGCAGAAGCTAGAAGCCACACAGACCTGCTTTTGTGTCACTGTGGAAGTATTTTCTGAGAAACCATCTGCTTTTGTTTGGAAGCTTTGGAGAACGTCCCTCTTCCCTGTCCTCCGTAGGGACAGGGCTTACTGTTATTACTGTGACCTTCTGGAGCAGGTTGGGAACCCTGGGTACGTTGACTGATGGTGGCCTTCTGTCCCTATAGACTCTTGGACCGCCTCCCTCCCTCCCTACCGCCCACCGCGCCAGCTGGCTTGGTCCTGCTGGGGAACTTTAAGCCTGATCTAACGCCAAGCTGTGAGCCACGTCCTAACTTGGAAACACTGCTGACCTGAGACACGGGGGCTGCCAGGTCATCCCTGAGTCAAGTTAGAAGGAATTCTCGGTGGCGAGAGTCCTTGTGGGACCTAGAATCCAGGCTCGGGGTTTGTTGATGTCTGTAAGATACGACAGAGTTCTGGTAAAATGGATTTTTCACTTGTGCAGGCTGGGCAGATGGTACCATTCAGACTGTGGGACAATGTCCAGTTGTCCTCTGGATTAGGACTCTTCAGGAGTCAGAAATGGTAGGACTTATCTTTCACCAGACCAAAAAGTATGGGCCAAATAATAGTTTAGAATTAGCTTTGGCTTTTGCTAAGCATGAAGCACTCCTTAGGCCTGGTGTAGATCCCTTCTAATGTAAGTGCCTGTACAGTCCTCAGTGAGTTATGATTGCCGTGCATCAGCAGGCATTTGTCTCCCGTAGCCATCATTCATCCTGGCATCATGTCTTCCATTTGGCTGGAGACGGGAAGCTAAATTCATTGATATATTGATAGAAATAATTTAGCATAGGAATTTGCATTTATAACTTACCTTGTTTTGTCCCACGTGAAAATCAAGATGGGAAATTTAAGTATAGCACAGGGTGCAGATAATTCTCAATACCACGTGTGAAGATTCATTTATCAGTGTAACTACCTATGATATTTTAGCTAGAAGATAAAGATAAATGAAATCATAGCTGAATCACTGTTTTTCATTCTGGTGGTTATGAGGATGAACTTGCTATTTGTCTTGATACACTGAAAACCCTTCAAACGCAATAAAAAGATAAGATTATTCACCTTTAAACCGAGGCCTTTGGGGAACCTTTTGTAAAGGGCAGTGATGAGTTAACCTTTTAACGGCAGTACAGCAACCCTCCAGGAGGAGGCGGGGACCTCAGGGACTGTTTGTTTTGTTTTGTTTTGTTTTAAATGAAACTGCAGAGCCCAGGGAATGAATTGAGGTGCTTTCTCCACTCCCAGGACGGATCATACTTGCAGAGGTAGAGGAGGGGGAGGGCGCTGCTGAATAAGATAAGACAGTGAACTTGCTTTGGTGCGATGACAGTTCTCAAACAGGCAAGGTTAGTACGGGGACCAGCGTGTCTCACATGGGCTTTCATCTCCCCGTTAGGTTCCTGGCTGGTGGGCTCAGACTCTGTGAAAGGGCCAGTCCTCGGGTCTGTTCCCTGCATCCCTGCGGTACTTAGTGCCCTGCCGTGAGGATCCTGCACCTGGGGCTCACTTCAGCAGGCCAGTCCGTCCCCTGTCGTTTCGGGAAAGCCCTTTTGTGATTCAGGTAGGGGAAGAGGAGTTCAGGGCTCCTTTCACTCCCAAGTCGTGGATTTTTAATATTCCATTTGTATACCAATATACCTCTGTTCCCCGGAGCTACTGGGGTGCAGAGTGCTGTGGGAAAAGGCTAACTGTGAATTTAGTTCATGTTTTTCTTATAAGAAATGGAAGTTTATTTTTATATCGATATTACTATGTGATGAATTGAGTATGCAGATGTTGGAAGGAAATTCCAAAACTATAATCCTAGAAGAAACGGGCAGTATTGCAATTTGGAAGCAGCTGAGACCCCATAAGAGTTTTGTTATTTAAATGTTTTGGTGAGTGAATGAGGACTGTCCTGTGAAATCTAACAAACAGCCTCTTGAGATGAAGTTGACAGTCCGATGGAGGAGGACACACAGTCACCAGCCTTAAGTGAGACTCTTGTGTGAACGGGGGTGAATGTGATCACGCTGATTACCAGGCCCCTTAGCTGGAGGGAGATGGGAGGCAGGGGTAGTTTTACAGCTGGCACTTTGACTCATTTGTGGCGCTGGAACACAGGAGCCATTTGGTGAAACTGCACATTTAGAAAGGAAGTAAGAATTTTCCAGAGCTAGATAGAGAAATGATGATGGAGAAGTAAAGCCCTGCTTTCATCTCTTTAGCATTTATTCTAGAAGCTCAGCGTAGTGGGCTTTTAGAGGTAATAGGATCTAAATTCAGAAAATTTATTTAACTCCCATAGAAGGATAGGTATGAATTACCTCTGTTTGCTGTGGAATGCCTCTTTAGACTAATGGTACGTCTACTTTGCTTTCTAAGGACAGTTGGGGGGATGCAGGGGTGGGGTGTAGGGTATTACGAACTAGCCGGAGATGATCCACAAAACGAAAAATCCACACACAGGTCACTGAGTTCACTGGTTGTTAACATATACCATGGACATTGGAGTGAAAACTCCTTCCTTTGGCCAAATCAAGCAAAGATAAAAGTCTCAAAAAATTTTGAAGGCAGCATCAGGAAATGCATTTCGGTCTAGCCCTCCAAGACCAGTGAGGAGAGCTGTAGATTCTGTGCTTTTGAACAGACTAGGTAGGAGACTTTAGGGGTACGGAGTAGAGGAAAAACAAAACTAACCTCCTTTGTTTATCCCAAGCTTGTTGGCTAAATTTTTTTATTGGTCTGAGAGAGAAACCTTTTCTGATAAAGAAATGGTTGTAAGCCTTGGGAAAAGCTCTGTTTTTTCCAAATTAGGATCAGCATAGTTTCCCTGTTGCCTTAAATGTCAAACCCCTATTTTGATTAATACCCCAGCGTAAGAGTTACAGCAGTAAGAGAAACGGAATCTGTTTTTGTTTCAAGTATTTACCTCATAGTATGAAATTAGTAAGACAGTTCATAGATCTCACCCTGAATATACTGCCTCTGGGTATGTTGTTCTGTCTCTTCAATGGTGATCATTTTAAAGGCCTAAAGGAAGCTGGGGTTCATCCCGAAGAGTAAATGTTTCTTGAATTGATTTTGTTCTGTGGTACAGATAACATCTGTGTATATCATATGTGTATATATCTGAACCAAGTTGTATGCAGAGAGGTTGATATATTTACAGAAAACAGTTTTTACAATTAAAATTCACATTTTAACGTGAACATGTGTGCTGCAGTCCTTCACTTGGTCCAAGAAACGTGGTTTGTGGTAGGAAGGAGCAACAGCCCTGGGCACGAGCAGAAGCCATGGCGCTCAACACCGACCTCACTTACGGTGATGACGGAAGAAACCAGAGCTGGTGCCTGTCCTCCTTGAGGCCATGGTCTGGATACACATTCTCCAGGTAATGAAACCAAAGTTGGAAATAACCATCCCCATTCCATCAGAAAAGCCAGGACTGTGCACCCTCCATCATACCAGACAACTTCTGGAGAAGGACCCCACGGAGACCAAAGCTTTTTTGTTTCACATCTTCCTCCTACTAAAGTTTACTTTAAAACATTATATACTGAGACACACACACACACATTTTATTTTTAACCTTCTGGGGAGTTTTACTTATTTTAAGGCAGTATAGACTCAATTCCTAACATTGTTAGCTCTGTGTTCCAAGCCAGGCTCCTACCTTCCAAGTGACAAGACCATATATTACCTATTTCCTAGGGTTGTGAGAACACAGCCCATGAGTCGCAAGTGTAAAGCACTGGCACACAGTAACTACAACCATGCGTACAGATCGGCCAGGGGGTTAAGCAAAAGGCTTTATACTAAACTATATTTAATATAAAATATCTGCTCTGTTTTTAATAGAAATACTCTTGGTTTTTGAGTGAAATTAGTCTGACAAAAGGTTTGTACTAAACAAGAAGGGGGGACTCGGGTTCCCCTCGGACCCCTCAGCATTCCAGGTCTAGCTGGCGAGGGTCTCTCATAGCTGCTGAAACATCCTTTACGTGGACCTCATATGGAAGGACAACAGAAAGGCGGCAGTAGATGACAAGGTAACCATGTTCTCAGTAAATAGTCTGAATCAAGAAAACAAAATTTGAACTAGGACCTGTTTACATTTAAAAATGAATAAAAAATACTAATCTGAATTAAATATCCTTCCCCAATCATATGTTCCATTATTTCTATGGAAAAATTAGAATCACTAAAACACATACATGCTGGTAGCCAAGATTCTGTGCGGGTCTTTTGCACTCTATTATAGAAGCAATATATGCCAGATTCTCTTGGCTTATGCAGACTGTATTTTCTTACACCACGGCTCTCCCTCTCCCCTCCAGGGGCAGCATGGAGTGGCTACTGCTTAGACTGTATGTTTGGACCCGCCTGCTTTTTGTTCTGTTGCTTTCGCAAAAGCACAGCTTTTAACACCACTCTGAAGAACACAGAGGTAAACAGGTAAGCGTTCTTTTATGGGCTTTTCCGTCATGGTCTTTTCATAGCTGCTTTATAATCCTTTAAGCGTTGGTGTTCACTCTCCAGGGGGCTCGTGGGTGCAGGCATGTGCGCTGTCCTAAAACTGATCTACCCGAGGGTGACCCAGCCAGTTCTCCTTCCCCTCTTCCCCCTTGTGCAATTTTCCTTCCTCTTTACAAAAAGAAAACCTTACGTCTCATCCAGCTTACTGTGGTGCACTGCTCTCTGGAATATAAAAACCTCAGGGGCACCAAAGTGATTATCGTGCCTAGCTAACGAATCCTTAGCAAAGTAGGTAGTTTCTAGTTCTCTGTCTTCAACAAACTAAAGGAGGATCTCATCAAGCTGTTAAGTTGATAGGTCACTGTGATTTTTGATATGCAACTCAAAAGAACTGCATGACATTGTTACAACAGAATTTTTTCTGTCCCATCTGCTTATTTATGTATTTACATCTGTAAGGTTAAGGCTTGTCTCATCTTAGCTGTAAATAACGTGCTTTTGGGAGGAGACAAAATGGTGGAATAGAATGACGTGAGCTCACCTCTTCTTATGGAAACAGAATCACAACTAACTGTTGAACAACCATCGACCAAAAAAAACGCTGGAACCTACCAGAGAAGATACCCTATATCCAAAGACAAAGAAGAAGCCACAATGAGATGGTAGGAGGGGTGCAATCATGATAAAATCAAACCCCATACATGCCAGGTGGGCAACCCACAAACTGGAAAATAATTATACCACAGAAGTTCTCCCACAGGAGTGAAAGTTCTGAGCCCCATGTCAGGCTCCCCAGCCTGGGGGTCTGGCAACAGGAGGAGGAGCTCCCAGAGACACTGGCTTTGAAGGCCAGCAGGGTTTGATTGCAGGAATTCCACAGGACTGGAGGAAACAGAAACTCCACTCTTGGAAGGGCGCACACACGGTCTCATGTGCACCAGGATCCAGGGAAAAAGCAGAGACCTCATAACAGACTGGGCCAGACTTACCTGCTAGTGTTGGAGGTTCTGCTGTAGAGGCGGGAGGCGGCTGTGGCTCACTGTGGGGACAAGGACACTGCCGAGTATTCACTGGCGTGAGCCCTCTTGGAGGCCACCGTTTTCTCACCAAGACCTCGCCCCACCCAACAGCCAGTGCTAGGACGCCTCAGGCCAAACAACCAACAGGGTGGGAACGCAGCCCCACCCATCAACAGGTAGGCTACTTGAAGTCCTGCTGAGAACACAGCTGCCCGGTAAACACACCCCCTGACACGGCCTTGCGGGACAAGACCCAGCTCCACCCATGAGTGGGCAGTCCCTCCCACCAGGAAGCCTGCACAAGCCTCTTAGACAGCCTCAGCCACCAGGGGGCAGACCGCACAAGCAGGAAGAACTACAACTCTGCAGCCTGCAGAATGGAAACCGCAATCACAGAAAGTTAGGCAAAATGAGATGGCAGAGGAGTATGTCCCAGATGAAGGAACAAGATAAAACCCCAGAAGAACAACTAAGAGATAGGCAATCCACCTGAAGAATTCAGAGTAATGATAGTAAAGATGACCCAAGATCTCAGAAAAGAATGGAGGCACAGATCAAGAAGGTACAAGCAATGTTTAACAAAGAGCTAAAAGAACAAATAGAGATAGATAAACAATACAATAACTGAAATGAAAAAACACTAGAAGGAATAATGGGGCAGAAGAACCAATAAGTGAACTGGAAGACAGAATGGTGGAAATCACTGCCATGGAACAGAACAAAGAGGAAAGAATGAAAAGAAATGAGGAAAGTCCAGGAGACCTCTGGGACAACATTAAACACACCAACATTCACATTATAAGGATCCCAGAAGGAGCAGAGAGAGAGAGAACCTGAGGAGATATTTGAAGAAGTAATAGCTGAAAACTTCCCTAGTGTGGGAAAGGAAACAGTCACCCAAGTCCAGGAAGCAAAGAGTCCCAGTCAGGATAAACCCAAGGAGGAACATGCTGAGACACATAGCAATCAAACTGGCAAAAATTGAAGACAAAGAAAAAATATTAAAAGCAACAAGGGAAAAGCAACAAATAACATACAAGGGAATTCCCATAAGGTTATCAGCTGATTTCTCAGCAGAAACTCTGCAGGCCAGAAGGGAGTGGCACAATATATTTAAAGTGATGAAAGGCAAGAACCTACAACCAAGAATACTCTACCCTGCAAGGCTCTCATTCAGATTTGATGGAGAAATCAAAAGCTTTACCGACAAGCAAAAGCTAAGAGAATTCAGCACCACCAAATCAACTTTGCAACAACTGCTGAAGGAACTTCTCTAGGCAGAAAAGAAAAGGCCACAACTAGAAACAAGAAAATTATGAATGGAAAAGCTCACCAGTAAAGGCCAACATACAGAAAAAGGAGGAAATCATCTGCACACAGATATATCAAAACCAGCAACTGTGAGAAGACAGCACAAATGCAGGATATTGGAAATGTATTTGAAATTAAAAGACCAGCAACTTATAGCAGTCTATATATAAACAACATTGTTTTATCAAAACCTCATGGTAACTGCAAACCCAAAATCTACAATAGATAACACAGAAAGGAAAAGAATCCAAACACAACACTAAAAGTTAGTCATGAAATCACGAGAAGAGAACAAAAGAGGAAGGAAAGCCATAAACAAAATGAAAAGACAACCCACAGAATGGGAGAAAATATCTGCAAACAATGTGACTGATAAGGGATTAATCTCCAAACAGCTCATGCGACTCAATATCAAAAAAAAAACCCAATCAAAAAATGGGCAGAAGACCTAAACAGACATTTCTCCAAAGAAGACACATGAAAAGATGCTCAACATCACTAATCATTAGAGAAATGCAAACCAAAACTACAATGAGGTATCACTTCACACCAGTCAGAATGGCCATCATCAAAAAGTCTACAAATAATAAATGCTGGAGAGGGTGTGGAGAAAAGGGAACCCTCTTGCACTGTTGGTGGGAATGTAAATTGGTACAGCCACTATGGAGAACAGTATGGAGGTTCTTTAAGAAACTAAAAATAGAGCTACCTATGATCCAGCAATCCCACTCCTGGGCATATATCTGGAGAAAAACATGGTTCAAAAGGATACATGCACCCCAATGTTCACTGCAGTGCTGTTAACAATAGCCAAGACATGGAAGCAACCTAAATGTCCATCAACAGAGGAATGGATAAAGAAGATGTGGTACATATGTACAATGGAATGAATGAAATAATGCCATTCGCAGAAACATGGGTGGACCTGGAGATTATCATACTAAGTGATATGTCAGACAGAGAAAGACAAATATCATATATCATCACTTATGCAGAATCTAAAAAAAAATGATACCAATGAACTTACTTATTTACAAAACAGAGACAGACTTGGAGAAGGAACTTATGGTTACTAGGGGGAAAGGCAGGGGGAAAGATTGGGAGTTTGGGATTGACATGTACACACTGCTATATTTAAAATAGATAACCAACAAGGACCTGCTTGTATAGCACAGGGAGCTCTGCTCAGTACTCTGTAATAAACTAATGGGAAAAGAATCTGAAAAAGAATAGATACATGTATATGTATAACTGAATCACTTCGCTATACACCTGAAATTAACACACAATTGTTAATCAACTATACTCCAATACAAAATAAAAATTAAAAAAAAAACTTGAATAAACAACACAGAAAAACTGCTTTTTGATAAATGAACTCTAGGATAAAGAGCATTCTAATAAAATGTTGATTTTTAATTATCAAAAATGTATAATATTCATCAATTGTATTTTAATAATTTATAACATTTATTCTGTAGTGAGTTAACACTTGAAGAACTAAAAAAAAGTTACTTCCACTTACATTTTTTTGTTGGCAAGTAGGTCCAATGGAAAGAAAATTTCAAGCATAAAAACAACATTATGATAGCATTCTTTGCTGAAAGTGGTTTGGAGATACACATACACGGATAATCGACATTTTCAATGACAGAAAACTTACTCATTTTTGTAAATGGAGGATGAGTGTTAAATTGTTATATATTTCAATTACACTGAATATGTTTAAGACAGTGATGTAACAGTTTTATTTTAAAATATCAATATTTACATGACACCAGAAAGTATATACTTTGGCAACTAACTTCCCATGAAAAATTTTAGCTGTCAACTTAAAACTGAGGGGATACATGATTTTTCAAAATACTTTTAGGAAGTTCATAAGCAGAATAGTGTGTGGACCACTGCTTTACAAGACTGTCCTGTTCAGTTTGGGGGACACCTCTTGTAGTAGAACCACCTGGGGAAGGTGGACACCTTTTTAAAAATGCAGATTCCTGGGCTCCAGCCCCAGACTGAGTTACTAGATTTGGGTTGGGCCCCAAGTAAGTCAGTTTTCAGCATGCACCCCAGGTGGTTCTCATGCAAACCAACATTTAAGAAGCACTACTTCAGGGGAAAAAACTAGTATTTTACAGTATTTCAGCCATGGCTGAAGAGGGAAACACCTCAGGTATGTTTTTGATTAAGGAGAGAACTGAAAGACGCCAAGAATTGGAGCTCACAAAGTAGCAGCACCCATGGAAGAGCCCGGGGAACAGGACGGGGCAGCAGAAGGCAGGCGCTTCCCTAGACTTCCCAGGGCGGCCATAGAGCCCAACAGGAGAGGAAGAGCCACTCAGCCCAGGATCCTGCTTCCCACTCGGGAGCTAACAAGGTCTAGCCCTTCTCCATCCATTGAGGGGGGGATTTCCTGGAACTAGCCTGAGGAAAAGCAGTATTTAGAAGGGACGGACTGTCACAGCAGAGTGAAAGCATGCGCTGCTGGGAAGCTGGCTGCAAAGCTGGGAAGCGCTAGCGAGGGTCGGGGGTACTTGCCATGAACAGGCCCTTGGGGTCCTCTGACAGCGCTGCAGGGATGGGGAGGCCTTGGATCCCTTTTGGTCCCAGGGTAGCCTAAAGTGCAGTCTCGGGCGCCCACCTGCAGCCCGCTCACTGGGCCGTGCTTTGCAGCAGCTGCTCCCTCTTCCGAGGGTCGCAGAAGAACCGTAGTTTCCCGGGGAGCAGTTTCACCTCCACGGGCATCGCCTCGTACTCCTCGCTGTCAATGCTGAAGGAGCCCCCTGCTCCCTGTGGAGGAGAGAATATTCGCAACAGCTCACACCCACACTGGCTGCAGCTCGTCACCACTAGGGCACCAGAGCAGGTGGTTAGGGCAAAGATCCTCCTCTCTGAGGATCTGGTCTGACGTTCTTTTTTTTTTTTTTTTAATTTATTTTATTTATTCACTTTTGGCTGCGTTGGGTCTTCATTGCGGTGCGCGGGCTTCTCATTGCGGCGGCTTCTCCTGTTGCGTGCAGAGCACAGGCTCTAGGCGCGCAGCCCCCAGCAGCTGTGGCACGTGGGCTCAGCAGTTGTGGTTCGCAGGCTCCAGAGCACAGGCTCAGCAGTTGTGGTGCACGGGCTTGGCCGCTCCGGCGTGTGGGATCTTCCTGGACCAGGGATCGAACCCGTGTCCCCTGCACTGGCAGGCGGACCCTCAACCACTGCGCCACCAGGGAAGCCCCTGGTCTGATGTCCTTTGAAAAGAGTATTTCAGTGCCTGTGTCAGACATGGGGCTGGTTCCGGAAATAGCCCTATTCTACCACCATGACAAAGGTTTCAGTGGCCTCTGTCTCCTCCCAGAGTATTTTGGGATTTGTGAGACAAGGTTATCATTTTCAAATGCTTACTGTAAGACAGGGTCCTGTCACATCTTTAAGGAATTCATAGAACATACATGTATGTCCTTCTCAGCCCTAATCTTTCTCAAACGAAAAGCAAGAAACACAGCCAATTCTCTGAGGAAAGCCATTACAGCCACTTGATGATTTTCATGGTTCTTTAGGACTCGCTTAGTTTTACACCTAAGGTATAGCAACATTAATATTACAGATTCTGTAAAACCCTTCTGTAACTCATGCATTTAATTCAACATTTGCTGCGTTGAAACTATGGTGCCAGCCACTGTGGGGACACCTACCTTTTTGAACACCTTAGTTTAATAGCCACAAGTCTTCAGAGGCCACCTGTAGTAGGTTTTTTTTCCACTTATAGGTTATTCTACTAAGCTTGGCATTTCCCAGTACAGAAAAATTTACTGCCATCCTGAAAACTGCTTCCAGATCCTTTTTAAAAAATGTGAAGCTAGGACTTCCCTGGTGGCGCAGTGGTTAAGAATCCGCCTGCCAATGCAGGGGACAGGGGTTCAAGCCGTGGTCCGGGAAGATCCCACATGCCGCGGAGCAACTATGACCGTGTGCCACAGCTACTGAGCCTGTGCTCTAGAACCCACGAGCCACAACTACTTAAGCCCACGTGCCTAGAGCCCGTGCTCCACAAGAGAAGCCACTGCAGTGAGAAGCCCGTGCACCACAACGAAGAGTAGCCCCCGCTCGCCACAACTAGAGAAAGCCCACACGCGGCAACGAAGACCCAACACAGCCAAAAATAAATAAATTAATTAAATAAATTTTAAAAATAAAAAAGTAAAGCTACAATCCACTATTAACATTTGCTAACTGGAGAATTCTGTGGGTATAGTAGCTATCTGCATAATTTACATTCAGAAAAATAAAAGCTCAGGAGACCTAAGGATCACTTTACAGAACCTTGGCTTGACAACAGCGGAAGTCTTCAGGAGCCCAACTCTAAACCCGTGACTCAGAAGGGGCGTCTGTCATCTTTTCAGGTCTCCCTTAATGTAAACTAGAGCCTGGCACAGTGCTCAGCACGTACAAGGTACCTAAAAAAGGGTCTGTTAATAGGAAGGAGGGGGAAGAAAACAGAAAGGAAGACAGACCAGGAAAGAACCACACGCTCTGGGACAGCTCACCCCCGCTCACCTCAGGAAGAAGCAAAGTGCAGCGGCTGGCCTGAAGACACTCGGTGCCGTCAGCGCACACCTTGGGGTCTCTCACCTTTTTACTTCTGTTGGTACAGGAAAAAGCAAGCTTGGAAACCAGTGCTGGCAACTGCATTCGACTGCAAGAACACAGCAAGTTCTGCCTGTCTTTTGATGAGATGAAATAGATGGACTCATAATCTCTTGAACCGCGGGGTTCTGTGAATAATTATTCCCCCAGTGATTCTTGCTTAGTGTTGAGATACGTTCTAGATTGAGGTTTATTTATTGCAGAGAACTGTGCTTGAAGTTAAGACTGATTTTTCTCAGAATTGTTTTTTATTTTTAAATAGTTAGATGTATACCTAATTCTTGGGCTATTTAAAAATCTCAAATTTAAAAATTGGAATGAAATGAAATTCTTTAGAAAAAAGTACTAAACTTTTGATATTTGGTACTTCTTGTGAGTCTTACTTGAAGGAGAAAATTTTTTATTCTAATTTATACTAGATATTTATATGAACAACCAATCTTAGTAGTTCTTGAATGATTCTCTACTTAGCATAGTGCATCTTTACTTGGACTACATGGCTTTAGGGTAAAACTATCAGCCTGTCCACGCGCGTGCGCGTCCACGCGCATGCACGCACGCACACACACACACACACACCCTCCCCCTCCCCCTCGTGTATATACCCTTCAGCCAGTCAGGGTCAGTGGAAAAGGGGTAAAAGCTAATCTCAGAAAATTAGTCCATTCTTTATCATTAATTAACAAGAGTAATTCTTTCATCTATGAAACTTCATCCATTTTCTAAAGCAACTTTACAGTGTTCTTATCAGATACCCAGAGGAAACAGACATTACTTGATTTCCCTCCCTGTAGAGACCAAAAGGAAACCATGTTATTGCTGTTGCTGAAGATGGTGACAGCAACAATGGAGAAACATAATGACTTCGTCTAATTTAAGCAATATCACCGGGTTTTCTTCCTGTTTTGGGATGTCAGTGTTATGAAGGAGATTCAAATATAGCTGGTCCCACTGGCCAGACTTTCAGTTAAGACACTGTGTGGCTTCTGGACCCTTCCTAGGAGAAGAAAGACTTTTCCCTTCTTCCTTTTACTACAGTTAAGTAAATCAAAGGCTGCAGAAGCAGCTATTCAGCAACTGAAGAATTGGTACCAAAGGCAAGAATAACACAAACTGATGAAAGACACTGTACTGCCGGTGCTGGTGCAGAGAATGAAGTAGCCACGGAGACCGGGCCGTTGCAGCAGAAATGTCTAATCCTTAGATGGGCACCAGAGGGAGCTCTGAGACAGAGCTCATAAAAAGCTGAGCAGATTCCCAGTTGGCATGGTAACACACAGGCTCCTCAGATGCTTTGAAGGCTGGCAGAGGGTTGAGAGCATTCTTAACCAATACAATTCTGGCAGAGGTAGGGCTTAACAAATCAGACAGGACTTGGAAGGGTATTTTGTAGTGGAAAAGGGAAAAAAAGCCTGGAAAATGTCCAAGGTACTCAATACCTTTTCATCAATGCCCTGGGAAGAGGGCAAGGTGGGCTGACATGAATGGTAACTGATGCTGTGAAGTGCTTCACACTGAAAAAGACTTTTCCCACACACTCCTTTGAGGCTCAAAAACAGTCCTGAGATAGAGGTGATTATATCACACCATTCTGTACACAGGGAAAAGGATTCAGAGAAGGTAAAGGATTTGTCCAAGTCATAAGGCCAGTAAGTGGCAAAATCAAGATTTGTACCCAGTAGTTCTGACCCTGAAGCCAAAATTCTTGGTATGATACCACGCTACACTGAATCCTGTCATTTCAGTCGAAAGACAGAGACGGCTCCCATACTCTGATCTTCCCGAAATGAATGGGGAAGGCCACAGTAGGGGAGGTACACTACGCATGCCAAATCAAATGAAAAAAGGATGCTGTGGTTCCCAAACCAGACAAGTCCTCAGTTGGATCTCTGTCTTGGAGTGCATGGGCACTCAGATTGGTAAAGTCTGAGAATACAAACTACTTAAAGCCTCACTGCTTACAAACCCCAGTCCACTTACCCTATACTTATGAAGTCTCCTTTGCTGACCGTGTTGGGTTCCATGCAGATGTTCATAAAGTCTTCTTTGCTCTAAAAAGGTGAGGAAAACTAAAATTAATGCTCTAAATTTTGGCTAATGCAGCCTGTTGCCCTCCTTTAGCCTTAGAGGGTCGCAGTTGGAGCTGTGTGTTAAGGAGGGGACTTTACTTTCAATGACTTTATCCTGAATATATCCTCAGTCCTTTTTTTTCTTTTTACATTAAGACCTTTATTGAAGTGGTATTTACATACCATAAAATTCATCTCTATTGCTTGCTTGTTGTTTTACTACATACGTAAGCTAGGTAAAAACTCGGGTTTGGAGGGTGGTCAAGTTCTGTCGCTCGCTAATAATCATAGCTGTTATAGTCTCTAGGGTCCCCTCCCTGGCAGGCCAAGCTTCCAGCCCCTCTCTCCCAGCAAGTCTCCACCCTCGCTGTACGTCATCATCACGCCACACTGGCTGGATCAGCTTCTTGGTGTGGAGAGCCCCCAAGTATCTGTGTTTTTTTAAATGCTCTACATGCAAACTTGGTATGTGACCAGAGTCGAAGAGCAGCAATCCTTTTATGCCATGGCAATGTTTTTAAAACTTTACATTCCCAACCACAGAATATTCTGGAAGAACTGAGCTACAAGGAAGTGGCTATAAAAACAGACTTGGTTCCTGTGCCACTCCCCACCCTCCCCCCGCCTCCCCACAATTTACCACCAGTTGGTGGCTAGCAGTACAAACCTGGCCCTCTGTAAATCAATCCCAACGCTTCTGGGTCTGCTTCAAATAGAGGTTTGTTTATTTTTGGACAGGTTCAAAATCTGTAGCCCCAGGATCACCCCCAGGCCTCTGAGAGTTGACAGCCTGTGCCTAAGGTTAAAGGGCACTACCAAAGCACAACTTCACATCTCAACGAGGAATTACAAAACATAGAGGGATACCTCCGCTCCAGGGTCACCTTTCGTTAAATGACTTACTGTCACCTATGTACCATGAACTCCTCTAAGTGCTAGGGTTGTGTCAACGAATGAAAAAAAACCAAAAATTTCTGCCTACAAAGAACTTACATTCTACCAGCGAGAGTGGAAGGGATAAACAAAACACAACCATAATAAAATAATAAACTTCATGTATATTAGAAGTATGTTAGAGTATATCCGTATAAAAATAGTAAATTGTGGACTGTGTATGTATATTAGCATAAATGGCAAATTATAGAGTATATTAGAAGTATTATTAGAGTATATTATAAAAATGAGATAAAAGGTGGTATTGGTGGCATTTTCAGTATATGTGCTACCGAAGCAAGCACGATTGGTGGCGTTTTTAAAGAGGGGTCCAGGTAGGCCTCATTGACAAGGTAACCTCTAAGCAGACACCTGAAGGAGGTGAGGGCATTGTGGAAATCCAGGGCAAACTCTAGCAAACATCACCTGGAGGGCCTGTTAAAACACAGGTCAGAGCCTATGGTTCAGTAGATCTAGAGTGAGCCCCAAGAATCTTCATTTCTAACAAGGTCCCAAGCGATGCTACTGCCACTGACCCAAGGCCCACGCTTTGAGAACCACTGGCCTAGGGAACTGCAGTCCACACAAAGGGCACTGCCAGGGCAGGCGCCTTAGGTGGGAGCAGGCCTGACGTGGCAAAGAACAGCAAGGAGGCCAGTATGGCTGGGGCAGAGTGAGAAAAGGGGACGAGAGGAGATGGAATCAGAGGGTTCAGGCGCTGGAGCAGTAGGGCCTTGTGCACCCCCATAAGGAAGTTGGCCGTCAGGCTGAGCGAAGTGAGGAGCCACTGGAAGGTTCTAAGCAGAGAAATATGATTTGGCTTTTTAAAAATTAGGATCTCTCTGGCTACTGTGTTTAAAGGAGAAGGAAAGGGAAAAGGGCAGGGAGACCACTTAGGAACATACTGTAATAATCGGGCGAAAACACGACGCTGGCTTGGATCAGCTGGCAGTGGACACTGTGAGACGTGCTGGCCATATTTAGAAGGTGAAGCCGCCAGGGCTTCCTCTGAGATTTGATGTGAGGAGAAAGAGGAGCCAAGATGTTTGGCCTGAACGATGAAAAGCATGGAATTACAATCAACTGCGCTGGAGGAATACTGAGGAAAAGGCAGTTTTCAAGGGGTGGAATGGAAGACCAGGAGCTCAGTTTTGGACATGCCAAGACTGAAATGTATCTTAGACATGGAAGGGGATAAGTAGATATACATACAAGTCAAGGATTTGACTTTTGTTAAGAGTGCAAGTGCGAAAATCAATGTGTTGTACTACAATGACAGATTCAGTGAGAAAGCCTTATCTCAATAGTGGCTGGAAAGGTACTTGATAAAATTAAAGATCCACTCATGATAAAAACCCTCAGCACACTAGGCTAGGAGTGGAAGGGAACTTCCTTAATCTGATAAAGGGTATCTACAAAAAACCCCATCAAACTCAAGAATGAAGCAGTGAAGCCTTTCTCTCTCAATCAGGAATGAGACAGGGACGCCTGCCATCCCTGCTTCTGTTCAACACTGTACTGAGGTCCTAGCCTATGCGATAAGACAAAAGATTAGAAGAAGGTTAAGTATTTGAAAGGAAAAAATCATATCCACTGCACTATTTGCGGTTGATATGACTGAATCTATAGAAAATCTAAAGGAATCCATAAACTTAACATAATAAGAATTGTTAGGTTGCTGACGCAGCATCAATATAAAAAATCATTACATGTCCATCAGCTAAATCAGTTAAAAAAATAACAATTTAAGAGATACTATTTACAATAGTATCAAAAATTAAGATAACTAGGAATCTACCCAGCAAGACAAAATGTTATGGAGAAAACTATAAAACTTCATTGAAAGACATTAAAAACTTAAATAAATGAAGATACGCCATGTGCATACGATAGAAGAGTCAATATTGTAGAAATGTCATTTCTCCTCAAATTGATCTACTGGTTCAATGTAATGCTGATCAATATTATAACAGATTTTTATGTGGAACTTAATAAACATTCTAAAGGATTTGTAGACATCGAAGAGCCAAGAGACTCTTTAAGAATAAAAACATAGAGGGACTTACTATAAAACTATAATAATTAAGAGAAACATAGTATTAGTACAAATATAGAAAAATAGAGCAAAAGAATAGACTAGAAACATCTCCATGTATACAGATACTTGAGGTATGACAGAGGTTTACTGCAGATCAGTCGGGTGTGGGGGGAAGGGCATTTCAATAAATGGTGCTTGGACAACTGGCTTTCTATATGGAAAGAATATAAAATTGGAGCCTTACCTCCATCATTCACAAAACTCAATTATAGGTGGGAGTACTTCTTTTTAAAATAAATATGGAATCATTTGCTGCAAATCATGTTAACCTGGTTTTTCATTTAACAATATACGATGAACATCTTTCCATGTCAATAAATATAGAGAGAACATTTCAAATACATGTACCAAAATGTATTTCTCATCAGTGGCCTGATTAGCTTGTTTCACATATTTTGCTATTATAAATACAGTGAACATAGCTCTACAAGAGATCCTAATTTTCAAGCATTCCACACCCCTCAGGCCTCTTTCAGACTCTGAATGGACTTTTTTTTTTTTAATGATAAATGAACATTTTGAGCTATTACATGGCAGCTTCATTATCTTTGAATATTTTATTGCATTTGCTTTTATTTTTACAAAGAGGATAGAAAAAAAAAATGAATGTGCTGCTGCTAGCGATAAGCAGCACAGGATCATATACTTTTATAATTGGCACAAAGATAAAAAGCTCTCGGCACTCTGAATGAGGCTAATCTCGAGCCACAATCACATACATACTCACTGAACTCAATCCATTCATTGGTATTCAGTCATCAGAGCAAAGAACAAGGTTAAAGAACATGAACAAAACACTGGAAGTACATATCATCAGAGATTGAGTATAAAGGAAATGTATAATTAGAAATCTTATCTTTCTTTTTAAAATTCCTCTTTTTAACAGAGTATTTTTTTTAACCTTAATACATTCACTTTCACCAACATTTTCAGACTCTCTACATTATGTATCATCTGATTATTTCTGAAGGATAAATTTCTAGAAATATGCTTAATAGGGCCAAGGGTATGCTTACATTTCAGATGCTTAATATATACTGCCAAAATGCCTTGGAGAAAAAGTGTTCCGATTTCTCTTTCCTCAAGAAAACCTGACAGCCCATTTCCCTATCCACACCAACACTGAACACCAGCATGCTTTTTAATCTATGGCAATTCAATATTTACTATTTTAATTTGTACTTCTTTGATACTGAGCACTTTTTCTGTTTCTTTACCTATGAAATTCAGAGAGAAGTTATATCTACCTGATAGTGTAGTTATGAGGATTACATGAGCTGACACTGTAAAATTCTTAGGACAGTGCTTATCATGTAGTAAATATAAGTGATTTTTTTCAAGTTTATTTCCTTTGTGAATTTCTAATTATGCCCCCTGCCTGTTGTTTATATTAGTCCTTTGCCCATTTCTTATTGATTATCCTAACAGTTAAGTATAAAGGAAAGCTATTAACTCCTGGTATATCACATCCTAATATTTTTCCCAATTTGTCATTAAAAAAAATTTTTTTAAAGATTGATAAATTATAAAGGAAATCTAAAAAAGAGTGTCATTAAAATTTTTGTTTATAGTGTCTTTTTTATTAGAAGTAGACAAATGCATCAATATGATTTTTGGTTAGATGCCAGGCTTGGAAAGGCCTCGTCCTCCCAAGTTTATATTGATAATCACTTAAGATTTCACTCTAGTGTTTTTAAGTTTTATTTTCTTACATTTAACCTTTTAATCCAACCAGAATCAATTTAGAAGGTGAAAAGAGCTATGTGATCCAAATGTTATACAATGGACATGCATTACCTTTATAATTAAAAAGCAATCCAATACTCTGAATATTAATATTGGAATCAAACTTCTCACTACGGGCTTCCCTGGTGGCGCAGTGGTTGAGAATCTGCCTGCCAATGCAGGGGACACGGGTTCGAGCCCTGGTCTGGGAAGATCCCACATGCCGCGGAGCAACTGGGCCCGTGAGCCACAACTATTGAGCCTGAGCGTCTGGAGCCTCTGCTCCGCAACAAGAGAGGCCGCGATAGTGAGAGGCCCGCGCACCGCGATGAAGAGTGGCCCCCACTCGCCGCAACTGGAGAAAGCCCTCACACAGAAACGAAGACCCGACACAGCCAAAAATAAACATAATAAATAAAAAATTTTTACAAAAAACCAAAAACATAAAATCTGGAAAAAAGTTGAACACCTATATACCCCCTGGGAAAAAAAAAAAAAAAACTCACTACACTTGTCCCCCTTATTCATCTTACTACATTCATATGTTCAATTCCATGTGCCAGTTTTCAGACTGACCAGGTTAGTTGTGAACGTACTACTTTGATTCACATAAAAGCTGAACATAGGATTAGTCCACGGTTAAGGATAACTTTCCTACTGGCATGCTCATTAACATAAACTATTAAAGTTTTCTCTAGACCAGGGGTCAGTAAACCCTTACTGTGAATGGCCAGAGAGTAAATGTTTTAGGCTTTTGGGCTATTCAGTCTCTGTCACAACAACTCAGCTCCGCCACTGCCACGTAAGAGTGGCTACAGACAACGTGGATATGGACGAATATGGCTAAGTTCCAATCAAACTTTACTTGTGGATGTTGAAACTTGAATTTCGTATACTTTTACCTATCACAAAGTATAATTCTTCTTTTGACTTTATTCCAACCATTTAAAAACGTAAAATCAATTCTCAGCTTGCAGGCTGTAGTAAAACAGGTGGCAGATGAGTTTGCTAACCTCTGCTTTATTTCAAAAAAATTTTAGCCTTTTATCTATACCAGCGCTATCCAGGAGAGCTTTTTGCACTATGGAAATATTTTATATTTGCGCTTTTCAATATGGTAGCTACTAGCCACATATGGCTATTGAGCACTTGACATGTGGCAGAAGTAATAAGTTTTAAATTTTATTTGTATTAATTTAAAGTTAAGCAGCTACATGTGACTAGTGGCTACCATACTGGTCAGTGCATTTCAATAGATTGGACTCAATATGTAAAATAGAGATGTTTGTGTGTATACATATATACATCTATATAAATGTAGATGTATATATAGTTTTCTCTCCTGGAGACCTAAATCTACATATTTAATATAGTCACAAAAATAATGGATATTTACTCAAGTAAAAGTTCCACAAATTTTTATTCCTGTGACAAATGGGATTAGGCTAACTCCATTTCTAAAGGCCTTTTGCCCTCAGTTCTCTCAGGCAGAAGGCCTGGTGACAGACACTTGATCAGAGCCCCTTAAGCTTTTAGGCACTTCACTCGCTGTTTCTTCTCATTGCTATTATTCCTCAAAGGCACCCCACAGCCTCCTGTTCCTGATCCTTCCCTCTCTATCCCCACAGGGTAAAAATAAAAACACCAAGTTAGTGGAAGAGCATGTAGCCTTTGTCACTTTCTCACAAATGCTTTTCTACTTAAAAAAAAAACAAAAACAAACGCACACTTACTGCCAGGTCAAGCTGACTGTTCCGGGTCGTGATGGACAGTTCAAGGGTGGACAGCTGCACTTCTTTCCAGACCTCTGGGCTCACCTCTTGGGGGGCTGTGTGAATGCATTCGATACAGGTCAACGTCTCCCATGAACATCTCAGCACCACCACCACGGCCAGCTACCAGTGGCTCAGATGGCCTCCCAAGCCCATCTGCTGACCGCCCCCCCCCACCCCGCTTAGTTTTCTTTATCTCATACTTTTGATACACAGGTTAAAGGGCCAGGCTCAAAATGGAATCTCTATGCCTGAGACACCCCTATCAAAGCAGCCACAATAACATAAAGGCTGGTGCCAGAAAGAGGGAGTCGCTGGGAGTCACAGCTGACACAGGCTGCTCCCATGCATGGGACCCTGCTGCTGCTGTTTGGGGCCTGCACTGTGCACACAGAGGGCTGAGTTCAGTGACGCTGGAAAGGAGAGCCGAGTGCCGAGGCAGGGTCTGCTGCAGGCAGGCCTGAGCTGACCCGGGCTTTCCAGTCGTCAGTGCCCTCGCTGCTCACCGTCCTGCGGCTGGACCCAGTAGGATGCGAGCCTTCGTAATATCCTCCTGTACAAAGAGGGCCGTGGAGGGGTCTCTTCTGCTCCGCTGGGAGGTCGCTCTGTAGGTCCCGTGTATGAGAGAGAGGCTTGATGAGTCTGAGGCCACTCCTTTCAATGTGAAGAGACAAAAACCTTTATCATGCAACACGATTCCAAACTCTTGGGGTTTCTCTCTACAAAGGACAGTATTCCATTCCACCCATATCTGCTTGAAAGCTAACTAGTAATCTCCTCTCATGGGATGAAATTATCTCTAATTTGCCGTGTGGAATCCTCAAGCTTTCTTTTCCTACTGAAGGCCTACAGGAACCAAGTGACTGCGGCCTCCACTGCTCTCCTAACACAGAGCAGAGAGGAGATCAAAGTGGACCAGCAACCAGCCACTGCTTATACTTGTGCAAGAAAACCTCAGTATGAACAAGCATAGTCATCTGATACTGTGACTTAGAGATGGTGACACAAACATGAAATCCAGTTGTATCACATACCTTCTTCACTTCTGTTATCATATTCCACTCAGAGACCAGACTGCTTTAGTCCAGCCTCGAAATCCAGCCCAAGGCCTCTCATTCCTGCTCAAAGGCCATCATTCTCAACTCTAGATTTGTCTTCTTCCTGGCACCCTGAGTCCAGTGCCATCCTGGGTCCCATCAGTGTCCCCAGGGATGATGAAAACAACACCCTAGCCTCTCAGCCCTTGACGTCACCTCTAACCCACCACAGCCACCGATTTCCATGGCCACGTCCCGGTCCTTATCGGTACCCGGAACTACTCCATCTTAGAAAACTAAAGCCCTGATATCCTACCATCTAATCACTTCCCATATTCTTCTGGTTGATTCTTTTGTGCCCAATGGCTCTTAGGGTGAACTACTCCCTTGTTCTCAAGTTTCCATGGGGTGAATTACAAAAGAGTAACAATTCCAACTTCTCTCACTCCATCTCTTACTCCTTCCCAAGTCCAGAAAGACCCAACCCCTTCTCTTCTCACTCTGGAAGTGGCCGTCCTGCGGACTCACGCATCCACTGCTTCCTCACGCAGTGAGGTTACTAGCAGTCTCTGCCCCGAAGGAGATGTCTTAAGTGGATAAATTCAATTTGGAGTATTAGGAAATCAGATTGTGATTGTGATCCAAGCTGTGCCCTTCACTCCTGCTGACATTTATAAAGCTGGTATGCTGATTTCCATCTGCTTTGTTCCTGCATTTGGTTAGTCAGAGGAGGAAGAGAGGGGTGTGATTTGGGGGCCCGTGGAGACCCTAACCACACCAAGCTCTCAGTCGCACTGAGAATCCCAGCCCTTGACCACACCATTTGTCCTCAGGCCAACCAGATGAACTGTGGGTTACTTTATATCACTCTCTTTCCCATTGCTTTTGGCCCTCGTGTCTCCTTTCTTCCATAATGTTTGCCCTGAAAAGCCCCTATTCTTGATCAATCTGTCACTAGGTGTCTGTACTTCTACATCGTGGCTCAATATTATTAGAGGGGGAAATAAAACACTCCTGCTGAGTACTGACACAGGGAAAACAATCACCCAAACGAGCATATCCATGTCAACAAATTCTTGGTCTAAGGTTGTCCATGCCACTTGATAATCCTTCTAAACCCACCTATTTTCATCTTTCTTCAAAACTCCCCATACCACCACGACCATCACCACCATCACCATCACCACCACCACCATCACCACTATCACCACTGTCACCATCACCACCATCACTACCATCACCACCATCACCACCACCACCATCACCATTATCACCAACACCACCATCACCACCACCACCTCACTTTCAAAAGATCACTTGCTTCCTGCGCTTCAGTGAGAATATCAAGACATCAGTGAGAACCGCCTTACCTCTTTATAAATATGTTTTCATCTGGACCTCTTCTTTATTTCTCTCCTGTCTCAAGGAAAAAGGCGTCCCTCCCCTGTCCAAGGCTAGTCCAGGACTTTGGATCCCACTCCCTTCCACTTGCTCGTGGAACTAGCTGAGTCAGTCATGCTTTTTGTGTCCTTTCTCTCTTCTCCTCCCATTCTTTTTCACTTCTGCTTCAGGAAATAAAGACATAGATATCTCTCCAATTAAAAAAAAACCAGAACACTCCAGTGGCCCCATATTTCTCACTAGCTTTTGTCTTTTTATGTCCTTCTCTTCAGAGTCGAGATCCTTGAGGGAGTGGCTCTACTGCCTCTACTTTTTGCTCCCATTTACCCCTGAACTTTCTTCAGTGCGGCTTTAGCTCTTCCACCCACGGGCTACCGAACCTTCAGAGGGCACTCACTTTCCTGCCTCTATTTAGACTCTGCCGTTGCTTCTTGAAATCTCACTCTCTTCTTGAAATTCTCTCTTCCATCGGCTTCTATGTCGGTACTTCCTCCTGGAGTCTCTCTTAGCGGTTCCCAGGCATCGTCTCTGGCTCTTTAAATGAAGGCTATTCCTGGCCATCTATTCTCACTAGTAACTTCATTAAATCCATAGCTCAATGCCACTCATACACTTATGACATTTACATCTATTTTTTTAGCCCATATCTCTCTGAATTCCAGACCGAAGTCACGACTGTATTGCCACTTGTCTGCACCACCAGTGTGTTAAACTCAGTATGTGCCAAACTGAAAATTTCATCTTTCTTCACAAACTTGATTCTACTCTAATATTATCAGCATTAATGGAAAACTCTAGTTACCAAACTCTAGTCCCTCAAACCAGAAATCTGGGAATACTATACGCTCCTTCCAGCTTTTGAGGGCTGTACCTCTTTAATCCATCCTCTGTGGTCAATATTCACTGTTACCACCTTATCACCTCTCAACTGGATTACGTTAACAATCTTCTACCTGATGCCTTTGCCTTTAACTACCCATGTCCAATCTCTTGTCCACACTGTTGCCAAACAATTTTTCTAAAGTGAAAATCTGCTCTTGCCACTCCCCTGCTTAAGACTCAATAACCCTCTAGTGCTTTAATGATAAATGTCAGATCCCACATCAAAACCTGTCATAAGCAGTCCTGACCTAACCCTCAAAGTCCCCTTCCCACCATGCTACTGCATTGGCCATAATTAAAGACCGTGTTACACCACTGTGACTTCACACATCCTCACCACTCCACTTGGAATGCCATTTATCTAGTCCTGTATGTATTTCAAAATCTGGCAAAAGTGTCACCTTCCCTGGGCTGACTTTACCAACCTTCAGTCAGAGGTAAATGCCCCTCCTCTCTGCTTCCATCTTATTCTCTCCATATTTCTCTCTTAGCACTTGCCAAACTGCTGATTTACTTGGACCTCACCCCCAGCACTTGAATACTTCTTGAGGGCAGGAAACCTGTCTTACTTGACTTTGCATTCCAAATATATAGCAGGGCTTGCCACACAACAGGTATGCAGTAATTGTTTGCTGAAGAAATGATGGAAACAGTTTACATGCTCCCAGATTCTACAACTTAAATATGTAGTTACTCTATTTCTTCCTGAATGCAATCCCGACTCCACCAATGTGATTATGCCCTCAAGCAACAGCAGTAATGCATTTTACTCACACAATTTGCCTTAGGTATAGAAAGTCCTTGGCGCCCCCCAAGTTCATTTTAATAATCATATAGATTGGTTACCCCTAGTACTTTAATGGTTTTGTTATCCATCTGGAATTTATTTAGAAGGTAAAGGGAGCTATGTTTTCCAAACGTATTGCAATGGACATATATTACTTTTGTAATTCGAAAAACACTCAATACTCTGAATGTTAACATTAAAACCAAACTTTTCACTACATTCAAACTTCATCTGCCAATTTTCAGATTGGTCGAATTGTAAATATACTACCTTGATTTGCGTAAAAGCTGAACACAGTATATAGTACACAGATAAGTATGACTTTTCTATTAGCATTTTCATGAATATACATTGTCAAGCTTTTCTCTATGCCAGTATTTCTCATTGTATAGTCTACATACAGCAGCACGGCCTGATAGAACTTTCTCTGATGATGACAACTGTCTCTAGACCTGTGCTGTCCAATACGGCAACCACTACCCACATCTGGCTAGTTTGAAAAAGCATAGTTTGAAGCACAAAGCATAGTTTGAAACCTCCTATATTATACACAAGCCTATATGATTAGATATATTCAGATACAAAACTTCAATTCATTTCCAGATGCTAATATAGACACACTTGCAAATAGTTAATGAGATACAGGTCATTGTGTCTGGTAAGAGTGAGTGAATGAATAGACAAAGGGAAGTAAAATACTAAAATGAAATTAAATATGGGCTTGGTAATGGAGAAGGTAAGTTGGTAGATGAGAGGAATCACAACAGGAATGCTTTCTGCATTTGTATATAAGTAAATATGCCCCATTTTAGTGTTGGAGCACGCCATATACATCTGTAGCAAGAAATTTTTTAAAATTCCAAATACACACATCACAGAGGAACAACAAAATATCAGAGGTCAAACTTCTACATTGTAAACTGTATTTACCTTAAGAGTGCTGAAAAAGTGGGCTACTTTGGTTTTTAGAGGCCCAAGATACCAGTACCTGAGAAAGACCAAGATAAAAATGTAATTAGAATATTAAAAGAACTATCAATGTGCTAGATACCATTCATGACGGATAATACATTAGAATTACACCTTTACCATGAGTGTCTGCTCTGGAGGCTTGGAGACTGTGGTTTAGCATAAAAAAAAGTATTGCAGTAAGTTTTTAATCTGCATTTGAATACCATGTCAAACCGTACATAATTAGTTATACAGCAGCTAGATCCTTGCAATTTACAAGGGATATATAATCAGAGTCTCCTTGAATCTCTAAATTCACAGGTATCACTGTAATATATACTTTCCACCATGGAATACAGTTGAGTATACATTCCAAATGAGCGGAGAGTGATAAAGCCACAATGAGATGCAGTTGCTGGGTGCTGATGTATTACTCATGAGCTAAATGGCTGCATTCTGTACACCGTGTTCTCTCTCGCACACAAACATACAATTAAAATCTGTAAATCAGCATAACTTCACATTACTCATGTTATGCAGCTTGAAAATGGCAAATGTGAAATCTGGGAATGAAGAGGGTCTACTTCATATTGCTAAATACCTAAAAGCTACTGAAGAGAAAAAGATGCCTAGTTGGAATTAGAAAAGTGGCATAAAGTAGATTTCTCTCTTAAAACTTATCTCTGTCACCTACCAGCCCATCTTAACTGCTCCCTATTTGTTTTGGATCAATATGTATTTATTTAGCACTTACTATGTATATGGAGGAAATGCAGCAATATAAAGAATATAAAATTCTTGCCTTTGAGGGCTCCTAATGTGAGAAAATAAGGCCCCCCAAAGTAATAGAAAATAACAAATAAATAAACATATTTATATGACATGGTATAAACTGATCACTATTCATTGGTAAGGAGAGTCAAGAGGCACAAGAAATCATTAAGGGCCAAAAACTGAAGCAGCCACACTTGCATAATGAATGACACAAGAACAAAGTAAGGGCATGAGACCTAGAAACATGGGTTGGATTTAGATACATGAAAGAGGGAAGGAAATCATTCTAGGCAGAAGGAGTAGTAAAAGTACGGGAAACACTGAGAGTAATAGCCAGAGCAAAAGCTTTATTTAAAGCAAAGATACACAACTCTGTAATTAGGGGTGCTGACGGATTAAGGTGGGGCTTGAATGCCCAAATAAGGAGTTTAGCTATAGAATGAGCAATGTGGAACCACTCTAACTATTATCCAGGTAAGTACGGTGAGGCTATTAATGAGGGCTTTGACCATCTGATTTTTTTGTTTTTGTTATTGTGTTTCAAAGGTTACTCAATGATTTGCTTCTTTTCCCAGTCAGCCAGACAGAAACACATCCCATCCAAGGCAGTTTATTTCTAAACTGCCTACAGTTCCCTCCATCTGTATCAATAGCAAGTTCTGACACTGCGCGTGCAATCTTCCTGAGGCCAGCTAGGAATTGGTTTCTCGCATCCCGATTATGTCTCTCATGACACACAGAGCGACTCAGTGCATGGTCCTAATCCAGGTGTAACCACCACCAGAATTTTAAAATTCACTGCTCGGAAATCAAACAGAATATGGGCCCACGTGTGATATTCCTAAAGGGCTGACCTATGCTTGTGCTCAGTACATTTAGAAAGCAATTTGCTCTCATCAGACCTTCTCAGGGGAAACTAAGCAATTCCTCTTGGTAAATTGCTGGCATTTGAGATTACAGATCAGACACAAAGATAACTTGTGGAATCAAGATAACCACGGCATACTTGCAAATAAAAGCTGTGAAATATTAAAGAACACAGTGTATGATATAACATAGTGATATCTCTCTTTGGACAGTCCACTGTCAGGAACTTCATTAGCAGGAATAACCAGTGAAACAAATGAGAGAAATTTCTGTAGGCACTTCCCTGGCGGTCCAGTGGTTAAAAGACTTCGCCTTCCAATGCAGGGGGTGTGGGTTCGATCCCTGGTCAGGGAGCTAAGATTCCACAGGCCACACGGCCAAAAAAACCAAAACATAAAACAGGAGCAATATTATAACAAAAATTCAATAAAGTTAAAAATGGTCACATCAAAAAAAACAACAAAACAAAACAAAACAAATTTCTGTAAAGAAAATGAGCAGGAATGCCTACAATGTGAAAGCGGGGTTTCTTGATAAAAGCTGTGTGTGAGATCAATCATAATTCATTTAAACCATACTAAAATTGTAAGCCCGTTTTCAAGAAGAGGCAAAGAAAAACTAACGCCCACCAGCGAGGAGGGAACCTCACGCTGCGTCTGCTCAGCCCCACCTCAGGAAGCCCTGCCCAAGCGGCCTCTCCATGCAACAGAACAGGACACACCCTCTTTCCGAGCCAGGAGCCTATTCTACACGATGAATTCTCCAAAAATAAGCGCGTTCGCATGAAAAGCCAGCGGCGGCCCTCTAATCACCTCCTCCACAGGCCTGTTTCTTCCATCTCCCAACGCAGCCAGGCATCTGCCTTTCTTCCTCCTCTGAAAGAGGCGGCCTGGGGTCTGTGGATCTGCTAGGCTTTCAGAAAGAACACCTCTCGTGGGGGGTTGTGAAACCCGACGAGGGCTGTGAAAGCTCCACGAGGCTGTGGCCCCAGCGGTGCCTCTGACTTGGTACCCAGCTAATCAGGCCGCGGGAGGAGAGGCCAGCCAGTGCCCCTCCGGGCTAGCGCGGCCTCACCCACGCTCACATACGACGTCTAGAAAGAGAGATGCACACTGCTCCTCTTGAGCTTCCGCCAGGCTAGCGTGGAGGAAACTGGAACTCTCCGCAGCCTCTCTGCACGTAAGAACTTAAACCTCTACCTCTGTTATTCACACATAATTCAACCTAGATCACTACATATTGAAACCGCAAAGACAGGGACAGAATAAGAAGGTGTCTCAAAATCACCACACGTTTACACAGTGCCCCTTTACTTGCTAACTGAGACGCCAGCATCTCGGAAGGATCCCCATCGAAGGCCGGTCAGTGCAAACACTGGCTGTTCCTTTTCACCCTGGAAGTTAAACACATTTAATTTAAATTAATGACGACAATAACTTGAAACTCTCTACAGGTAAGTAACCAGCAAACGTTCATGGCCTACGTTTCATCAAACCAAAATTCTAAAAGGGATGTTCCAAATTTAAGAAATTAATTCTGTGAGTGCTCAGTAAAAGTACTTAAATAAACTGTCCTGTAAAATGAAGCTAACTTTTATGTGTAGGCCTCATGAATCCGCTGGCAAGAAAATATAGTATCATACTTCAGACTGTAATCATTATGCTGATTCTTGGACCAATTAGTCGGGTCAGCCAGAATTTCTTCTCTCTCTTATACTTGTCCAAGGCAAAGATAATTTAAGCCTGCGCTCTCTTTGGAGGGCCAAGAGCTATCAAGGAAGATCAGCAACCTGGTAGGTACTCCAGAATGTTTCACTTGGATATCTGAAAATACAGCCAGATATTTGTCATAACAAATCAGGATGAAAAGTGATTCGGATTTAGTCCAGTGCTTTATGGCCAAATACTGCATATTATAATCAGCAAGCTTCTAATAAATCAGTGAGTTTATTTAGCAATATATAGAAAACACACAATTGAGCCACTGCCTCCAAGTGTTTACACTTCATGATGGGCTTTCCTATATGAAAATATATACACCAGGATTCTGAAAGGGACTTTCCCGGTAGCTCAGAATTGCAGCTGAAGCCCAAGGGTACCCCACATTCTAAAGAGAGCTGCCAAATGCCAGACACAACTCCACAGAATGTGCTAAGCAGGCACAGAACCAGCTCGGTTTCTACCATGCAATCATTAGAACGAGGGTAAGCAGAAGATTAGGAACTGGAGGAGAATCCTTGGCACTGTAAGTTGTTGGCCTAGAGAAAGCGTCTAAGTCTTCTTAGGAGAGGTAGTCCTTCCCCGCTCAGTCCCACTTTCACTCCTGTTCCCGCTACACTGAAACAAGTGAGGGTTTTCTAGGCAGATCACACATGAATAGGGCCAGCCTACCAGTAAAAGACACTGGCCTCTCATTCCTTGGTTGTGTATCTGTTGAAGCAGATTTCCTTTTCTGCTCTCTGTACCTGCTTAAGCAAGAGAAGAAGGAGCTAGAGGGAAATGGCAGAGCAAAGAGGTGATGGTAAGGTAACCCACTACTGGCACAGCAAGGATGTATCAGTCTCCTGGGTGCCTAGTGCATACTGTGGAAGACAGCAGGGCTTGAGCCATCCTGACTATACTAAGCTAATTGTTCATTCATTCATTTTTTTTTTCATGAATCATCATTAATGGATATATATTATATATTAGGAACTAGTGATAAAAAATGTCCTCAAAGAGCTCAAGGTATCATGACGGGTAGAAAGACACAGACAATAACAACACAATGCAGTAGGTTCAAAGAACAGAGATGTGTATCAAGTATTATGAAAGTACAGAGCAGGTGCAACTGTATAGTGAGTGAGGGAGCCAAGGAGATGGATGGTCAGGGAAAACACAATGTAAGTTTTAAGATAAACCATAAATTTTAAAGAATAAGGTAAAATCTGAACAGACTGATTACTAGTAAGGAGACTGAATCAGTAGAAACCTCTCAACAAACAAAAGTCCAGGACCAGACAGTTTTACTGGTAAATTTTACCAAACATTCAAAGGAGAATTAATACCAATCCTTTTCATACTCTTCCAAAAAACAGAAGAGGAAGGAATTCTTCCAAACCGATTTTTTGAGGCCAGCATTACCCTGATACCAAAACCAGACAAGGACAATACAAGAAAACAAAATTAAAGGCCAATATTCCTGATGAACATAGATACAAAAACCCTCAACAAAATATTAGCAAACCAAACTCAACCATACATTAAAAGGATCAGACACCATAAATCAAGATTTATTCCATGGATGCAAGGATGGTTCAACATCTTCAAATCAGTCAGTATGATATGCTACATCAACAAAATGAAGGATGAAAATCATATGATCATTTCACTAGATGCAGAAAAAGTATGTGATAACCTTCAACACTGATTTATGATTAAAAACTCTCAACAAAGTGGGTATAGAGGGAACATACCTCAACATAATAAAAGGCCATATATGACAAGACCATAGCTAACATCCTACTCAACAGTAAAAAGCCTTTCCTCTTAAGATCTTGAACAAGAAAGATGCCTGCCCTTACCACTTTTATTCAACATAGTATTGGAAGTGTTAGAGCAATTAGGTAAGAAAAAGAAATAAAGGCATCCAAATTGGAAAGGAAGAAGTAAAACTATCATGATTTACAGATGACATGACAGAACTAATAAATTCAGTAAAGTTGCAGGATACAAAATCAATACACAAAAATCTGTGGCATTTCTATACACTAATAACAAACTATCAGAAAGAGAAATAAAGAAAACAATCCCATTTACAATTGCATCAAAAAGAATAAAATATCTAGGAGTAAATTTAAACAAGGAGGTGCAATTGAAAACTACAAGACATTAATGAAAGAAATTGAAAATGGGAAGATATTCTGTGCTCCTGGATTGGAAAAATTAATGATGTTCAAATGTCCATACTACCAAAAGCAATCTGTAGATTCAATGCAATCCCTACCAAAATTCCAAAGACATTTTTCAAAGACATAGAACATATAATCCTAAAATTTGTATGAACCCACAAAGAAACCCCAAACAGCCAAAGTAATCCTGATAAAGAAGAACAAAGCTGGAGGTATCACACTCCCTGATTTCAAACTATATTACAAAGCTATAGTGATTAAAACTGCATGGTATTGTCATATAAACAGACACATAAATCAACAAAGAGCCCAGAAATAAACCCACACATATATGGTAAATTAATTTATAACAAAGGAGCCAAGAATATACAATGGGGAAAGGACAGTCTCTTCAATAAATGATCCTAGGAAAACTGGACAGTCACATGCAAAAGAATGAAACTGGACCACTATCTTACACCACATAAAAAGATTAATTCAAAATGGATTAAACACTTCAATATAAGACCTAAAACAATAAAGCTCCTAGAAGAAAACATAGGGGGTAAGCTTCCTGACATAAGTCTTGGCAATGATTTTTAAATTTGACACCAAAAGCAAAAGCAATTAAAGCAAAAACAAATAAGTGGGGCTACATCATACTAAAAACCTTCTGTTCAGCAAAGGAAACCATCAACAAAATAAAAAGGTAACCTACTGAATGGGAGAAAATGTTTGCAAATCGTATATCTGATAAGGGGTTAATATCCAAAATATATAAAGAAATCATATAACTCAATAGAAAAAAAAAAAAGCAATCCACTTGAAAAATGGGCAAAGCATAGAAACAGACATACTGATGCCCAGCATCATTAATCATCAGAGAAAGGCAAATGAAAACCACAATGAGATAACACCTCACACCTATTAGAATGGCTATCATCAAAAAGACAAGAAAAAACAAGTGTTGTTGAGAATGTGGAGAAAAGGGAAACTTTGTGCACGCTGGTGGGAATGTAAATTGGTGCAGCCACTATGGAAAACAGGATGGAAGTTCCTCAAAGAATTAAAAATAGACCTACCATGTGATCCAGCAATTCCACTTCTAGGTATTTATCCAATGAAAACACAAACGTTAACTCAAAAGATATATGCAACAGACACCGCAGAAATACAAAGCATCCTAAGAGACTACTACAAGCAACTCTATGCCAATAAAATGGACAACCTGGAAGAAATGGACAAATTCTTAGAAAGGTTTAACATTCCAAGACTGAACCAGGAAGAAACAGAAAATATGAACAGACCAATCGCAAGTAATGGAATTGAAACTGTGATTAAAAATCTTCCAACAAACAAAAGTCCAGGACCAGATGGCTTCACAGGTGAATTCTATCAACCATTTAGAGAAGAGCTAACACCCATCCTTCTCAAACTCTTCCAAAAAATTGCAGAGGAAGGAACACTCCCAAACTCATTCTATGAGGCCACCATCACCCTGATACCAAAACCAGACAAAGACACTACAAAAAAAGAAAATTACAGACCAATATCACTGATGAATATAGATGCAAAAATCCTCAACAAAATACTAGCAAACAGAATCCAACAACACATTAAAAGGATCATACACCATGATCAAGTGGGATTTATCCCAGGGATGCAAGGATTCTTCAATATACGCAAATCAAGCAATGTGATACACCATATTAACAAACTGAAGAATAAAAACCATATGATCATCTCAATAGATGGAGAAAAAGCTTTTGACAAAATTCAACACCCATTTATAATAAAAACTCTCCAAAAAGTGGGCATAGAGGGAACCTACCTCAACATAATAAAGGCCATATATGACAAACCCACAGCAAACATCATTCTCAATGGTGAAAAGCTGAAAGCATTTCCTCTAAGATCAGGAACAAGACAAGGATGCCCATTCTCGCCACTATTATTCATCATAGTTTTGGAAGTCCTAGCCACGGCAATCAGAGAAGAAAAAGAATAAAAGGAATACAGAAAGAAGAAGTAAAACTGTCACTGTTTGCAGATGACATGATACTATACATCGAGAATCCTCAAAATGCCACCAGAAAACTACTAGAGCTAATCAATGAATTTGGTAAAGTTGCAGGATACAAAATTAACGCACAGAAATCTCTTGCATTCCTATACACTAACAACGACAGATCAGAAAGAGAAATTAAGGAAACAATCCCATTCACCATTGCAACAAAAAGAACAAAACACCTAGGAATAAACCTGCCTAAGGAGGTAAAAGACCTGTACTCAGAAAACTATAAGACACTGATGAAAGAAATCAAAGATGACACAAACGGAGAGATATACCATGTTCTTGGATTGGAAGAATCAATATTGTGAAAATGACTATACTACCCAAAGCAATCTACAGATTCAATGCAATCCCTATCAAATTACCAATGGCATTTTTTACAGAACTAGAACAAAATATCTTAAAATTTGTATGGAGACACAAAAGACCCGAATAGCCAAAGCACTCTTGAGGGAAAAAAACGGAACTGGAGGAATCAGACTCCCTGACTTCAGACTATACTACAAAGCTACAGTAATCAAGACAATATGGTACTGGCACAAAAACAGAAATATAGATCAATGGAACAGGATAGAAAGCCCAGAGATAAACCCACGCATCTACGGTCAACTAATCTATGACAAAGGAGGCAAGGATATATAATGGAGAAAAGACAGTCTCTTCAATAAGTAGTGCTGGGAAAACTGGACAGCTACATGTAAAAGAATGAAATTAGAACACTCCCTAACACCATACACAAAAATAAACTCAAAATGGATTAGAGATCCAAATGTAAGACCGGACACTATAAAACTCATAGAGGAAAACATAGGAAGAACACTCTTTGATATAAATCACAGCAAGATCTTTTTTGATCCGCCTCATAGAGTAATGGAAATAAAAACAAAAATAAACAAATGGGACCTAATGAAACTTCAAAGCTTTTGCATAGCTGCACAGAAACTACAAACAAGACAAAAAGACAACCCTCAGAATGGGAGAAAATATTTGCAAACCAATCAACGGACAAAGGATTAATCTCCAAAATATATAAACAGCTCATGCAGCTCAATATTAAAAAAACAAACAACCCAATCCAAAGATGGGCAGAAGACCTAAATAGACATTTCTCCAAAGAAGACATACAGATGGCCAAGAAGCACATGAAAAGCTGCTCAACATCACTAATTATTAGAGAAATGCAAATCAAAACTACAATGAGGTATCACCTCACACCAGTTAGAATGGGGATCATCAGAAAATCTACAAACAAATGCTGGAGAGGCTGTGGAGAAGAGGGAACCCTCTTGCACTGTTGGTGGGAATGTAAATTGATACAGCCACTATGGAGAACAGTATGGAGGTTCCTTAAAAAACTAAAAATAGAATTACCATATGACCCAGCAATCCCACTACTGGGCATATATCCAGAGAAAACCGTAATTTAAAAAGACACATGCACCCCAATGTTCACTGCAGGACTGTTTACAATAGCCAGGTCATGGAAGCAACCTAAATGTCCATCGACAGACGAATGGGTAAAGAAGATGTGGTACATATATACAATGGAATATTACTCAGCCATAAAAAGGAACGAAATTGGGTCATTTGTAGAGACGTGGATGGACCTAGAGATTGTCATACAGAGTGAAGTAAGTCAGAAAGAGAAAAACAAATATCGTATATTAACGCATATATGTGGAACCTAGAAAAATGGTACAGATGAACTGGTTTGCAGGGCAGAAATAGAGACCCAGATGTAGAGAACAACCTATGGACACCAAGAGGGTAAAGTGGTGGTAGTGGGGTGGTGGTGGGATGAATTGGGAGATTGGGATTGACATATATACACTAATATGTATAAAATGGATAACTAATAAGAACCTGCTGTATAAAAAATTTTTTAAATAAAAAAAAGATACATGCACCCCCATGTTCATTGCAGCATTAATTACAATAGCCAAGATATGGAAACAACTTAAGTGTCCATCAACAGATGAATGGATAAAGAAACTGTGGCATGCACACACACACACGCGCGCCCGCACACACACACAGATTCAGGAATATTATTTAGCCATAAAATAGAATGAAAAGTTGCCATTTGGGATAACATGGATGGACCCTGAGGGCACTGTGCTAAGTGAAGTAAGTCAGAGGAAGACAAATACTGTATGATCTCTCTTATATGTGAAATCTAAAAAAACAAAAAATAACAACAACAAAGAAAACAAGCTTATAGATGATACAGAAAACAGATTGGTGGTTGACAGAGGCAGGGAATGGGGGTGGGAGGAATTTTTTAATGCAATCTAACTATGTTTTTTGATCCAGCATTTATATGTATGTGTATCTGTATCTATATCTATATCTGTATAATTCCTGGATTCATTCTTTTATCTATTCATTATAATTTTTGCAGATCTACCTAGGAGGTTCCCAAGAGTGAGCTAAGCACTATATAGTATTGAAAGAGAAGGAACGAGGCTGAATCATACAGTACTGGACTAGGGAAGATGCATGCTAATTAAAAAAAAGAGAGAGAGAGAAATCAGGTCCCTTGAGGAAGGACACTATATTACAGTAATAAGTGCATACTATAGCGATTTCCCCAGTCCTTCCCCAGAAAGGAAAAATAAATAAAGCACCTAGATTGGGGAGGATGGGAAGAAAGTAGAGAGAAAGAAAAGAAACGAGGAGAAAGGGCGCTCTAGCCTAAGGGAGAGAATTAACACTATGTGAATAGTTTGCTGTATCAATGGGAACATTTCCCAAATGTTTCTTAAGATGTTAAGTGTTACAGCTGATGATGATGATGATGATAGAAGATTCCATGTTGAAATAAGTTGGGAAATATCAAACTTACTTGGTTTGAAAGAAGTTATGTTTACTGCAATTCTTCTTAGAGTCTTTAATATGTTAATGTACATTATAAATTTCCAAAAGAAGAAATACAATATACAGCTTTCCTGAGTTGTTAACTGTTCAGCCCTTCTCTGGGAAGACATCTTGCATAAGTAGTATTCCTTAGGGAAATGCTGTTCTAAAGCATGTAGTGGAAGCAAGAAGTGCTGAGCTAAGTACTCAGGATTTCCTGACTGGTGCTCTAAAACCATTTTCCCTTCCTTCATGTAGGGGGAAGAATTTTGGGACTCTTCTGTTAAGATTAACCGAAAAGCCTTGCAACCTTAAGGTTCCACGGAATTGAGTTGCTATGTTCCAGCAAGGAGTAGGAAAGGAGTGTGAAGAATGTGAAGAGTCTAGAAAAGCAGACGGGCACGGAGCTCTCAGGATTCAGCAGAGGCCTGAGGGTCAGTAGTGGAGACCCTGGTCCCAGTTGGAGGACACACGAGCACAGGAAAAATAAGCAAGGTCAGCTGCACAGAGTGGAAGCCAACAAAGCACCACTGTATCTTAGGCCAGTGAAGTTCTGGGCGATAGTCAGATTATGAGATGGAGAGATCAGAAAACAAGAACAGATACTGTACAGAAAGACAGGCACACAGCCAGATCTTAGCAGCAAAGGAGATAAGCTGCTCCAAGTCAGAGGCTCCCCTGGACAGAGTAAATCGCTGCGGGGAAATGGCCTCATGCTCTGCAGAGGAAAACAACTGGGAGAGCTGGTTGGAACAGAATTTAAGGAACAGTGACAGGAAAACGATGCTGGTCAACTAGACAACTGCCTGACCTATGGATTTCAGGGATTCTAGATGAAGAAAAAGAATCAAGGCAGAAGGAGCTCAGCAGCAGCTCTAAGCATCGTCGTATGAGAATGATCAGAGCTGGGGCTTTAACAGAAGGAAGCCAGGAATGAAAGACCGGGGAAAGAGGGAGAGTCTCACCCTCACCACCTCCCGTATCGTCCTCATTTGGTTCTCGGTTGGCAGGGTCTGAGTCCAACTGAGAGACCAAAAAGAAAGAACTAGGAAGAATTCCATAAATCTTTACAGTCGTTACTTTAAAGTCAAGTTCCAGGCATTGTAGACGTCCACATGGGAAAACTGCCCTTTAAAAATCATGTGACAGGCCAAGAGTGATCCCACCTAGACAAAGCAGTGAAGGAAAAAGCAATGGACTGTAAGACAGAAAATCCTTATTCTACTTCTGTCTACAGCACAACTAGTCATACGATCAGATAACCCTTTTTTAAAAATCTGTCCAGTGAAGATACTAATACACATCTTGCCTCCCTCGCTGAGTTAGAAGTCCTAAGGAGATGCGAACTCACACTATACAATGAAAACATAAAGCACTATTATAGCTTCCAAGGACTATTGCTTTTATTTTTGGAGAATCTTCCATTATATGTTTAATTGTGTTTCAGTTTGTTTTTTAAAAGAAGAGGAATCTGGTATCAGGCTTCATCTGCAATGCTTTTCACCACATTCTGAAAGCAATTTCCAGAAATAAAGAAAAAAGAGAAGACAAATTCAGCCTAGCTGGGTGCCTCAAAAACAACAGTAGAGGCTACTGTACTATGTTTTCTAGGAATTGATTTTAAAAGTTTTCTGCTTCCTGGGGTGTGTTACCAATATACAGAGCCTGTGGTAAATTTGATACTGGTTTCATCAATTCACAGAATCAGTATGTTTGAATGAAAATGAAAAAGAAGACAAGAGACATTTAAATGCAAGCACAGTCAAGAATGTTCAGTTAAATCCTAATTACTCTGGAATGTATTACTTCTCACACATAAATAAGAAGCAGTAAATCACTCAGTTATTAAGAGATCTACCCTGATTCACTCCTTTGACAGCAACAATACTTTAAAATAATGGATGCTGATCTCTAGTCTCTTTTCCAGGCTAACATTCCTTTCAGCACATTTTGTGAAAACGATTAAGCTTTATTAGATGCTAAAGAATCAATTGCAACTTAAATCACTTTTATCCTGACCAACAAGGTCATGGTGGAGAGTCCAGATATCACTGCATAAAGCACAAAGGAAAATAAAAGGGAAATGGGTTGCAAGCTCACGGGTTCATCAACCGTAAACGTGCATATAGCAAATGCCATATAACTAGGAACGACATTTTAGGATTGAAGTTTGGAATCATGACACAGTATGGAGCCTTCTTCCACAGATACTAGGAAACTTGCAAGAATATAAAATGTGCATAGCCTTTGGAGGACAACCTGAATGTAGCTGGTACATTCTAAGGCTAAACCTGAGTAAAGTATGCAGGATTCACTGTTTATAGGATTATTTGGCTTTATGGCTCAGCCTTCTTAAGAACCTGCCTTTTCCAGGGGGGGAAAAGAAGAAATTTAGACGAAGAAGGAATAGATACTTAACTACCGTCAAGCGAGAATACCTTTTCCCTAGGAATTAAACCCTTTTTAGAGAGAAGATTCTGATCAGGAATCAGGAATGGCTATGGGGTCTTCTTCCCTCCAAAATTTTAATTTTGGTAAGATGTCAAACCAAAAAACCTTTTATACGTGCAATGAACACCATATTTACCTCTCACCCAGCTTCACCAGGCCAACATTTCCCCACATTAGCTTTATCTCTGTGTGTATAGTTTGTAGTATTGTTAAATCATTTGCAAATAAATTGCAGGCTTTATGACCTTTCACTCCTAAATATTTCAGCATGTATCTCCCAAGAACAAGGACATACACAGACATAACCATAACACCATTGTCACTCTCAAGAAATCTCACACTGGCATATAACATCTAATATATCATCCATATTAAAATATCTCTGATATCTTTTACGGCTGACACTGTTTTTCATTTTTCCAGTCCAGGATCTCGTACTGGACTTCATTATGATATTTCTTTAGTTTCCCTTAATCTTGTACAGACTATCTTCTTTTAGATTTCATGACATTGACATTTTCGAAGAAGCCAAATCAATGGTTGTTTTTAGAATGTCCTACAATTTGGATTTGATTGTTTTCTCACTATTAGATTCAGTTAGGTTAAGACTAATGTTTTGGGCAGAAAACTACATAGGTGATGTTGTATCCTTCTCGATATATCACATCAGGAGGCAGATAATGTCCATCTGTCCCATTATTGGTGATGCTGTTTGATCACTTGGTTAAGGCGGTGTGTGCTAGATCTCTCTACTATAAAGGTACTTTTTCCCTTTGTAATTATTAAGTAACTTGTGATAATTTGAGACTGTGTGGGTACTTGTTTCTCAACGACCTTTTATCCAATGTGTGTAGCATCCATTGATGATCCCTGTTTGAATTAATGATTTCACTAGTGATTGCCAAATGGTAATTCTCTAACTCTGTCGTATCTTATACATTTACAATTTGGCAATTCTTCTGTAACATAACTATAGATTCATAGATTCATCATTTTTATTTAATGTATTATAATCCACTAGCATTATTCTTTTTGATGTTCAAATTATCCCAAAATTGGCCAATAGGGTACCATCAGGCTGGCTCCTATTTTGTGTTGTCTTCATTAGTTTTTGAGTAGTTCTTTGCCTTATTCTTGCCCTGCCTCTGAAAGACATCTTTTCACAGAATCCTGGTAAGTTTTATTAGGGAATGGTATTTAGAGACCAAAATCTGGATGCCAGATATGCTCACTGTTGTTGGGTGTCACTGCCTTTAGGCCCCTTCAGTGGGCAAAGCGAGCAAACATCTTTCTAGAATAATTCATGAGTTTATCTACAAATCGGTAAGAAAATGTTAGACAACCCAATAGAAAAATGGGAAGTTCTGCTCCTCTCTAGGATGTAGGAAGCAACAAAGAACATTGTTCCCACCCTAAAAATGAGAAAAAGCCTAATAATCTACAGAATCATAATTATTCTTAAGCCCATCAGAGAGCTGACAATGCAAGACAACCAAGTAACCTGAATTCCAAAGAGAAGGCCCTCCAAAAGGCAGATGGGTCACGAGAAAGGTTTCGCCTTTGGCAGAGCATGAGATAGAGAGGTGGCCACCATACAAACAGGTGAGACGAAATCGGGTGCTGTCCTAAGTGCATTATATTTATTAGCTCTTTTAATACTCAAAACAACCATATAAAACAGAAAAATTACTTGTGGGCCAAAGGTAATCAACAGAGGAACTAAAAATCATGATACAACTATACTGAGAGGTGATACAGAGGACTTCTGATAAGAGGCCAAGAGATAAGGTCTAAAACTGATAAACTAAAAAGTAGTATTATATACTTAAACTGAATTATATACCTAAAAATCGTTCTGATGGTAAATTTCATGTTTTGTGGGTTTTTTTTTTTTTTAACCACAATTTTAAAAAGTAGCATCACGAGCATACTGATTAGTGATAACTAGAATAAACACGTAAAATTATCTTCTCTGGGGGGTTATACTTCAGATAGGAAAGGGTAAGAAGAGGGACAGTTGTTTTCTTTATAATCTTACTTGAACTACTACATTTTTTTTTTTAAAGTATGTATTACTTTGTTAATTTTTTCAAACTCTGATGAAAAGATCTTACCTTGATCTGCAAGACGTCAAGTGGAACTGTCTCTCCTTTCACAATGGCAAGTGTAGCATCTGTAATATGTCTAAAAGATAACAAGAAGGAAATGATCATGTTGTGAAAAATAAGCAACACCTCCCCCAACACACACACACACACACACAACCACACTCCTACCCAGAGTACTAATAGCTGGGTCAAGAAAAAGACAAATTCCTTCAAAATACTCCAGGAAAGCAGAACAAAGGTGTGTAAAAGAATTACTGATACAAATCTAGTGGAAGGCTCTGATACAGACTCAAAGAGAAGGCTTTGGCAAAGAGAAGTTTATACAAGGCACCAATCATTTATTTACTTCACATTTATTGAGTCTCTACATTGTGTCTGACTTTTATCACTGGAAAATATGATAAATAAATAATAATACAACATCTTTCATTCATTGTAAGAGAATGAAAGTCAAGCACTGCAAAAACCATATTCCTTTTTACTCTAATAATCTGAAGGATAGCTAAAGGACAGGATTTGCTGGAGTTATCTTAGCAAAATATAATAAATTCCCAAAATATACACATTAATTCCAATGCTTGGATTACATTCTGGGTTCCCTAGGAAGCAAACTGAAGCTTAAGAAACAGCCTACTTTACTTTCTCATATTTCTCTATCAACATATCTTTATCCCATTTTCCCTCCAATACAGTTGCTATCTGGGAAGTAGGTAGCAGTTTAGAAAATGAGATTCAATTTAGGAGAAAGCAAGACACATGATCACCAGTTTAGATTAATTTGATATGAATATATTAATTTCAAAGGAAGTTATTAGAAAGAATCCCAAAGCTTTGTGCTTGCTCTGAGTAGTACCTAGCGCATTAAGAGGTTTAAGAAGTGCTTTTGAGAGGCTGACCTTTAAAAAATGTTCCAACTGAAAAATGCCTTTTTCTATTAATTTTTTTTTCAAAATTCCTTGGCAGAAGATGGTTAAAATGCAACCTTAAATTTATCATTCTCCAGCAATAATTGAAAGTTCTAAATAAAGCAGCACTGTAGCACGAAACAGCTATTTTTTAGGATTATTTATCTGCAACATTCCAAATTCAAAATTCCTTTTTCTTCTGTAGTAATTATGGTACAACAAATCTTGACAGCGATGCAAAAAGCAAGGCCTTGTTCTTTTAAGTAGCCTCAGGCATCTGCCATGTTAAGAGGTCTACAAAATTATGAACCCAGGGCAGACTGACTTAATTATCTAAGAGCCCTGGGGCATGCTTATAAATTAAGTTTTATAAATCTTTAAATTATAAATAGAAGCAGCAACAACATTAGTTTAACTACAGGGAAAATCAGCTCCTAAAGAACTGAAGGCTATCTAAGACCTTGAGGGCAGTCACACTGCACAGACACTGGCTTTTGGATAGGTGAGGCGTTCTCTAAGGGACATGTCCTACCTCGGCATCACTGGCATATCTGGTAATGCTGGCAAGCAGTTCTAATAATCTATACTGACAGGTGGAAAGAGTAGCTATCTAAAGTAACCAAGACCCAAACCAGATAGGATTTGTCTCAGATAAGAAAAAATGTTTAATTCATTGTTTGTCATATTTATAGCCCCTCAGAAATTCTAAACTGGGAAAAAAATATGGCAAACTGAAATGCCACGTTAGGCTGCACGATGATTGGTAAAGAGCTGAACACTCCCCATCAGACTAAGGCTTGAAGCATGAGAGACGTTTTAATAAAGGCCTGATATATGTCAACCCTTATGCCTGGTGTTTGATATATGGAGCAAGGTTTTATCTAAAAAAAAAAAAAAAGTTAAAAGATAAAACATGACTCCTAAAACTACAACAGCAAAAATAAATCCACAAAACCAGCCTATTCAAAATCCCAAAGCAGAACTGGACAGCCACATGCAAAAGAATGAAACTAGACCACTAGCTTACACCATACACAAAGATTAGCTCAAAATGGATTAAAGAATTGAATGTAATAAGACCTGAAACCATAAAACTTCTAGAAGAAAACATAGAGGGTAAGCTTCTTGACATAAGACTTGGCAATGATTTTTGAATCTAACACCAAAAGCAAAAGCAATAAAAGTAAAAATAAGTAAGTGGGGCTACATGATACTAAAAACCTTCTGTGCAGCAAAGAAAACCATCAACAAAATGAAAAGGCAACCTACTGAATGGGACAAAATATCTGCAAATCATATATCTGGTAAGTGGTTAATATACAAAATATATAAAGATCTCATACAACTCAACAGAAAAAAAAATCCACTTGAAAAATGGGTAGATAACTGGAATCGACATTTTTCCAGAGAAGACATACATACAGATGTCCAACAGGTACATGAAAAGATGCCCAGCATCATTAACCATCAGGGAAATGCAAATCAAAACACAATGAGACATCACCTCACACCTGTTAGAATGGCTATTACCAAAAAGATAAGAAGGGCTTCCCTGGTGGCGCAGTGGTTGAGAATCTGCCTGCCAATGCAGGGGACACGGGTTCATGCCCTGGTCTGGGAAGATTCCACGTGCCGCGGAGCAGCTGGGCCCGTGAGCCACGATTACTGAGCCTGCGTGTCTGGAGCCTGTGCTCTGCAACAAGAGAGGCCGCGATAGTGAGAGGCCTGTGCACCACGATGAAGAGTGGCCCCCGCTTGCCGCAACTGGAGAAAGCCCTCGCACAGAAATGAAGACCCAACACAGCCATAAATAAATAAATAAATACTTAAAAAAAAAAAAAAGATAAGAAATAACAAGTATTGTAGAGGATGTGGAGAAAAGGGAACCCTCCTGCACTGTTGCTGGGAATGTAAATTGGTGCAGCCAGTATGGAAAACAGTATGGAGGTTCCTCAAAGAATTAAAAATGGAACTACCATATGATCCAGCAATTCCACTTCTGGGTATTTATCCGAAGAAAGCGAAAACACTAAATCAAAAGATATATTCACCCGTGTTTGTTGTTCAGCATTATTTACAATAGCTAAGATATGGAAACAAGCTAAGTGTCCATTGACAGATGAATGAATAAAGAAGATGTGATATATATGTGAGACACATATATATAAACATTTGTGTGCACACACACACATACACTACAATACTATTCAGCAATAAAAAAGAATGAAATTTTGCCATCTGCAACAACACTGATGGACTTGGAGGGTATTATACTAAGTGAACTAAGTCAGAGAGAGAAAGACAAATACTGTATGATATATGTGGTTGGCATCTTTAAAAAAACAACAAGGGACTTCCCTTGTGGCGCAGTGGTTAGGAATCCACCTGCCAATGCAGGGGACACAGGTTCGAGCCCTGGTCCGAGAAGATCCCATATGCCACGGAGCGACTAAGCCCGTGCACCACAACTACTAAGCCTGCGCTCTAGAGCCTGCGAGCCACAACTACTGAAGCCGGTGCGCCACAACTACTGAAGCCTGCGCTCTAGAGCTCGCGAGCCACAACTACTGCAGCCCGCACGCCACAACTACTGAAGCCTGCGTACTAGAGCCCGTGCTCCACAACAAAAAGAAGCCACTGTAACGAGAAGCCCATGCACCGCGAGGAAGAGTAGCTCCCGCTCGCAGCAACTAGAGGAAGCCTGTGTGCAGCAACGAAGACCCAATGCAGCCAAAAAATAAATTAAATTAAATTAAATTAAAATTAAAAAAAACAAGTTCATAGATGATACAGAGAACAAACTGATGGTTGTCAGAGGTGGGGTGTGGGAGGCTGGTAAAAAGGGTGAAGGGAGTCAAGTTATAAAATAAGTCAGTCATGGGGATGGAATGTATAGCATGGCAACTAACAATAATACTGTATTACATGTTTGAAAGTTTTTAAGAGAGTATATCTTAAAAGTTCTCATCACAAGGAAAAACAATTCTGTAACTATTGAATGGTGACAGATGTTAACTATAATTATTGTGGTGGCATACAAATATCAAATCATCGTGTTATACACCTGAAACTAATATAATGTTTTATGTCAACTACACCTCAATCTAAAATAAAAATCCCAAAGCAGAAAAAAAAATCCAAAACAGAAAATCACCTGAGTATTATTATTGTTATTGATTCTAGAAGGTTATAACAAGAAATGTCTTGAGAAGATTTCAATTCATTCATTCAACAAATATTTTTTATTGACCTCCCCCAATGTATCACAAAGGTTACATTAAAGATCAGGCAACTGACAATGAGAACCTGCCTGAAAATGATTTGTCCAAGATTATATTTTTAATCACTGTCAAAGCCACAACTCAAATTCAAGATTCTCATCTTCTTGAAAGACTAAATCTTTGTTTACATAATGCTTTCAAAAAAAAAGAGCAATAATAACAACTTGCCTGACTCCTGAGGACACTGTTAGACTCACAACAATTTAATTTAATGTCAGGGCTGCACTACTTTCTCTGTCCACTTTATCCACACTGCCTTCTACTTTTGGCATTCCCTAAAGGATGTAACTATATTTGGTTGTTTTAGCTACTTATATTATCAAGGTAATGGAGCCAAGGCTGCTGCTGGCCCAGTCTCCACAGGGAACTTGCTATTTGTCATCATGCATACTTAAAGCAAACAAAGGATCACTGCAAATATGTCTTCACCAGAGAATCTTACAACACAAAAGCACACAAACAGTATGCTTGGATCAGTGAAGCTATCTTCTTAAGTGGCAGAAGGACATCAGTATTCATCTCCATACGTGACCTGAGGACTTAACATTAGACCACCAGGGTCCCACAACCCAACAGAGAAACTTGCCAATCAACCCAACGCTTGAACTCTGATCTCTTCCTCTTAATGATTTGAAGTTTCAGGCTATCAAAACTCAAAAAGAAAATTATATCACACGTGTGAATTTTCCATTCCCAGGCTCGCTCACCCACAAATGCTACCATCCCACATTGACAACCTACTGGACTTTGTTTCCACTTTCGGCAAAGAGTGTCTGACTCAAACTACTGGTCTGGCCCAGTGGGATAAATCCAATGGGAATCTTACTGAAGGTAGCCTGGCGGGGAAGAAAACAAGAGCAAAGTTTTATTGTTATGGTCAGAAAGTGAGGTTGAATAGAGAGGCACAGGTGTGTCCACTATGACAAAGTAACTGACCCTGGGCCTGCCTCCCAGCCTTCCTTCCCACACCCCTAGACCAGCAACCAGGTAATACTGAGGAAGCAGGTTCTAGAACAAGGCAGTTCACGAAAACAACACACCTTCAAATTTGGAAGGAATATTTGGGCGCTCACTAATGGCAACTGGTTGAAAGAAATTTGGTTAAGAAAACGAGGGTCTTAGATATTAGATAAGTGCACGATTGTGACAGACTGTATTATATTGCCACACTATTTGACAAAGTTGCAGACAGAATTCAACTAAAAATGTCTAACATTTGTACACTGACTGAGGACAGGTGAAAGTGCCTTATAAACTACCTCAAGTATAAACAAGGCTAAGAGAATAAGCAAGGTCAAGTAGCAGAAGAATGGCATAGTAGAGGACTTAATTAAAGGCCACAAATAAACAGATACCATAAGGTTCCTAAAGATTATTTTGAGCTCAGTCTACTATTACCAAAGGGACTGGGAAGGATCTTCTTTCTTGTTGTTACTTATAAAATATTTTATCACACTTTTCTACAATAATTTAAAGTAATCTCACGAATACCCATGTACCCAAGACCCAGATTTAACAAATATTACATTTTGCCATATTTGCTTCAGAGTTTTAAGAAATAAAGTGATGCAGATACAATTCAAGTCCCTTCTCATCCTACTCCCCTTTCCCTTCCCAGAGGAAGCCTTTATCGTGAGGTTGGTGTGATTCCTTTCCATCCACGTTGTTATCCTTTTACTACGTAGTTTACGCATCTATTAAGAGTATCTTTGTTTTCTGAATTTTAAAACTTTGTAGAAATGCATAACATACTTTGGCAACCTGCCTTTTTTTATTGAATATTTTTTAGATTTACCACGTAGATATTTATAAACCTAGTTCATTCATTTTAACTGTTGTATGGCTTCCAATATATGAATATACCACAATTTATTAATGAAGGAATCCTTTGAAGAAAAGATTCTATAGAGAAATTTTATATTTTAAACAACTCTTGGTAAAAGCCATTGGATACCCTGGATTCCCAAAGCAGAAAAGTCCACCATGAGTTAATAAAAGTGTTCTATGACATAGGCAGAAGTACTTTATTTTCTAAAATCCGAGGAAGCACAACTTGTGCCCATCTTAAAATATAAAAAGGGGAGAAAGGGTAAAACAAAGAAATAAAGAGAGATAAAAAGAACAGGAAGGTAAAAGTCAAAATGCAATTATTCTTATTTTAAAGCTCACCTCATCTGCTCTTCGAAGAACTCCAGTTATAACCTACAAATGTTTTAAAAAAATTATTATGAACAACTTGTATTTCCTTTATCATAAAAGATTTGGATTCAATTTTCATGGACCACAAACTTGTTCCTGTTTTCTTCCTAGAAACTATGTCAAAAGATATATTGGCTCTTAAAACACAAACTATTCTCCAATAAGATCAGAGCTAGATTAGACTTTATTCTCCACCTAGGATCAATAGTACTATAAAGGCTAAGATAAAATAATTATAAAACTTCTACATTATATTAGTAAAATTACGTTTTAAGTTCTATAAGATGGGTATAAATGTGATGTACACATCAATTATACTAAAGATCCTAGTTTCCTACTATGAAGTACACATATCGGAAAAAAAAAACAGCACTTTGCTACACTCAGAGAGAAGCCTGCTCTCAATAAATGTTTCTTACTGATGAATATGAAGACAAGGGAGATTTTATTCCCTCTATAAAAAGACATTTTTAATTTGAATTTTTACTTAATTTATTTTTTATTTTTAAACTATAATACCCATGTCTTGTAAAAACTGTGAAAAATACCTGAAGAAAAAATACTTTCTCATAAACCCACCAGGCATCATTAGTCAGTTGTTTATATTTTGCTATATTTCCCTCCAATTCTTTTATTTAACCAGGGCATATTTTGATGACTAGATTATACCAGATACACAATTTGGTTTCTTTCTTAAAAACATTTTGTAAAGTCAAGGCAAAGGCCAATCTTCTCCCACATCTCCTGCCTCACTTAGTTTCGGCATTAAATGGGGCTGTCATGAGGTCCACTTCATTACTTTGTTGGCATGCTATCCGTATTCTTCACACCTCATTAAAAAGCCATAAACACAATTACAAGATCATTAGCACAGCCTTTTTAAAAGAAGCTTACTAAGGCTCACATGATTGCTAAGTCAAACACAGGACAGTGCCCTGTCTGCTGTTAGCTACTGGTCCCTGAACACCAATGAAACCACAAAAATAGAGGCAAAAGACAATGAGAAATGAGGTACGGATGTGACTTATGGTACACAGGATGGGGTGACTGAGTGGGAGGGGCACCTGCACCTCTTCTTCTGAAAAGAAGAGCATTTCCAGGGCAATATACTTACTGTCCTTATTGGACCAAAGCAAGCATTAAGGAAATGGAATTGTAGAACAAAAGCAACGCATACATCGGAACATGTAGACCTCTGCCTCTAAATGTACCATTAGGAGATAACATTACATGGGATGGAAATGATGTGAGAATGGACAGATGCATTTTTTTAAAAGGCAATTGTTATTTAAGTTTATTTTATAAGAAACCTTCCCATAATTGAAACAGTGATTCCCTAACAAACAGGGCTACTTCATAAGAGTCTTCAAAATATAAAAAGCGTTTCACACCCAGCACCATTTTGTACCCTGTTTTATTCCATTTTATCCAATTAAATTTGATAGAAGAAAAACCCTTCTATGTGCTGGGTATAGAATTTATACGAAGCAATGAAATAAAAGTGCATGAGAAAAATGTAATGCTATACTTGTTTCAGAGAGAAACAATCCTAAAAAGAATGGATTACAAAGAAATAATTTCCTTAAATTATAACCACTTTATGCCACTGCTCCAAGACCTAATTTCTATTTTCCTCCCTTTCAAAATGGTTTCAAACAGAAAAGCGGCCACACCTCCTGCAAAGTCCCATCTCCTCCAGCAGCAACGATCACATCTGTGTTTTCCAGCAGTTCCAGGAGCTTCTTGGCTTGGCCCTCATAATCTGTCTGCAATACAAAGGAAGCCTTTGGTAAATTTATCATCCTAGAGCCACAAGCCCAAAGGTCTAAAAATATGGGATATTTTCTTTAAAGTTTTACACTGAATCTTTTCTTAAATTCTACATAACTGATATACATGAAAAACTAAACAGCTATCAAAGCAACTATGTATGGTTTTTATAGTTTTATATTTTTAGAGCTGGAAGGGACCTCAGAAGCCATCTAGTCGGCTCCTTACTTTAAAAATAAAACTCAAACCTAGTGATTTGTCTCGGTTATACAGTCAGCTAGTCAGAGGAATCATTTCTAGTCCAGTGCAGGTTCTATTACATCATTTACCCAGTGACTTTCATCTGCAAGCAGAAAGTCAAGTGTATATGCAAATAAGGAGAAACAGATGTAATAAAAAGAGCACAGATTTGAGAGCCCAGGAGACCCAGATTAAATCCCAACTCTGCTACTTTTTAGCTGAGTGGCCTTAAACTCTCAGGATCTTAATTTCCTTATCAATGAAATCATGTGTACTGGAGGAAGGGAAAAGTGCTTCCTCCTAATACTGTTGGAAAGCAGTATGAAAAGCGACTAGCAAGGTAATTGTTCTTAACTGGCACTGTACTACATAAACGGTTACTGTGGTTTTGCTATGATTGTACATAAAGAAATATAGATAGGACTCAAAGCAGTCACAAAATGGTGACTAAATGGTATGTAAGCCTCACCATTTGTATTGAGAATACCTCATTTCAGATACATATGTAGACTTAAATGAATGATCTAAGCCACCACCTCTAAAACCAAACACTGAATTTTAACAAATGTAATGTAACTAATACTGAAATAAGGAAACACTCTCTCCTGTTGACACTTTACTAGACACACTAATCGGCAAAAATTAAAGATTTGGATGTCAGATGGGCTAAAGCACCTAGGCCACTAAGTCACAGTCAACACACGAAAAACGAAGTCCTTACACTAACACCATCTAATCTTATGATGAATGGTTCTACTTCTATCCTGAAAAATGAAATGACTGGCTTTGCAGTTATACATTTGTAAATATTTCTCTTTTTTTTTTTCACAGTTATCAGTTTATTAGAAAGGATTCAGATGAACAGACAAATGAAGAGGTACATGGGGCAAGGTGTGTGGGGAGGGGTGTGGGGTCTCCAGGCCCTCTCTGGGCGCACCACCTCTCCCCAGATCTCCACAGGTTTACCAGCCCAGAAGCTCTCCAAACCCTGTCCTTTTGGGTTTTTGTGTCGGTTTCATTACATACCCATGGTTGATTAAATCATTGCCCTCTGGTGATTGAGCTCAATCAATCCAAATATTTCACTTTTAAAAAAAAGAATATAGGGACTTCCCTGGTGGCACAGTGGTTAGGAATCTGCCTGCCAATGCAGGGGACACGGGTTCGAGCCTCGGTCCAGGAAGATCCCACAGGCCGCGGAGCAACTAAGCCTGCACGCCTAGAGTCCGTGCTCTGCAGCAAAAGAAGCCCGCGCACCGCAACGAAGAGTAGCCCCCGCTCGCCTCAACTAGAGAAAGCCCGCGCACAGCAATGAAGACCCAACGCAGCCAAAAATAAATATTAAAAAAAAAAGAGAGAGAATATATGTTGATCCTGATTAAAAGGATGCTTTGTGAACACCCCGAAATAGGTGATCACTGGGAATCTGCACGGGTTCGCCAAGAACGAGGCATTTCAGAGTATCCTCGTCTTTGACAGATTACTAGATCAGAAGATCAGGAAATCCAGACAGACATTCTATTGGGTCTTCAGCAAGGCACCTGGCAAGTTATTTGATAATATCCTTGGGGACAAGGTGGAGATAGGTGGGAACAATATGCTAGAATACAATTGGGTGAATTGATTACCAATTGAATGTCTACGTTCAAAGTAAGATGCTCAGTGGAGGGACATCAAATTGTAGGTAGATTCCTGGTGACATTTATTTAGGGCTCTCCATTCAGCCTTTTCCTACACAACACTTTATCAACAACAGAGAGGAAAGGTAATTGACTGAATGCGTAAATGATACAAACCTGACAATCTTGCCCCTCCTGACTTCTTCAACCCCATCCTATCTCCTGTCTCCCCTTGCTCATTCTCCTCCAACTACATCTGCCTCCTCACTCTTCCTCAAGCCCCAAGTACACTCCTCCGTAGAGCCTCTGAATGTGCAGTATGCTCGGCCTGGATGCTTTCCCCAACCTACCAGCATGACTCACTCATTTCCCCCACGTCTCTTCTACAGGTCATCTTAACAGACTGGCCTTCCTTGGCCTCCTGAACTAAACTAACACTGCCATTACTCTTGTTCTCCTTACCCTGCTTGATTTTTCTTGTTGGCTCTCATCACCATCTGACAAATCATATGTTTATTTGTATATGTTTCTTATCTGCATCCCTCCTTTTCACACTTTGAATGGAAGCTCTTTGAGGACAGAGAGGGAAAACTTGTTTTGTTCAGACTGTATCCTCAACTTGTAGAACAGAGCTTACTTTGTAGTAGGTACTCAAATATTTGCAAGAAAAATTGATAAATATGAATAAGTACACGAATGAAAGAACCAAAATTCAAAAAGATATTGAAAGATTTAACAGACCATAATTTAAAAGATTACATTAATAGGGATGACACATTTGAGGCTCTGATCTTAAGAGGAAAATTCCAAATGCAACAAAGAGAAAGTATAAAGAGTGGCCTAATGATGCAGAAAACTTGAACCTTATACCTTTCACAAAAATTAACTCAAAATGGATCATAGACCTAAATGTCAAATAAAAAACTGTAAAGCTTCTAGAAAATAACACAGTAGAGGATCTAGGTGATCCTGGGTTTGGTGATGAGTTTTTAGATAAATCACCAAAAGCAAGATCCACAAAAGAAAAAAATTGATAAGTTGGACTTCTTTACAATTAAAAACTTCTGCTCTGTGAAAATACTGTTAAGAGAATGAAAACACAGCTTTAAAAGACAGTATAAGAGAAAATATTTTCGAAACACATATCTGATAAAGAACTTGTATTCAAAGAACTCTAATAAAACTCAACAATAAGAGAACAAACAAGAAACAACTCAATTAAAATAGCAAAGATTTGAACAGACACCTCACTGAAGAAGATATACAGATGGAAAATAAACAAATGAAAAAATGCTCAATGTTATATGTCATTAGGGAACTGCAAATTTAAACAATGAGAAACTACTATATACCTATCAGAACAGCTAAAACCCCAAACACTGAGAACACCAAATACTGATGAGGATGTGGAGCAACAGAAAATCTCCTTCATTGCTAGTGGGAATGCAAAATGGTACAGCCACTTGTGGAAAGCAGTTTGCCAGTTTCTTACAAAGCTAAGCATACCATGTAATACAGCCACTGCACTCCTAGGTATTTACCCAAATGAGCTGGAAAATTATGTCCACACAAAAACGTGCACACAAATGTTTATGGCAGCTTTATTCATAACTGCAAAACTGGAAGCAATCAAGATGTCCTTCAATAGGTAAATGGATAAACAAACTGTTGTACATCTACATGATGGAATATTATTCAGTGAGAAAAGGAAATAAATAAGCTATCAAGTCATGAAAAGACAAGCCACTGAGGAGCCCAGGTGAGACCAACACAAGAACAGCTCTGGACACGGATTGCTGACCAACAGAATTGTAAGCAGAAAAACTGTTGTCAAGGCAGTTTGTTATGTAGCAATAGATAACTGGTATAGAAATAAATCTAAATACATTAACAATTACAATAAATGTTAACGGATTATATGGTCCAGTCAAAAGGCACACACACAAAAAGCATTGCATCTTTAAAATATCCTGTTTTCATGCCTTTACCGATGATGCGTTAAAATATAAGGATACAAAATGGCTTAAGTAAAGATAAGTAAAAATTATACCAGGTAAAAACTAATCAAAGCAAGCTAGTATGGTTACTAACAATACTAAATAAAATAGACCACAGTAAAAGACAGCATTAGTGCTAAAGAGAGTAACTCTATGACACTGTCAACATGTAAGAAAATGAAATAATTTGAAATGTGAATGCATCTACTGACATAGTCTCAAAATATAAAAAAGCAAAAGTGGATAAAACTACATAGAGAAACAGACAAATCTATCTAGTGGGATATTTTTGACACCTCTTTCTGAATAATCTATAGTTAAAACAGAAGAAAAAAATCAGTAAGGACGTGTAAGATTTGAGCCACACAACTAACAGACTTGACTTAATGGACATATATAGAACATGGTACCCAATAACTGATATATATTCTTTTTAGGCCTACATAAAACATTTATGAAAACAAACCACATGCTAGGCCATAAAACAAATCTCAATAAACTTAAAATACTGGAATTATATAGACTACATTCTTTGACCATAACACAATTAAATCAGAAACCATTAACAAAAAGATGTGGGAAAACTTTAGATTTGAAATTTTTAAAACATGCTAAATAACTCATAGGTCAAACAAAAATCATGATGAAAATTAGAAAACATTTAGAAATGAATGATAATGAAAATATTATATATCAAAACTCCTAGGATGCAGCTGAAGCAGTAAAGTTTATAGCTTTCTAAGAAAACACCAGGAGAGAAGGGTGAAAATTAATGAAATAAACATCCAAGTTAAAATGTCAAAAAGAACAGCAGAAAAAAAGCCAAAGAAAGTAGAATGAAGGAAACAATAAAGACAGACCAAAAATCAATGAAAGAAACATAAATTAAAGGATCAACAAGCCAAAAAATGGTTCTTGGCAAGGATTAATTAAATTGACGCACCTCTCACATGACTGGCAGGCAAAAAAAAAAAAAAAGCACAAATAAACAATAAAACCATATTGAGCAAGAAAATGCTGTATTTCAGATGTTACAGAAATTTAAAAGTTAAAAAGAAGATATTATGAACAACTTGATGCCTATTAATTTGAAAACTTAGGTGAAATTCACAAATTCCTTTAAAAAATTTACCTTACTAAAATTAATTCAAGAAGAAATAGAACTTCCTGATGTACTTCTACAGCCATTAAAGAAATTTAATATACAAAAAAATTTCCCTTCAAAGAAACCTCCAGGCCCAGATGGTTCTCCTTGTGAGTTCAACCAAACACTCCAGGAACAAACAATATCAGTCTTAAATACCATTCTCAGATCTCTCATACGTAGAGTCTGCAAAATGCATTACAGGTCCTGAAATAAATGACAGTTTTCTTCCCCACTCTCCCATCCCCGGAGGCAGACAACTAGAAGACCACACCTCAGACAAGCTGGAGAAGAGAGTTCAACATCAACATTGCATGGTCAATTGGACTAAATGACCGTTCAATCTCTATGATTTAATGAAAGTGTGTAATATTAAAAATTGGTATACCATAGATTTACAAACATGGTAACAGTGATTTTCACCAAATACACACACCTATGTACATACCACACACATAGCACTTAAAGTCAAGAAAGTGGAGTCTTGAGGCATCTTCTAGAATAGCACAATTCCCTCTCATTTATTTTTGTCCCCATTTCTTCTTACCCAAATCTCGAAAATTCTAAAGCTTTACCACTTAAAATTCCTCACCTGAAATAATTCCTCACCAGAAAGAAAATGTTTACCTGTCTGTGGAACTACCAAGAAATTAAATTAATTACTCAAACTTGAAGTTTCTTTTTAATAGTCAGAAAAAGAATTCTTACAGCTGTAAGAACTTTCATCTTCCAAGAGACAATAGTTCCACGTCCTATCTGTCAGATGAAAGGAGCCAAGTTCATGGCTCCATTTAATCCTGTTCTGAAAGTGAAAAGCTGACCGTGGTTGGAAAAAACAATATTATCTTATTAATTATCAGAAGAAGAACACAACATTGACTTCTCTGTTCTTATCTTCTTAAGTGATAAGCGATTTCTGCTAAGAAGTCAAGAGAAGAGGATATGTTATAAGGAGGGGTAGCTTGGATAAAATCAACACTCTAGAGCAGTTCTCACCTTAACGATAGTCACATCCATGCCAGATAAGTGTAAAATCGGGGCAGCATTTTTTTCAAATAGAGTCCTGGCTTTGCTGTAGACAAAGGAAAAAAACACAAATATTTTAACACGAGTTCTCAAGAGGAAATATAAAAAGCCCAACCATCTTCTCTGGAAGAGAACAAGAAATAGCGTAGAGAACACGTTTCCTCTATTTGTTCAAGGACAGGAAGGCTAGTGAAGAGTAATGAGTTTCTCGGGATATAAACATGGCCTCTTTCACTCTGGGGCCTCCAGGATTTTGCCCCTTGTGTCTATACAATAAGCTCTTACCCATGTGGGATGCTTACAGTGCACAATCCAGTTCCTCTAGAGGAAGTGTGTACACTAGATATGGCTCCACTCAGGCGACAATGTCTGATTCACTCAACAAGCATTTACTGAGCCTCTACTGTGTGCTAGACACATCTAGGAACTGGGCAAACAACAGGACAAGGCAGACAAAAATACGTGTCACTGAGGTATAATGTAATAAGCCCTCATGGAACTTATTTATATTCCAGTGGTTGACTGAGAATGTACTAGAAATCAAGGGATACAGAAGCTGCGAAAAGTCCCTAATTGCAGAGTCTCAAAGTTGAATAAATGTTAAAACATACCAATCAGCTGACTTGTCTTTTACCCAAATATTTTCAACTATCACATCACAAAACAAAAACAAAAACTAGTACTTTCAAAACAATCAACACCAAACATCTAACTTTTACATCCACATTTACTCAGTCCTCTTTCAAAAAGATTATTTTTTTTATCAGTGATGTATGCTTCAACTCTCTTAAGAATATTTTATACTAGAAACAGACACAAAAGTAGTGAATGAGGAACATGTAGAGTGATGCACAGACCAACTTCAACATTCTTTAAACTAAAAGAAATAGCTATCAAATGGAACACAGAACATAAAACATTTCTGATTATGAATTAAAATAGAAACTGAGAAGCTTGAGCAAATTTTCACAAGAACCAAAAGAATACCTTGAACCAAGGGCCTACGTGAGCACGTAATAAGCAAATTAAACAAACATATCCTCCCTCTTCTACAGCTCTGAATGCTTATTAGAATGAACATGAAAGGCTAAATGGAAATTTCTCCTTTCCAGATCACCATTTCTGGGGCTTAACCCAACAATAAAAGGCTGAGCTAGTGATACTGTAAACATTTCTCCTTGCAGGGTTGCTTTCATTACTAGGTTGATAAGAAAGGGTCAGGTGGAAGTGGATTAGATCTATCTCTGAGAAGCAAAACGCTGGAGAAGTCTCAATCCGCTGTATTAATCACTTACAACACATCTGTAAGCTCCTCTGAGTTAGTTTAAGGAATAAGATTTGGGCTTCCCTGGTGGTGCAGTGGTTAAGAATCCACCTGCCAATGTCAGGGACACGGGTTCGAGCCCTGGTCTGGGAAGATCCCACACGCCGTGGAGCAACTAAGCCTGTGCGCCACAACTACTGAGCCTGCGCTCTAGAGCCCACGAGCTACAACTACTGAGCCTGCGCTCTAGAGCCCATGAGCTACAACTACTGAAGCCCGCACGCCTAGAACCTGTGCTCCACAACAAGAGAAGCCACCGCAATGAGAAGCCCGTGCACCGCAATGAAGAGTAGCCCCCGCTCGCCACACCTAGAGAAATCCCGCACGCAGCAATGAAGACCCAACTCAGTCATAAATAATAAATAAATTAATTAATTTTTTAAAAAAATACGATTTGCAGAAGTAAAATGAGGTATCACCTCACACCAGTCAGAATGGCCATCCTCAAAAAGTCTACAAAGAATAAATGTTGGTGCAGCCACTATGGAGAACAGTATGGAGGTTCCTTAAAAAACTAAAAATAGAAGTACCTATGATCCAGCAATCCCACTCCTGGGCACATATCCAGAAAAGATGAAAACTCTAATTCGAAAAGATACATGCACCCCAATGTTCATAGCAGCACTATTTACAATAGCCAAGACATGGAAGCAGTCTAAGTGTCCATTGACAGATGAATGGATAAAGATGTGTATGTGTATGTGTATGTGTGTGTGTGTGTGTGTGTGTGTGTGTGTGTGTGTGTGTGTGTGTGTGTGTGTGCAGAATATATTATATACATTATATATAAAGGAATATTACTCAGCCATAAAAAAGAATGAAATATTGTCATTTGCAGCAACATGGATGGACTTAGAGATTATCATACTAAGTGAAGACAGAAAGAGAAAGACAAATATTATATGATATTACTTACATGTGGAATCTAAAAAATAATACAAATGAATTTATTTAAAAAATAGAAACAGACTCACAGACATAGAAAACAAAGTTATGGCTACCAAAGGGGGAAGGGATAAATTAGGAGTATGGGATTAACAGATACACACTACTATATATAAAATAAACAATAAGAATTTACTGTATAGCATAGGGAACTATATTCAATAACTTATAATAACCTACCATGGAAAAGGATCTGAAAAAAATATATGTATGTATATATAACTGAATCATTTTGCTGTACACCTGAAACTAACACAAGACTGTAAATCAACTATACTTCAATTAAAAAAAGAAAGAAAGAAAAAAGATTTGAACATTTGGGCCTTTATTCACATCTTTATGTAATGCCACAAGTACAGAAAATCTCTAAAGTGGAAGTGAAGGCATTATTTTTCCTTCTAATATTCCATATAAAAGATTGAAAAACAAGTGTTACCAGTAATAAATGTATTATTTATTATATAATTAAGGGTGAGATAGCACCAGAGTTAAATAAAGCTTTCTATACCTATAGCAATTTGCAGGTTCACATGCACACACGAAATAATTACTTGCTAATGTATTATTTATTAATGCAAAACACAGTTATTTCCTAAAGCTGCAATGTAGTTTTAAACTAGTACTACATAAGGAAATAGCTACATGATAAATTATAAATTATATGTCAGGTCAGAGCCAAGACAACAAAAATAGTACAGTTAAATAGTGAAAGCTTTAAAAAAAGATGTTGGAGAGTTTCAAAGTGGCTGCTTCCTAGAAGCAGGCAGGGATTCACCTTGTTAAAGGGGACCATGACTTTAGAAAAGAAACACTTTCCTTACCCTAGCCTGCAGATAAAGGTATTACACTTTTCAACAAGAACCTACCTTTAAAAATGCAAATACACTTACGTGTAAAAGTGTAAACAGAACCTAAAACTTCTCTAAAAAAAAAAGTTTATTCATTTTTTAAAAATGCAAATATCTCGGGCTTCCCGGGTGGCGCAGTGGTTGAGAATCTGCCTGCCAATGCAGGGGACACGGGTTCGAGCCCTGGTCTGGGAAGATCCCACATGCCGCGGAGCAGCTGGGCCCGTGAGCCACAGTTACTGAGCCTGCGCGTCTGGAGTCTGTGCTCCGCAACAAGAGAGGCCGCGGTAATGAGAGGCCCGCGCACCGCGATGACGAGTGGCCCCCACTTGCCACAACTAGAGAAAGCCCTCGCACAGAAACGAAGACCCAACACAGCCATAAATAAATAAATAAATAAATAAGGAATCCTGGTCAAAAAAGGTGATGATTTAAAAAAAAAAAAAAAGCAAATATCTCAAGTAGGAACTCAAAATGACTGATTATAGCTTAAACAAACTGCCATATATTTCAAGAGAATTAGCAAGTTACTAACTTCCTAGATCTCTAAAGGAATAGGACCTGGAACAGTTACAACAACGGAGGCAAAAGGAGAGATCCAGGGGTGGGAGAGCCAAGTAGTGAACCTTTTGACCCAGCCTACAGGTCAGTAATACCAAGAACAGCAGCTTATATTTCTTTTATCAAGTGCTAACTATGAAATGGAAAGAATGCTAAATACCTTATAGGCATTACCTCCTTTAATCCTGAAGAATTACATGGTAATTTTTATAAGGCATGCGCTATTACTTTTCACACTTTACAGATGAGTAAATTGAGGGTTTAAGAAGTTAAGCAACACCGGCAGTATCACAGAGCAGAAGAGGATACAAAGTATACACCCAGTTCCCTGCTAGCTTATCCCACAGGCCACCAGTGACTACTTAGTTATCTTGGGTATTTTGATTGTGTTGTGTTAGAACCTCTGTTGATATTATTGTTCAGTGTTGGTTATGAACAAGAGGCCTTATGACTTTATGTTATGTTTAGGGGGGCGGGAAGTGGCTCCAAGGAAGGTGGGCAAATATGATTCAATTAGGTAGAGTAATGGAGCCGATTTAGACAATCTGTAGGTAAATATCTTAAACTGAATTAAAAAGAAATAAGGCGTGACCAGCCCTCACATCTGTGAAGCCACACACACTACCTCCCAAGAAATGACTAGAGAAACTTATTTCAGAGCCCCTGCGTTTCTCTCCAATGTTAACCTTACCACTTAGAAGCTACTCCCAACTATGCTTTTTGTTGTTGTTCTTATTATCTTAATGTCGTTTGACTTCGAACTTAGAGAATCCAATCTAATACATACTTATTAATTTTTCCTCAGGACAAAAAGAATTGTTCTGGCCGTTAGATAGAATAAAAGGTATCACTTTTTTCTCCCCCTCAACCCTTTCATTCTTACTATTTTTAAAAAATAATTTTAAATTTTAATGATTTCTTCTAAAAGCCACCAAAAGTCTTTTTATTTACCTTTCCAACTGAATGAGAGTTGTACTTAACTAGCAATGTAAAAAAAAAAAAAGTTTTTATTTTGCTTACGGTACTTATAAAAATTAATAGACTATTTTTTAGAGCAGTTGTTAGGTTCACAGTAAAAATGAGTGGACAATACAGAGAGTTCTCACATACCTCTTGCTCCCCTACACACATGCACGCACACACACACACACACACACACACACACAAAACCTCCCTCACTTTCAATATCCTGCCCCAGTGTGGTACATTTGTTCCAATAAATGAACATGGACACATGACTGTCAACCAAGGTCCCAACTATTCTTCACATCTTAATTCTCACAGCTGCCTCACATGACCCCTTGAGGCCAACCAGACCAGTTTACAGACTTTCCTGTGACACAGCAAAGGACGTTAGTCGGCACTCCTGTCTCTAGGCTCCCGCCCCATGGGCCATTTCGTCAGTCGGGAAGACTGAGTGTTCTCCCTCGACTGACCTCCAAGACCTAACTCTACATTCACCACTCTGGGAAAGAATGTTTCTGACGTCACAAGGCCACAGTGCTTTTGGCCATCTCTGAACATCTTGTAACAGAGATGGACTCATAATTTACATCACAGCAGCAGAAGCTGTTCCCAAGGGGGCTACCACCAAGCAGATAAGACTGATTTGAGAGTGTTAATTCTGGAATAATTATTAACCTTCAATTAGACCAGTTAGCTAGGCATCAGTTAGCTTTACAGTTATATCTGATTAACCGTGATTTCTACATTACAATTGAATCTTATTGCTACAAGGGTACTGAACCTAGTAGCTCCAATTCCACACAATCCAACCAGCTGCCTAGTATTCTGTGCCTCTTTTCCCCTTAGAAAAACCAAATCTATAACAAATCACAAACTGAACTACCCTTTGCAAGCGGCAGGGTTGAGAAAGACGGTTGCCTTCTTCACTTGTGCATTGGGAGGAATAAGTTGATTGCCAAACACCTAAAAAGGAACAAAGAAAAGTTTTCAATAAATGTCCTTCTATTCAGTTAGTGAGCACATATATTCTTTCATTCCAAAAGAATTTACTTCTGGCAGATACGGTGTCTACCCTGGGGAAACAAATGTTCTTTCCAGATTTCATGTTGACAACCCCACCATAAACAACAACAATAAAAGTGCACCTTTATTTAATGAAAATAAGCTGAATTTTATATTGTAATAAAACGCCCTGCTTCATTCACCTCCTAAAGGTAAGTAACTTTTCTTTTCTCTGTAAGATATGACTAGGTTTATTACAACCAGTAAGTCCATAGTCTGTCACAAGGGAAGTTTAATTTGTCTTTAGTTTTCAGAATATAACCTTTTTCTCTTTTAACTTATTACTAAAGCTTATTCATGAAGAATCTTCATGTTACCAGTTAATCTTCATATCTTTATACACATAAAAAATAAATCTAATACTCTATTTGCCTCCTTTCTTTGCAACCTTGATAAGTACCATCAACTGGTACAGGAAAAGAAATGTAATTAATATTTACTGAGCACCTAGTATTTGCCACTTCCACACATATTAATTCTTAGTTCTTAGAAACCAAGGAGGTATTAAATATTCCCATGTTTATAGATGAGAAAGCCAAGATTCAGAAAGATTAAGTCAGTCAAAGTATTAATAAATTACAAGCCTAGAATTTATATCAAACTCCAAACTTCTACTCTATCAGCTCTAAAGAGCTAATAAGTGATAAGGCAGAGTTAAGACACCCAGAGGACTAGATGTGAGGAGTGAAAATGGGAACTAACGGGAGGAGGAGGTGGTCCTCCTATAAAAGGAATGAGAATAGGAAAACCCCACAGAGGGCAAAATTGCGAGTCTTAGATGGTGGGAAGTAGGTCTGGGCCAAGAAGGTAGAATTAAGTACAGAAGCACAAAGTAAAGATAGGAGAAAAATGAAAGTTATACCAAGATTTTTATTAAGTAACTGACCCCAACTCTACCACCTCCCTGACAGCCCACTGGAGATCCTTTGTCACCATTGTCTATCTCTTGCTTTAAAAAAAATAAACTTCTATTTCTGAATACTTCAGAAAGACATACTATTTCTTTGTAAAAAGTTTTCTGTGTACGTTATAATTACTACTCTGTTTTCACTCTTACTGAGTTAGATCTTAACATTTTGCTGCCAAATCTCTAAATATTGTAATTTGCTCTTTTTCTATCCATACTATTTCTGGAATTTGGCCAGAAATGATTTAATTAACCTGCCAGATTCCAGATCTACAGTTCTAGATTATTCCTCCTGGTCCTGGGTTTTTAGACTCTAGAAGTCTTATCTACCTGCAACTCATGTCTCAGGTTTACATGAGACTACAATGAGGTGAGTTTATGTGAGATTAAAAAAAAAAAAATCATATTCTTTCAAGAATTTAGACTGAAAAGGGAAGGACATAGGAAAAGTAACTAGAGGGAGGAGACTATAAGGATGAATTCGCTTCCTTTTTCCAGATGGAAGGAGCTAAATGGGTGTTGGGAAGTGGAGAATTAGAACAGTGGGAAAAGTAAGAGGAGATGGAGTTCAGAGCAGAGGTGGAGGTATTTACTTTGCACAAGAAAGGGAGTACCCCATGACCACTCTTCCTTCAAGGGGGAAAGGCCTCCCCTCCCAAGAGGATTTTCCAGCTGCTAATGGAAAATTAGCTTGGGGTAAAGATCACCTCAAATTTAATATTAAAGTTTATTTGAATTGATTTCCAAAACAACGTAGAGCCATAAGAGATAAAACAACAAAGCAATCAAATTCTTAAAACACGGATTTAGAACAGTTAGGGAATCACTAAAGAGAGGAATTTATTAATAGCATCTATTGTCATTGTCATCCACGGAAACATTTCAAAAACAAACATGAGGTCTGCCACCCACCTCTCCTACTAAATGCCTCATGCCTTTTGTCATTTTTTAGTTTCATGTTTCTTTTTTGGTATTTCTGACATCGTATGCCTGAATGACATAACAAAAAGGCAACTCAGTCATGCAAATTAATCTGCAATGTATAACGTACACATTTGGAGGGGAGGGAAGAACAAAAATGTGGCCTTAAACTTGAAAGGATTAACAATTCAGCTATAACTAGATAGATGAATATTTAAGTGCAGTATCATGGGACAGGGTCTGAATCAGTTGTGCTAAAGAGACAGGCTTTAAAAATATGAATCAACAGTTTTAAGAAGATTTGACTTTGAGAGGTAACACCTGTTCTGAACTGATATCCTTGGGGGTTATTCGGATTAGGGATGACTCAGGCTGTAGCCAGATCTTCAAGGACACCTGCAGACATGAACAAATTCCCAGAGCCCAACCAGTCCAGTTCTGTGTTCTTTGGACTAATCCAGAAGTAAACAAGTCTAAAGGGGTGGGCCTTAGAACTGCTCTTCACCAGATTGTTAACTTCCTCCAGTTCTATTCAGAGTTGGCTGGCAGCCTGATTCACCCTCTGATAGTGGGGAAAAAATAGCCAAGCTGCGCTGATGCAAGGCGCTGTGCAAGTCCCCCTGGAACAGCCTGAGATTTCTGCACAGTGGAGATAAGGCGGGTTTTAATTGTTTCATATTAAATGGCATTACCTGAGCTTCTTGACAGGCTGCTCTCCTTAGTAGGTTATCACTATCAAAGTAAACAAAACAGAATGAACGTTAGCTTTCATAAGTAGGTTCAGATCCAAGCACATCATCATCATTTTTTAAAATATGTATTACTCTTCCCTATAAAATACCCAAGTCAAAGTTTCTTAAGACCTGTAACAAATCATGGGCACATTTGAAAAATACTTTCTCTGAATGAAACCCGGTGTTAGGGTTCCATACTATGGTAGGCATGATAACCCCTCCTCCCTCTAAGATGTCCACATCTGGGAATTCCCCGGCAGTCCAGCGGTTAGGACTCAGCACTTACACTGCCGTGGGCCTGAGTTCAATCCCTGGCCGGGGAACTAAGATCCTGCAAGCTGCGTGGCTCGGCCAAAGAAAAAAAAAAAGATGTCCACATCCCAGAACCTGAAAATGTTATCTTATGTGGCAAAAGGGATTTTGCAGACGTGACTAAGTTAGGATCTGGAGATAAGGAGAGAATCCTGGATTATGCAGGTGGGCCCAATCAAACCACAAGGGTCCTTAAAAGCAGAGAAACTTCAGCAGCAAATATGACCACGGAAGGACGGTCAGAAAGATGCAACCTCACTGGCTTTGAAGATGGAAGGCACAAGTCAAGGAGCGTGGATACCCTCCAGAAGCTGTGACGGCAAGGAAATGGGTTCACCCCAGAGCCTCCAGAAGGAACGCTGTCCTTGCCAACACCGTCATTTTAGCCCAGTGAGACTTGTGTTGGACCTCTAATCCACAAAACCATAACATAATAAATTTGTGTTGTGTTAGATCACTAAGTTTGTGGTAATTTGTTAGGGCAGCAATAGAAAATGAATGCACATACCCTGCCTTTTTCTTATCCAGTAGAAATTATTCAGGTCATTTGCCAGAAATAAATTTAATATGTAGTTGCTTCTGCTAGTGTTTTATCTAAATCAGGGGTCCCCAACCCCCAGGCCACAGACCGGTACCAGTCTGTGGCCTGTTAGGAACCAGGCCACACAGCAGGAGGTGAGCAGTGGGTGAGCGAGCAAAGCTTCATCTGTATTTACAGACGCTCCCCATCGCTCGCATTACCACCTGAGCTCCGCCTCCTGTCAGATCAGCTGCAGCCTTGGATTCTCATAGGAGCTCAAACCCTACTGTGAACTGCACATGTGAAGGATCTAGGTTGCACACTCCCTATGAGAATCTAATGCCTGATGATCTGAGGTGGAGCTGAGGTGGTGATGCTGGGCTGGGGAGTGGCTGCAGATACAGATTATCATTAGCAGAGAGGTTTGACTGCACAGAGACCCATAATAAGTCAATTGACTGCAGACTCATATCAAAACCCTATCAGTGAGTGGCAAGTGACAATTAAGCTGCAGCTTACCGGAGTAGACTGGACATAAGCAACACACTTCGGGTGTCACTGTGTCCCATCACCCCTAGATGAGACCATCTAGTTGCAGGAAAACAAGCTCAGGGCTCCCACTGATTCTGCATTATGGTGAGCTGTATAATTATTTCATTATATATTACAATGTAATAATAATAGAAATAAAGTGCACAATAAATGTAATGCGCTTGAATCACCCCAAAACCATCCCCCCCACACACACCCGGTCCCTGGAAAAACTGTCTTCCACTAAACCAGTCCCTGGTGCCAAAAAGGTTGGGGACCGCTGATCTAAATCTCTTATTTTTTATATCACAGTCAGATACTCAATTATATCATAAACAGAAAATTTGGGCATGAGGCAAAATTTTGCCTTGCAAAAATGAAAACACTCTATCAGAATATGTTCATCTATTTAGCATAAAGCTTTCTAAAATGTGTTTGTGCCACTTATACCTTAAGAGCACTTTAAATGGCTGACTGCCTACTGGGTTCCAGAATCTTCTCCTTGTAAGAGTCAATTCTAATGCATGTTGCTGGCACTGCTAAGATAATAACTTCAACCTGGTTAACAACAGTTAAGAAAACCAATACCCAGAAAACATGACCAATAAACAATTTATAGGAAAGAATTAAAAGGAGAAAAGTGTTATTTCACTTAAATTTTCTGTCTAGACTTTTTCATAACATCAAAGACCTTGAATTTTGCATTTTTATAGTAATTCGAATCTAATTTTGACCTTTAAGTTTGAACTAAAAAATTAAACAACCTTTTGCTTTCTGCCATGGTTGCAGTCAAAGGCTATGGATTTTTCTTCCATAGCCAGGCTGGAGGAGGACCCCTAGATTTCACAGAGCAGTCAGCTTCTATGAGAAAGTGGAAGTATCTCTTCCCTAAGGGGAAGTATCTCTGCTGCCCACCTGAAACCTAAGGGCAATGACAATGTTCCATTACAATTATAATGACACCAGTACCTCAAAAGCACATACGGTTTTACAACGAAGATTTTAGGGGGACTGATCCTTTGTGAGGTCAACACCACAAGGCGCCTTTACAGCCAGGTTCAGTCCCCCTGCTTGAGTGACACTGCTCCCTACTACCCTGCGGCAAAGGGAGTCCTACAAGCTCCTCTCCCCTCCCCCACCCAAGAGTCACAAATATTCATGTTCTGCTCTTCTCTTCGAATGCCCCTCCATCAACTGCTCTCGGTGAATTATTCTAACATCAACAAAATATACGCACATGCAAGATGAGGTTAATTCAGGGTACAAACTAGTAAAATATTTAAAAATAATTAACATGTCAGTAACCCTTTATAGTTGACTTGATCCCTCACATTCATGACCTTCTGTACAATGACGAGGTAAAATACTGAGCCCTCGGTAACTGCCAGATCATAAAATAAAACTAGGTTCCTTGTAGTCACCTGAGCATTGTCACCAGATTCCCCCGGGCTCGGCTAACCCTCAGTCTAGCTTCCATACTGCCTGGGGTACCACTTCCAGCCTCACAGCACTGTCTTCCTGCAACCACTTGCCTCAACGTGTTTTTCCTAGTAGACAGAATGACCTGTGCCTCCACTGTCTTATCCTACAAAGACATCCTGTGGATTATCCTGTACAAGTATATGCTTCTATAAAAGCTGAGTGCCTATCTCTACACCCCTGTCCATTTCCCCCAGCCAGCTCCTCCTCCTCCTACGAGGGACAGGCCTCTGAGGGCACCAGGCTCCTCTGGGTCATTAGTAGATACCATCTTCCTTACCGCATCAGCCACACTGATGCCTGTGGACCCAGCTGAAAACAGAAGACCCCCAAACATACACAAGAATATGGGTAGCACCTTGGATCATTTTTTTCCTCGATTCTTTTTTGCTAGAAGAAAAATTTTGATGGTTAAACCTGTGATGAAGTATATTATTAAAGATCTCAGCTCTCTCGAGCTTACTAATACTGCTTGACGTATCAGCCTGCTATTCAATAGCAATAGATTTTTTGATAGTTAATTCCCTGGATTTTCACGTGCCTAATGGAACGTGCATGCTGCCAATGCCACCTGTGAGAAAGCCAGAATATGTACCAATTTAGACACGACGAAAGGAATCCTCATTATAATCACACTTAATTTTCTAAATATCAAAAGTGGTATTAACTATGTTGATCACGCTCTCTGAACCAAACCGTATCTAAAAATCAAACGTATCCTCAAAGGAAAAAGTATTTCTCCTATTGACATATTCTGATGGTCTACAGAAAGCTCTAAAAACTATTTCAAAAAAGAAATTTCAAAAACATTTTCTGTAATGGCTGCATTGGTGGAACAGAAAATAACTTAAAATTCACAGAACAACTACTGTGTGCCAGACACTATGGCAGTTGTTTTCATAAACCTTTAATCTCTGCAACAACCTTGCCAAGGCAGGCATTATATTCTCATCTTACTGATGAGGAAGTCCAGGCTCAGAGAAGCAGGAGAGCTGGGTTTCAAACCCATGCCAACCTAACCCTACAGTAAGTGCCTTAATGCTCTTTCTTCTTAATTTCAGACAATACTGAATAGGCAATACTCCTTTGGATGTATACATTATAGCACATTTATTAAAGTTATCACATTACTCCCTAGTTTCATCTAATATAACTCTGAAGATTTATATTCATATAATTTTTTTTTAATAAGTTCAGGTGGAATAAAGCTCCCAAAAGTAATTAGTGAAACAAACTTATTTAACACAAAGTGCCAGGTACAGCACCATGAACAAGATTTGGTCCTGACCTGAAGAAGCTTAGGATCGATCCAATGGCAAAGAATAGCTCTTGGTAAATATCAGTGATATAGTAAAAGACATGTTTCTTGATAGATAATATGCCAGGCACTGTGCTAGATGTCTGGGATATACCAGTGAATAAGCCCAACATTCCCCATCCTCATGAAGTTTACACTTTAGAAGGGAAGAAAGACAATTCGTTTGGCAATCATCAAATGATGTGACTTTTATGCGCACCGTGAAAGGGGCATATATTAGGGGTATCTAACCCAGTCTTGAAGGAATTAGAGAAGACTTTTTACAGGGACAGTGAAGTTGAGATCTGGGAGATAAATAAAAAGTAGCCAGGCAAAAATAGGGAGGAGAATGCGGGCAGAGGAAAGAGCATGTGAGAAGCCTGCAACCGCTAGATCACGACCCAGGCAGGAAACTGAAAGCAGTCGGGGACGGCTGCAGGCAGCAAGCCAGGGAGGAGCCAGGTACAGGCCAGACCACCGAGAGCCTTTTTAACCTGTTTAAGGAATGGGGATTTTATCCTAAGGGCCGTAAGAGGCCATTAAAGGGTTTTAAGAAGAGAACTGATATGATCAGGTTTCCATTGTAGAAGGATCGTTCTGGCTGCAGTGTCAAGAGGGCAAGTGTCAAGAGGGCAAGGGTCAAAGGTAAGATTGAATCCAGGGAGCCCAGGGAGGATTCTTCAGGAAGGCAGGTCAGCGATGAGGTCTAGAACCAGGACCGAGGTAGTGGGGGTGGAGAGAGGACAGACTCAGCAGACATTTGGGAGGTAAACTTAAGGGCTGGCTCGTGGGAACCAATGAGAAGAGAGGGGTCAAAGATGGTGCCCACACTTCTGCCTTGACCTTCCAGTGGAAGGCAGCGGAGGGTGGTACCAGTCACAGGATGGAAGGCAGGAGGAGGGGCAGGTGGAGGGGGGAGGAAGCTGAGTTTAGTTTTGGATTGGTCGATCTGAGACAGTGATGAGAGAGCAGGTGGAAGGTTCCAGGGGACAGCTGGAAATACACATCTGGAATTCCAGACAGAGCTCCTGACTAAAGATACACACGGTAATAAGAGGGGTGAGAGGGGATAAGATCATCTCCATGAGTAGGTGAAAGCAGAAGCAGGAAGAGATACCCTGCACGTTGGGACCCTCCATAGAGAACACCAAATGACTCTCAAGTAAATGCAGACTGCACCTCATCTCAAAGCCAAAGGAAAGATGTGGTGGACAAGCAAGGAAAAAGCCTAAGCATCCTTTCCCTTATCTCCCATCATGCTCTTGATGTTGCCTCAACTCTTGGCAAACTGCATGCCTTGCTGTTCCTAAAAGACAGAGCAAACCTTACTTTTCCCCTCCAAGGATGTGGTCATTTTATCCCCTCTCCCTTTAAAAAAAATCAAAGGCCAAATAATACCACCCACACCCTTACCTCACCACACACAAAGCTGCTTGTCTTATCTTTCCTCCTTGATTATAACTGTCTTGAAGTCATGGATAATTCACCCTTTTCTCTTCCACAGCACAGAGCACAGACTCTTGTAGGTCATCTAAGATACTCAGTAAATGACTGTTTAATAAATAAGTGGCAAATGTTTGAACACGAGAGACTGACTCACTGTGCCCAGACAGGCAGACTCTGCTCTGGAGGATAAACTGAAGGTTATTCTTTGTAGGAGTATCTGGCATTCTGGAACCAAGAGATCAGCTGGGATGGTTCTTCAGTGTGACGACCACCAAAGGGCAAGAGGAGGGCTCATTGTGGGGCAGGACAGGAGAGGAGGGGAAACTTCAAACAGTCACAGGAACTTTACTAGATCAAGAAGACCCAGGGAGGTGTGTGTGTGCGCGCATGCCCACGTGTGTATGTTTGCCAGAGAGGGTAATGGAACTAGAACCCTCTAGAAAGGCTAAGTCAAGAACTCCTTTTGGTACACCAGGAAGCACCACAAGAACTATCCCAGTGGCTGAGTTTGGTGTCAGAAATTCCAGATTGCTAATGAGTCAAGAATCTGATTGTGAAACGAAGACCCTGTGACCAGGAAAAAAAAAAAAAGTACTGTATATAAATTCCAAGCCCATGCTCTTTCCACTACAGAATGCTGCCTCCTGAGAGAATTGAAGCTTAACACAATTTAAAAGAGGTGCTACAAAATGTAGTCATATCAAAAAGAGTCCCTGAAGGTCTGCTCAGTACTAAAATGCGGGTTCTTTGACAGAAAGAAATTACAAGCTTCTGGATTAGAAAATGAACAAATCTGCTGATGTCACCCTGCCTGAGGCTTTAAAAGAATATGAACGTGCCTGCTACCACAGGAAGTGGGATGCTCTCAATTTATTCTGAGCCATAAATGTTTTATTTATTACTTTAGTACCGCAAAATAAGATAAGTTGTTATTTCAATAACAGCTCTACACGGAGAGAAAAATCACATGGATCCATCCTATTTCCCAAAAAAGACTTCCCACTATAGCCTAGAGGCAAACTGTACAGCAATTTCCACCACCAGCTTTTCCCTTCATGCATGCAAACACAGCTTTTGCTTTACACAAAACAGATTTCAAGTTTAGATGTTTGTAACAACTACTTCTACTTATCAAAGTGTACTAGAATAATTAATCATTATATTGCAGTGGTGGTACCCACTGGTTGTCAGCAGGGATAGAGTGGAAACGGAAGCAAAGATGAAAATGAACCTTTGAGAAGCGATTGTCTTGTGTGCAAGATGGGAAAGCTCTTTCAAACTACAGATTCCTCCTCAAGCCCATGCCACCTCCAATTCCCCACCCAAGCAGGTAAGGGCTGCTGCAGTGAGCCTCTGTCATTCATGGGAAAACGCTGACTGTCTCTGCCTAAGAGAAAGGCATGTGACAAAGCCGGAAGAAATGCAGCCCCTTAAACAAGAATGCTTGATCTTTGAGGCCTGAAGAATGTTCATTTGGAGAGAAGAAAATGGATAGTATGCTGACTAGAAACTCCAAGAGAACAATGAAAACAGTAATCATTTTTTTAAGGTTTTTTTAATTTTTGAATGATTCTTTAAATTCTACAGTGCTTTACAATTTTCAAAAGTTTCACACACATGATTTCATATAATCCCATAACCCTTTTTTCCCCCAACCCTATATTGCCCCTTCCCCCTTCCCTCTCTCCACTGATAACCACTAGTTTGTTCTCTGTATCTGTGAGTCTACTTCTTTTTTGTTTTACTCACTAGTTTGTTGTATTTTTTAGATTCCACATATAAGTGATATCATACGGTGTCTGTCTTTCTCTATCTGACTTATTTCACTTAGCACAATGCCCTCCAAGTCCATCCATGTGGCTACAAATGGCAAAATTTCATTCTTTGTTATGGCTGAGCAGTGTTCCACTGTATGTATGTATGTATATATACACACACACATACCACATCTTCTTTATCCATTCCTCTGTTGATGGACACTTAGGTTGCTTCCATACCTCGGCAGTTGTAAATAATACTGCTATGAACACTGGGGTGCACTGTACCTTTTCAAATTAGTGTTTTTGTTTTTTTGGATGTATACCCAGGAGTGGAATATCCTTCCAGATAGATTTCTTTACTTAGGTATATTTAACAATGCAAAGATAAACATTTTTAATAATAATACAAAGCAAGTCAAGAGCATTTCCCCAAGACTGTTATTTGCCAAAACAGGAAAGAAGGGAAGGAAGGAGGGAGGGAGGGAGGGAGGGAGTCAGTCAAGTCCATGGTTAGCAAGAATGAATAAGTCAGCATTGAAATTAAAAATCTAGAGAAAGTAGCTTCTCTGAGGAATGAGCTGATACCGCAACCCCTTTCGTATCTTGTCTCAATAAAGTCAGTCCTTCCAGCAGGCCTTTGCCAAAATATGTTTCACCCCATTTAATACATAAGATGTGTGATTTACCCCAGAGATATCAATTTACCTACTAACCATGGCTTCCTGAACATTTACACTAATTTTCAGGTCTACAATCCCTGTTTTTACTATCTTTATTAATTTCTTTGTCAAAGTGTTAAAGCTCTACAGCTTTAAAGGTATCTTATTTAAAGCTAAATAAAATGCCTTTATCAAAGCCATCCAAGCCCAAGTTCCATTTCCTGACAATGAACATTTTTAAGGTTGGGCAAGTCCTCAGAAATTATCTAGTCCAATGCTTTTCAACCTCCCCCAACACAGCCTGATCCCCATCAATCAAATGACACGACATTCCATTAGCAAGAGATACACACATAGCATACCACCCCCCCCCCGACACACACACCCCTTATGTAGTGCCAATCCCTAAACCCCACGTGATTCTGGTATGTTCACTTAACGAGGGAATCCTCCAACAGTGCCATCTCCTTTGAGCTCCTAAAAAATACCCAATTGATCTAGTCTGAGAAACTTCTGGCCTGGGGATTTGCCCATCGTTAGACAGAAGTTACTCAGAGACTGAGCAGTAGAACTTAAGCCTTCTCATTTTCAACAATGGCCTTTTTTCTCGCAACACTCTGCTTCTACTCTGTTCTCTACGGGCATCCCCGAATGACACAAAAAGCAGTCAATAAATCTCCATCCACTCTTTAATCACACACGCAGGCATATGCCTCTGCAATGGTCACCTCAATTCACGATTGATAACTATAATGATTACTTTATGTCCTGCAAGTAGGCTTAGGAAAAAACCCAACTAAATCTGACCCCACTCTTTATGCATTAATTCAAGAACACTTATTAGCCAGACAAAGATTCAATCTCTGTCCTCAGTGGGAAGGCCCCATCTATAATAATGGCTAGCAGCTGCACAAAGCTCTAGTTGAACTAGTGCTTATTCTTTCTTACTCTCTGAAATATAGAAATCCAAAAGCTATCTTCCTCCAATCTTACCTGTTCCCAGCCATTTTAGTCTATACATGTGTGCTTAAGTGGAACACGCCACTACTTCTAAATATTTCAAGTACCTTCTAATTCCTCGGGTTTTCTCCACAAAACTTCTCCTCTCCAATTCAAGATAGGAAATGACTTAATGAAAAATGGCATCCCCTGAGGGCTCCTCTCACATAATAAATGAATCATTTGGGTCTGTTCTGTAGAACTTTCCATCAGCCAGAGAGATGGAAATGGGTTCTGCCGGTTATTCCCTCATTCCATTGACCAAGAGAAATGGACATGTAGGGAGCCTAAATTGTCTCTCTTTCTTCTCTTAGAACATGAAATTATTCAATTTTCACCCTCTTATTCGAGCCTCAGCTTTCCCTAAAATACCAATTTCTGTTCCGACTCCACCGCCGTACTAATATTCGCAGGAGCTAAGGTCTGAGGACCGTCTCCGGCTAGCTGCTAGGTTACGCTCAAGTGCGGCCTTTGGCTGCCTTTAAAGGGCATCGTTCTTTGAGATGCTACCACTAGTCACTTTTTCAATGACTCCTACCCCTACCTAATTCTCACAAGTATTCTGACATTCTCTCATGGTTCATTTACTTCTTCCACTTTCTGCTCTTTTTTCCATCCATTCATTTTTACCCTACATGCCAACTTAAACATTCTATGCCACATACTTTTCCTCACATACTGTTTAACATTAACTTTACTAGGCAACCCCAATACTAGTTCTTTCTGTTCTGTCAGCCATTATACATTTGCATATACAATTACAAATACACATTGAGTAACAATTATATACAAGGTCCTTGAACCTATTTGCATAGAAAAAGAAAAGACAGAAAACAAGTAACACAGAGATTATGACAGGTATTCAGGAAGAAAGCACAGGAAGAGAGAGTCCCTTCTGATCTTCCTCCCACCCAACAATGTGTTCTGTATAAATCACATGCAGAAAGAGGTTATTTACTTTGAGCTCCAAGATTCAGGACAGATCTGGATAACTTCTGACCTATAAACACATAAACTAGTAGCTACTATTGTCAGTATTTCTGCAGTTCCAGGACATGCAATATTTGAGATGTCAGTTACTACCTGGAGAAGGGTTAATTTTAGCATCAGCTATGATTATTCTCTCTGCAGTCCTTGGAGCAGCTAAAACCACGGATATAAATATCCCTAAAAATTATGTAAAATCTACAAAACAAAATATAACTTAAATATACCTCTGCCATTCCATCTCAGTCCAACCCCATCCCACTCTACCTCCCACTGGTAAACACATGGAAAACACACAGAAAGGAAGCAAAATAAACAACATAGTTTTTTTAAAAGAAGAAATCTATTTTCTAAAGAATATGACAAAGAGTTAAAAGGAAAGGGAAAATAAACTTCACTGCACTTAAAAAAAAAAAAAAGCTTCCCCCATTCCCTATCAAATCTGGGCTGACAGGCATGTTATTTAATTGCCCATAAATGAACTTCTTTAAATAGCACCTATTAATACTCCAAATTTCAGCATCAGCTTGTGCTCAGAAAAAGAGAGAGAGAGAAAAGAAACTTGAAATGGCTAAAACGCAAAACAAACTGCTTTCTTCAAATTGCAACAAAATCTGGAATGAGGAAAAGCCATGAGGGGGAAGAGCCTTGCTACCTTCTGCTGCTGAACGAGCCGGGTCCTGGATCACTGACTGCAAAGTCAGAGGCTAATGTGAATGGATGTCCAAGTAAAGATAAAACATCTGCGTGGTCAGAAACCGCAGAGATACTGAGAAATAAAGCACAAGGCATTACTGGAACCATAATCTGTACCAAAAGAAATAGCACAGGTCTAGTCAAGTGTGGCTCCTGCATAATTTCCCCCTGAAATCTGACACATTTACCCCTGGACATCCTGTCAGGGTCTCAAATTCAACATATCTAAAAGGGAATGTAATACCGCCTCCTTAAACCAATTCTCCCTGGCAACCTTCCTCTTTCTGTATCACCAATTATCCTCGACTTGAAGCTAAAAAATGATTTCTCCTACCCTCCTCTCCTTCAGCCAGACACCCAATCATCTAGTAATAATTACGGCCAGCATTTATCTAGTGGCAACTCTAAGCCGGGCACGTGACATGCACCATCTCGCTGAATCCTTACAGGTAACCTGCTAAACAGACCTCACTGTCCCCATTCACCAATAAGGAAAATGAGGCTCAGAGGTTAAGGGAATTAAGTAACTTGACATGGCCAGTAAGTAGCGAAACCCAGACCAAACAGAAGTCTGTCTGCCCACAGCGCCCATGCTCAGGCATTGCTCACACTGCCACAGCTTCGTAACCGCCCTTTTATTTTCCCCCCCAATGCCACCACTCTGGCTCTGGCCTTTCCTACCTTCTACGTGAACCACTGACACGCCCTCCCAGTCTCCGTGCTTTTCTCCCCCCCATGTCTCTTGCGCAGGGAGATGGATTCAACGTCCTAAACTCCACTTCACATCATTCTCCTCTCCTTGAGCATCTTCACTGAGTCTTCACTGCTCACAAATACTACAAAACTTCCTAGAGTCAAAGCCTTCCCCAATCTGGCTTTCCCCCCACTCTACTGAAAAAATCAACTCTAGTGAAGCCAAATTCTTCGCCAATCTCCAAAAATACACTGTGCACTTCTGAATGTCACCTAGAAGTGACATTCAAGTCATGAATGTCACCTAGAACACTGTCCCACCCAGTCTGCAAGGCCCCACTCAAGACATTTTTGTTATGATGCTTTCTCTAATGAGGAAGGAAAAGGGGAAAGGCCGCGCTGTCTCTGATGGAGAGCTTGCTGTGTGTCAGGTCCGGTTCTAAGAAAATCTGCATGACAGCCCAATGAGATGCATCCACCATGATGCCCAGTTTACAGACAGAGAACTGAAGCACCTTGTCCAGGGTCACAGACTGGTAAGTGTAAGTCGACATTCAAATCCATCTAGCTGCCCTCCTCACCATCACATTGCCCCAAGGAGCTCTCAGAATCGACTTCTCAACTTTCTAACAGGTGGGTCAGGCTGATCACATCTGAACCCACTGATCAAGCTTAACATCCCCAAAAGCAAGACAACCAGACACCACGTACTTCCTGATGTGATACAGTAAGAAATCCACGACAGGCCTGTGAAGCTTTCTTGCCAAAAAAACTAAACCTGATTGGAATCACACCTCCAGAGCAGTGCTCCTCAAACTTTACTGTGCACGCAGATCCCCTGGGGATCCAGTTAAAATGCAGATTCTGACTCAGCAGGTCTGGGTTGGGGTCTAGGATTCTGCATTTGTAATAAGCTCCCAGGAGTGAGCTGTGCTGCTGGACCACGGCTCACGCTTTGAATAGCAAAGCTCCAGAAGCCAGACATAATCACCAGTGGACAAGACACAGGCGAGACAGGGAAACAAGTTAACTCATGGCCGAGACTAGAATGAAGGGACTGAGGAACCACTTGCCTAAGGTGCAAAATTTAAGGGAGAACCAGAAGACAAAGGAATGGAGATAAACATTTTAATACAGTATTTTAAAAAATCAAAATGAACGTAAAAGACCCATGATGAACACAATATCAGTTTTAAATAAAGGCAGACTCAGTATCACTGATTTTTCTTTTTGCTCAGATTCCGATATGGCTCTGCCCAGCACTGAACTGTATAAGTTAACCGCCAAATCTGGAGGATGAAAAATTCTAAAGGGCAAATGTAGACATGGCTGGTTGCTAAAACAAATAAATACTATGAAAGGAGGAGGGGGTTAGAGTTTACGAGGCTTAAGAATAGACATCAAATGCAATGTGTGAAACTTGTGTTGATATTGACTTGAACAAAACCATAAAACAGAATTTTGGGTCGACAGGCAAAATATAAACACAGACTGAATATTAGATGACGTAAAGGATTTTTAATTTTGTTAGGTCATGTTAATGGTATTGCGATTTTTAAAAATTCCTTAATTATTAAAGATAAGATACTAAAGTATTTATGGGTAAAGTGACATGAGATATATCTGGGATTTGCTTTAAAATATTCCAGAAAAAAAAAAAAGTAGAGGAGGCAGATGGGATGAGATTAGCAAAATGCTGGTATCTGTTGAAGCTGGGGGACAATACAGGGGGATTCGTTACACTACTCGAACTTTTATGTTTTATATTTCCATAATAAAACAATGTTTAAGTAGCCCTTTCTGCCTCAGGCACCCTAACACTGACTTTGTGCCACTCAAACAGGACACAGCACAGAGTGCCTTCATCCGTAATAAAAGGAGCTGCTCTTTCTAATGTGTGCCAGGAACTGGGGTGATCTCATTTAAATGTCACAATAATGTTGTGAGATACTGTGTGGATGAAGAAGAGTGAAGTTCAGCAAGCTTGAAGAACGTGCCCGAAGTCACACATCAGCAAGTGACAAAGGCAAGGCTTGAACCCAGACCCAACAGACTCAGAAGGAAGCCCGATCAGAAGCACGACATTCTATCATCCGTCTTACGCCCTGGGGGGCTGAAGGCCTACGACCACCTCAGTTTATAGTTCATCTCTCTCATGCTACCTAAGACACAGGAGCCATTCTGAGAGGTGACGAGGAGGCCCCGGTTTTGAAGTGGGGCCCTGACACTGACCAGCTGTGCGACCCTGGGCAAATTACTCAACCTTGCTGTCCCTCAATTTCTTCATCTTTGTAGGGCTATTAATCTCACACTAGTATGAGATTAACAACCACCTCACAAAGTTGTTAGGAAGATAAAATGAGCTAATAAATGTAAAGTGCTAGAACTGTCTGACACATGGCAAGCACTGATTGTTAGTGATTATCATCATTATTGCCACTAAGTTCTCAATGAAATTGAATGACACTGAACACACCCCTCAGGCCAACTCATAACCATTTAGTTTTCCTTCTAAGCAACCGTCTGACCACAGAACTTGAAAGATGGGTTCTTACCAATGCTTACAGTTTAGTAATCAAGATTCATGTTCCTCTGTTCAGAGGGAAAGAAAACTCCAGTATTAATAAAAACCTAGAGACACATGGCCCAGGACCGTTGCTATACAGTAAGTCCCATACATACGAACGAGTTCCGTTCCGAGAGCACGTTCCTAAGTCCAATTTGTTCGTAAGTCCAACAAAGTTAGCCTAGGTACCCAACTAACACAATCCGCTCTATACCACTGCTTTTACACTTCCTTCCAGACATCCTGGGCTTGAAATAAAGATACTGTACTACTGTACTCTATACAGGACTGTACAGTAAAGTACACAAAAACACAGTCACTTGTAGAGGATGCACGCATGTGACAATGTACGCCAGACTCGTGAACTCACTTACATGATTGGACATGCGAATGCTTGTTCGCATCTTTGAGAGTTCGCAACTTGAAGGTTCATATGTAGGGGGCTTACTATAGTATCACAATTGCTTTGCAAGTTTCACGTTAAGGGAGGTACAGTGTTTGTGGGATTTAAAATTCTCAGAGGAGGAACCAGGAATTCTGGCTGAGAGGCTAGACGCTCCACAGAAATAAACAGGAGGGAGTCCTGGGTCACAGGCCAAGATGGGTGGCAGAAGTGGTGCCAGAGCACTGAGCCAAAGGATGAGGCTGAAAACCAGGAGCCGGAACTAAGCAGGAGCAGAGCTATGGTCAACTGCTGAGCCACGAGGATTAGTTGAGAAGCTGTGGAAGGGCTCACCAGCCAAAATCACAAGGAGAGAGGCCAGAGCCAGGATGGGCAAGGACAAGGCCCCCAGTGATGAAAGGAACAATCTGAGCTCACATGAGACAGACAAGGGTTCTGACACGGCTTGCGGCTTTTAACTACTTAGTCCCTGCCTCTTTTGTGGTTATGTTCTGTCACGCTTGAAATTACACTTTTCCAAGCTGTCTTGTTACCCATGGAAGGTGAAATAAATAAAAGGCTGAGATCTCGTTACACCACCTGGCAGATCCTCGTCTTCCTTCCCCACTGGCTGTCTCTCGAATCACTCATTGCCCAGTTACCAGCAGTAATTCGTTTTAACTCCTAAAGTAACTGAGTATATATTATATCAAATTAATGCACAATTACTAGCATGTATCGAACCCTGATATCAATCAAGCACTATGCTAAGAGCTCCCCAGTTATCTTAATCCTTCAATGGTCCAATGAGGAACTGTTATTATCCCCGCTTTACAGATGAACCTGAGGCTTACAGCGCCCAAGGTCATGCTGTTAGAAGTGCCTCCTTTCTTATGTTACTCTCTACTCGCAGGCTCCTTGCTACTGAAAGGGCTCCAAATGAGAGAAAGACCATTGCAGGTAACTGCTGACATGATGAACTGAACAACCTGGAACTCGATCTCCCCCAGGGAACCCCGAAAGCTTGGGAAGAGCAGTTGAAGAGGAATGAGCAATACTTAAATTCTCTTTACTTTCAGCAAAAAGGGTCATTTCCTCCTCTTCAACTGCTCTGACCACAGTCCTGAGAGCAGCCTCTGCTGCTCCTGTCAACTACTGCTACCTGCTGTGGGGGAAACGATGCAGAAAAAAATATCACAGGTTCTTTTCCTTGAAACTGAGGGGAAGGGAGAAAAAAAAGGAGAGGAATTCCCATAGGAGAAGAAAACTTATAAATAGAGCAACATGAAATGATGCCTGCAAATAAATAACACCTGTGCCAAAAGACAAGTTAAAGACAGCAGCCAAAAATGGGACAGATAAAAATAAATAACATATGCAATTTCTTCCAAAGCTGTTGCAGAAAAAGCCTTGTTTCCTTAAAAGCAAACTAAAATTTACTCTATCAAACCATGGTCGTTATTAAAATCAGCATTGAAATACAGCCAATTATTATTACTGGCATGTGACTCCTGTATCAGGAGACACTATTTTCCTTTCATAGGAAAGAAAAAGTCAAATACACATAATACAATAATTTGATTGCTTTTTAAAATTAGAAATATAAAATATTATGTTCACTATTACGTTCTTGTTAGAAATCAATAAAAAGGAACTTAAAATTCTATAAGTGTAAAATAATAATTATTTTATGCTTATCTTCTAGAATACTACCCAGCAAAAAAAAAAAAAAGGAATGAACTACAGATAAATAAAACAGTATGGACGAATCTCAAAGCCATTATGCTAAGAGAAAGAAGGCTTACAAAAAACAATACAGGTTACATGATATGATTCCATTTATATAAAGTTCTAGAAGTGGAAAAAAAAAAAAAAAAGAATCTATGGTGGGGAAAAAACCAGAACAATGGTTGCCTCAGGGTGTAGGGGGACAGGGACTGACTGTGAAGGGACATGAGGAAAACGTCTAGAGGGGTGGCAGCGCTCTCTATCTTGCTAGGAGTCTGGGTTACACAGGTGTATGCAACTGACAAAACTCAGTGAAAGCAGGCTTAAGATTTGTATGTTTCATTGCATGTAAATTTCATAGTAAGGGCAAAAACACTATAAGCAAATATTGAACTCTAATTACTGATACGCATGGTCAAGTATTCAGGTGGAAGTACACTGATGTCGACAAATTATTAATACTTGGAAATGCATCAAAAAGTAAGATTGAGAGGAGGATGGACAGATGGATGATAAGTGATGAAGCAAATACAGTAAAATCTAGAATCCAAGTAGTAGGTAGGCAGGTGTTTACTGTAAAATTCTTTCAAGTTTGCTGTATGTTTGAAGATTTTCGTAGAATAGAGGAAAAATAAATGTACACATCTATAAATTACAAACAGGTAAGGAAGCTAAGAAAAGGGTGGGGGGGGGTAGAAAAGTGAAAGGCAGAGTGAAAGGGAAAGAACAGTGAGTAAAAGGGAGAAAAGGAGAAGGGGAGTCAGACCAGTATATGAAAGGCCTACAGAGAACAACTGAGAGCACGAAAGAACAACCAAGAGCACCCAGGAGGTTCTGAAATGAGGGCTCTGGTCCCTGGGCAGATGTGTCCAGTTTTCACCTTGTCTCTACTAAATGCTAATAAATGTGTTCTATTTAATAAAGGAGCTTTATTCCATCCAGTGAAAAATGAAATGAGAACATAATAGAACATTTCTAATAAAGTTATATGAAAGGCGTTTAAAAGTTAATGCCATTTAATAATTGCAGCAGGATTTATATATTAAAGTGAGCTTTATTTTTCAAAGTTGTCAGCAGCAAAGAAAGTACATGGGATTTAGAACATGATTAACCTGGGTCCAAATCCCAGTTTCACCAGTAAGCAGAAATATGACTTTAGACAAGTTACTGATTTCTCTGAGCCTCAGTTTCCTCATTTATATATGGGAATAACATTACCTCTCTCACAGGGCTATTTTGAGGATTAAATGAGACCATGTATGTACACGGAAACAACTAGCCCAGCACCAGGTACGGCGTAATTATTTAACACAGGTTGTTTTCCTTTCCTCTTATTCTAATAATGCCACCATTACTTAACACAGCTTTGTGACACATTTTTTGAGCTGTTGGCCAGGTGAAGAAGAGCGAAAGTGTTCCAGGTCGGGGGAAGAACACAAGCAAAGGGAGAGAGAGGGACAACAGGAAACAGGTCTTTTTCTAAAGACTTCTGGAACATAGAGGTTGAGTGTAAGGGTGATGGAGGGAGGATGAAAAAGAATCAGAAAAAAGCTGAGAGGAAGACAAGGCAGGATCATGAAGGGCCTTTTATGCCATGCTAAGCAGTTGGGTCTTTTTCTTCCAGGCAATGGAGAGTCATTTACAGGTTGTCAGTAGAACAGTGACATGATCAGAGTTCTCTTTTAGAACGAATATTCTGCTGGCTGACTGCATGGTACAACTCCAGGGACACGACTCACATAGGATGTCAAGAGAAGCAAGACATGGACTAAAAAGTATTATGACTCTGAAATCTTAAGTACCACACCTGAAAACCCTAGTGTAGTTATGGTCACCTAAGAAGTCTACAGAACGAGGATAGGACCTGGGACACCAACCTTTAAGGGCCAAGCAGAACAAAGAGACACCCTAAAGGTAACTGAAGAGGATATGGTCAAAGAGAATCAAATGTGGCAGATAAGGACTGAAAGTATCCACTTCATTTAACAACTAAGAGGCTATTAATGACCTCATCAAGAACAGGGTCAATCAAATGCTGGGAACAAAACCAGATTTTACTAAGCTTACTCTAAAGTGGAGGTAGAGGCTGCAAGTGCGAGGCAAGCTCTCAAGAATGGTATAAATGGAAGAGAGAGACCAGTAAATAAATGGGGACACACAGCTGAGATGACACGTTTAAGCTAGGAAGAGTTTGACAAATAGGGGGAAAGAAGTAGGAAGGATGAGATTCAAGATGCAAGTGAGGAAAAGGATAACTAATGAAGGAGGAAGAACGGGATGCAGATCAGGGTTGGAGGGGTTGGCCTTGGGCAGGAGGATGGCAACCTCATCCAATGAGACAAAAAGAACAGAAATGTGCGTGCAGGGGTAACTGCCCAGTGTTCTTTATTTTCTCTTTGAAGTAGGAGTTAAGGTTGTCCAAGAATGAATATGGAGAAGGTGAAGCAGGAAACTGAGGAAATTCATGAATATTTCAAAGTAAATTTGTGAAAATGGAAGAGTCACCTGACTATGGGTTTAGTGTATCATTTTCTTCAGGAGGATTCAACAGCCTGGGTTTGTGAATTCACAAGTGGCCAGTCAACAGGGTTGAGATTTTGCCCTCTGAGACTTTCATTCTCTTGTTTGTTCCTTCCTCCATAAATACAATATGTCTCAACTACCTTCTATGTGCTGGGTCTTGGGGACAACACTAAGAAAGACAAACAGGGCCCCTGCCTTTAGAGTCTTATAATATAAGAGAAAAAACAAACAGAACAAAAAACTATAATAGTAATAAGTATTATGTAGATGTTCACAATACCATGGAGAAAATGTAGGAAGTCTGCCTAACCAAGACTGGAGGGGACAGGGAAGAAGTAACGTTTGAGACCTGGAGAAATGGTAGTTGGCTGGGGAAGAAGAGAAGGGAAGAGTGTTTCAGGAGGGAACATGTATGAAGGCCCCCTAAGGAACCCTGAAACAGAAAGGACATGCCACTTCGGAAGACCTGAAAGTTCTATATGCCAAAGTGTAGAGTGTGGCAGGGCTAGAGCTGTCTACAGATGGGGCCAAGTCATGTAGAGTTGGTAAGAATTTTGGATTTGAGTCTAAAAGCAATAGCAATTTGCATTTTTAAAAGACTGCTCTGGCAGTGCTGTGCCAAATAGATTAGAAACAGGCAAGAGTAGATACAAGGAAAACAGTCAGAAAGCACTTAGTAAGAATCCAGGCCAGAGATGATGGTAGTGAGCACATAGGCGGCAACAGTGAGGAAGGACAACAGAAATGGAGCAAAGTAAGTGATATAAAAGAAGTAAGATCACTTAGAATGTATAACCTGAACGTGGGAAATAAGGATGAAGGACGAATGGAGGATGACGTTCAAATTTTTAGTTTGGGAAGTTGGATGGTGAGTGGCACTGATCACTGAGAAGGAACAGGTTTGACAGCAAAGCTTTTGATTCTATTTTTAGTCTGCTGAGTTTGAGGCACCTAGGAAGCAACCAAGGAGACAAGTTCAGTAAGCAGCTGAATGCACACATAGGTCTGGAGCTCAGAAGAGGTCTCTATGGAAATACAAACCTGCGGTCTGTCTACCTACGGCTGACAATAAAGCCATTGCGAGCAGATGAGATCATACAGGGAGAGGGTATAAAGTGAGCAGAGGGCCTAGGGCAGGGTCCTAGAGAACTACTTCTGCAACCCCTGAGTAGAAGGGAGAAGTAAAAGGTGAGAAGGAATGGCCGGAGGAGTAGGAGGGAAAACAGATACCTGGCAGTCAGAAGCCAAGAAAAAAAAAGTGTTTCAAGGAGAGTCAACTGTGTCTAAAGCTGAGCAGTCAAAAAGGATGAGTAATAAAACTGGTGCGACTAATTCAAATGAAGACCACACAGGATGTAGAATGGGTAGGAGGTAGGGAAGCAGAGAGAACCTATTCAAAAAGTTTAACTTAAAATAGGAGGAGGAAATGAGAGAGTGAAAAGGCCAGGGAGGACATATGAAAAACTGTGTTGAATTGTGTGATGTGTTGAATCAAGGAACCTAGGACAGGAAGAAAGTGAAGAAGGCAGGGATGAGTGATAGACTGGGAAGAAACTGGAGGGCCCAAGGGACAAGAAGTCTTGATAACACTGAAAAACAGGAGTAAAGGAAGAAAACTGGAATAATAGAAGGCTGAAATGAGAGATTCAGATGCTTAAGTTCCATTTTCAAAAGTGGAACAAGGACAAGTGATGACAAGGTTTAGCATTCAACCAGTGAGAATGGGGAGAGTTGAAAGAGGGCAAAGTATTAAAGTCCCAGGAATAGATTAAGTCTGGGAAAGGAAAGACAAGGTGTTGTTAGGTGGGTTGTTCACATAAACACTCAGGGCATTCAGAAAGATAACAAGATAACAATGTCCTTTTCTCTTAAAGAGAAAAGGACATTGATAAGCCAGGCACCAAAGCCTAAGTCTAAAGTAGATGAGATCCCAGAAAGCTGGGTGGTTTATGGTTTTATAATATAGCCAGATATTATGAGCCTCAAAGGAGAAGAGATTTTTATAAGATGAAAGAGTAATGGTTTGGAATAGGTACTGAAGAGCTAGGAGAATGCCAACCCCACCTCACAACCCATTTGAAGAGGAGGGCAGCTTCTGTTCAAGAGAGCTGCAGGGTAAGATTTTTGCAGGGAAAAAACTAAGTTAGTATTATAAAAAATAATGTGAGGACTGTTACGTGAAAAGTTTGGGATTTTTTTTTTTAAAGGACAATAGAAGGAAACTACCTCAACATAATAAAGGACATATATGAAAAGCCCACAGCTGACATCATATTCAACAGAGAAGACTGAAAGCTTTTCCTTAAAGATCAGGAACAAGGGAAGGATGCCCACTCTTGCCACTTCTATTGAACATAGTACTGGGAATCTTAGCCAGAGCAATTAGGCAAGAAAAAGGAATAAAATGCACCCAAATAGGAAAAGAAGAAGTAAAATTGTTTGCAGATGACATGATCTTATATGTAGAAAACACTAAAGAGTCCACACAAATAAACTATTAGAATAAACAAATTCAGCAAAGTTGCAAAAGTTTGCAAAGTTTACAAAATCAAAACACAAAAATCAGTTGTGTTTTTATACACTAACAATGAACAATTCAAAAAGGAAGTTAAAAAAAAATTCCCATTTACGGAACAGGATAGAAAGCCCAGAGATAAACCCACGCACCTATGGTCAACTAATGTATGACAAAGGAGGCAAGGATATACAATGGAGAAAAGACAGTCTCTTCAATAAGTGGTGCTGGGAAAATTTGGCAGCTACATGTAAAAGAATGAAATTAGAACACTCCCTAACACCGTACACAAAAATAAACTCAAAGTGGATTAAAGACCTAAATGTAAGACCGGACACTATAAAACTCTTAGAGGAAAACATAGGAAGAACACTCTTTGACATAAATCACAGCAAGATCTTTATTGACCCACCTCCTAGAGTAATGGAAATAAAAACAAAAATAAACAAATGGGACCTAATGAAACTTAAAAGTTTTGTACAGCAAAGGAAACTATAAACAAGATGAAAAGACAACACTCAGAATGGGAGAAAATATTTGCAAACGAATCAATGGACAAAGGATTAATCTCCAATATATACAAATAGTTCATGCAGCTCTATGTCAAGAAAAAACAACCCAATCAAAAAATGGGCAGAAGATCTAAATAGACATTTCTCCAAAGAAGACAGACAGATGGCCAAGAAGCACATGAAAAGCTGCTCAACATCACTAATTATTAGAGAAATGCAAATCAAAACTACAATGAGGTATCACCTCACACCGGTTAGAATGTGCATCATCAGAAAATCTACAAACAACAAATGCCGGAGAGGGTGTGGAGAAAAGAGAACCCTCTTGCACTGTTGGTGGGAATGTAAATTGATACAGCCACTATGGAGAACAGTATGGAGGTTCCTTAAAAAACTAAAAGTAGAATTGCCATATGACCCAGCAATCCCACTACTGGGCATAGACCCAGAGAAAACCAAAATTCAAAAAGACACATGCACCCCAATGTTCATTGCGGCACTATTTACAATAGCCACGTCCTGGAAGCAACCTAAATGCCCATTGACAGAAGAATGGATAAAGAAGATGTGGTACATATACACAATGGAATATTACTCAGCCATAAAAAGGAATGAAATTGGGTCATTTTTAGAGATGTGGATGGACCTAGAGACTGTCATACAGAGTGAAGTAAGTCAGAAAGAGAAAAACAAATATCGTATATTAATGCATATATGTGGAATCTAGAAAAACGGTACAGATGAACTGGTTTGCAAGGCAGAAATAGAGAGACAGATGTAGAGAACAAACGTATGGACACCAAGGGGGGAAAGCGGGGGCAGGGGTGGTGGTCATGGGATGAATTGAGAGATTGGGATTGACATGTATACACTGATGTGTATAAAATAGATAAATAATAAGAACCTGCTGTATAAAAAATAAAATAAAATGCAAGAAAAAGGGGAAAAAATTTTTTTAAATCCCATTTACAATAGCACTGAAAAGAATAAAATATTTAGGAATAAATATTTTAACCAAGAAGGTGAAAGACTTGTATACTAAAAATGATAAAACATTGCTGAAAGAAATTAAAGAAGACACAAATGAATGGAAAGACATCCGATGCTCATGGATTGGAAGGCTTAATACTGTTAAAATGTCCATACTACCCAAAATGAGCTACAAATTCAATGTAATCCCTATCAAAATTCTAGTGGCATTTTTGAAAAAATAGAAAAAACCATCCTAAAATGCATATGGAATCTCAAGGGGCCCTGAATAGCCAAAAGAATCCTGAAAAAGAACGAAGTTAGAGGCCTATCACTAATTTCAAAACATATTACAAAGCTACAGTAATTAAAACAGTATGATACTGGCATAAAGACAAACATATAGATCAGTGGAACAGAACAGAGAGCCCAGAAATAAATTCTCACATGTATGATCAAATGATGTTTGACAAGGGCACCTAGACGACACACTGGGGAAAGAACTCGAAATGGATTAAAGACCTAAACCTAAGGCCTAAAACTATAAAACACCTAGAAAAAAAAACATAGGGGGGAAGCTTTATGACACTGGATTTGGCAATGATTTCTTAGATGTGACACCAAAAGCAAAAATAGACAAATGGAATTACATCAAGCTTAAAAACTTCTGTGCATCAAAGGACAATCAACAGAGAGAAAAAGGCAATCTATGGAATAGAAGAAAATATTTGCAAATCATGTATCTCATAAAAGGTTAAAGAACTCCTACAACTCAACAAATAACCTGATTTTTTTTAATAGGCAAAAAACTTGAACAGACATTTCTCCAAATACGATAAACAAACGGCCAGCAAACATACAAAAAAATGCTCAGTATCACTAATCATTAAGAGAAACGTGAACGAAAACCACAAAATGCCATATCACACCCATTAGGATGGCCAATATCAAAAAAAAAAAAAAAAACCAGAAAAACAACTGTTGATAAGCATGTGGAGAAATTGGGATTGTAAAATGGTGCAGCCACTATGGAAAACAGTATGGAGTTTCCTCAAAAATTTAAAAATAGAAATACCATCTGATCCAGCAATCCCTTCTGGGTTTATACCCAAAAGAATTAGAAACAGGATGTTACAGCCATATCTGCACACCCAAGTTCAATGTAGCATTATTCCCAATATCCAAGAGGTGGAAGCAACCCAAATGTCCATCAACATATAAACAGATAAAGAAATGTGGTATATACATACAATGGAATATTATTCAACCTTAAAAAAAGAAGGAAATCCTGCCATATGCTACAACATCAATGAACCATAAGGACATTATGCTAAGTGAAATAAGCCAGTCACAGAAGACAAATACTACATGATTCCACTCATATGAAGTATCTAAAGCAGTCAAACTTACAGAAACAGAAAATAGAATGGTGGTTGCCAGGAGCTGGAAGGAGGAGGAAATGGGGAGTTGTATTCAGTGGGGATAAAGTTTCCATTTTGCAAGATGAAAAAGTTCTAGAGATCTGCTGTACAGCAATATGAATATATTTAACACTACTGAGTGTTCACTTAAAAATGGTCAAGGTGGTAAATTTTCTGTTAGTGTTTTTTTTACCACAATTTTTTAAAAGGGGGAGGGAGGGGTGCTAAATAGCACCAGACCATGTGGAGAGAGGTCTGAGAAAAGGAAGCTATGCAGGACGATGGGGGGTTGCATTCTGAGCAGTAACCTTGAATGTCAAGGGTAGAGACAGAGCAAAATGATGCCTCCAGCCTCCTGCTACGCCTCTAGTTCAAGCTGTTTCAGATCCAACTGAGAATGAGGCCTCCGACGTGCCACAGACTTAATGGGCCTTTTTTGAAGTCTCAAGACTACGCTGCGAGAAATTATTATGGTACCTTAAAGACATCCTGAACAGGGGACACGGTTATTTCCTCACATCTTCACCCAGTAGTAGCAATGGCAATAATCCTCAGCAGGTGGGAGGTTCTCCCGCCTTGAGCCAGCTGTGGCCTGGACTGGGTGCTCCTGAATAGGAAATCCTAGTTCCTACCTTGGCAGGAGGTATAAGGAGCCTTTCCTTGAGGGCTCAAATGTTACGGCTCAAATTTGCTGTAAAATGTTACGGAAAGACCGGAACGAACTTTTTGGCCAGCCCAATAGTTTGAAAAGGGAGGAAAAGCCAAACGTTATATGCTCCATACACAATTTGTTAAAACATTTCCTCTGCCCTTCTCTTTTTTGTATATTAAAATTGTAAGATTCTTAGGTCTGTTCTTTATACGCTAGCTAATGGAATTCAAGTGCTTAGCCTTGAGAATACTTAGAAAGAAAAGGGGGGAATGTTCCATCTTCTCCAGACCTGCAAAAAAGTACACACCATGTGCATCATAAATTATCTCTGATAGTGGTGAATTGAGAACGTTCACAGAAGTACCAGTGTGACTCTCCTTTCCAACGTGGAGACTTCCATTATAAAGTCTGTTCAGTTTTCTGTTTAACAAAGCAGTTATTTAGGACACTTGGATGTCAGAGAATGTTGCTATATATTTAAGACGTAGCCCTGAATCCCCAAAAGACTGCAATTTGATCGGCTCTCTTAGTAATTTGTATAATTTTTATATAAAAACGGTTTATTTAAATCTTATTACCATGTTAATCCAGAAGAGGAGCTCTGGCGCTTTCTTCTCCCCACAGACCTGAAAGGCTATAAAACCCATGACTCCCTGGAATTCCTTATTCAAACAAAAGGTTTGAAAGTCTAAGTCTCATTTAAATGAACTAATGGGTTCATTAGTTTTGTTGTTGCTAATGGGTTAGATGAGGAAAATCACAGGGGTTGCAGGTAGCAGACTCAGTGTCTAGCAATGGGCACTATTAGAGATCAAGAGACCATAGCGGGAAACAGAAGGACCACCCAAGGACACGTGTGAGTTCCAACCCTCTACTATTACTAGGGAAGTCCCTTGTCTCTCTCTAGGCGGCCCTCAATTTCTCCCCGTTCTGATCTCCCTGCAGTAATCTGTGTCCACTGAAGGACGAGTGTTAATAGCTCTATACAGTTTCTATCTTTCAGAACTGGGTACAACAAGAAGCCTTTGTCTTTGACGTTTTAACATTTGCTTTCCTTTTACACCACACTGTTTTAGAGAGACAAGCACAGCTAAACAAGATTTTAACCGTAGGCCCTTTTGGACTGTTTTGTTGTTGCAGGTGAAGGCGGGGGGATGGGGGCTGTCAGATACTTACCAGTGTTTTCCATAGAGCCAGTGGCCTCCCCATGTCAGCAGGCAGATCCCAGCTGTAGTTTTCTTCCAATGATTTCGAAGTGTTTTAAAGAACACAGTCATCTTCTCTCAGGGATTTGCTAGATTAGTAGAGGCAGAAAAGAAAAATATAATTGCCCAAGGGAATCGTGCAGAGTCCCTATGACTGTCTTCGGGTCTTTCATCCTCTCTATGTGTTTTCCTTCCTCCCTCCTTTTCCTTCCTAGTTACATCATCTTCATCTTCTCACCCACCCACCTACCCATTCTTTCTTTCTGTCTTTCTTCTTTCTCCTTTCTTTTTCTTTCTTTCTTCCTTTCTTCCTTCCTTCTTTCTTTCTTTCTTTCTTTCTTTCTTTCTTTCTTTCTTTCTTTCTTTCTTTCTTTCTTTCTTTCTTCCTTCCTTCCTTCCCTTCCCTTTCCTTTCCCTTCCTTCCTTCCTTTCTTTCTTTCTTCACTTCTTTCCACCTAAACTACACTTTTTTCTTCTTTCATCACTTTTTCTTAGAAGGAAGGGGGAGAGGAGCAGGAAGAGAAGAAGGGAATTCTAGGTGTCCTGTCTTTGCTTTCTTCTTACACTCATTACACCGCTATTTAAGAGTATCTGCTTATCTGGGAATTCCCTGGCCGTCCAGTGGTTAGGACTCGGCACTCTCACTGCCAGGGCCTGGGTTGGATCCCTGGTCAGGGAACTAAGATCCCGCAAGCCGTGTGGCACGGCCAGAAAAGAAAAGGAAAAATAAAAAAAAGAGTGTCTGCTTATCCATTATATATAAAGTATATATCATCAAATTAGTAATCAAATTAGTAATGTAAAGGGATTATTCAAAATAGGAGAAAACACTAGGCCCTCAATAGAACATTCACAGAAAACTCAATGAAGAGAAAATGCACATTGCTCTGTAAAAATGCTCAACTTCCTGAGTAATCAAAGACATGCAAATTAAAAAGAACTATCACTATTCACCTATAAAATTACCAAAATTTTTAAATGATTATACTCACTGATGACAAAATGAGATAGACACACACTCCTATACGGAAGGTAAACTAGCATAACTTTACTCAAAAACAAAGTGACCATATAAACCTATTCTGTTTCTTTTCGTCACAGCACTTATCCTGTGATGATCCTTATGTGCCAGTTTGTTTATTAACTTACCCCACTGGAATGTAAACTCCGCGAGAGTAAAGATTTTGACTGTTCTGGTCACTGCAGTATCCCTGTGTCTAGAATAAAACCTGGCACATAATAGCCATTCGGTAAATAACTGTTGAATGTGATGGGGTTCAAGACATGCTACCCCAAAATATGGCACCTTGGCAGAGTGGATATTTTAAGCGGAAGGAGTTTGGGAAAACAGCAGAGGCAGGAAGGTCACCCTGACCACCTCCCCACCTTGCTCTTCTTCCCTGAAACAGATCATAAAACCCTCCAGTGACAGGTGCCTGCCCTATACCCAGCAGGAAGGATCGATTTGTCTCCGAAGAAAAAGGGATGCCAAGAAGAATTCTAACACGCAGGCCTTGCTAAGTTTCCCATTTGCTATAATTACCTCATACCCTTTACCCTATCACGCTCCTCCACGACTGTCTAAAATAAAATACTCGGACCTGTTTCCTTGGGTCTTCATTTCTTTATGAAGGCTCTCGTATCATGTAAAACTTATGCTGAGTAAACTTGTATGCTTTCCTCCTGTTGATCAGTCTTTGTCAGTTTAATTTCCAGACCTAGCCAGGGGCCCTATGAAGGTTAAGGAACACTTTTCCCCCACTACATGAAATTTTTTTTCACTAAGAATTTTTGTTGATGTGCAAAAAACTAAAAATATAATGTTAAGTAAAATTAGCAGGATAGAAAAGCCTTATGTAATTGGTATTTACCAATTATGTTCAAACATGAATATAAGTGAAAAAAAATACCAGTAGAAATAAACACACAGAAATTTTAAGTAATTCCCTCTTGGTTGTGAGAAAATGGGTGACATTTATTTTACATCTTAAATTGCAATGTATTTTCTAAATTTTCTAAAAATAAATATAAATTATTTTCTAAACAGATACAGAAAATTTTTATGACTTTGTGTGCATGAGGTAAACAGACCAAGAAAAAAAAAATCTTCAGCTTTTGCTGAAGATTCTAGTTCTTTTATTACTCCCTTTAACCACAAAGACTCTCTTCTTGACCTAACTTTAATCAGGCTCCTCTGAGCTCTGCTGGACAAGGCCCTAGCTTGGGCTTCCCTCTCTGCCCTTGTAAAATCCAGTTTGAGCAAGAATCCTACTTAGTTTAGTGAAAATCCCCCACCTCCACCGTTGGTATCTGACCACCCTGGATATCTTATCACCCTGGTCTGCCTTCAGCAAGAACTCTACTGAGTCAGCCTAACAAGAATTCCCCTTAACCCTGATGTTCCCCCTCTTAGTAATTTTCCATCCACTGATGCCCACCCTGCCCCTTGGCTATAAACCCCCATTCGTCCTCGTTGGAGTCAGAGTTGAGTCCAACCTCCTTCCCCCACTCCAAGACCACCACCGCAGCAGTGGTCTCTACGTCCACCCAGATGCCTCTCCCTACCCTTGAGTAAAGTCTGCCTTACCATTCTTTAACAAGTGTCACTACATAATTTTTTCTTTAACACTACCATTGGTTAAAATTCCTCTCAAGGCCAGACACATCCTTATCACCAGCAACAATGAAGCCAGCGCCAGGGAGCCCCCCTTCCTGTGAATCAGAGCCACAGTACAGGATGGTACGTAAAGGAACCCAAAGGCACATGTGATAATTAGACGCCTCTCCATCGCACCCTAAAGCACGCGTTCATTCAGCATGCTAGACTCTGTGCCGGGTGCTAGGCAGAGAAGCACAGGTCTCTATTCTCAAGTGCTGGCAACTGTTAAATCCACAAGTGCAGAACAATTACACAATTTATGATTGTAATACAGTGGGAAGGATGTTGAGGGGTAAGTCGTGGCTCTGTCAGAAGCCACAAGAATGACCCAATGTAGACTGGAGGTGACACGGTGGTCCGTGGTTGGGGGAAGTCTTCCCAGAAGGCGTGACATTTACCCGGGGTCTTGGAGAATAAGGAGTACCAAATGAGCAGCTAAAGAGACTGATGTGCATAAAGGCATAAATGATAGCCAGGTATGTTCAAGGAAACACAGGTGGGTAGTCAGGTATAAAGAGCAGCGTAAATATGGAAGGTGAGAACAAGGCCTCTCAAACTCTAGTGTAAAACTTGTTAAAATGCAGATTCTTGGGCATTACCCCCTGAGAGTCTGACTTGTTCTGGTTGGGCTGTTAGTGAAACCGAGCAGGACCCTGTGGGGCTCCTGGGCACGAAAGCCTTTCTGTGTCTCCCATTTCTAGACATTCCGAGTTCCAAAGGGCAGGTTCAAACAGTTGCTAATCAGGGAAGGGAAGGGACACAGAGACAAGGGAGGAGCAGTCAAAAAATATTAGTGCAGCCTTGGGGCGGGGTCCTGGGTCCACCTCAAGGGATACACAGAACAATATCTTTGAGCTCTTGCACAGAACTAAAACCCCCAACAAGTGGAAGATGTGAAGTACTTGATGAAGCAATCTTCATTTCAGAGAGGTCACAGTTTAATAACCTCCAGAATCACAGAAGCTCATCAGAGGACCACCTGAGGCCAGATTAAAGGAACAGCAGGCCCTGCACACACCCTGATCCTTATAAGCAACCCCGCCCTTGAACCATTGCTATAAAACTCACCAAATCCCCCTGGGTTGGGACACACAGTTTTTGAGGGCATGAGCCTGCTGTGTCCCCCTCTGCCTGGCAAAGCAATAAAGCTGTTCTTTTCTACTTCACCCAAAACTCTGTCTCCAAGATTCGATTCGGCACCAGTGCACAGAGGCCGAGTTTTTGGCATCATCATCTTCATTATTAATGAGTACTCCCATGCTTCTAGCGGAGGTCAGCACCACACTCTGAGAAATAGTAGTCTGGAGATAAAGGACGGGGAAGGTCGGGGAGGTTCAGAAAAGATCGGGAAGGACCTTGACTCCACGCTAAAGACTTTGGATGGTACATTGAAAATGATGAAAAACCTTGAAGGGATTTAAGCAAGTGAGTGATAGGATCACATTTGGACTGTAGAAAGATCACTTTGTAGCAGAATGGAAAATGGGCTGGAAGAAGCTGAGCTAAAAGCTAGAGAGCCAGTAGCAAGTTACTACCACAATCTCTAGGCACATAAACGAAGGAAGGAGCACAGGGGACAGAGAGAGGATAATGTGGCAGATCTTTAGAAAATAGAATCTAGCAGCCATTGGTGATCAACTGATTGTAGGAGGTGAGAGAAGAGGAACCAAGCCAGTTTTGTACTTGGGCAACTTACTGAATAGTGATTTCAATCATTAGAGTTGGATTGTAGGTTCATGAAGAAAGGTGTTGGAGATATTGAGTTTGAGATGCCTGTGGGGCATCCAAAGGAAATGATCAATGGATGTCTGGACTTAGCAGTTGGAAGCCAGGAGAAATTGTCTGGATGGAAGATATAGATTTGGGGCTCATCAGTGTGAAGGAGATAAAGTTGGAGTACAGGTAAAATATCCAAGGCAAGGACAGAAGTTAGAGAACAATCTAACAGTCGTTAAGAGTCTGTTTTGAGGCCACCCATGACCCACTGGAACTCCCTTTGTGTCACAAATGAATGGGTCTGCGTATTACAAAACTACTGTGGAAACATGCAGGCAACCTAGTGTAGTGGAGAGAGCACTGGTCCGAGGGTCTTGAGGCCCAGATTCTAGTCCTACTTCTGTTACTTACTGGCAGTGAGAGCCTGGGTAAATCATTTAACCTGTCTCTATGTTCTCATTAGTAAAATGAGGACACACCTGCTCTGATTAGCTCATGTGGCTGCGAAGATCACATCTGATGGGGCTGTGAATGCACTTTCCTCGGTAGTAAAATGAGGCTACACCTGCTCTGCTTCACTCATTTGGCTGTAAAGTTCACATCTGTGAGGGGTATGGATGAACCTCGTAAATTTTTCCAGATTTAAGTCATCATCAAATATGTAATATATTAGCTAGCAGTGTATATGCCTTCTAAGTACCCAACAGAACTCTTATTCCCCAATCTCAGTAAAAACTTAAATTTTTACTGAACAAATAAAATTTGGCACCTAATAGCCATTCGATAAATAACTGTTGCATGTCTCGTCCGAAACGCATGGGTTTTTTTTGTTTGTTTTTTCCAAGAACTCCCCAATTCTGATTGTATTCGACCCTCCTCACCATGAGGCGGGGCTTTTCTCACTAGACTTGGGACCCCACAATGGGCAGGTTCTGTCTGTGCATCTCTAGCAAACAGAACCTAGTAAAGCACCTGGAATGAACGAACCAATCAACCAATCCATCAGGCGATCAGAAACCATTCGCCCCATTTTGCAAATGAGTTAGCTGAATCGCTCCCCCCCCCCCCGCCCCAAGAGAAGTGGGTAAGGGTCACGCAAGTTCAAGGCAGCTCTGGGACTAGACCCCAGGCCACCAGCCTCCCGCAGCGGCAACAGGAACCCCGCCATCCGCACGGAGCCCTCCCCGCGCGGTTCCGTCCGGCCCTCGCTCCCACCCTCCGCCCGCACCCGGGTCGCGACGCCCACCCCACGCCCCGGCGCCCTCCCCGCCCGCCCGGGCCGGGTCCCCGAGCCCCGCGCCCGGCTCCCCGCCCCGGCACTGCCGCACTCACCAAGGCGGGTCCCGCGCGCAAGCTGCCTTTCCTGTGTGCTCGCTCAAGATTCCCCTGCTCTTTGAAGGGAAACCGCTGCCGCCGCCCTTGGGTTCCGCGGCGGGTTCCTGGCGCGCAAGGAGGGTGCGGTCTGCAGGGGCCGCCCGAGGCGCGCCGGGGAGTGGGGGGGGTGCCTTCAGTTTTCGATCGCTCATTTGTTCATCCATTCAGCCTTATCATCCATCCCTCTGTCGCTCAGCAATATTTTATGGAAAGCCTACCGAGGCAAACACTGTTTTAGGACCTGGCACTAAATCGGAGAATAACTAAATGAACAGGGCCATTTCAGGTAGTGCTATGTACCACGAAGAAAACGAAAACAGGTGATAGAAAAGGAGTGGGGTGGGGGGAGAACTATTTTAAGTTAGGCCTCTCCGAGTAAGGGGCAATTAATCTGAGACCTGAAGGCGAGAAGGAGCAGGTCAAGCAAAGATCCAGAGGAAAAGAGAACCTGAAGGAGGGCATGGCCAGTGCAAAATCTGTAAAGCCTGAGGCAGTTCAGCAAGTCGGAGGCCAGTGCGAGTGAAGCAGAGACAACTAAGCAATAAGAAGTAGCGATGAAGCCGGAGAGGTGGGCAAGACGGGCCACGGTGGTAAGGAGTTCCGACATTATATGGAATGGGATGGGAAAACCTTGAGAGGATTCAGTCAGGGGAATGACCTGATCTGGTTTGCATTTTAAACACCTCTGGCCACAGTGTAGTGAATAGATTCTAGAGAGCGAGAGAGCTGCAGAGAAGCCAGGGCCCATGCTGACCACCAGAGGGCAGTTCTAATTCTCTGTCCCCCTCCCACCAGTTCCCCCACCCGCACGTGTGCTGTGGGGACCATACCAGTCAGTCAAGGTTTCTTTCTTTTCTTCTCCCATCCATCGTTGGATCAACCAACATTTGCTGAGTGCTGCGCATGCGCTAGGCACAGGGGATGCCCTCCTGTACAGCACCCACCCCCGCCCATTGTCCCTGCCCTCATAGAGCTTGCAGTCTAGTTTCCCCATTTACTGCATAAAGACACGCATCCTTACTATCGCCCCCCCACCCCAGATGAATGTTTTAAGAGAAATGAGAACCACCGACGAGATTATGGTGCAGTAAAGCATACTCGGCCAGGTTCTAATCCTCAGGAGCCCACACTACCAGTAGGGTGAACTTCCTAGCCCTTCCACATGTAAATTAGAAGACTGGATCGCCGTAAAAAATCTCTTCTAGCTATAAGATGTTGTGATATTCTAGGTATGAGAGAGTTATTTTCAACTCTCCTTTTCCAACCATCTAAAACATTTGCATTTGAAAATGAGTTGCTGAACTGCTTGCCTGGAGGCTAGAAAAATCTGGAACTTGATGCTGCATGGTCCAATGGGCACACTAAGCTTTAGGGTTTCAGCAAAACAGTGGTTCCCCAAAGTGAGAAAAGTTTGGCTTAAATGAATTTTCCATAATTTTCCAATCAGAAAAATGAAGAAATATAGAAAGAAGCTTTTTCTTAAAATATATATCTATACTTTATATATAGATGTATATTTTGTATATGTATCCGTTTTATATATGTATACCTTTTCTTGTTGTTTTAGGGCTGATTTTCTTTTTCTTTTGGGTAACACATTGACAGGGAGCTCTACACTCACTTCTGTCTTTAGGATCAACAAAGAACAGAATCCAGTCTCGCTGGGACACCTGCGTGATCACGTGTGGATGTGATCTGACCACACTGAATGGGCTCATGTGCATGCTGGCCTGTGAGCGTCCCTGTGACGACAGCTGTGCAAGCATGGCCGTGTATCTGTGCACACGGCGTGGATAGTTTTATGGCAGTGAAAAGAGGCCTCCCTCTGTGGTCTGTGACTTATTGGCACAATTGGATGAGAGCATAGCACTGCCCAGGCTGCAGATGGGCATTTACTGTGGTCTTAACGCTGCACTTAGCCAGTGCGGGAGGGCAGCACTGTCCAGTAGGTAAATGTATTTGCACCTTTGGAACCAGGTGCCTGGACTGGAATTCCAGCTCTGCCACATACTAGCTGAGGGAGTTGAACAATGCCTTTATTTAATTTCTTTGTACCTACGTTTCTATAATGATGATGATAATAACTGTATCTACTTCATTGGATTGTCATGAGGAGTAAATGAGTCCATACATGTAAATCCTTTAGAAAAGTACACAGAACAGAGTTAACACTCAATAGATACTTGTGGTGTTTTTGTTTTTGTTTTTTTCCTGTAGCCACTGCCTAAACCGCAAGCAACTACCAGCTAACCAGAAAATCCCTGGGATCCAACAGGTACCCTGGAAGGAAGAATATGTATTTGGCAAAACTGGGATGAGCTCCTGAGAGTTTCAAGCCCACCGGGAGCAGGCCGTCTGTACACATGGATGGAGTGCTAGTCGGCCAGGGCGAGAATTCTGAGTACCGACCCCTCCCCAATCCACCCCCCAGGGTCACTGAAGACAGGAGACAGGAACGTTAACTCACAGAGGGCTGATGCCAAAGAACCAGGGCTGGGGTGAGATTTCAGATCCCCTGTTCAAAACGGAGGTCACAGCTTTGACTCTCCCAAAGCTCCGGGGAGAGGGCGTGAGGGTCTCACCAGAAGGTAACATCTGGATGGGGTTGAGCTGTGGGAAAAGAAAACTCTGGTTTTATTTGAGTTAGAGCCACGCACTGTTGAAAAGCTCAGGCATCACAAGGCAGATGCCCAGAATGCCTGTGAAGAAGGGTGACAGGCCTCTGCCACCAGGGAGAAAACAGCACCCCACGGGGGAGGCAGTCCCTCCAGGGAAGGGAGAACAAGGGCATGTGGAGGGTCGTGTGTCTCACAGCCCACCTCACTCAGGACTAGTCGAGTAGTGTTCATGAGACCATTAGGGAATATTTGTTAGTTTTCTTTATTTCTTTAATATGAAGGCTTTAATTCATTGTGGCCAGTGTGGCAGTAATTGGGAATGTTGGTGTCAGGCTGTTGAGTTCCCAGCAGAGAAGTCTGGAAACATCTCCCAGGTTTTTATCCGGATTCTCAGACTAGAGAAAATAAGACATCTCCTCAAAATAAAGCCTCAGAATTACATTTGCAAAAGAGAGGAGTGTAGCCGTGGTGTGGGGCATGTCTCTGAGAGAGACCTTTGTGTTCCCTCCTTAAATTGCATGTTTGTATAAACAGGAACAATAGGTCATACGGCTCAGATAGGTCACCTGCAAATGGGAAAATACCTGCATCAAAATGGGAGTGAGCCGTAAATTCATCTCTGAGGAATTAACTGTACCCATCACACGACACATGTATTTCCTGACACTGTAAAGCATTATTGAAGTATCCCATTTATTTTTGAAATGATATAATTTATACTATTAATATTTTTGCTGTAGAAACTGCCCCTTTTTGGCCACATTGGTTAAGCCAATGATTGCCCCTTCGTATCCCTTCTAGAGGCACACAGCTGTAAATAAATAAGCGAAGGATTATCCGTTTCAGATGTAGAAAATGGATGGACGGATGCCGGGAGGGAAGGGGGAGGTGGGATAAATTAGGAGACTGGGATTGACATATATACACTACTATGCATAAAAAAGATAACTAATGAGAACCTACTGTAGATCACAGGGAACTCTACTCAGTGCTCTGTGGTGACCTGAATGGGAAGGAAATCCAAAAAAGAGGGGATATATGTATACGTATAGCTGATTCACTTTGCTATACAGCAGAAACTAACACAACATTGTAAAGCAACTATACTCCCCCCCCAAAAAAAAGTGAAAAAAAAAAAAGATCAGAAATTGAAAACAAAAAAGATTATCCGTGTTTACAGAAGTTAACCCCACCCCCATCCTGTGGGGGGATAGAGTGGAAGCCACATCCTACACGTGTAGTCTGTAAGGCCACAAATGACACTAAAACATGGAAACCTCGCAGAGGCTCTTTTCAGGCATCATGACCAGGGCTGAGCAGTGGACATGGAGATGCGCCACCTGGATCCCCCTTCAAGGAAAGACCTGCCGTCCCAGCTGCCCGGAGCACTGTGACAGACAGCCCCTGCCGGGGCAGCCTCTATGCAGCGAGCCATCTTGACCGGTGTCACGCCCTTCTGGAAGTGACCCACAGCTAATGACCTGATCCAGGAGAAAGTACAACAGCTTTGTCACTTTAGACCCAAATAAGACACCTCTGACCAGTTATCCTAGCCCCAGAGCTCCTCATGGGGTCAGCTGCGGCTGTCAGGCTGCATCATAGCTCGGCTTCTCCCTCTACTGCATCCTGCTTCCTTCTCTCCCTTTTAGCAGGTGTTGATTCTGAACGCTAAACACTGTATGCCAGACAGCGTAATAACCCCCCCCAAAATGTCCATGTCCAACCCCAGAACCTATGAATACTCTGTAGACATGTTTAAGTTAAGGATCTTGAGATAGGAAGAGTATCCTGCATTATCCAGGTGGACCCAGTATAATCCCAAGGATCTTTATAAGAAGGAGACCAGAGATCAGAGAGAGAGAAGATGTTGCTCTGCTGGCTTTGAAGGTGGAAGAAGGGGTCACAAGTCAAGGAATGTAGGCAGTCTCCAGAGCCTGGAAAAAGTAAGAAAATAAGTTCTCCTTTAGAGCCAGAGAGCACACAGCCCTACAGACCCATTTTAGGTTTCTGACCTTCAGAACTGTAGGATAAGAAATGTGTGCTGTTTTAAGCTACTAAGTTTGTGGTAATTTGTTACAGCAGCAAATAGGAAATTAATACACACTGTCATAGAATATGCTTCCTGGAGAATCCAACCTGGACAGGTTGATATTTCAATACTTTCAGTGAATCAAAATTAAAACTAAATTATTTTTCTGTCTGCCATTTTGTCTGTTTAGGGCCATTTGTGCAATCCCTCACCCATCTCCAGAGCAAACCTGTAGTGCCCCCTTTCCTTCTCTCTGCTCATCCAAATCACATCCTTCCTGCAGCCTTTCCTGAGAGCTACACCCTTGTTGATCTACCCCTTTCTCGAACAAGGGTAATGTTTTTAGTCTGCATCATTCACTTCAGCCATTAATCATGTATTTTTATAGGACAAATGGGGGACATCAGAGATAATGAAGGAATCCCTGTATGCACTCCTCTAGGTAGATGTAGAGGTTGGAGTTTTTGGAGACCTACACCAACTCTACTCTCTTCCAAACTCTATTTTACTAGGATGTACACAGATCCCAAAATAATCAGGCTCAATTGCTAGCCAGCCTTGAATGGTTTCCTGCAGCCCAGCAGAAATCTGACACTGGCTTAGGCAGCCCCAAGACCTTCTGTTAGTCAAAGACTGGAGCCTGGTCCTCTCTCACAGTTAGGGAGAGTCCTGGAAATTTTCCTCTGCTGGTCCATGATGAGCATCTCTAGTTCCAGAGAAGAAGACTCAGGTCTGACACCACAGCCCTTAGATGCCTGCAGCGGCCCCTTGGGCAGCATCCCTGAGCTTCACTGGCACATTCATGCCTTAGATGAGGCCAAAGAGCTATCCAGATGTGCACAGCCAGAGACACGGGCATAGCTCATGCTCTCCCTGTCCCATGTTCTTTGTTCAGCATTGCTGACAGTTAAGTGAGGTTCCTAAGCAGCAGAAAATTAATTCCCAGTAGTCATTTGGAATTTTCCTTGGTCTCCAACTCTAGCCTGGGATCTTTGGAGAACATTCTGCACCGTCAAAGATAGGGATTTGTGTCTCCTTCACACAACACGTTGCCACACATGGTACTGGCTACATGTTGAAATAAGCTACACATTGAAACTGTGAACTCAGTTGCCTATAAAATGAAGTCATGTTTCCCTGAGGGCATGAGAAGAATGTGCTGACAGATAGCCAATAGCCCCTAGTATTGGAAGAGTCTTACTTACGTCTCAGTATCTGTAATATTTAAGAAACTAAAAATAGAGCTATCACATGGTCCAGCAATCTCACTCCTGGGCATATATCCAGAGGAAAACATGGTTCGAAAGGATACATGCACCCCAATGTTCATTGCAGCACTGTTTACAATAGCCAAGACATGGAAGCAACCTAAATGTCCATCGATGGATGAATGGATAAAGAAGATATGGTACATACAATATATACAATGGAATATTACTCAGCCATAGAAAAGAATGAAATAATGCCATTTGCAGCAACATGGATGGACCTGGAGATCATACTAAGTGAAGTAAGTCAGATAGAGAAAGACAAATATCACATGATATCGCTTATATGTGGAATCCAAAAAAATGATACAAATGAACTTATTTACAAAACAGAAACAGACTCACAGACTTAGAGAATGAACTTATGGTTACGGGGGGGGGGGGAAGGGTGCAGGGGGAGGGATAGTTAGGGAGTTTGGGATTGGCATGCACACACTGCTATATTTAAAGCAGATAACCAACAAGGACCTACTGTATAGCAGAGGGAACTCTGCTCAGTACTCTGTAATAACCTAAATGGGAAAAGAATTTGAAAAAGAATAGGTACAAGTATATGTATAACTGAATCACTTTGCTGTACACCTGAAACTAACAACACTGTTAATCAACTATACCCCAATATAAAATAAAATTTTTTAAAATCTGTAGTATTTTCCTAACATGATGACAGACCATCCAGAAACCCAGTAGCTTCCCATTAGTCCAGAACCAATCCTGAGGTGACTTTCTCTTGGCTCAAAATCTGTTATTAAGAATGTTGAAGGGGGGCTTCCCTGGTGGCACAGTGGTTAAGCATCCGCCTGCCAATGCAGGGGACATGGGTTCAAGCCCTGATCTGGGAAGATCCCACATGCCGCGGAGCAACAAAGCCCATGTGCCACAACTACTGAGCCTGTGCTCTAGAGCCCACGAGCCACAACTACTGAGCCCATGTGCCACCACTACTGAAGCCCGGACTCCTAGAGCCCGTGCTCTGTAACAAGAGAAGCCACTGCAATGAGAAGCCCATGCACCACAACGAAGAGTAGCCCCTGCTCGCTGCAACTAGAGAAAGCCCACGCACAGCAACAAAGACCCAACATAGGCAAGAATTAATTAATTAATTAATTAATTATTTTTTTAAAAAAAAGAATGTTGAAGGGAAACCACCTCTGTTTAGAAGTAGGGTAAGAGGAAACAGGAAGATAGGCGTGCCATGATCACTCATGGATCACTGGGGATCTAAGAAGTGCTTAAGTCGCCAGTCAGATTGCTCCCTAATGTGGAAGAGTGAGAGAATGTGGACTAAACCAAGGGAGAGAGACTCAAGGTTTAAGGTAGCCCCACATTTTAATTTTATGCTCACTGACAAGATATACATATACACATACACATGCATATGCATATATCTAATACTCTCATACTTGCAACCTCCTTCCCAGTTATATACATCAACCACATAAACCTAGAACAGCAAAGGTGGCTGTTGATTACCCTAGAGAGAGTGCTGTGTGGCTCTCACCTCTCACTTACTTCTCCCTGCTTTTGCCACTTCCCTGAAGCTCCAGAACTTGGTCAGCTTAGCTAAGCCTGATGGTAGGATCTACTGCAGGGATGGTATATGGAGTGACTTGAGGCAGTGGCCACGGTAAACCTACAGCAATAGAACCTTCATGGTGTCCTAAAGTTGGAAACTTACAGATGCAGAACAAAAAGCCAGAAAGAAAGGAAGACCAATAGAATAAATAAACCCAAGATAAGTGTAGCCTCGTTCACCACTGATTCTTGGCTCCACTTGTAATTATGTTGTACTAAGTGTAGTATACACTTTCTTTCTTTATCCATCATCCATTTCCCCCATTCTTCTTTCCTAAAAGGAACCAAATTTTGCTCAGGTATACACCTCTCACCTTCACAGTCCCTGCCTGCCTGTGACAACTTTGCAGGTGACTAGATAACCCCATCCCTGTTGTTGGGAGTTAGTTTACATCAGTTTAAGGTCCTCATAATAATTCCTCTTCCGCCGCCAGTGCTTGGGTTAGGAATTGATCATGTAACTCACTTTAGACCAGAGAGTCTTAGGGGGAGTCTGCTGAGAGATCTCAGGAAAGATTTCATTATCCTTAAAAGGGAACATTCAGGAAAGATATGGTGATGACCCTTAAACATATTATGCTAGGTGAAATAAGCCAGTCACAAAAGACCACCTATTGTATGATTCCACTTATACGAAACATTCAGAATTGCCAAATACATAGAGATGGAAAGTGGATTAGAGGTTGCCTGAGGTTGGGGTTGGGGATGGTTGGGGGAAAAAATAGGAAACGACTGCTAATGGGTATGAGATTTCTTTTTGGGGGAATGAAACGTTCTAAAATTGGTTGTGGTGAGAGTTGCACAATTCTATGAATATACTAAAAACGACTGAATTATAAACGCTAGATGAAAGAGTTGTAAGGTATGTGAATTACACCTCAATAATGCTGTTGAAAAAAATGAAAGGGATGGTCCCACTTTTTCCCATAGATAGGGTCATATGTGTACATAATACCTGAAACTGCTACAACTATTGTTCAGCCATGAAGGGAGCCAGCCCTTGGGCGAAGCCAGCTCACAGAGGATGAGCAGGAAGAGATGGAAAGAACTTGGGTCCTTGGAGACATCGTTGAGGCAAATGGTTGGACTATGCCTGGAGTTTGCTCAAACTTGGACATCCCATAATGTGAAATAATAAATTCCGTTATGGTCTAAGCCAGTTAGAGCCAGGGTTTTCTGCTCCTTGAAGCCAAGAGCACTGACTTGATAAAGCCCAAGCCATAGGCTCTTGGTGGGTAGGAGACACAGTGAGGACAATGTTTTTAAAAAGATGATGTTGAAATTTTATGGGAAAAACAGATGAAAACAGAAAGGAGCTAGTTGACATCAATTGGTATGTTTAACCTTATATTGTTCCTAAAATCATTCTCCAACAATTCCCCTGGACCCTGGACCTGGGCCATGCTCATTTGCTATAGATTCATTAACATTAAAATAGAGTTAAGTGTTCAGAAAAATTGGTATAACGTTCATATCACCGCAAATAGCCTTACATGAGGCATCTCAGATGGAATCTGCTTCTTATGGGAAGAGATGTTCCTCCACCAGAACTTTTACCATAGAAAATTATGTACGAATTCCTTTAACATTCATTTTGGTTTGTTTACATATTTTATGCACACAGGTTCTTCTTTAGACTACTTTGTTTCCAATAAGAAAAGTATGAAATGGAGATCGTGTGGTATTTAGGCTTAAAATCTCTTCCTTGTTGTGACCTTTAATATCCACTGTTAGTAGTAACTAACAGATTGGAAACATGTAAATGAGGCCTTTCAAGAAACCAGCAGGTTGCTAGGAGAGAGAATATCTTCCACATTTAACATGGGATTTTATAAGAACCCTCTGCAAAGCCCATTCTCACCCATGATCGATATGGGCCCTCCCTTTTCCTGAAAGTGACATCTTTTGTTAATGTGTCTCCTTGTCCTTTGCCACCTCCTCCTCCTGACGACATCTGGGCCCTGGCTGGCACTTTCCAGTTGGCTGTTTAACATAGGCATGAAAAGGGACAAAGATAGGGTTCACATTGATTGTATCAAGCAAGTTCTCCAATATTGTTTTGCAAAACCCAGTCTCCCAAAGTAACCCAGTTTCTAAGTATTCTGAAACAAAAAGGAGGAAATTCTATCTATAATGAATTTTAAGGAGGTGTTCTTTTAAAGATTCTATTTTTTAGAGCAGTTTTAGGTTTATCACAAAATTGAGAGGAAGGTACAGAGATTTCCCATATATCCCCCTGCCCCTACACTTGCATAGCCTACCCCCATTATCCCATCACTCACCAGAATGGTGCCTTTTTTTTTTTTTTTAACTAAAGATGAGCTTACATGGACACATCATAATCACCCGAAGTCCATAGTTTACCTTAGGGTTTACTCTTGGTCTTAAATGTTCTATGGGTTTAGACAAAAGTATAATGACATATATCCATCATTATAATATTATACAGGGTAATTTCAATGCCCTAAAAAAACCACTGTGCTCACTGTGCTTTCTATTTCTCTCTCTCCCAACCCCCACCCCAGCAAGCACTGATCTTTTTACTGTCTCCATAGTTTTGCTTTTCCAGATTGTCACATAATTAGAATCATATAGTATGCAGCCTTTTCAGATTGGCTTCTTTCACTTTGTAATATGCATTTAAGTTTCCTCCATGTCTTTTCATTGCTTGATAGCTCATTTCTTTTTAGCCCTGAATAATATTCCATTGTCTGGATGGACCACAGTTTATCTACCCATTCACCGACTAAAGGTCATTTGGTTGCTTCCAAGCTGTGGCAGTTATGAATAAAGCTGCTATACACATCCATGTGTAGGTTTCTGTGTGGACATAAGTTTTCAACTCCTTTGGGTAAATACCAAGAAGTGTGATTGCTGGATCATATGGTAAGAGTATGTTTAGTTTTGTTACAAACCACCAAACTGTCGTCCGAAGTGGACGTACCATTCTGCCTTCCCATCAGCAATGAATGAGAGTTCCTGCTGTTCCACATCCTCACTAGCATTTCACGTTGTCAGTGTTCCAGATTTTGGCCATTCTAACAGGCTTGTAGTGGTATCACCTTGTTGTTTGAATTTGCATTTCCCTGATAATATTAATGTGGAGTAGATTTTCATATGTTTTTTTATTTGCCAACTGTATATCACTTTTGGTGAAGTGTCTGTTAAAGTTTTTGGTCCATTTTAAAATCAGCTTGTTTGTTTCCTTATTGTTGAGTTTTAAGAGTTCTTTGTATATTTTGGAGAGCAGTCCCTTACCAGATGTGTCTTTTGCAAGTATTTTCTCCCAGTTTATGGCACGTCTTCCAATTCTCTCGATATTATCTTTTGCAAAGCAGAAGTTTTTCATTTTAATGAAGCCCAGTTTATCATTTTTTTCTTTCATGGCTCATGTCTGGTGTGGTGTCTAAGAAGGCATCACCATACCCAAGGTCATCTAGGTTTCCTCCTTATGCTATCTTCCAGAAATTTTATAGAGTTTTATTTTACATTTAGGTCTATGATCCATTTTGAGTTAATTTTTGTGATTAGTGTAAGATGTCTAAATTAATTTTTTTCTTTTTGTAAGTGGATTTTCAATTTTTCCGGCACTATTTGTTGAAGAGACTATCTCTGTTTCATTGTACTGTCTTTGTTCCTTTGTCAAAGATCAGTTCACTCTAATTATGAGGGTCTATTTCTGGGCCCTCTATCTTGTTCCATTGATCTACTTGTCTGTTCTTTTGCCAATACCATACTGTCTTGAGTAGTGATGCTCATGGCCCTTTACCTAACTTGGGTTCCTTGGTGTGAAGCAATGCTGTGCAAGATACCGCGATCATTCATAAGGCCCCTGGTGAGTCCCCAGCTGGTGGCTCTGGCAAGGCATGATAGGCAGGGAAAATAAAACCAAATCTGCGAATCCACAGGGTCTTGCTATACGCTCCATTCCACATCCTGATCTGCCCCCAGACACCAGGAACATGGTTAGATCTGTTAGATCTTAAGGGCTGAAGGACAAAATCAACTGTAGCCGTCAGCAGAGGAAACTTCTCCTGCTCCAAGCCCACTCAGACCTGACAGCTTTTCGCTCACCTGTGAAATGCGTCACTGTAGCACACGTGCATCTCACAGTTGTTGCCTCAAAAATGGGTGCCTTCTTTTGGTGGAGGATGCAGTACACGGTGTGCTTCCTTCGCTGTGATAACGTTAAGGTAGTGGACCAGCCAATACGATATTTTTTAGGGTAGTGTGGCAGTAAAAGTCTCCTGCCTTCAGTGGCCGCATGGTTGCAGGTGACCACAGATCATAATATATATTTTTTTAAATTTATTTATTCATTTATTTATTTTTGGCTGCGTTGGGTCTTCGTTGCTGCGCGCAGGCTTTCTCTAGTTGCGGCGAGCGGGGGCTACTCTTTGTTGTGGCGCGCGGGCTTCTTATTGCTGTGGCTTCTCTCGTTGCGGAGCACGGGCTCTAGGCATGCGGGCATCAGTAGTTGTGGCACACAGGCTCAGTAGTTGTGGCTCGCGGGCTCTAGAGCGCAGGCTCAGTAGTTGTGGCACACGGGCTTAGTTGCTCCGTGGCATGTGGGATCTTCCCAGACCAGGGCTCAAACCCGTGTCCCCTGCACTGGCAGGCGGATTCTTAACCACTGCGCAACCAGGGATGCCCACATAATATTTTTTTTAATTCTTTTTAATTAATACATAGTATTTCAACATTTGGATACATTGTTGTTTATCCCTTCATTGTTGAAAGATTGGGCTTTAAGATTTTAACTAAAAAAAAAAAAATTGAAGATCTTTGAAGTCGTTTAGGATTATATCCTTAGGGTTAATTTTAAAAACTGGAATCAGGGAAAAAAAAAATCTAAGGTTTCAGATGCATATTCCCAAACTGTTTTATTAAAAGCTTATAACCAATTTAACATTCTCACCATCTGTATAGGATAGCCTTCTCACCAGCAGTAACTTTTTTTCCCCCAATTTCTACTTATTTAATTGCTGGCAAGATGGTATTTCGTTTTTTCAACTTACATTTGATTATGAGTAAAAATGCTTTTTCATCTATTTAGCCATTTTAATTTTCTCTTCCATAAAATATTTGCTTGTCTTTTACTTGTATTTTTATCATATTTTCTCAACTTGCTTTTTATGTTTATTTTTGCCTCTAAAATTCTATAACCTTATCTAAATGATGAAAGTAGTAAATCATTTTAGAAGGATGATATTATAGTAACTGGATCCTGTTGATATTTTGGTGGTTTTCTCATCAATCCGATACATGCTCTTTGTGGATTAAGAGTCGTAATCCTTTGATTTATTTGTTCCAAATACCTTCATGGTTTATTTGCCTTTGTACTTGGTTTATGATATGTTTTACATTTAAAAAAACAAACAAACAACAAAAAACCTCTTGTATGGTATGTAGTTGAATCTCAGTCATACTACTGGAGAGCCTTCTATCAAATCATCAGAAATTCACCTGTATTTATTTCCTAGGAATTTTCTGTGGTTTCATTTTTTATATTCTTTTAAAATTCACCCATAATTATTTTTCCATATCAAAATATACCAAAATCTTTCCAACTTCAAGGTCTTCACCAAGGCTGGTCCATTTCACTCATCACCTAACCCACTCCCATTCATCTTCCTTCTCTCAGCTCAATGGTCACTTCACCCCAGAGACCTTCCCTGGGTCATTCATCTAAAGTAGGTTCCTCCTGTTACACTCACCCAGAGCTCCCTTAACCTTCGTGGAATTCATTAATAATCTGAATGTTTCGCAATTGTATCTGTAATATAATACAAGTTTGTAATTGTATTAGTGCCTGACCCCTCCCCCAACTATGATATTCTAAATTCCATAAGGACGGTGACAATGTTATTCTTTTTCCTATAGAATACTCTTATCCTTATATAGATAGTCATAAAATAAACACTATTATAAGGTTGAATGAACCCTGAACTTCCTCAACTTTCTGCCCTCCCACGCACAAAATTACTCACATAACATGACTCAAAGGTGAAAATGCACACCACCCTCCTCCACTGCAGGCTGTGGGACACAGCGTTCCCTCCTCCCCTGCAAGGCTCATGCATCCACCTGCACTTTGCCAGGCATCCCCTTCTCCCTCTCTTTGAGAAAACTGCCTTATCAGTCAAACCCTCCCTCCAGCGATTTCTCCCTCCATCTCCACTGTCTTTCCCTCTTTAGCATATAAACCTACTCAGAATGTGTCCCCCTCAACACAGAGATATACCCAAACCTACTCCTTCCTGATCTTGCCTTCCCCACGACAATTTTTAAAATCACTTTTATTGACATATAATTTACATACAATAAGATGCACCCAGATTGGTGACTTTTGATAAATATATACATTCCAAGACATACATAGATGAATTTGAGGAGACAACTTTTTTTACAATATTGAGTCTTCCAATCCATGAACATGGCATTTCTCTCCATTTATTTAGGTGTTCTTTATCTCAGTAATGTTTCTTAAGTTTTAATTGTACATGTCTTGGACACATTTCGTTAAATAGATCCCTATGTTTTTCAGGTTTTTAGTACTCTTGTAAATGGTACTGTTTAAATTTCAATATAGAACTATTTGTTTCTAGAATATAGAATATACAGAAATACATTTTTTAAATATTCAGCTTGGATCCGTCAACTCTTTTCTCCAAATCTCTCCAAGGCTAATTGAAATTTTTCACTTACAGAATTATTTATTCCAATTACCAATGCTTCTGAACCACTAAGAACTGATTATATAATGAATAGTAATTTGATCAGATTGTTTTGCTAACATCAAACTGATAAGCACTGAGGAAACCAGAGTAGGTGTGAGTGGTAACTTTGAAACCTGCTGTATGCTGAGATGGAGAGGTTAAAATGGGCCGCTGGACTATCAGTCAATTATGTCTCAATGAAGCTGGAAACTAAATAAGTAAATAAAAGGTTAAAAAAAAAAAGAGAGAGAGATGAAAAAGATGGGGAGCTAGAGTGAGCAGCAATCCAAGAAACAGATGAAAGATGTCGAAGAAAGGAAGGGAGAAGATGCCATACCATAGGTACATTTTACATTTTCAGGGAGACCCCCGGAGACAATCACTGTACCATTGAAATCCTGCTCTCCCATATTAATTCTTTCTTGAACAAGGAAGGTTACAAGTAAGAATTTTGAAGCAAACTTATGCTCTGAGCTGTTTTTCCGTTTTTGTTTTATGCCCAAGGAGTATTTCAAAAGATTGAATCCTCATTCAGTTCAAAATCATCTCTCAAGTCCGGGTCTCTTCAATCAGACTGTCCAGCATATTATCTTCCAGACCAGCGTTTCTCATGGTGTGTTTTTTTTTTTTTTTTTTTTTTTTTTTTTTTACGTTTTCATGGTGTGTTTTATAGCGTATTATGTCAGAGGAAAGTTAACAGTTATACACACATACCAAACAACAACAACAACAACAACAAAACAATGATTCCACGAGCTTGGGAATCACTAGGCTAAACATGTGTATTTATATTAGATTCAATAGAACCTTTGATATACAAATGAACATACAAATTTCCAAAAGGGTGATATAGTATATAGGGTTTTACGTATTATTAAGTTGGGAATAAAAAAGACTTCTTGACTTCAAGTATAGTGCAGTCAGGTCATGTGGCAGAAATACTCCTAGACGTTGAGATAGGAAACCCAGCTCCTTTGTTTACTTATGTCATTGGGGGTGGTTACTTTAAATCTATGAATGACATGCTCTTAAAGAAAATGCAGATTTTAAAAATCCACTGTGATTTGCATTAATTAGGTTAAAAATATTACATACAGAGATGGACCTAAATTTTATAATAGACAAAGGAGAGAGGGGTTGACATTATAGTTAAGATATTTAATGCATATAACAAATGTAATAAACTGCCATCTGCATTATAAAAATTCTCAGGAATTGTAGTTCCTGCATTAGGCACAGAGTGATCCAAGCCTTTAGGAATACAGTCTGTTGGAATAGGATAGAACCAAGCTGATTGGTAGGAGAATATCAATGCAATTGTGGCAAAACCAGACAAATATCAAAAGAAAGGGGGCACTAAGAAGCAGCACAGCAAAAGGAAAAGATCACTCCATCCAATCCGGGTCCTTGCTTCCTTTGTTGGCCATTTGACCTTGGGCATTTAATGGAGCCTACCTGCTCTAATTGAGAAATGTAAATAACACTTGCTCTGCCTGGGGGTAGGGGCTGGGTCGGGTTCTCTCTTCTACTTCTCAGTTCTGCACTTCTTTACACAGCTTTAACTTTTGATCTTGGCCTCACTGTCCAAAATTGCTCAATATCCCAAGCTGCAGAGAGATAAGCACAAATACAAAACCCTGCTCCTAACTGTATGCATGTAATTGCTGAGATTAAGTTCTGTGACTTAAAATTCTCTGACGTTAAGTCTAAAGCTCTCCATTTATTCATTATTTCCACATAGTCTCTTATCCTGAACCTTAAGAGGAAGGCTTTAATCCTTCCAGCTTTAAGCCAGGGCCTGAAGCCCTCCCTGGTGGGTTGCTTTGGTAGCACAGCCAGCATGAAGGGCACACCACTAGGTGGCGATGAAGATCTGGCTGGAGAAGGAGAATTGGGGCTAAACAGGTCCACAAGCGACAACTTTCCTCTGGGTCTACTGGCTGGCCCCAGGTTGCTATTTTCTTTATTGTCAGAGACCTTGGGGATGTCCTGGCTTGAATCTGATACAAACAGTCCCTCTGCAGTGCTTAGCAGTCTGTAAAGGGGATCTTGGTCTCGGCAGTAATATCTCCCGGGCCTTATCACAAGATCATTAATGACTGGATCTTACTGCCTCCTCCTTGCATCTTCCCTGAGTCCCCAAGTCTGGGGGCCTACCCTGTGTTTCCTCACCCATTCATTCAAGCATTTATTGCATGCTCTTACGTGTCAGGTTTGAGATACAAGACTTGAGCATTTTTTTTCTTAGTCGACCATCAGCACCAGGCCCAGGTACTATGTGCATCAGGCCCTGCGCTTAGGGGACCAAGTTGCTGGCAGTTGAGCTGTGTTTCCAGGAGGGAGAAGAAGAGCAATATCCAGGTTCTTATATTTACAAGCAGCCCATAATCCCTGCCCCCTCTGAGACACACCGCCTGCATGAAATGCCACGAGAGGGGAAATGCAACCTCTCTGCCCACACACCTCCACATCAAGCTGCCCTTTGCACCTTCCTTTTCTCTTTCATGGAGCTCTTGATATTTAATTAACTCTAATACAATGCAGTCTTTGGTCTTTCTTTTTAAATAAAATGTCTGCTGGGAATACGTTTGTAATGGAATATTTTTCAACCATGAAAAAGAGCTCTCAAGGAAAAGACCCGGAGCAACTTGAAAGACATATTACTAAGTGACAGAAGCCGATGTGAAAGGCCACACACTGTATGAGTCCAACTCTATGACATCTGGAAAGGCAAAGCTACGGAGACAGTGAAAAGATCGCTGGTTGCCAGGGTTCTGGGGAGACAGGAGATGAACAGGGGGAGCACAGAGGATTTGTAGGGCAGTGAAACCATGCTGTACAACACTGGATATATGTCATTAAACACGTCAAAGCCCATGGAATGTGCAACACAAAGAATGAACCCTAATATAAACTATGGATTTAGTTCATAATAATGTACCAGTATTGGCTCGTCGACTGTAACAAATGGATGCAAGAATTTAATAATAGTGGAAACTGCAGGCGGAGTGGGAGGCCTATGGGAACTCTGTACTTTCTGCTCAATTTTTCTGTACACCTAAAACTGCTCAAAAAATAAAATCCATTATTTGTTTTAAAACATCTGCTGGGAAAGGCCTCATATTTATATAGTGCTTTACAGTTTCCGAATCAATCCATTTGATTCTCAGAAGAGCACCATAAGATGAAAAGGACTGGTATTGTCCTGAGTTTACAGATTTGGGCATCAAGGTCAAAGAAATTGAGTGACTTTTCAAGTTCATGTAGCTAAAATACTGCAGAACAAGGACTGGACCTCAGGTCTTCTTATCCCAGATCCGGAGCTCGTTTCTCTATTCTAGACTCTTGCAAACAGGGAAATTCGTGATAGTCCTCTATGCTCTCTAGTGATTATTCTTTTTTCTCCCAAGGTTCTGGGTGAGCCCAATTTGATAGAGATATATACCATAAATTATAACTCAAGACTTCACTCTATGGCTATTTGACACAATTTAATGCAAAAGTTTCATGAATAAAAGGGCATCTTTAACATGCTTTTTTCGCCCAACTCTACCACCAATTCTTTCCTCCAGAGTCTTGGAAACTTTGCTTCCTCTCCACTTTTAGGATAATTCATTAGAGCAAGAATGAAAGCAGAGAGACCAGCTAGAAGAGGCTGGGGACACTTTTATAGAATACAGCACTGAGGACGTGGGATTGTTCTCCATAAGAACCCACAGCAGATTGTGATGGGATCTGAGCCTTCTAGGAGGATTGGTCCAGAGCAAACCAGCATCCGCGGTCAGATGGCTCAGAACAAGTCCTCAACAGTGACACCTTGTGGTAATGAGACTTAACTGCAGTAGAAATCAGATGAAATAACTTTTCTCTCCTCTTGGGTATGGAGACCATACTGTCTCCTCTTGGACACTGTATAAACCTCCAGAATCCCTGGGAGGGGAGTGAAAATTCCCAAGAGAGTCACCTGCTTTCAGCTAAGTCGTCCTTTAGACACTTGAGCAATGAATTAGAGAAAAGAGGTGTGACCATCTTGCACCCCGAGGTTGTGGAGCGGTTCACAACAATTGCACTAAGGAATGTAATCTGGAAAGAGACCTTTTCAAAAGGACTGAAGTATATTGGGAATGTCCGTAAAATGACCAGGGCAAAGAGGGTAAAATGGAGGCATCACGTTTGTGATTCTTACGTGGTGACCGTCCCTGGCACACTAAGTACTCTCCAGCCTCAGGAATGCCAGTGGAACCTGAATAAATATAGATGTGGTCAGAGAGGGGAAGACCAATTTGGAAAGTTATGAGATCATTGGTGAAATGTCTCTGGAAATTTTTAATTTTCCTATAAGAAATGAAGACTGTGGTTTAGGAAGTCACGATAAAAATAACATTTTCGACCCACAGCTGGGGGACCGTGGTGAGCAAGAGAGGGGCAGCCCCTGTCTTTCTGGGTCTCACATTCTGAAGGGAAAGACAGACATGTTAACAGGAGCACAGACCCAGTGGAAAAGACAGGTATCGTGCTGCTAATTTTTTCACGCTTATCCAGCCCTTCTGACCTCTGATGTTGCTGTTCCTCAGTGCTTGTCCCAGGGCCCTTATTATGCATTGAGTTGTGTCCCCAAAAGGTGTGTTGAAGTCCTAACCTCCAGCACCTCAGAATGTAAGCTTGGTTGGAAGCAGGGGTTTTGTAGACATAATTAGTTAGGATGAGGTCATACTGGAATAGCAATGGCCCTTAATCTAGTATGGCTGGGGTCCTTCAAAGAAGAGGAGAGAAAGATACACAGGAAATGGAGGGCCCCATGGAGACACAGACATGTGAGTGGAGGGTGCCTTGTTTTTTTTTTCCTTATTTTTTAAAATTTATTTTTGGCTGCATTGGGTCTTCATTGCTGCGCGCGGGCTTTCTCTAGTTGCGGCGAGCGGCGGCTACTCTTTGTTGCGGTGCGCATGCTTCTCATTGCAGTGGCTTCTCTTGTTGCGGTGCACGGGCTCTAGGGGCACGGGCTTCAGTAGTTGTGGCGCACGGGCTCAGCAGTTGTGGCTCGAGGGCTCTAGAGCGCAGGCTCAGTAGTTGTGGCACACAGGCTTAGTTGCTCCGTGGCATGTGGGATCTTCCCGGACCAGGGCTCGAACAGATGTCCCCCGCGTTGGCAGGCGGATTCTTAACCACTGTGCCACCAGGGAAGTCCCTGGAGGTTGCCTTGTGATGACAGAGGCAGATATCAGAGGGATGCATCTCCAAGCCAAGGAATGCCGAGGACTGCCAGCGAACACCAGAAACTAGAAGAGGCGAAGAAGGATTCTGCCCTGCAGGTTTCAGAGGGGGCACAGCCCTGATAACACCCTGATCTCTGACTCTAGTCTCCAGAACTATGAAAGAATAAATTTCTCTTGTTTTAAGGCTCCTAGTTTGTGGTACTTGGTGACGCCAGCCCTAGGAAACGAATACAGCCCCCATTCTGCTTCACTCTCACCCTGAGTGACCTTGTTCATTTCCATATTTTTGAAAACCATCCAGTTGCTGATGATTCCCAAGTTTATACACTAAAGCCGTATTACGTGAACAGTGATTTAAACTTTACCCACGTGGCAAAGAAAAAAGTCTTCCTTCCTCCATTTTTCCCATTTCCGCAAACCAGGCTTTGCTTTCCAGTAACCCAGAGAAGATGTTGCTGGGGGTGAGGGGGATGCGAATAGGGGCCACAGTGCAAAGAGCAAAAGAAGTGGACCCCAGCTTCTGGCTTCCAAAGGCTCAGGTTCAAGAGACAGTAGAGTTTTTCAAAGGCAGTTTCTAATTGTTTACACTTTGGCTTTACATGCTGACTTTACACCTTAACCCTGAGGTCAGAGGAGACTCCATATATCCCCATCCTACACGTCGTCTTTCAACTCCCAGCCTGTATAACTGACCACTAGACACATCTGCTTGAATGTCTCACAAACATCTCAAACAAGCATCTTCAAAACTGAACTCTGGATTTTCCTCTCTAACCAGTTTCTCCCCGTCTCTGTTGCCACCACGCTAATCTAAGCTATTACAGTCCCATCGTGGGATTCACTGAAAGTAGCCTGATTGCAAACCCTGCTTTCATACTTGCCTCCATAGGGTCCATTCTCACATAGTGACAGTTGTGTCATAGCTGTTCTGGTTAAAATCTTTAAAAATCTTCCTAATATCCTTACTGTAATCTAAATCCTTATTAGGGCCACGTGGCCCTGTGAAATCTTGCCCCTGCCTACTTTTTCCAACTTCACCTAGGTTCCTCTCTGCATCACTCACTGCATTTCAATCATCCTGGCCTCTTTCATTCTTCTCAAATACGCTAAACTTTTTCCCACCTGATTGCCTGCCCCTGGTGGAGGGAATGGCATACGTGAAGACACTGACATGGCTAGCTGCTTCTCAGCCTTTAGGTCTTAACTTCAAAACATCTTCTCAGGGGCTTCCCTGGTGGCGCAGTGGTTAAGAATCTGCCTGCCAATGCAGGGGACACAGGTTCGAGCCCTGGTCTGGGAAGATCCCACATGCCACGGAGCAACTAAGCCCATGAGCCACAACTACTGAGCCTGCGCGTCTGGAGCCTGTGCTCCGCAATGGGAGAGGCCGTGACAGTGAGAGGCCCGCGCACCGCGATGAAGAGTGGCCCCCACTCGCCGCAACTGGAGAAAGCCCTCGCACAGAAACGAAGACCCAACACAGCCAAAAATAAATAAATAAATAAATAAATAAATAAATTTATAAAAAAACACATCTTCTCAAAGAGGCCCTTCCTAGCTCCTGAGTCTACAGTAGGTGCTCACACTTCTCTCTCACCATACCCTGCTTTTTCCTCTGAGTACTTCTTATAATTTGTTATTATATATTCATTTAGTTTTCTTATTTATTGTCTGTTCCACCTGTTCACCTCCTGCCCAGACTATGGGCTCCTTGAGGACAGGGACCTCTGTGTCTTGTGTATCGGAATATATTCAGTATCTGGCACTGTTATGGACTGAATTGTGTTTTCCCAAGATTCATATGTTGAAACCCTAACCCCAAGAGTGACTGAATTTGGAGACAGGGCCTTGTCTTGGCTCAGGCTGCTTATAATAAAATGCCATAGACAGGGTGGCTTATAAACAACCAGAAATTTATTTCTCACAGTTCTGGAGGCTGGAAGTCTGAGATCAGGATGCCAGTACAGTTGGGTTCTGATGAGAGCCCTCTTCCAAGTTGCAAACTGGCGACTTCTCATTGTATCCTCACACAGCAAAAAAAGAACTAGCTAGCTCTCTGGTCTCTTCTTATAAGGGCACTAATGCCATTCATGAGGGCTCTACCATCATGACCTAATAACCTCCCAAAGGCCTCACCTCCAAATACCATCACAATGAGAATTAGATTCAACATATGAATTTTGCGGGAACACTAACATTTAGTCCATAACAGGTCTTTGAAGAAGTAATTAAAGCTCTAAATGAGGCCATAAGGATGGGGTCCTAATCCAATATGATTAGCATCCTTATTAGAAGAGGAGACCAAGACAGGGGAACCTGAGGACTGGTGGCCATTAGCCAGGCAGAAGGAAATAGTGTATGCAAAGGCCCTGAGGTTGAGAGGAGCACAGTGTATTTTAGGATCTGAAAGGTGGAGCTCAGAGAACAAGGAGAGAGGTTCTAGAAGAGGCTGGTGAGGCAGGCCAGAGCCAGACCAGGCAGGGCTTCTCAGGCCACATGCAAGAGTTTGGAGTAAGGGCAATCCATGTTAAGGACAGAAATGACAGGATCAGGTTTGTGTGGCAACAAGATCCATCTGGCTGCTCTGTGGAGAGTTTGTAAGATGGGGCTGGGGTGGGGTGGGGTGGGGTGGGGTGGGATTGGGGGGAGGTGAGGATAGATGTAGAGACACCAGGAGTCCACAGGAGGCAAAGTGAAAAACCGTGGCTTGAACTAGGGTGATGGAAGCAGAGATGAGCGGGTAATTCCAAAAGATATTTAGAAAGATGTGCAAAAAAGAAAAAGACCAGGTCCTTGCTCTCAAAAACCTTACTTTTTCTGAGGATGGAAAGCCATGCAGAAGGTAGGAATGGTAGTAGATAAGGGAAGGAATAAATAGGAAGAGGAAGGAATAGAGCCTGGCCTAATAGAATCCTGAAAGTATTAAAAATGGAATTCTGAGGGGTGACACTGTAAGAAGAGGAAAGTAAATATTCTTGTGCCTAACGCTGTTCGCCTGATTACCTTACAAAATCCCCTTTGTAACGCAGAAGCCCCAACATGTATCAGTTCACTACTGGAAATAATATTTTGCATTAAGAGTTCTGGCTTTTAGTCCACCTTCATTCAGTTTTAGATCTGATTTTTTGCTACTCAACAGATCGTACTCTTGGTTGCCTTTTAATTATTGGATTGCTGTTCGTTATCTGCAGTATCTGACTAGCAACCTTATTATAACAATTGCCCAAGACTCAGAACTGCACAGGGCACAATAAAAATCTGCAATAATGAAAATGCTTAAATTAAATAAAAACCTCCTAACAAGTAGCAGAGCATGCTGGAATGGATTACATGAGTCACTGACTGTATGAATGATTTATTTTGGAAGTTATATCAGCTGAAGAAGATCATATTTTGATCTCAACATTCAATACTCAGGCTTGTCCTAATACCCTCATCACAGAGCCTCTGAATGAAATAGCCTCAGGCAGAGATTATTAATCTATAAATAAAACCCGGATGGTCTATTGGGATTTACGACTACTGTTTTTAAAAATATTTGCTAGTGGCTTTAATGGTTGCTGCACATTTCTTTTCAGTGTCCCATATCTGTTTGTAACTGTGTGTGAGTGAGTGTGCGTGCTGTGTTGTAAGCTTGCTAAACTAGCCATATTGTGATATACAGGCTAGAATCTGCTTCTCGTTCTTATTTTTTTTAATACACTATTAGATCCCATTGATCTTTTTTTTTTTTATAAATTTATTTATTTTATATATTTTTATTTTTGGCTGCATTGGGTCTTTGTTGCTGCGCGCAGGCTTTCTGTAGTTGCGGTGAGCGGCGGCTATTCTTTGTTGCAGTGCGCAGGCTTCTCATTGCGGTGGCTTCTCTTGTTGCAGAGCACGGGCTCTAGGCACACAGGTTTCAGTAGTTGTGGCACTCGGGCTCAGTAGTTGTGGCTCATGGGCTCTAGAGCACAGGCTCAGTAGTTGTGGCACACGGGCTTAGTGGCTCCGCGGCACGTGGGATCTTCCCGGACCAGGGCTCAAACCCGTGTCCCCTGCATTGGCAGGCGGATTCTTAACCACTGCGCCACCAGGGAAGCCCATCTTTCTTATTTTTAAAGAAGAATAAGAAAAGAAGAAAGCCTTATAAAACATTAAAGAAAATCCCAATTTTGTGACTTGAGAATGCAGAATGGTTTTATGAATGGAAAACTAGAGAGCTATGTTCTAAATTCTATTCCTCCTTTACTAGAGCAGCACAAAGGAATCGCATGGCAAGAGATCTCATCAGACACTTCCCAAAAGAGGAGATCCGAATGGCCAGTAATGACACGAAAGGGTACTCGACCTCCTCAGTAATCAGAGAAATGCAAATGGAAATGAAAATGAGATGCCTTAACAGAATGGCTAGAGTTAAAAGGACTGACTGACGAAGCGCTGACGAAGACATGGAACAATGGGAACACTCATACATTCCTGGTGGGAGTAAAGTTGGCATAACCATATTGGAAAATTGACAGTGTCTAGAAAAGATGAACGTGGACATACACAATGATTCTACTTACAAGAACATCATCGTATTAGTTTTCTATTGCTGCCGTAACAAATTACCACAAACTTAGTGGAATAAAACAACACATCTTTTTATCTTAGGGTTCTGCAGTTCAGAAGTTCAAAATGGGTCTCCTGGGTTAAAATCAAGGTGTCAGCAAGGCTGTGTTCTTTCTGGAGATTCTAGGGAAGAATCATTTTCCTTGATCATTTCAACTTCTAGAGGCCACCCATAGTCCTCGGCTGATGGTCCCAGAGCCAGCAACAGTGGGTGGGTCTCAGAATGCATCACTCTGACCTCCTTTTCTGCCCCCTCTCCAACTTCCACATTTAAGGACACGTGTGATTACACTGGGCCCAGCCAGATCATCCAGGATAATCTTCCTATCTTAAAGTCAGCTGATTATCAAATGTACTTCCATTTGCTACCCTAATTTCACTTTGCCATGAAATGTAACATATTCATAGGTTCTGGGGATTAGGATGTAGATATCTCTGTGGACCATTAATCTGCCTACCACAATGGCTAACAGAAATGCATACACGTGTGTATCAAAAGACATGTACAAGGAGGTTTAGAGCCTAGCGTAGGTAGTGTCTTTACTGGCCAAAAAGTGGAAATAACCCAAATGTATATCAGTGGTAGAATAGATTGTTATATAATGTATATTGTAGTATATTCATATAACAGAATCCTTTATGGTAATGAAATACATTGAGTTACAGCTTCATACTACAGCTTAAATGGACCTCACACATATGTTAAGCAAGAAGCCAGACACAAAACACGTACCACAGGATTTTATTTATATATAAGTTTAAAAACAGGCAAATGTGTCAATTATACCTCAGTAAAGCTGGAAAAAAAAAAAAAAAACCCAAGCAAATGTGGTGCCAGAGTTTAGGTAGTGGCTACATCTGCGGAGGAAGAAGAAAGGTGATGACTGGGAGGAGAACTAGGGCTTCTGGATGCTTCTGGATGATTCTAGGTCATGTTCTGTTTCTTGACCTGAGTGGTTACATGGGTGTGTTCATATTATGAAAATTCACTGAGCTGTACACTTTAGATCTGTACACTTTTCATATCTGTGTTATGCTTCGATAAAAAGGTTTTTTAAATGACCCACCTACGTTACTTTTTCTTATTAAATGTTTTTAACTATTGGTCTCACGTCACTGGGCAGCCCTGGGGAGAGGCCCACACGACTGAGTTTGGAAGCAGATCTTCCGAGGCCTGTGAACAGCCACACAGGTGAGCTTCGAAGTGGCCCTTAGAGCCGTGGGATGAGGCTGCAGCCCAGACCGACACCTTGACTGCAACCTGCGAGACCCTGAGCCAGACACCAGCTCAACCACTCCCAGATGCCTGACCCACAGGAACTGTGAGACAATAGGTGCTTGCTGTTTCAAATCGCTAAGTATCGGGGGTAATTTGTTACTCAGCAACAGATCGCTAACACGGGAAACACCTAGTGCTGCTTCGCATTTGCAGAGATTTTCGGGAGAGGCCTGGCCTGTGCAGTCCACGTATCCACGTGAAAGCGGAAGTGCAGCTCTGATCAGATAGTCGGCTCCATAAATCAGTGCCCTGTCAGGGAGTACACGGAACAGGTGTAGTGTGCAGCCCACATGAGCTGGGCAAAGAGCAACACCTGCATTACAGAAGACAGAAAACGGTGACGCTGTGTCCCAAAGGTTGGGCCTAGACATCCCGCACCAAACACTAGGTAGAGAGATAAAGGTCCCGCTGGCTGATACTCTGACACACTCCAGATATGGCGTCCAGGGCATGGATTCCTTTCCTGCAAGACTTCAGATGAGCCCTTCTTTTCCTCCAAGTACAGCAACCAATGGTTCCCAGAGCCTTTTCAACCCCTATGATGGTTGCTCAAGCCTTCCCCGGAGCAGCTGTGCTGAGGAGTGCTTCCAAGCAACGGAAACAAGGAAGTCCTGTGACGTCGCACCTCCCTTGAGCTGCTCCAGGCCTGGCTGCTCAGCCAAGTGACCGACCTCTGCCACTGGCTGCATGACTTCTCAGCTGCCCCCTCCACAGCCCAGCGCACAGGCGTGTTCCTCTTCCTCCAGGGAAACTTGTTGACAGATTTTGTGGTTATTTACCACTAAATCTGGCCGCACACTTTCCCACAGATGTCTCCAAACTCCATAATACGTATCGCAGCACCCCAGCTAGCTCGTGGGCTTTTGGAGACACAGAATTTGTCTCATGCACCCTCTGTAGCAACACACGCGAAGGCAGGCTGGTCACACGCACCCTTGAACTCGGGGGAAGGAGCCACGTGTGCAGAGATATGCTTATTTCTACATTCACACAGACGTGCCAAGAAAAGGCAGCTTTTTTATTTCCTATAACTGATCTGCTCTTCACCATCAGCCCCCATCCCATTGGGTAACTCTGAAGAGAAACAAAATTAAAATTTGAGCAGTGTATAGTTTCATAGTTTATTTTGCCTAAAATGGTCTGGGTTGTTTGTTTCTTTGTTTTAATCACTCAGCCTCTTTGTGGTGTGAAGCTCAGTAGTTCAGATTTCCTCCATACCTAGTTCCTTTCAAGGATGCTGCATGGAAAGGTAGAGAGTATTCAGGGCCTTATGATAGCAGAGATCGCGGGGCAGCCTTCACTGAATCATTTCACTCAAAAAATATTGATCGAGCTCCTACTATGTCCCAGTACTATGTTCCAGGGGCTGGATAGACAGCAGTGGGCAAAGTCCCTACCCTCTGGCCTCATGGACTTTATATTCTGCGGGATGTACAACAGATAATATATAGACTCACAGTATGTAATATGTCAGGGGGAGATAGGTGATTATGCAGGTGGGAGAGGCAGGTTAAGGGAGATAGAGAGTGCAGGGCGGGGCTGTTCTTTCACATGGGGTGGCCACGGAAGAGCCTACTAATAAGAAGACATTTGGGGGCTTCCCTGGTGGCGCAGTGGTTGAGAATCTGCCTGCTAATGCAGGGGACACGGGTTCGGGCCCTGGTCTGCGAAGATCCCACGTGCCGCGGAGCAACTAGGCCCGTGAGCCACAACTACTGAGCCTGCGCGTCTGGAGCCTGTGCTCCGCAACAAGAGAGGCCGCGATAGTGAGAGGCCCCCGCACCGCGATGAAGAGTGGCCCCCGCTTGCTGAAACTAGAGAAAGCCCTCGCACAGAAACGAAGACCCAATACAGCCAAAACTAAATAAATAAAAATAAATTAAAAAAAAAAAAAAAAAAGAAGAAGACATTTGAAGCTGAGTCCTGAAGAAAGTGCAGGACCGATTCTGGGGGCAGGGCCTTCCAGGCAGGCAGAAGAGCAAGGGCACAGGCCTGGAGGTCAGCGCGGGCACGACGTGGAGCAGGAAGGGCAGGGGCTCCTGACGGCTGGACCGCAGGGAGCGAAGGTGAGAGGCAGCCAGAGTGTGGCAGACCCGGTGGGCCGTGGGAAGGAGTTTTGCTTTTACAGTGAGATGAGAAGCCTTTGGGGACTTTGAGCAGAGAAGCGACATACATTTTAAAAGTCCCATGACAGCCGCTGGTGGGGAACAGGCTACAGGCGAGCAGGCGTGGGCGAAGAGAGGTGAGTTGGAAGGCGACTGCAGAAATCCCGGTGAACGACGACAGTGCATGGCCCAGGGTCGTAGCACTAATGGTACGAGAGATAAAGAAGTCAAGGGTACTCCATGGCTTTTGGTTGAGCAACTGGAAGACTGGCATTTCCCTGTAGAAGAAGAGAAGGCTGAGGGGGAGGCTTGCTGAGGGGAGAAGAGGGCATGGACTTCAGTTTTGTGCAAGCAGAAGTGTTAAGGAAGGAACTGCCTTTAAAGGTCTGAGTTCAAGGAAGAGCAAAGAGTGGAGACATACGATTGAGATTTGTAGTGTATGGGAAGTGTTTAAAGCCGTGACACTGGATGATATCACTAAAGGAGTTGGGTATAGACAGGAATTCCAGAGCTTGGGGATAAAGAGGAATCTGCAAAGGGGACTGAGAAAGAGGACCGGTCCCAGCCATTTGCCCTGGTCTCAATGTCTCCGCCCAGGGCGGTGTATTCTGCCAACCCCAAGCTTCCACCTGCCCCCAGCACTCTCTGCATCCCCTCTTGGCCAGGGAAGAACTTCCGGGTGCTCTGCTCTTCCTGAGCTGGCCAAGGGGACCCAGAAATGCCGCCTCAGGGTCCTTCATGCAGCCACTTCCTCAGGCAATGCCTTATGACCGCTCTTTTGTCACATTGGACAGGTGGGCCTTTGACTGGGAACAGGTAGCCTCCTCTAAGGTGTGTCCAGGTACATGTGCCACAAGGCCACCCTTCACTTTAACCTTCTCAGCTCCCCCATAACTACCTGTTTCTCTCCCCAGTCCTCCACCTACACACACACACGAACACACACACACACTGAAGCCTTCCCACCCCTAGAAACGGGCAACGAGAACCCACCTGATTCCTCATCCTAGCTCAGTCTCCCCTCAACCTGGATAGGTCTTCTCTCTGATGTGGACATCCCTTTTCCAAAACTCACCCATCTATCCAACCAGGCATGGCTCTTCATATGTTAGAAGACCTATCCAGGTTTCTAGAATCTAGAAAACCCTCTTCTCGTTCCATAAATCCTAGCTTTCAAGATCAAGCTCTTGATTAAGAGGTCAAAGTAGTGAGGATTCAATACCCAAAGGTAATCAAGTTGCCTCTCAGTTCTACCCACCTTCTCCTTCCCTGGTGCAGTAAACTCTGTGACTCAGACTTGGAGGGAGATTGTTGCAAGTAATGTGATTTAAAGGAGAAATGAAAATACGTCATTTTTAATATTTTCCAAATAGGATTCTGTTCTCGACCCAACCATCTACCTGCAGATAACAATTCTCCCTTTCCCTTTCACTCCCTACTCACCAAAAAGAGGGGGATCTAGAGGTGAATTGTGAATGGAAAACCTTATAGTGAGGGCTGAGAGGGAAGGGAGTAGAGCGCAGACCGCATGAGAGGGCAGGTGAGAATCGGCAGAGACTCAGAGCTGGGAAGGCGGGGCAGCCCTGAGGCTCACCTCCCGGTCTTCTCCAGGCTGGGAATGGGTTGGGAGGGGGCATATTTTTAATGTGCAAGGTCCCCGCCCCTGGAGTCAAGCCCGAGCCCTGGAGAGCTTAGTTCTGTGGCCAGCGAGGGAAGCTGCAGGAGGAGGTGCTACTGAGCCCAGGGAAGATTTAGCACATTGATTTTTTTCCCCTTTATTTTTTTTTAGGCACTGTGGTTTGTGATTGAGTGGGGAGGTTGGGGAGGAGAGCCAAGGCTTTTAAAGGTGCCAATACTCCAGCCAGAAATAAGGAAGAGTGGCTGCTAAAAGGGCCTGGATTCTCCGTTCCACCCTCCTGTGCCTCATTTTTCTTCTCCTCTTTTCTGCTTTCTTGGATGACCCTGCCTGTCAGCAATGTGATTAAAAGCTTTGGTGAAGCGCAGAGCAGGACTGGGAGGAGGGCTCAAAGCGGGAGTCAGAAGGCCTGGGTCCTGAGCCTGGCTGATGATCTGACCTTGAGCACATCGCCACCCAGCTCCCTGGTTCCTGCCTCCCTTCCTTCACGTGCTCTTTCATTCTGCATCTGTCAAATATTAACGGAGTGTCTATTGTGTGCCAGGCACTCTTCATGCAGTCGTGACAAAACAGACACGGTCCTGCCCTCAGGGGCCTTATACTCTAGGAAGGTAGAGGACATTCAAGAAAGGGCAAGAAATAAATATGTGCCTACAGGTAATGCTAAATGCCACCGAGCAAAACAACTGCACACTATGGAAGAGAATCACCACGCAGTTGGCGGTCAGGGCAGGTTTCTCTCTGAGACATTTAAGTGAGGGCCACAAGGATGACATAAAATGGAGGTGGGACCCAGGTCACGGCCACAGGGACAGAGTGCCAAGGAAACCAACAGATGATGAGGAAAAGAGCTCCAGTTGACCCCTCATCTGGTAGGACAGATTCAGGAGCTACTTTCCACATTTTTTAAGCTTATTCACTTGTTCGTTAGCACCAGCCTATAAGGTGGCACCTAGAAATCCAGTGTCTGAGTGTTTCCTGCCCTTGACAGAACCATGTTAGGGCATAGTGGTACAAGTCTGCTATTTTCTTTTTTTTAAATAGGACTTTCTAAATTGAAAGAATTTGTGAACAATGCTATAATTAGGATCTAAAATACTTCTTATATCAAAAGTCAGGAAGCAGAGATACTTGTGAAATCAACTCTCTACATTTTCATTTGGGAAAGCCTCAAATTCTTTTATAGAAAATTGGAAATTGAGTATGTCCCAAGATCTTTCTTATATAGTAGTAACATTCCCATCTGGTAGACTCTGAGCAATTACCAACAAAGATCAATAAAACCAAGTTGTACGTTGGTGACTATGGTTACAAATATTCTTCCCATTCTTTTCTCCCTATTATCCATCTCTATGCCCATTTACTCAGCAAACATTTACTAGACACCTACTGTGTGCCAGGGACCATCCTTCACACTGGCTGGGAATATACCAATGAACAAAAGAACAGACTAAGTCCCTCTTCTCATGAAGCTTATCTTTTGCTGGAGGGAGACAGTCAATAAATAAACAAATTAACATGCAATGAGTCTGTTAGCCATTGATGACAAAAAGAGAAAGAAAGCAGAGAAAGGAGATAGAGAGTGACTCATGGGGGTCAGAGTTCCTACTTTGTACAGAAGTCAGAGAAGATGATATTTGAGCAGAGACTGGAAAGACTCTAGGGAAAGAGTATTCCAGGCAGAGGAAACAGAATATGCAAAGGTTCTGGGTGGTGGGGTGTTTGATATGTTCTAGAAACAGGAAGCTGGTGTGGCTGGAGTGGAGTGAGAGGTGTCTTAGTTTTCATACTTCCTGAGACAATGATTTGGGTACAAGGGGTTTCTGGAGGTGATCTTAGGAAGCACTAAGAGAGAGTGGGGAAGAGAGAGAGGGAAGGAAGGAAAGCTAACAATGGGACATTAATGAGTGGGTGTCTCAGTGTGGGCCACTGAGGCTCAGTCTTGCTGGGGACCTCTGAGAATACATGGGACATGCCTCAGAACTGCCCCAGTGACCAGTCAGGAAGCTGAGTATTTTCCCACTCCTGCCTCACTGCTGAAGATGGCTTCTGGAAGCTGCCCCTGAAGCCAAAGAAGACCTCCAGGCAGATGCACAAAGACCACTGGAGCCCAGGGCAGTGTTAGCAGGTGGCCTCTGGGGCAAGCCAGGGGTGTGGGCAGGGCACTGACCCCATCTGCTGGAGGAGGCAACAGGAAGAGATGAGATCCAGAGGTGGCGCAGCCCAGATCAGGCTGGTCTGCTAGGCCTCAATAAGAACTGTGGACTTTATCTTCAGCATGGTGGCAAGCATTTGGAGACTTTAAGCAACATGATCTGATTTCCACTTTTAAATAAAAATATTATGGGGGCCGGGGGAGAGGAAGAGACTGGGAGGTTGAGGTTGACATGTACACACACTGCTATATTTAAAGCAGATAACCAACAAGGACCTACTGTACAGCACAGGGAACTCTGCTCAATACTCTGTAATGACCTAAATGGGAAAAGAATTTGAAAAAAAATAGATGCATTTCTATGTATAACTGAATCACTTTGCTGTACACCTGAAACTAACACAACATTGTCAATCAACTGTACTCCAATATAAAATTTTTTTTTTAATTTTTTAAAGATGTGGTATATACACACAATGGACTATTACTCAGCCATTAAAAAAGAATGAGGAGAGCCGACTCCCTCTTGTAAGAGCACCGGAATCACAAATAACTGCTGAACAATCATCATCAGGAAGACACTGGAACTCACCAAAAAATATACCCCACATCCAAAGACAGAGGAGAAGCCACAATGAGATGGTAGGAGGGGCGCAATCACAATAAAATTAAATCCCGTAACTGCTGGGTGGGTGACTCACAAACTGGAGAACACATACCACAGAAGTCCACCCACGGGAGTGAAGGTTCTGAGCCCCACGTCAGGCTTCCCAGCCTGGGGGTCTGGCAACGGGAGGAGGAATTGCTAGAGAATCAGACTTTGAAGGCTAGCGGGATTTGACTGCAGGACTTCGACAGGACTGGGGGAAACAGAGACTCCACACTTGGAGGGCACACACAAAGTAGTGTACACATCGGGACCCAGGGGAAGGAGCAGTGACCCCAGGGGAGACTGAACCAGACCTACCTGCTAGTGTTGGAGGGTCTCCTGCAGAGGCAGGGGGTGGCTGTGTCTCACCGTGAGGACAAGGACACTGGCAGGAGAAGTTCTGGGAAGTGCTCCTTGGCGTGAGCCCTCCCAGAGTCCGCCATTAGCCCGACCAAAGAGCCCGGGTAGGCTCCAGTGTTGGGTCGCCTCAGGCCAACAACCAACAGGGAGGGAACCCAGCCCCACCCATCAGCAGACAAGCAGATTAAAGTTTTACTGAGCTCTGCCCACCAGAGCAACAGCCAGCTCTACCCACCACCAGTCCCTCCCATCAGGAAACTTCCACAAGCCTCTGAGATAGCCTCATCCACCAGAGGGCAGACAGCAGAAGCAAGAAGAACTACAATCCTGCAGCCTGTGGAACAAAAAGCCCCTTCACAGAAAGACAGACAAGATGAAAAGGCAGAGGGCTATGTCCCAGATGAAGGAACAAGATAAAACCCCAGAAAAACAACTAAATGAAGTGGACATAGGCAACCTTCCAGAAAAAGAATTCAGAATAATGATACTGAAGATGATCCAGGACATTGGAAAAACAATGGAAGCAAAGATTGAGAAGATGAAAGAAATGTTTAACAAAGACCTAGAAGAATTAAAGAACAAACAAACAGAGATGAACAATACAATAACTGAAATGAAAAATACACTAGAAGGAATCAATAGCAGAATAACTGAGGCAGAAGAACAGATAAATGACCTGGAAGACAGAAAGGTGGAATTCACTGCTGCGGAACAAAATAAAGAAAAAAGAATGAAAAGGAATGAAGACAGCCTAAGAGACCTCTGGGACAACATTAAACACAACAATAGTCGCATTATAGAGGTCCCAGAAGGAGAAGAGAGAGAGAAAGGACCCAAGAAAATATTTGAAGAGATAATAGTCGAAAACTTCCCTAACATGGGAAAGGAAATAGCCACCCAAGTACAGGAAACGCAGAGTCCCAGGCAGGATAAACCCAAGAAGAAACACGCCAAGACACATAGTAATCAAATGGGCAAAAATTAAAGACAAAGAAAAATTATTGAAAGCTGCAAGGGAAAAATGAAAAATAACATACAAGGGAACTCCCATAAGGTTAACAGCTGATTTCTCAGCAGAAACTCTACAAGCCAGAAGGGAGTGGCATGACATATTTAAAGTGATGAAAGGGAAGAACCTACAACCAAGATTACTCTACCCGGCAAGGGTCTCATTCAGATTCCATGGAGAAATCAAAAGCTTTACAGACAAGCAAAAGCTAAGAGAATTCAGCACCACCAAACCAGCTCTACAACAAATGCTAAAGGAACTTCTCTAAGTGGGAAACACAACAGAAGAGAAGGACCTACAAAAACAAACCCAAAACAATTAAGAAAATGGTAATAAGAACAAACATATTGATAATTACCTTAAACATGAATGGATTAAATGCTCCAACCAAAAGACACAGGCTTGCTGAATGGATACAAAAACAAGACCCATATATACGCTGTCTACGAGAGACCCACTTCAGACCTAGGGACACATACAGACTGAAAGTGAGGGGATGGAAAAAGATATTCCATGCAAATGGAAATCAAAAGAAAGCTGGAGTAGCAATACTCCTATCAGATAAAATAGACTTTAAAATAAAGAATGTTACAAGAGACAAGGAAGGACACTACATAATGATCAAGGGATCAATCCAGGAAGAAGATATAACAATTATAAATAATATGCATCCAACATAGGAGCACCTCAATACCTAAGGCAACTGCTAAAAGCTATAAAAGAGGAAATCGACAGTAACACAGTAATAGTGGGGGACCTTAACACCTCACTTACACCAATGGACAGATCATCCAAAATGAAAATAAATAAGGAAACAGAAGCTTTAAATGACACAATAGACCAGATAGATTTAATTGATATTTATAGGATATTCCATCCAAAAAGAGCAGATTTCACTTTCTTCTCAAGCGTGCATGGAACATTCTCCAGGAGAGATCACATCTTGGGTCACAAATCAAGCCTCAGTAAATTTAAGAAAACTGAAATCATATCAAGCATATTTTCTGACCACAACGCTATGAGATTAGAAATGAATTACAGGGAAAAAAATATCACAAACACATGGAGGCTAAACAATACGTTATTAAATAACCAAGAGATCACTGAAGAAATCAAAGAGGAAATCAAAAAATACCTAGGGACAAATGACAATGAAAACACAACGATCCAAAACCTATGGGATGCAGCAAAAGCAGTTCTAAGCGGAAAGTTTATAGCAATACAATCTTACCTCAAGAAAAAACAAACATCTCAAATAAACAACCTAACCTTACACCTAAAGGAACTAGAGAAAGAAGAACAAACAAAACCCAAAGTTAGTAGAAGGAAAGAAATCATAAAGATCAGAGCAGAAATAAATGAAATACAAACAAAGAAAACAATAGCAAAGATTAAGAAAACTAAAAGCTGGTTCTTTGAGAAGATAAGCAAAATTGATAAACCATTAGCCAGACTCATCAAGAAAAAGACAGAGAGGACTCAAGTCAATAAAATTAGAAATGAAAAAGGAGAAGTTACAACAGACACCGCAGAAATACAAAGCATCCTAAGTGACTACAACAAGCAACTCTATGTCAATAAAATGGACAACCTGGAAGAAATGGACAAATTCTTAGAAAGGTAGAACCTTCCAAGACTGAACCAGGAAGAAATAGAAAATATGAACAGACCAATCACAAGTAATGAAATTGAAACTGTGATTAAAAATCTTCCAACAAACAAAAATCCAGGACCAGATGGCTTCGCAGGTGAATTCTATCAAACATTTAGAGAAGAGCTAACACCCATCCTTCTCAAACTCTTCCAAAAAATTGCAGAGGAAGGAACACTCCCAAACTCATTCTATGAGGCCACCATCACCCTGATACCAAAACCAGACAAAGATACTCCAAAAAAAGAAAATTACAGACCAATATCACTGATGAATATAGATGCAAAAATCCTCAACAAAATACTAGCAAACAGAATCCAACAACACATTAAAAGGATCATACACCATGATCAACTGCGGTTTATCCCAGGAATGCAAGGATTCTTCAATATACGCAAATCAATCAATGTGATACACCATATTAACATATTGAAGAATAAAAACCATATGATCATCTCAATAGATGCAGAAAAAGCTTTTGACAAAATTCAACACCCGTTTATGATAAAAACTCTCCAGACAGTGGGCACAGAGGGAACCTACCTCAACATAATAAAGGCCATATATGACAAACCCACAGCAAACATGATTCTCAATGGTGAAAAACTGAAAGCATTTCCTCTAAGATCAGGAACAAGACAAGGATGTCCACTCTCACCACTATTATTCAACATAGTTTTGGAAGTTCTAGCCACAGCAATCAGAGAAGAAAAAGAAATAAAAGGAATACAAATTGGAAAAGAAAAGTAAAACCGTCACTGTTTGCTGATGACATGATACTATACATAGAGAATCCTCAAGATGCCACCAGAAAACTACTAGAGCTAATTAATGAATATGGTAAAGTTGAAGGATACAAAATTAATGCACAGAAATCTCTTGCATTCCTATACACCAATGATGAAAAATCTGAAAGAGAAATTAAGGAAACACTCTCATTGATCATTGCAACAGAAAGAATAAAATACCTAGGAATAAACCGACCTAGGGAGACAAAAGACCTGTATGCAGAAAACTATAAACCACTGATGAAAGAAATTAAAGATGATACCAACAGATGGAGAGATATACCATGTTTTTGGATTGGAAGAATCAATATTGTGAAAATGACCATATTACCCAAAGCAATCTACAGATTCAATGCAATCCCTATCAAATTACCAATGGCATTTTTTACAGAACTAGAACAAAAAATCTTAAAATTTGTATGGAGACACAAAAGGCCCCAAATAGCCAAAGTGGTCTTGAGGGAAAAAAACAGAGCTGGAGGAGTCAGACTCCCTGACTTCAGAGAATACTACAAAGCTACAGTAATCAAGGAAATATGGTACTGGCACAAAAACAGAAATATAGATCAATGGAACAGGATAGAAAGCCCAGAGATAAACTGACAACCTATGGTCAACTAATCTATGACAAAGGAGGCAAGAATATACAATGGAGAAAAGACATCCTCTTCAATAAGTGGTGCTGGGAAAACTGGACAGCTACATGTAAAAGAATGAAATTAGAACACTCCCTAACACCATACACAAAAATAAACTCAAAATGGATTAGAGACCTAAATGTAAGACTGGACACTATAAAACTCTTAGCGGAAAACATAGGAAGAACACTCTTTGACATAAATCACAGCAAGATCTTTTATGATCCGCCTCCTAGAGTAATGGAAATAAAAACAAAAATAAGCAAATGGGACCTAATGAAACTTCAAAGCTTTTGCACAGCAAAGGAAACCATAAACAAGACGAAAAGACAACCCTCAGAATGGGAGAAAATATTTGCAAACAAATCAACAGACAAAGGATTAATCTCCAAAATATATAAACAGCTCATGCAGCTCAATATTAAGAAAACAAACAACCCTATCCAAAAATGGGCAGAAGACCTAAATAGACTTTTCTCCAAAGAAGACATACAGATGGCCAAGAGGCACATGAAAAGCTGCTCAACATCACTAATTATTAGAGAAATGCAAATCAAAACTACAATGAGGTATCACCTCACACCAGTTAGAATGGGCATCATCAGAAAATCTACAAACAACAAATGCTGGAGAGGGTATGGAGAAAAGGGAACCCTCTTGCACTGTTGGTGGGAATGTAAATTGATACAGCTACTATGGAGAACAGTATGGAGGTTCCTGAAAAAACTAAAAGTAAAATTACCATATGATCCAGCAATCCCACTACTGGGCATATACCCAGAGAAAAGCATAATTCAAAAAGACACATGCACCCCAATGTTCACTGCAGCACTATTTACAATAGCCAGGTCATGGAAGCAACCTAAATGCCCATCGACAGACGAATGGATAAAGAAGATGTGTGGTACATACATACAATGGAATATTACTCAGCCATAAAAAGGAACAAAATTGGGTCATTTGTAGAGACATGAATGGATCTAGAGATTGTCATACAGAGTGAAGTCAGTCAGAAAGAGAAAAACAAATATCGTATATTAACACATATATGTGGAACCTAGAAAAATGGTACAGATGAACCGATTTGCAGGGCAGAAATAGACACAGATGTAGAGAACAAACGTATGGACACCAAGGGGGGAAAGTGGTGGGGGGGTAGGGGTGGGGGGGTGATGAATTGGGCGATTGGGATTGACATGTATACACTGATGTGTATAAAACTGATGACTGATAAGAACCTGCTGTATAAAAAAATAAATAAAATAAAATTCAAAAAAATTAAATAAATAAAAAATAAAGTTCTAGAGAACCTAAAAAAAAAAAAAAAGAATGAAATTCTACCATTTGCAACAATGTGGATGGACCTAGAGGGTACTATGCTTAGTGAAGTAAGTTAGAGAAAGACAAAAACTCTATCACTTATATGTAGAATCTAAAAACATAAAATGAATGTACATAACAAAACAGAAACAGATTCACAGATAAAGAGAACAAACGAGTGGTTACCAGTGGGAAGAGGGAGGAGGCAAGATAGAAGTATGGAATTAAGAGATACAAACTGCTATGTATAAAATAAGTAACAAGGATATATTGTACAGCAGAGGGAAATACGGCCATTGTTTTGTGATAACTTTAAATGGAGTATAATCTATAAAAATATTGAATCACTGTGTTGTACACCTGAAGCTAATATAATATTGTAAGTCAGCTATACTTTAATAAAAAATTTAAATCTAAAAATATGTTATGACTGCTGTGGGGAAAATATACAGTAGCAGAGCAAGGATGGAAGCAGGGAGACCAGTTAGGAAGGCTTTGCAATAACGTAGGCAAGAAATTATGGCAGTTTGGCCCAGGGTGGTAGCAGCTGGATGGCAAGAGGTAGCTGATTTCTTGGTATATTTAGAAGGAAGAGCATACAGAATTTGCCAAAGGATTAGATTTGGGGCAGGAGAGGAAGAGAGGAGTTAAGACTAACTCTAAAATGGGAGAATAGAAAAGACGTTTATTGAGATGGGGTGGGCTTAGGGAGGAATGGTTTGGGACCTTCTCTACTTGGAATGTCTCCAAGTGGAAGACACCCACGTGGAGATGGGGATCAGGCAGCAGGATATGTACACCTGGAACTTAACTCATGCTGACCTGACCCACAGCTTTGTCCATTCCCTCCTAGCCAGCCCAGCGTCTTCTCTGTCTTGGCATGATGTCTTTAAATCTGAGCACTTCCAGCCTCATCCCACACTTCCGACTAGGTTCAATGTCTCCCTGGTTCTCATACTACTCCACTCCCTACTCCTAAATCAAAAGGTGAACAGGCGATTAGGACATGTCCTATGCTTGGAGAACAACCATTTGAATGGGGAACAACTTGGGGAACAACCTTCCCCATCTTACTTCCGTCAATTCCTTTCCAGTACCTCCTAAGCAAAGGCAGAAATGCTTAAGTTGCACTGCAGCCTCAATAAGCTACCTCTGAAGCCTTTTCTCCATGCCCTGCTCACCAAGGAAGTCTCTGAAGACGAGGTTTCTCGTGTGCCCTGGGATGAGGAAGAGAGTTTTTGGAACAGTGGGAACAAGTTACTTTTCCCCTAGAAAGATATACTAATGCTAGCTAATGAAGTAAACAATCTCTAAAGCTCAGTATCTGAACACACTAAAAGTTAATTTCTCACCCACGTCACAGTTCAGTGTGAGTCAGGCATCTCTCCTGATGGCACTCTTCCGCGTGGTGACTCAGGATCCCAGACCCTTCCATTGTGTGTCTCCTCCATTGCAGAGTCCCTCACTTCCAGCACTTGGGACACTGTATGGCCAGGTCTGGAAGTGGCATATGTCACTTCTGCCCACATTCCGTTGTCTGGAACTCAATCCCATGGTTCCACCTAACAGCAAGTGAGGCTGGGGAATCTAGTCTCCCGACCTGCCCAGGAAGAAGCAACAGGACGGGCGAGCATCTCTCCAGTCTCTGACACCAAAAGGTTTACCCCTCCTAGGGATGAATACATTGGTACTTTGGTTTTGCCCTTATTCCCTCGTGAATGTTACAGCGTGATTCTACTTTGCCATGCATGATTGCGCCCAGTGAACCCAAAAGATCGAGTTTCTGAACCAGCATAGTTGAGGACCAAACCGCGCTGACCCAAAGCGCGCTCAAGCCGCAAAGTTCCCTCAGGCACGTCTTATCTGGAACAACGCTGCCCACCGGAGTCATCAGACAGGCCCAAGTACATTACCTGTGCTCTGTGCTCTGTTTAATATGTCAATGAAGTGTGTCCTAAATTTACTTATTTCTAGGATCTCTTCCTCATTCCCCAGAAGGCCCGGTTTTACTGACCTCACATGCTTCCCATGGCGAGGGAGGGAGCGGAGGAAAGTGACTCGAAAGGAACAAGGCAGAGAGAGGGAGGGAAAGGGCAGGGTAAGGGAGGAAGTAAGCTAAACGGTGAAGGTAAAAACCTGCACCTGAGAGGGAGGAAGGGAAGTCAAAGGTGAAAATCAGCTCGGGAGAAAGGTTTGGGGAGCCAGCCACCAAGAGGGCGAGAACTCTAGAGAGGCGAGAGGGGGAGGAGCCGGAGGAGAGGGAAATGCAGGCGGAAGGAGGGAAGGGCGCCCTTAAGAGACCCTGGGGCGGCAGCCTGGGAACCGAGTGCAGCTGTTACCACGGCAGCAGCGCAGCTCTTTGGGCTCCAAGGAGCCCGAGCATCCCCCCTGGGAGCAGAACCCGCACCCACCCGGGAATGGGGCAGCGGGAAGCAGGAAGGAGGGGCAGGTGCAGGGGCGGATAAGGATGGACCTGAGCGCAGGCAGAGACGTACCAGAGGGAGGGGGAAAGCTGCCCCTGCTGGAAAGAACAAGTAAGTGCCCTGTGCTCGGCAGGCTACCTTTTCACCTCCTGCAGACGCTCAAAGCTCCCACTTCTCAGTCTCAGTTTGAAATAAACACACTTGCCCACCAAGACGAAGGGACTGAGGCTGGCGCCTCCCACCCATCCGAGCTGCCCGTGCCTGGGCCTTACCTGGCACACCTGGCCGCACTTGGATGCTTCTCGCCGGGAGTGCAGGCTGCCTCCGGGACTTTCTACTGCTCTGCAGGAAAATCTCAGGGCTGGGGCCTGAGGCCAAGAAGTGCGACGTGGGGTGCGGGTGCGGGCTGTAATTACGGTACTCGAGGGTGCGGCCGGCCCGAGGCGCAGAAACAGCCACAGAATCAGCCGTAAAGGATCGAACTGGCCCCGCTTCCTCTCTGAACGTTGGCCTCTGTCTTTCGCTCGGCAATACTTTTCAGACTGCTGGCTATTAGCAGACAGAGCATGCGCAGAAAAGGTCCCGCGCAACTCCAGGCGCAGGTGGGCAGGGCAGGTCGCGGAGGTACCGCCCCTCGGGGCAATTTCCCACAGCTGGGCAACCTGCGCCTTCCCTCATTGGCCGGTTCACTGTTTCACTCCATCAGATCTGCTTGGATTTTATTTTTCTCTCTCTCCTTTTGTTTTCTCCTTTGCGTTTCCTCTCTCTTCCTTTCCTTCGTTCTGGGCCACACCTGAGACTTCTCGTGGACGTTACTGAGTCTACAGGGCACTTAATAAGAGGGCAACCCAAGGCCACCCCCAAATGAAGGCTTTTTGTCTTCAGGCACCTTGGGGAACTTGCTTGCATTTCCACCAAGCCGCCTCACTGCCAAACTCCACCCAAGCCTGTCAGCTAAAGTGCGCGATTTACTTTATGGCTGTTTAAGGAACAGAAAGGAACTGCTGATATACACAGTGCCGTTTTAAAGTAATAACGTTGAGGCTACAAGCCGCATAGGAATCCCACGTCATCACTTCAGTTACATCTGAACTGTGGTGGTAATGGTGCTATCTTGCTTCACTCAGTTATCTCCACGTGGGTTAACGCCCTTCCGAGGAATCCCTTATCACCCCTCTCTTGGGTCCTTTTGGCGAGATTCACTGGATCTGGGGGAGGGTGATGGCTGATAGCTGTTTCTCCTGCCTGCCTCTCCAAGGCTTCAAAACCAAGGCTTGTAGGTTCTCCGAGCTGCCTGGGACTACCATGCACTTTTGTGTTCCATTCTTACAGATCTGTTCTTTTTAGTTCTCCCTCTGTTTCCTTGTGTCCTTGCTCCCAGGGTTCCCTGGCCCTCCCTTAGCTCGGATTCGGCTTATGTTAGTGACCCTTTAGCCTGCGTTCTGGAGCAACTACACTAGAAAGTCCCCTTAGCTTGCCACAGCTCCAGTCACGGCCTTGGTATTCCCGGCCGCCCCCAGCTGCTCCGCGTCACCTTGACTGATACTGATGAGCAGTCTCCAGAGTTCACAAGTCCCAGCTGCGTCCTGCCTGACAAACATTCTTAAGAAGTTGCATCCGTTTGCTTTCTTAGAGACACGGCCTCATTTCTCTCCTCCATCTCAGATTCCACTCAGGACAGAGCCACTGTGGAAGAAGGCTAGGCAGCTGGGATGCCTTTAAATAATAAAGCGCCTTTTAGACCCTCACAGCTGGACTGGGCCTTAGACATCATCTAGTTCAGTGATTCCCGGAGGAGCTGGGAAGGATGAACAGAGCTGAAACTGGCCAGTGGCGGGAAACAGTGCACCCAAGCAGCTGTGATAGCCGGGTAGCTCCACTAGGAAATGGGCTCCAACCCTGGCTGACCATCAGGATCACAGAGGAGCTGAACTGGCCCCTTTCTGCTGGGCACAGGCTTCCTCCTCCCCTGGGTTTCTTTAAAATGTTAATTTCTTGAAACTGTTTGTCCACCTGTTCTTGTGAAATTTTCCATCCACCCTACTATACCTTTGGCGGTTTTCTCCTTCCTCTTCAATGTATTTCCTAAGATCCTCTGCTTTTCCACCCACCAACTTGAGTCCCACACAAACACCACAGAAGAGTGTGGACATTCTTATCACTTTATATTTACCACCTGCTATTCATAGCTATTCCTGTTCATGTTTCCTATAGAAAACACCATCCCGATCAGTTCTCCTTCGATCCTGTGCCCAGTTGGCAAACACAGACCCATCTGTACAAACACACGCATAACAACAGGACGTTTAATCCTGCTCTTCCTGAGGCCTCTGTGTTCAAAGGGAATCCCCAAAGGTGGAGAACAGTATAACAGGTGTCATGCCTCTTACATCCTAATGGGTGTTAGACCACTTGCAGGACACCTTGTGAAGTTGAGAAACCAGTGTAGTCAGAGTTAGTCCATTACCCGCCTGCGTCCTATGACAGAGGACCAAGGAGAGACCATTCCTTTGGAGAAATTTCTGATGCTTTGCCCTCCTCTCAAATCATCACGGACTGCTGGGGTTCCTCGGAGAGGCTGGCATGTCTCTGGGGGCATATTGGGAATTAGTACGTAATATGAGCCTAAAAGATACAAGGGGAAAAGGCTTGAGGTGATGGGAGACAGAGAAAGAGAAGTGCCTTAGAAGCAATGTGCATTTGCACAAGTAACAGTAGAGCAGTGACGTTTCCTGTCCTGGCCAACCAAATGGGTCACGTGCTGGAAGGAAATGGCCTGGTGCCATCTTCCCAGGAACCTCACCCGTGAGCACTGCCTGGGAGGATGAACTGACCCAGCAGAAGGGTGGATCCTTGGAGTTCAGAGCCTGAGTGTCGGAGGTTTAAGCGGCCGTGGGGGGAGCTATTGCCTGATTCACTGGAACAGCACCGCGAGGTTCTAGTGGGGAATGTCAGAGAAACCAGGGAAGAAAACCTCGAGTAAAAAGTCAGCTTTGAAATTCTGCCAAGAGACCACCAACATTACAGCAGCCAGAAACTGTTCCCTTTTCCTAACCCTCCCCAGGACCAGAGATAGCAGCTTGCAAGGAGCCAGTGGAGAAAAGAGACAAGCAGCCATTCTGACCCATCCTGAACTGCAGGCAGCAGCCCTGCGGGAGGAGCAAAGCCCTAGATGGTGTAAGTTATTATGTGGGACTGGACATATTCACTACGAAAAGAAATCTGTTCTTGTGATTATAAGGACCGGGGAGATCTTCAGACCTGCCCAAGACTTCCCCCAAGGCAAAAGCTAGTCCACAGAGCAAAGGGGCGCGAGAGGAATTGAGTCCCTCTCGTTCAGTGTAATGAGCACACCATCCTGGCACCCAGACAAGGATGACGAACAGATAAGGATATATCAAACCATTACTTGACCTACAGTAAGAATAATCAGGAAGGATGTGGACCTTGTATATATTTTGACTTGGTCATTCCCACTGTGATGCTTCTCATGGCTGGAGGTTGGGCTCACACCCCCAGCAGTGATGATGCTCATCTTATTTTCTTCCAGGTACGTATCTTCCATTAGGTACCCTGCCACCCGATGAAGCGGGATGGGAGGAGATGACTCGATCATGGGTTTATAATCCCAACCACTAGGCTTTCCATAGAGTCAGGAATAACATGCTTTTCTGCTCAGTTATACTTTTTACATAAAAATAGAAATCTTTAATAAAACCAGATCAGCATAAACTAGTATTAGTAGAACATCATTGTTTCAACAGATGAATCATCTATTTCTATAAAGAAATAGGAATATATAGATATTTTCTTTCTAATCCAGAGACTCACGTGTGCATACGAACCATTTTAGGACCTTGTTAAAATGCAGATTCCCAGGCCTTATCCTACCCGGGGCAGGACCAGAGAATCTGCATTTTATTAAGCTTTCCTAGTGACTCGGAAGCCTATCGCAATTTAAGACATTGTTTTAATTAGTAGCGATCTATTGTTACTCATTACTTAACCTAACCTTTTGTTTTTCCCTAGACGTGAGTGGAACTATTAGTTTACCCAGAATCTTTTTGTTGTTGTTGTTAACATCTTTATTGGAGTATAATTGCTTTACAATGGCCATCATCAAAAAATCTAGAAACAATAAATGCTGGAGAGGAGAGGGTGTGGAGAAAAGGTAACACTCTTGCACTGTTGGTGGGAATGTAAATTGATACAGCCACTGTGGAGAACAGTATGGAGGTTCCTTAAAAAACTAAAAATAGAACTACCATACTACCCAGAATCTTTTCATGTAAAGTTTTAACATTTTGGAGGCCGTAGGCTTTAGCAACTTCGCCAAATGTCAAACCTACTAGCATTTCTCTTGTATGGAAAACTAGTAAATTGATTCTAATTACCTGCCTCCTAGTTTACCTCCTGGAATATATATTTGCCCTTTTGGCCGCTCTTCTCTTTGGGTGACAGAAACAAATAAAATGGCCAGATAGACTGTAGATTCGCAGTGGTTTCCCCATCAGAACCACTGCCCCAGTCAATCGCAAACACCTCTGAAGTTTATTCACTAAACACTTTCCAAGCCAAGATCACACACTCAGGATTAGAGACAAGTCAGCTTAAGAGCTTGGGGTTTAAAAATCTAAGCTAGCCCAGTCCATTTAATTGGAATTTAACAAGATTTTAAAACAGATACGGTAATTTCTTCACACATCCAGAGCTAATCAGATAGAAACAGGTGTGACTAGAATAGTAAAAACCAGGAGGGAGGGAATCTAGCCTGCCAAGGATTTAATCCGAGGCTGCGGTCAGTGACCTTTCAGATCCTTTTCCTCTGAGATTCTGCCATTTGTTTTTCTCTATTAAATTTATTCTTCGCTTTGGCTCACTGTTTCAGCCTGCTGAGAACATTTAGGGGCTTGGTTTTATCTTCTAGCATCTTAGTGATTCCCCCAATTTTGATTCCCCCTCCAGTTTGAGTCACGTACCTGTGAAGAGGTTCTTTTAAGCTGGTGAGAAAAGCCTGGACCAGGACAGACCCGTAACTTGGTTGCATCACCATCAGACTCATTTCACGGGTGACGCGTACACTGCCCCAGCTTCCAATGGACACCTGTAATTGCACCAAAAAAGAGGGCAGAAAGGGGGCAAATACATTTGTTACACACTGTCAGAGACACGTAGCGGGTGTGAGTTAGGCTCAACATGGGATGGGGCAGTAGGAGGGTGGCAGTGTGGGACTGAAAGCCGGCTCCCGGCACACTCATCACAATCATGAACAGTAACAACAGCTGCCTTTAGTGAGCGTTGACCCGGCATCAGTAACGAGCTAGCAGCGTGTGTACATCATCTCATTTAATTCCCACAGGCCTTTATAGGAAAGCACTGGTGCCGCCAGCATGGGTTCTGGGGCTGAATGGCTTAAGTTTGGACCCTGACGCTAGCACTTACCAGTTGTGACCTTGGAAGAGTTACTTATCTGTTTGAAGATCCTCATTTGAAAATAATGATAGTAATAGCACTAGTCATGGGCTTGTGGAATTAGATAGGGAACTCTAGCTGCTATTAGAACAGATAAGCCCTCAAATCTTAGTGGCTTAACATGTAATAGTCCAAGTGAGTGTTTGATGGGCAGCCTTCCACGTGGAAACGTAGGGACTCGTGTTTCTTCTATTTTGTGATCATGCTAACTGCTAGGAAGACAGGTATGAGTTGGGGATGGGCTGGGTGGGAGAAGAGACGGGTTAGGTACCAGACCTAGAAGCAACATACATTCTACTGAAATTCCCAGAAACCAGTCACGTGGCTACTCCAATTGTAAGGCAGGCAAGAAATAGGGTCTGTGTGTCCAGGAGGAAAAATAAACGAATTTGGTCTCTTCCATAGTTGAGAGGCTTAAACGTAAATTCCTCAGTTTGGTAGCTGGTACATAGTAAGTGCTCAGTAAATGGTAGTGATTATTAGCATTGCTATTGCACTAGCTCTGGCTACATTCCCTTCCGTGTCTTCTTGATGCCTCTGGTCCAGCTCTCTTAACCTTTCCCTTTGGAGTTCCCTCAGATGTAGCCTGACCTTGGATTTGTGATGCCTTGGGGAGTCTCTCTGTAACTCTTGGGAAACTTCAAGCATTAAGTCTGACTCTGTTCTGTGGACACCAACCCCGGCATCTTCTCTGAACCCACTGGTCACCGTAACACCAGCGGGATGTGAGGGTGTAGGTAGGATAGGGTAGTTCAATCTGTATTAACAGCTCAGGAGAGAGCTCCAGACTGAGATGTCAGAGTCAACAACGTATCAGCAGTGATTGTATCTATGTGACTAGTGAGAAATGGCACAAAGAATGTGTAATATGAGAGGAGTGAGGACTGAGGTCAGTCCTGAGAAACACCAACGTGGAAGACAGTGTTTCCCAAACCGCAGGCATCTGTGTACCCCAGGGTTGTGTCACCCGGACTATGATGTTTCTTAGACTTTTTCTCAGTTTAACTCAACTTTAATTTTTTGAGATTATTTAGAAAGGAAACATATTTTCACTGTAATAAATGAGAAAGTAGTATCGCTTGTCACCAGTAGCAAGTCCTCCTAAAAATAAGTAAGAATGGAGATAAACAAAAACCTGTTTCTAGATTCTAGCTGGTGACTGTCGGCCAGAAAAGGCTATACATCTGAGAGGGCTTTCCTTTTATTTTTTTAGAAGAGGAAAATTAGCTATCATTAGAGAGGTGTTAAAGACGTACTGATTCCAAACTGAGACTCTCTTTGTTTAACTCAGAAGAATTGAAAGAGAATTAAGAGAGAATCTACTTTCTCACTACACAACTCACATTTGAGGCAGGGCTCAGATCCAGAGGGGGCCACTTTACATGGTGTAGAAAGCCCTGGTTGTGACCTTGTACCACCTAAAATTATCCCTCTGCCATCAGTGGTATGAATCCCTCCCTCTGGGAAAACCAGGAGAGGTGGAGTCATGGCATCCAGGGGTGGAAAGGGCCAGGGAGTGGTTAGTTTTCAGAGGCTGCAAAAAGATCAGGCAAAGTCAGGACTGAAAAGCTCCTTCTGAACTTGGCAACTAGGGCTCACTGGTGTCTTTGGTGGAGTGGATTTAATGGCACAGTGAGGGCCGAGAGGCAGAATGCAGCACTTGAACAGTGAAAGGGAGGTGACACTGTGGAAACAGCATTGAGGAGCTTGGCTGTAAAGGACAGAGTTAAGATTAAGGGAGATTTGCATTCTTTTGTAAAACATGGGAGACATTAGAACATATTTTTAGACATTGGGGAAGGAGCTGGATGCTGGCAAGTACTGCAGGGGGGTGACGGTAGATGGATCAAGGTCCCAGTTTGGGGAAGATGAGGAGGGTTCCGGTCAAGAGCACAGGTGGGAGATCTAACCCAGAAGAGGAAAAGGGTCAACTTTTCTTAGTTTGAGGGTAGAAGGTGAGGGCATATCCAAGCCCAGGAGCTTTCTTGGGTAGAAGAGTGGAAAGTGGAAGGATTTCATGTCTGAAGCCTGATTTTCCTTTGATAAGTAAGGGGTGAGGTTATATCTGTGGCCAAGAGAAAAAGTGAGTGCAGGCTTGAACTACTGGTTCTCCAGTTCAAAGAGTATATTAGTGTTCTCCAGAGAACCAGAACCAATAAGATGTATATATACCTATTGAGAGAGAGAAGGAGAGAGAGACTTTAAGGAATTGACTCACATGATTATAGAGGCTGGCAAGTCCAAAATCTGCAGGGTAAGCTGGCGTGCTGAAGACCTAGGGAAAGGTTGATGTTACAGCTCAAGTCCAAAGGTGGTAAAAGGCAGAATTCCCACTTCCTTCCGGGAACCTCATTCTCTTTTCTCTTAAAGCCTTCAACTGATTGGATGGGGCCCACCTATATTACAGAGGGTAGTTTTCTTCACTCACGGTCTACTGATTTCAATGTTAATATCATCTAAAAAAATACATTCAGAGCAACATCCAGACTGATGTCTGACCAAATATCTGGGTTCTGTGGCCAAGTTGACACATAAAATTAACCATTGCATGTAGTATTAATGATCTCATTTATATCCATAGCAAAAACATGAGGTGATGTAGATAAAGAGAAGACTGTAGAATGTGGAGACAATCCTCCGGATTCTAGGAGGTTCTCATTGTTAGTAGGTGCTCTGCGGACCCCAGGGTTTCTGATGGAGCCAGAGCTGAAGATGACAGCACAGAAGGGTCATGGGGGACAATCCACCCACCCCACCTTCGAGGAGAGGCGCCATCTCGGCATCGAAGGATAGACCCTATGAAAGCAAACTTTCTCTACGCAAATTCTGATCTTGAAGTCCCAGTCAGTAACTGCTGAGGACTCCTCTCCTGTCACACCAGCCCCAGGACACAGGTGCTTTCAAGACAACAAAATATAGGGCTTCCCTGGTGGCGCAGTGGTTGAGAATCCGCCTGCCAATGCAGGAGACACGGGTTCGAACCCTGGTCTGGGAGGATCCCACATGCCGTGGAGCAACTGGGCCCGTGAGCCACAACTACTGAGCCTGTGCGTCTGGAGCCTGTGCTCGGCAACAGGAGAGGCTGTGATAGTGAGAGGCCCGCACACCGCGATGAAGAGCGGCCCCCACTTGCCGCAACTGGAGAAAGCCCTCGCACAGAAATGAAGACCCAACACAGCCAAAAATAAATATTAAAAAAAAAAAAAAAAAAAAAGATAACAAAATATAGGAGCTACCTTTTCGTTCTTTCTCCTTCTTCTATTTTCACCATGGGTCAAAGGTATATATATTTATTTCATTGAGATCGGTGTGATCATTTACTTTCAAGGCTGCCTTTTCTCAGTAGAATTTCTAGTCGAGCTTATTCTTTCCCTCACTCACAAGCCTGAGTTCTTTACACATCCATCCCGTCCTTGGCAAGAACCCTTGGAGACATACCTAGTGGCAAGCCACCTGCCGTGGACTGAGGGTGGATCTATTCTGGTCATAGGCTTTGTGATCTGGACAAAGGAATTGAGTACGTGCCTGTCAAATTGTCAGGCGATACTAAATTTGGTGGGCCAGCTGAATTCTAGCAGAAAATCATGCAAAATAAGGTCTAGCAATTGGGGGAAAATTGGCCCACAGGGAAGACAATTGGATGAAATTCAGTAGGACTACATGGGCCTAGAATTCTACCTCTGGAACTGCAACTAGCTATATAACCTTGTAGTTCAGAGACCAAGCCTCAGATATGAGTTGTGCCACACCGGAGAGTTTTGGAGCCAAAGGGACCTTTGAGAAGTCATCCGCCCCCTCCCCCATTTTATATGCATCGGACAAAAAGGTTTCTTCCAACTTTGAAAGGTTATGGTTCTCCAAGTTCATGTCTTCTGAGCTTCCCTGATCCCGTTTCCGATCCTCTCCATCAGAATCCCTTGCCCCTGCTCCTCCAGTTCCACAGGGCCATGCTCAGCACCCTATAGTACTTCCTTCATATGCCTCAGCTTGTTTACCTTCCTGTTTCCCAGGCTAGATTATCAGCACCTTGACAATGGGATCATGTCTTGTGTATCTCCGCATTTCCAAGGTCTATCATGGTGCCTGGCACATAATTAATGATCAATAAATTTTGGCTGAATAATAATCAAAAGAAACTCCACATTTGCTCATGGATTATGGTTATCATATTTTCTCACCTCTGATGCTCTCCTTTATACACAGCCTAATTCGGTGACTCTCTTAATATTGTAAAGGTCAAAAATTGAACACAACTCACCACATTTTTGACCACCACAAAATATAGGGAGAAAAACATACATTGTACCTGGACATTTTACTTCCAATAAGAGAAACTGAAGGCTGCACTGGCTTATTTTTAAAGCTACATCATATTAAGCTTGTGGTCAGCTGAAATACCATGATGTTTTCACATGGATTTCTGCCACGCTGCAGCTCTCACATTCTGCACATGCGCAGTTGATCTTGAACCCCAAATGTAGGACTTGACGTTTTTTGGTTTCGGCTCAAGGTTAAATCCAATCAAAATCACTTTGAATTTGATGCTATCGGTAACTACATTAGCAATCCTTCCTGGATTCAGGTCACTGGCAAATCCGACATGCAGATCTTTTCTGCCTTTATCCCACTGTGTGACAACAATGTTGAAAGGATTGGGACTCGGACAAGAGCTCCAGTGGTAGCCACCCCCTTCCACGTTGATCCAGAATCACTCAAACTTATGAGTAATCAACCATAAGCTGATAAATGCACTCCAAAACACTGCCAGACATACCTTATTTCCCCATCTTATCCACAAAAATCTTGAGGATGACATTTTAAAAAGGTTTTCTAAGGTACACACATACTTTATCTACAGCTCCTGAAATTTGCCAGCCAAGTAATCCATTTAAATAAATAAAACACAGCTTGTATGGTACAACTCCTTAGCATGCATATGCTGGCCCTGGTGCCAATGGCACTCTTTTCTAAGTCTCACAATCCCTGCCCCTTTTAAGTAAGTCTAATTTAGACTATGGCCTGGCATTGATGTTGAGCTGAATCTCCATGGTTGGGATTCCATCTGATGACACATCCAAAATTCCATGATTCCTCAAAAATTACCCACTGTGACTATGAGATCAGAGTACAAGTTCTTTGCACATCCTAGGACAGAGTTATTTAGACTTGAAAACAAACCTTGTGGAGGGTGGCCTTAACACATGTGCGGAACTATCCTTCACTTTTAAGGGTCTTCAGTCAAAGAGATCGATGATTATTCCTTCTGATTTTCACCTGATGCTGCAGGATGAGGCAATGGAACAGTCCTTTGTCACCCTGAACATCTTCAACTATTATACACAACCACCTGGTGAGAAGCTGCTCTTCCTCATCTCAGGACACTTTACATCTTTTCCCTAGTTGATATGAAGAATCTATACATGTTGGTATTCTTCTGGTCTTTATTTTTAATTTAAATATAGCTGATTTACAATATCGTGTTAGTTTCAGGCTTCTGATCTTGTAACGCTGAACATACGAAAGCCGTGAATGGTACCCACAGTATCGAGAGGCCAAGCTGATTGGCACAAGATGCCAGGAACTTAGAAGGTCTTCTAGGAAAAAAGATGTCAGAATTCGAGATGGAGGTCACAGGGCAGGCTCACTCCTTCCCTGATAAGACCTCAGGTTGCTCTCATGAGTAGAAGATGCCAGAACCAAGAGGTAACAGGAAACCATACTGATGATAGAAGGAGTTTTCCTCTCACTCCTACTCTCTTTGTTCAAATTATAAGCTTTGAAATGAGGTGGGGGATATCCATGTTCTTGTTTCCATAATATGTCAAACAATGAGATCAATAAAATATCCTAAGGTTTAGGATAGGCCAGGCTTTGTCTTTTCCACCTGACTCTGGAACTCCAAAAAGCCATAAGCTTTCAAAAAGTGACCCAGTAACAAACTCATTTTATGGAAGAGTATTAAAGTTTAGGTTTTTAAAAGGTAGCTTAGAAATAAAGTAGTCAAACTGTCTCCTTTTATAGGTAAGGACACTGAATTCCAGAGAGGTTCAATGACTTGCCGAACGTCACAAAGTTACAAAAGATGGAACTGGCCCTTGAACCCAGAGCTTTGCAGTTCAGGGCTCCCTTTAGGGAAACTTGCTGATGCCCTTTTGCACACCAGTTGTAGTTTCTCTGTTACCCTTTATTTCTGCTCTTTTCAATTCTAAAATGTTTTTTCTTCCTAGACAAGAGCGAAAGAGAGCAGAGTTTGAATAGTTCTGGCTTCTGCTAATATCATGTGGCATTTTCTGAGAGTGGGAATGTGGAAGGTGGTAAATATAGAGACAGATAAGCCAGTAATGGAAAAACAGGGTTGGTAGGGAATGAGTAGGCACAGGTGTAACACAAAGAGACCAGGGAGGTCACGGTTGACCACAGATGGAGGCAGGCAGCAATGGAGTGCTACTGCTGAAAAGCCAAAGTGATACTGGGATGTATTTATAGAAGGATGACATGCAAAGCCCAGGAAGCAATCATTTGGCTACAATCTACATTAGTCAGATCTCTATTGAATATGATACCCATTTTGTCACACTTTGAAATGTGAGAGCCCGGTGGAGTGGGGGGATAAAAAGGGACAGGAAATCATTACTTAGAGTAAAAGTGAAGGAATCTGGATTGCTGAAAGCGACCCCTGCTCCCATCCCACCCATTGCCTGATTGCTCAAGCAGGTAGGAGGACAGAGAGGGAAGGGGGAGGAGAGTTATCTCAGCCAGAAATTTCCTTCCAAACTGCTGGTCTCTCAGCATTGAATTTTAGAGGCTGATTCTGTCTCCTTTCCTTCCAGTCAAGGTTAAGATCCCCTGCCTGAGGTCTCTCTCTGCAAAGAGTTGAAGGCCTAGCATCGTCAGCTCTTATTGATTAAAGATGGCTTCCTTACCAGTGCAGAGCCCTTACCGAGTAAGTTACCCCTTCCACATGCTGGTTACAGGAACTTCAAGAGCAAAGCGGTTGAGGAGACTCAGGCTCATCACTGGAACCCCACGCTGACCACAGCAGCCTCGTGGCCTCCACCTGATTTCTGACTTGTTCTCAGCCTGTATGCGAAAGATTTTCTTCTTCAAAAAGAAGTTTTTAAAAATAGAAGTATAGTTGATTTACAGTGTTGTGTTAGTTTCTGGTGTAGAGCAAAGTGATTCAGTTATACATATACATTCTTTTTCAGATACTTTTCCATTATAGGTTACTAAAAGGTATTGAGTATAGTTCCCTGTGCTATAGGTCCTTGTTGTTTATCTATTTTATATGCAGTAGTGTGTATTCTCACTCAGTCTTAAGCAAATCTGAAGCTGTGGGCATCTACATAACTACTGCCTTTCCTCTGTACATGAACTGCTTTATGTAACAGCATGTTGAGTGAGATGGAATAGACAGGTCAACTTCAGAGCCTCAACTTGACTTCCTGAAGTTAAACACATAGGATTCTTCTGGTTTCAGACATATCTTATGCAGTAATTCCATATTTTGGAGAAAGGTGGTGATGTCTTGAAAACAATCCTCTGTCATGTCTCCTTTGCCCTTCTACAGAGATTTTAAGCTTCATCTAATCTCTCCTAAAAAAAAGAAAAGAAAAGAAAAAGAAAGGCACACGATGGAGAAAGACCCTTGTAGATATCACATACTAGGTTCTTGCAGGCCAAAGAATGCAAGTAGAAAAGTCCTTGTGCTGGCTTTCTCCATCACTTCTCAAAAGAAATTTCCATTAAAAAAATAAATAAAAGGCCACTGCTTCCCACCTGCAATGGGAGAACTCGAGAAGCCAAGTCCCCTATGGCTGATGCTGTGGGCCAGATGGTCCTTGCTTCTCCATAGGAACATGGGCTCTGCTTGCTCTTTCTGGTCCCAAGGCTCAGGGGCCCCCTCTCTTTTAGTGAGAGGGGCCAAGGAAGTGGGGAGTGTAATAGAAAGTGGACTAGTCCTCAAGTACATGTCACCTGACTCGCAGAAGACCAAGTGTGCCAACATATAGAAGCCACGAATGGTTGGGGACATAGGCTTTGTGGTCAGACAGACCTGGGATTGAATATCAATCCCTTCTCCCAGCACAGGGTGAGTCTCAACTGTGTCCAAGGACAAACCCACACATCTTCCAGAAACTGCTGGTCTTCTATAGGATTAAACGACATGTCTGGTGTTTTTCACTTAATGCTTTATCTTGTACATCTTTCTATACCAACCCACCAAGACTGACCTTGATCGCTTTCTTGGCTGTATGGCATTCCACTCTATGGCCATGTTCACTTTTTGCCATTGCCCAAGAATGAAAGTCAATGTGTTTCTGATTTTTGCTACAGCAAACAATACTGCAATGAATATCCTTCTACAAATAGCTGTACACGAATACAGCTGGAGGAAAATTCCCAGAAAGAGAATTGCTGCAAATGTCTTTACAATTTTGGTATTGTCAAATTGTCCTCTACAGTGCCTCCACTGATGTTGCCCAAGAAGTCTTCTTTCTGAAGGTGGGACAACGGGCATGAGGGTGAATGAACTAACAATGCCTTTTGTTATTCTTCTACTCTCCAACAAAGCATTGTTGGTACTATTTTGGGGGTCCTTGGCCGTTGACTCCATGGAAGATGAGAACCCAGTTGTGCTTTTCCCAGAGGGGACGTCTGCCAGAATCCAGGCTTATTTTTGGCAACTGGGTGACACGCTCCCTGCATTTCCAGGGGATTCTTGGCTTCCCTCAACAATGACCTATTTGTGGCTGAATATTTAGCTGTTCTCTCAATCCTGATGTCTGGTCTACAACCTATTTTGAGATTTGATAGGTTGTTTTCCAGCAAAAACTGTGGATGCAAACCCCAGAATAGAGTCTTACACTCCGTTATTTGTCTGGGAAGGGTTCATGGGTAAAACACGTTTTTATTTTTATTATTTAATTTTCAAACTTTTATTATGGGAAATTGCAGACATATACAAAAGTAGAGAAAATAGTGTGATGAACCCCTATATACCTACCACTCGGCTTCAATGATCAATTCATGACCCATCTTGTTTATGTATACCCCAACCAATTCCCCACCTCCTGTATCGTTTTGAAGCAAATCCAAGACATTTTATCATTTCATTCACAACTGTTTCAGTGTCCACACCTGAAATGTAAGAACTTTAAAAAAACATATTACTGTTACACCTAAAATAACTAACAATATTTTAAAATATACACAAATAACCCAGTCAGTGTTCAGATTTCCAAATGCCTCATAAAATGATTTAAACAGGATTTTTAAATGTTAGAAAAGCAAATACTGAGGACAAGGAGATCTGAGTTCAAGTCTTAGATCTGTCCCTCTCTCCTTGGGTGACTTTAGATAATTCTCCTGACTGCCTCTGCCTCCGTTTCTTGGACTTTGGGGGCTGGAAAAGACAAATCTCACCACTTTCAGATGATGCTAATGATTTGAGGAAAGGAACCAGAAAAAAATGGTAATAATTGAAACTAGAGTCAAGTTTGAATTTCTATATAATAGTGACCAGATCAATAAATGTCTGCTAAATTCAATAACATTTACAAAATCTGTCTACTCTTATCCCCATGAAAGAGATATGTTAGGGTCAGGAGGGCCTTATCTTTTCCTCTTGGCAGATAAGTGCTTTTCAAAATGAAGTAGATATAGGAGCTGCTTTCATTTTAAAGCACATAATCTTAATATAGTATTTGTTTAAACCCACAGATATTCCTCTAAACCATCCTCCTGCTCTTAGGAGTGTGGAAATAGGGCAAGGGGAGAGGAAGAAAGAAGATAGATTTGTCAGTGGTTCTGGAAGTCAAGCAATGCCACTGGGAACTCTCTTATCCAGTGAGATAATGTATGCATATATAAATTATAAAGCACCATAAATCTGTGATTAGAAAAATGAGGGTCTCCAGATGGCCCTGAATCACTCCTAGCATTTTCCCCTTTGCATTTCTATTAGCAGCAATCAGTTCTCTCTTCCAGAGAAAAATTCTCTATAAAATCTAGGAGATAAGGAGAAGGAAAGGGAAATAGCCAAATAAAGACACATACTGACAGGACACTGAAAATATTGCTAAAAACTCTTGAAGGTCTTTTTTAAGACCATTGCACGTACCCTCTCCTCGCTCTGTGTATGTGCAGGGGCACGGGAGGTGATGGAGCCCGTGGTGTAAAGGGAGGGAAAGAGAAACGAACAAAAGAAGAATCTGCATTTCTCATCATGGTTTGGTGAAGGCAGAATGGAGAGCTCCTTCCCGAGCAGGTGGGTCGTGGCTGCCAGGAAAGCTGTGTGTCTCTATCTTCTCAACGAGAGGGATCCTTTAGCAGCAAAACAGCTTGGCAAGGATGAGGGGTGGATACCTTTTCTCTCTTTCAAAGACAACAGTGCTTAGGGTTTGAAGAGGCTGGATTTCTGCTATTTGAACGTCGGCAGGGCACAATCTCTGTCCTTCACCTGAACACACAAGCCCACACATGTAGTTGTGATACCTGCTTCCCCTAAACATACAGAGGACCCTGACCAGCCACCCTTCTGTTGAAAGGTGAAGAGTGTGCCCCTTACTGTCGGGTCAGGGAGGGAGAGAGAGACTGCATACGGGAGAGCTGGGGCGGGGGGGGGGTGCGTCACAGAGCCGAGCCTGGGAGAAGCCAGGTGGCTTCTGCGGCTAGGTGCAGGGCCACTATCCTCGGCTGCCCAGAACTGATCCAAGCAACCCGAGGAAGATTCACAATTACCTTGGCAACCAGATCACAGGCCAAGCTGTTACCTGGCAATCCCCCTAGACCCCTCCTCCCCTCCCCGCTACACTCTGTTTCTCCCAGTGCAGCTCACACACAACTCTTTCTCCACTTTGCTATGCCTCGAAGATCACAAGATTCTTTGTACGCGAGGAAACAAGGGGACAAGAGGAAAACAGAGATCCAAGACGTAGGGAAAGAGAAAACATTTTCTAAGTGCAGGTGGGAGGATGCAGTTTGACTGACCTCCTCCCACTGGTGACTGGAGAGAGAGCGATGGGACCGGGGTCAGGGAGAAGAGGGAGACGGGGTGACGAACAGCAAAGCTGGAATATCGGGCAGTTTATTTGCTCATTGATTCCAGAAACCATGAAAACTGAGCAAAATTAGAGGGGAGAGATTATCCCCATTCCCATTTCCCTTCCTGCCCCTCCCTGTCTCCTTTCAGAGGTCTTATGGAAACTTGCCTTAAGGATCTAAGCCTGTTGGGCTCCTATCCGGTGGGCACTGGCCTCCTTTCTTTCATTCATTCATTCCACACACATCATTTCATGCCTAAGTATGGGTCAGGCATTGTGCTGGGCTCTGAGGCTGCAAAATTAAAGACAGACATTATCTCTGTTCTCTTGGAACTTAAAGTGTTTAGCAGAGGGGACTGACAAAAACAAGCAGTCAGACTCACAAAATAATTGAAAATTAGAATAAAAATGCAGTGATGGGAAACAAGAGCCAACGTAAAGCAAGGGCTTGCGGTTAAGGCTAAGAGGAAAGGACTTACTTTTTGTTCGTTTGTTTTTTATTTTTCGAAAATTTTATTTTGAAATATTTTTAGGCAGAAGAGTTGAGTTCTTATATATACCAAGCTTCCTCTAGTGTTCTTTATAATAGTTTTATGGAAGTATAATTGATCTATAAAGAGGTGCACACATCTAACAATTTGAGGGTTTGGACATCTGCAAACACCTGTGATATCATCACCCCAATTAAGATAACCTATATACCCACCACCTTCCAGAATTTCCCTGTGTCCCTTTTGTGTGTGTGGTAAGAACACTTACCGTGAGAGCTACCCTCTTAACAAATTTATTTTGAAGTGCACAATCCTGGATTGTTAACTACAGGCACTTTGTCCTAGAGCAGATCTCTAGAATTTATTCATCTAACAAAACTGAAACTCTGTGCCCATTGAATAATAACTCCTCATTTCCCTCACCCTCCAGGTCCTGGCAACCATGATTGTATCACCTGCTTCTATGAGTTTGATTATTTTCAATAAGTGGAATTATGCAGCATTTGTCCTGTGACTGGCTTATTCATTTACCAAAATATCTTCCAGGCCCATCCATGTTATTGCAAGTGGCAGAATTTCTTTCTTTTTTAAGACTGAATAATATTCCTTAGTATATACATATCACATTTTCTTTATCCATTCATACATCGATGGACATTTGAGTTGTTTCCACGTCGTGTCTATTGTGAATAGTGCTGCAATGTACATAGGACTGTAGATACTAAAACTTAGGGGATGCAGCAAAAACAGTACTAAGATTACTTTTGATTAGATGGTCAGGGAAGGCCTTTATGAAGAGGTGTCATGTAAACCAAGACCTGAAGTGTGACTGGGAGTAAGGGAAAGAGATGGAGATTGTCCTCAGCAGGGGAACCTCATGGGATGCTGTAAAGACAGGGACACCTGGGCATTGCTGGAGGAACTGGAATTAGACCAGCATGGATTCAGATTAGTGTGTAAGTTAGGCAGATGGGGATCAATAGAGAAGTCAGATGAACTAGGGCTTCGGAGGCCATGGAAGGTGTTTGGATATTATTCTTAGTTCTACAGCAGGCCATTGAATGGGTTTAAGCTTGAGAGTGGCGTGATCAGATGTACATTTTAATTTCAATAGGCCTGCCCGGTACAGACCAGATGGGAGGGCATGGACCCCTAGGTAGATTATTGTGCTGATCCGGGTGAGAGATGATGGGGGCCAGGTGAAAGAATACAGGATGTATTCCTAAAACAGGACCCAGGTTTTAAGTTCTTTTGTGCTTTGTTTATCCCTTTAGGAGGAAAAACACAATATACAATAAAACAAAGCAGTGAAGAGGCAGGCCCTGTAATCATGTCCTGACACCTACTTCCCGTGTGACCTTGGCAAGTTGCCCAAACTCACGTATGGAAGGTGAGAGTTCTTATAAAGACTGAATAAGATAATTAATGTAAAGTGATAAGTATGATGCCAGGTACACAAAATGCTCAAAAATTGGAAGCTAATGTTAGTGGTCATTGAAAACTCCAAACCAAGCAGCCTAATTTCTGGTCAAGTAAAATTATCATGGGGGCGAGAATAGGGAGTGCTTTCCTTCAACTCAAACTATTAATCTGTAACAAAATAGGAAGAAGATTTGCACTTATGGCAAGAGGGAACTGATAATGCAGGATGTTTAAGGGTTTGGAGATACAAGCTACATGGCAGAAAGAAAGTACATAATGGTCATTAAGTATATGAGTTTTGGCCGAGTAATGTTCCAATGCATGTGTATATCACACCTTCTTTATTTCTCAGCCATAAAAAAGAAAGGAATAATGCCATTTGCAGCAACATGGGTGGACCTAGAGATTATCATATTAAGTGAAGTAAGTCAAATAGAGAAAGACAAATTATCATATGTATCATATGATATCACTTATGTGTGGAATCTAAAAAAAATGATATAAATGAACTTATTTACAAAACAGAAATAGACTCACAGACATAGAAAACAAATTTATGGTTACCAGAGGGGATAGTGGCGGGGGTGGGGGGGCGGGCAGGGATAAATTAGGAGTTTGGGATTAACAGATACACACTACTATATATAAAATAGATAACCACCAACAACCTACTGTATAGCACAGGGAACTATATTCAATGTCTTGTAATAACCTATAATGGAACAGAATCTGAAAAAGAAAGTTTACATATATATAAAACTAAATCACTTTGCTGTACACCTAAAACTAACACAGCATTGTAAATTAACTATACTTCAATTACAAAAAAGTTAAAAAAAGAATTTAGATAGGGAGGCTGCACCAGCAAGAGAGCCATCACCCAAGATAACTTTGTTTTATATAAGGAAGACTTCTCAGATTGGCAAGGCAAATGTTCGTTTACCAAACGTTTGCTTTTCCCATCTCCCTGTGAATTGTCTTTCTCCCCCTTGAAGTCCCAGACCACTACCACCTTCTCCTTAGCTCAGAAGAGCATTAAAAAAAAATAATATGAGTTTTGGATCTAGATTTTGAACCCTAGCTGTGTGAACCTCGGGGATGTCACCTAACCTCTCTGAGCCCATTTTCTAATACAAAGATGGCGAATGGCCATGCTGTCTGTCTAGGTTCATGGTGAGGAATGAATACATTAAAAGGCTTGCTTGGCATGATGCCTAGGACCTAGCAAGGACTTGATCAATGGAAGCTGCTGCAGAAAGGGATGAATTTATGCTAATGTGTTGGGGGTTAGAAGATCCATCTCCAAAGAAGGTAATGCTCCTTTGCAATGACAAGGACGTCACTGGAAAATGAGAATCTATTTCCACTGTGCTTCTCTGACCCTCAGTAGGACTATTACTGTGCTAATTCCACAAATTAGGTGGTTTAAAGAACAGAAATGTATCTTCTCACAGTTCTTGAAGCTAGAAGTCTGAGATCAAGGTGTTGGCAGGGTTGGTTCCTTCTGAGGCTGAAGGAGAATCTGTTCCCGCCTCTCCCCTAGCTCTGGTGATTTGCTGGCAATCTTTGTTGTTCCTTGGCTTGTAGATGAGTGACCTTCCTTGGCTTGTGTCTTCATCTTCACGTGTTCGTGTCTCTGCATCCAAATTTCCTCTTCTTATAAGGACACCAGTCAAACTGGATTAGGGAACCATCCTAATGACCTCATCTTAACTTGATCATCTGCAAAGACTGTTTCCAAATAAGGTTCCATTCACAGGTACTGGGGTTTAGGACTTCAACTTCTTTTTGGTGGGGACACAATTCAACTCACAATAGTCAGTATAACAACACCATATCAGATTAAGAGATTAGTCTAAGTCTCCACAGCTAGTGTGAAGATTGGGAAGGTGGGAGGGGAGCTGATTCTTCAGACAGGCTCTGCAAGTCATACTACCTGGGAGGCCCCTCCTCACTAAGACAGATGTTCCCAAATAGGCAGCAGCAGTTTGCTTACAGGCAATCCAACAATCACACCCATATCTCCTCTATAATATTTGTAGCAGCCCCTATACAAATAAGCAAGCATCCACTCTGCTTTCTACATGCTACGTCTCAACTTTTGTTATGATTCAGCCTTGATATTGCACCACTGGGCCGCTGTGAATATTGTCCAGGTGTGCACTGCACAAATCTAGAGGATGCCATTTACATTATAGACTATTTGTACAAAAATATGCAGAAACCCTGAGACCACATCCAATTCCTACACTCTAGTTGTTCTTCTCAACTGTTTTTCCCCATCTCCAGCTATGTATTCGGGCTTAGTGGTGGGACTCAACAATGTGTGTGTGTGTGTGTGTGTGTGTGCACGCATATGTGTGTATGTGTTTAGAGAAGGGGAGAAGAAGGGAGAGAAGGAGAGGAAGAGGGAGAGAAGGGGAGAGACAGAAAGAGAGACTGGAGGGAGGAAGGGAAGAGAAATGAGGGATGTAACAGACCACAATAAAATATTCTGTGTATAATCCTTCAAAAGGCTAATAACAAGAAAAATAATACTCTAAGTTCTGATAGTTCTTATAAGAAAATCCATTAAATTATGGAGAACAATTCAACCAGTAGCTTAGCAATTGGCAGAACCATTGTGCTAATTATTAAGGGATAAAAGAGGGGCAAGATGAAAAGCAGAGCTTCACTGTCGTGTACTTGAAGGCCATGTGTAAGACTTAAAACTGAGACAGATTTTCAGATCAAGTCTGGAGCTGGTGCTTGAAGTCTGGCCTCATTTCAACAGCATTTTGATGCTGAAGCAGAGGATGATGAAGGATTGAAGAATGAAGCTTCAGTGCAATGGAGAAAATGTTCCTGATTTTTATAAGCTGCTATGTCACTTGTGCTGCATAACCAGCAGGCTTACCATGATTTTAGCAAATAACAGCTAGAAAGTACGTATGTCAGATATTATTGGTGATTGTCTTCTTTGGGTGGTGGGATGTAGTAGATCTCCTCCTACTTCTTTTCTCCTCCTCCTCCTTCTTGTTGTTTGTTCATTTTGCTTTCCTTTTTTGCATTTTTCTCAATGAAAATAATTTCTTAAAGGTAAGAATCCCCTTTTTAAACTTTAAGTTCTCGGTGCAGACAAGGTGGCAATTCAAAAATTTTTCCTCTAAAATGGCTAAAAGCCATTGTGTATTTTAGATTCAGAAAAGTTTTCAGTATTGAAGGAACTGGGTTATTCTAGAAGAAAATATATATGCCTGGATATGCAATACTCAGTGAGATGAATCCACACTTGGCCTTCAAAATAGCTAAGGACAGATTTTATTTTTACTTAGTCCTAATTTTACTGTAGATGAAGCGCAATCCTTCAACACTTGAAAGTTATATTAAAAGGCAGACCTCTAGGGGCTAGAAACCAAATTCTCAAGCTTGGATAGCTAGAGTCCTTTCTGAAGGCCATTTTGTTTTTATGACCATTTGGTTCAGAATTAATGAGAACTACTTTGCATAGATATCATTTTATATTCTAAACAGTACCTTTTGGGGATTCTTCCACTCACCTTGTAGATATAGATTATCAAAGTTGATTTTTTTTTTGTTCCCAAACCATTACTGTGCTAGTCTATGAACCTCAGAGATAATTATCTTTTAAGGACCACAATTTTAGAATATTTATCAAGTTATTAAAGCCACCAATTATGGTATTAAATACCCAAGGAATTTAGAGACTATTGGAGGAGTTAAGAAAACCAACTTCAAATATTCCACTGGGGGAAAGGGGCACATGGGACAAGAAAAGCTCTGTGCCTTGGTTGAATCCTCGTATTTTCACATCTTTTGAAATGTTTCTTTTTTCTTCTAAAAGAAGAGATAATTCTTCCTGTGAAAAAGATCCTCAGAAGGCAATTGATGACTCTATAAAATTTTAGAGAGGTCTCGATGTCCCCAAGTCTATTAAACCACTAAAATGAGTTTTGACCCCCTCAAAGGACACAACAGTGGAAATATATTGTCATAGATGGAGAACCTTATGTTATAATACAGACGGTGAAGATCTTTGCTGGTCTGGGATCCACAGTGCCAGATATGTTAACTCCATTCAAAAATATCTTTGAATATCCATCTCGGGGCTGAAAAATATCTTTGAATGTCCACTTCCATTTCATTTGGTAGGTTCAACCCATACTAAGAAGCTGGGCTATGGGGAGATGAAGTGTGAATAATGATTCATCAATATCACAGCATGATGAAAATCTTATTTTGAGTCCCACAGTTGTGTAAACAGCATGGTGGAATCAGGTTGCACTGAATATTCAACTTACAACAGATTCTGTTGCTCCTCCATTCTTCCTTCCTCTATGTGTGTTTCCTAAAATCTGATCCAGGGACTATTATACCTGTGTCCCTGGAATGCAAATTGCTTTCACATCCTTATCTTCTCACCCTATTGAAAACCACACCCTCTGGCACTTCCTCCCCATTCTCTGATTTATTTTTCTCCAAATAACTCATCACGGTGTCAATTACTACTTATTTTATTGTCTCTCCCTGCCCACACTACAACATAAGCTCCCTGAAGGCAGAGATGTCCATCTGTTTTGTTCACTGCTCAATCTCTGTGACCCAAGACTGTGCCTGATACAAAATATGTACTCAAAAAAAAACCCCTCTTCAGTCAGGTAGGCACACGCTCAGAGAGCAGTGCAGGAGTATTGTCTCTGCACACGGCCTTCCACCACCATCTTGAGTCGCAGTGTCAAGGGCAGTGCTTCCGCACACAGCCCAGCCCGCCTAGCTGAGGTGTCAACGCAGCCATTTCCCACTAGGCACTCTGATCTGAAGTGCCGGGTGTGAGGCCTCGGCATGAAGAACCCTGTGAACAAGTGAAACTAGACAAGCACAAAGGAAAAGAAAAAAAAAAAGCAAGCTTCAAACCCTCTGAAGCAAATGCCTCTGCACCTTTAGCTCTTGGCGTCTTGGAGAACCTTCAAGATGGCAGAGGAGTAAGACGTGGAGATCACCTTTCTCCCCACAAATACATCAAAAATACATCTACATGTGGAACAACTACTACAGAACACCTACTGAAAGCTGGCAGAAGACCTCAGACTTCCCAAAAGGCAAGAAACTCCCCACATACCTGGGTAGGGCAAAAGAAAAAAGAAAAAACAGAGATGAAAGAATAGGCGTGGGACCTGCACCAGTGGGAGGGAGCTGTGAAGGAGGAAAGGTTTCCACACACTAGGAAGGCTCTTCACGGGCAGAGGCTGTGGGGGGCGGAGGGGGGAAGCTTCGGAGCCACGGAGGAGAGCGCAGCCACAGGGATGCGGAGGGCAAAGCGGAGAGATTCCCACACAGAGGAGCGGTGCCGACCAGCACTCACCAGCCCCAGAGGCTTGTCTGCTCACCCGCCGGGGCGGGGGCTCGGAGCTGAGGCTCGGGCTTCGGTCGGATCGCAGGGAGAGGACTGGGGTTGGCAGCGTGAACACAGCCTGAAGGGGGCTAGTGTGCCACAGCTAGCCGGGAGGGAGTCCGGGAAAAAGTCTGGACCTGCCTAAGAGGCAAGAGACCATTGTTTCGGGGTGTGCAAGGAGAGGGGATTCAGAGAACCACCTAAACGAACTCAGAGACAGGTGCGAGCTGCGGCTACCAGCGCGGACCCCAGAGACAGGCATGGGATGCTAAGGCTGCTGCTGCCGCCACCAAGAAGCCCATGTGCAAGCACAGGTCACTCTCCATACCTCCCCTCCTGGGAGCCTGTGCAGCCCGCCACTGCCAGGGTCCCATCATCCAGGGACAACTTCCCTGGGAGAACGCACGGCACACCTCAGGCTGGTGCAATGTCATGCTGCCCTCTGCCGCCGCAGGCTCGCCCGGCATTCTGTACCCCTCCCTCCCCCCGGCCTGAGTGAGCCAGACCCCCCGAATCAGCTGCTCCTTTAACCCCGTCCTGTCTGAGTGAAGAACAGCCGCCCTCAGGTGACCTACACGCAGAGGCGGGTCCAAATCCAAAGCTGAACCCCAGGAGCTGTGCGAACAAAGAAGAGAAAGGGAAATCTCTCCATGCAGCCTCAGGAGCAGCGGATTAAATGTCCACAATCAACTTGATGTACCCTGCATCTGTGGAATACCTGAATAGACAACGAATCACCCCAAAATTCAGGCGGTGGACTATGGGAGCAACTGTAAACTTGGGGTTTGCTTTCTGCATCTAACTTGTCTCTGGTTATATGTTTATATTAGTTTAGTATTTAGAGTTTATTATCATTGGTAGATTTGTTTATTGATTTGGTTGCTCTCTTCCTTCTTTTTTTTTTTCATGTATAGATATATGTCTTTTTCCTTTTTCTCTTTTTGTTATTGTGCATGTGTATGCTTCTTTGTGTGATTTTGTCTGTATAGCTTTGCTTTTACCATTTGTCCTAGGGTTCTGTCTCTCAGTTTTTTTTTTAAGTATAATTTTTAGCACTTGTTATCATTGGTGGATTTGTTTTCTTGGTTTGATTGCTCTCTTCTTTCTTTCTTTTTTTTTTCATTACCTTTTGATTTTTTTATGTCTAATAATTTTATTTTTTATTTTAGTAACCTTATTTTATTCTTTCTTTCTTTCTTTTCTTTCCTTCCTTCCTTTCTTTCTTCCTTCCTTCCTTCCTCCCTCACTCCCTCCCTCCCTTTTCTTCTGAGCTATGTGGCTGACAGCATCTTGGTACTCCAGCTGGGTGTCAGGCCTCTGCCTCTGAGGTGGGAGAGCCAAGTTCAAAACATTGGACCACCAGAGACCTCCCGACTCCACGTAATATCAAATGGCAAAAGCTCTCCCAGAGATCTCCATCTCAACGCTAAGACCCAGCTCCACCCAACGGCCAGCAAACTACAGTGCTGGACACCCTATACCAAACAACTAGCAAGACAGGAACACAACCCCACCCATTAGCAGAGAGGCTGCCTAAAATCATAATAAGGTCACAGACACCCCAAAATACACCCCCAGATGCGGTCCTGCCCACCAGAAAGACAAGATCCAGCCTCATCCACCAGAACACAGGCACTAGTCCCCTCCACCAGGAAGCCTACACAACCCACTGAACCAACATTAGCCACTAGGGGCAAACACCAAAAACAACAGGAACTACGACCCTGCAGCCTGCGAAAAGGAGACCCCAAACACAGTAAGTTAAGCAAAATGAGAAGACAGAGAAACACACAGCACATGAAGGAGCAAGGTAAAAACCCACCAGACCAAACAAATGAAGAGAAAATAGGCAGTCTACCTGAAAAAGAATTCAGAGTTATGATAGTAAAGATGATCCAAAATCTTGGAAATAGAATGGAGAAAATACAAGAAACGTTCAACAAGGACCCAGACGAACTAAAGAGCAAACAAACAATGATGAATAACACAATAAATGAAATTAAAAATTCTCTAGAAGGAATCAATAGCAGAACACCTGAGGCAGAACGGATAAGTGACCTGGTAGATAAAATAGTGGAAATAACTACTGCAGAGCAGAATAAAGAAAAAAGAATGAAAAGAATGGAGGACAGTCTCAGAGACCTCTGAGTCAACATTAAATGCACCAATATTCGAATTATAGGGGTCCCATAAGAAGAAGAGAAAAAGAAAGGGACTGAGAAAATAACTGAAGAGATTATAGTTGAAAACTACCCTAATATGAGAAAGGAAATAGTCAATCAAGTCCAGGAAGTGCTAAGAGTCCCATACAGGATAAATGAAAGGAGAAACATGCCAAGACACATATTAATCAAACTACCAAAAGTTAAATACAAAGAAAAAATATTAAAAGCAGCAAGGGAAAAGCAACAAATAACACACAAGGGAATCCCCATAAGGTTAACAGCTGATCTTTCAGCAGAAACTCTGCAAGCCAAAAGGGAGTGGCAGGACATATTTAAAGTGATGAAAGGGAAAAACCTACAACCAAGATTACCCTACCCAGCAAGGATCTCATTCAGATTCGACAGAGAAAGTAAAACCTTTACAGACAAGCAAAAGCTAACAGAATTCAGCACCACCAAACCAGCTTTACAACAAATGCTAAAGGAACTTCTCTAGGCAGGAAACATAAGAGAAGAAAAAGACCTATAATAACAAACCTCAAACAATTAAGAAAATGGTAATAGGAACATACATATCAATAATTACCTTAAATGTAAATGGATTAAATGCTCCAACCAAAAGACACAGACTGGCTGAATGGATACAAAAACAAGACCCATATATATGCTGTCTACAGGAGACCCACTTCAGACCTATGGACACACACAAACTGAAAGTGAGGGGATGGAAAAAGATATTCCATGCAAATGGAAGTCAAAAGAAAGCTGGAGTAGCAATTCTCATATGCGACGAAATAGACTTTAAAATAAAGACTATTACAAGAGACAAAAAAGGACACTACATAATGATCAAGGGATCAATCCAAGAAGAAGATATAACAATTGTAAATATTTATGCACCCAACATAGAAGCACCTCAATACATAAGGCAAATGTTAACAGCCATATAAGGGGAAACTGGCAGTAACACAATAATAGTAGGGGACTTTAACACCCCACTTTCACCAACAGACAGATCATCCAAAACGAAAATAAATAAGGAAACACAAGCTTTAAATGACACATTAGACAAGATGGACTTAATTGATATTTATATGACATTCCGTTCAAAAACAACAGAATACACTTTCTTCTCAAGTGCTCATGGAACATTCTCCAGGATAGATAATATCTTCGGTCACAAATCAAGCCTTGGTAAATTTAAAACAACTGAAATCGTATCAAGTATCTTTTCCGACCATAATGCTATGAGACTACATATCAATTGCAGGAAAAAAATCTGTAAAATATACAAACACATGGACGCTAAAGAGTACACTACTAAATAACCAAGAGGTAACTGAAGAAATCAAAGAGGAAATCAAGAAATACCTAGAAACAAATGAGAACGAAAACACAACAACCCTTAACTTATGGGATGCAGCAAAAGCAGTTCTAAGAGGGAAGTTTATAGCAATACAATCTTACCTCAAGAAACAAGAAACATCTCAAATAAACAACCTAACCTAAACCTAAAGCAATCAGAGAAAGAAGAACAAAAAACCCTCAAAGTTAGCAGAAGGAAAGAAATCATAAAGATAAGATCAGAAATAAATGAAAAAGTAATGAAGGAAACAATAGTAAAGATCAATAAAACTAAAAGCTGGTTCTTTGAGAAGACAAACAAAATTGATAAACCATTAGCCAGACTCATCAAGAAAAAAAGGGAGAAGACTCAAATCAACAGAATTAGAAATGAAAAAGGAGAAGTAACAATTGACAGTGCAGAAATACAAAGGATCATGAGACATTACTACAAGCAACTCTATGCCAATAAAATGGACAAATTCTTAGAAAAGCATAATCTTCTGAGAATGAACCAGGAAGAAATAGAAAATATAAACAGACCAATCACAAGGACTGAAATTGAAAGTGTGATTAAAAATCTTCCAACAAACAAAAGCTCAGGACCAGATGGCTTCACAGGTGAATTCTATCAAACATTTAGAGAAGAGCTAACACCTATCTTTCTCAAACTCTTCCAAAATATTGCAGAGGGAGGAACACTCCCCAACTCATTCTACAAGGCCACCATCACCCTGATACCAAAACCAGACAAAGATGTCACAAACAAAGAAAACTACAGGCCAATATCACTGATGAACATAGATGCAAAAACCCTCAACAAAATATTAGCAAACAGGATCCAACAGCACATTAAAAGGATCATACACCATGATCAAGTGGGGTTTATTCCAGGAATGCAAGGATTCTTCAATATACACAAATCAATCAATGTGATACACCATATTAACAAACTGAAGGATAAAAAACATATGATCATCTCAATAGATGCAGAAAAAGCTTTTGACAAAATTCAACACCCATTTATTATAAAAACTCTCCAGAAAGTAGGCATAGAGGGAACCTACCTCACCATAATAAAGGCCATATATGACAAACCCACCCCAACACTGTTCTCAGTGGTGAGAAACTGAAACCATTTCCTCTAAGATCAGGAACAAGGTTGCTCACTCTCACTACTATTATTCAACATAGTTTTGGAAGTTTTAGCCACGGCAATCAGAGAAGAAAAAGAAATAAAAGGAATACAGATTGGAAAAGAAGAAGTAAAACTGTCACTGTTTGCAGGTGACATTATCCTATACATAGAGAATCCTAAAGATGCTACCAGAAAACTACTAGAGCTAATCAATGAATTTGGTAAAGTTGCAGTATACAAAATTAATGCACAGAAATCTCTTGTATTCCTACACACTAATGATGACAAATCTGAAAGAAAAATTAAGGAAACACTCCGATTTACCATTGCAACAAAAAGAATAAAATACCTAGGAATAAACCTACCTAGGGAGACAAAAGACCTGTATGCAGAAAACTATAAGACACTGATGAAAGAAATTAAAGATGATACAAACAGATGGAGAGATATACCATGTTCTTGGATTGGAAGATCCAACACTGTGAAAATGACTATACTAACTAAAGCAATCTACAGATTCAATGCAATCCCTATCAAACTACCAACGGCTTTTTTCACAGAACTAGAACAAAAAATTTCACAATTTGTATGGAAACACAAAAAACCCTGAATAGCCAAAACAATCTTGAGAAAGAAAAACAGAGCTGGAGGAATCAGGCTCCCTGACTTCAGACTATACTACAAATCTACAGTAATCAAGACAGTATGGTACTGGCACAAAAACAGAAATATAGATCAGTGGAACAGGATAGAAAGCCCAGAGTTAAACCCACGCACATACGGCCAACTTATCTTGGATAAAGGAGGCAAGAATATACAGTGGAGAAGAGACAGTCTCTTCAATAAGTGGTGCTGGGAATACTGGACAGCTACATGTAAAAGAATGAAATTAGAACACTCCCTAACACCATACACAAAAATAAACTCAAAATGGATTAAAGACCTAAATGTAAGGCCAGAGAGTATAAAACTCTTAGAGGAAAACATAGGCATAACACTCCATGACATAAACCACAGCAAGATTCTTTTTGAACCACCTCCTAGAGGAATGGAAATAAAAACAAAAATAAACAAATGGGACCTAATGAAACTTAAAAGCTTTTGCACAGCAAAGGAAACCAGAAACAAGACGAAAAGACAACCCTCAGAATGGGACAAAATATTTTCAAATGAAGCAACTGACAAAGGATTAATCTCCAAAATATACAAGCAGCTCATGCAGCTCAATATCAGAAAAACAAACAACCCAATCCAAAAATGGGCAGAAGACCTAAATAGACATTTCTCCAAAGAAGATATACAGATTGCCAACAAACAAATGAAAGGATGCTCAACATCACTAATCATTAGAGAAATGCAAATCAAACTACAGTGAGGTATCACTTCACACTGGTCAGAATGGCCATCATCAAAAAAATCTACAAACAATAAGTGCTGGAGAGGGTGTGGAGAAAAGGGAACCCTCTTGCACTGTTGGTGGGAATGTAAACTGATACAGCCACTATGGAGAACAGTATGGAGGTTCCTTAAAAATCTAAAAATAGAACTATCATATGACCCAGCAATCCCACTACAGGACATATACCCTATGAAAAGCAAAATTCAAAAAGAGACATGTACCACAATTTTCATTGCAGCTCTATTTACAATAGCCAGGACCTGGAAGCAACCTAAGGGTCCATCAACAGATGAATGGATAAAGTGGATGTGGCACATATATACAATGGAATATTACTCAGCCATAAAAAGAAATGAAATTGAACTATTTGTAGTGAGGTGGATGGACCTAGAGTCTGTCATACAGAGTGAAGTGAGTCATAAAAAGAGAAACAAATATCGTATGCTAACATATATATACAGAATCTAAAAGAAAAGAATGGTTCTGATGAACCTAGGGGCAGGACAGGAATAAAGAGGCAGACATAGAGAATGGACTTGAGGACACAGGGAGGGAGAAGTGTAAGCTGGGACAAAGTAAGAGAGTAGCATTGACATATATACACTACCAAATGTAAAACAGATAGCTAGCGGGAAGCAGCTGCATAGCACAATGAAATCAGCTCGGTGCTTTGTGACCACCTAGAGCAGTGGGATAGAGAGGGTGGGAGAGAGATGCTCGAGGGAGGGGGTATGGGAATATACGTATACATATAGCTGATTCACTTTGTTATAAAGCAGAAACTAACACAACACTATAAAGCAATTATACTTCAATAAAGATATTAAAAAAAAACAACCCTCCAAATGATTCTGTGCACTCTAAAATTTGAGAAAAATGGTTACCACCTCTTTTGGAGCTGATCCAAAGTAATTTTTAATGTTTAATTACTGTATTTACTTAAGCAGTTTCAAGTGTTTAATTTTTAAAGTTAGGTGTGTAGAATATATACTGAGAACAGTAAAATTAATTGGTTTTAGTTATAAGTAGTATTGTGTTGGTTTTTTTTTTTTTTTTCCTGTAGATCAGAGGCTGGGGGAAAAATTAGTTCTTTGGGGAAGGGGCCCATAACTCTCCATTCAAGTGTGAGCTACATATAGTGACTTCTTTTCAGAGAGTACAGTATGGAAAGGAGGACAGAGAGCAAACTTCAGAGAAGAGAAATCTGACAAACATGACCTCAGACAGGTGATCAAGGTCAACATCAAGAAGTGATAAATCAAGGTGATAGTATGTACCCTTGATATGATATGAAGAAAATGGCAATTCTCCTCTGTGGTCTTCCTCTTAAACACCAGTCTAATCATGAGAAAAACAGACAAATCCCAGTGCAGTGGAGAAACATTCTACAACATACCTGACTTGCATGCCTCAAAATTGTCAAGGTCATCAAAAACAAAGAAGGTTGAAGAAACTGTCCTAGCCAAGAGGAACCTGAAGAGATGTGACAACTAAATGTGATATGGCATCCTGGATAAGATGAGATCCTGGAACACAAAAAGGACATTAGGTAAAAGGGAGGGAAAGCTGAATCCAGGATGGACTTTTATTAATAATAATGTGTCAATCTTGGTTCATTAGTTGTACCAAATATACCACACTTATGTAACATGTTAATAATGGAGGAAACTGAGAGATACATGGGAATTCTCTAGAGTATATCTGCAATTTTTCTGTAAATCTAAACGTGTTCTAAAAATACAGTTTATATATATATATATATATATATATATATATTTTGCTGCATTGGGTCTTCGCTGCTGCGCGTGGGCTTTCTCTAGTTGCGGCAAGCGGGGGCTATTCTTTGTTGCGGTGCACGGGCTTCTCATTGTGGTAGCTTCTCTTGTTGCGGAGCATGGGATCTAGGCACGCGGGCTTCAGTAGTTGTGGCACATGGGCTCAGTAGTTGTGGCGCACGGGCTTAGCTGCTCCTCGGCATGTGGGATCTTCCCAGACCAGGGATCAAACCCGTGTCCCCTGCATTGGCAGGCGGATTCTTAAGCACTGCGCCACCAGGGAAGTCCCCAGTTTATATTTTAAAAAGAAAAAAAAAAAAGGTCTTCAGTCTTATATGGCACACTGCCAAAATTTAAAGAGTAGTTTAGGGATATAAGGGAGGAGAAGCTAAGGATGACCTTCCACTCCCAAGGTAAACCCCCTTGTTACAAACCTCAGTGATAAGAAGGGTGCTGAAGACATATGGAAGACTCTTTTCACATCATTTCCACCTCATCTGTGGGAGGAAGGGGGTTCCCGAGGCAGGGCTCTGTACCCTCCCTGACAAGTAGTAGAGAGATGGCGGCCCAGAGAAAATATAGAGGGGCCGCTGTAGTCCCAGCCACCAAGCAGGAGGTAGAACTGTGGACATCACTGCTGTAGGGGCCACAGCCCAATCGGTGTCACAACACCCGGACATGGAAAGGGTCAGGCTGCAACCAGTGATGCCAACAGATGCTCATGGAGACAGGCCTTCCGTTGTCTCCAGACAGCTGGAATCACCATCACCTTCAAAGTGATGCCTTGCAGAAAATCCTTTTCCATTACCATTCTTTACAAAGGCTCTGTTCCAAGATTTAGTCCCAGTCACACCTTCTGATATGTCTCATTAGTCAGTGGAACTTTGCGTAGGCCATTTAAAGTTTGAATTATTTAATAATAAATACGTATATAACAGCTAGTATATGCCAGGCACTCTTTTAAGTACATGGCCAAAATGAACCCATTTTATCCTCACAACAGCCCTACAAGGTAGATATTATTGGTACCATCCTCATTCGCTGAGGGGGAAAGTGAAGCATGGAAAGGGTAAATATCTTGCCCAAGGTTACACCACTATTAGATGGGGCCAAATTTGAACGCAGGCCATCTGACTCTAGAGTCCTTGCTTATAACCAGTAAGTTATACTGTCATGAACTAAAGCTTTGCATCTAGCTCACAAAAAACACAAAAGAAGGGATATCAGGGTGAAGGGCCTCTAAGTCCCCTCACTCCAAATCTACTCTGTCTTGTGGTCTAGACTTTTTCAGGAAGAGGCGAAAGTGAACTCTTCCCCCTAGAGCCACCCCACGTCTACTTTCCCATAGTGGCTGAAACCTCGTGGTCTCACACACACCTGCTCCGGGGCAGCTGATGCAGAGTTCAAACCTGCTCACTGGGAGAAACAAAACCTAATTACTTGGCCTTGTTCTCCCAGTGGTGACCCTAAAAACCAGCGTTAGACCCAGCAGAAGGGATCTTTCTTGGCATGTTAGTTAAAAATGATACCTGTTCCGACTCACAGACGTAGAGAACAGACTTGTGGTTGCCAAGGAGGAAGGGGGTGAGGAAGGGGTAGATTGGGAGTTTGGGGTCAGCAGATGCAAACTATTATATATAGAATGGATAAACAAGTCCTACTGTATAGCACAGGGAACTCTATTCACTATTCTGTAATAAACCATAATGGAAAAGAATATGAAAAAGAATATATATGTATAATTGAATCACTTTGCTGTACAGCAGAAATTAACACAACATTGTAAATCTACTATACTTCAATAAAATAAATTTTAAAAAAATGATACCTGTTCCAATTGGCTTTGAGACCTCAGACGGGGACAACTGTTTTCATTGTCCTTTGAAATCCTCCTGTGATCTTGATCCTAGATAAAAGATATTAGCAGAAGCATTGAAACAAACGCTCAAACCACACAGCTAGTAAGTGAACCTTCCAATCAGTGCATACAAATCACCTGGAGCTCATGTTAAAATGCAGACTCTGATTCAGTGGCTCTGGGGTTGGACCAAAGACTCTGCATGTCTAGCAAGATCCCAGGTGATGTGGAGGCTGCATGTCCCTGGACCACACAATGAGCAGCAAGGTTCTAGAGCATGTCTCTCCCTCCTAGAAGAGGACGAGTTCTGCAAAGGGAAAGAGTATTTTCATTCCCAGGTTCTCCCCTCTCCTGAAATAAAATTATTTCAAAGCATGATTTTATTACACACACACACACACATATATATATACCTTTACAGGGTAGCTGTATTGACTGAAGAATGGTGAATACAATACATGTGAGTTTGCATTTAAATTGTCAATGCGTCCACGGAGCTTTGGGTGTGGTGAGCAGGGTGCCTGTGGGACTCTAACACCTGGGTGGGCTTCAGCTCAGACACCCGTCTCAGAGGGTAAGAGGTAGAGCCTGCTTACTGATGGAAGAGGACAAACTGTGCAGAGCAGGGAAGGGAGCCTGGTGAGCACTGATGAGTTCTGGGCAGCCCCTCTCGTGGGGGGCACCTCTCTCATCTTCCACAGCAGTCTGGAAGGCAGATGGTGGAAACCCACTTACATAACACACAGGCACACAGGTTGAGGGGGCCAAGTGACACAACCTGTATATAGAAAGATGCAAATCCAGATCTGCTTAAAGATGCAGGCACCTGTGCTCCTTCCACCCCACACCCACACCCATCTCTCGTGAAGGGCATGTGAGCTGCTTGAGAAGAAGCATGTATGGAAAGGAGTCCACTAGACAGTGAACTTTAGCCAATGACCTGAGAAGAAGGCCAGGGCTGGGCTTGTCTGTAGCGGATCAGGGGAAGGGGAGGGAAGCTAGGATATCTGGGGGGAGCTTCAACGTGGAGAGGAACTATGTCTTGTTTGATCTAACTTATCATGTAGCACAGTGCACAGTAAAGGGTTCACTCGGCAGGGCTGGGTTGCCCAAACTCTGCACGTTCCAAGGAAAGATGTGGCCCTTGCGTGGCTCCTGGGAGATAACCTTCAAGCCCCTGGAATATCTGTCTGATCGGTGTCTTTGTTTACCTGGTTTACCTTGGGCCATGTTGGATAATTTATGCTAACAATGTGATGTATGGTGGAGACCTTGTTTGACCTTTGGAGGTTGGGTAACTAAGGTCAGCTATATGGGTGTTCCGTGCCCACCCTACTGACCTCCCCCAAGTCCCTGGGCACTAAGGCTCAGGTGAGCTCCCCTGGTGAGCAATACTCCTGTTGTCACACAGCTTTGCTGGGAGAATTCAGCACTGTCTGTACACATCCACGGCGGGAGGACAGCTGGAAGCTGTCTCATCTCTCCTGAACTCTGTCCTGCCTGCCTTTTACCTTTGTTGATTTTAAGCTATATCCTTTCAGTGTAATAAACCATAATCCTGAGTATAACAGCTTTTCTGAGTTCTGTCCGTCCTTCTAGCAAATCAATGAATCTGAGGGCGGTCTTGAGAACCCCCAACAACACTTACCTAAGGAAGAGTTTAACACCAGCATTAAGGACCAACTTGAGTGAGTGGATGGCGGAAGACTTTAGCTGGATTCAGATCAGTAAGTGTTTACTGAGCACTTATTACACACCAGCCACTACTAGTCATTGGAATACGAAGATGAGTAAGTCAGAAGCCCTGCTCCTCAAGACAACCCAGTTCCTGAGGGGGTCCAAAGGAAAACACTCATTTCATCTGGAAGTGTTAAGTGCCATGCGAGAGACACAGCATGATGCCATGGGGCTGAAGAAGGGCACTTAGCAGCATGGGCACTCAGGAAAGGAAGGCTTCCTAGAGGAGGGCACCCCTTTGTGGACATCCCAGCTATTGGGGGGAACTGGTCACAGTTTCTGGTGCTGCCTTTCTTTATTTAACAGCTTTCGTTGTGGGGATTTTTGTGTCTGGAGGCACAGGTGCTAAGATGAGATGAAGTAGGTGTGTTTCCTACAAACCCAGTGGACTGCATAATTCATCACAGACACAGAGATCAAAGTTGTGCTTCTTCCTTGGAAAAAGGAGAAGCAGGCTGTTTACCTCTTTGTGGTTCAGCCCAGGCTGTCTACAGGGCGTCTGTCTTATGCCTCAGATAGTTGCTGGTGAGACCGCCCACCCTTCAGGTCGGAACACTGCAGCACAAACTCATAGGACCTTCTGGGAGCCTCCTCCCCATCCTCCTCACCCTGACCCTGGAGGGGGGAGATGCTTTTCCCCTTGAAGGTACCTGGGCTGAAAGGCCTTGCTCAGTTCTTAGGACCAGTGGTGCTTCCACTCTTTCTCCTTCCAAGGGACATTACTAACAAGGAGGGCAGGGGACCCTTAGGATTCTGGTCTCCCACTTCTTCAAGTTAAACTTCCCCTTGCCCATTCTGTAAGGCACTTACCTTTGACCGGTACCTACTTTTGAAGTGTTTTACTGTTTATTTCCATTACTTCCAGGATTCCTCTTTAAAAAAAAAATTTCCACTTGTGATACTGTTATTTATAATAAGAGACATACATTAGGTCTTCATCCCTGTTGCTGGCACAGAGCTCCTAAAGCCATTGGGATTTCCTAAGCAAAAAGAACAAGGGGAGCATCTTTTGTTCTAATATTTGTTCTTTTGTCATAAGTTTCTGAAATCCTGAAAGAGCTCCAGTTCCATAAAGGTGGAAGGAGTGTCTTGTAATTCATAACAAGCCCTTTTCAACCACACCGGAGTTTATGTTAATGAGGTGGTTTTGGAAAGTCACTAAGGATGGGGGGCTGGTTGTCAAGGGAATCAACCAGGTGATTGGATGGTTGGAACTTTCAGTCCCATCCCCCAGCCTTCCGGGGAGGGGGGGAGGGGTTGGAGATCAAGTTCAATCACCAATGGCCAATGATTTAATCAAACATACTTAGGTAATGAAGCTTTCATAAAAAACCAAAAGGATGTGGTTTGGAGAGCTTCAGGGTTGGTGAACATGCAGAGTTTCGGGGAAAGTGGTGCCTGGAGAGGGCACGGAAGCTCCACGCCTCTCTCCCCATACCGTGCCCTATGCATCTCTCCCACCTGTCTCTTCCTGAGTTATATCCTTTTATAATAAACTCTTCATCTAGTAAGTAAATTGTTTTCCTGAGTCCTATGAGCTACTCTAGCAAATTAACTGAACCCTAGGAGGGGTCGTGGAAACCTCCAATTTGTAGCCAGTCAATCAGAAGCACAGGTGATAACCTGGACTTCTGATTGGTGTCCAAAACGGGGACAGCCTTGTGGGACTGAGTCCTTAACCTATGAGATCTGACACTATCTCCAGGCTGACAGTGTCGGAACTGAGTTGAACTGTAGGACATCCGGTCGGTATCCTCTGAGACCTGGAGAATTGCTTGGTGGTGTGGGATGACACTCCCCAGGCACTGGTTATATTAGTGCCCCTTTCTCCACCTAAATCTAGGCAGGTCTTCTTGTACGATGCCTAACACTGTACGTATCTAGAAACAAAGGCTGCCAGCCATGGTGCTAATCACTGTCATGAAGATCCTACACAGACCCACTGGACACTATTCAGATGCACCACACAGAGATGCAGCAACGTGCCTCTCATTCAGGGATCCTTCCTCTCGCTCAGATATCCCACCTCTAATGATCATTTCCCCTTTTTTGCCTGCCCAGCACCTATGCCTCTTCCAGTGCTTGGGGAATTGTCTACTCTATGAATCTTGGCGGGAGACAGGGTTCACCATCCAAGAGAGAAGCTAAGGGCTCTAGACCTGTTTGCCTGTCCCCCTCAGATGGTGCACACCCCTGAGATTCTGGGGATACCGACTGAAAAAAGCGGGTACCTGGAGATTCATCCTGTTGACGGTGGCAGCGCAGCAACATATGGTCTCCATGGTAACAGTGGCAACCAGGCAACTGTGGTGTAGAGTCCAGGCTGGACTGGGTGTGATTCTGGCTACCTAGCTGCTCATTTCTTCCTGCCTGCGCTGTGGGCTTCCAGCTGCCCATGTCTTTTCAGTAAATGACTTTCCCACTTAGACCAGACAGAGCCAGTTTCTTTGGCTTAAAACTCAAGATGCTGACTGACACTATCCTTAAAAAGCACCCGTTACCTCCTGTCATCTTCACTGCTTCCCTAGATGTCCTACCCAGGCATGAGCCAGAAATGTTTAAAAGGCACATGGGTGGAAAGGAACTGGGATTCTAAGGTAGGGATAGAGATGATGAAGACTGTGAGAGAAATGTCTCTCCTTACTGATAGCTAAGAAATAGGGTGGGAGGTTAGAATGTAACCAGTACTTTCAGCATCTTATAAAGCATTTAAAAAAATGTTATGAACGCCAACACCAGGACAAAAAGAACAATAGTTTCCTTGTTTTTCTCTTCTGAGTCCCTCTCCATCCCCACCCCATCCGGCCCTGCAACTTTAAAAGCATTTACCTTTGGCTTACACATGCTTGAAATGTTTACTGTCTATTTCCTTCAGGGTTAGAGTTTTCAGTCTGTAATGGACATAAAAGTTGTTCAGTTTTTTTTTCTGTACAAAGCCTGAGGGAAAACTATTGTTCTCCATCAAATACTGCAGGGTATACCCCTCTTCCCCAAGTAGATACAATTACTTAAAACACACAACATGATCTTCTTTATTTAATTGTTTAATCAGTTTACATTCCACAACTGACAGATTATTTATTTTTATTTTTTCCATGAACAAGTCATTTAATTACCAGACACTTTATTTCTTCAATCGATGGAAATACAATATTTCTGCCAATTTGAAAAAGAAAATTGCAAGATGCAGTCAGTGTCAGTGAAGTCCCCAAATGCTCTCTGCTTCCTCAGTCCTTGCAAAGTCACAGGAACCTAGCAATTTCCCTTTTCATCCCCCCCTCCCACTTCCCTGTTAAATTCACCTCTCAGAATAGCACAATAGTTTCAAGATCTGGTTTGGATCACCTTTCCTGTAATTAACTATGAGAAGGAACAGACAGTACAATAGATCTGATAAGATGTAGCATTCTTGTTAAGATTAAACAACACATGTATTCACATCGTATCAGAACAAATTAACATAACATTTAATCTTATTTTAGCACCAATAACCACAGGAATTGCTACCTCTGAGGGCAGAGGCGGTGTTGGAACCCTGCAGTACACATCACTCCTTGTCTAACCAATCAGAAAGCACTATGCAAATGAAAGGTAAATCAATTTATATTGACTGAGCAATAATAATCTGGTGGACCATAAACACTCCAGGTGTTTGAGAGTTTTTATGGCTACAGTCCCTGTCTAATGACCATATATAAAATGTACTCACCAAATCAGCTCATTCTCTTTTGCTCGGTAACACAGGGCTCAGGACGCAATATTTTAAATGAATCCAACCTTGTCATATTGGCTCTTTGAAATGCTTTGAGAATGCCCAGGGGTTGTCTGCTTGCATTTTATTCTGTTCTCTGCACTAAGACCTCACTTCTTGTCTCCACCCCGCTTCTGTCCCCGCCCGCAGAAAGAGGTTTCTTCAAATCTAAAGAAAGCCTTGGGGCAGGAGGGAGAGGTGGGCAATAGTGGACTGAGTCCTAGTGTAAGGGACAGAGCTTGTCACTGCCACCTCCTAGGAGACCCAGTCTGCCTGTGGCCACCGCTCTTTACAGCACAGCCCCTTTTAGCATTTAAGGAAAGTAAGGGATTGAGAAAACAGCTCCAAATATTGGTGAGATGCTATTAGCAGGTGACTGGACCAGGTGACAAGAAGTTGTGGAGATCTTTATTCTTGACGAAGAGAAGGCCCGTCTGCCCCTCTTTCCATCCTAAGATAAAGGACGTCTGGATAAGGGATAAGCTGGTGTTCCTACAGCTGAAGAAAGTGACTTGCTTTGGCCTCTAGAACTCTGACGGGTCATCGGGGCCATGCCCAGGGCAGCACTGACCCTCTGGGGCAGATGTGATATGTATTTGACAAGCAGTGGTCCTCTCCTCTAAGCGGGTGAGCAACTTCCAGAGGCCAGGATGGCAGCCTGGACGTTGCTCCTGTGTTTTCTACTCGGGGCCAACACCGACCTCCAGCATCTGCCTGCCATGAGATCTGTGTGACTCACAGGTAAGGGTGATTCCATTCCATCCCCTAATGAACAGTCTAGATCTTTGCTGTCCTACACGTCAGCCAGTGGCCGCGTGTGGTTATTGAACACTGGAAATGTGGCTGGTCCAAATTGAGATGTTTTCTAAGAGTAAAATTCACATTGGATTTCGAAGATTTCATTTGGAAAAAAAAAAAAAAAGAATATAAGTAGCTCAGTAATTTTTATACTGGTTCCACGTTGAAATGATAATATTTTTGATATGTTGGGTTAAAATAGGTATTAAAATTAACCTCACCTATTTCTTTGGACTTTAAAAAATGGGGCTACTAGGATATTTAAAATTGCATATGTGGCTTGCATTGTACCTATTGGACAGCACTGTTCTGAACTGCCTTCCTGAAGCTGACCCTAGAGATGATCACTGTGGACCACCAGAGAGGAGAAAGGTTTGGATTGAAGGTGCCATGAAGGGGGAGGGGTTAGGTCACTGACCAAGCTTGGTGTGAATCTGGAGCAGCTAGTCTTCTCTATCCTGTGGGGAGGCAGCTCTTTGTGCTATAGGATTACCTGCCCCTGTTTCTCTTTTCTACTTCCTCTTCTGGGTGCCCTGCCTTTTGGGGATTCTTCTCTGCTGCCATGCTGAGGATGCCCTGTGATTCTGCCATTTCCCCTTCCAAAAGCTTTCTTTACCTTAACCTCGTCTGCATCTACCCCCGCACCCCACCAAGGCTTTCTTCATTCTGATTCGGTCGCCTCCCTTGGCCAGACTCCCTGCTTCTGATAGTACAAGCTGGGGTGGCAGAGTAAGTCATAGATTCCAAAGCAATTCACATACATCATCTCCTTTGAAACTCTACCTCCTACCCCAGCGCAGCAAAGCTCTGTCGGTAACCGAGGTAAAATGACATCATCAAAGTGGGTGGAAAGGCATCTGAGAATGAAAAGGTAGATAAAAGGCTTTGGACTCCAGCACACACTGGGTGTTAGCTCCAGGTCACTTTCCGAAGAGTGAAAGCTTGGGGGCGGGAGCAGCCAGGAGGGATTCTCCCAATGCACCTCCTGCAGTAAACACGGACCAGCACGGGCCTGAAGCCTCTCCAAAAAGAGCAGCAGAACGGCCAGGGAGACTGGGAGCCCCAGGAGCCCCCAGCCCCGTTTGGCTGAGAGGACGCAGAGATCTGGTGAGGTAACCTCATTCGCCCAAGGCCCCGAGTGAGCCAGTTTAATAGCCAAGGCTATTAATACCACCCCTAGATCAGGTCTCTGTGTTGACCTTCACCTTTCACACTTGGATGACTTGCTTTTACTTTTTGGAAAATATATTTTAAAGGTCCAAACCTTTAGAAAAGAGAGTTCCAAGCAGACACTCGTTGACTGTCAGAGAAACAACCAGAAAAAAAAACAACAACAAAACTCCTGCGCCAATGGCTTCCCTCCCTTCAAATCCCAACCCAGAGTTGGGATTTTAGGGCAGTCCACATAAGTCCTCGGAAAACCGAGGGTTACAGCAATGCATTTGTTTAGTCTCAATTCCCTCCCCCTTATTTTCAGTTCCCACTTTTATTTGTACATTTTTACAGATAGTCTTGACTAGCAAAACAGTCACACCATGGGTGCAAAGGGGAAAGGGGGAGGAGATGGAGTTGGTGAAAGCTCTTCAACGTGAAAGGTATCATTACAGTCACAGCGACACAGACTCACAGATACATTCAGGCTAGAAAGGGTCTACGGGCGACCCGGAAAGGAAGGGAAATGCGCAGCCAGGAGAGGACAGCGGGACACAGAGTTCCTCCAGGAACAAACACCCGGTCCTTGGAAGTGAAGAGAGGGAGCTGCAATGGCTGAGGTTGGTGTCTGTCAGAGCGAGGCCAGGTTTGAGTTACTGCTGTGTAACTTACACCCAGTTTTCTGTTTCTCACTAGTGAACAACCATCCTCTGCGGTTGGGTGGTTCCCCCATCCCTGGCTGGGCTCCAGCCATACTGGGAGTAGTGACCTGGATTTCCCTTGGAAAAGGTCTCGCCATACCACTTAAGCTGATCCACTGCAAAGTGGGAAGCCTGCAGACCCTTTGGGAAATGCTTTCTTTTCTTGTTTAGAACCTAGAATTCAGCTTTTCCCAAACACGATCACGCCCAGAACAACTCCTAGTGAATGCACCATCCGAAGGCCTTCCTGTAAGAACCCACGTGCTTTTGATGAAGCCATCTGCTTCACCAACGGCCAAGAGAAAGAATGATCCCAGTTCCTTGAAGCTCGTTCCCATCGTAAACTTAAAAGACCATTTTAAATGCCTCAGAATCTGATTTGCCCCACCACTTGGGCACGGACAGCTAGAAATGACGTTAGGAGAATGGTAAAACAGTAAATAACTGAGGCCTCGACTGTGTGCCTTAACAGTTACCTGTTTTAGCTCACTTACGCCATTTGCCACATATGGTTTACTTAGTCCATCATCTCTGGGAATAATAAAGAGGATTAAGAGTGCTCTTTGCAAAACTGGCTTTGGACACAAGGAAGGAAGGCTGGGAATGGGTAAATTAAGGAGCTGACTTCTCTGAGGAAGCTGGATGGTCAAATAAAATCTACGTGCTTAATTTGGATAGTACAGTCCTGTTCAGTGGCCAAGATGACCCCTCGTTCTAGATTATCCTTTCCGCGGTGAGGCTCAGAGACCACGTGGAAAAATTCCATTCAGTGGGGGCTTGGCCGCTGCAGGAGAATTTGAACAGTGCACAATTCATATGACACTTCATGTTTGCAAATCACTTTGCAATTTCTTTGTCACCCTTAATATACCATGAGGTAAAGTGTTATCTCTATCCTCATTTTGTGGATGAGGAAGTTCAAGTACGGAGAATACACAGTGCCCAGAGTCACAAATGATTTTAGCGCAGAGCTGAAATGAAATGTACAGTAATTGCATTATACAAGTGTAGCTGAATTAGTGAGTTACTCTGGCTTCAGTGCTCTTACCCCTATCATTAGATTGATGTGGCACTCAAAAAAAAAAAAAAAAAAAGAGAGGAAGGAAGGAAGGAGAAACAGAAAAAGGAAAGAAATCCCAAAGTTGGAATCTTTTAGCTCTGTTCCACCCTGCCCCTAAGCTCTGGCATTGAGCCTCTTCAAAGGCCTGTTTGCTACCTCTGGGGGCTCAGGGCCCTGTGCTCTCACTGCCATGAACATAGGGTCAACTCCACACAGACCAATGTAGTTCTGTGGTCATGGGCTGCACCCCTGGCCCCAACTGCCAACTCAGAGACAACCACTGATGGGGAAGTGTTGGTTATATGACCATTATGATGCCCAGAGCCATGGGATGATGAACAATCTTCTAAGGTTTCTTTTCTTTTGTATTTTATTTTTCTAATTTTCTACAATGAACATGTATTATTCAGGAAAAAAAATCAAATAGCCAATAATAATGTAGTCTAAGAACTAACCCTAATGTTTAAGAAATATTTTGCACCATGGAGACACTGATGAAAAGAGGGAAAACCCAGCCCACCAAGGTGACCACGTTGAGTGAAACCAGAAACTTTTGTGACCATCAACTCAGGTGGTCTTGTTTAAAAATCTGTCCCCTTACTCTACTGTATAACAGCTGGAAGACAGCACAGAAGCCAACCCGGCTGTTAATGCACCAACTATTTCTATCTGTGGTGAAATCACTCCGTGACTCATCATCTTTCCCTGGAAAGGGCTGGATGTGTCCGCGGGAAAGGTTCGTCCCTAGAGCAGAGGGGACATTTTCAGAAGAGTAGCTTCCCTTTAGCTACAAGAATCAAGCAAACATCCCACACATATCACACCAAAGATGACCAGAGTGTATTTCTTCCCACTCCTTCCCCCGCAAAACTTGAAAATCAGTTCGTTAATGCTCTCAGAATAAGCCAGGTGAAGACAGAGTCAATTCTAAACGCCTCTGGGTGATGTACTTGATTCCATTATCCTGAATCTGAGTCAGGTGGGCAGCTTTGGAGACGGAAGCAGCACATCTTCCCATTTAACCGGGACAACTACACGTGGTTCTTTCATTTTAGACCTCTCGTGGTGACAGTGGATGAACATTAAGATGTGGGGCGCCGACCGAAGAGTCTCAGGACGTCTTCTTCCCTTATCAAAAGAGAGGCAAAGCATTGCTAGGTGAAACCACTCACTCCCAACAAGAGAGTATACCCAAATGGCACCAGGGCCCAGGGTGCTGCACATGTGGACGTGTGATTGAGGAAGGCTTTGTCTTGATTTGGTGGAGTTGTCGAGTGTTTGTGACTTTGTGATCCCTGAAATCGAAAGGGTGTTATCGTTGAAAGGCTGGGACTTGGAGGAGGATTGAAGCTGGAACAGGCACGTTTGAAATTTTTTTACGCTTTCATGCCAGGGAGTCACAGAACTCCTTATGAAACCTACAGCCACAGCAAACAGGAAGGGGGCTGCTTGGAGTGGATGAGCCTCTCTAAAGACAGATTCCTTAACTATTTTAATGGGTCGTAGTTGATGCAGAGGGAAAGTGGAAGTGAGTGGACAGAAAGGAACAGAAATCAGAAGAAGAAACCAAAACTCTCAAAATGGGGGAAGAAATAGGACCTCTTTCTAAGGCAGACACCCCACTTTCCTGAATCCCCAAGGTCCTAGAGCAGGGAAGGAAATAAAAGGCCCCGTGCTCAAGGTCGACTTTCACGGAGCTCAAAACACATACACGGTCACAGGCCTCGCCTGCACACCTGTAGGGATTTTGAACTTGACCTGGGGTGGGGGCTGGTGGGTGAGGCTGCTGACCCTGAATCCCGTCAGAAGGTTGGGTTCTACTCTGATCTGGGGTTAGCAGAGTCTGATGTAAAGAGTCTCGAAGGTAGAGCCTCCTCCTTCCTTCTCCTCCCTCCCTGCCTTCTCTTCTTCCTTCTCTCTCCCTCCCTGCCTTCTCTTCTTCCTCAGCCCTCACAGCACGAAAGCTTCAGTGACAGCTTGGAGTGACAACGTCTTCATCTGGGGTCAAGTCCCTAGGCCGGAGGGATCAAGGTCACCAGAGCAGTTCTCCCACAGCCAGGACTTGCCATCTGTACAGGGCTTCCATCCTGGCCATGTGGCTGGGCTTTTATTGGCCCCGAGCAGGGTCAGACCCAGAGTGTGTGTGTCTGTACATTTCTGGCCCCATTTCCAAAGAGAGCAGCTCTAAGCTCCTGCTCTGCTGATGGTGAGTTGAGCCCAGGTGGTTCACTTCTTTCCTAGGGGTCCTCCTAGCATTTAGGAACATTGCAAAGGGATGCAGCAATCTGTGTTAAAGGTCTATTATAAAGATTAGTAGTTGGAGAGAGTGGATGACCTATTTACGGCAAGCATGGGATTAAAAAAGAGGGTATAAATTACAGGTTGGTGAACAGTACTGGTTACTTAAGAAAAGTTTAAATGATTGATTACAAATTGCCCCATTTGGAATTTCTTTCCCCATTTTCCTACAATTGGGAAACAGCTGAAATTTGGATGTGGTCACAGACAAGCCTTCTGCCCCAAACAGATGCCGGTGGACGCCCACCTCTCCCTGCTAGGCGGAGCCCAGTCAAGATGCTTGGAAGGAAGACACAATCTGAGATACTTCTCCTCACTTTTCCTGAAGCCAAGTATGACCTTCCCCTGAAGTGGGAAATCGAACTTTTCAAAGCAAATTATTATTATTTTTAATTCCCTGTACAATTGAAACACGGGTTTTCCTGAAAATTATCTCCTTCTCATAGAATAC